>NC_092371.1:209462738-210730738 GCF_030028105.1 Mobula birostris | reverse complement strand
AGGTTCCACTCATCGTCTCCTCTTTACAGCTTTACCTGATACACATATCATCATTCACCCTCCCTGGCAGCACGACCACTGACTGTGCCATTCAGTTCATCTCATCCCCACAAAGAGTTCAGATGTGAGTTTGCAAAATAGCAAGCGATTTGCATATGAAGTTCTACGCAGATCAGGGTCAAAAACAGGGTTAATATCACCAGCATATGTCGTGAAGTTTGTTAACTTTGTAGCAGCAGTACAATGCAATACATGATAAATATAGAAAAAATGAATTACAGTAAGTATATGTACATTAAATAGTTAAATTAAAATAAATAATGCAAAAACAGAAATTTTAAAAATAGTGAGATAGTGTTCATGGGTTCAATGTCCATTCAGAAATCTGATGGCAGAGGGGGAGCATCACTGAGTGTGTGCCTTCAGGGTTCTGTACCTCCTTACTAATGGTAGCAATGAGAAGAGGGTATGTCCTGGGTGATAGGGGCCCTTAATGATGGATGCCGCCTTTCTGAGGCTCTGATCCTTGAAGATGTCTTGGATTCTACAGAGGCTAGTACCCATGATGGTGCTGAATACTTTTACAACTCTCTGTAGCTTCCTTCAATCCTGTGCTATAGCCCCCATACCAGACAGTGATATAGCCAGTCAGAATGCTCTCCACAGTACATCTGTAGGAGTTTGAGTGTTTTAGGTGACAAACCAAAGCTCCTTAAACTCCCTATGAAATATAGCTGTTCATTTTGCCTTCTTTATAGCTGCATCAAAATGTTGGGTCAATGTTAGAACCTCAGGGATAAAGGTGAGATAGTACTTTTGGGAAGAAGAATAGATGCCAGTGGAGACAGTTTGGATGAACGAGGGAATCTGCAAGCACAAATGCACCAGTCACTAGATGATATGTCCATAAAGAAAACAACCCTAGCACCTGAGAGTTTTTTGTTGTGGGAGACAGAGTTTAAAAATAAATTTTAAAACAGAAAATGTGAGAAACATACAGGAGGTCAGGCAGCAGTTATTATTTCTGGTCTGAGACCATTTGTTACAATTTGGCTCAGGGTTCTGGCTAAGACCATGACAACAGAACAGATTTGCTGTTCAATGTCATGCTGTTGTTGATGCATCTTGATTGGCCAGTTTCCTACACAACTGTAACTATGGTTCCCTCATTCTGCAAAGGGTCTTGAGGGTTGGGAGAGATGTGACACTTACAAGTTATTTTTTAAAACCATGAGAATGGCAATTGCAGGACAATTTTTAAAAAGTACTATTTGTAACACACAACCTAAATCTCATTTTCCATCATCTGTTTGTTCTTCTGCCATCAGGCAAACGTTACAGCAGCATCAAAACTAAAACCACAAGGCTACTAAACAGCTTCCTCCCACAGGCAGTCAGACTGCTAAATAGCTGCTCCACCTGACTCTGCTTTGGACACTTTTAACTTCCACGGGATACTTATAACTTGATTTTAACTGACATCTGGCTGTTGTGTTTTACTATTTATTATTATGTTTATTATTTAGTGTTGTGTTTGTTATGTTATGATTGCACTGCTCCTGAGAAACGCTGTCTCATTCTGCCCTGCAGAGCTGATGTGCAGTTAGAATCACAAGAAAGTTTTTTGAATCTTGAATCTTGAATCATAAACTAGTCGACAATCATTTGGCTATAGAGGTAGAAGTAACATCAATATGGTCTCTGCACTTTGGGAGAGGGTATGTTGGATTACCAGAGGCAGATAACTCCTGGATTTCCTATTTCAACAAAATCCCAGTCAGAATTAACAATGAACATGGTTTTCCTCTAATGGAAACATCTTCTGGGATGCAGGAACCAGTCATTTGGTGTACGTTTTCAACACCCACATGGGCTTAAGTGGTTGGGTATCCAACAAAACAAATGTGCAGCAGGAAAGTTCATAAAAATATAAATTTCTTTCAGAAGAAATAACGAAAAATTCCCAGATGCAGCTGCTGAACCATTCCAGAAGGCAAAGAGACAGAAGAGATGGGCCCCTTTTCAGCAGTGTTTTTTACTTTCTAAAAATACTATATACTTTCCTGCCATATAAAGATTGCAATTATACATACAACACACTCATTTACTCTGCTCATTAAGTCAATGTGGCATCCATTTTTCTCTCTGTGAGCAATAATCTCAACACACACAGGATCAAGCACAGAGTGTCCTCTACCCTGGCCTTTCCACCACAGTCTTTGCAGCAGTTACACCAAGCTTCAATATGGCCCTCAGCCTGGAGCCCCACACTTGGAGTGAGCTAGTCTCCAGCATCTGCTTGTGTCAGCTCTTTACTCTGGAAGGTCGCCAAGTTTTGTATGGCCAAAGGGTGTCTGTCACTGAGTTGGTGGTCTTACTGCACTATGTAATGCTGTCCCTGGGAATTGTCTGTGGGACATAGTGTGATGCAGCTGTTCAAGGTAAATTTCAACAAAGACCACTGCATCCCTCTCCAATCCACAAGATAGATGACACCTTTACTGGTGCCTCCTCAAAGAAAGCATGACCACCAATGTGTGAAGGACCTGATAGACCTGTCTGTCGCCCACAGCAAGGTCTCGATGGTTATTTGAGATCTTTGGGAACAAGGAACTGTGCCAAATGAATTTACTTGTATGCTAGAGGACAATATGACAGGATGCACCATCTCCTCCACTCATAGAACCTCCGGGACACTCTATGCAGACCTCTGCCTGCTCAGTGTGTAGTCAAAGCTGCTCTTTCGCATTAACTGCACCATGAGGCACAGTCTTACAATGGTTCAAAGCAACATGGCCAGGCCAATCCTTCAGAACCCCACTGGATCTGCAGAATAGCAATACTTGGTTTTCTTTTTGTAGCCATGATCTGCACACATTCAGAAGCAGCAGGGAAGCAAAGGAAGAAAATACTGCACACTCTCGTAATGCAGCCCACATGAACACAAGGCAGGGATGGAGGTATCAACAAACCTCACAGCGCTAATGGAGGGTCTCAGCCGAAATGTCGATTGTTTATTTCCCTTCATAGATGCTACCTGACCTGCTGAGTCCCTCCGGCATTTTGTGTGCATTACTCAAGACTTACAGCATCTGCTGAATCTCGTGTCACAGCCTCCCAAATACACATCTCACGAGGCTTGTGATGACATTACCCTTGTGGTGCGTTCATGACCTGAAGTTCCTTTCAATAGTGTCCAGGAAGCAGCAAGGGCCACCAACACACTCGTTAGTCATCTACAAATATTGCTTTATTCACAATTACAGATAATTCTCTTCAAGTTCATTGCAGGCCTCCAAGTGCCATCCAGATTTTAACTGTAGGACATAATGACCAAAGGAGACACATGATTTTTGGGTTTAATTAGATAACATGACACTGAGCTGGCAGTTGAGAGACGAACTGGGAAAACATCCTTGTACCCAAAGGTACAAATCCAAGACAGAGTCAGAAGATTGATGTTCATTTAACCAGCCAAGAACAGAACACATTTGAATCTCCTGTTGGATTATACTTTCTACTGAACTCACAAGCAAGTTAAGGGGTTTCGGCAGCTAAACGAATGTCCTTTCTGATCTTGCATTTTGCTCGATGCAGACAGAGGGACAAATGGAACAAAGTACACCATTTCCAAATGCGCTGAGAATCTCAACAGTCTAGGTCAAGAAGTCCTCACAGCACTAATCTTTATCAATGCCCTGTTGCTAAGCAGGAAAAAAGAATAAATTTAATAAGATGATAGGAATTTCACATGCATGAAATTCCAATTATTCGTGTAACTCTCCAAAACAAGTAACTGTAGAAATCACACAGAGTTTCTATTTCCCTGATATTGAGAACATGCTTCATACTTGTAATGATACACCCTATACAGTATACCCAACATAAAGGGTTATGGATCCACAAGTTTATGTAGAAGCTCTTCTTGATTCTAATAAGCTGTAATTGCACTTTAGACCAAAACACTACACTGACAGTCTGGACCATCTAGTGGTGTTAGTGTGCTACTTTCCAGGATTACTTTAAGGGCGAGGGGTGGGGTTGGTTGCTCTCAGATTCTACACCACAAAATCTCACACCTCATCCTCCTCAATAACCTGCTCAAAAAGTACAGAGTAATGATTAACTATGTTTCCAGACTGGGAGTGATAGATTTTCTCAGGGAAAATTGTAATCAATTTTGAATTGTGTTATGTGAACAGAATGTAAAGAACTAGATGAGTCACAGTCAAACAATAACAAAAGAGAGCCTGAAGAGCTGGCCTGCCCTCTCCTCCTCCTGTATTCATTCTGGCTCACTGCGTCAGATCCTGCCATGGCAAAGGAAACCAACATTATTTCCAAGGCAAGGGACAGTAAAGGAGAAGTTAAGCAAATATAACCAACCATAATGTGGTTTTAAAATTAAAACTGTGTTTAAAATGTACTTTAAATGACTTATCATTTTCTCTTTCTGCAGTCTTGTGAGACAGAAGGTGATGGTGTTGAAAGCAGAGTAAGAGCAAGTTATTTTCTATTCCAACAGGAGACTTCACTCTGCTGCACAAACTTACCAGAGGCATGCACACACACGCGCACTCACAGAGCCACACGCACCACCTCCCCACTGCCCAATTGTATCACTCAGTCTCCTTCCTCCGTTCACTTAGCCAGTCTCCCTCTCTCATTTCACTTAACTAATTTCCATTTCTGCTTCTTCACTCTTCACTCTCCTGCTTGCTCCCACCAGGCACCCGAGTCTGTCCAAAGTGAATAATAATGGTCCCCTGTTCCTCCTAGCTCACTGAAATCCCACGAAACTGTTTCATATTTGATTGCACCTTGCTCCTGGCTTTGAACATAACCATTGTGATCTAATGTGGGCTGTGGGTGTTTGGCAGTGCTACTTATAGAAAGCTTCACTCTTTCAAAGCAATCTGTGGCATTCTCCATTCTGATCCTTTAATACAAAAGATTCTGCAGATGCTGGAGATCTTGAGTAACACACAGAAAATGCTGGAGGAACTCAGCAGGTCAGCCAGCATCTGTGGATACAATCCATGTTTTTGGCTACTACCCTTCATCTGTCTATTCTGATGGAAGCTACTGCAGAAAACAGTAATGATTATTCTGTCTGGGGAAATGTGCAAGTTGGCCATTACCTCCTCTGATGTTGCTGTTCTTCTGAATGGCATTTGCTGTGACTTATGGCAAAAACATGTTCTGTACTCATCCCTTTTTTCAGAATGTTTGGAGCATACCTCATGCTATATTCCAGAAAAATATTAGAGAAGTATTCCGAATTTCAGTGGGCCTGCACTCACTGGAATTCAGAAGAACGGGGGGGGGGGTGCAGGGGAATGGGGAAATCTCATTGAAACCTATCGAATGGTGAAAGGTCTCAATAGAGCGGATGTGGAGAGGATGGTTCCTGTTGTGAAAGGCCTCGATAGAGTGGATGTGGAGAGGATGGTTCCTATGGTGGCGGAGCCCTTTGGGAGGGGAATGGGGGAATCTCATTGAACCTATGGAATGGTGAAAGGCCTCGATAAAGTGGATGTGGAGAGGATGGTTCCTGTGGTGAAAGGCCTCAATAGAGTGGATTTGGAGAGGATGGTTCCTGTGGTGGTGGAGCCCTTTGGTAGAGGGATGTCAATTTAGAACCGAGATGAGGAGCAATTTCTTCAGCCAGAATGTGGTGAATCTGTGGAATCCATTGCCATAGATGGCTGTGGAGCCAGGTCATTTCGTATACATAAGGCAGAGGTTGATAGATTCTTGATTAGTGAAGGCATGAAGATATACAGGGAGAAGGCAGGAGATCAGGGCTGGAGCAGCCATGGGCCAAAAGCCCAATTCTTCTCCTATATCTTATGGTGCCATATCCAAGAAAGAGCTTATCATTTAAGTCTAGAATAGAAAATACCTCCTTGGTAACAGTGAATTCTGTGTATGACTGAGGCAATTCAATCAGGACACCCAGCTGGGCAGAAATTATTAGAAGCTTTTTCTGACTGTGACAGAGAATGTCTTGTGTTGATCTTTATTCTGGCTGAGAGATGGGATCACTGCAGGTGGGCAGCTGAAGAGACGTGAAGAAGGGAGATCTCAAGAAAAGTGGAGTCTGGCAAACTTTGCTCCCCCTCATCCGATTGACCACCCATCTGAAGCTGTTAACCTATTGGTCAGATAGATGCCACGTTAAGTACATTCTCCACTGCATACCGTGTATGACTGTATTGTGGGTACTTTGCTAGACTATGATTCTAGGGCCTTTGACTGTTAAATCTGAAATAAGAGCTGTCCAAGTTGCATGCTATCTTGGACAATGTCTCCCATCCACTACATAATGTACTGGGTGGACACAGGAGTACATTCAGCCAGAGACTCATTCCACCGACATGCAACACTGAGCGTCATAGGAAGTCATTCCTGCCTGTGGCCATCAAACTTTACAACTCCTCCCTTGGAGGGTCAGACACCCTGAGTCAATAGGCTGGTCCTGGACTTATTTCCTGGCATAATTTACATATTACTATTTAACTGTTTATGGTTTTATTACTGTTTATTATTTATGGAGCAACTGTAACGAAAACCAATTTCCCCCGGAATCAATAAAGTATGACTATGACTATGAAAACAAACCAGAGCAGCTGGGAAATTAAAATAGACCTTGAATAAATAGTTACAAAAACATTTACTTCTTAGCCAACAAAATGCTGTAAAAACTATTCAGTACACTAATGTTCTGATCTGACCCAAAAGTAGCTACAGATGTCCAATGGTCATCAGAAAATTACAGAACAAATGGACATTGAGTACCATCACAAACCACTACTCACTGACTCCAAATCACACTCGGGATGATGCTGTCATCGCTCTTGCAGCACCGCTGCCATTTAAGTTAAAATTGTACCTCTTGTTTTGACAACTTTGTTTTTAAATAGTAATATGTAAATTATGCCAGGAAATAAGTCCAGGACCAGCCTATTGGCTCAGGGTGTCTGACCCTCCAAGGGAGGAGTTGGAAAGTTTGATGGCCACAGGCAGGAATGACTTCTTATGACGCCCTGTGCTGCATCTCGGTGGAATGAGTCTCTGGCTGAATGTACTCCTTTGCCCAACCAGTACATTATGTAGTGGATGGGAGACATTGTCCAAGATGGCATGCAACTTGGACAGCATCCTCTTTTCAGACACCACCGTCAGAGAGTCCAGTTCCATCCCCACAACATCACTGGCCTTATGAATGAGTTTGTTGATTCTGTTGGTGTCTGCTACCCTCCGCCTGCTGCCCCAGCACACAACAGCAAACATGATCGCACTGGCCACCACAGACTCGTAGAACATTCTCAGCATCATCCGGCAGATGTTAAAAGACCTTAGTCTCCTCAGAAAATAGAGATGGCTCTGACCCTTCTTATAGACAGCCTCAGTGTTCTTTGACCAGTCCAGTTTATTGTCAACTCGTACCCCTAGGTATTTGTAATCCTCCACCATGTCCACACTGACCCCCTGGATGGAAACAAGGGTCACCGGTACCTTAGCTCTCCTCAGGTCTACTACCAGCTCCTTAGTCTTTTTCACATTAAGCTGCAGATAATTCTGCTCACACCATGTGACAAAGTTTCCTACCGTAGCCCGGTACTCAGCCTCATCTCCCTTGCTGATGCATCCAACTATGGCAGAGTCGCAGGGGGAGCTTCTTCTTCACTCAGGTCATAATGTCAATGTGAAACGAGCTGCCAGTGGAAGTAGTGGATCCAGGTTCAATTGCAACATGCAAGAGAGGTTTGGTTAAGGACGTGGATGGGAGGGTTATGGAGGGCTTTGATCCAGGTACAGGTCAATGGGACTAGGCAGAATGAGCATGGACTGGATGGGCCAAAGGGCCTATTTCTGTGCTATAAAGCTCCATGACTTTATAAAGAGATTTGTCCTTTTTATTCTATTTATGCCTCTCATAATTTTATACACCACTTCTCAGCCACCTCATTCCCAAAGAAAACAAGCTTTTATTATTCAGTCTTTCTCCCATTCCTCCAGTCTTCCAGTCCTGGCAACAATCTTATAAGTTTCCTCTTCACTCTCTTCAGTGTAAACACAACTGTCCTATAATGTGGTGAGCAGAATTGTGTGCAGAATTCAAGCTGTGGTCTAATGAGTGTTATAGAGTTCCAGCATAACCTTCCTGCTCTTTTACTCCACATTTTGACTAATAAAGTAAAGCTCCCCCATGCCTTTGTAACCACTATATTAGCCTGTCTTGCTACCATTGAGGATATGCAGTTATACACCCCACAGTCTCTGTTCTTCCACGGTTGTCAATATCCTTCCTTTTACTGTTCAATCCCTGACCTTGTTGTATCTCCCCAAAGGCATTGTATCACACTTCTCAACAGTGACCCAACCATGTACTATACATCAAGAAATTAAATGATTTCTTCCTCGCATTGTCTTTCTTAATCATCTGCTAACTCTTTATCAAGCCTCCTACATTTAACCATACTTCATTAATGTAAAGAATAAAGACCAATGCTTGAGCACTGAGCCCCACAAAAAACGAGTGACAACAGCCTTCCTGTCATAAAAACGTTTGTCAACAATCACCGTTCATTGTGAACCCGATCCATCCTGCCCAATTCCTGGTCCAGCTATTCAGCTGCAGCCCAAGAAATCTAATGCAACCTTCATGACCCTATCCCTCAGTACTTTGTGGTACAGATCTACAAAGATTCACAAAGAGGCAGCTGATTACCACCTCCTCAAGAACAAATTGGCATTGGGAGTAAATTTACCTCAGAGGACTCTCATCCCAGGAATGAATCAAATTGAACATCCAGACCATCATTTCTCTCACAGTGATATTCATTATCATATTACAAAACTTTTTGACTATCTTGCATCATCTCATATGGTACAGTTCATCTGCTCTCTGGGCTCCAAAATAACATTCAGAGAATGCATTGTACAATTATGAGTCATTATTAACACAACAAATGGGAGCAAGAATATACTGCATGGTCCCTTAAGCTTGCTCTGCTTTTCTATAAGATCTTAGTGACAGCTTCATCTCCCTGCCTGAACCCCATAATATTTGATACTCCAAAAAGGCTAAAACTTGAATGTTGCAGCATTTGAGTGTGAACATGTGTTTCTGCATGTTCCCACTTATTTTCACATGTCTGCCATTTTGGTTCTGCTGTTATCCCAGGGAGAAAGAGCTGAAAGAGCTGTGTGAGATACTGTCAGGACAAGCTTGTCAATCTTAAAACCAACTGCTTCTGGTAGACATGGATGTGGGATGAAGGGCAATCATGGTCAGATATCTGGCTAGTTGACCTGCAAGGATGGGAACTGGCAGCCTCTCCAGGTCAGCAGGCCTTTGGCAGGGCCTGGGACTGGAGTTTCATATGGACAGGGGGCACGAGGGCTGGCGACCCCCTAGATACAAGCATTGGTGAAGATCAGAATTCAAGGCCTAATGTTTGGGATTCACATCCACCATCATAGGCAAGTTCTGGCATTGATATTGAAGGTCAATCAGAAATCCAGATCAAAGCCCAGAGATCAATTGGAAATCCACTAGTCGGGGATCAATGCCCAGAGCTCCAAGTCTGTGAATCTCTGCAAGTCCACTGGAGATGTTGAAGGCCCAAAGTCTGTGAATCTGTGAGTCCACTGGAGGCCGGAAGCCAAAGAAGATAGCCTGTCCTGCATGTGCATGGGCGGTAGGAAGAAACAGGCCTTTCTTTGTTGTTGCTGCTTTGTCACTTGCTGTGTTCTGTGCTATTCCACTGAACACAATGGACGTGCTACGGTGGCGCCAGAGTGTGTGGCGGCTGCTGCAGGCTGCCCCCAGCACATCCTTGGATGTGTTGACTGTTAACAGAAATGATGCACTTCACTGTATGTTCTGATGTACACATGATAAATAAATCTGGATCTGAATCAGCAGCTGCCTCCAAACAAGCCAAACAACCACATTCTCAGTTGGGGACATTGCAAAATATCAGGATTAACAGTTTGTCTCCATCTTCAATCTAAAGCTTTTTTACAACGAGATGATTTTAGCTTTAAGGCAGGTTGCAACGTATTAAGATTTTCATTAGATGTTCTATGTTTTCATTGACTTCTTCCCATAAACAAACCTCATGGCAACCTTTGCAATCTAGTGCACATCTTCTCCAGTCCAGTAGGTAGTCAAATGATAGCATTTACACAGAATCTTTTCTACATATATATTGCCAACACAAGATGCAATTCCAAAGAAGGCATGGCAGTGGCTATTAGGAGCTTAAGGAGACTTGGCATGTCACCAAAGACACTCACAAATGTCTGCAGATGTACGTGGAGAGCATTCCAATTGGTGACACCACTGTCTGGTATGCAGGAAGTTGTAAATTCTATCATGGCCATGAGCCTTCTCAGCATCAGGACACCTTCTAAAGGTGTTGCCTCGAAAAGGACCCAGATCACCCAGGACATTCCCTCTTCTCATTGCTAACATCAAGGAGGGGATACAGCAGTTCAACATTTCAGGAACTTGTCTTCCATCAGATTTTTGCATGGCAATGAATCCATGTGTTACAAAGTACATTACAAAACATAACAGTGGCGACAAGGAAGTTTTAAATGAACCCAAATAACTACCTACTGTATCTGTTGAAGTACAGTGAGACATGCAAGTTTTTAAAAAATAGAGCAAGATGCTTGAGTTTTTAAAAAGTGCAGTGAGAACTGGTCAAGTAAAAGAGCAGTTAAAATAGCTTTATCATTGGAAACAGCAGACAGAAACCCAGTTGAGCTGCAGACAGGAATGAAGGTGAGCATGAACAAAAACGCACTGTCTAAACAGAAGTGGCGAACAAATTGTGGCAGGGGCTCACGTTCACCAGACCAAAGAAGGTTTAAAGGCAAAACTTGCAGAAAATGCCACAAAGTAGAACACATACTAAGAGCATGTTGCACAGACAACAATAAATGGACTGCACAGGGAAGAGAAAAAAGATGAAAAGTCAAGTTGCAGTTTCAAAAGTCTGCATGCTGTGATGACATTTCTGATAATAATGAGAGTGACATAGGACTGATAGCCTTGAGATTTACAATGTGAAAACTAACATGAAACAAGCAACATGGCTTAAACAAAAAGTAAACTGCAAATTAATTAAAATGGAATTGGACACTGGCTCGCATGTTTCAGTCATTCCACAAAATGAGTTTGAACAGCATTTCAAAGATAATGAACTGAAGCCAGGAGAGAGCCAATTAGGAATTTATACTGGAGCAAAGAAAACTCCTGTGGCTTAACTCCATTTGTAACAGTGAGATACAACAACCAACAAGCTGCATTGGGCTTATAATGTGGTAAAAGCAGGAGGGCCAGTATTGGGGGGCCGTGATTAGCTGAGACAACTACAACTTGATTGGAGATCCATCCACCATTTGCATGCCACATCCACTGCAATAGAATCAACCAAAAGCCATTTAAGAAAGGTACTGGATGATGCCATAGCAGTGTTCAAGAATGACATTGGAAAACTCAAGCATATCAAGGGTAAAATAGTGTTAAATGAAAATGCTTCACCCAAATTTTACAAAGCCTGTCTGGTTCTTTATACCACCAATAATAATGGGGCCAATGACTTAGATCGCATGGAGGCTGAAGGAATTCTTTTCAAGGTTGACTGGAGCCCTTGGGCAATGCCAGTGGTCCCAGTAGCCAAGTAGAATGGGTCTGTTAGGATCTGCAGTGATCTTAAAGTTACTATCAACCCAGTACTGAAAGTGGATCACTACCTCCTGCCCAGGATGGAGGACATCTTTGCAAACCCTTCTGGAGGGAAACACTTCAGCAAAGTGGACGTAGCTAGGGCCTATCTACAGATGGAAATGGAAGAAGAATCCAAAGTGTTTCTCACCATAAACACTTACAAAGAGCCTTATAACTATAAATGGCTTATTTTTGGAGTAGCAACTGCACCTGCACTCTGGCAGAAACCTATGGACCAGGTGCAACAAGACTGTCCATGTACTCAGTGTTACTTGGATGACATCATTGTTACTGGTAAGAATTACAAGCATTTCCAGAAGAAGAGTAGAAGAGTATGGGTTTAAAGCACAATGCAACAGGTGTGAATTCTTTAAACCAAGCATCACCTACTGTATTCACACTATTGATGCAGAAATATTACACAAGCGTGCTGGGAAAATTCAAGCAGTGGTGGGTGCCCCAAGGCCAATGGATGTATCACAATTGCAGCCTTTTTTAGGATTTGCCAGTTACTATAATATGTTCTTGCCAAATCTGGGTACTGCGCTCCAGCCCTTGAACTCACTACTACAGATAGGGAAGAAGTGGCAATGGACAAAGCACTGTGAAGCAGCTTTTGAAAAGGTAAAGGAAATGGTGACGTCAAGACATTGTATTCACACATTATGATCCATATTGTCAACTGAAGCTTGCCATGCACTGTTTGGGATGCCAACGTGTTCAGAAGAAAGGCATCCAGAGCTGTCAGAACTACTTCCTGCAGTCCTAGAGTCAACAACCTACGGCGATCAGGAGGAGACCCCAGAACCCGGGATTGTTTCACAGCCACAAGACTCACCCGCCAAGCAACGTGATCCCTCTTGTCAAGAGAGATGTTATCCTACAAAAGTAAGAAACCCTACACAGCAAGTAAACCCTTAGGTCTGAATGGGACAGTTTAAAATTTACTATGCTGTGGAAATCTATATTTTAGTTGTAATATATAACATACTAACATTTTCCATATACGTACACACGTTAGGATGCATTGTATATTGAGTTGAGGTTTATAGCTAAGCAGAGAGGAATGTTGTGCATTTAATACTTAAGTAATATTTGAGTAATATTGTTTGGTTACACATTGTTTAAATAATGAATTATGGTTACATGTAAAAATTCGTGAATTGCATACATCATGACGTTACCATATCAAATGTGCAAACCAAAACCCGTTCTTCTGGGCTCCCATCTTTTTCTTGCAATTAGTTTTTTTTATTTTGGAGTTACCATACCTAACACCACGTGCAGTACCTCATAACCTTTTTCCTCTTCTTTTGCTCTCTTTTCTCTCTTTTTGCACTGCTTAATTTCATTTTTATATAACAATTCCTTATTTTAATTTGTAATTTTTATATACTGCAATGCACTACAAAAAAATTTCACAACGGATGCCAGTGATATTAAACCTGATTCTGAATGTGACAAGAAATAGGAGGAGGAAGAGACCATCAGACCATTAAAGCTGATCTACGCCTGCCTCAACTCCTCTTCTGTACCCTTTCTCTATACTCCTCTATTCCGTGATCTGTTAAACATTTGTCCGCCTCCACTTCAAATGCTTCCAATGATTCAGCTTCTGTCAACAACCAGGACAGAAAATTCCAGAGATTCACTATCCTCAGAGAAGATAGTTCTACCTCAGTTTTAAACGACTATCCCTTTCCAGTAAAATCTAAGCATTAGTTACATATAATCATAAAGTACTTGTAACATTTTTGTTCCACACCAGCGTAAACCACCCAGTAAATGACAGCAGCAATATTAAATAAGATAGCAGTATACAGTAGAGTAAATATGCATATTTCAATGTTGCTGAAAGCATGGGGCTCCTGTGTATTCAAGTTAGTCAGATCACTAATTGTAAATTAGTCCTTATAAAGGAGGATACTTTGAGGGCGCACAAGCATTGGCAAATATGGACTTATTCAAGTTCGCAATGGATTCTAAAGAGTACACAGCATAGAAGGAATATCCCTGGCTATAACATTCAGGAGTCAAAGCAGTGTACACTTTTGCTCCCTTGGAAGTTACTTTCGGAGTAAAGGGGATCTCCCACGCAATTCCAGGGCTGATGAACTGCTGCACTTTCAGCATCTGGTTTCTTGCAGCCTCTAAATCGACCATTTGAGACAAGTCCTGAATCCCAGACAATTATGAGCATTGTGAGGAACAGCTATCACTTACGTGGCATTTGGATCTTTGTGAATGAGACAACTGAAACATTTCAGAAGCAATTAACTTGCTAACCAGATACGCAATTTTAAGTGTTAATTTTCAGACACCACCAGTGTATAAAGACAAAGACCACTTCAATCAGAAGAAAGACTCACAAATGTGGAACAGCTTTTCCTTTTCTGTACACATGCAGCCAAAACAATGACAGCCCAGAGGTCAAATCCAACCCTCTGTTGTATCAGCATCCAGGCTCCATTGTGCAGATGAAATCCCTGGAACTGACTCGATTATTACTATTTACCTAATCCTCTGCCTGGATTCACAATGTAACCTTCTCTTTCCAATATGCCTTCATTTAATCACCGCTGCCCTCTTACAACCTTCTTCATTCTATTTCCCCTCAGAATCATGACCACCTTCTTTAAGATTCCAGATCCTCCCACCTACCTGCTCAATAAGACTCTGTCTCCTTTCTCTAAATGTTTCTCACTTTTTTCTCTAAAATTGATGTGGTTCTTTGTACCACCTCAAGAGTCCAGATAAAGAGTCTGCCTGTCTGATTGATTGATTGATTGATTGATTGATTATCAGGGGAAGGCTTGATGGAGTTAATGCAAATAGAGCCTCATTTGTGTACTGAAACTATTCTATAACCACAACTGTGACCTGACCAGTTTGAAAGCATGGGGCACCTGTGTCTTAAGCTGGTCAGATCACAGTTGTGGTTATAGATCATGAGCCATTTTATACTGCAGGCTAATTATGAATTAGTCTTCATAATGAAGGAGACTTTGTGGCCACACAAGCATTGATGGAGCTGGACTTGCTCATAGTGGCCACTTTATACCTGCTTGTTAATGCAAATATCAGATTAGCCAATCATGTGGCAGCAACTCAATGCACAAAAACACACAGACATGTTCAAGAGGTTCACTTACAAAGAGGAGAAAATCCGCAGATGCTGGAAATCCAAAGCAACATACATAAAATGCTGGAGGAGCTCAGCAAGCCAGGCAGCGTCTATGGAAAAAAGTACAGTCCTGCTGAAGGGTCTTGGCCCAAAATGTTGACTGTACATTTCCCCATAGATGCTGCCTGGCCTGCCGAGTTCCTCCAGCATTTTGTGTGTGCTGCACGAGGTTCAGTTGTTGTTCAGACCAAACGTCAGAATGTGATCTATGTGACTTTGATCGTGGAATGACTATATCTCAGAAACAGCTGATATCCTGGGATTTTCATGCACAACAGTCTCTAGAGCAGAGGTTCCTAACCAAGGCTCCGTAGCATAAAAAAGATTGGGAACCCTGCTTTGGAATTTAGAGAGAATGGTGCGAGAAAACAAAAACCATCCAGTGAGCAGCAGTTCTGTGGGCAAAAATGTTATGTTAATGAGAGAGATCGGAGAGAAAAGGCCAGGCTGGTTCAAGCTGACGTGAGAGTGACAGTAAATCAAATAACCACATGTAACAACAGTGGGGTGCCAAAGAGCAACTCTGAATGCACAACGCGCCAGACCTTGAAGTGGATGGGCTACAGCAGCAGCAGGAGACCACACCAAGTTCCAAAGTGTTCCTAATAAAGTAGCCACTGAGCTTATTCAAGTCTGTATTATCCCAATGGATTCTAAAGAGATGATGTGACTGTAGTGTATAAAGAGCAAATCCTCTCTCAGAAAATTATGTTCAGAGACAGACATAGGGAACTATGGAATAAGCTACGTTCACAAACATTGAAACTGCAACTTGATGAGAGGTAAAAGAAGTGCAGGTTTAACTTTCAAATCATAGCATCTCACTGTGCTATGAGTTTTAAGAGCAAACCAATATGGCAAAGTTTCCTTTATCACGGAGAGGGCCCAACTCGCAATCAAAAACACTGATAAGAAACATTCACACAGGACCTGAACATCCATAGAGCTCATTTTGCAGCTGTCAGTCTGACTATCCGATGTTGGGCTCCTCATGTTTCAAACCCAACCATTTGTTGCATCACTATCTGTGTCCCAGAGAGTAAAGAACATTACATCTGAATTCAAGAGCTTCACTCCCTGGCACCGACCCAACTGTTTTTCTGCCTACTTAACTCTTCTTTCAATTTTACATTCTGCTCCCCCCTGTACCTAGAGTGTAGTGGCTGAAAATAACTTCCTCGCCGTGGCTTTCATGGGTAACTGGCCCACTTAACCAGCACCAGATTAGACCTAGCACAAGTTTAACTCTCTTCATTTCAAGAGAGAAGATGAGTGAGACAAATAATTTTCAATAATTTGGATGCTTTAAAATAATTTACTTAACTTACATACAATTTTAACTTCATGAAATATTTTTTAAAATGTTTTATAGAAATTAAACTATTTTAGCATGAGTTTTCATAATTTCAATGCAATTATTTAAATGTTGTTTTGAACGTTAGCCTTTTTTCTCAGAGCTCCAACAGCCGGGAAGCATGGATTACGAGTGAGAGCGCAGCGGCTGTCAAAGGGGCATGGATCAGCCAATCAGGTGACAGCTTTGGGATAGGTTTGCTGCTGCAAATACCTTCAGGAGGGAAAAGAAAGGAGAAAAGACATTGATCAAAAGGAGGGTGGGGAGTACAGGTGAGGTACAGTAATGAATTCCAGTGAGACACGCCAGAGAGCTTTCTTTCCCCTTAAGATCAAACAATCAGTGATAAGTGATCTTGAAGTAAAGGAGCCATTGGGAGGTAGTGACCATAATATGATAAGTTTTTATCTGCAAGTTGAGAGGGATAAGGGCAGGTCAGAAGTGTCAGTATTGCAGTTGAACAAAGGAGACTATGGAGCCATGAGGGAGGAGCTGGCCAAAGTTGACTGGTCGGATGTCTTAGCAGAAAAGACAGTGGAACAGCAATGGCAGGTATTCTTGGGAATAATGCACAAGGTGCAAAATCAGTTCATCCCCCGGAGAAGGAAGGATTCAAAGGGGGGAAAGTGGCCACAGTGGTTGACAAAGGAAGTCAGAGATAGCATAGCATTAAAAGAGGAGTATAACAGAGCTAAGGTGAGTGGGAAGGCGGATGATTGGGAAATTTTTAAGGAGCAACAGAACTTAACTAAAAAGGCAATACAGGGAGAAAAAATGAGGTATGAACGCAAGCTAGCTAGGAATATAAAGGAGGATAGCAAAAGTTTTTTTAGGTATGTGAAGAGAAGGAAGATAGTTAAGAACAATGTTGGGCCCTTGAAGAATGAATTGGGAGAAATTGTTATGGGAAACAGAGAAATGGCAGATGAATTTAATAAGTACTTTGGATCTGTCTTCACTAGGGAAGACACAAGCAATCTCCCAGATGTATGGATGGGCCAAGGACATAGGGTAACAGAGGAACTGAAACAGATTGACATTAGGAAGGAAACGGTGATGAGTAGACTGATGGGACTGAAAGCTAACAAATCCCCAGGTCCAGATGGTCTGCATCCTAGGGTACTAAAGGTGGCGGCTCTGGAAATTGGGGATGCATTGGTGATCATTTTCCAATGTTCCTTAGATTCAGGATCAGTTCCTGAGGATTGGCGAATGGCTAATGTTATCCCACTTTTTAAGAAAGGAGGGAGGGAGAAAACAGAGAACTATCGCCCTGTTAGCCTAACATCAGTAGTGGGGAAGATGCTAGAGTCCATTATTAAGGATGAAATAGCGGCATATCTTGATAGCAGTGATAGGATTGGGCCGAGCCAGCATGGATTTACCAAGGGTAAATCATGCTCGACTAATCTATTGGAGTTTTTCAAGGATGTAACCAGGAAGATAGATGCGGGAGATCCAGTGGATGTGGTGTACCTTGACTTTCAGAAGGCATTTGATAAGGTACCACATAGGAGATTCAGAGCTCATGGCATTGGGGGGAGGATATTGACATGGATAGAAAACTGGTTGGCAGATAGAAAGCAAAGGGTAGCAGTGAATGGGTGTTTCTCGGAATGGCAGGTGGTGACTAGTGGGGTGCCACAGGGCTCGGTATTGGGACCACAGCTGTTTACGATTTACGTCAATGATTTAGAGGAAGGCATTGTAAATAACATCAGCAAGTTTGCTGATGATACTAAGCTGGATGGCAGTGTGACGTGTGATGAGGATGTTAGGAGAATTCAAGGTGACTTGGATAGGCTGGGTGAGTGGGCAGAAACTTGACAGATGGCGTTTAATGTGAATAAGTGTGAGGTTATTCACTTTGGGAGCAAGAACAGGAAGGCAGATTATTATCTGAACGGTGTGGAGTTACGTAAGGGAGAAATACAAAGAGATCTAGGAGTACTTGTTCATCAGTCTCTGAAGGTGAATGAGCAAGTGCAGCAGACAGTGACGAAGGCTAATGGAATGTTGGCCTTTATTACAAAGGGAATTGAGTACAAGAGCAAGGAAATCCTTTTGCATTTATACAGGGCCCTGGTAAGACCACACCTGGAGTATTGTGTGCAGTTTTGGCCTCCAGGGTTAAGGAAGAACATCCTGGCTGTGGAGGAGGTGCAGCGTAGGTTCACTAGGTTAATTCCTGGGATGTCCGGACTGTCTTACGCAGAGAGATTAGAGAGGCTGGGCTTGTACACGCTGGAATTAAGGAGATTGAGGGGGGATCTGATTGAGACATATAAGATTATTAAGCGATTGGACAAGATAGAGGCAGGAAATATGTTCCAGATGCTGGGAGAGTCCAGAACCAGAGGGCATGGTTTAAGAATAGGGGGTAGGTCATTTAGGACAGAGTTGAGGAGGAACTTCTTCTCCCAGAGAGTTGTGGAGGTGTGGAACGTGCTGCCTCAGAAGGCAGTGGAGGCCAATTCTCTGGATGCTTTCAAGAAGGAGCTAGATAGGTATCTTATGGATAGGGGAATCAAGGGTTATGGGGACAAGGCAGAAACCGGGTATTGATAGTAGATGATCAGCCATGATCTCAGAATGGCGGTGCAGGCTCGAAGGGCCGAATGGTCTACTTCTGCACCTATTGTCTATAACCACAGAACCACAAACATGAATCAAGCAAAACTAAACCTTCCCCTGTAACTCATGTTGAGAGAACTGACAGATGTGAGCACTTCCGAAAACTACATCCTAACCCGACTGGGATGGCAACTTGTTTGCTCTACTTACCCTCCTGTCATCTCCCATGTCCTTTCAGAGACAAAAATCTTGGACTCACCATAAAGCTGACCAATTAACCTCTCATACAAACCCATATGAACGGACCATTCCCTCTCCTTCACGAATATCATCTCTCTCATTTAGAAACAACCCTTTGTCCCTTTAAAATAATATCTCCTATCCAGCTCCCCTTAACTTTTCAAAGATATTGTGCATGTTGTTATTTCCCACTATGGTGGTTAACAATACCTTCAGTCTTTTCCAGCAGCTTCCTGGGATCACACATATGACTCCATTCCTATTAATCCAGTTTCAGCCAGTGAATCAGCTTGGAGGGTTTCTCTTTCCGCTCACACAATGTAAAACCAGGGTCCTGCTTGGATCTCTGCATGCCCGATTTATTTCCAACCACATGCTGCCATTGTGTGATGTAATCCAAAACCCGGTTTAAGATGGCGCTGGTGAAACACAGCAACGACTTGCTGGCAGCAAACAAAACTATTCACTACTTTATTAATCACACTTTTTCTTGAAAATGATTATTCCAAAAGGGAAGCCTGTAACTTCCCTTCAACCTGCAGTTGAGCTTTTGAATCGCCTATATGATCTGGCATTTTTGCAGTGTGAACTGAAGTCTTGAAGGTATATTCCGTCTGGGTAGCCTCCAACCTGATGGCATGAACATCGACTTCTCTAACTTCCGCTAAGGCCCCACCTCCCCCTCGTACCCCATCTGTTACTTATTTTTATGCACATATTCTTTCTCTCACTCTCCTTTTTCTCCCTCTGTCCCTCTGAATATACCCCTTGCCCATCCTCTGGGTCCCCCCCCCCTTGTCTTTCTTCCCGGACCTCCTGTCCCATGATCCTCTCATATCCCTTTTGCCAATCACCTGTCCAGCTCTTGGCTCCATCCCTCCCCCTTCTGTCTTCTCCTATCATTTTGGATCTCCCCCTCCCCCTCTCAAATCTCTTACTCATTCTTCCTTCAGTTAGTCCTGACGAAGGGTCTCGGCCTGAAACGTCGACTGCACCTCTTCCTACAGATGCTGCCTGGCCTGCTGCATTCACCAGCAACTTTGATGTGTGTTTCTTGAAGGTGCAGGATGGTTGCGGCACGGCGTGTATGGGCTGAATGGAGGCGGTATGGCCTTGGCACAAGACTGCAGAATGGACAACTGCTCATTAGTTTGCCCATTGCTGGAGCCGACGGAGGTGACCTGAGACGAGGCAGAGTTGAGGCAGCAGGTCCTGGGCCTGAGAGCAAGGAAGAAGTCAGTTATTGACCAATTTAAGCACCATGCTAGATTACAAAAGTCAGGTACAGGCTAAAGTGAGCCAGCAGGGCCCAGGCCCAAGAGTTTATCAAAACGGCAAGAGTGAGGAACGACGTGCTGTCTTGCCGATTTTAGCGCCAGGCCAGGTGGAAAGGTCAGGTTTTGGGGCTGAATGGGCCAATGTTCAGCTCGCCGCTCACAAAGCTTACTCATCTCTGTGCTGAACTGAAGCTGTGGCCTGCAACTAACAAATTTCTTGTCTGGCTACAGTAATGACTGGCTTCGTGGTTGTGGACTCACTTTCGTGAACTTCAGTTCTGAATGTTACTTGCTTACTTTTATTATTTGCACAATTTCTTTCTTTTTTCTGCACAATGGGTGTTTGACGGTCTTCCTTTTTGTGAAGGGCTCTTTTGGGTTTCTATGTTTTGTGGCTGCCGGTAAGGAGACGAATGTCAAGGATGTACATGGTACACACACTTTGATAATCAATTTATTATGAACACAGTTTCCACGTGTATCATGAGGAGATCAGCGAGCTGATTAAGAATGTAAGAAATAGGAGCAGGAGTAGGTCATCTGACCCATTGAGCCTGCTCCACCATTCAATCAGATCATGTCTGATCTGAGCATGGACTCAGCTCCACTTATATTTCCCCCAAAACATTTAATCTCCCTACTATGTAAAAATCTATCTAACTATGACTGAAATATATTTATTGAGGTAGCTGCTACAACTTCCCTGGGCTGATAATTCTACAGATTGACTACTCTCTGGATAAAGTTGTTTTGGGTTATACTTTATACTTTATTGTCGCCAAGCAATTGGTACTAGAACGTACAATCATCACAGCGATATTTGATTCTGCGCTTCCCATTCCCTGGATTACAAATATTAAATATTAAAAATTTAAATTTTAAATCATAAATAGAAAATAGAAAAATAGAAAGCAAGGTAGAGCAAAAAAACCGGAGGCGGGTCCAGATATCTGGAGGGTATGGCCCAGATCCAGGTCAGGATCTGTTCAGCAGTCTTATCACATTTGGAAAGAAGCTGTTCCCAAATCTGGCCGTACGAGTCTTCAAGCTCCTGAACCTTCTCCCGGAGGGAAGAGGGACGAAAAGTCTGTTGGCTGGGTGGGTCGTGTCCTTGATTATCCTGGCAGCACTGCTCCAACAGCGTGCAGTGTAAAGTGAGTCCACGGACGGAAGATTGGTTTGTGTGATGTGCTGCGCCGTGTTCAAGATCTTCTGCAGCTTCTTTCGGTCTTGGTCAGGACAACTTCCATACCAGGTTGTGATGCACCCTAGAAGAATGCTTTCTACGGTGCATCTATAAAAATTAGTGAGGGTTTTAGGGGACAGGCCAAATTTCTTTAGTTTTCTCAGGAAGTAAAGGTGCTGGTGGGCCTTCTTGGCATTGAACTCTGTTTGGTTGGACCAAGTCAGGTAATTTGTGATATTGACCCCGAGGAACGTAAAGCTTTTGACCTGTTCCACTT
Source organism: Mobula birostris (assembly GCF_030028105.1). Classification (NCBI taxonomy): domain Eukaryota; kingdom Metazoa; phylum Chordata; class Chondrichthyes; order Myliobatiformes; family Myliobatidae; genus Mobula; species Mobula birostris. Next base: position 210,708,894 of record NC_092371.1, on the reverse strand, counting down.
GCGCACCACCAATGTAAATTGGGACATGTGGTCCGCTACTCCTTCTGAAGTCAACAACCAATTCCTTCGTCTTGCTGACGTTGAGGGATAGGTTATTGTCTTCGCACCATGCCACCAGCTTCTTAATTTCCTCTCTGTACTCAAACTCATTGTTACCCGAGTTACAGCATGATGGGTTACCCGAGATGGGTTAGCATCTCCATCTAATCTCAAGAGAAAGTATACAGCTCCACAGACACCAACAGAGGTCCAGCAGATCATTTGCAACTCAAACTTCATGTGGCTGGTGGAGAAAAGTCTCATCAAATCTTTTATGCACATCCAGAGGGTCAGTCCCACTCTTAATGTGGCTGTAGTGTGGATGAGATGATTGTCCATCGTGCTGTGGACTGTGTGTTAGCTGAGGTCTGGAGAGGGATAGAGTGGTCCTCTTGAGATTATTCCAGAGCAGCGGCATAATGAGGGCTCCCAAAAAGACAATCTCAGGCAAACACCTGCCTCTGGAAGATGATGGACTTGGTGAAATTCACAAGTCTGTCCAAAACTTGCTCGTTTTCCAGTATAAAATGTATGCAAGCAGTTGGTATTGACTGGCATGTTCCATGGAGCAAGAGCACATGCATAATCTCAATGCAAACATTGTAAAAGCTCTTTGGGCGAAGGGCCACGGTCAAGAATGCTGCTGCACATTGAGAGACGGGCCTAGGGTTATGGTCTCTCTAAAGCATTACTCATGCATGGTTTGGAGGAAATATGAATGACAGAAATGTACTCTGAAATCTGCTAGTACAATGAACATAGTGAAGGACTGTCATGGTGGTATTGACAGTATATATTATTAATAAGCTATATTTTGGAATAAAAAAGATCATTTGCAACCCAATGAACAGAGAGTGGAAGGAAAGAATGCATGAATTCCAGAAATTCAGTACAGTCAAGATCATCTATGTCTCAAATGACAAGAACTAAGGTGAACTTGTGAAGCTCGGAGAGGTATTCAGTGCCTACTGCAAGGAACATATTTTATATACTTCAAATATAAACGATTCATAATGAACATATACACAAAAGAGTGCTAAAAACTTTTTACATTCATGATTGCTGCATCCAGTGGTGTAAACCATTAAAGAGCGAGGAAAAAAAAATCACCAAACAGAGCCTTTGCATTGGCTGTACCAAACTTCAGTGCGCTACTCAGCTTGTACTCCTGCAGCCTGCAACATTCCCTTGAAACATCACACCATGCTGGAAGACCAACAGGGACCCTCGCACTCATCTCCATACCCGCTTAGCAAATCCACAGATGCAAAGAGGTGACTTGGCCGTTTCTTCCTCTTCACACCCATCCCAAGGGCAGCGTGTTTTGGGAGTGATGTGTCATCTGTACAGGGAAGTTCTAACTGAGAGCGCATCTCTAGACCTCCGCATATTCAGAGGGATCATTGTAACTCCACTTGTCAAATTGCTGTAACTTTTCAATGCGAGTATAATTAATTGCTGCTTTGAAATCTATGTTTTAAAAAATGGGCGTGCAATTACCTGTGCATAATCAGGATCAATTTCCCATCCCCTCACCTTTTCTTTGGGTTACCCATTCCACTGAAACTCCTGTGGAAATATCCTTGAATTTCATGGCTAATCCTAATATATTTTATGGAAAATTTGGCTAGGGTTTCACTAGTGTTTTCTTGACAGGAATTTTAAGTGATGGCTGTGAAATTTTAAATGGCTGTGTTTTTGGTGTTCCAGGGCTTTTCTTTCAGCTTTTCTATGTGTGTCATTACACTTTCACATCATCCACCACCATGGTTAAGGCAGCAGCACATAAATTCTTATGCACAGTGCATGGATCATGATGTCAGTCCTTACAGAACATTGATCTGATGGCATTAACGTTCAAACTGGGTCTCAATGATGCAGCTAATACCACCTGCAATATTGAAACTCGAGGATCATCAATTCCTTCATTATGAATTGTTTTTAATTGTAGACCTCTTTGCATTTTCTGGATTCTACAAGAGCTGTGGTGTAAGGAAGTTTTGTGCCTTGTTTTTCAGATTACTGACAAAATCTGTCACTCCCAAAGCAGACCTTTAGATAGCATTACTGTTCAATGTGTTTGGGAGAATGGAAAGGGACTAGAGGGGAGGACAACCTGTAAAAAGGGCAAAAGTGAAAACACCCCAAGCAGTGGCTCTGTCTAATAATGGGAGGAATTTTGATGCCTGCAACTCTGTGATGAACAGTGCTGAAACTCCATCTAACTGAAGAATGCATCCTGGCCCCAAAACCAGAAATGCAGAGCAGGCCAAAAAATGCATTACCAGGAGGAGTTAAGGTTAGACATGCTGGGAAATTTGGAGACCCATACGGTATTTTGTGATTTGCAGCACACTACTACTCCAGGGTTGATAAGTGCTTGCTCTCTTCATTGATAAAGGATGGCAGACAAGAACAAATAGATTCTATTGATCCGCACCTTTCAATTTTGCAGGATGCTTTTGGCTGTAACTGCTGCAATCAGGAGACTCAGTGTGAGGGAGTGAGCAATGTGGCAAATTGCACTGATCTCCTAAGCAAATGCTGTGACTGCAGTCACCCATGAGACAATGGCACTGGTGGGTGACTAATCATCACAAGCAGGTATCGTCTTTGACGTCCTCTCATAGAGTCTTCCACATTCAAAATACATCATGTTTTTAATATCTTAAGATCAAAGCTAACTGAAGGTGATTCAATACAATTTCAATAGCTACAATGACTACATTTTGAGTCTGTGAGTGATATATCAAAAATGTGCGATATCACTGAATATACAAATACCTTTGCTGGGACAAAGTAGTTCACAAAGATGGACTAACGTTTCTGAGAACATTGAATACAGACACCCAAAATTAATGTTGGAGGGCTGACTTTGAGTACAAAACTATTGACAGATCAAATATGCCTGTGACTATGATTGATGTACTAAATGACAACAGTCTGCTCTACAGGTTTTCTTGAACTTGGACACAATGGTTCAAAATAACTTAGTTATAGTTGCCTGATTTACCATAGGTCAATGAGCATCCCATTGTCCCAAACAGTGATGTTTCTTTACAAAGACATCCTTTTAACTTCAAACTGATTATTGCTTGTAATGTATATTAAGAACTGAAGACTGGTCCTCATTTGAATTAATAGCTGCTACATTCAAATAATTCTATAACTGCTGAATCCCTAATCCAAAGTCTGATTGTTTGCATCTTGAGTCAGCTTGCTCTTCAGTTGACATCGAATGTTATTTTTAAATTTTAGAATAGACAATCAGACATAAAAAGACATCTTCTTTTTACACTATTCAACTTGAAGGAAATGAGATCCTGTTCCATCTTTTTGCTGAAGACTTTCAAAGTAAATTTACAATCAAAGTAGATATGTCACCAGATACAATCCTGAAAAATCAATTTCTTGCAGGCATTCACAGTAACTACAACGAAACACAACAGAATCAATGAGAAACTACACAAAAAGACAAGCAATCAATGTGCAAATGATAACAAATTGTGCAAGAAAAACAAAATAATATTAATAAATATTGAGATTATGAATTGCGGAGTAACATATACAAAATATAACATATGCTCCAAGGCCATACGTTTCAATTATTTTTGTAGTGCAAAAATTGTGTTAGATGGCTGTTGATTAGTGTGAGTATTAAATTTGCAATGTATTTACTAAAATTGTTCACAAACCTCGCCTATTTAAAGCTTTTCAATAAAGAACATGTGACCCAAATGAGAAGCCCCTTTGGAATAATGTATGTCTGAATATGTATTAAACAGTTGTCAAACTGCTGCCCTTGTAAAAACGGAGCTTCAGGTAATTGACAAAGGATAAATTCTTCTAACAGCCAATACATTACCTTCTGGCCAATTAGCCAGCATTAACACAATAATAGCTGAGAAAAAGTGGTATTGGAAACACAAAACAGTTACAGATGTGCACATTGGTAATTGTATTTAACCTCTGAGGAATCAACATGGGAAATCAGAGCTCTTCACACATCCTTGTTGAATATATAGATGACTTGAAGCACTACCATGCACTATTCAAATCTTATAACAACTGTTGTGACAGACTGTTAACAAAATTAATGATTAAAGGAGATTTACACTAGAGAATTAACTCACCCTTGGTCAGACATCCAGATGTCCTGTACATTTCTATCACTAATTGGACTCAAAAAGAGAAGAAGTAAAATTTAATTTGATGTTGGTGTTGTGCAGTGTGGTAATTGATGCTTCAGTTTGTTTGTTCCCTTGTTTCTCTTGTGGGATACAGCAGAGTGGAACAGAGAAGGGATCGGGAATCACTAACAGACCATTTTCTCTATTTAAAAGAAACTTCTAGAATAACACTCATCAGTGCACCTTTACATTTATTACATGAAGACAAAAGTCTCAAAAATAACTATGCTTCAAATGTATATTTAACAAGATTGCGCAGAGGGCTCAGATTTCACAGGTTGATTCCTTTGGAGTTAAATTTAGTATACAATAAAATCATCAGCATCTGTCATGAACCTCCAACATCCAGTTTTACAAGCGAGGATTGTGCTAGATAGCAACAATTTAATACTCTAAAATCAGAGAGCCCTTGATGGGTGAAATATACCAGCAGATCTCCAAGATAGTTACATAACAGCCATCAAAGCACAGCCTTGGCTGATGGCCATCTGAGAAAACAAGTTAAGTGAACTTTCCTTATTTAAAAGTGAAGAATTACATTATTTGATTGGAAATTTGGAGTAAGTGGATGACATTTGATAGCGGCTGCTTCAAACTTACCTTTTATATTTTCTCTCTTTCTGCTTGAAGTACAATGCAGATATCCACAGGCCAAAGAGAGATGGTATTACTGCTGACTGATTGTGTGAACACATCTGTTTGTCTTGCTCATTGTTGGCTCATGTTTCTCTAAATTAGTTTTGCCATGTGTCTGCTGCTTTGACACAGAATACTGAAGATCAAAAGTGGCTTAGGATCACCTTCTTCTGAGTAACTGACGATGGAGAAAGCGTGACAGCCACAGTCATTTCTAATGCACCAGCTCTGGTTAGAAAGATCGCCAGGGGTTTCTCAGGGAGTTGGAATGCTTGGTGAGGGGTGGGCATGGCAGGTAACAGTTCTTGGTTCTCTCAGACAGGAATAACCATCTTTGATACAGGATAACCTAACCACCTCTCTGTACATTCTCCCAGCACCACCATCTTCGGGATCGTCTTTGCCAAGTGACTCCACTGGACAGGACTGCACTTTCTCAATTCCGGCTGTCGGTCACCTCACCCCCAATGATTCACATTCACATCTCCGGGACTTGGCCAAATTCAGTACCTCATGTTCTTGCCCATCTCCCTCCAGCAGCTGTCTCCATCTTTACATTCCCCTCCCCCATCACTCCATCTGTTTCTTTTTCCACTCTCTGTCACCACCTATCCTTGTACGATAGCCTTCCGTTCCCACCTCTGCCTGCCACTACCTGCTTGTCATCTTCCACCACCCCCCCAGTCCACTAATCGACTCAGAATCCTTTCTCTCATCTCTACTCCTTCTAAGCATGTGCATTTACTCCAGATGCTCCAGTTTCCTCCCACATTCCAAAGATGTGTCAGTTAGTAGGTTAATTGGTCTTTGTGAATTGTCCTGTGATTAGGCTAGAATTAAATCAGTGGCTTGTTGGACAGGATGAACCTGCGTCTCTAAATAAATAAAATCCACTGTCCTTTAGTCTGGGGAATCAAGTGCAAGGGAGAAAAGCAATAAATATTTACCCAAAATGCCCATAATAGACAAAGTTATAAATACAAGTTAGTGTAACAAGTTTCAGATTCAAGCTGCATTTCTAGTTTAACACCAAAATAGTGAGAGGATACCAAGTACACTGTTTATCGGCGAGAGGAGAAGATGGCGGTGTGACACAGCTCGCAGCAGCCACTCCGGTGGTGATATCTGTTATTTGTCAAGTAGGGTGCCGTGCACAATCCTGATTTGATGGAGATGGATGTGAGAGCACAGAGGAACATCTGGTGAAACCTCTGAAATGCCTGCTTCGCTGCTGCTGCATGGTCCGGAATCTCCGGAGGAGAAGGCCCCGAGTCCTCGGCTTTGCTTGTTGCTCGGCAGCTGGGGCGGGAATGCAGTGCTCGGCAAATGATGGCGCTCGGAGAGGCTGTGTCGGAGGGCTGGTTGGAGGCTCGAAGTTTTCGGATGGACTCAGAGTCCGCTGCAGTCGGGTGCTTCCAATGGTGCTGCATCGGCAAGTTGGCAGCGCTTGAAGGTTCATGGCAGGGAGAGTTTCTCCCTTCTGCCGACTGCGTGAGATGAGTCTATCAGGACTTTGAGACTTTTTTTTTTTACCGTGCCCATGGTCTGTTCTTTATCAAATTATGGTATTGCTTTGCATTGTTGTAACTATATGTTATAATTATGTGGTTTTATCAGTTTTAGTCTTGGTTTGTCATGTGTTTTCTTGTGATATCATTCTGGAGGAACATTGTTCATTTTTTAATGCATGCATTCCTAAATGACAATAAAAGAGGACTGAGTGTCCTCATAATCTAATCTAATCCTCAAATACATTTATCAGTGAGATTTCAGCAACATAAATTCCAACAGCTCCAGTTAAATTCATACCTACAGGCATCAATTTATCAGTAACCTTGTTTGTCCCCTTCCCCATTGTGTATCTTATGCAATCAGACGCCCAACATAACAAGCAACCAATCTCTGCTGTCATTAATATCCTAAAAATAGGTTTCCACCATTCAATAACAGAATGTTACATTGACCCAACAACATCCAGCAAACAGATCTGGAGACTCTGTGCCGTTAACATCAACTGGTAAATCTGATGATGACAAGGATTAGTTTTGAATATTAAATTATTATTGACTTCTATCCCTACTCTTTCAAGTCTGGCCAATACATCATGGGTTTTTCTACTGAATAGCTTCTGATACAATTCCAAATGGCATAAATGGAAATCTTTCTCATTCACATAGAGTACTGAACATTGTATTACTAGTTTCCTCATTAAATGTTTCTTGCCAATGTCAATACTTGGCAACTAATCCACAGGCAACTTCTGTATTTACATGTTTATCGTAGTAACTTCTAGCAGCAGGCAGTGTCTCTTTTGATTGCCTTTAACAAATTAAAATCTTTTCCTTCTGACTACTAACATGAAGCTTTCCCAGGCCACCGCCACTGTTCCACTTACTTTGATTAGACTCTGTCTCCACGTTTTCCAATTTATTTTTTTTACATTTCACTGAAATATCCCACGAGGAATCTAAGACTATCAAACAAAGTCAGATTGAAGATTTTTAATGTCATTTCCAGTACACAAGTGTAAAGGAGAACAAAATAATTGTTACTCCAGATCTGATGCAGCACAAAAATACAGAATAAGATAAAGAACACAATAAAAGTAAAAGTAAAAGAGGTCATTAGCGGGAAAAAAGTATATACATCACTGCATTTTTTAAGTATACTTTAGCAACAAGTAGCAGACACTTAGCTAACATTACTACAGCTGTATTTCTTATTCTGACTCTCCCTCTCCAAAACTTTTCTTACCTTTCTTGGGAAATCTTTACCCAAGGTTCACTGCTGACAATTTCAAATCCATCACTTGCTCCCAATTACTGACATCTAGGTTATTTTCCCAAATGTCTTTTTGTTGGCTTTTATGACTAATTGTGCCTCTGATGCTTAACTTTTTAAAAGGAAATATGTGAACAGAGTCATTTTACTGGTGTTTGCAAATATGCCAGTTGCATTGGGCACACCCCCAACATCTGATACTTCATGTCAATTTGCCACGCCACATCTTGTATTAAGAGGCTGGTGCACACATGACTGCCAGACTTAGAATTTATTTTCTAAGTGTTAGAAAGAGGCCCAAAAGAAAACTTACAAGTCCCATGTATGTTAAAATGTCCTAAATAAGAAATAATAATGAAACATTGTCCTTAGACGATGGATGCTAAAGGAAGATGGGATCTAGCTCACAGATCTGCCATGAACTCAAGCAACAGTGAAACAAGCTGAAGGGACAAAATGGCTGACCTCTGTTCCCACATTTAGAAATGTGAGAACTGCGTGTTAACTTAACATTTTCCACTGCTCCAGATATAACAAAGAAACAAATATTACATTTAGAGAAAAAGGCCCTTAATCATGATCATTTTCCAATCATGCATCATACGCATCTGTCACCTGAACCACAAAATGAAGTTTTTCCAGAGGCATAAAATTCACTATCTATATTGTTGAATCTATGATGTTGTGCAGATGACATTTGAGCACCATTATTGCAGTTACAGCAACTACTTCAATTCATCCCATGCTTAAATGTTGTGTGTGTGTGTGTGTGTGTGTGTGTGTGTGTGTGTGTGTGTGTGTGTGTTTGTGTTTGTGTTTTTTGGCACTGCCAGTGGGCGTGACCCTTTTACAATGATACTTGTGGTACATTCTTGTCAACAAAAAAATTCTTACCGAAATTATTAACTGCCCCCATGCTTTTAAATTTTACTGTGTCAGATTGAATCCTCTATCCTTACAAAGGCGAGTTGTTTTACCTCAGCTCTATTTTTGCTGTGACGGAATTCCTGAGAGTTTGCAACTCAGTGACACTTCAGGCTTAGAGTCAAACATTATTGAAGGAGTCACAGCAAAACCCGCTGTTATCAATTTTGATTTTTTCTTTACCCTCACTTGTGCTCTTTAGTACAAGCCCATCACTCACACAAGTTTTAGTTCATCAAAGAGTGAAAATGATGAGTTATCCCCTTGATGGAGGACATCTCTCCATGACCATAAAGCTATAGGACACAGGAGCAGAATTAGGCCATTTGGCCCAGTGAGTCTGCTCTGCCATTCAATCATGGCTGATCCTTTTATCCTCCTCCTCAACCCCATTTCCCGGCCTTCTCCCGGTAACCTTAGATGCCATGTCCAATCAAGAACCTATCAATCTCTGCCTTAAATACTCCCAATGACCTGGACTCCACAGCTGCGTGTGGTAACAAATTCCAGAAATTCACCACCCCCTGGCTAAAGAAGTTTCTCGGCATCTCTGTTTTAAATGGATACCCCTCTATCCTGAGGCTGTGCCCTCTTGTCCTAGACTCCCCCACCATGGGAAACTTCCTTTCCACATCTGCTCTGTCTAGCCCTTTCAATATTTGAAAAGTTTCAATGAGATCCCCCCCCCCCCAATCCTTCTAAATTCCAGCAAGTACAGACCCAGAGCCATCAAATGCTCCTTGTATGATAACCCTTTCATTCCTGGAATCATCCTTGTGAACCTCCTCTGAAACCTCTTCAATGCCAGCTCATCTTTTCTAAGATGAGGGGCCCAAAATTGTTCACAATACTCAAGGTGAGGCCTCAGCAGTGCCTTATAAAGCCTCAGCATCACATCCCTGCTCTTATATTCTAGACCTCTTGAAATGAATGCTAACATGGCATTTGCCTTCCTCACCACCAACACAACCTGCAAGTTGACCTTTAGGATGTTCTGCACAAGAATTCCCAAGTCCCTTTGCATCTCAGATTTTTGGATTTTCTCCCTGTTTAGAAAATAGTCCGCACCTTTATTTCTACTACCAAAGTGCATGACCACGCACTTTCCAACACTATATTTCATTTGCTACTTTCTTGCCCATTCTCCTAATCTGTCTAAGTCCTTCTGCATCCTACCTGTTTCCTCAACACTACCTGCCCCTCCACCAACCTTCATATCATCTGCAAACTTGGCAACAAAACCATCCATTTCATCATCTAAATCATTTATATACAGCATAACAAGAAGTGGTCCCAACACTGACCCTTCAGAACACCACTAGTCACTGGCAGCCAACTAGACAAGGATCCTTTTATTCCCACTCACTGCCTCCTTCCAATCAGCCAAAGCTTTAACCATCTTAGTAACTTTCCCATAATACCACGGCCTGTTAACTTGGTCAGCAGTATCATGTGAAGCACCTTGTCAATGACCTTCTGAAAGTCCAAATATACAATATCCACTGCATCCCCTTTATCTATCCTACTTATAACCTCCTCAGAGATTTCCAACAAGTTCATCAGGCAGGATTTTCCCTGAAGGAAATCATGCTGACTTTGTACTACCTTGTCCTGTGCCACCAAGTACTTCATCACCTCATACTGACAACTGACTCTTACATCTTCCCAACCACTGAGGTCAGGCTAACTGGTCTATAATTTCCTTTCTGCGGCCTTCCTCCTTTCTTAAAGATTGAAGTGACATTTGCAATTTTCCAGTCCTCTGGCATCATGCCAGAGTCCAATGATTTTTGAATGTTATTTCTAATGCCACGACAATCTCTAGTGCTACCTCTTTCAGAACCCTAGGGTGCAGTTCCTCTGGTCTGGGTGACATGCACTTTTAGGTCCTTCAGCTTTTTGAGCACTTCTCCCTTGCAGTAGTAACTACACTCACTTCTCTTCCTTCACACACTTTGTTGAACGTGGGGGGAGGCTGATGCAAGGTCCTTGACAGATTGAGGTTAGGGTCTAGTGGCCTGGCATGCAAGATGACTGGGGATCGTTCACTGCTGCAGTCTTCCTCAGTCTTCACAGCCACTGTGATATGTTATCATCATCCGCCAGCTCCACAGATGTGCTCTTTATCCGGAACCTCCCCCTTGACCTTAGCGCCATGGGTGATCCTACCAGGAAATAAGCTCCAGATAGCATCATTCTTGGGATCTCAGGAACACACAATGAGGTGATGATCCTCGAAGAGTCAATCAAATGCCAGACTCGTGACTACAAAATGTTGACTCCTTTTGAAGGCAACTGTTTTTCAAGTAAATAGCCAACATAACATCTGTGCAATGGCTAGTTCCTTTTAAAATTTGCAAATCTTACATGGAAAATCAATTATGAGGGCAATATGAGCAAAATAAAAATGCTTCTGAACAACGGAGCTAAAAATCACGTTTGATTCGCAGCCTGTGGCGGGCTGGATGATATTTGACACTCTGCTGTTCGGATGTTCTAACTGGTTTCAGCTGTCTACAATATGCAATTGAAATCTTTTGGGTTGCTAGTCAATAATTACAGCTTAAAATATTATTTACTAGTCTTCTGAAGACTGATGAACAGAAATTAGCAAAAATGAATGGTGTGGTTTCAGCTCCTGTTATTCTCACAATACTGGGTTGCTACAATGTTACAATGTCTTCTCCTCAGGATCTGGCCTGAACTTTACCTCTTACTGTCTTCATTTGCGTATGACGACACAAGAAATAAAAATTAAATGGTTGTTGGTGCATGTGGAACTCCAAACTTTTGAAAATTATTTCACAACCGAACTTTTTACACACCTACCCTCACTCATAATTTCTACAGCAGTTTCCATTCAATCCTATTTTTTCTTCTTTCTCCAGATTATCTTGTGGTATTGTCTTCACATCAAGAACAAGAGGATAACCAGGGAGAGGATTGGACCACTCAAGAGTAAAGAGGGGTACACTTGCTTGGATACAGAAGATGTGGGTGAAATCCTTAATGAGTACTTTACTTCAATATTTATCGAAAAGATGGAAATGGAGAATACGTGCTGAGTGTATTGATATGCCAGGGCATTTTGAAGAAAAGAAGGAGGCAGTGTTGGGTCTCTTAAAGAGTATTCAGGTGGATTACTCCCCAAGACCTGATAGGATATTCTCCAGGTTATTGAAAGAGGCAAGAGAAGAGATTTCTGGGGCCCTGACCAATATCGTAGTGTCCTCTCTAGCCACAGGAGAGGACCCAGAGGACTGGCAAGTAGATAATTTTGTTGCATTATTCAAAAAGGGAACCAGAGATAACCCTGGAAACAATAAACTGGCAAGCCTATGTCAGTGGTAGGGAAGTTACTGGGGAGAATTCTTACAGATAGTATTTATGAGCATTTGAAAAACCATGGTCTAATTACGGGAAGCCAGCATGACTTTCTGCAGGGCAAATCATGTTTTGCCAACTTGATTTGAGTGTTTTTGACAAGGTGTCGAGGGCAACTGATGAAAGTAGAACTGTGGAGGTTTGACAAGGTGCCTCGTGGGAAGCTCAACCGGAAGATCAGGATACATGGGATCTGTAGAGAGTTGTCCATTTGGGTTCAGAACTGGCTTGCCCATAGAAGGTCGATGGGACTTACTCAAGCTGGAGGTCTGTGATTGGTGGTGTTCTGCAGGGATCTGTGCTAGGACCTCTGCTGTTTGTGTTGCAAATATATGACATGGATGAAAATGTGTGGATTATTAAATTTGCAGATTATATGAAGATTTGTGGTGTCATGGATAGTGCAGAAGAATGGCAAAGAAAATAACAGGATATAGATCAGTTGCAGATATGGGTGAAAAAATTGCAAGTGGAGTTTAACCCAGCCAAATGTGAAGTGTTGCACCATGGTAGACCAAATACAAAGAGAGAATACACTGTTAAGGGCAAGATCCTAAGCAATGTTGATGACCAGAGGGATCTTGGGGTTCAAGTTCATAGCTCCCTGAAAGTGACTACACAGGTTGATACAGTGGTTAAGAAGGCATATGGCATGCTTGACTTTATTAGTCAAATCATGGAGTTCAAAAGTCAGAAAAGTTATGTATACTCCAAGTGAGGCCTCACCATTGACACTCAGCATCACCTCCTTTCTTTAATATTCAAGAACTCTTGAAATGAATGCTGACACTGCATTTTCCTTCCTCACCACCAATTCAACCTGCAAGTTAAACTTTAGGGGAATACTGCACGAGGCCTCCTAAGTCCCTTTGCACCTCAGATTTTTGAATTTTCTGTCCACTTAGAAAATAGTCTACACTTTTATTCTGTCTACCAAAGTGCATGACCACACACTTCCAACACTATATTCTACTACCACTTCCTTTGCCCATTCTACTAATCTGTCCAAGTCCTTCTGCAGCTTCTCTGCTTCCTCAACACTACCTAGCCCTCCACCTATCTTTATATCGTTAACCAACATGGTCACAAAGCCATCAGTTCCTTCATCAAAATATTTGACATACAATGTAAAAAGAAGCAGTCCCAAAACAGACCCCTGTGGAATACCACTCATCACCCGCAGCCAGTCTGAAAATGATCCCTTTATTCCCACTCTTTGCCTCCTGTTAATCTGGCATTGCTCTATCAATGCTAGTATCTTTCCTGTAATACCCTGGGCTCTTACCCTGTTTAGCAGTCTCATGCAAGGCGCTTCGTCAAAGGCCCTCTGAAAATCCAAGTGCACAACATCCACTGAATCTCCTTTGTCTAACCTGTTTATTTATGAAAAGAATTCCAACAGATTTATCAGGCAAGACAATGGTTTCCCTTAAGGAAGCCATGCCGAGTTTGGTCTATTTTGTCATGTGCCTCAAAGTACCTCAAAACCACATCCTTAACAATCGACACTAACATCTTCCCAACTTCTGAGGTCAGACTAACTGGCCTATAATTTCCTTTTTCCTCCCTCTCTCTCTTCTTGAAGTGTGGAGTGACATTTGCAATTTTCCAGTCCTCCAGCATCATGCCGGAATCTAGTGATTCCTGAAAGAATATTACTAATGCCTCCATAATCTCATCAGCTACCTCTCTTAGTACCCTGGGGTGTAGTCCATCTGGTCCAAGTGACTTATCTACTTCAAACCTTTCAGTTTCCCAAGCACCATCTCTCTAGTAATAGCAATTGCACTCACTTCTGTTCCTTGACACTCAGGAATTTCCGGCATACGACTAGTGTCTTTCACAGTGAAGACTGATGCAAAATACTTATTCAGTTCATTCACCGTTTCTTTGACCCTTCGTTACTACCTCTCCAGCGTCATTTTCCAGCAACCTAATATCTACTCTCATCTCTCTTTTACTCCTTATATATCTTAAAGAAAATCTTTTGGTATCATTTTTGATATCATTGGCTAGCTCACCTGCATATTTCTTCTCTCCCCCACCATGTGTATTTTTTTTAAGTTGCCTTCTGTTGGCTGTTAAAAATTTCCCGATCCTCGAACTTCCCACTAATTTTTTCTCTTTTATATTTTCCTCTCTTCTGCTTTTATGTTGACTATTACTTCCCTTGTCGGCCATGGTTGCATCATTCTCCCTTTAGAATACTTCTTCATCTATGCTGCGTCTTTAGAATTGCTCCCAGAAACTCCGGCCATTGCTGCTCTGCTGTCATACCTGCTAGTTCCTGTTCCAATCAACTTTGGCCAGCTTCTTCTGTAATTCTCTTTACTCCACATCTGACTTTAGTTTCTCCCCCTCAAATTGCTGGAAGAATTCTATCATATCATGATCACTGTTTCCAAGGGTTCCTTTACCTTAAGCTCCCTTACCATATCCAGTTCATTTCATAACCCCCAATCTGGAACTGTTGATCCCCTAGTTGGCTCAACAACAAGCTGCTCCAAAAAAATCATCTCGGAGGCATTCCACAAATTCTCTCTTGGGATCCAGCATCAATCTGATTTTCCCTATCTACCTGCATTTTGAAATCCTCCATGACTGCAGCAGTGAGAGATTGAAGATGTCCTTGAACACTCCTACCATTTGTTCGGCACAGGTTTTCAGAGCCCTACCAGGTATACCATCAGGACCTGATGCCTTGCAAGGGTTCACCCTCTTGAAATTGTACTCAGGCAGCATTTTACAAGCAAGAGTTGCCAGCCTTAGGAAGGAAATATATTGGATCAGCTACACCAGGAAAAACTGTTAAAAGGAGTAGAAAGATGGTCGATTGTAAAGGTGACAATGATGATCAGATGTGTTCCATTCCATTACAACTTACACTCAGTTATGATTCCAAAAAAAAAATCACTTCAACTGCATGGAGTTATCCAAAAACTATTCAACAGAACAGGCAGATCAAAACTGATTGAAGCAACCTAGACTCAAAGCAGTGAAATGCAATTGAATAGATTGAATGCCAATTATTTGTAATGAGGAGAGAGAATTACTTGTCCATTATTTGTCCAAATTGGTTATTCATTTTAGCTGATTGTTTTATCACAAAGATCTGTAAACCATTCTCGGTGTCAAATTGCTTTAAGTCATCAGAGAACATATACTATTAATAATACAGTTCTTTCTTATCCAAACATACCAATTTCTGAAATGTCAGATTTAATGATAGCCTACTTTATATTCAAT
Source organism: Mobula birostris (assembly GCF_030028105.1). Lineage (NCBI taxonomy): Eukaryota > Metazoa > Chordata > Chondrichthyes > Myliobatiformes > Myliobatidae > Mobula > Mobula birostris. The sequence goes on along the minus strand of NC_092371.1, from coordinate 210,693,694 downwards.
TCTGCTTGGTGTATTTTAAGAATTTCTAACTTTAAATGTGGCTACCAACAAAGGTGAAAGAAAATAAAAATCTTTGTACTACGCTATTGTGGACATCAGAACATCCTCAAAGACTTGGCCACTAATCAAGTAATTCACAGTGCGGTCACTGTTATAATTTAGGAAATGCAGCAGCTTACTAGTACGTAGCAAACTTGCAGACACAAATTTAAAGATTAAATCATTTATTTTAATAATATTGATTGAAGGATAACTTTAGCACAGACAAAAGTAATGCTTATGTACCTTTAATGTCCATCTGAGAGATGTCCTTTCATTCAACATCTCAGAAAGAATCACTGCCACATCTCCCCACTACTGCAGTGGAGAGGTAACCCCAGTTTTGTGCTCATGTAACGAAATTGCCAGAGTGAACTTGAACCCACAAAGCCCTGTATCACAGGCACATATGCTGTCAATACAAACTCACAACCTCTGTTGGGCAGGAGGCAAGTGTGCTACAACCCCATTCTCAAGCCATTCAATATTCTGACTTAGAACTGCGTTCATCTGTGACAGGAGTAAGTACTGGAACAACTTCCCAAAGGTTTTGTAGGAAAACCCTCAAACTGACTGCACCACACCCTTCAACAGCAATAACTAACAATTTACACAACCCACAAATTACTTCAAAATATAATGACAGAACTTCTCACATCCGTTTATTGTCTCCATTCAACATCTTCTATGGTGCACCAATCAGATAGCTGTCACATACAAGGCCAGGGGATCTCAGCATCTCCCATTATAGCAGCATCGTAGCCAAGTTTAAACCAGTTTTCATCTGACATCTACACTGATCCAGGACGTGTTAATGTTGTACTTATATCACCTCTTGACCAAAATCAGAAATATCAAATCAAGTTCAAACTAAACGGTTTCTAATGCCAGTAGGATCAGTCTGAACACAACAGCAAAGAAACAGGCCCTTCAGCCCACCTAGTCCATGCCAAATTATTATTCTGCCTCGTCCCATCAGCTAAACTTGGATCAAAGTCCTCCATATCCTTCCTATTATGTATTTATCTAAATTACTCTTAAATGTAATCAAACCCATATCCATCACTTCCACCGTCAGCTCATTCTGCACTTGCCGAAGTTCCCCTTACGTTCCCTTTAAATATTTCACCTTTTACTCTGAGCCTATGACCCCTAGTTCTAGTCTCACACAACCTCGGTGGAAAAAGCCTGTTTGTGTTTAACCTATCTATACACCTCATAATGTTGTATATCTGTATCATATCTCCCATCATTCTCCTAAGTATCAATGAATAAAATCCTAACTTGTTTAAGCTTTCCCTCTAACTCAGGTCCTCAAGTCTTGGCAATATCCTTGTAAGTTTTCCCCGTACTCTTTCAATCTTATTGATATCTTTCCTGCATTTAGGTGAGCAGAACCACACACATTATTCGTATTAACCCTCCGAAGCTATGCTGAGAGCCAATGCAATAAAATCCGTTTAGTCTTAGGGGAGAAATACACTTTTCCTGTTTATACCTCTGGTTAGCTCTTCTCTTCTGTGATCTGACATAGGAAATGGTGTCTGTGATTGCAGGTCTGATTTTCAGCCAACAAAAATTAAGAGACTGCATTTGAACTGAAGTGCAAGCTCCTTGCTCCTGACCAAAAGAGAAATATGGATCTACACTGCTCCAGGTACGAGTCCAGGCTTACAGTCACCTTCCAACCTCCACCAGGAAATTCCTTCTCCAGACAATCAAAATTGGGTCTATTATCACTGATGTGTGACATTAAATTTATTATTTTGTGGCACTGTGACTCGGCTAGGATTTAGCTGCAAGCCACTTTAAAAAACCAATGCAAACAGAATAAATCTAGCTGACATTCAAGTGCAGTACCAAGGACAGCTGCACTAATGGCCAAAATGAGAAACTGAACTTCCACTTGTCCTCACAGATGCACCATTTGTCCTCTCACAGCACCATTTTGACAAACAAAAGGGCCAGCGAGGTGACCAATAGCCATCCCTTTATGTCATCGATTGTCATTTTACTGTTTGTAGGGCCTACATGGGTACAAATGGCTGCTCGGTTTCACACATTACCATTGAGAACACACCAGAAATACTTCATTGGTTAGGAAACAACTCTGGGATATTCTGAATAGGATGATGATGATACAAATGCTTCCTTAATTTCAACACAGGATGAACTATATTGAATAAATGACTATTCTCCATTAGCTTCCACTGATGAGGCAATTTTATGAAAAGGAAACAACTCAGATTTTTGTAGACAAGAGCACAAGAAATGTTTTTGATTGTATGCTGCATAATTAGTGCTAAATTATGAATTCAACCTTTATTACCAAGAATGACAAGGGCAGCAAATGGAAATACTACCATCTGCAGGTTGCCCTGCCAGTTACATACCACCTGAACTTGGAAGTATTCTGTCATTCTTATGTCGCTTATGTTTCGAAATCCTGGGAGCATATATCCACATTATCGTGCTTTATGATTTCACTGGGAGGACCACCTTCACAGAGGAGAAATAGCTGGCAGTCAGTGGTAAGCGGAGTGCTGTAGGGGACGGTGCTGGTCCTGCAGTGTTCCTGATTACATTAACGATTTGGGAGAAGGGACTGAGTGAAGCATTTCCACATTTGCTAATGACACTAAATTAAGTGGACAAGCAAAATGTGCAGAGGATGTGAAGTCTGCAGAGAAATATATAGATAAGTTACGTGAGCGGGCAAAGTCTGGTAGATGGAGTACAGTGTTGTTAAATGCAAGATCACCTCCTTGAGAAGAAAAAGTAGAAGATCAGATTTTATTTAATTGGTGAAAGATCGCAGCATGCTGTTGTACAGAGTTACTTGGGAGTGCTTGTGCATAAATTGCAAGAGGTTGGTTTGTAGGTGTAGCAAATTATCAAGTAGAAAAATGCAATGTTGCCTTCATTACAAGAGGATTGAGGGGTCTAGCGTAGAGAGTAGTTAATCTGTGGAATTCTGCGCCCGGGGAAACAGTCGAGGCTGCGTTGTTTAATATTATAATAAATAATATTATTTAGATAATTTTAGCATAGCAGAGGAATTAAGGACTATGGGGAAAGACAGGCAGGTGGAGCTGAGTCTACAGCTAGATCAGCCACGATCTTATTGAATGGAGGAACAAGCTCGACAAGCCAGGCTGCCGACTCTTGTTCCTCTTTCTTATGTTTCTTGTAAGTAGTCATTTTTTTAGAAAGCAGTTCTAAAACTTGAATGAAGTGATTGAGGTCCAAATGGTTAAACTATTTGCCAAGATAGCCAACCTCTCAAACACTAATCAATTCATATATATTAAAAAGAGTAAAGACATAGGGATGGCAGATGTCTGACATGATTCTGACTTCTTAAATTCATGAAAGCTGATAGTATTGAGGTAATTTTGAACTTGTCATCTTGGTGTAGGTCCACCACTGAAATAAAGATAATGTGGTTTTTGCATAGAATTGAAACACAAAGATTTATAAACTTACATATTGGATTGATCCATCAGAATCCAAAAGGGTAAGGCTTGAATTGAAATCCCATTTTTTCCACAGCTGGCTTTAATCCATTTTGAGACATATATTGTGAGCAGTAAATTCACATTCAAGATGCATGTAATTATAGCCACTATAGCTAATGTACAAAACCTATTTATCAGTCAGTTTATGAGAAATGTTCACGGAGTTATCATACTGAAAGTCATCTGTTAAGGGACAAAAGCAAAATGAGAACACAAGTGTAAAAATGCAAATAAAGAGAAACAATTACAAAATGAATTGAAAAAAATTTCCACTGGTCTCAGAATTGTTTATTCAATTTTGGATAATATCTCAGGCTTGGTCAATTAATTTCAAATTTGTTATCTCAAGTAGATAAATAAATCACAATAAACTAACAACTTCTTTCAAACAATGAAAGAAACAAAATTAAATCTGCTGAATGGTTTAAAGCATCAACAGTACAAGTTCATGCAAATAAATATTTAATGACGTGAGCAGTCAAGTCAGTCTTTTCCCTGAAATAATCAATATTAAACACTTTATAATAGGTTTGAAATTACCGCTTGCCACATTTATAAATCAGCAAGGCCTCTTTCCTCACCGGCCACAACTTGAATTTGTAGAGTGTCATTAACATTGTTAATGTTTGCCCACAAACTGTTTAAAGTTAAATGAAAATCTGTCCGGCGACAGACTCTGAATGAACTATAACCCTAGACCACAGAGAATAAGCAATGCTGAACTACTTTGGGAGAATAAACACTACAGATGGCTGTAATTGAGCTTGTACCACTAAAGTTAATGTATTATGAAAAAATATTATGGAGGACATCCATAACTGAATCAAACTTTCTATATAATGCTATACTTCTTACTTGACTGTAGCTCTTGTCTGAGCTCCATAAATTCCAAGAGATTAATTTAGAAAAATATTTATACCTATAGTTGGTCAAGAAATGAGTTCTGCGACTACCCAACCATCTGGACCAGAGACAAGGAAAACACTGGTGCTTTAGCCATAGATGGATTCCTGTTACTCTTCATAGCAAGGGGTTGACTGCTTGAGGGACAGCTAAACCAAAGTGGAGGTCAAAATAGCATTAAGGATGAAAGACTTGGAAACAACCAAAAGCGAAGTCCAAATTTGGCCTCTGCCTCTCCCAAATCTCCGAAGCATCACTAATATAAATTTGAGGGAAATTCCCTGCAGACCTAAACCTGTGAGCTTGTTGAAGTTCAGTTGATATATTTGCCTCCCAAAATGAAATGGCCTTAAGCCACCTCACCCTCATCCACAGTAAATGTAAATCACGAAGACAATTTCAAAAGCTATCACCGAAAAGCCACACCAATTTGGCCAGCAAGGAAAATTTCTATATAGCAATAAGCAACTTATAGGAAAAAAATCCCAAACTATTGGTATTATTTTATTTTGCAATAAAATATAGTCAGTCCACCAAATGAACTTCGTAGCAGTTGTGCAAAGAAAAGCTTTCGCAGAGATGATAAAAGGAAATGCTAGAAACACTCAGTGGGTCAAGCAGCATCTATGGAGAAAGTGCATCTCTGGCACTTCTCTTTGTTATTTAAGACTTCCAGCATCTATAATGTTTTGATTTTCAGCCTTTGAGCTACAGTATGTCCTGTCCTCTTGCCCAAAAGTGACCGAGTATAAGGAATCCACATGAAGAAAACAGGAAAATAAAGCCTATTACAAAAAAAAGGTAATCGTAATTAATTTGAAGATCATGTCATTTATTCCACCTACAAAGCTGCTATTTAAATGTAAGCAAATTGTAGATACCACACACACAAACCATGTTTACTGAGAAAGCTCAGACAGGTAACTCAATCTCTCAGAATGTACAGTTAACATGAATGGTCTGCTGTGGACAGTCTGGATCTTCCAAATTCAAAATTTCTGTCTTGGCTTCACTGGAAGCAAATAAAAAGCACAATTTTAGCTGCTGACATCTAAAAATGAAAAGTCTCTTTCTGGCTGTCAAAGTAACAATGACCACTGTGTTCGTCAAGTTGCATACTACTGTTTGATTTAGAACTGCATAATTCACTGTTTCAGGTGGCAGTTAAAATATTGCAATAAGATGAAAGATCCCGAGAGATGCAGCAAATTCCATCTCACCTCCAGCTCTGGGCACTCCATTGATAAATGACTGCATTTGATAAGACAGCAAAACCCAGATAAAACTGGGGAAGAACAGCTGCAGGAAATGGAACTTCTTTGTAGAACATGAACAATGCACCCAAGTTTAATGAAAATATTAGTCTAGAACAGAAGTTCCCAACCCTTTTTATGACATGGACCCTTACCACTAACTTAGGGAGCCCATGGACCCCAGGTTGGGAACCCCTGGACTAGGAAAAAAAAGCCAGGAATGTAAATTTAATTAGTAGAAGGTCCAAAGTGGAAGAAGAGAAAAAGAATTTTCACTAGTGAGGAGTCAAGATCTAGAACTCAGGGTACAGAAGAATCTGTCACTATTTAGAAGGTACTTGGCTGATTTCTTGCAGAGAGTTGTGACCTACATGGCTCTGGAACAAATGCTGCAAGGTAGAATTAGGTTCTCTGGCCCCTTTGGCCAGTAGGCAAATGACTTCCTTCTATGTGAAAGGAAGTCCTTGAGGATGTTAAAAAAGCCACCGAAGAACTTGGAGGGAATTAGGAAAGCCAAGAGGGGCCATGCAAGTGCTTGGCAAGTAAGGTTAAGCAGAAGCCCAAAGCATTCTATACATACATAAAGAGCAAGAGGATAACTTGGGAGCTGGTGAGACCCCACAGACATATTGGAGGGAACATGCTTGGCGGTAGTGGATGCAAAACAAGGTCCTAAATGAATACTTGATATCAGTAATTACCAAGGAGAAGGATGAGAAAAATAGGGAGATCAGCGTGGAGTATGCTAATACTGGGGCATTTTGAGTTAAAAGAGCTAGCATTGTGTCTTCTAAAGAACTTTAAGGTGGCCAAGTTCTCAAGGCCTGATAAAATACACCCCTGGTTTTTGAGAGAGGCAAATAATAAGATTGCTGGATCTTCATGTCCTCTTTATCCACAGGCAAGGTCCTGAGGGGCTGGCGAGTAGCTAATATTGTTCCATTATTCAAGGGAAATAAGGATAATCCTGGTTACCATAGACTAGTGAGTTTCATGATAGTGGTATGGAAGCTACTGGAGAGGATTAGAGATGATGAAGATGATTGATGAAGATAGAGCTGTAGATATTGTCTACCTGGATTTTAGTAAGGTGTTTGACAAGCTCCCTCATGGGAGGCCCATCTCAAAAGCTAAGATGCATGGGATCCAAGGTGAATTGGTTGCTTAGATTCAGAATTGGCCTGCCCACGAGAGACAGATTAAAAGTTAATGAGACTTATTCTACAGAGATCAATACAGGGACCTCTGCTGTTTGTGATATGACCCAGATGAAAACGTAGATGGGTTAGTTAGCAAGTGTGCAGATAATATGAAGATTAGTGGTGTGGTGGATGGCGCAAAGACTGTCAAAGATACAATAGTATATAGATCAGTTGCAGATATGGGCAGAAAAATGGCAGATGCAGTTTAACACAGCCTAACATGAAGCGTTGCACTTTGGAGATCAAATGTAACAAAAACAGTACACTGTTAATTGCAAGATCCTTAACACTATTGGTGCACAGAGGGATCTTGGGTTCCAAGACCACAGCTTCCTGAAAGTGGCCACACAGGTTGATAGGGTGGTTAAGAATGCATACAGCGTGCTTACCTTTATCATCAAGAAATGTTTTCAAGGGTTGAGAAGTTACGTTACAGCTTTACAAAACTAGAGTTAGGCCATATCTGGAGTGTTGAATTCAGTTCTGGTCATCCCATTATAGAAAGGATGTTGAGGCTTTGGAGAGGGTGGAGAAGAGGTTTACCAGGATGGTCCCTGGATTAGAGGGCATGTGCTACAAGGAGAGGTTGGACAAACCTGGATTATTTTCTCTGGAACGGCAAAGGCTGAAGAGAAATATAATAAAGGTTTATAAGCTAATGAGAGGGATAGGCAGTATAAACAGCCAGTAGATTTTTTTCCAGATTTGAAATATTGAATACAAGAGAACCCTAATGTGCGGGCATGCATTTAAGGTGAGAGGGGGTTAAGCTCAAAGATGATGTGCAGGGCAAGATTTGTTTTTTGAAAAACACAGATTGGAGTGTGTCTGAAATATGCAGCCAGAGGTGGTGGAGCCAAATATGATAGAAGTGTGCAAGAGACTCTTTGATAGGCAAGTGAATGTGAGAAATGGAAAGATATGGACATTGCTTAGGCAGAAGAGATTAGTTTAGTTGGGCATTTGACTATAATTTAGTTTGGAACAATATCTTAGGCTGAAGGGTCTGTTCCTGTGTTATGCTGTTCCATGCAGACTGTTGGACACAAAAAAAATCACCATTTCACTCAGAAGTAAAAAGGAATAAAAACATTGAGAAAGGTGGCTGTTAATGAATTTGATTATTCTCTCTCATGAACACTTGTGTATAGCCATCAAAGACAAATGGCTTTGTAATAAGGTGCTTTATTTAAAATACTATCACTGATTTTTGGCGGATGGAGTAGAGGTGTTTGATGTGCGTAAATCTGCAACATGGTGATACTTGCCTAAGGGTACATGCAAAAACGCTTTAGTTCCATCAAATCTGGTAGGATAAACTTTTTGTTCCCAATCCTAATCCTTCCCCATGGCCCTGCAAATTATTCTCCCAAATGCAAATCCAATTCCATTTTGTATAGCACTGATACTTTTCCTGTCCTGCACTCCTACACACCCTTATGCAGAATAAATTCCAGATTTTTCCTACTCCCTGCATTAAAATTGTGCGTATTTCCTTTTACCAAAATTTGCTTCCATCTATTTACCGTCTAAATCTGTTACCAATCTTCTCCACTTCTGCTCACCTTCCACTTTCTGTCTTTGTTCCAAAGCGAACGAGCTCAACTTCTTCCTTCAACTTCTAACCCTGAAATCTGTCAATGACCAGCATAACCCAAGATCAGAAACATCACTGGTGTACTTTATTATCTGTATGACACCTCCACTGCAAATTTGTAGCCTCAAAAGCAACCAATTATTTTAAACACAAGAAATATCGATCCAAGGAGATCTGAGCAACTTGCAGGTGACTATAGATAATAATAAACTGCTGCAGAAAAGGTGCTGCACCTTGTCTGCAAGGAAAGTTGAAAGTGTAGTGTAAAGCACCAAATTAGTTTCTGCAGCATCAAATCAAACACAGCCAGCGAAGAAAAGTTTGCAGACTGCCTGCAATCTATAATCAAGCTCTTGCATTAGAAGTATTGGTCTGGATATCTAATATTCATGTTGTAGTCATAAAAGAAATCAATTATCAAACCAAATTACTTCCCAGTGGAATACAACAGATGAACGACGAGTGAAAATTCCTCAGACTGTTGGCCAGGACACTCCCTGCTCACACTAAAATTGCAACAGTATTTTTATGCGAGTCTGAAGGAACAGATAGGGCTCCAAAGCTGAGACGGCTTTTCAGGAGGAAGTCACGTTTCAGGCTTGTTAAGTGGAGCTCTCAGCGTCAAATAAAGAGGACAACATGAACTACAAGTAACCACATGAGGTAATGAAACTTCACAAACCTATCCTAGCTGATCCTAATCACCAGTTTCTTTAAGATCCACCACAGAGCTCCCTTAAATGCCTCTGCAGCATATCAGCCACTATTAAGAACCACCAGGGCATGGTAACACATACAAAATGCTGGAGGAACTCAGAGAGTCGGGTCACGATGAGGGGTCACGGTCCGAAACGTCGACTGCTTATTCCTCTCCATAGATGCTGCCTGGCCTGCTGGGTCCCTCCAGGGTGTTGAGTTACTCTGGATTCCAGCATCGGCAGAATCTCTTGTGTTTATAGCCAATACATGGTTTCTTTTAAGCTTCATCTCATCCAGTTCCTTTAGATTTTACAAGTGCGACGACTCCACGCTCTCCTGTGGTAAATGTTCCAAAGCTACGGAACCACCCCCTCCCCCTACGCTTTGAACCTGACGCACTGCTTGTGTGAGGAGGCGAGTTGTCGGACCAGTGAAACAAAGTGCTCACTCTCCCGCCGAGAGAGGGATTTTAGGTCAACAAACCGCTGTTTAAATCCAGAACGCGAAGAGAGATGGAACGTGTCGCTAACTTCCAGTGTTAAGTGTATTGATTCCAGTGGCCTCTTCTCCGCTGTGAACTGTGGCACTAAAAATCGGAGATTCCAACGCGCCTGACCCGTCGTTATTGCTACTGCACTTGCACCGTGGTGTACATAATAATTAACTTATCTCAATTTATTCATATTTTTCTGCACGTCCCCCACGGCTTTCAATTCAAGCCCCTGAATCAATCTGCACTTTTTCAAATCTACGCAAAATGGGGAAAAAAATCTTCTTCAATGATGTTCTTTCCGGGATAGCCTGCAATAACAGAGCTACAAACTGAGCCCCAATTGCCAAGCCATCCACCTTCACCCTGCCGCCCCGGTTCTTCTCGACCGAGCAAGTTCCTCCAGCAGACTGATTATTGCTGCCTTTCCCAACCCTCCCTGGGATCCTTCTGAGTAATAAAAGAGAGGATTTGAGATGCTCGGGGCTCGGAGGTGGGAGCACACCTGCCGTACAGGGGGCGATGAGGAGGGTAGAGAGAGCCCATCCCTTTGCTCCACACACCGGGGGAGTAAGGAGTGACCCACGTGCAGTAAAAGTCGGGGCGAACTTCCCACCAGGGGAAACAGACACCTGAAATAAACAAGACGCTGCCTTACACTCCGCACAAACATCCTACAGTTAGCGTTAACGGGACCTATGGGTCCGCAACCTCACTGCAACTCTCCGCACTTCGCCAGAGTGAGTATCCGGTACTCACACAGGCAAGGATTCAATGCAACTCTCCAATATGTGGCCAGGCTCCGGACAACCGCGGCCCGCCCCTGCACGCCCTCTTACCTTGGCTCAGCCGTGCCAGGGTCGGTAACCGAAATTTGCCAACGATAGCGTCTAGCGGTAAAGACACCGAGCTCCATTTGATATCGGACGCGCCCGAAGACTTATCCATTTTCCGGCATCATAACTTGTGCGGTCGGCTGGCAACGTGCGAGAGGCAGCGGCGACCGCAAACTGCTGCCCGCCGAGCTTGTTTCCCACCAGCACCTACAATACTCGGCATGTTACAGACAGCCAGCGAATCCGGCAAAGCCCCGGCGAACACCTCCTCCCGTGGCTCAAAGCACCGTCTCTACCGCTGGCCCCGGAGTACAGTATACCCACTCTTGTCTGCCCACCCTGATAACACCGCCCCTGCCGCCGGCTCCAGAATACACCCCGTCCCCTCCGCCCTCGCCGCCGGCTCCAGAGCACACCCCCTCTCAACACCGCCCCGAAATACACCTCCTCCCCACAGACTGCCTCTCCTCACTGCCCATCCTCCCTTCACCATCCCCTGCGAGCACCGCCCACATGAACAACACCTCGCCGGTACCGCTCACCGGCCCCTCAGAGGCCCCTCCTCACCCAGATTCAACCTAACCCCAATAACGTCGACAACCCACCCCTCCAACACCACCTCCCCAAACTCAGAACCATTCCTATGCATGACACTGCTCCCGGCCCCATCACCACTATACACACTCATCCCTACACCTAACAACCCCCCCCCCCGATATTCCCACGCATGACTACCCCTCCCCCGCGATTATCCCAAACCTGACAAGTGCTACCTAATTATCCCCACCCCTGACGATACTCCCATCGGATATCCCCTCACCTGACAGTCGCCCCTCCAATTATCCGACCATCTGCCACCCCCTTCCGATTACCCCTTACCTGACACTCTCCAGAGTATCTCCACACCTGGCACCCCTCTCCCCCCCCCCCGAATATCGCCATAGCTGCTCCTCCAGTTATCCTGCACTTAATACCCTCGATTATCTCCAGCTGACAGGACCTCCCCTCCACGTTCCCTCACGCAGATAAAATGATCCCCTTCACCAATTATCACCTCCAATCCCAACTGAACAAAGTGGGACACTGAGCTCTCCCAACCCCGAACAACCCTCTACCCCATTAACTGCTCCCACGACACACACTGCCCCTTCCCCTACTCAACTGCAGCTCCAACTCCTTCCCACAACCCGCTCTGCCTCTCCTCACAAATGACTGCCCGCTCCACAGAGACACGAACTCTCCTGTCTTCTCATCCAACACTGCCCCGACACTCAGATGCTCCCGCCTCGCATCCCCTCTGCACCCACACGGACCTCCTCCATTCAACAGCATTCGTACTCACACCTGAATGCCATTTTCCCATACCTCACTGCTCATCCCGTACCTCACTTTCCCATACCTCACTGCTCATCCCGTACCTCACTTTCCCATACCTCACTGCTCATCCCGTACCTCACTTCCCCATACCTCACTGCTCATCCCATACCTCACTGCTCATCCCGTACCTCACTTCCCCATACCTCACTGCTCATCCCGTACCTCACTTCCCCATACCTCACTGCTCATTCCGTACCTCACTTCCCCATAACTCACTGCTCATCCCGTACCTCACTTTCCCATACCTCACTGCTCATCCCGTACCTCACTTCCCCATATCTCACTGCTCATCCCATACCTCACTGCTCATCCTGTACCTCACTTCTCATCCCGTACCTCACTGCTGAACCCTCATCCCACACCAACACTGCCTCCTTTCTTACCGACCCCCCACGCAACTCCTGCAGTCGGTCTGCATTTTGTAACCGGTGCTAAAGTAGAATTAAAATACCTTAAAGATCTGGTAAATTTACATCGTCGAGTTACTGCTAGGCAGTTTCTAGGAGAAATCTTTGATGCTCAGTGGCTGCCAAATTAAATTGACCGAGCAGTCAATCATATCGAAGAATTATTACAGCCAGCAAGCCGAGAATCACGATGAATAAAATATCCTACGGATAAACTTGAAGTGGAAGTTAAAATCTGGTGCCTTTGATTTTATATATCTTATTTTGAATTGTTCGTCTACATTAATTACAAACCACAATTTTTTTCAGGTTGCTAAGCAGAGATCGTTGCATTATTTATAATCAGCCTACACCTAATGATATAAAGTATAACATTGTCAGGCTGTTTAAGGTAGAATAAACTATAAATATATACAACTTCTGTGAAAGCTTTTAAAATTGGGGTGATGAAAACTGCAAAGCAGTCCACCCTGTGGAGGAACCAGGAATCACCGATAGCATTTCTTTGATTTTCTGTGTTGATTGGCTGTCACTTCCTTGGTGTGTCAAAGCACAACAGTTTCACTTTACTTGCAACAGCAAAACTTCGGTCACAATTAACAATGCTTCTCCAATCTTGAATTGAGCTTTGGAGATTTGCAGACCAGAGAACATTCAAGCTAATTCAGTTGGCAACACACATCAAAGTTGCTGGTGAACGCAGCCGGGCAGGCAGCATTTTTAGGAAGAGGTACCTCTTCCTAAAGATGCTGCCAGGCCTGCTGCGTTCACCAACAACTTTGATGTGTGTTGCTTGAATTTCCAGCATCTGCAGAATTCCTGTTGTTTGCGTAGTTCAGCTGGCTTTGCATTTGAAATGAAAAACGATGCTGAGATAAAAAGCAAAAGCTGGTGACCCGGAAATGTGTTAAATTAACAGGATTAAAATGGATCTAAGCCAGAATTAAGGGAAATATATAGCCAACATTAGGAAAGCTTTTAATATTCAATGAGGTGGCTTCAAATTAAATATATTCTAAAACAGGCACTTGGCAACTGGGAACTGATAGACAAATGAATATACTAATGAATAGGAAAAAGGAAAGTATGAGGGGTCACCAAATAAGCAACTCATGCTTGCTTTTACAGAGGGAAGTGAAAGTGGCAGAGTGGAAGTGATTTGCAAAGTTGTGGAATGATTATCTCTGCAGATAAATATGTTAAATCGAGTTACAAAGGCAATATTTCAGTTCGCTTAGATAGCACACTTCCAGAGCATTGAATGAAGAAGGCTCCGAGCAATTCATAAAATATGTAACAAAACTACGGAACTGTTACTCATAGAGAAAAATGTAAGCCTGGAAGTAATCTTTAAATGTACAGTGTAAAATGACAGAATAGCCCTGGGCATCTACCAGCTGCCTGTGGTCATTACTCACTCAAAATCACTTCACCTGACTCCAGCAAGCTTGCGTCCTTACCAGGCATTACAAGAGCTGAACAACAAGGCTTGGAGCAGTGACAGGACTTTAATATAGTGCTGTCAAAAAAATAAAGACCAAAATATATTTTTTAAAAATTATAGAATGGACAATGACAATTAAAGTTACAATGACATTTGGGAAATACTAAATTCATGCTGTGTAGTAATGTATTCTTCTTCCAGAGCTGAATGTCGGTGATTTGCTGGTGTTGATTTTGACCTTTTGGGCAATTGGGAACCAACTGCTTGACTTTGGCACTGTTGTTGGAGAAGTCCTCACCACATTGAAGTGTGCTAGTGGGTTAACTGGTGAGAATCGATGATGGAAGGTCAATACCCCAGTGTACTGACTGGGCTACACAGGAGCACTGCTAATCTTTGCTTTGTCATTAATGGAATGTGCTTACCAGACTCTAACCAAAAGCATTAAACTATACAGTTTGGATCTAGCTATATAAAGGTTTTATCATTCTTTTAACACCCAGAAGGCAGGTCTGAAAATTAATACCTGTATGTTCAGAAACAACGAAAGTTAGAATAACTGATTTGTAATTTTATCCCCAATAGTTCTTTTCAAAGCAAAATATGTGTTTGCCCTTTTTATGTTCCATAAATTTTACATTCTGTTAATTTATTATCAAATTACATTTATGCCCATAAGATAGAGGAGCAGAATTAGGCTATTTGGCCCATTGAGTCTGCTCCACCATTTCATCATGACTGATCCAATTTTCCCTCTCAGCCCCAATCTCCTGCCTTCTCCCCATATCCCTTCATGCCCTGACAAATCAAGAATCAATCGATCAACCTCTGCCTTAAATATACCCAATGTCTTGGCCTCCATCGCCACCTGTGGCAACAAATTCCACAGATTCACCACTCTTTGGCTAAAGAAATTCCTCTTCATCCCTGTTCTAAAAGGATGCCCCTCTATTCTGAGGCTGTATCCTCTAGTCTTAGACTCTCCCACCGTAGGAAACATCGTCTCTACATCCTCTCTACTAAGCATTTCAACATTCAATAGGTTTCAAAGTGATCACCCCTCATTCTTCTGAATTCCAGTGAGTAAAGGTGCAGAGCCATCAGACACTCCTCATATGACAAGCCATTCAATCCCAGAGTCATTTCATGAACCTCCTTTGAACCCCCTCCAATGTCAGCATATCCTTTCTAAGATAAGGGACCAGAACTGCTCGCAATACTCCAATTGAGGCCCCACCAGCACCTTATAAAGCCTTAACATTACATCCTTGCTTTTATATTCTAGTCCTCTTGAAATAAATGCTAACATCGCATTTGGTTTCCCCACCACTGACTCCACCTACAAATTAACCTTTAGGGAATCCTTCACGAGGACGCCCAAGTCACTTTGCACCTCAAATTTTTTTTATTTTCTCTCCATTTAGAAAATAGTCTATGCTTTTATCTCTTCTACCATTCATTTTCTGTAAAGCCCTGCACAGAATGTATTTCAGGGTAGTATATGATAACATAATATAGTACCTATAAAAAGTATTCACTGCCCCCCCCCCCCGGAAGAATACATGTTTTATTGTTTTACAACTTTGAATCACAGTGGATTTAATTTGGCTTTTTTTGACTCTGATCAAGAGGAAAGACTTGCTCATGTCAAAGTGAAAACGAAGCTCTACAAAGTGATCTAAATTAATTAATTATTAAACACAAAACAATTAATTGCATAATTACTCACCCCCTTCAAGTCAGTATTTAGTAGATGCACTTTTGGCAGCAATTACAGCAAGTTTCTGTGGATATGTCTCTATCAGCTTTGCACATCTGGACTCTGCAATTTTTCCCCATTCTTCTTTACAAAAAAAAGACAGAAAATCTACAGCACATTACAGGCCCTTTGGCCCATAATGTTATCCCAACCATGTAACCTACTCTAGAAGCTGCTGAGAATTTCCCTACCACACAGCCCACTATTTTTCTAAGCTCCATATACCTATCCAAGTGTCTCTTAAAAGACCCTATGTATCCACCTCTACCACCTTTGCTGGCACCCACCACTCTGTGTGAAAAATTTACCCCTGACATCCCCTCTGTACTTACTTCCAAGCACCTTAAAACCATGCCCCATCATGTTAGCCATTTCAGTCCTGGAAAATTGCCTCTGGCTATCCACATGCTCAATGCCCCTCATCATCTTATACATCCCTATCAGGTCACCTCTCATTCTCCATCACTCCAAGGAGAAAAGGCCAAGTTCATTCAACCTATTCTCATAAGACATGCTCTCCGATCCAGACAACATCTTTGTAAATCTCCTCTGCACTCTCTCTATAGCATCCACATCCTTCCTGTAATGAGGTGGCCAGAACTGAACATATAAGACCTTAGTAAAGTCCCAAGTGGGGTCTTACTAAGGTCTTATATGAGACTAAAGTCTTAAAAGCTGCTCAAGCTCTATCAGATTGCAGGGGGGGGTGTGAGTGAACAGCCTTTTTCAAGTCCAGCTACAAATTCTCAATTTAGATTCAGGACTGGACTCTGACTTGGCCAGTCCAAGAAATTAACATTGTTGTTTTTAAGCTACACTTCTGTAGCTTTGGCTTTATGTTTGGGGTCATTGTCTTGTTTGAAAACAAATCTTCTCCCAAGTTACAGTTCTCTTGCAGACTGCATCAGGTTTTCCTCCAGGATTTCTTTGTATTTTGCTGCATTCAGCTTACCCTCTACCTTCAGAACCCTTCTAGGGCCTGCTGCAGTGAAGCATCCCCATAGCATGATGCAGCCACCACCATGCTTCACAGTAGGGATGGGTATGTTTTTGACGATGTGCGGTATTTGGCTTACACCAAACATAGCATTTAGTCTGATGGCCAAAAAGTTCAATTTTGGTTTCATCAGACCTTAGAAGCTTTTCCCAGTTGATTTCAGAATCTCCCACGTGCCTGCTGGCAAAAACTCTTTGCCACTCTCCCTGAAAGCTGCAACTAGTGAAGAAATGGGCAACAGTTGTATGCGCAGTTTCTCCCACCTCAGCCACTGAAGCTTGTAACTCCTCCAGCGTTGTCACAGTGGCCTCCTTCACTATTCCCCTTCTTATACTCAGTTTTTGAGGACAGCTTGATCCAGGCATATTTACAGCTGTGCCATATTCTTTCCATTTCTTGATGATTGACTTAGCTGTATTCAGTGACTTGGAAATCTTTTCATATCCATCTCCTGACTCCTACTTTTCTAATAATCTTTTCACAAAGTTGCTTGTAGTGTTCTTTTGTCTTCATGGTGTAGTTTTTGCCAGGATACTGACTCACCAGCAGTTGGACCTTCCAGATACAGGTGTATTTTTACTGCAATCAATTGAAACACCTTGACTGCACATAGGAGATCTCCATTTAACTAATTATGTGACTTCTAAAACCAACCAGATACACCAGTGATAATTTGATGTGTCATATTAAAGGGGGTGAATACTAATACAATCAATTATTTTGTGTTTCACATTTGTAATGAATTTAGATCACTTTGTAGATATCTGTTTTCACTTCAACATGAAAGAGCCTTTTTCTGTTGATCAGTGTCAAAAAAAGCCAAATTAAATGCACTGTGATTCAGTGCTGTAAAACATGAGAAGCTACAGCAGGGGTGTGGGGGTGAATACTCTTTATAAGCACTGGAAATTTATTTTGAACTTCGAACATCAAAATCACAGCCTTCACTATTTCTCCCTTGGGGTTTACAATGGGACCATGAGGTCTCAGGGTTCCAGCTTAAGTTAGCACCATGCAAAATGCTGGAGGAACTCAGCAGGTCAGGCAGCATCTGTGCGGGGAAAAAAAACAGCAGATATTTTGGGCCAAGACTCTTCATCAAAACTGCAAAGAAAGAGGGGAGAAACCAGAATAAAAGGGTTGGGGAGAGAGCGAGGGAAGGTGAATCACACAGGTTGGTGAGTATGCATTAAAAAGCAGTGCTTCGTGGGAGTTTTGACATTTGATCGGTGGCCAATTGGAGTTAAATGACAAGACCTCCAGGGTAGTGATCTCAGTATTGCTACCCATGCCACATGCTAGTAAGGCCATAAATTGGAAGAACACACAGTTTAACATGGAGCTAACATGGAGTTGGTGTAGGAGGAAGGGCTTCAGATTTTTGGATCATTGGCTCTCTTCCAGGGAAAATGGGACTTGTACAGAAGAAACGGTTTGCACCTAAACTGGAGGTGGAGGGGATTAATATCCTAGTGGGAAGGTTGCTAGTACTGCACAGGGGGATGGGGGGGGGGGTTAAACTGGAGTTGCAGGGGAATGGAAACCAGAGCGCTAGAACAGATAGTGGAGTGGTTGTGGAGATAGATGTTGCTCAGACTTCAGACAAAGTCACAAAGCAAAAGGTTAGGCATGGTGTGACTTATGTTCTGAGTTGCGTATATTTCAATGGAAGAAGTATTGTAGGAAAAGTGGATGAGCTCAGGGCATGGATCAACACCTGGAATTACGATGTTGTAGCCATTAGTGAGACTTGGTTGCAGGAGGGGCAGGACTGGCAGCTCAATATTCTGGGGTTCTGTTGTTTTAGACGTGAAGGAGCAGGAGGAATTGAAGGCATTTCTCAGTCAGAACAGACTGGAGAACTCATCAAGTGAGGCTTTATGGGTGCAATTGAGGAATAAGAAAGGTATGACCACATTAATGGGGCCATATTATAGATTGTCCAATAGTCCATGGGATTTAGAGGAACAAATCTGAAGAGAGATCGCAGACTGTTGCAAGAAACGTAAGGTTGTGATAGTAGGTGATTTTAACTTTCCACATATTGACTGGGAACCCCATACTGTAAAAGGACCAGATGGGATAGTTTGTCAATGTGTTCAGAAAAGTTTCCTTAATCAGTACATAGAAGTCCCAATGAAAGAGTATGATGCTAGATCTCATAAGACCATAAGATATAGGAGCCCATCAAGTCTGCTCCACCATTTGATCATGGGCTGATCCAATTCTTCTAGTCACCCCCACTCCCCTGCCTTCTCCCCATGCCCTTTGATGCCTTGGTTAATCAGGAACCTATCTATCTCTGCCTTAAATGTACCCAATGACTTGGCCTCCACAGCCGCTCGTGGCAACAAAATCCACAGATTTACCACCCTCTGACTAAAGTAATTTCTCCACATCTCTGTTCTAAATGGATGTCCTTCAATACTGAAGTTGTGCCCTCTTGTCCTAGACTCCCCTACCATGGGAAATAAATTTGTCATATCTAATCTATTCAGGCCTTTTAACATTCAGAATGTTTCTATGAGATCCCCTCTTATTCTCCTGAACTGTAGGGAATACAACCCAAGAGCTGCCAGACGTTCCTCATACAGTAACCCATTCATTCCTGGAATCATTCACGTGAATCTTCTCTGAACCCTTTCCAATGTCAGTATATCCTTTCTAAAATAAGGAGCCCAAAACTGCACAAAATTCTCCAAGTGTGATCTCACAAGTGTCTTATAGAGCCTCAACATCACATCTCTGCTCTTGTGTTCTATACCTCAAGGAATGAATGCCAACATTGCATTTGCCTTCTTCACCACTGACTCAACCAGGAGGTTAACCTGAAGGGTATCTTGCACAAGGACTCCCAAGTCTCTTTGCATCTCTGCATTTTGAATTCTCTCCCCATCTAAATAATAGTCTGCTGATTTATTTCTTCCACCAAAGTACATGACTACACACTTTCCAGCATTGTATTTCATTTGCCACTTCTTTGCCCATTTCCCTAAACTATCTAAGTCTCTCTGCAGGCTCTCTGTTTCCTCAACACTACCCACTCCTCCACCTATCTTTGTATCATCAGCAAATTTAGCCACAAATCCATTAATCCCATAGACCACATCATTGACATACCTCGTAAAAAGCAGCAGTCCCAACACCGAGCCCTGTGGTACTCCACTGGTAACGGGCAGCCTGACAGAATAGAATCCCTTTATTCCCACTGTCTGTTTTCTGCTGATCAGCCAATGCTCCACCCATGCTAGTAACTCCCCTGTAATTCCATGGGCTCTTATCTTGCTAAGCAGCCTTATGTGCGGCACCTTGTCAAAGGCTTTCTGAAAATCCAAGTAAACTATGCCTACTGCATCTCCTTTGTCTACGCTGCTTCTAATTTCCTCAAAAAACTGCAGTCGGCTAGTCAGGCAGGATTTTCCTTTCAGCAAACCATGCTGGCTTTGGCCTATCTTGTCATGTGCCTCCAGGTACCCTGTAATCTCATCCTTAACAATCAATTCCAACAACTGATATCAAGCTAACAGGTCTATAGTCTCCTTTCTGCTGCCTCCCGCCCTTCCTGAATAGTGGAGTAACTTTTGCGATTTTCCGGTCATCCGGTACAATGCCAGAATCTATCGATTCTTGAAAGATCATTGTTAATGCCTTCACAATCTTTCCAGCTACTTCCTTCAGAACCCAAAGGTGCATTTCATCAGGTCCAGGAGATTTATCAACCCTTCCACCATTAAGCTTCCTGAGCACCTTCTCAGTCATAATTTTCACTGCACATACTTCACTTCCCTGACACTCTTGAATGTCCGGTATACTGCAGATGTCTTCCACTGTGAAGACTGATGCAAAATAAACATTCAGTTCCTCTGCCAAATCTGTGTCTCTCATTACAATATCTCCAGCGTCTTTTTGTATCGGTCCTATATCTACTCTCAACTCTCTTTTACCCTATATATACTTTAAAAAGCTTTTAGTATCTTCTTTGATATTAGTCGCCAGCTTCCTTTCATAATTCATCTTTTCCTTCTGAATGACCTTCTTAGTTTCCTTCTGCAAGTTTTTAAAAGCTTCCCAATCCTCTATCTTCCCACTAGCTTTGGTTTCCTTGAATGCCCTCTCTTTTGCTTTTATTTTGGCTCTGGCTTCATTTGTCAGCCACAGTAGTGTCCTCCTTCCCTTCAAAATTTCTTATTTGGAATATATCTGTCTTGCAGGTATATTAGGAGATAAGACAGGGCACGTGACAGAAGTTTGTGTAGAGGAATGCTTTTCATCGTGATGATAATGCCATTAGTTTCAAGGTAATTATGGAAGAGGATAGCTCTGGTCCTCTGGTTGAGATTCTACATTGGAGAAAGACGATTTTGATGGTATCAGAAAGGATCTGGTAAGTGTTATTTGGGGCAACACACATCAAAGTTGCTGGTGAACGCAGCAGGCCAGGCAGCACCTCTAGGAAGTGGTACAGTCGACGTTTCAGGCTGAGACCCTTCGTCAGGACTAACTGAAAGAAGAGCTAGTAAGAGATTTGAAAGTGGGAGGGGGAGGGGGAGATCCAAAATGATAGGAGAAGACAGGAGGGGGAGGGATGGAGCCAAGAGCTGGACAGTTGATTGGCAACAGGCATATGAGAGGATCATGGGATAGGAGGCCCATGGAGAAAGAAAAGGGGGAGGGGGGAAAAACCCAGAGGATGGGCAAGGGTATAGTGAGGGGGACAGAGGCAGAAAAAGGAGAGATAGAAAAAGAACCTGTGTGTATCAATAAATAACGGATGGGGTACGAGGGGGAGGTGGGGCATTAGCAGAAGTTTAAGAAGTCAATGTTCATCAGGTTGGAAGCTACCCAGATGGAATATAAGGTGTTGTTCCTCCAACCTGAGTGTGGCTTCATCTTTACAGTAGAGGAATCCTGTAAAGATGAAGCCACACTCAGGTTGGAGGAACAACACTTTATATTCTGTCTGGGTAGCCTCCAACCTGATGGCATGAACATTGACTTCTCTAACTTCCGCTAATGCCCCACTTCCCCCGGTACCCCATTCGTTATTTATTTATATACACACATTCTTTCTTTTTCTCTCCTTTTTCTCCTTCTGTCCCGCTCACTATACCCCTTGCCAATCTTCTGGGTTCCCCCCCCCACCTTTTCTTTCTCCCTGGGCCTCCTGTCCCATGATCCTCTCATATCCTTTTTGCCAATCACTTGTCCAGCTCTTGGCCCCATCCCTCCCCCTCCTGTCTTCTCCTATCATTTTGGAACTCCCCCTCCCCCTCTCAAATCTCTTACTAGCTCTCCTTTCAGTTAGTCCTGACGAAGGGTTTTGGCCCGAAACGTCGACTGTACCTCTTCCTAGAGATGCTGTCTGGCCTGTTGCGTTCACCAGCAACTTTGATCTGTGTTGTTTGAATTTCCAGCATCTGCAGAATTCCTTGTGTTTGCATTGTTTGAGACAGTCTGTTTTCTGGCAAAGATGTACTGCTGCTGGCAGATCATCAGCTAGGTGAAAGACGCTCTTTGGTCGGCCCGAAACTTGATGATCTGCCAGCACATGGAGATGTCTGTGGGAGAATGCTGCCGACTGGCATATTCTCGGTTGCAGGAGTACGTGCTGAGGGACGCACTGAAACTCGGTGCAGCCACCGCAAGGGCCCGATGGGGAAGGACCACAGTATAGGTTTCTCCACCCATGAGAGTGGGAGGGGTCGGGGGCGGGGAGTATACCCCTCAACAATGATATGATAAGCTGAACTACTGGAGTGCCACATGGGTGGCTATAAATACGGATATGTACTGACTATAATGGAAACGTATGTAAAGGATGTAAAGTTATTGAATGGTTTATTGTATATATTTATTTTTGAATAAAGTATATTTTGAAATAAAAAAAAACTTGTGAGTGGGAGGCCTTCAAAAGAGAAATTTTGAGAGTACAGAGTTTGTATTTTCCTGTCAGAATAAAATGCAAGGATAACAATTTTAGAGAACCTTGGTTTTCAAGAGTTATTGAGGCCCTGGTTAAGGAAAACAGGAGGTGTACAGCAGGTATAGGCAGGTAGGGAAAAATGAGGTACTTGAGGAGTGTAAGAAATGCAAGAGAACACTTAAGAAAGAAATCAGGAGAGCTAAAAGAAGGAATAAGTTTGCTCTAGCAGACAACATGAAGGAGAATCCCAATGACCTCTGCAGATATGTTAAAAGCAAAAGGATTGCGAGGGACAAAACTGGTCCTCTGGAAGATCAGAATGTCATCTATGCATGGAGCCAAAAGAGATAGGGAGAGATCCTAAAAGGATTTTTGGATCTATATTTACTCGGGTTGATGGACTGAGAGTCAATGGAATTGAGGGAAAGCAGTAGTGAGGTCATGGCCCCTCTACAGATTATCGAGGAGGTGTTTGCTGTCTTGAGGCAAATTAAGCTGGAGAAATCCCCAGGGCCTTAACAAGGTGTTCCCTTGGACCTTGTGGGTGACAAGTACAGAAAGTGCAGGGGCCTGAGCAGAAATATTTAAATCCTTAGCAACAGGTAAGGTACCAGAGGATTGGAGGATAGCTAAGTTGCTTAAGATGTCGGTAAGAAAGGCTCTAAGAATATACCAGGAAATTATAGGCTAATGACCGTGACATCAGTAGCGGGAAAGTTATTGGAAGGTATTCTAAGGGACCGGATAAATGAGATTTGGATAGATGGGGAGTGATTAAGGACAGTCAGCATGGCTTTGTGTATGGTAGGTTTATGTCTAAAGGAAGTTGCCAGGAAAATTGATGAAGGCAAGGCAATGGATGTTGTCTACACAGACTTTGGTAAGGCATTTGACAAGGTCCTGCATGGGAGGTTGGTCAAGAAGGCTCAGTCACTCAGCATTCAAGATGAGGTAGTGAACTGTGTTCGACATTGGCTTTGTGGGAGAAGACAGAGAGTGGTAGTATATGGTTGCCTCTCTGAATGGAGGCCTGTGACTAGTGGAGTGCCGCAAGTATCAGTGCGGGGCCCATTGCTGTTTGTCATCTATACCAATGATCTGGATGATAATGTGGTTAACTGGATCAGCAAATTTGTAGATTACACCAAGATTTGGGGTGTAGTGGACAGTGAGGATTTGGACCAGCTGGAAAAATGGGCTGAAAAATGGCAGATGGAACTGTGAGGTGCTGCACTTTCGGAGGACCAACCAGGTGGGTCTTACCCAGCGAGAAATATGGTACCGAGGAATGTCGTGTAACAAAGGAATCTGGGAATACAGGTCCATAATTGATTGAAAGTGGGGTCACAGATAGATAGGATCGTAATGATAGCTTTTGGCACCTTGGCTTTCATAGATTAGTCTGTGAGCCAGTAGGGTTGGTCGGTACCATCTGAGGGGAATAATGCTCATAGTGATTTTTGGCAAGGTATACATCTCTAGAGTTAGAAACTATGTGATAGCATTGCACCAGTGGTAGCTTTATTACTTCAAATAAGTAATCACTTTTTGTATATATTCCATATTAACATCAGTACATCAGAAAATGTTACCCCACCCCTCAAAAGGTGAAAACCCTCATTTGGAGAGATTTCTGGAGTTTTATCAATGTCATGATATTTTCCATATTGTTATATCAAATCAAAACAATCTTAAGCTTTTGTCATAGCATATGGAATTACATTACAATAATTCAAATGTGGGGTTCCACACGGCCATAACCTAGGCCCCATTTGGTTGTAAAATGAATATATTTAATCAAAGACTGCTTTCCATACTTTCATAACCTATTAATAATCATAATAATTTTCCAAGTTTTCCACATCTTCATCTGAACTTTCCACACATGTCAGTACACCTGAGGCCATTTGCAACACACATACATCTTGAGAGTGAACCTTTTTTTGGACAGTTACAGGCCAGTAGATCCAGGACGGTACTGGGTGCTGGCTGGCCTTCCATCCAGTGCACCACCAACTGTTCAGCTTCCTCTTCTCTCTCCATCTTCCATCCTCTGCCAACGGGGCTTGGCACTTGTGGGTCCTTCTCCAAACATCATCTTCATATACCAGCCTGGTAGTTGGCTCGCTGTGCATGTTTTGTTAAGCAGTCCTTGCTTGGTGGGAGTTGATGACTTTCGATTTCACCTTTTTTGGCAGAGAAAAGGTGATACCTGAGCTCATTGACCTTGGTGGTCGATGCTTTTGGGGCATACAGGTGACATGTAAATGCCTCCAGTTTGTCCATCAGTTCTGGGGAGAGGTCTCATTTCTGACCCAAGTCTAAGAATGTGTCCTGAGTTTCCCTGTTGCTGGTCAGAAGTTTTAGGGCACTTGTCTTCCCTTTTCCTGCAAAAGCGCTTACAGTGTTACATCCTGTATATGCGTGCAACCAAATGAGCCCTACAAATCTCTATGACAACAGTGGCAGCAACCTTCCTGATGTCTACAAGCCTTGTACAGGTTCTAGTGCCACACTTCTGGAACAATGGGGCCTCAATCTTGTCAGAAAATGCTAAAGACATGATAAAGACATCTGTGTCTTCTGAGCAGATCACTACAGATTGGTATCCCTCTCTTGTGGCATGGGCAGCATGGAGAAGTAGGTGGCCATCTGCTTCTTGTTGACACTGAAGAGCTGACACCTCCTCACTGTCTTGAGATGTGATTCTGTAACATTTATCATTCACAGTTGCATACAGAATCTTCTCCTGTAGCTTTGCTCTGTACTCTGCCTTCCTCCATTAACCATTTGTGTGCCTGTGATACCTTACAACTCATGACCAGTCTCTTCACCCCATAGAGATCTTTCACTATTCTTGATAAAGTTCTCCTTGTATGTGTCAAACACAACATCTATTCTGCTACTCTACTGCTTTTCCTCAGAGCCATACCCAGAATTGTTGTGGCAACATCTCTGAAAGTAACTTGATCACCTTTCACTCTTTGGACCAAGTTCATTCCATCAACCACTGTAGCAGAGTTTCCTGGGAGCTGCTCTTTTACTGCTAGATTTTTCTGCAAGGTTGTGGCTATAGTAGCTTTATTTGTCTTTCTCAGCAATCATTCTGGTGTGGACAGGGCTCAGGGCAATGGATGAGAAAGGATATCCTCCATACGTAGACTGCATCCTTGTGCCATCACTATGATGCGTCTGAACAAAGACCTGTCTGCTTTCAAGATGATCAACCTCCCATTTGATTTCACTTCACACTTCTTACACATATCACCGAATGTTTTCAGCTTGTTGGTTTTCATTGGATCATGGAATTTCTTTGCTGGTGGGTCTTCCTCTAGTCTCTCATCTTCGAAGGTTGCATAGCATTGCTCACTAATCTCATATACCTTCATCAGGTCAGAGGCAATGTCCTTGGGGGCTGCCTTTGCCGTAGAGATGCTAATGAGGTCCCGCTTCTCTGCAAATGGGTTGACCCATTCATGCATGAGGCTAACCACTGCTGAAACTGCTTCCTCATCTTTCTGGATTCTTGGCCGCTGTAGTTCTGCATGACAAAGCTCTGATTTGTTGCCCTGTATCATCTTCCTCGACTGTCCCAGGAATGCACTGCGGTGCTCAGCTGTTATGCATTCAGGCTGAATGGTGATGTGCCTCCAGAAGTCTCTGTGCCTTTGTTCATTGTGGCTTCAATAGCCTGATCCACAGGGATCTGCCCAAAGGGGTTGTTACTTGACAGCTGCATTGAGAGTTGTCCTGTCTTGAAGGCCTCCTACACAGAAGGATTCTTCTCTGGGAGGTTCATCATCTGAGCAAAGTAAGGGTACAGGTATCTGACATAATTCATCTTATCATAGGCAAAGCACCATAGGATCATGGTTCTTATAGCAAGGAGATGCAACTCCCAGTCCCCCTCACAGAAAACTACCACCACTGCAATGCTATCACATATTTTCTAGCACTAGGGGTGTATACCTTTCCAAAAATCACTATAAGAATTATTCCCCCCACATGGTACCAGTGGCCCAAATTTGGGGTCCTGCCTCATGGACTAATCGGAGTATTGAATACAGGAGACGGGGTGTTACGTTGAAGTTGCTTAAGATGTTGGTAAGGCCTAATATGGAGTATTGTGTGCAGTTTTAGTCATCAACACACAGAAAAGATGAAAATAAGATTGAAAGAGAGCAGTGAAAATGTACAAAGATGTTGCCAGGACTGGGTTCTAAGGAAAGACTGAATAGGTTAGAACTTTATTCTAACCTACTCAGGGAGTTGAGAAAAAGGACTGCAAAGGTAGTAATCTCAGGATTACTGCCTGTGCTACGTGACAGTGAGCAGACGAATGCAATGAGGTGGAGGATAAATGTGTGGCTGAGGGATTGGAGCAGGGGGTAGGGATTCAAGTTTTTGGATCATTGGGACCTCTTTTGGCACAGGTGTGACCTGTACAAAAAGGACGGGTTACACTTGAATCCTAGGGGGATCAATATCCTGGTGGAAAGATTTGCGAGGGTTACTGAGATGACTTTAAACTAGAATGGTTGGGGGTGGGAATCAAATTAAAGAGACTAGGAGAGAGGAGGTTTGTTCACAAATAGAGAAAGCTCGTAGACAGTGTGTGAGAGAGGATTGGCAGGGGACAGAGATCAGGAGCACTCAGACCAAAGATGTAGGGGACAAGGAAGAAAAAGATAACAAAGTTGTTTGCTCCATTAAGGATAAAAGGAGAGTAAGAGGAGGAGAGTTTCTTACATGCACCTATTTTAATGCTAGGAGCATTGTAAGAAAGGTGGATGAGCTTACAGCATGGATTGGTACCTGAAAATATGATGTTGTAGCTATTAGTGAAACGTAGTTGCAGGAGGGGTGTGATTGGCAACTAAATATTCCAGGATTTCGTTGCTTCAGGTGTGATAGAATAGGAGGGGCAAGAGGGGGAGGTGTTGCATTTCTTGTCAGAGAAAATATAACAGCGGTCCTCTGGCAGGATAGATTAGTTGACTCGTCCGGGGAGGCTACTTGGGTGGAATTGAGGAATAGGAAAACTGTAGTGATGCTTATAGGGCTGTATTATAGACCACCTAATGGAGACCGAGAACTGGAGGAGCAAATTTGTCAGGAGATAGCAGATATTTGTAGTAAGCCCAAGGTTGGGAGATTTTAATTTTCCAGACATAGACTGGGAAGCCCATTCTGTAAAAGGGCTGGATGGTTTGGAGTTTGTCAAATGTGTGCAAGATAGTTTTTGCAGCAATACGTAGAGGTACCAACTAGAGAAAGGACAGTGTTGGATCTCCTGTTAGGGAATGAGACAGGGCAGGTGACGGAGGTATGTGTTGGGGAGCACTTCGGGTCCAGTGATCACAATACCATTAGTATCAATATAATTATGGAGAAGGATAGGACTGGACCCAGGGTTGAGCTTTTTGATTGAAGAAAGGCTAGCTTTGAGGAGATGCAAAAGGACTTAGGAGGAGGGGATTGGGACAATTTGTTTTATGGGAAGGATATAATAGAGAAATGGAGGTCATTTAACGGTGAAATTTTGAGGGTACAGGATCTTTATGTTCCTGTTAGGTTGAAAGGAAAGGTTAAAAGTTTGAGAGAGCCATGGTTTTCAAGGGATATTCGAAACTTGGTTTGGAAAAAGAGAGGGATTTACAATAAATATAGGCAGCTTGGAGTTAATGAGGTGCTCGAGGAATATAAAGAATGTAAAAAGAATCTTAAGAAAGAAATTAGAAAAGCTTAAAGATACGAGGCAGCTTTAGCAAGTAAGGTGAAAATAAATCCAAAGGGTTTCTACAGTTATATAAATAGCAAAAGGATAGTGAGGGATAAAATTGGTCCCTTGGAGAATCAGAGTGGACGGCTATGTGCGGAGCCAAAAGAGATGGGGGAGATTTTGAACAATTTCTTTTCTTCGGTATTCACTAAGGAGAAGGATATTGAATTGTGTAAGATAAAGGAAACAAGAAGGGTAGTTATGGAAAGTATGACGATTAAAGAAGAGGAAGTACTGGCACTTTTAAGGAATATAAAAGTGGATAAGTCTCCGGGTCTGGACAAGATATTCCCTAGGACCTTGAGGGAAGTTAGTGTGGAAATAGCAGGGGCTCTGATAGAAATATTTCAAATGTCATTAAAAACGGGGACGGTGCTGGAGGATTGACGTATTGCTCATGTTGTTCCATTGTTTAAAAAGGGTTCTAAGAGTAAACCTAGCAATTATCGGCCTGTGAGTTTGACGTCAGTGGTGGGTAAATTGATGGAAAGTATTCTTAGAGATGGTATATATAATTATCTGGATAGACAGGGTCTGATTAGGAACAGTCAACATGGATTTGTCCATGGAACATCATGTTTGACAAATCTTATTGAATTTTTTGATGAGGTAACCAGGAAAGTTGACGAGGGTAAAATGGTGGATGTTGTCTATATGGACTTCAGTAAGGCCTTTGACAAGGTTCCACACGGAAGGTTATTTAGGAAGGTTCAATCATTCAGCATTAATATCGAAGTAGTAAAATGGATTCAGCAGTGGCTGGATGGGAGACGCCAGAGAATACTGGTGGATAACTGTGTGTCAGATTGGAGGACGGTGTGTAGCGGTGTGCCTCAGGGATCTGTACTGGGTCCAATGTTGTTTATTTTATATATTAATGATCTGACGATGGGGTGGTAAATTGGATTACTAAATATGCAGATGATACTAAGATAGGGGGAGTTGTGGATAATGAAGTAGGTTTTCAAAGCTTGCAGAGAGATTTAGGCCAGTTAGAAGAGTGGGCTGAAAGATGGCTGATGGAGTTTAATGCTGAAAAATGTGAGGTGCTACATTTTGGTAGGACTAATCAAAATAGGACATACATGGTAAATGCTAGGGCATTGAAGAATGCTGTAGAACAGAGGGATCTAGGAATAATGGTGCATAGTTCCCTGAAGGTGAAATCTCATGTGGATAGGGTGGTGAAGAAAGCTTTTGGTATGCTGGCCTTTATTAATCAGAGCATCGAGTATAGGAGTTGGGATGTAATGTTGAAATTGTATAAGGCATTGGTAAGGCCAAATCTGGAGTATTGTGTACAGTTCTGGTCACCGAATTATAGGAAAGATGTCAATAAAATTGAGAGAGTACAGAGGAGATTTACTAAAATGTTGCCTGGGTTTCATCTCCTAAGTCACAGAGAAAGGTTGAACAAGTTCGGTCTTTATTCTTTGGAGCGTAGAAGGTTGAGAGAGGACTTGATAGAGGTATTTAAAATTATGAGGGGGATAGATAGAGTTGATGTGGATGGGCTTTTTCCTTGAGAGTGGGGGAGATTCAAACAAGAGGACATGAGTTGAGATTTAAAGGGCAAAAGTTTAGCGGTAACATGACGGGGAACTTCTTTACTCAGAGTGGTGGCTGTGTGGAACAAGTTTCCAGCAGAAGTGGTTGAGGCAGGTTCGATGTTGTCACTTAAAGTTAAATTGGATAGATATATGGACAGGAAGGGAATGGAGGGATATGGACCGAGTGCAGGTTGGTGGGACTAGGTGAGAGTAGGAATTCGGCATGGACTAGAAGGGCCGAGATGGCCTGTTTCTGTGCTGTAATTGTTATATGGTTATATGGTTATTCCTTGTAGCACAGAAGATTGAAAAGAGATTTGAGAGAGGAATTCAGAATTAAAGAGTAAATGCAAGCAGTCTTTTTCCACTGAGATCGGGTGAGAATACAGTTAAGGGTGAAAAGTGAAATGTTTAAGGGGAACATGAGGGGAAACTTCTTCACTCAGCAGGTGCTGAGAGTGTGGAATGAGCTGCCAGTGTAAGTAGTGGATGCAGTTTTGATTTCAACATTTAAAAGAAGTTTAGATGGGAGGGATATGGAGTTCTATGGTCTGGTTGATGGGACTAGGCAGTTTAAGTGGTTCAACATGGACTAGACAGGCCAAATGGTCTTTTCTGTGCTGTAGTTTTCGACGACTCAAAGCTGGCGTTCAATAGGTGAATCCAGATGAGGTGGGGAAGGTAGGTAAGTGATGGAGAGTGGAAACGGGAATGATGTGAGAAGCTGGGAGATAATTGGTGGAATATGCTAAAGGCTGAAGGAGGTGGAATTTGACAGGAGAGGACAGTAGAGTGTGGTGAGAAACCGAAGGGAGGAGGGTGTGGGTGATGGGCAGATCACAAGAGCTGGCCACTGGGAAATCCTGGCTGTTACAGTGTATGTTACCTCCTGGTGACCAGCCATTTTATTTCCATTTCTTATTTCTACACTGACATGTCTGTTTGCAGCTCCCTCTACTGCCAAGTTGTGGCTGGACATCATTAGAGGAACAACACCTTATGTTCTGTCTTGGTAGTTTCCAACCTGGCGGCATCAACACAAGTTTCTCTAATTGCTCTAAGCCCTCCCCTTTGTCCCCACACCAATGTTTTCCCTCACTCTGGCCCCATTACCCCTTCACTATTTCCTCCTGTTACACGGAAGCAGATTCGCAGATTTGGGAAGTGGGACAGAAGACACTGATTGCGAGTAAGCACATTAACTATTTATTTGCACACAAGCAGTGAAACACCATACCAAGCATCTAAGTCAAATAAGTATTTATCTCAGCCCTTAACTTTCAAAACTACGACACAAAACATTCAATAAAACTTCTAACTCAAACAGGTACTTCATTAAGTCCCCCCAAGTTACACAACTACAACACTAAACATTCAACAAACAAGTCTTAAGTGTACGTGCAGACCTACTTTCCCATTGGTCACAAACCAGTCTGTATGGATGGTCCTAGCAAAAAGACACCAAGGCTCTCACACGCACTATTCTTCAACTCTGGAGTGCCTGAGCTGGAACCCAGTGCCATGGTGAGAAAGCCAGCCGAAGGGAGAGAGCTGTGGCATCCTTCAAATGGGTCAATTCATTACCGGTGCGGCAGAAACAGATTTCGTCCAGCAAGTAAATTAAGCCCTCTCATTATAACTCCCTAACAGAAAACTTTGCAAAAACAGAGACAATCTTATCGACTCCAAATTTAAATCTCTCTTGAGGACTCTTCAAAGCTTTCCACAATCATCTCTTCAGGAGATCTTACACTTATGCAAAGACAATCAATGACGGAAGTTACCTCCCGGAAGAGGAATCTTCACTGAGTGGTGCATTGTAAACAGGGAATATCTACCATAATATTTAATTCATTGGACAATCAAATAGATAAAGCAAAATGTAGGGCCAGAAATAAAGTGTGGAATTGAAAAAGAAAAAGTTGAAATAAGAACCTTGAAATTATTAGAAATAAAAAGCCTACAATAATGAGGAATTACATCTACCAAAGTAGAATTGCATTTATCTGTAGGTAAAATATTGCATTTCGAATTGGCCACAATTGTCCTTTTAGTGGCATTTTTTGTTTTATTTACTCAGTAGAAAAACACTATCATATTTTCCATGTGTTTTAATCAAGTGGTATCAATATCAAAAGGTCCAGGGTTAGGAGGTGACAACTAGTGAATTAACCTAGCCCCTCATACTAAAGGGACCTAAAGAAGCTGAATTTTATCCCTTTTTAATTATCACTGTATATAACAGAAAGCAATTTTTAAAAAACACATTGGAAGGTCAAGGGGTGATTGATAAGTACGTGGCCTAAGGTAGAAGGAGTCAATTTTAGAAAACCTAGCACATTTATTTTTCAACATCGTCCCCTCCTACATTTATTAACTTAGTCCAGCGGTCGTGGAGCATATGGATCTTGGACCTCCAGAAAGTGTCCACAGCAAAGGTGATTGATAAGTTCATCGCCTAAGGTAGAGGGAGATGAGTTATACAGTTCTCGTTACAGGCACATGTAGCTCAACTCTTTGAGTGATAATGCAGAAAGCTTGAAGTTAATAACTCATCTCCTTCTACCTTAGGCCACAAACTTATCAATCACTCCTGCTGTGGGCACTTTCTGCAGGTCCAAGATCCACGACTGCTGGACTAAGTATGTAAATGTAGGAGGGGACTATGTTGAAAAATAAATGTGCTAGGCTTTCTAAAATTGACTCCTTCTACCTTAGGCCATGAACTTATCAATCACTCTCGTAGAAATACAACTTAGGTTCCACAGAACATCGTTTCTATGAACATTTTTGCTGGGTTGAACACAGAAGTTGTACAATGGTGGCGATGATGGATTCCCATTCTAACAGAGAGAGTACGACACAAGTGAGAAGCAGATTAAGAGAAGTTCAGAGGGGAAGCAAAAGAAATGAGAGAGGCAGAGACATCGTGAGGAAAGATTGACAACAAACGTAAAGGAAAATCCAAAGGTATTGCAGAAGTATTTGAACAGAAAAGGGGGATTAATTGAAGTGGTTGCTTCACATCCTGGTATGGAAACACCAGTACTGATGAATGGAAGAGCCGATAAAAAGTGGTGGATGTAGCCCAGTACATCACAGGCAAAACTCTCCCCACCACTGAGCACATCCAAAAGTAGTACCGCCACAAGAAAGCAGCATCCATTATTAAGGACCCACGCCATCCAGGCTGTGCTCCCTTCTTGCTGCTGCAATGGAAATGAGGTACAAAAGCCTTGGGTCAGAGAAAACCAGAGTCAGGAACAGTTACCATCTGTTAACCATCAGGTTCCTGAACCAGAGGGGATAATTTCATGCACCTCAACTCTGGATGGATCCCACAATCTATGAATGCAAACTTTCAAGGACTCTAGTGTGGTGGTTAGCATATGCTTCACAGGACTAGCGACCTGGGTTCAAATCTTGCCACTGTCTGTACAATGATTGGGTTTTCTCTGGGTGCTCCAGTTTCCTCTCACGGTCCAAAGACGCACCAGGTGCTTGGTTAATTGGTCATTATAAATTGTCCTATGATTTTGCGAGCGTTAAATCGGGGGTTGCCAGGCGGCATTGACTCGAAAGGCCAGATGGGCCTATTCCACGCTGTAGCTCAATAAAAAAGTAAATAAAACCGAGAACATGAGTCTGTTTATTTATTTGTTTGTTTTGTAGTTTCTCTTTTGTGCATTGGCTGTTTGTTTGTCTGTGTGTGTGAATTTGCACTGATTCCACTGAATTTCCGTTCTACCATGAACACCTGCAAGAAAATGAATTTCAAGGTAGTGTATGGTGATAATATACATACTATGATAAATCTACTTTTAAACTTTCCTCTCCATGTACCTGTCTATAATCTCTGCCCGCGGACTCCGATTGTCCCATTTCAAAGTTCAGAGCAAGCTGTACAAATGGAGACAAATGGAAATAACTCAGGAAAGTTGCTTGATTGGCATGCAAGTGTTGGACCAAATTGCTTATTTCCTTACTGAATATCTCTTCAAAATAAATATGTACCCATGAAAGAAGCAGGTGTGGCTGAGGTACTCAGTGGGTACTTAATATTTACCTTCACCAAGTAAGATATTACTGGAATCTCAACAAAGGATGAAGCAACTGAGATTCTGTATGGGCTCAGAATCGATAAAGACAAGGTTAGCTGCACTGAAATTGGATAAAACACCCTATCTGGATGGAATACAAGCGGCTGAGGGAAGAAAGAAAGGACAGACGTTTCGAGGGCCCTTTCAATAACCTTTTCAACATCCATAGATTCAGAAGTAGTGCCTGAGTACTGAAAATTCAGATATTACCCACTTTTCCAAAAATTACGTGGAGTAAACCTTCAGTAACAATAATCAGGTACACAATTTCCAGTCACTTGGACAAGTGCAATTGATCAGTAGAAGCTGACTTGGATGCGTTCAAGGCAAATTGTATCTGACCAATTTGATGGGGTTTGCTTTATGAACAATGGATAGGAAGTTAGACAAGTAACAGAGAAAAGTGTAAGATAGATTGCTCTTTGGATGAGATAGAAGTGTGCTGCAAAGATCAGTTGTGGTTGGACCCACGTCCACTACATTAAGGTTCACACTTGGCATTACAAAGCACAGTTTTCGTATGTTTCCAAGTTAGCTTTTCCTCGGCTGCACATCACTTTTCACAGAATTACAGGATGGTTACAAGCATGGAAGCAGAGTTTTCAGGCTGTTTTACACGAGCAACCTCATTTCCTCACATGAACCTGAAAATACTTTACCTTCAATACTTTTCTAGTTCCCTTTGAATGTGACAATAGAACCTTTGGTGATGAATTCCAGACCCTCACTTCCTGTTACTAATTTTTTTTTATTATTTTGGTTCCTTATTCCACTTACAGCTGAACTGGTGTTTTATCACAATTTGTCAAGACTGCTTTCCTCCTGTAGTTTCATTTTAAAAAGCTTAACACCCTGTATATTTATTTCATATTTTTCTCAACCTACCCTGTTACTTTCAGTATACTTGAAGCACAATCTTCCACACAACTGTTTTTTTTAAAAGCACTTTTAGAATGACTTATATTGCCTCATGTTTCAAAGCAGTAAATTTCATCTGTCATCTATTTGCTCTTTCCACCAGCTTGTCAATAAATAAAGAACAATAAGGAAAATCATGGAGGTTATGAAGAGAGGATTTTGAGAGCCAGGCAGAAAGCTGAACAGGACCTCCAGGGTAGTAATTTCTGGATTGCTACCCATGCCATGCACCAGTGAGGGCAGAAACAGGTTGATTTGGTAGATAAATGCATGGCTAAGAAGCTGATGTGGGGGTGGGGTGGGGGGCAGATCTTTGGGTTCTTAGATTATTGGCATCTCTACTGGAGGAGATATGACTTGTATGAAAAGATGGGTTGTACCTGAACCTGAAGGGGATCAATATTCTCGCGAGCAGGTTTGTTAGAGTGGGTTTAAAATAATTTTGCGGGGGGTTGGGAACTGGAGTGAAGGGACCCAGGATTGGACTGATGGGGAAAAGCAAAGATAGCGTGCAGTCAGATTGTCAGGAAGGGCAGGCAGATGATAGGACAAAATTGCAGCCAACAGGATGAGTATCAGTGCATTGGGGATGCAGAATGAAAAAAGCAAATACAGTACTCATGTTATATCTCAATGTATGGAGTATAAGAAATAAGGTGGATGATCTTGTTGCACTTCTACAGTTTGTCATGTATGATGTTGTGGCCATCACTGAACTGTGGCTGAAGGATGACTGTAGTTGGGAGCTGAATGTCCAAGGTTATACATTGTATCAGAGGGAGAGGAAGTTAGGTGGAGAGGATGGCATGGCTCTGCTGGTAAAGAATGGCATCAAATCATTAGAAAGATGTGACCGGATGTTGAATCCTTGTCAGTTGAGTTAAAAAACTGCAAGAGTCAAAGGAACCTGATGGCAGCCATATACAGGCCTCTCAAACAGTAGCTGGGATGTGGACTACAGATCACAACGGGAAATAGAAAAGGCCTGTCAATGTTATGTCAGTAGAAAAGGCAGTATTATGATAGTCAAGGGAGAGATTAACATGCAGGTAGATTGGGAAAATCGGGTTGGTAATGGATCTCAAGAGAGTGAGTTTGTTGAATGCCCACGAGATGGCTTTTTACAGCAGTTTGTCATTGAGCCTTTAAGTGATCAGCTATACTGGATTGGGTGTTATGTTCTATAACTGGAGATCATTAGGGAGCTGAAGATAAAGGAACTCTTAGGAGCCAGAGATCACAATATGATTGAGTTCAACTTGAAATTTGATAGGGAGAAAGTTAAGTCTAATGTAGCAGTATTTCAGTGGAGTAAAGGAAATTACAGTGGTATGAGAGAAGAGTTGGCCAATGTAAATTGGAAGGAGATGCTGCCAGGAATGACAGCAGAGCAGCAATGGCTTGTGTTTCTGGAAAAAAAATGAGGAAGGTGCAGGATAGATGTATTCCAAAAACAAATAAATACTCAAATGGCAAAACAGTACAACTGTGGCTGACAAGGGAAGTCAAAGCTAATGAAAAAGTGAAGAAGAGGGCATACAACATAGCAAAAATTAGCAGGAAGATAGATGATTGGGAAGTGTTTAAAAATCTACAGAAATCAACTAAAAGAATCATTAGGAGGGAAAAGATGAAATAGCAAGCAATATCAAGATGGATAGCAAAAGCTTTTTCCAAGTATATAAAAAAAAAGAAAGAGATGAGAGTGCATATAGAACCACTAGAAAATTAAACTGGAGAAATAATAATGAGGGACAAGGAGATAGCAGATGAACTAAATGGGTATTTTGCATATGTCATCACCGTGAAAGACATTAGCAGTGTACCAGTTGTTGAAGAGTGCGAGGGAAGAGAAGTGAGTGCAATTACTATTACAAGGGAGAAGGTGCTCAAAAAGCTGGAAGATCTAAAGGTGCAATCACAAAAAAGAGAAAATCTGCAGATGCTGGAAATCCAAGTAACACATATAAAATGCTGGAGCAACTCAGCAGGCCAGGCCTAAAGGTACCCAAGTCACAAAAATTATTCCAGGATTGAATAGCTTGCATGTGAAGAACATTTAATGGCTTCGGGCCTATATCCACTAGAATTCAGAATAATGAGGGGTGACCTTATTGAAACCTATCGAATGGTGATAGGCCTTGATAGAGTGGAAGGGGAGAGGACATTTCCTATGGTGGGAGAGTCTAAGACCAGAAGATACAACCTCAGAACAGAGGGGCATTCTTTTAGAATGGAGATGAGGAGGAATTTCTTTAGCCAGAGAGTGGTGAATCTGTGGAATTTGTTGCCACAGGCAGCTGTGGAGGCTAGAGTTTTAATGTATATCTAAGGCAGAAGTTGATGAATTCTTGATTGGTCAGGGCACGAAGGGATACAGGAAAAAGACAGGAGACCAGGGCTGAGAGGAAATAGCAGAGCAGACTTGATGGGCCAAATGGCCTAATTCTGCTCCTATATCTAATGGTCTTAAAATTACCTAAGTTTTTTTTTCCCTCCCACATTCAACAATGTGGAATGACTTGAACAATTTATCTGCGGTCTTAACTAACAAAATTTGTCACAATATGCTTTTCTAAATTTGAAGACTCTGCCAACACAGAGAGAAACCAATGATTTGGGCAGTTATTTTTATGTATTCTGATGTGGATTTTCTTTGTAACAGTAAATTTAGCCAGTGTCATTATTGCAATATTCATATCATTCAACAGTAATCATGCAAGTTACATTATTAGCAAAACAAAAAAATTGCAGTACGTTGCCATGACAGCCAGCAAGGAACTTTTGCCCCGCTTCAATCCCATGCTCATGACTCAGACTGATATTCTCTTCACTCCACAAACTGATAAAGGAAACTGATAAAGAACTAATAAAGGAATTTATTCCTTTAAAAAAAACAGAAAACCTAATGAATTCCTGGTTCAATTTTTTTGGTAGAACACTTGGGGTTACTGGAAGGGCAATTTAACACTATCAAATAAGAAGTGTCATTTTCTACCTCCACCTCAACAGGGAGGAGTGATAGAGAGTGAATATTGTTTCCTGAAACCGAATGAGTCCCCATTCTGACCACAATATTCAACAGACTTGTAAATAATTCAGACAATGGGATGGGTAGCCACTATCAAAGATTTATGGTAACAAAGATGGGGGTAATAGAAGTGATAACAAAGATATTGTTAGATTTGTCAAAAGAGCATAAGTTTTATAATGGATTTCAGTGTAGACAAGTGTCATTCATTTTAGATCTGCAAAGAAATACAGTAGCAAAACTTGCATTACCAGAAGGAGAAATCGATGTTCATGTTATCAGGTTGGAAGCTACCTAAACGGAACATGAACAGTTGCTCCTCCAACCTGAGTGGCCACATCGTGGCAAAAGAAGCAGTCATAGACGTGTCAGAACAGGAATGGGGAGAAGAATTAAAATAGTTGGCCATCAGGAAATTCCACTTTTGGCAGATTGAATGGAGGTGCTCAACAAAGCTGTCCCCGAATTTATGTTAGGTCTCAGCAGTATAGATCTATTGTATCCAATGTCCACCATTGTATTGGGAGCACCAATAACCCCAAAAGGTGATCCCAAAAATCCCTTTTGTTTTGATGATTAAAAACTGCAGCTGCAAATCCAAGGATTAAAAATGCCGGATACATGCAGATCAGGCTGCATCTGTGAAATGGGAAACAGAATTAAATTCAGATCAAAGTGTCTTCACGCCAAAATGTTAACTCCGTTTCTCTTTCCACCAACGTTGCCTGACCTGTTGAGGACACAGAATTTTTTTGCTTTTGAATTTTCCCCAGACTGCATTACGGCACAGATGTCTGGCTCACACCGCAAGCAAATTCAGGGGAGAAATTATTGAATTTAATTGAAAAATTAATGCTTTCACTTCAACATGCATAGCTGATGTTGCCCAAAAGCAGTCATGGACCAGAATCCTTCTGCGGTTGCTCCACTTTATTGTAGCAGTAGCATGCCCCGGGTTTGTGGTCTCCAGAAATGCAAACAGTTACTCCAATTGTAAATGCACCTGAAATGTTATGGAATTAGTCATCACAAGAGTTTCACATTCCCCAACAAGCAGCAAAATCAAGATTTTAGTTGGTCTCTGGCTGCCACACAGGTACATTAGTGACATATAGTGGCAACTAACCAGTACTGCACAGTCCAACTCAGTAGAAAGGATAAATCTCAAAGAGTCTTATGAGTCTTGGAATGCAGTCATATTACAAACCGGTTTTCATTATACTGATAGGAGATGTCATCTGGAGAACTTCAGCATCAGAGGCCTTGGTACTAGTGGATTCAATTATAATTATTGGTGCTTGATAGCAATTTGCTTGTTTTTTTTTAAAAAAATCTTACTAAGACCTGTAATGCACTTAATCACAGTGTTGTTTCTCCCCAACTCTGTTGTACCCATTACCACCATAGTCTAAATTATCTAAACTGCTTGAGCAAATCTTCCTGACATTTATATCCTTATCCTGCAAATCAGTATGAGGCTTCATAAAAGATGACAACATTCCACTCATGATTTTTTTGGCAGGTCTCCAATTTGATTTACTGTATTTGGTATGGTTTGCATTTTCTGATTGAAAGGCATCTTCCCAATGGCAAGATCAGCACAGCAAGCAGTGAAAATAAAGACAGGCAATTCATTAAATTCCAGCCAGCATTGCAAGTTCTTTTAGAGAATTCAGAGTGTAAAATGTAGCAAAATTCTGATCAGCTCTGCTCGTGAAAGCAAGGTACCCAAGGTCCCATGAGCTGTATTATGGCGCAAAGACCATAAGACACAAGAGCATAATTATGCCATTCGCCCTATCAAATCTGTTCTGCTATTCCATTATGGCTGATTTATTATCCCTTTCAACTCCATTCTTCTGCATTTTCCCCGGTAACTTTTGACAAATCAAGAACCTTTAAACCTCCGCTTTAAATATACCCAGTGACTTGGCATCCACAACTGTCTGAGGCAATGAATTCCACAGATTCACCACCCTCTGGCTAAAAAAATTCCTCCTGATCTAAATAGGTGTTCTTCTATTCTGAGGCAATGCCCTGTGGTCCTCGACTCCCCTATTAGAGAAGGCATGTCCACTCTAGCAAGACTTTTCAATATTTAATAGCTTTCAATGAGATCACCCTCATTCAAAGGGTCTAGCTGAATCACATGGGGGGGGAGGGGGAGGGAAAGGACAATAACAGGGAAGACGGAACTGGAAATTTAACCATGCAATTATAAAATAAAATTAGGTTATTTTTCAAACAAATATTCTTAGTCTGTATGGCACCACAGCAATAAGAGAAGGGAATGAAGCACAAATTATTACCAAATTAGAGAAACACATATCCAAGCATATGGATTAGGAATGAGTCTCTTGGTCTCACAAGCCAGTTCTTTCATTTGCAAGATCAGAGCTGGCCTGATTTTTTTACCTGAACTGCCCACATTGATATTTTACCTCTTTAATTCATAAGAATCTAAGTCTGATTTAAAAGAAGGATTTCCTTCAGCCTTTGGTGAAAAAAAAAGTTCCAAAGTCACAGCCCATTTTTGCCTTCACTGAGTGATCTCCTATCTTGAAGGAATGACCTAGTTCTAAATTCTCTCATGGAGGAAATGTGATTCCACACATATCCTGTTAACACTCTCCATGATTTTATATGCTTCAATATGCCCCTCCCCTAAATCTCAGTGCACAAAAGCCTAGCCTGTCCAATCTTTTCTAATAAGATCTTACCATACAGATAACAGACTAGTGAACTGTCTCTGACCTGCTTGCAGTGCATTATTTTTCCATAAATAATACAAGTACTGTACAGTATTTTGGATGTAGTTGCACATTTCTAAATATAACCTCTCTATGAATATAAACAATTTCCAATTCCTTCTTTGCACCACAAATTCCGTGTTTGGATCTCTATTGCAAATATATATTAGAATAAAACATTGCTTGTTCAATTGGTGTAATGTTTTTGAATCACCAAATATTTTTTCTGTTTCATGTTGAAATCAACTGAACCAATTATAGGAGGTGGAATACAAGGAGTCAATGTCATTATTCAACATTTTTGGGGATCAAATTTCTCTGCACTGGTGTTTCTATCTTCTAATCAAACAGATTATGAAATTTGTAAAATAATTTGAGAAAATGAAAGCCAACAGCCAGTTGTATGCTTTTTCAGTCTAGATCAACTGTATCAATTACCCTGTATGCAACTTTGAATACTACCTCAAAAACTGAATTTGGCTCCCTAATCAACTCAATAGTCAACTATGTCATCACTAAAAGCTTAATAAGAATCGCAGTCCATACACTGATCTTCCTTTAAAATGTACAGAAATTGAGTTCATAACATTCTAATCAGCATGTCCAAGTTTTGCAGCAAAAGCATTTTGCATACCAAGAATTTGACAGCTTCTGCACTTACTTCCTTTAAAAAAAAAATCACAGGAGGATACCAATGTGCCCTGATGATTTTCTGCTTTAAGATAGAGACATTCATACTAGTTCCTTTGCATACCTAAACTTTGGAGATCCAGTCCTTGCTTCATTCAAAGGTTGTCAAAAACCAAATTCTCTACTGCCCCATTGTAAGCAAAGTAAAAA
The DNA here is from genome assembly GCF_030028105.1 of Mobula birostris. Lineage (NCBI taxonomy): Eukaryota > Metazoa > Chordata > Chondrichthyes > Myliobatiformes > Myliobatidae > Mobula > Mobula birostris. The sequence continues at coordinate 210,652,279 of NC_092371.1, read as the reverse complement.
CACAACAAATCTGTCATTTCCTTGTTTTTCTTTGTAATATTACCTACCCATTTCCACAAGATGCCTGACAGCTGCAATACTGAAATAACGTTCATTACTTCACAGCAGAAATTTAATAGTACTGCATGTTGCCTTGTTTTTGTGCTGCACAATTGATTTAAAGTATTAAATTTAATCACAGACTGGAGCAACTCATGAAAGCTTCCTCTCCAACAGAAGAGAAGCCTCAACCTCTTACAGGCACGTGAGTTTCCAACACTGGCAAAATAGATTCCAAGTCACACAATTTAATTTTGGAAATAAAGCACATCTGTCCTTCAAGCTTGACAAGTTCCCACAACCAATGATCTCACTTTCAAAGACCATCTCATTACCGCTCTTTATTTATATTTGAATTTACACAGTTTTCTGCACTCGTTTCTTTCGTTGATCCCATTACTATCCTATAGATTTGCTGAGTATGCCCACAAGAAAACAAATATCAAGGTTATATATGCTGACAAAGAGATAAATTATTGATCCCAAAGGAAATTACAATGTCACAGTAACATTATAAATGTACAGATATATAGATATACAAATATTAGAAGAGAAGTATTTTAAAAAGTTACCTCAAACAGTCTAACAGGAGGGGTTCATCACTTCTCCCACTATATGTTGACAAATTATAGAGCCTAATGGCTGAGGGCAAGAATGACCTCATAGCACTCTTTGGAGCAGCGGTTACCTTAGTCTATTACTAAAAGTGCTTGTCTGTTCAGCAAGGTGGCATGAGAAACATTGTCCAGAATTACCAGGATTTTCTTTTGGGTACTTTGTTCTGCCAAACTCCAGTGTGCCCAGTTTGATCCCTGTAACAGAGCCAGCCATTCTAATCAGTTTATTGAGCCTGTTGGCATCACCCATTTTGATGCCACTGCCCCAGCACACCACTGCATACAAGATTGTACTGGCGACTGGTAGGATATGCAAAGGAGAGGTTTGCATACTCTAAAGGACCCGTCTCCGCAGGAAGTAGAGGCGACTCTGGCCCTTCTCACAGCCTCAGTTTCCGTGCTCCACTCAAGACTATCATTCAGGTGCAGCCCCAGGTATGTGCAAGTCCTCACCACATTCACATCATCAATAGTAACAGGGAGCAGTGCAAGCTTAGTCTTCCTAACGTTCATCACCACCTCCTTTGGTCTTACTAATGCTGAGCTGCAGATGATATGGTTAGGACCATTCCACAAAGTCCTACACCAGGGCCCTGTATTCATCCTCCCGTCCTCCCTTTATGCAGCCTACTATTACTGAGTCATCAGAGAATTCTGCAGAAGACATGACTCTGTGTTGTATCTAAAGTCTGAGATACAGGGTAAACAGGAAGGGAGCCAAGTGCTGCTTAAAGCAATGTCTGACACACAGCTCTGAAACTACAAACTATGGTCTGCCAGTCAGGTAGCCCAGGATACAATGGAAGTGCCGACCTGCATTGAACAGAGCTTCCCCCCCCCAGCAATGATGGCTGAGGCCTTTATGTGCGTTGTATAAGAAAATTATGTACTTTGATAATAAAATTTACTTTGAATTTTGTTTATTTACAATTTTGGTGTTAGCAAAAAACAAATACTTGAAATTCTTTCACTACCCACTGCAGAGTAGCAACTAAAGGTTCATCTTCAATGGCAAAGTTGAGCAATAAATAACTGTCCCAATAAACCACAGGACAAGAAATTCAGATGCCATCTGTCCTGTTAATCACAGCTATATAATTTGCAAACCATTTTTGTACATGTAATTAAGATCAAACCATATACATGTGCCATTTCACCCAGCATTGTTTTCCATATTCATTTATCGGGGATTCAGCAGCTTGCTGAAGTTGGCTACACAAGTAGACAGGTCAGAGAAGCATGCGGACCTTCAGCAGTCATAGCAGCAAGTTTAGGAATAGGGACATTAGGTTGCAGTTACAAGTTGCTGGTAAGAACACACTTGCAGCATTGTGCAATTTTGGTCTCCCTGTTACAGGAAAGACATTGTCAAGCTGCTGATTGTATGGAAGAGATTTATGAGAAGGTAATCTGTACTAGAGGCCCTGAGTTGTAGGAAGGGGTTAGGCACAGTAGATCTTTATTCCGTAGAGCATAGGAAAAGAGACATGAGAAGTTCATTAAAATTACGAAGGATATGAACAAGGTGGATAATCATAGTTTCCGCAGGGTTGGGGAGGCCAAAACCAGAGGGCACAGATAAGAGTAAAGAGATTTAAGAGACTTCAGGAGGTAACTTCTTTATACAGGGTAGTGTGGAATGAACTGCTTGAGGAAATGGTCAATGGAGCAGCAAATGCACCATTAAAAAGGCACTTGAATCTGTACATGGAAGGGAAAGGTTTGGATGATTTCGGGCCAGAGGAGATACTGTGGTCAGCGTGGACTAGTTTATGTGATGTATTGTATGTGTGTGTCGATCTGTACCCTAATGATCCATTGCTGTTTTAGTGGCCATAATCATCAATTAGTCTAACAATCTGCTAAAGTACCACAGCACCCTCAAAACTCTTGCCAGAAGTGCAATTTCAAACTACTTAAATGCCATCAATCAGCAATTGTGGGATATGACAGTTTGAAACAAAGGTCAGATTTGATCATTTCATTACCTTCACAGATTGCAGATTATTTACTTTGATGTTTCTAAAGTAGCTATGGGCAGTTTCTAATATAATTTATTGGTATTGGCTTATTATTGTCACAGGTACCAAGTCAGTGAAAAGCTGGTCTTGCATACTGTTTATACAGATCGAATCATTACACGGTGCTCTGAGCTAGAATATGGTAAAACAATAATACTGCAGGATAAAGTGAAAAGTCTACTGAAAAAGTACAAGCGTAGGTAAACTATAGAGCACAATGTCACACCAAGGGAGATTTTTGAGGCCAAGAGTCCATCTTATCAGACTCTTCAACAGACCTAGTACGAGTAGAAGCTGTCCTTGAGCTTGTGGTACACATCCTTACAGGTTTTTCTATCTTCTGCTCCAGCAGAGGGAAGAGAGAATGATTAAAATGCACAGGGTCTTTGAATATGCTGGCTGTTTTACTGAGGCAGCAAGGAGTATAAAGAGGCCAGAGAGGGGAAGCTGGTTCCTGTGATGTACTGCATGTGACAACCTGTAAAGACAGGTTTTCTTCCAGTATTGGGTCCAATTCTTAACAGCGCTGCATCAACAACTCTGGTCATCTTCTCACACTAGTATTTTATAAATACACTCTTAGGTCTCATACACAGGATCTGCAAGTGTCCACATCTCCCATACCTGATGTGCCCTCTCCCAGTTACACTCATTACCAGCACTTCCAGCAGGAATTCAAAAATATTACCACTGAAGCATACTAATCCTGTTCAAAGAAAAACATCTTGCCCTTGCACAGTTTAATTTCAAACACGTTTGTCACAACCTACTGCATTTACCAGTCATTTCTCCTTACTTCGTATTTTCCCCTTTTGATTTCCTTTGTCTTTTTCTCTGCTCTGGTTTGAGATCAGTTACCCTTAAAATATTTTTTGGTTCTACCCAAAATTTAGTTAATTTTAATAATGAATATTTATATAGCACCTTTCATAGATTAAGATGCTGGCTCGAAGTGCCTTCTGTAGATTGTGAAGACAAATCAATAATCAGAAAAATAAGACAAAATTAAAAATCTGATTTTAAATTAATGAGCAGGCAGGCATACAGTGTCTCAGATCTCAAACATTAATAACTGAGAATAAGCACTAGAAAATAAGTATTTTAACTGTTCTGGAGCAGAACAAAATAGCTACAAGGGTATCCAAAATTGACCAACTGTATTTTCCAATCTGTACAAGACAAAATGTAGTGCAAACAGGTATGAATACAGTAAAAACTATGAGATCAGATAGGCTTACAACATGAATAGATTGACAGCAAATGAAATTCACTGAGAAGCTTGAGCTACAAGGGTATCCAAAATTGACCAACTGTATTTTCCAATCTGTACAAGACAAAATGTAGTGCAAACAGGTATGAATACAGTAAAAACTATGAGATCAGATAGGCTTACAACATGAATAGATTGACAGCAAATGAAATTCACTGAGAAGCTTGAGCCATAGTGAAGATAATAAGGGCTTTTTAAAAAATTGCAAAAGCAGAGGAAGATTTAAGCTTGTAACTGCTTCTTAGGGATTTATTGGCTGTGAATGCCAATTGTTAAATTTATTTTAAATGTTCTCAAGCTCAAGAATCCAAGTTAAGGGAATAGTCTGAAAACTATTAAGTTTTTCACAATTTGGAGACATTTCCTCATTCACTGGGTTTAAGTTCAGAAAACACATCTAGTCAATCTTGGATCAGTTTTAGTGATCTTACTAAAATCAAGGGAAAAATATCAAACATAAGGAATAATTGACAGATTAACCATTACCTTACTGAATGGCAGAAGAGACTGGAGCTACAACACACGATTTCTTAAAATACAAGTGAGAGGGTGTTTCTGCATAAAAGCTAAATAAAAGCAGTCTATAAAGCAAATGAGTTGCCAAGAAGATTGTTAATCAACATGCTTGGAACCATTTTGATTCCAGCTGGATCTTGTCAATACAGTACTCCCTAACATTCAGAAAGGATTAAGGATTCGGGAAATTTTTGTTTTAAACTAATTTTTTCCAGTAACAAGAGAATTAATTACACAAACTAGAAAACCTGGGACTATTCCAATTGCAATTAACACCCAAGAGGTGAAACTCCTAATCATGAAGCACTTAAAAGCAAATTGAGGGAATTCCAATGGCAGAGATAAAGGAAGAAGCATCTGGGATTCGCTTACAAAAGAGACAAACGTAAATACTTGCTACATAATGAATGACAAGGATGTGGGGTGCACAGTCAAACAGCATGGTGAGAACTGCAGATTTGGGTTCTAGGCTGAATTGCAACTTCTGAGTGGTATTAACTGTCAAGTACAAGATGCTGTAACTGGCAAGACACAGCACTGCTCTGAAATAGCCGGCACACCAACATGGGTCAATGATTATATCCATTATATCACCACAGGAACCTGTGCAGCTGAAGTCAGGCGCATCATCGAGGCGCAACGAAAGCGTGCTGTGCGCAAGGCCCAAGCAGCATCCACTGCCACAACAGCACCCACCCACTTGTGTCCCACATGTGGGCGAGCCTTCAGGGTCCGGATTGGCCTCATCAGTCACCTTCGGACCTACAGCCACCAATCTCCCATTTGACTTTGAAGCCATGGACATCTTCGACTACGAAGGACGAACAATCAATCAAAATCAATTGTATTATACTGATGCCAATGTAACTTCAATTCCCATCAGCTACACAAACAGAGGATCAAATTACTCAAGGAATATCAAAGCAAAAACATTCGCCCTCCATCTGACTTGGAGCAGCCTTATAAAGTACCAATTTCAAATAACAAACCATGGCCCAGCTTTCTTTGTTGTCACAATCTGTGTCTGCAAATGCCACAAGAATGCAAAGCAAACTGAAATATGGCATATCTAAGTTTAATTCCTAGATTTCAGTGTTGCAAGAATTAGGCTCCATTGATAGTTTGTCAACTTACACTTGACACTTATAGCAAAATGGTTGTGAAAGAAAAATAAAAACTTGATAATCCTCTGAGATAGTTGAGAGGTTTCACACTAAAGCAGTATGAGAAACGGTTAAAAGCGATTATAATTCACTCACTGACTGCAGTGTGATGCAACAGCTATCATATGAAGCATGAGCTAAAAGCTTTTCCCCAGAACCCATCTCATTAAGAACTCCACAAATGAAGTTTCTGTGTAATGATAGTTGTATCACTTAAGAGCACAAAAATGCTACAGTGAGCACATGTAGCTCACCTACATCCAAATTTCCTTCGTTTGTTTTATTTTTGACAACATGCATCACCTAATAATGAATTTGATGTAAAACTGCCTATTCTGGGAATCTGCCTTTCTGAAAATCATCTTCCAACTAATGGCATGTGCCAGAGTAGAAATACAGAGCTTAAAAACAGGAAAAATAAATACACAATTACAACCCTGGTTAAGTGACATTCAGTGAAGACTTTAGAATGGGTTATCATATTGCAAATATTTGAACAGCTGGGCAAATCCCTTCAACAAATCCACCACATCAATGAATGATCTTCATCAGTTTTATCTAAATCATTTAAATTAATATTTTCTTTACAAAAAAAAGTGTTCTAATATGGGTTCAGACAATCTTTCAACCAGCCATTCAAACTAAATACATTTTATATAATCTGTAAGGAAATGATACAAGGTCAAGGCCAACATTTTAACTATTTGCATCTCCAGACATTATCTGGCATGTTAAGTACTAGTAACATTTTGACTTTTGCCCCTTTTGGATTAAAACACAGCAAGTCTTCAGGAATAGTCCTTAACCTTCAAGATAAAGGTAATCCAATTCATAGGTTTTTATGGCCAGTGTTCGGTGTGCAGACATACAATTTTACTTACGCAAACTGAGCACTTCCACACAGATAGGTAGAACATTTTGCGAAGAAGTACACAGAAACATTAATGGCTGTGAGCCAAGATAGACTGGCACTATTCACCTTGGTTGCTCTCCTAATATCATCTTGCCATTTAAAATATGAATGAGATTATCAGCAGTAATCAAGAACTGCATATGTTTGAAGTTGTGCAATAAATCTTTAACATGGATTACTCCACAGACACTTTGCATACACTCAAAAAGTTGATATTATTTGAATTAGTTTTTGGTGTATTGGCATTTCTTCAAAATTTGTACAATGTAATCTGGAAAGGTTAACTCAATACACAAGAAATTCACAAAAAATATTTCTACAAACATCCTGCTAAATTCCAAGCCTGAAGATTAATCCACAGAGCATGGAATAAATTACCCCATGTTTAGATTGGGGGGGGGGGGGTGAGTGAACATTTAGTCCACAACTTCAGACAAGATTTTCCCTTGGGTCATGAATTGACATATGTAGATGAACATGCAGAAAATATGGTACAATTCAAATGTTTAAAAGACATTTTGATTGCTGGGGTGGAGGTAAAGGATGGTAAAGGGTTTGAGAGATATCAGTGAAGACTCTAGTACAGAAATTAATTGAAGCAAATATCCAGTTAATTAATTACTGTCAAATTAATACCTACACAATTTCAACCACTTAACAATGCAGTTGAAGTTAGATCACTTGGACAAAATGAACAAGGCAATGGAATAAAATGAATTTCAATCTAGTTCTTGAACAAATAGTCAAGTTTGAAGTACTGATAATTGCTTGGGATTACTTGATTCTTTTTGTCAATTAACCCAAGTTTCTTATACATGCCAATGCAATTCAAAAACTTCAAACTCAAATGCTGACAGCTGCTACCAAATTTGAAGTGGCAAAAAATTCCAAATCAAAAGACATGTAACTTTACACACCTTGTACTTAAATGTTAAAGAGTCAAACAACTCCAATCTACCGATTAAGTCTTTTTTAGATTCAGAGATATAACTGATTAGTTTGTGAAGAGTGATCAATAGAAACTCCCAGTCTTACGGCCTTAAAATTAACAGTTATCCACAAAGCTACAAGCTCAAAATCCATCAATTTATCCTGGCTTATGCATAATACCATTGGAGGATGTATGACACGGGAAAGCCAACAGATCATTATGCAAGCTCTTCTCAGAATTTCATTTGAACAAGGTACAGGCAATTACAAGAGCTTGGGTAATGGAATGTGCCTTCATGGAATTCAAAAGTCACTACCAAAGTATGGATAAAAATTTGCTTTCATGGAATTTGTCTATTTTCACCATGCATTGCAGGATGCTTTGCAGACTTGTTTTCACATTATGGAAAAGAATGATATGGATGGTAATGCAACCCACCAGTAATATGGGGTTACTGTATCAATATTGTTGAAAAGAGATATAATCCAACCACCTTTGGAAAATAACCAAATTATCTACCCAAAGACGACTTTGAAATTAACCTTAGTTAATTTGCAATATCCATTTCCTTTATTACTTAACAGAAACAGTCTGTAATTTGTTTATTATACTGTACATGTCAACATCATCCAATTTTTGAATTGGTGCAACTGGTATTTCCATACATTAAATCCAGTCATTTGACTATTGAAAACCTATATAATTAAAATGAAGCCCAACACAAATTCATAAAATGTTAAAGATCAGTGTTACTGTTCTAATCAGAAAACCACCAATATACATCTCAAAATCAAGTATGTTAACCTTAATCCATTTCCAAAAGTTAAGCCACCAAATCAGCAGTGGGCCAGCAAACCGCATCTGAAAATCATGGTAAATAAATAACGCGAGTTTCAGGTCAGACCTGTTCATGCATTAAAAACTATTAATCAGCTAGGCAGATACACTGAAGGGGGGCTTTCCTTTTTTATATATACAGCTGACATATGCATATTAAAAGTTAAAACAGTTTAATTGGGAAAATAGACATGTAAAATATATTTGACATCATGCCAAAATGTGTTCTGGTGGATAGATTTCCAATTCACTTGCTTTTAATTCAAAGTCTTTAATATTTTTGACTTACCAGCATAATATGCAAGCTGACAATACTCTTTCCCAAGAGTGAATAATATAACAGTAAACATCTAGAAATTGACAGTTTTAGTAAAATTTGAAGTATTAAACTACAATCTCCAATGCTGGAATGGACTGCTAATGAAATTTATTCAATTGTGTTGGTTGTCACATGGCTTACAAATGATCCCAAAGAACTGTACATAAAGGCTAAGCACCACTATATTAGGCAAGAGCCCAGTGTAAACAAAAAACTGATTACATTGGTTACTTTGTATATTCCCTCATGTTCAGTGCAGGATTTAAAAAGGGTGAAAGCACTTTGCACAACCGAAGGGCTGTATGAAATACAAGGAACACAGAGCTCCCGCAACCCCTCAGTTCCAAACTTTGAAATACATTGGCCAATCCAGCAACACAGACACTGTCTGAAATATTATTTTACTGCATTATTTAATCAGTAATCCATGACGCAAACTTGCTCATCATTTTAATGCAAAGCAGCCTTTTAAAAGTATCATAGAACTACACCAATTTCAACACTCCCAAGAAAATCTCTTTACAAACCACCACCCAAAGAGAAATGCAAAGGGACATCTGGAGGAGGATAAAAAAAAGTCACTCAAGTGACTGGAAAAAGTCCCATTTAGCTACTGGTGCAGGCCATCAAACTGAACCAAAAACAGTTTTCAATAGTCGATAAACTGGTTCCAAAAGGCTAATCATAGGAGATCTGGATTGCTTGGTAAATGTGAGTTTCATTATTGGTAGAAAGAGAACATGTTTCAGGCCGCAGAACTGCCAAGTCATCAACATGTTATCCATTGCCTTATTACCAAAGTACAGTTATCCTGGTTTTTGTCAGTGGCCCATAATTACAGAAAACACTTAGAGGAGAATCACACTGTAAAAATGCAGTATGACATGCATTAATATTTTTGATGGAATATGGTAACAATGAAGAGTACACATACAGAAAATATTGATCAAGAAATACTGGAGTTCAACACCAAAATTAAATATTGCTTAGACATTGGCAGCTATAATGGATTTGTATTGAAGTATATAGTAAAAGAGCCAAGTGAGAACTAGTCTTCTGCCTCAGCAGTCATTCTGTTACGCCTGTTTTCAAATAAGGCACAAGACAAAATCAAATCCCTCCTACAAAGGAAAGCAGTCTACGTGTCTCGAATTTCACTTTTTTTGCACAAATGTACAAATTAAAAAGTACATTATACATAAGAGAAAATTCCACTGTTGTACAAAATTTGTTAATTCTAACTTTTATTCTTATACAATTTGATGAGTTGAAACCATTGTTACTTTGATAATGAATTTAACTATAATACAACCAAATGTAGTGAGTTGAGCACATACATTTAAAATGAGACAGTGAGTCACAGACATGATTCTATACAGGTTTTCAAAGTTGTGTGTGAAGCAGGCAAGATGCAAGAACTAAGGTTAATGAGATTTTTGTTTTAATGGGAAAGGACATTTTAGATAGAATGCAGAAAGTGTATTTCCACAGGGATCGTTCAGCTACAGCATTTCTTCAATCCTGTTCCACCACCTGTAGTGCTGATATCTACATTTTCCCTGTCAGGTTCCTTTACAGGAGTCTGAAAGTTTAAAAAAAGATATTTAATGCAGACTAAAAAAAAACATGTTCAATTATGAGACCAACTCTTAAGCTCTAAAATTTACCCTCCTTTTCACTCAAACTGGTAGACCCACAGATAAATTGATCCATCTACAAATTATCTTGTTCACCCGTACAATTGTCTCTTAACTAAAATCAACTTCAGTAGTAGAAATCAACAGGTTAATATTTTATATCAATTCAATTCACAATATCCTTCATTAAAACCAACAGATATCCTGTTAAGATTATAAGTGATTCTTTTAACTTTAATTTAAAATTTACATCTTTTTCAGATCATCCCATTTCATCACAATTGCTACATTTTTAATCACAAGATAGCAGCAATTTGTCATCTTGTTTTGAAATCACATACATTTAATTCTAGAAAAAATACTTCAATTTCAGATATGTAAACCCAGACCAAGATTAAGTGGAAAAAATAAGCTAGGTTGACAGGTTACACAAAAATAAGACAGGTTACACATTTCTTTCCAGTTTCGTTCTTTGCACTATTAGAAATGACAGATGGCCTTCTATGAAAGTTACCTTTTGAAGTATGTCTTCTGCTAATGTGAGGAATGCTTTTTCAATGTTGATATTAGCTTTTGCACTCGTCTCAAAAAACCTAATTGCATGTTCTCTGGCGATCTAGAATGGAACCAACAGCCAAGTTACTGAGGTTAGCAGAAAGCATGTTACAATTTAGAAAACTGCATCATTTTTGTTGATAAAGTCATGATATATTTCATCATGTACCAACATGATAAACCTCGAAAATATCACATTACTTCAGCTGTATTAAGTATCAAGCTAATTTTCTTAAAGAATTTCCCCAAACTATACAAAACAATACCACATTAAACACTACAATTTCACCTTCACAAGCATCACATTAAGAACCAGTATGCCACCCAGGAGCGAGCCCTGGAATTTCAGTAAAACATTAGGATGGGCAGTGACATCTGCATTTGTTTCACACCAGTATTTGATTGTAATATCCTGATCAAAACAGTATGCTGTTCTTTCACATATTCAAAATATTTCATCTATATTTGCATACATTTCAGAGCAAATGTGAATAACCTCTGATTTTTGCTATCCAAAAGACAAAATGATTAAATATAATGTTGACCTAAAGGCCTGAATTGGTGAGCAAACTGCAAAGGCAAAGTGAAAGATTTTTAAAGCAAAGATTGAAGTTGTGATTTCAAAATAAACAAAACTTTACTGACCGACCCAAATGGACAGAGTTTGACTTTTAGATTATCTCAGGTGGGAGGGAAGAACAAAGACCAGCTAGAAGCTTCTCCATTAAGTCTTGTGCTAACAAACATATTATCAAGGTTTACAGGAAAGGTGTTGTAGCAGGGGCCATATTATACCATGCAGAAGAGGTGGAAATGCCACTTGAAAGATATAACACCTCCAATAGTGTGGCACCCTTCCCATAGTGTACTAAAGCATACTTCTACTGGCTAGAATAAGCCTCAGGTTCAAGTACTATGCCAAATTTGACTGCTTAAAGAAAAAGATGGCGACACTATTACAGCTCGGGGCATTCTGGAAATCAAGAGTTCAACTCTGGTGCCGCCTGTAAGGAGTTTGGACATTCGCCCGGCCTGGGTGCTCCAGTCCCCCTTCCTCGAACAGTTCAAAGACATAGTGGTTAGTAGATTAATTGGTCATTGGAAATTGTCCTGTGATTAGGCTCATGTCAAAGGTGGGTTGCTGGGTAGTGTAGCTCATTGGGCCAGAAGGGCCTGTTCCATGCTGCATTTCTAAATAAAGTCTGTTAAAGGAATAAGCAAGAGAGCCAGTGAGAGAGAGACACTGAACCATTGGTTTGGTCTGCAACTATTTAGCAGCAAGTAATTTCAACTCCAAACTCCAGGGTGCCAAGCTGTGATAGTGTCACCACCTGCTTTGTTTAAAGCAGTCAAATTTGGCATAATACTTGAACCCAAGACTCATTCTTACCACTAAAACTGTGTTTTAATCCACTTTGGGAAGGGTGCTACACTATTAGAGGTACTATATCTCTCAAGTAGCATTTCTACCTCTTCTGCATGGTACAATATAGCCCCTGCTACACTTCTCCTGTAAACCTTGATAATGTGTTTGTTAGCACAAAGGCCTTTATTCTTCCCTCCCTTGTGAGATAATCTAAAGCTTAAAGGTTGTCCGCTCAAGAGTTTGGATCACTCAGTAAAGTTTTGCCAGGGCAAAGGTCATATTGACAAACAATTTTGTATACAGAGGGTAAGTCATCAAGTCTTAGAACTGTCAGCTGGGACATAGGTAAAATTCTTAGTTACTGCTATGGGGGTCATGTTAAGAAATCAGGAAGAATTGATCTGTATATTTGTGTCCAAAGGGGAGAAACATTAATGAGCATTTGTTTTCTCTTTGAGGGAGTTTCAACCCCAACATTTGGTTGAATCTTCCCAAATTATAGCTGATTCAGATAATTTGAAAATAATAACATTTCATCAAATGGGGTAAAGGTTGTGATCCAATGTACAAGGAAATATGTTAGAAGCCCTTTTTCCCCCACATCCATGCTTAACGTCAACCAAACCAAGGAGTCATTTGTTATTCTCAAGGAGAAATCAGGAAATCATGTACCAGTTCTCAGTGACAGCTCAGTGGAGAGAGTAAGCAGCTTCCAGTTCATGGGTGTCAACATCTCAGATGACGTGTCCTTTGCCCAACACAGATGCAATCATGATGAGGGTACACCAGCACCTCTACTTTGTTAGAAGCTTAAGGAGATTTGGCGTGACACCAAATCCCGACTGCATCATGGCCTGGTACAGCAATTCCAACACAAACGCAAAAGGCTACATAGAGTAGTGGGCACAGCCCTCCCCACCATTAACAGCATGTATAGACTGCTCTGCCTAAAGCAAGCAGCATCTATCAAAGATCCCCTCTTATCCACGTCATATACTCTTCTTGTGTCTAGCCGGGCAGGAAGAACAGAAGTGAGGTTAAGGAATAGCTACTGTCATAAAAACATAGAAAACCTACAGCTCAATAAAGGCCCTTCCACTCACAATCCTGTGCTGAACATGTAATTACTTTAGAAATTACCTAGAGTTACCCATAGCCCTCTATTTTTCTAAGCTCCATGTACCTATACAAGACTCTCTTAAAAGACCCCATTGTACCTGACTCCACCATTGTCGCCGGCAGCCCATTCCACTCACTCACAACTCTCTGCATAAAAAACTTACCTCTGACATCTCCTCTCTACCTACTTCCATGCACCTTAAAACTGTGCCCTCTCATGTTAGTCATTCCAGCTCTGGGAAAAAAAACTACAACCTACGACCATCAGGTTTTTGAACCAACCAATGCAGCCCTAATACTACTTCAATGAAACACCACGGACCACCTCTTGTACCAACATGGACTTTTGAAATTGCAGAACGTTTTATTTTTGGACAATAATTTGTGTCTGGAAAGTTGTTACCATGTTGTAACTAGATGCCTGTGACAAAAACTCAACTATCAACCCTCACACTCAGCCTCTGCATACTGCCTTGGTGATTCTCATTGAATTTGCAATCTCATTGCTACTCATGTTAAAGGTTCAAATCATTTTCCTGGCACACCAGCATTCATCCAGAGTGCATGGCTTTTTAAAGCATAGGCCATACATACCTGCTTGTGTTTAGTCTCTAGGATTAAGTTTCAAAAGCGATCTGTGGGGTAGTACTTTACAGGGTATCAGTCTTAGATACACTAGCAATTTATACGCAAACTTACTAAGACAGAGCAAACTTATGTCATGTTTGTTGAATTTTTAAGTAATGGCCTGAAATTCAAAGAAACCATTGAAACTTAACATAACAAGGTTAAATGGACCCATCTTAAAAATGGCAGCTCCTATATTATGAAATTACCATACTGCCAAACAAAATTGCAGATCAAGATGATGTGCTTAACTAAGGGTTAGTGGGAGAAGAAGAAATGACAGGACAGTAAAGTCAGTTGCTGAAATTAAGCAATATTATCCCAAGGTAAAGCAGACATTTTGAAACAAGACTGCTACATGAAAGTGGACCATTAGGTCTTAATGTAAATCATGCCCTCTTATTAAACATATAGTTAAAAGACAGGAGTACATGGAAAAGAAAATTAAGTTTACCTGCTCCCCTTTAGATTTCGCCACCACTCGTTTGTCTTCCATGTCACATTTGTTGCCTAGTAACATCCTCTCTACATCTTCATTTGCATGCTGAAAGATTTGATTCATATTACTAAGGTAACTTGCTAATTTACATCCTGATCCAATGCATATTAACAGCACAGCTCAAATATTGCTCCACCTTATAAAAGGTTAACCGTAAATTGAAATCATTCTGACCACTACTAATTAGCAGTAACCGAGCAGAAAACAAGTCAGATGTTGTATGTAATAGCTTTCAGTTTTTTGCCCTTTGAATCAAGTTGGGAAACTAAAATTAAAATCCCAGTATAATTTTTTTTTAAAAAACTAAGCACAAGTAAAATTCTATTTCTCAAACTGCACATTTCACCTGAGCATTAGTTCTATTGTTAAGTTTTTTTGGCAAATGCAGTAAGTTGCCTCATGGAAGCTATAGTTTAATATAGCTAGTATCATAGGTTTAATATAGGTAGTATCATATTTCTACAAATATTCTGCCTGGTTGTCAACCCAGGAAACTAGACAAAATGCATGTTCTTTGTGCTAACGGTTCTGAGAATTGATAAATTTAGGTAAGCTTTTGGAAGGGATGACTAGAACATGTGCTTTGTGCCATGGACTTCATGCTGTTCATATAAAGTCCAAGACAATCAAGAAATTTTGAATTATACTTCATGGCTATAATGAATAGCCAAACAGATGAACATGGTAACTTCTGGATGAGACAATTTGTGCATTTGTAAGTGGGCAAATGTTAAGGGTAGCCAAGTGTAAAGTTGGTCACAATTAGATTGTCTGAGGTACCAGCCCCCTTCTTCCCAGATGGTACAAACAATTATGAGTTTGTCACTGAAGTTACTTCCTGCCAAGTGTTGAAATTTCAACTAGTTGACCTTTTGCTTCCAAGGGAAGTATTCTGATGATAGGTACTTCTCAACTTGTCAATCTGGGGTCAGTAACAAGACTAGATAAGATAGTTTGCCAAGTAATGGAGTTAGTGATAGTCATGTCAAGTATAGGGTTGCACCTAAAGCATTTCTTTTAGTAGGCACTGAACGCCTCCTGATCAACTAATTTCTACTTTTCATTCTCAAGTCTAGGCTCCTGACAGCAATGAACTCTCACATGGTTATCAGTCATTTGTGGAGTCCTTTGATTTGCCCTTCAATCTTTTCTAGCTGTTTAACTTCCCAGGAGCAATTTTTGACTTGGCTTAGAAATACAGTTGCACCTTGGACTTCCTGCATGATGGCATGCAGACCAATGGAGGTCCACAACAAACTCACCATCGTGGTAATCCCAAAAAATTGCTGCTAACCTGAAGCTAATGTCCAGGACAAATGGAAAATTGTCCAACCTATATCAACTTCATTGCAGAATAAATCCACTCCAACTTCTGTGAAACTTCCCATTTGGCTTCTTTGCACTTTAGCAAGTTATCAATTATTGCAATAAAGAGTGAGAGAATGGCATGCAAACTGAATGCAATAAAGCTTATTATTTGGAAATCGCAAATGGTTCTGCATTGGGTACTGATTCTGGCACACCCATGAACATTGAGGGCCTGGCTCCTGCTCTTTCCATTGGAACATTTTACTATTGTATAACATTAAATGTATCAACAAGTGCCAAAAAATTGAGAGTTCAGTTCCAAGCACATTAATTTATTTGACCAGAAAAATAGTTGTCATCAATCTGTCCCTGCTGCATACACTACACCCACCATCAATCTGCCTTCAGCATATCAACTATTCAGGTCTATGACACTAAAATGATGCAAATTTCCAAAGCCCAGGAACCACTCTTCGATAAGAAAACATGAATGATAAAAGTTAGCATCTTCGGTGAAGTAGTATAGCCCCAAGTGGAAGATCAAGAATTGAAACACTTAACAAGGCTATGTGCAAGTGATTCCTGCACACAAGACCTTTTATAAAGCACTCATGCAGTTCCACAGTTCTACCAGAAGGCTAAGCACATGTATTGTATTTCTTTTACCAAGCCAACATTTCTGCCAGTGACTCATAATTGGTTCTGATGAGTTGACTGTGTTGCTCATATCCTTCATCAGGTTTTACAAGCAGCTTTCTGTACCTGACAGCATTCTTCCTATTTGTTTTCAAGATAGCCGCTTTTCCACATTGGATGCTTTTCTATGGTGCAACTATAAAAGCCAGCGAGGGTCCACTTTAATAGCTGTAGCATACAGAGTTTGGCATATTAACTGTTCAACCCAAGACTTCAAGAAACTGAAGGGAGACATGGGTACAATTCAGAACCCACCCTCTCCTCTGTGGACCCCATCTATACATCTCACTGTCTCAGAAAAGCAGAAAGTATAATCAAAGGACATGCTTATCCTGGACTTTGGTTCATGGACAGCTTCATTGCTGCTGTTTAATGACTATTGTACAAGAAGTTGGGCTTGCACGAACACTAACCTGCTATTGTTATTGCTTTCCTTTGCACTTCTCAATATACTGTGATCAAATGATACGACAGGCAAAGAGGTTTTTCCAATGTACCTCAGTATATGTGCCAATAAACCAAATTAAATGGACTGGGGACAGCAAAAGTGAATACTTAGGTAATTATTGGGCTGGAAGAGGGTAGTTAAAATATTTTAAAAATAAGAGTTCATTATTAGTAATATGTAATATTAAATTACTTGGACAGCCAGAAACTTTTATTTCAAGCCCATTTTGTATCAATTTTGCCATACCCACAGGATTCCACAGATTACTAATTCTGATAGGCCAATTGCACTATACCAGATGGTAAGCTTTAAAATATTATAACTTAACAGATGGTAAAGCTCTAAAATATGCTCCCACTCCAATTTGCCTTTAAATCCTTGCCAACCCTTCATTATCATTTAATTCTTAAGACTATTTTGACCCCATCACCTATCAGATATTTAACTGACATTCAAATGTCAGTTTTCTGTTCATCTTTTCAACAAAGTATATTGTAACTCTGAGGATTAGTGCCAGAGAACCAATCTATTATGCAAACTCCCCACAAGCATCAACAACTTTATTTACGTAATTCAGTTCCTTCGGTGCCATTACCCCCCTCAAACAAGCTCTATTTGGAAGTCTAACAACAATCTCTCATGTTAAATCCCTCATTTTGGAAATTTTTTTTTCAAAACCTGACCAAAGTTGATCCTTCTTTCATATGGCACTAGATACCAACTGCAAGTCACTACCTAGCATTATCACTGTGTACAAACTCACCTGGGCATTACTAAAGATTACAGACTTGAATTACATGCTACAATCTTCAGAGTCACCACATTCACAAGGGGCTATATTGAAGCATTCATTTTCTGATCTCAGTTTTATCACCTTGCCTTAGATTTCGCTGTCAAGGGCATAGGTGAAGTAATGTGAAGTAATGTTTATCCGGCATTCAGTCCAATATTTTGCAGCACATAGATTCATTTAGGTTATCATCCAACAGCTTTGAACTTGATAAAATGGCTTTGATCTTTAGGTCACTTCCTGATTGGATTGTAAGTTCATCAATAATTAGTTGATGGAACACTTGACTGGTCACCCACCCCCTCCTGGCTGTATCTAAAGTTTATCATGCCATGACAAAATTTCAGGCTAATGCATTAAGTGGCTAGCCTGTACGTTAGATCCCAGTGCAACTATGGTATCAACAACTCCAAAAACATTGAAATTCTCCCTCATAATAGATGTCTGGGGGTGGGGGGTAAATGACACTGTAAAGCTTTAACCTTGACAGTCTCTTTGAAAGCAATCTTGTAATACTCATGTAAAGCTTTCATTGGCTAAAGACAGACCATCAGGAAATATTTAAGATAATAAAACAGATAGAAAGCAAACATTAAAGTGCACACTAAGTTATTCATAATTAAACACTCCTTAATGGAATCACGAATATAGTATGTGTACTTTAACCTAATTGCCATGAATTTGGTATGATCTTGAACTAGTATTAAGCATCTTAAATTGAATTCTTACTCAGTTTGTGTCATTAACTTAATTTTACAACAAAATCAGTTTTGTCTGTGTAATATGCAGTATACTCTACCTTATATTATAGTTGAACAATTAGAAGTACAAAGACATTTTAAATATACCCAGTGTCATTAATATAGCTTTTATATTGAGCTGAAAACTATCTTTTAATTTGATATTCTTCCTGTGACAACTCAGATCAAGTCAAATCAATCTCTCAGTTTTGCATTAGCTGCCATTACAGATACGGAACATTAAGACCAAGACTGAAACTTCATCTGCATGAGCATTTTTCAGTAGCATCCACCTTCATTGCAATAAAGCTCCACAAGGACACTTTTTTTAAAAAAAACATTACTGAAGTAGAAGAAGCAAGGAGTAAATTAACAATTTATACCCATTTAAAGATGGGTAACTGAATTACCCAGAAATTGATCACAATTGACTCCCAGTTGCTGTTATGGAATGCGCAATTCAGTTTTGTCCTTGCACCCTATTTAATGGTCTTCCTTGTATATGACAGATTTTCATGACTAAATTCACAAGTTATACCATTACTTTTTAATATTTTAATTCTTCTAGCTTTCCAGTTAACATTTTGTAGTGTTCCTAACTGCACATTCATTTATTAAAATATATTTGTATTTAAATTGTACCTAGATAATTGGAGTTCACTCCAAATATCGTAGAATCAAATATCGCTGTGATGATTGTACATTCTAGTATCAACTGTTTGGTGACAATGAAGTATAAAGTACAAAGTATAATTTACCAAAACATCCTGCATCTGTCTTCTCAACAGTAGCAAAAAACAAAATGGAAAGCTTGATTCATCTTCTGGCCTGTAATATGCTGCTTAGTTATCATCTGCTAACCAGGAACTCATTCCAAATTAAAAATGGTGGGGAAACAAGAAAATCTCAATTTTGAATTTGAATGATATTGCAACTGAATTATATAGCTGTATTTTATACAGTGTATCTAGTAACATTTGTAAGGGGGTTTCGACTTTTATGTTACTGCGGAGGCTAATTAAAATGGTGTCTTTGTTATGTTAATCTGGGGAATGTGGCTTTGTTGTGTTAAACGCTGAGAAAGTTTGCGCTAGTAGCTTGTTTTTGCTTTAGAGTGTGATAAGAGAGTGCTATTAACCAATTGGGATAGTTGTTATGGTTTTGGTGTATTTGAAGATACTGTATGCGCGGGGTTTGGGGCAGAAGGCGGGAGAGCGAGACAGAGGATGGACCAGGTGCTGAGTCCGCTAACAGGGTCGGACCCCGAGCGGGATGTTCTGCGAGGAGACGGAGACGGACTCATGTGGAGCGTCTGGTCGCCCACCGTTGTTGGTCCCAGGCAGCCGGTCGAGGTGGTCCGAGGGGGTCGCAGGGTGAAGGTGGTCCTTGAGCTCCAACGGTTTTTGTGCACGAAGAGATTGAACTTTGATAAGTGTAGCGCCTTTTATTTTCCTTTTATATTTTATTCTCTTTTAATTATATAGTTCCAGTAATATCTATAAACTGTATATCATGTAATTGCATCTGGTGTTTTGTCTGTTATTTGGGTGGGGTGGGGTACCTCACACAGCATCCACACAAACGAATTACCCAGTTTGCCAGGGCCGAGGCTGTTTCCCTCGATGACAGCGAGCTGAGTGACCCTGAGGGTGGCCGGGGGGGGGCTACACATTAAAATTGAGATTGTTCTATTGTAATGGTTCGTTCTAATAAAATTACATCATACATTATGACACAAGTGCCTTTATCTGTTCTGTAGCATGAATAGTGCAAAGGAGATAAAATAAATTACTGTAGAAGATATAAATTGAGGTAAATCTTCATAAATTTGAGCATGGTAAATTTAACAAGATCTGCCAAAAACTTGCAATAATTAGACTTAAACTAATTTTCATATACATTGAAGTTTGAAACACATTCTGACTTTAAACATAACTGATTACTCATTGTAAAAAGTGCTATCATAAAAATTTTAAATCATTTTCTACAAATTTGACTTTGAAACTTCACTTTGTATTTATATTTGGGAAGATTTTTAGTAAAAGCACCCAATTGGGGATCTCTACAATAGATAAGGGGTAGCATGGTAGTGGAGCAGTTGGCACAATGCTATTACAATGCCAGCAAACCGGGTTCAATTATACTGATGTCTATAAGGAGTTTGTACATTCTCCACTTGACTGCATGGGTTTCCTCTTGGTACTTATTTCCTCCCACAGTACAATGCTGTACAGGGTGGTAGGTTAATTGATGAGTTAATTGGGCAGCACAAGCTCCTTGGGCTGGAAGGGCCTGTTACCGTGACCTGTCCCTCTAAATAAAAATAAATAATTTAGTCTACAAAGTTGCCAGGGTTTTCCAAATGCACATATTTGGACTAAGTATCAGCTGAAATTTCATTCCTTCCAATGATTCAACTGTCCTTAAAGGATGCCAAGAATGCAAAATGAATAATGAGCATAAAAACAAACTCAATGCTGTTACAAATTCCAGTACAACTTTATTTACATGCCTACCTTACTATGCAAAATTAACTTTGAAGTAGCTTATGTAGTCTTTAGAAACAAATACCAAAGCCAAATTATCAAAAATAACATCTGTGCATTAGCACCAACCTTAAAATGCAACTGTTCTGCATCAGACTGCCTCACCATCTGTAGCTGAAAACAAAGTCTGCAGGCAAAACAATTAGCGATAGGAGTAAGCCAGACAACCCCTTGAACAGTTCCACAAGTTCATGGCAGGCCTGATAAGAACATAATAAGTGCGGGAGTAGGCCATCTGGCCCATCGAGCCTGCTCTGCTATTCAGTACGATCGTGGCTGATCTGGCCATGATGTGACTCATCTCCATCTTTTCACCTCCATCTCTGCTTTATTCCCCATAACTCTCAATTCCTCTACTATGCAAAAAAAAGAATCTTTGCCGCAGCTCCATTTTCTGGCTTGTTTGTCCATAATCCCCAATTCCTTTAGATATAATAAATTTGTTAATCAAAGGCTTAAAAATATTCAATGATTCAGCCCCAGAAGTTATGAACTTCAGCTTAGATCATCAGGTAGAGAATTGTTTCAATAATCAACTTCTAACTCTTTTCTTACCTCATCTATGTTCCTCAGCCATTTACTGATGTTTTCAAAGCTTTTTGCATTTGTAATGTCATAGACTAGCATGATTCCCATTGCTCCCCGGTAGTAGGAAGTGGTAATGGTGTGAAATCGCTCTTGACCTGCTGTGTCCCTTCAAAACAAAAGACAAAAATAGAATAAGATTGAAATTTTGATGAAACATCACATTTCAGTCAATGTAATCAGACCTCGGTTTACAAAAAATTTTAAAACATCAATGCAGTAGGATTTAAGGTTTAATTACAATTTGGACTCAAATTAATTACAATAGCACAAAATCAGACCATCTGACTCAAGCCTAAAGCATTTGAGTTGAGCAATCACAGTCCTCGTTCCTTGTTTTTTTTGAAAAGACGATCAAATGATTAAACATAGAAACAGAACAGCACAATATAGGCCCTTCAGCCCACAAAGCTGTGTCGAACATGTCCTTACCTGAGAAATTACTGAGGGTTACCCATAGCCCTCTATTTTTCTGAGCTCCATATACCTGTCCAGGATTCTCTTAAAAGACCCCATCATATCTGTTTCCACCACTGTTGCCGGCAGCCCATTCCACGCACTCACCACTCTCTGCGTAAAAAAACTTACCCCTGATATCTCCTCTGTAACTACTTCCAAGCACCTTAAAACTGTGCCCTTTCGTGCTAGCCATTTTAGCCCTGGGAAAATTATAATCTGAAATTCAATGCCTGTGCAGGTGATAGATGGCATGACATCGATTTCTCCAATTTGGAGTAATCCGTCCCCCCTTCCCTCAATTCCCCATTCTGTGTCGTTCCCCCCCCCCCCCCCCCCTTAGCTCTTCTCCTTACTTGCCTATCACCTCTCTCTGGTACCCATTTCTACCATGGTCCACTCATCAGATTCCTTCTCCATTCCTTTACCTTTTCTGCATTTCAACTTTCCAGTTAAGATGGCACTACCAATCGTGTGCGACAGCTTTCTGATAAATAAACTCTTCTTGGGCTTCTAGCTGGTACAGATAACCGATTTTACCCATTTCAATGGCAAACTCTGCTGTCATCATCAGGGATGATGCTTGGACATGTTGAGTCCAGTTGTATATATAGCCCCTTCATCCGTCCCTCCAGATTGGTTAGTCCTCAGCCAATCCGATTTCCGCTGTCCCACCTTGCTTACAATTGAATTCCAGTTCTTACTTAGAGTAAGATCTTCACCTTTCTTAAAATTATTTTCCTCTAATGTTGAAGCTTCCTTCACCAGGCAGTCCCAAAAGCCATTGGCGCAAAACATGGGATTGACTTTGACAGCATAAACGCAGGGCGAGAGCCAATTACGCTCATTCTCTGCGATGGTCACTCCTTTCTATGGCGGAGGCCATGAAGACTGTCTTGGCTGTTGTATTCAGTACCCGTTAATGTGATGAACTGGTAAGTGAGACTTCGGGCTTACTCCGGGATTTGGATTGTTGTTCCCTTCAATTAATTGTTAGCATGATTTGTGTTTATTTTTTCTTCCTCGTGTATGAGAGGTTGGTCTTTTTTTTGGTCTTTAATTGGGTTCTTTCAGTTTGCTTTATGGCTACCTGGGAGCAAACAAATCTAAAGGTTGCATCATTTATACATTGTTTGATAATAAATGTACTTTGAGCTTCGAGCTTGTCCTTCGCCCATTCTACCAAACCCCCCCCCCACCTTTCCAGTCCTGATGAAAGGTCTCAGTTGGAAACATCAGCTGTTTATTTCCATGGATGCTGCCTGACCTGCTAGAGTTCCTCCATCTTTTGTGTTACAAAATAATAAAGTTGCCTTCAGTCATGATTTTGTGCCTCATATATCTATTCTCTTTATTCCTATGTGAAGCCAAATATCTGGACCATACATAAACAAGTTCAAAATTACTTGCTCTTTTTGAATTCTATGCTTAGATTTACAAATCACAGAAAACAATTAAAAAAAACTCTTCTGCTACCATAGTGAGGGACTTATGCATGTTTCCAGGCTCCTAACTGGCAAAACTATATGCAACAAAGAGCAAATAAATTATCAAAAAGTAATGCAAGTAGATCTTGCACTGTTTGTCAAAAGACTACATCTACTAACATTTGCTACAAAATAAAAACAATACATTGCAAATGCTGGCATTTGTCCTGTGTGAGGAAAATGCAATCAGCAAAATAAAAGGCAATCGGAATTGTGAAAAATTCGATAAATTGAGAAATAAACTCAAATTATTAATGTATGATGCTGGCTAAGGCAATGGGAAGGAGAAAGATTTGTTGAATGGATATAAAAGAACAAGTGATGAAAATGAAGAGAGAAAGAGAGCTTTCGGGTTTCCTGGAAATTACAGTATGACCTTACTTTTCATTAACTACATTTATAGGAATTTACTGTTTGGCCTCGGACAACTAAATTTTGACCACATCGAATCTGTGCTCAGGTTGTATATTGTTTTAAGAAAACCTGTAACTCCACACTGCCAAACAAAACTTTGGATTCCTCTCCCTAATTATTAATCAGAATCAGCTTTATCACCACCAGCACGTCACCAAATTTGTCATCTTGCAGCAGCAGTACATTACAATGCATATTAACAACTATAAATTATAATAAGCATATATAAAACTAAATTAAATAATTAGTGCAAAAAGAGAGGGGAGAATAAATACTGAGGACATGTTCACTGGTTTATTGTCCATTTAGGAATCTGATGGCGGAGGGGAAAAAGCTACTCCTGAAAAACTGTTTTCAGGCTCCTTGATGGTAGCAATGAGAGGATAGCACGCCCAAGCTGATGGGGTCCTTAATGATGGATGCTGGCTTTTTGAGGCATCCGGGATGGAGCTGACTGAGTTTACACTTTTCTGCAGCATTTACCAACCCTGTGCAGTGGCATCTCCATACCAGACAGTGACACAACCAGTTGTACTGCAGAAAGAATGCCACCTCGAGAAATTAGCGAGCGTCTTTGATGACTTACCAATTCTCCTCAACCTAATGAAATATAGCTGTTGTTGTGCCTTCTCTGTCATTGCATCAATATGTCAGGCCCAGGACAGATCCTCAGATGCTGTCACCCAGCAACTTGAAACTGCTCACCCTTTCCACTTGATGAGGACTGGTGTTTTTTCCTCAACTTTCCCTTCCTGAAGTTCATAATCAATTCCTTGGTATTAATGATGCTGATTGCAAGGTTGTTGTTATGACACCACTCAACCAGCTGATCTATCCCACTCCTGTTTGCCTCCTCATCACCACCTGAAATTCTGCCAACAGTTGTGCAATTGGCAAATTTATAGATGGCATTTGATCTCTCCCTAACCAGAGGCGTGGGTGTAAAGGCAGAAGAGCAGTGATTACTATGCAAAGAGTGTTACTAATTAAGCTATTAGTAACACTAGATTTGGAAAAGTAATTTCTTCAACACTGGAATCCGTACATTTGCCAAACTGCAAATTTTAAGTCATTTGCATGGGAAATTAGTTTCAATTTGAACATATTGGCAAGGAAATTGCTGAAATACACACAATTCTTACACATTCACACACTGATAAAGTATGGACAGTGATGATTATGCAAATTGAGAAACAGTATTCACACTAGTTCCATTGAAATACAGCAACAATGCAGTATTGTGTCCTCTCAATTGAAAGATCTAAAGAAATTACCACCTTTCTGGTCTACCACATTCTAACTTGGTCTGTTGAGGGCCAAGCCAAGATCTAATTTGCAGCAGTTGGTTAGCACTTTTGACAGTTTTGAGTTACTGTCTTATGTACTGGATTACAGTGGATATTCATTTCTTCCTCACCCCAGACGAAGATGTTCAGACTCACCTGTGTTACAGCAATCAAGCTAGGGACAGAGAAATGATTAGAAACACCAACATCTTTCCTAAAGCTGGGGACATCATCTGGTTTAAGATGGCATTACTGAAGATATGCAACAGCTTGCTGGTAAATCACAAGGCAAGAGAATAGACTGAAAAGACTACTTATAACATCTTTCATAAAGGAAATTGTGGTGAACTATTGCTGCAAACAGTGAGGAGGCAGGCGAAGGAGAGGCGGATCTGGAGGACGAATCGCACTGGGGTATTGCTAGGCACGAAGTGCTCAGGCCGCCAGATTCACAAATGGAGTTGGTGATAAAGCCGCACTGGAAATAGAGTGAGCATTTTGGAGAGGAATCAACGCAGAAGAGTTTCGATGTCCGTCCACCTAACCTGCGTGTGAGGTTGGATTGCTCCAAGTGCTCAGCCAATTTGGCAAGAATGAGAATGGCTTTAGGCAGGGCATGGAACATGGCACTTCTCATTGCTTGGACAATTTAAACATTAGTGCAGTAGACTGGAACCTTCAGTGTTGTGTACAAAGATGAGGGTCGGGCTGGTTTTGGTCGCTCTCCTGTGAATGTTTATTCTTTTCTCTCTGGCAGAGGGGCTGTGAACTGATCTGGCTGCGGTGTTTTTCTGCCCAGTTGGTGTGATGAACTGGGGACCAAGGCTTGGGCCTACTCCGGCTGCTCTGGGTGGGACTCCATCTGGTTCAGAATGTTGTTCACTTGCTTCTACTGTTTGCACTATGTGTGTCCCCCCTCTCTGCACAGTGGTTTTTGTTCTTTTTTAAAAATTGTGTTAATTGAGTTTCTTGCTTTGCAATTGTCTGTAAGGAGACAAATTTCAAGGTATATAATTTATACATTCTTTGATAATAAATGCACTCTGAATCTTTGAAATACCATAATGAGAAGAAACTTGGAATGAGATTTTTAAATTGGTTAATACTTCATCGCTATATGCTCGTCATTTCCTCCTACAATTTAAAGTGGTTCATAGGGCTTACGTGACCAAGGATAAACTATCTCATTTTTACAGAGATACATTTCCCTTTTGTGATAGGTGTAACAATGGAGAGGCTTCATTTATTCATATGTTTTGGACTTGCCCAAGTCTCGGAATTATTGGAAGGAAATATTTCAAACTTTTTCTGTACTCTTCAAAGTAAATTTTAAGCCTAATCCTTTGACTGACCTATTTGGTATTGTTGGAAGTAAAGATACCATTTTGAAGACATCTGATCTGCACATTTTGGCTTTTATCTCTCTTATGGCGAGAAGGGCACTTTTGTTTAAATGGAAGGATGCTGTTCCACCTAATCACTCTCAGTGGTTACAGGATGTTATGGCATGCCTAAATTTAGAAAAGATTCGTTGCTCAATTTCTGAATCTAACCAAGATTTTCAAAATTTGTGGGGGAAGTTTTTAAATTATTTTCATAATCTTTGACTTCTTGTTAAAGTACAAAAGTTGGTAAATAGTATATTTTATTATCTGATAAGTTTCTTTTTTCTTCCCCCACCACAAACAGCTTCGGCTTTGGTAGTGGGTGTAGATCTTTTTTATCCTTAATAAAATTGTTTATATTCTAATATACGAACTAATCTAATCCATATGAACATAGAGTAAGGAGTTTGTTAATGTGATTCAATATACTGTATCTGGTATTATATTTTGATGGTTTTATAATATGTATTCTCTTGAACTCTATTCTTCTATAGAAATCAAAATCAATAAAAAATATTGAAAGAAATACCATAATGAACTGTCTGGGTGTTAAACAAAGACTGCACTGTTCCCCCTCTACCCCCTCCCCACCCCCAAGAGTTACGTTTGTCATTGAAGTTTATAGCTGAGGGCATGGTCGCCTATCACCAGCAAGCATATCAAGGAAAATTTGGTAACATATCAGAATCATACTCAATTGGCCCAACTACTCAGACTAAATCCTTATAATTTTCTCTGTGCCCACACACCCTGACACAGAAGCATAGATTCAATTATACTTAAAACATGTTGTCACTATGGTCTCGTATCCATGCCTCTTCCCTCTTGTCAGACCGAGATTCTGCTTCTGGAATGCTCTGACATCATTTGGCAAGAAGCATGACTGAGGATCAGTAAGAATTGAAATGCCTCTGTTAAGGTTTAAAGACAAGTACTTTTGTCAAAGTACAACTAAAATATCTCAGGTGTTTATAAATTTAAAAAAAAACTTGCCTTTTCCTGCATAATCTTCACTTTGGGAATCAAATAAGGGGATTCTGATCTTCCACCAATCTAGCTGGCATAGAACTGCAAGGACTGATGACAAGGCACAGAACCTTGCAGTCTGCAACTACTGAACACCAGTAATACCTTTCAGTTGTAATTGGCTCCATTCAGCTCAATATTTCTGTTAGTCAAATGACCTAGAAACAAAGATTTTCCTCAAGTACAGCAATGAGCTTTCACTTGTAGGAAAAAAACTTCAACTTCCCAGAATGAACTACACTGCTCATATCCTTTAAGTTCTAGCATCCCGTTACAAATGTCTTGACATATGAACAATTGCAGCCATGGTATAAGAGGTCATGGAAGAAGAGAGGAAACAAATGGACAAACCTCATCTTAAACAAGGTCAACATGATCCAATTTTGATGAGGTGCAGTGAGATAATCAGTAGCCTCTGTTACAACAACCCAACACTAACCTCAGGAGCTGTCATGTGGAATTTGAAATGCCTCCACTAACTCTTGTTTTCCTCTAAATGTTTTAGTTTCCTTCACCATCACAAACTTGTTCAGGAGAGCAGGCTGGTGACAATCGGTGCCTCCGCAATATCCAATGATTTTTAACTGACAAACCTCAATGAATTCTCAATCTTAAGCAGTGACAGCACACACTAAGACAACGAGAAATGAAATTGAACATTGTCCAAGTTCAATATGAAAGTGGATTCAAGGCAGTTACTATGACGTCCTGGTCAATATGATAGTCAGGATTCACATGCAGTGAATTCTCACAACACTTCTCATGGAGACCAAAGCTATGTAAGTTTCACCATGTTTTTGTTTCAAGACTTCCTTACTGTTCCCTTCGTCCCACTGGAGTGAATATTAAGAATGTTGGCACAGTCACAACCTTTTCTTGATACCACTTTATTATCCCACCTGTATTTTTGCCCATCACTTTTTATACCTTCACTGATTATACCTTCACAGTTTGGCAAAAGAATAATTCAAGGAAGGTAGTGTACCCGTGGCTAACAAGGGAAATTAGGGATAGTATCAATTCCAAAGAAGAAGCATACAAATTAGCCAGAAAAAGTGGCTCACCTGAGGACTGGGAGAAATTCAGAGTTCAGCAGAGGAGGACAAAGGGCTTAATTAGGAAGGGGAAAAAAGATTATGAGAAAAAACTGGCAGTAAAAGCTTTTATAGATATGTGAAAAGAAAAAGATTGGTTAAGACAAATGTAGGTCCCCTACAGACAGAAACAGGTGAATTGATTATGGGGAGCAAGGACATGGCAGACCAATTGAATAATTACTTTGGTTCTGTCTTCACTAAGGAGGACATAAATAATCTTCCGGAAATAGTAGGGGACAGAGGGTCCAGTGAGATGGAGGAACTGAGGAAAATACATGTTAGTAGGGAAGTGGTGTTAGGTCAATTGAAGGGATTAAAGGTAGATAAATCCCCAGGGCCAGATGGTCTGCATCCTAGAGTGCTTAAGGAAATAGTGGATGCATTAGTGATGATTTTTCAAAACTCGTTAGATTCTGGACTAGTTCCTGAGGATTGGAGGGTAGCTAATGTAACCCCACTTTTTAAAAAAGGAGGGAGAGAGAAACCAGGGAATTATAGACCGGTTAGCCTAACATCGGTGGTGGGGAAACTGCTACAGTCAGTTATCAAAGATGTGATAACAGCACATTTGGAAAGCGGTGAAATCATCGGACAAAGTCAGCATGGATTTGTGAAAGGAAAATCATGTCTGACGAATCTCATAGAATTATTTGAGGATGTAACTAGTAGAGTGGATAGGGGAGAACCAGTGGATGTGGTATATTTGGATTTTCAAAAGGCTTTTGACAAGGTCCCACACAGGAGATTAGTGTGCAAACTTAAAGCACATGGTATTGGGGATAAGGAATTGATGTGGATAGAGAATTGGTTAGCAGACAGGAAGCAAAGAGTGGGAATAAACAGGATCTTTTCAGGATGGCAGGCAGTGACTAGTGGGGAACCACAAGGCTCAGTGCTGGGACCCCAGTTGTTTACAATATATATTAATGACTTGGATGAGGGAATTAAATGCAGCATCTCCAAGTTTGCGGATGACACGAAGCTGGGCGGCAGTGTTAGCTGTGAGGAGGATGCTAAGAGGATGCAGGGTGACTTGGATAGGTTAGGCGAGTGGGCAAATTCATGACAGATGCAATTTAATGTGGATAAATGTGAAGTTATCCACTTTGCTGGCAAAAACAGGAAAACAATTATCTGAATGGTGGCCGATTAGGAAAAGGGGAGGTGCAACGAGACCTGGGCGTCATTATACACCAGTCATTGAAAGTGGGCATGCAGGTACAGCAGGCGGTGAAAAAGGCAAATGGTATGCTGGCATTTATAGCAAGAGGATTCAAGTACAGAAGCAGGGAGGTACTACTGCAGTTGTACAAGGCCTTGGTGAGACCACACCTGAAGTATTGTGTGCAGTTTTGGTCCCCTAATCTGAGGAAAGACATCCTTGCCATAGAGGGAGTACAAAGAAGGTTCACCAGATTGATTCCTGGGATGGCAGGACTTTCATATGATGAAAGACTGGATGAACTAGGCTTATACTCGTTGGAATTTAGAAGATTGAGGGGGGATCTGATTGAAACATATAAAATCCTAAAGGGATTGGACAGGCTAGATGCAGGAAGATTGTTCCCGATGTTGGGGAAGTCCAGAACGAGGGGTCACAGTTTGAGGATAAAGGGGAAGCCTTCTAGGTCCGAGATTAGGAAAAACTTCTTCACACAGAGAGTGGTGAATCTGTGGAATTCTCTGCCACAGGAAACAGTTGAGGCCAGTTCATTGGCTATATTTAAGAGGGAGTTAGATATGGCCCTTGTGGCTAAAGGGATCGGGGGGTATGGAGGGAAGGCTGGTACGGGGTTCTGAGTTGGATGATCAGCCATGATCATACTGGCTGGCGGTGCAGGCTTGAAGGGCCGAATGGCCTACTCCTGCACCTATCTTCTATGTTTCTCTGTTTCTATAAAACCATAAGACAGAGGAGCAAATTTAGGCCATTTGGCCCATTAGCTTTGCTCTACCATTTGATTATGGTTGATTTATTATCCCTTTCAACCCTATTTTCCTGCCTTCTCCCTATAGCTTTTGACACCCTTATTAATCAAGAACCTACAAATTACACCTTTAAATATGCCCAAAGACTTAATCTCCACAGCCATCTTGGACAATGAATTCCGTATATGCACCACCTTCTGGTTACAGAAATTCTTCTTCTACTCTATAAGGACACCCTGCTATTCTGAGACTTTCCTCTGGTCCTCGGTTCCACAATTGGAAACATCTTCTCCATGTTTATGAGGCCTTTCAATAGCCTGAGTGTTTTAATGAGACCCCCCCACCCTTTTCTACAAGTACAGGCCCAGAGCCGTCAAATGCTCCTCATACTTTAACTTTTTTATTCTCAAACTTCCCCTGGACCCTCTCCAATGCCAGCACATCCCATCTATAAGGGACTCAAAACTGCTCACAATACTCCAAATGTGGTTTGAACAATACCTTATAAAGCCTCAGCATACATCCTTGCTTTGATGTTCTGCAGTCTCGCTGCTTTCACAACACTATCTGCCACTCCAACTAACTTTGTATCATCTGTAAACTTGGCCATAAAACCATCAAATCTGTCACCCAGGCTATTAACATATAATGTGTAAAGTCATGGACCTAACACCAACTGCTGCATTGTGCCACTAGTTGCTGGCAGCCAACCAGAAAAAGCCCTCGCTCTTGGCCTCCTGCCAGTCAGCCAATTTTCTGTCTGTGTTACTATGATTCATCTATCATGGGCCCTTACCTTGTTAAGCAGCCTTCTATGTGGCACCACGTCAAAGGCCTTCTGAAAATCCAAGTAAACACCCACTGACACTCCTTGGTCTATCCTACCTGTTATTTCCTCTGGTCACACCCAGAGTACAGGCTTCGGACAGTAGATGGGTGACCACCAGGAGAGGTTAGGGGATAAAGAAGCTAGTGCAGGGTTCTCTTGTGACCATTCCACTCGCAAACAAGTATACCTCTTTGGATACTGCTTTGGCGGGGGGGGGGGGGGGGGAAGAATATCCCATTAGATCATAGCAGCAGCCAGGCTGGGTGGCACTGTAGCTTGACCGGACAGGGTAAAGTCAGGCAGTGTGATAGTTATACGGGACTCTCGATAGTTGGAGGAGGGGGCAGGGTGGAGTGAAAACAAAGGAAATTCTGTGACGACAAAACAGACACCAGGATGGTGTATTGCCTCCTGGGTGCTATGGTCCATGATATAATGTAGCAGCTGCAGATATTCTTGGGGGGGGGGGGGGGGAGAGAGAAGAGAGAAGAGAAAATCAGCCAGAGGTTTGTCATGGTGCATGACATAGGCAGAAAAAGTAGTGGTTCAGACATCATGGTACTAATGACATAGGCAGAAAAGTGGAAGTCCCATCAGTGTGTATATAGTTGGGACAGAAGTCGAAGAAAAGGACGTCCAAGACTGTGATCTCCAGATTACTCCCTGTGCCACAGGCTAGTGCAGGTGGTAATGGAGTGGTAGAATAGCTGAATGAGTGGCTGCGGAGATGATGCAGATAACAGGGCTTCAAGTTCCTGGATCATTGTGCTAAAGGATGTAAAAGGGTTAACATGGTCAGTTAAACAATCGTCATTGTCATCTGAACCCTTAGTGCCTAGGTAGCACATGGGGCCCAGTTAAACAATATTTTTCCTCTAAGAAACTGCTGATGATCAACAAACGTGCTGAGCCATATTTCTTCTTGGAGTTAGACAGTGTTAAGGTCCCTATTTCTTTGTGCAGTCATGCACATAGATAAGACCGCTCCAGCATGTTCTGTGTATGTGAGCCATCATACTTATTCTGTAATTTGTCTCTTGGTACTGTCATGCACATAGATAAGTCTGGCTCCAGCCTGTCTTGTGTGGAGGTATCTGAATGACTATATCTTCTGTAAGAGGAACTGCCAGTTAGTTGGTGGACCAAGCGGGAATAGTCACAGACTGTTTTTGTTTGAGCAACTAACTGAAGTGCCCCGGAGGATTTGAATAAAGAGTTTTACTTAGTGACTTTATCCTAATTCAACTTCCACAATTGGAACCTTCTCTGGGGAAGGGGTAAAGGGACAGACTGCACGTGAACTGGAGGGGGGACCAATATCCTGGCCATGAGGTTTGCTGATGTTACTTGGGATGAGTTTCAACCAGTTTTGCAAGGGCTGGGAGCTGGAGCTCCAAGTCAGTAAAGAAAAGATCAGACCAGAAGGTAGACACAAGGGAGAGTACTGAAAGGCAAAGTTGAAGTCGATATGATGGGTTGGATAGTGTGGTGTATATATTTCAATGCTAGGAGTATTATGGGCAAGGGAGATGAAATTAAGAGCATGGATCAATACATGGAACTACAATGTTGTAGACATGACTGAAACTTGGTTGAGAGGGGAAAGAATGGGTGATAAATATCCCAGGTCTTTGAAGTTTAAGAAAAGATACAGGTAGTGGTAAAAGAGGAGGGAGAGTTGGACTACTAATCAAGGACAATGTCACAGCTGCACCCAGAGGAAACATAATGGATAGGTCAGGCACAATTTGGGTGGAACTCAGGAATAGGAACAGTGCAATCAACTGATGGGATTGTACTGCAGACCCCCTAATAGCCACTAAGACACTGAGCAACAAACATGTAATGCGATTAAGGAAATTTTGTAAAAATATTAGAGTTGTTGTCATGGGGGATTTCAACTACCTGAATATAAACAGGGACCTTCTTTGTCTAAGGGATTAAGGTGGGGCTGAATTTAAGTGGATTCAGGATAATTTTTTAAATCAATATGTGGATGATCCAATGAGAGGACAGGCTGGACCGGACCTGGTGTTGGGTAATGAGTTTGGCAAAGTGACTAACCTTCAGTTAGGGAACTGTGACCACAACTTCTCAACTTACAGGATAGGTATGGTCCTTGAGGTTTTAAACTGTACTAAGACAAATTACAAGGTCATCAACCCAGTAAGAAGCATTAACTGGGAACACCTTTTCTCTGTAATGTCCACATCAGACATGCGGAGGGTGTTTAAAGGTCAACTTACAAAGTACAGGAAAGGTATGTTTCTGTTAAGGAGGACAGGGATGAAAAAATAATAGATGGATTGAATAATAAGTGATGAACTTAGTCAACAAGGAAATGGATGTAAAGCTTTGGAAGTTAGGATCAAATGAAGCATCAAGTATAAAGAAGCCAGAAAAGAATGAAAGAAGTGAATGAGGAAAGCCCAGAGGGGTCATGAAATGTTCTTGGCAAGTAGGATTAAGGTGAATCCCAAGGCATTCTATGCATATATCAAGAGCAAGAAGCTATCTAGGGAGGGGGGACCACTCAAGGATAAGGTGGGGGGAAACATTTGCTTGGATGCAGAGAATGTGAATGAGGTATTTAATGAGCACTTTGCTTCAGTATTTACCAAGGAAAAGGATATAGAAAACCAGGAGATCAGTGCTGTGTGCTTAAGTACGTTTGGGCATTTAGAGGTCAAGGAGGAGGAAGTATTGGGTCTAAGATCTTAAGACCATAAGACACAAGAGCAGAATTAGGCCATCTGGCCCATCGAGTCTGCTCCGCCATTCATTCATGGCTGATCCTTCTCTTTAAATTTCTTCCTCAACCCCAGTTCCCAACCTTCTCCCCGTTACCTTTGATGCCATGTCCAATCAAGAACCTGTCATTCTCTGCCTTAAATACACTCAATGACCTGGCCTCCACAGCTGCACGTGGCAACAAATTCCACAAATTCACCACACTCTGGCTAAAGAAATTTCTCTGCAACTCTGTTTTGAAAGGGCGTCCTTCTACCCTGAGGCTGTGCCTTCTTGACCTAGACTCTCCACCAAAGGAAGCATCCTTTCCACATCTACTCTGACTAGGCCTTTCAACATTCGAAAGGTTTCAATGAGATCCCCCCCCCCCCATCCCTCTCAGTTCCAGGGAGTACAGACCTAGAGCCATCAAACATTCCTCGGATGATAACCCTTTCATTCTTGGAACCATCCTTTTGAACCTCCTCTGGACCCCCATCCAATGCCAGCACATCTTTAAGATGAGGGGCCCAAAACTGTACACAATACTCCAGGTGAGGCCTCACCAGTGCCTTAAAAAGCCTCAGCATCACATCCTTGCTCTTGTATTCTAGACCTCTTGATATGAAAGCTAATATGGTATTTGCCTTCCTCACCAACAACTCAACCTGCAAGTTAACCTTCAGGGTGTTCTGCACAAGGACTCCCAAGTCCCTCTGCATCTCAGATTCCTGGATTTTCTCACACATTTATTTCTATTACCAAAGTGCATGACCATGCATTTTCCAACACTGTATTTCATTTGCCACTTTCTTGCCCAGTATCCTAATCTGTCTAAGTCGTTTTGCATCCTACCTGTTTTCTCAACACTACCTGCTCCTCCACCAATCTTCATATCATCTGCAAACTTGGCAATAGAGCCATCTATTCCATCATCTAAATCATCTATATACAGTATAAAAAGCAGCACATCACTAGTCTCTGGCAGCCAACTAGAAAAGGATCCTTTTATTCCGACTCATTGCTTCTTACCAATCAGTCAATGCTCTAACCATGTTAGTAACTTTCCTGTAGTACCATGCATGGACTTTTAACTTGGTCAGCAGCCTCACGTGAGACACCTTGTCAAAGGCCGCCTGCAAGAGCAAATATACAATATCCACTGCATCCCCTTTATATATGCTATTTGTAATCATCTCAAAGAATTCCAACAGGTTCATCAGGCAGGATTTTCCTTTAAGGAAATCATGCTGTTCGCACTATCTTGTCCTGTGTCACCAAGCACTCCATCACCTCATCTTTAACAATTGACTCTAACATCTTCCCAACCACTGAGGTCAGGCTAACTGGTTTATAATTTCCTTTCTGCTGCCTTCCTCCTTTCTTAAAGATTGGAGTGACATTTGTAATTTCCCAGTCCTCTGGCACCATCCCAGAGTCCAATGATTTTTGAAAGATCATTTCTAATGCCACCACAATCTCTAACGCTACCTTTCAGAACCCGAGGGTGCAGCTCCTCTGGTCTGGGTGACTTATGTACTTTCAGGTCTTTCAGCTTTTTGAGCATCTTCTCCCTTGTAATAGTAACTGCACCCACTTCTCTTCCTTCACACACTACAACATCAGGCATACTGATAGTATCTTCCACAGTGAAGATAGATGCAAAATACTCATTCAGTTCATCTCCTTGTCCCCTTTTAATATTTGTCCTGCCTCATTTTCTAGCAATCCTATATCCACTCTCACTTCTTTTATTTTTAAAAGTTGAAAAAATAGTTGAAAAAAAGTTTCACTATCCACTTTGATATTATTTGCTAGCTTGCTTTCATATGTCATCTTTTCCCTACTAATGATTTTTTTTAGTTGCTCTCTGTAGGTTTTTAAAAAACTTTCCAATCCTCAATCTTCTCACTAATTTTTGCTTTGTTGTATGCCCTTTCTTTGCTTTTACAACAGCTTTGACTTGTCTTATCAGCCAAGGTTTGTACTATTTTACCAATTGATTATTTCTTTATTTTTGGAATACATCTATCCTGCACCTTCCTCATTTTTCCCCAGTTTAACACACACCATTGCTGCTCTGCTGACATCTCTGCCAGCAGCTCTTTCCAATTTACTTTGGTCAACTCCTCTCTCATACCACTGTAATGTCCCTTCCTCCACTGAATTACTGCTACATCAGACTACTTTCTCCCTATCAAATTTCAAGTTGAACTCAATCATATTGTAATCACTGGTTCCTAAGGGTTCTTTTACCTTAAGCTTACTAATCGCCTCCAGTTCATTACATAACACCCAATCCAGTATAGCTGATCCCCTAGAAGGCTCAATGACAAACTGTTCTAAAAAGCTATCTCTTAGCCATTGAGGTGGACAAATCACCAGGGACTGATGGGATTTACCCCAGGTTATTGAAGGATGCAAGAGACTAGGCTGCTGGGCCCTTGATCAGTCTTTGTGTCTTCTCAAGCCACAGGCAAGTTTCTTGAGGACTGGCAAGTGGCTAATGTACTTGCTAAAAAAAGAAACAAGGGAAAATCCTGGGAACTATAGACTGGGGAATCTCATGACAGTTGTCAGCTGTAGGGAAATTGCTGGAGAAAATTCTGAGGGATAGGATATACGAGCATTTGGAAACCCATAGCCTTATTAGGGAGAACTATATGAATGGCATGTTGTGCCTCACCAACTTGATTTGAGGTTTTTGACAAGGTGTCGAGGGATACTGATGAGGTTGGGCAGTGGATAGTCCATATGGATTTTAGTAAGGCATTTGGTAAATTTGGAAACCAGCATAAGCACCAGCCTGAAGGGCCACAAAGGCTCGTGACCGACTTAAAAAAATAGTTTGGTAAATTCCCTCATGAAAGGCTAATCCAGAAGATCAAGATGCATGGGATCTGCAGCAAATTGGCATGTTATAGAAGACAGAGGGCAATGGTTGAAGGGACTTATTCGAGGGGAAGGTCTGTATTCAGTACAGTTCTGCAGGGATCTGTGCTGGGACCTCGGCTGTTAGTGATGTATGTAAATAACCTGCATGAAAAATTAGATGAGTAGATGGGTGGGTTAGTAAATTTGTGGATAATACCAAGATTGATAGAGATGTGGATAGTGCAGAAGATTGGCAAATATTGCTGAGAAATGGCAGATGAAGTTTAACCCAGATAAATGTGAGGTGTTGCACCTCCCTAGGGCAAATGCAAGGAGACAGTACACTGTTAAGGGCAAGATCCTATAGTGCTGCTGAGCAGAGAGATCTTGGCATCCAAGTTCATAGCTCTTTGAAAGCAGCTACACAGGTTGATCAGGTGATTAAAGTGGCTTATGGAATACTTGCTTTTATTGGTTGAGGCACTGAATTCAAAAGTCAGAGTGTGTTAAAATTTTATAAAACTCTGGTTAGGCCATATCTTGAGTGTTCCGTACAGTTGTGATTGACCCACTATAAGGATGTTGAAGCTTTGGAAAGGGTGCAGAAGAGGTTCACCAGGATGCTGCATGGTTTAAAGGGCAGGTGCTATTATGAGATGCTGTATGAACTTGGGTTGTTTCCTCTGCAGCACTGGAGGTGAAGGGGAGATCTAACAGAGGTTTACAAGATTATGAGACACAGAGTGGACAGACAGTATCTGTTTCCCAGTGTTGAAATGTTTAATACCAAAGGG
The DNA here is from genome assembly GCF_030028105.1 of Mobula birostris. NCBI lineage: Eukaryota > Metazoa > Chordata > Chondrichthyes > Myliobatiformes > Myliobatidae > Mobula > Mobula birostris. Next base: position 210,614,430 of record NC_092371.1, on the reverse strand, counting down.
CATGCATTGAAGATGAGAGGGGATAGATTCAAGAGGGATGCAAGGGGCAAGTTTTTTTGAAACTCAGTTGTGGATGCTGGGAATGCACTGTCTGATATGGTGGTAGAGGCAAATATATTAGAGGCTTTTAAGAGACGTCTGGATAGATGTGTGGGTGTAAGGAAGATGGAGGGATACGGACATGGTGTAGGTAGGAGGGATTAGTGTTCGGGTGTTTTTGATTTGCTTTTTAGCGGATTTGTGACAACACTGAGCTGTTCCTGTGCTGTACTGTTCTAAAGAATTCCAACAGATTTTTGTCCTCAAATAAAACCATCCTGAATTCCGCCTTTTTTTCTCTCCAACTATCCCAAAAGCTCAGCCTTAATAACGGTCTCTAACATCTTGCTAACCACTGAAGTCAGGTTAATTGGCCTATAATTTCCTGTCACTCCTCCCTAAAAGAGTGAAGTGATTTTGTGATTTTCCGGTCCTGTGCAACCATTCTAGAATATGGATCACTACTAACACCTCCACAATAGCCTCAGCTATCAAGTCAGAAAAATTGCTGGTTCCTCATTTGTTATAATTTCTATCTCTGCCAATGGATCAATATCTGTTTCTACTACTTGTTAAAGCTCTGAAAAACTGCATTTCTCTTTTCTTCCCGAATTACTCAGGCTTCCAAAACTTCCCAATGCTTAAGTCTACTCACTTACAGTTTGAATCTTCTCAATTCCTATTTTGCTGCACTGTACAATGGCCATCTTTAATATTTCATCATTTCTTTATTTGAACATTCATCCAATACTACAGTGTTACCTAAAGCCCAAGCCATTTCTGAGAATACTCATTCTGGCATGACTGCAATGAAGCCCAACCCAACACAGCAACTTCTTGAAGAGATGCCAGAAAATCCAATCCACTTTCGCCCCACCCCACCCACCCCCAGACAATGCATTCAAACTGTTTGAAGCTCTGCCAAGTTAAGTGCAACTTAATCAACAAACCAGGTGATTACGACCTTTGTGCCTCGGGTTGTTAATTTAGCACCAGATGGCTAAAACACCTATACCAGGGGCCACAACTTTTTTTTCCACAGCGGACCACTGTAATTTTGACAATATTCTTGCGGACCGGCCAATGGGGTGGGGGTGGGGGGGTGTTAATCACGACCGGAATATAGGTGACAAGTCAACTACAAGTCACTTATAAGTGGCTAATACACTTTATTTCATTTCTAAAAGGGTTTATCTAACAAATTTAATATTAAACACCGCGCATATTTTTCTCATATGAATATAGTGATAAGTCACTTATAAGTCCATAGCATAACATTTTAAGTAACATTTGGATATTAAACAGCGCATATTTTCCTCGTATGAACATATAAAATCATTGCAACACATCAATATCGCTGAATCAGTGGGAGCCCTGGGCTTGTTTCCCTGCAACAAGACGGTCCCATCAAGGGGTGATGGGAGACAGCGATACTCAAAGGGGGCTCCTTATGTCCAGTCTATTCCGCAATTTAGTTTTCGTTGCATTCATTGCAGAAAATCCCGCTTCGTAGAGATATGATGTTGGAAATGGAAGCAACATTTTCAGTGCTTTCGTGGCTATCTCAGGATACCCAGCTTTGACTTTGATCTAGAATGCCGGCAGAGATGTTATGTCAAACATACTTTTCAACCCACCATCATTTGCAAGCTCGAGGAGTTGATCTTCTTCCCACACTGACATGGATGATTCACCGGGGACATTCACAAATGGGTCACGGACTCATTCCTTTGCACGTTGGGAAGTAACAATCGAATTCTGTCGACAGCGAAGATAGGTGATCGTGCACCAGCTGTGAGAAGGACAGTGAAGCCTCAGTCTCCCAAACTCCCAGCTAATGTTGGGAACATGTCAAATGTGCCCCTGTCCACTCGCCGTCCCCACAGTTCCAGTTTGGCTTTGAAAGCAGACACTTTATCTGCCAACTTGAAGACAGTTGTCATTTTCCCCTGAAGTGACAAATCGAGTTCATTGAGCAGGCTGAAGATGTCACACAGATAAGTGAGTTCTGCTATCCATTCTTCGTCACTGAAATGTGCTGCCAGTGGTGACTTCTTTCCTGAAAGAAATCTCTGTAGCTGCTCTCTTAACTCAAAAACCCTGGACAGGGCTCTCCCCCTTGATAGCCACCTGACTTCAGTGTGTAAGAGAAGGCGTTTGTGCTCTGCATCCATTTCCTCGCAAAGCTGCTCAAACAGACGCGAGTTAAGGGCTTTTGCTTTGATGTGATTGATAACTTCAACAACATCACTCAATATGCTCTTAAGATCAGGTGACATTTTTCGGCTAGCCAGCATTTCCCTGTGTATGACACAGTGTGTAGACTGGCATTCAGGAGCAACCTCTTTGACTTGGGTAGTGAAACCAGGCAGTCATCCAGTCATAGCTGCAGCCCCGTGTGCACATATCCCAACACAGAATGACCAGTCCAGTTTGCCTGACATGTAGCCATTTAAAGACTTGAATAGTTCTGCCCCAGTTGTGTTAGTTGGCAGCAGCAGTGCACACAACATATCCTCATGCACATAGTCTTGAAATAGTGCAGGGTGCTTGGACTCAAGGTGCTGAAGCAGTTTTGAGGGCTTCATTACCTCATTAGACAGCTTGCCTCCACATATCACACACAGAGGGCTTGGAGTGTGCGAGTCACCGGTCGCAATAAAGCCATATTTTATGTACGACTCGTATTTTCTGTTGAGGGAAGCTTTCTTTTTTTTTTTGCAGTCTCTGCCTCAGCTGTCTCTGTGTTATCATCATTGTTAGGCCTTTTATGTCCCCTACCACCTCTTCCAAAGAAACTCTCAAGAGACGTTTGTTTTTTTTACTCAGAGTAGTTGTAGGTTAATGACCAACTGATGACTTCGCGTGCGTTCAAGTTCAACAGTGGGCGTGACAGGGATTGAGGAAAAGTGCAGCTGACTCATATCGTTTCATATCGCCAAATCATATCCTTTCCTCGTGGCCCGGTAGCACATGCTTCCGTAGTTGGGGGACAACTGACCTACACTGATGGCACTCTACAAGAACTGGTCAACTCCTTCACACCCTAGCCCACTGGATTTCCTTCAACCATCCTGGAGGTCACACCAACAACTATGAAAACTATCTAACCTGAAATTCTATTCATACTAGGCTCAAATGCAGTTTACTGTTCAAGTTTAAAGAACATAGAACAGAACGGTGCAGCACAATACCAGCCCTTCAGCCCATAATGTTATGACAACCTTTTAACCCATTTCAAGATCAAGTTAATGCTTCCCTCCCACATAACACTCTATTTTGCTATCATCTGTGTGCCCATCCAAGAGACTCTTAAATGTCCGTGATGTATCTGCTTCTATCACCACCCCTGGCAGCATGATCTATGCACCAACCACTCTAAAACAAATGTGATAAATAATTTTACACAAAGTATGGAAAAAGGAGCTGTAAAAAGAGGGGTACTCTGGTAAGAGTAAAACCAAAATAACAGCCAAAGCCACTACAACAGAATACCCAATCAGAATTCAACCTCCAAAAGCAATAAACCAGAGCAAACAGTTGAGAAGTTTGCTGTTTGAGAATCCTGAACTACTGCTTTGTAAATAGCATAATTTACCAATAATGCAAGTAAGGCTCCTGACTATGTTGTGCATTTTAAAAATATTACGTGCCCTTCAGTGTTCTGCCATTATAAAGGAAACAATACATCTCATTTCTGCCATCAAATAAAATGAATTTATCTTAAACTGTTAATGTTAGCAAAACGAAACCATACATCCTCAGTCGGCATATGAACAGAACATAGGTAAGCCAGTAAGCAATACTGCAAAGCAACTTGCAGGAATTCATGAATTTATATTCACACAACATTAAAAAAGATAGTACTTATTATCCAGACTTAATTATTTCAACACCAAATCAAAATTGCGTGCAACATCTTTTCGAAAGTATACCAAGTGGCAGCAATTTCTGGAGTTAGAATTTTGATTAACTGAGAAAAACAGGAGGTCCAGAGTTGAGGATCTATTTGAGATGCACATCATCTGATAATCTACAAACTAAAACTATTGCAATCACAAGTGAAATTGTTTAGGAAGGATATTTCAGAATTCTGAAGATTCTCTACCATCTTTATTTGCTATAATTTCTCACACACATAGACCTCAATTTCAAGAACTTAATAAAAATAACCAATACTGAGACTTCAAGAAAAATCTATAAATGCTTTCATGAAGCATTAGATCTTTCAATCTATAAAAAGATTCACCTTACCATATCTGCAATTTGATCTTCTTTCCATGTAGTTCCACTGTTTTGATTTTAAAATCAATTCCTGAAATTGAGAGAAGTATTTTAAAACATGAGAATTATTTGGTCCAGGATTCAGATCAAACCAATGCTTCTATAGCTTCCCCCCTCCCAAAAAACAACAGGCAAATCAAGACTTGCCCTGGATATAGCCACCCAAAACCAGCTCAATTTAGTTCTCCAACAATCTAACCTTAAACTTGAAATACTGGAATCAGAATTTAAGGGAAATATCTTCAACTCAAAATACAAATTACCCAAACTTTGGCACAGAATTCAGGTTAATTTGCGATTAAAATCAAAGTCCACAAAGTTTCAATTTTTAAAACAAGGAATTCAAAGTTTATGATATAGGTCATAACATAATGAAAAAACATGTAACATAACTAAATGAGAGAAGAGGGAGTAAATATAGGCAAGTCTCATATTTTTAGTATTTGAATATTCATCGTGTCTTCAACTAAATGGTAGAACACTGCTGTTACAACTGTTAGAGATGTTCATGGGTAATTAAACACTATGAACACTCACAAAGCACTGGAGGAAGTCAGCAGGTCAGTCAGCATCAGTTGAAAAGATTAGTCGATGTTTCGGGTCGAAACTCTGCGTCAGGACCGAAGGAAGAACTTTGGGGAGGGTTTGAAGAATGCTGGTAGTTGAAAAAAACAGTAGTTTGAAAGACAAAGGGGTGGGGGAGGGGAGGCAGGGAGGTGATTGGCAGGAGAACAATGCGCAGTAGTAGAAGGAGGTGGAACTGTGAGGGAGGTGATGTGAAATAGGGATGGGGGGGCGGGGAGGGAATTACCGAAAGTTGGAGAATTCTATGTTCATAAGTTCATAATTCTATTTTCATAGTTCCGCCTCCTTCTACTACTGCGTATTGTTCTCCTGCCAATCACCTCCCTGCTTCCCCTCCCCCACCCCTTTGTCTTTCAAATTACTGTTTTTTTTCCAACTACCAGCATTCTTCATACCCTCCCCAAAGTTCTTCCTTCAGTTCTGACAAACGGTTTCGGTCCAAAACATCAACTAATCTTTTCAACTGATGCTGACTGACCTGCTGAGTTCCTCCAGCACATTGAGAGTGTTCCTTTGACAACAGCATCTGCAGATTATTTTGTGTTAAACTTTATGAATTCAGGTACAACCCAGACAAAATACTTAGGGGGGGAAAAAATCAGAATACAGGTAATAAACCAGATAATCTGCTAATTGCTAAATATGAACATGTAGTGCAATATTATTGAAGGTTTCAAAAACATGAAATAGGATTCAGCACCCAAGTCAGATTTTATTTAACTTTTGAATCACATTATGAAATAAAACTTGGTCCCACACTTATTCATCAGCTCAAATTAGACTAACTTTTGTTTTTAGGAATTCTGTTAAACTAATGTGAAGCTCTACTTGATGAAGACTGCATTTTGTTTACTACGGATTCAGTTCCTGAAATAGAGAAACACAACTTTTATGCACCAGTCAGCATAAAATCCATGCCTTGCTCAATACGAATCCCAGCTGTGTGAGCAAAATGCATTTGCAAATGTTCAATTCCCTGTATTCAAAATGGCAGAACATACTCATGACATTACATGCAAAATTATAATCACATTTTAATCAATCATAAATCAATTTTTGTTTACATTGGACAGCCACAGTTCATTTTCAGATTTGGTTAACACTGGTTTTAGACAAGATTTATTCCTTAGTTACATACAACACCAACAGTGGCAACGCTTTGAACAGAATGTTGACTAAACGTTCAGCATTATGCAAAAAGGTTATTTAACCCATTCATCAGTATTTTTCCCTGATCAGTTTGTATAAGCTCTGGTTATAAGATTTAAAACAATCTGAAGTATCTTTGGATGTGATTAAAAAGTGATATTAATCTGAAGATTTAAATATTTCTATTCTAGATCAACCTCTGAAATGATCAAAAGCAGGAGCAAATTAACACAATTGGAGCAGCCAATGTACAGCATAACTACACTTCTGAAAAATGACAACATCAGCATTAAGTGTAGAAAGTGTGAGTAGTCATCAAATCAGAAGATGGTGGAGTGGATATTGCATGTATCAACATTGCACTTGGACTAAAAGATTGCTGGATATTAGTCCATCAATCAGTTTGACATTGCTTCAAATTTTACTCTTCCTTTGACACAATCCTGTTCTCATTGTGGACTGCCAGACAGGAAGAGGGTAAATATTTCTCTTCTACTAATCCAGGTGTAGCAGCGACATTACAACTTGAATCTGTACCACAATGTGAAAATTACTAAAAGACTGGGGGCACTGACCTATGATTAGTGAATAAATTCATCTGATAAATATTGCATAAGAAACTATGCAAAATATATTAACACCCATCAACAGCTTTTCCATAACTTTAAAATCATGGAATAACACATGGGAAGATCCATTTTTCTGGTGTACTTTTGCACAGGATATTGTCAGGTTCCTCAGAAATTATTCCACTGTAAAAGTACGTGACCTAAATCAGCACGTGCACAAGTATCCAGCAGTCAATCCTAATTCTATGCAACAGCAACTGGCGTGCATTTAGACATCACATGATCAACTTTCAAAGCTGCAAAGTGGTGCTACAAGGCAAAACTCCAAAGAATTCAAGATTGGCAAGCCACACCATAAAAATACATTCAATCCATGACAAAACGCAATTTAACAAAAACTTGCTCTTCACTTCACAAAAGCCATGACCACCAGTTGAACACTAAATTATTCCTGCTAGCTGCTCAAGAAAAAAAATCAATGTTACTTCGCTTTTGCCTGCAATTGTTAAAATGCTTGCTGTACCAGAACCCCAGAAGCAGCTTTGTAAATACTAGTAAAAAAAAGTTCTCTAGGGTCATTGTAGTCTTAAAATAAATATATACACATACACACACACACACATATATATACATATATGTGTGTGTATGTGTATGTGTGTATGTGTGTATGTATATGTATGTATGTATGTATGTATGTATGTGTAGGTCATCCCTAAACCACAGCCCAAGAAGCAAATTTAATGACACCACCATTTCTCCTTTCCCATTTGTTTCTGTATGCTTATTACTTTTCAAATAGCTTGTGGGTCTTCCCCTCAGCCCAGAGGGCAGTTTAACAGCATGCCTTTCTCTCTCCCTCCCCCCAATTTCCTTGACAACAGAAAATGTTAGTTTAGACCTCTCAGCTTTACCTTAAAAAAGGAAAAGAGTGGGTAAAAGCTGATGGCCAAATATCAATTAAGTTGTGAGTGGCAGTAGAGCAGATGGTGGTAGCTCAAAGAGTGGTAAAGGGGAGTGAATAATAATTAGGTACATTTGAAGAGGTAAAGGATAAATGAAAACCAGTAAGACCAGTCAGTGCAAGAGGAAACAATTCTACTTCAGTGTATGTGTATATATGTATGTGTGTATATATATGTATGTGCGTATATGTATATAAAAATGTCACCATACATAACCCTGAGATCCATTTTCTTGAATGGTTAAATTAAAAAAATAGTTAAATCCAGTACCAAGTCCCAAAGATTGTCAAATTCCAGGAACAACTTGGAGAATTCAGTGCGTCAAGCAGCATCTGTGGGTAGGTGCTGAACTTTGTAGCTGCACTTTTCAAGTTTGAAAGTTGATCTGCACAAATCTACAGTCAAAATCTGTATCATAACTAGTTCACCTCCCTGGCAGATTTGACTCACCTGTTGATTTACTCCGACAATTGTTCGCTTGATTCCAGCGCCTAGAGGCTCGTCTCCACTATCATGAGCCAAGTTCAAATGCATTAGTTAACTTAAGCAATGCAGGAGCCCTGAGAACAGGGCGAAGAATTAAAGTGAAAATCAGTTGGAAGCTCAGGAACACCCTTTGTGTTCAAGTGTGAGAAGTGTTTATGGACATCTTCAACCTCTCACTTTGGCAGTGTAAGTTGCCCACTGGATTCAAACAGGCATCAATCACATCAATGTCAAAGTGCTTCAGGAGTTGGCCATGGAGCACATTAACTCCTGCCAAACGAATGATCTGCATCCACTCCAATTTGCCTACCATCACAACAGGTCAATAGCACCTGCCATTTCAATGGCACTTCATTCAGCTCTCGACAACACAGACAATGAAAATCTATATACCAGGATGCTCTTCACTGACTACAGCTCAGCATCCAACACCATCATCTCCTTGAAGTTCATCACTCAGCTCCAAGACCTGGGCCTCAGTACCTTCCTGTGCAACTGCATTCAGGATTTCCTCACTGACCACAGTTAGTAGATTAATAATATCTCCACACACCTCCTGTTCTACTTGCTTTATATGTACTTATGAATGTAAAGCTGAGAATAGCTCCAATACCATATTTAAGTTTGCTGACACCATTGTTGTTTGCTGAATCAAAGCTGGCATATAGGCACATTGAATCAACTTTACTAAACCAGATTGACCCTCAATAGATTCTACAGCTGCTGTAAATTGAGTAGTACACCTAAATACTGGAGGAACTCAGGTCAGGCAGCATCTCAGAAGAAGAAAATAAACTGTCAACTTGACTGGACTCAGAAAACTGTAGCATGGAAACAGACCCTTTGGCCCATCTAGTCCATGTCAAAACCATTTAAACTGCCGGCTCCCATCAAGCTGCACCAGGACCACAGCCCTCTAAACCCCTATATTCCATGCACTTACCCAAACTTCGGTTAAACATTGAAATCGAGCTTTCATGCACCACTTGGGCTGGCAGCTCTTTCCACACTCCCACGACAATCTGAAGTTTCCTCTCATGTTCCCCTAAAACTTTCCACCCATGACCTTAACCCACGACCTCTTGTAATCCCACTCAATCTCAGTGGAAAAAACCTACTTGCATTTAACCCATCAATGCCCCCCAATTTTGTATACCTCTATCAAATCTCATCTCAATCTTCTACAATCTAAGGAATACAATACTAACATATTCAATGTTTCCTTATAACTCAGGCCCTCCAGACTCTGCAACATCCATTTAAATTTTCTCTGTACTTTTTCAACTTGTTTACAGCTTTCCAGTATGCAGGTGACCAAAACCGCACACAATACTCCAAATTAGGCCTCACCAAAGTCTTTACAACTTCAACATACCATCCCATCTTCTGGACTCAATAGATTGACCAATGGCCTATATATCAAAAGCTTTTGTTACAAGCCTATCTACCTGTAACAACACTTCCAATGAATTATGGACATGTATTTCCCAATCCCTGTTCAATCACACTCCTCAGTGTCCTACCATTCACTATGCAAGACTACCCCCGAATGGTCCCTACTGAAGTGCAATACCTTGTGTTTTTCTGAACTAAATTTCATCTGCCATTTCTCAGCCCATTTTCCAGCTGATCCAGATCCCTCTGTAATCTGTGATAGACTTCCTTGTTGTCCACTACACCTCAGTCTTGGAGTTATCTGCAAATGTAACCATATCATCCAGACTGTTGACATAGATGACAAAAAAAAAGACCCGACAACAATCTTTGCAGTACTCCATTAGTCATAGGCCTCAGTCAGGGAGGCAACCATCTACTACCACTCTGACTTCTCACAAATCCAACGTCTAATCCAATTTACGAACTCATCTTGAATAATGGGCAACTGAACCTTTCTGGCCAACCTCCCATGCAAGACCTTGTCAAATGTCTTGCTAAAGTCCATACAGACAACATCCACAGCCTTGACTTTATACACTTTCCTGGTAACTTCACTGACAAAATACAAGACTGGTTAGACAGGATCTATCATGCACGAAGCCACGCTGTCTCTTCTTAATCAGCCCACGTCTATGCAAAGAAATTGTATCTGGTCCCTGAGAATACCTTCCAATAACTTTCCTAATACTGATGTCAGACTCGGCAGCCCTTCTTAAACAGTGGAACAAAACTGACTATCCTGCTATCCTTTGGTCCCTCTCCTGTCATCAAGAAGGATTTCAAAATCTCTGCTAGGCCCTGACCATTTCTGCACTTGCCTCCTGTTTACGGAATGTTTTGAAAACTCTCCTGAAACTTAATTGCCAAAGATATTTCATGGCCCCTTGCTACCTTCCTGATTAATTTCTCTCCTACACCCCAAATGCTTAGACCTGCCCTTTCCTTGATTAATCTTACCAATAATCTTTGTCACTCTTAATATCTGGGAATCTGTTCATCTGTAGGCTGTCAAGCAGTGCTTTGCTAGATAACACTCATATCAGCATACAACTCTCAGCTTCCGAGACAAGAGATTACACAAAGCTGATCTTACGGCTACATGCATGCTGGATGAACGCTTGTAACAAGATGCTGGAGGAACACGGTCCAAATGAAGGGTCTCAACCCAAAACAATAGCTGTATTTCCCTCCATAATGCTGATTAGTCTGCTGACTTTCTCCAGCATCCATCTTACTTGTTTGTTGCACCACATGTTCTAAACTAGTTGAGCAATTTACTGTGAGCAACCACATCTATTCCACTAGCAAATTTCCTCAAAGTTGATTTGTCCTGGCCCATTTGAAATGGAAATCCACAGATCCAATACCCCCAAGCATCTTACTGGTCTCTCTCCTGCACCAACTCACCCCTTGCAGTCTTTTGGCCCATTTTCTGTCTGTGCACAAAGGAGGATATTTCTGCTTTTTAGTCTCTTCCTTGACTCCCTTCAATCTATTTACACCATCCTCTTCCTTCTCCAATTACCCCATCTGAAGTAATTAAACATCACCTTTGGTTGCTCATCTCTCCTTATTCATCAGCCACTGCTGACACATCCTTGCCTCTTGTACCAAGGATTTAACATACTAATGTGGAATCAGACATGAAGCTGCAAGTGACCAACAACCCAGCCTTCCCTCAGCTTTCTCTACAACAATCAACTGCTTCTGGCATGTCTCAAGAGAAACCATGATCACTGCTATTGAAATGTTTAAGAGCAGAATGTAAACAGGTGACTTTCATTGGTTTAATATACAAGTTGACAACATCCTAGAATATGCTCTTCACCCAGGATGTCCTTCATTTTCAGACAATGGCGTATGGTAACATTCAAGATTCAAAGTGCACTTATTATCAACAAATGTATAAATTATGCAACCTTGAGATTTGTTTGCTTAATAGGCAGTCAGAAAGGAACCCAAAATAATCCAATCATGCAAATAATACAAGCGAGCAACAACAGCATTCCAAACCATTTTGAGCCCTCAGAACCAAATCCTCAGAACAGCTTAGAGTAGGCCCAAAGCCTCGGTATTCAGTTCATCATATTAACAAGGCAAGTCACCAAAGTTCACAAGCAAAGCACAGCAAGCTGCAGGCAGTCTCACAGAGTGGAGAAAGGAGCCCCCAGCCTATCTGGGCCAGTGTTTAAATTGTCCACCAGTTAAGCTACTCCTATGGCTAACACCCCCCCCCCCACAAGGAACATCATTGGGTTCCACTTGGCACAGGATGTCAATTCTACATTGAAGTATCCTGTCACACCATTATTTGACAAAATACCATTTGACACTGATAGAAGCTAAACAGTAGATTGCGAAGAAACATTTTGCTCTGTTTCTTAATAATTGGAACAACTGCAGCAGTTGCTTTGAAGCCTCTACATTCCTACTGAAAATGAACTTGTATAATAACTGCCTATTAAGATGCAAAAATAACTTAAAATTTTCACTGATAAGCTCCTGCCCTTGTGCCTTTTTAAATTAGTCTTGTGGATTCCAATTCCATCGCATTGCACACAATTTACTGTTCAGTTCAGCACAGTATAAAAATGAACTTTAGAGTAACAGAATCCCTCTTGCTAATTTGCCCAAAGCAAATAATTACATATAATGTTATCACTGGTTATCTAAATCAGTTTGATCTCATTCGTAACATTACTACAATTTGATATCATATAGAAACATAGAAAACCTACAGCACAATACAGGCCCTTCGGCCCACAAAGTTGTGTCGGACATGTCTCTACCTTAGAAATTACTAGGCTGACCGATAGCCCTCTATTTTTCTAAGCTCCAGGTTTCTATCCAAAAGTCTCTTAAAAGACCCTATCGTATCCGCTTTCCACCACTGTTGCCGGCAGCCCATTCCATGCACTCACCAACTGAGTAAAAAACTAACCTTCTGCAGCCTTCTATGGTTTCCAAATAACACCTTCCACTGTCTCTTGTCCTTGGTTATTTCACGGCCATTAGAACAAAACTGAATCTAATTATTCATAATCTGCATGATTTCTTACCACTGAACAGCAGTATGATTTACCTTTTATTTTAAAAACAGTCCCTCAATGTCCATCTGCGGCTAGGTTTCAATTAGACCATACGTGGTTACTTTGACATGTGCCATTAATTTGTTATATTACAAATGGATAGTGTTTAAAGGCTTTTTTTAGTCACTTTGCAGGTAGGCACAAAATCACAAAAAGAAAAGCAATTCATCCACAGCTGACATGAAAAACAAAGATAACATTAATTTAAAGGAAGACTGAAAAGTTGCCAGATTCCTGAGCAGAATGAAGGTTGGTACACAGAGCTCAAAGGAGGATCAAATTTTAAAAAATGTATTGAAGTCTCAAATGAGAAAATTAGTTGAAGTCAACTACGGACACTGTGACCTAACTGACGACGCTGTTGGTGCAGCACCATTTGTGGCTGATGTGAGTGATGCAAGATTGACAATCTCTGTTGCAAAGATCACATTTAAAAGTAGTCTCAGCTCTGCTCCAGCATTCCTTTCTTTGGGCCCTATTTGTCTTTTGTCACTTTCAGGAACTTTTCTACGCCTGACTTCAGGTCTTGTTTAAGAGTGTATCTCCACCTGGTGTGGTTGCCTGCAAGTTCCTCCCAGGACTCAAGTGTTGATGTCCAGCACCTCATGTTGCGAATGCAGACATCCTTGCAGCACAGATGCAGGTGGCCAGTGGCCCTCTTGCCTGACGCCAGCCCACCATAGATGAAGTCTTTCAGGCTACGGCTATCCTACATGCAGGGGATGCAGCCCAGCCAACCCTGCCTGAGTACATGCTTGGGAGGCTGGTATGAGAGGTGCCTAAAATTGATGAAGGCATCTTAAATGGAAGATGGTGATCCTTGTTTGTTTAGCCATACAGCGCAGAATAGGCCTTCTGATCCTTTCAGCCATGCTACCCTTGCAACTCCTGACAAACTAGATTAACCCAAAACTAATCACGGGACAACTTAAAATGACCATTTAACTTACCCTGCACTTGTTTGGGCTGTTGGAGGAAACCAAAACACCAGAGAAAACCCATGCATTCCACAGGGAGGACATACAGACTCCTCACAGAGTGGCACCGGGATTGAACGCCAGGATGCCCCAAGCTGTAATAGTATTGCACGAACCATTACACACCTGTATCTTAGTGTATGTGCCCAGGTATGTATGTATATATATGTGTGTGTGTGTGTGTGTGTGTGTGTGTGTGTGTGTGTGTGTGTGTGTATGTATATAAAAAAAACAGTGTTGGTGACACAAGCACTATACGCTGCCACCTTTGTTTTGACTGAGAATTTGGTGTTCTAAACTCATTTGGGTCCTGATGAAGGGTCTCAGCCTGAAACATCGACTGCACCTCTTCCTAGAGATGCTGCCTGGCCTGCTGCGTTCACCAGCAACTTTGATGTGTGTTGCTTGAATTTCCAGCATCTACAGAATTCCTGTTGTTTGGGCAAGAGTTATAGCTTTCTGATGTACTTGCCGATTTCTGCATCCAAAGAAAGGTTGTCACTGATGATGGATCCCAGAGATGTGCTCAGCTCTGGTCACCTTACAGGAAGGGTGTGGAAGCCATAGAAAGGGTTCAGAGGAGATTTACAAGGAAGATGTCTGGATTGGGGAGCATGCCTTATGAAAACAGGTTGAGTGAACTCGACCTTTTCTCCTTGGAGTGACAGAGGATGAGAGGTGACCTGATAGAGGTGTGTAAGATGATGAGAGGCATTGATCGTGTGGATAGTCAGAGGCTTTTTCCCAGGGCTGAAATGGTTGTCACAAGAGGACACAGGTTTAAGGTGCTGGGGAGAAGGTACAGAGAAGATGTCAGGGGTAAGTTTTTTTATGCAGAGAATGGTGAGTACATGGAATGGGCTGCCGGCAACGGTAGTGGAGGCGGATACGATAGGGTCTTTTAAGAGACTTTTGGATAGGTACATGGAGCTTAGAAAAATAGAAGGCTATGGGTAAGCCTAGTAATTTCTAAGGTAGGGACATGTTCGACACAACTTTGTGGGCCGAAGGGCCTGTATTGTGCTGTAGGTTTTCTATGTATGTGAACTGATGAACATCCAGTTTGGAGATAAACGGTAATGACTGGTGCCGCCACATCTTATCCCAAGAGGTTTGTCTGTTTGAGGCTGATAGCCAGACCAAATTCCTTGCAGGCCTGGGAGAAGTAATGCATTAAGCTCTGGAGTTGCTGCAGAGTGTGGGTTGTGACAGCTTCATCATTAGTGAACAGTATGTCTCTGATCATAGCCTCGAGCATTTTGGTTTTGGCTCTTAGGCAGGCAAGGTTAAAAAGCCTGCTATCTCATCTAGTGTGGAGATAGATTCCCTCTGTTGCAGTGTCTCAGGAGAAGTTCAAAGATGGTCCCCAGGAAAGCAGAGGCTAGAACACAGCCTTGCTTCAAGCCACTGTTCATGTCAAAGGGCACCAAAGAGCTGCTGTTGTACTGCACAGACCCTTCATATTAACGTGGATGGATCCAATCATGCCCTACCAGTCTTGGTGGGCAGCCTTGGAGAGGATCTATCTGAAAGAGCCCATCTCTACTGAGTCAAATATCCTGGTGAGATCATAAATAAAATGCAGAGGGCTTTCTTTTGTTTTCTGCTCTTCTCCTGGAGTTGGTAGAGAGAGAAAATTATCTTCGCAGTTGACCTTCCACTACAGAAGCTACTGACACCAGGCAGCTGCATTCAGCCAACTTCCGTAGGTTGACTAAGACTCGGGCAAAGACTTTGCCCACAAAATTCAGGGGAGATGCCCCTTTAGTTGTTACAGTCACTTCTCATGTTTGGTTTTTGTAGAAGGTAATCTTTGCATCCCTCATACCTGTGGTACAGTTCCTTTCTGCTGGCACAGAGAAAACTTTATACAGCAAATGCAGTAGGGTAGTCATGCAGTGCTTGATCAGGTCGGGGGGAGGGGGGGACCCATCATTGCCTGGTACCTTCCCTGAGGGCCAAGCTGCCAATGACCTTGCTGAATTCTAGGGTTGGTTTTGCATCCAGTTCTTCATTTGTCAGCAGGCACTCAATGATATTCAAGGCTGAGGTGGGTCACATTGTTCACACTGGAGTAGAGGTCAGAGTAATGTTCCACCCATCTCTCCATCTGCTTGCCTGTGTGATTACTTCACCAGTGATAGATTTGGGGGGAACCATTTTGCTCTGGCAGGGGCTGAGGACTTTCTTGATGCTATCATATACACTCAATATTGCCTGTCAGTGCTGCAGTCTGGATGGCTTCACTGAGCTACAATGCCTAGCAGTCTGTTGAACTTTACCTCTAGCAGCTCTGAGGACCCATAAGTTCCTCTCAATTGGCGAATGTTTATATTCAGCTAGGCTAGTTTGATTTCAAAGATTGGGGGTTGTCATCTTGTTGGATTTGAACCAACCAGTCATTTGTTTGAGGTCTTCTTCACAAAGATAGCTGAGGATGGTATTCTGCAGAAGTTCCATTTCTCTGTGATAGTTCCTAGTTCCTGACACTCAGTTCTTTCTTGAACGACTTAGAAAACTGCTCGAAGTCTGGGTGAGACATTTTACTGACATGAATGCAAGGATTCCCTTCTTGTTTTGTGCAATGGAATTTCTTTTACTGCAGTCTGATCGAACAACACACCAGTGGTCCATGTTGCTGCCTGTGCTATGAAAGGAGCGTGTGAAAAACACACTTCCACGGAAGGAGCGCCTAATCAAGACTAAGACCAGTTGATGCCAGTGGCTGGAGCATGAGTCAGTGGGAACATACAAGAGAAACAGGACTTTTGGTGGTATTGAGGTGAAAAGAAACAAGTCTCTCAAATCCACTGCTGCCCGGTTCCACTGTCTTCAACAATGTGTTCCTGACTGCAAAGCCTACTCCGTGCTCACAGGGCTCAACAGAGCCCTTCCTTTGCAAGTAAAAGGCGTAGTCTTTCTCCTTTAGTGTGGCTGAGTGACCTCGATGCATCTCCTGGAGGATAGCTATGTCCAAGTGAAGTCTCGAGCTCCTCGTATATTACAGCAGTCTTCCTAACATCACTGATGTCTTGGAGATTATCAGAGACACCAGTCATCATTGTCTGAACATTCCAAAACCTCAGAAAATTAAAGTCTCAAACATGTTTTACAATAGTTGTTTACAATATATATTAATGACTTGGATGAGGGAATTAAATGCAGCATCTCCAAGTTTGCGGATGACACGAAGCTGAGTGGCAGTGTTAGCTGTGAGGAGGATGCTAAGAGGATGCAGGGTGACTTGGATAGGTTGGGTGAGTGGGCAAATTCATGGCAGATGCAATTTAATGTGGATAAATGTGAAGTTATCCACTTTGGTGGCAAAAATAGGAAAACAGATTATTATCTGAATGGTGGCCGATTAGGAAAAGGGGAGGTGCAACGAGACCTGGGTGTCATTATACACCAGTCATTGAAAGTGGGCATGCAGGTACAGCAGGCGGTGAAAAAGGCAAATGGTATGCTGGCATTTATAGCGAGAGGATTCGAGTACAGGAGCAGGGAGGTACTACTGCAGTTGTACAAGGCCTTGGTGAGACCACACCTGGAGTATTGTGTGCAGTTTTCGTCCCCTAATCTGAGGAAAGACATCCTTGCCATAGAGGAAGTACAGAGAAGGTTCAACAGATTGATTCCTGGGATGGCAGGACTTTCATATGAAGAAAGACTGGATGAACTGGGCTTGTACTCGTTGGAATTTAGAAGATTGAGGGGGGATCTGATTGAAACGTATAAGATCCTAAAGGGATTGGACAGGCTAGATGCAGGAAGATTGTTCCCGATGTTGGGAAAGTCCAGAACGAGGGGTCACAGTTTGAGGATAGAGGGGAAGCCTTTTAGGACCGAGATTAGGAAAAACTTCTTCACACAGAGAGTGGTGAATCTGTGGAATTCTCTGCCACAGGAAACAGTTGAGGCCAGTTCATTGGCTATATTTAAGAGGGAGTTAGATATGGCCCTTGTGGCTACGGGGGTCAGGGGGTATGGAGGGATGGCTGGGGCGGGGTTCTGAGTTGGATGATCAGCCATGATCATAATAAATGGCGGTGCAGGCTCGAAGGGCCGAATGGCCTACTCCTGCATCTATTTTCTATGTTTCTCTGTTTCTATGTTTTATGTAAAAACTAGCAAGGTTCATTATAGGCCCCCAGCAGACCAAAGCAGGATCATTTACAACAATTACATAACAGAAAAATTAGACCTGTCTTCATGGAAGGCAATTTCTGAGGACAAGGAAGAAACAAATGTTAATTAGTAGGCTTGAAGGCTGATAAGCCCCCAAGGGCACAATAACCAGTATTGAAAAATGAACCATATGGAATAGTGCTGCTCTGATCTTTCAAATTGAAAAGATTCTCAATGTTCCTGTAAATGTAAGGGGTCAAATATAACACTATTTAAGACACAAAGCCAGAAAACAGGGGATCATTGTCTGTTGGCCCAATGTTAAGAGTACAGCAAATATTAGTATCAATGAAGGAACACTCACAACACATTGGAGGAACTCAGAAGGTCAGGCAGCATCCGTGGAAACAATGAGTCGATGTTTCGGGCTGGAACCCTTCGCTGGGGCTGAAGAGGAAAGGGGCAGAGGCCCTATAAAAAAGGTGGGGGAGGGTGGGAAGGAGAAGGCTGGTAGGTCCAGTTGAAAAACCAGTAATTTGAAAGACAAAGGGGTGGGGGAGGGGAAGCAGGGAGGTGTTAGGCAGGAAAGGTGAAGAAGGAATAGGGGAAAACACAATGGGTAGTAGAAGGAGGCGGAACCATGAGGGAGGTGGTAGGCAGCTGGGGGAGGGGGCAGAGTGAAATAGGGATAGAGGAAGGGAGGGGGAGGGAATTACCAGAAGTTGGAGAATTCTATGTTCAAACCAAGGGGCTGGAGACCACCTAGACGGTATATGAGGTGTTGCTCCTCCAACCTGAGTTTAGCCTCATCATGGCAGTAGAGGAGGCCACGTATGGACACATCTGGATGGGAATGGGAAGCAGAGTTGAACTGGGTGGCTACAGGGAGATCCTGTCTGTTGTGGTGGACGGAGCAGAGATGCTCGACGAAGCGGTCCCCCAATCTGCGTCGGGTTTCACCGATGTAGAGGAAGCCGCACCAGGAGCACCGGATGCAATAGATGACCCCAAAAGACTCACGTGAAGTGTTGCCTCACCTGGAAGGACTGTTTGGGGCCCTGAATGGTGACAATAGAGGTGGTGTAGGGACAGGTGTAACACTTACACTTACAGGGATAAGTGCTGGGTGGGAGAACTGTGGGGAAGGATGTGTGGATAAGGGAGTCGCAGAGGGACCGATCCCTGCGGAAAGCGGAAAGGGGTGGAGGGAGAAAGATGTGCTTAGTGGTGAGGTCCTGTTGAAGGTGGCGGAAGTTGCAGAGGATAATGGATCTGGAGGCTGGTGGAGTGTTAGGTGAAGACAAGAGGAACTCTGTCCCTGTTGTGGTGGCGGGAGGATGGGGTGAGGGCCGAAGTGCGGGAAATGGAGGAGATGCGGGTGAGGGCATCATTTATAACGGTAGAAGGGAAAACACAATCCTTAAAGAAAGAGGATATTTGACATGTCCTGGAACAAAAAGCCTCATCCTGGGAGCAGATGCGGCGGAGACGGAGGTACTGGGAATAGGGAATGGCATTTTTGCATGTGGCGGGGTGGGAAGAGGTATAGTCCAGGCAGTTATGAGAGTCAGTGGGCTTGTAGAAGATGTCAGTGAACAGTCTGTCTCCAGAGATGGAGACCGAGAGATCCAGAAAGGGGAGAGAAGTGTCTGAGATAGACCAAGTGAATTTGAGGGCTGGGTGGAAGTTTGAAGTAAAGTCGATGAAATTGACGAGCTCAGCATGGGTGCAGGAAGCAGCACCAATGTAGTCGTCAATATACCGAAGGAAAAGTTGGGGAGCAGTACCAGGATAGGTTTGAAGCACAGACTGTTCCACATAAACAACGAAGAGGCAGGCGTAGCTGGGGCCCATGCAAGTTCTCATAGCTACACCCTTAGTCTGAAGGAAGTGGGGAGAGCCAAAGAGAAGCTATTAAGTGTGAGAACCAGTTCCGCCAACCGGAGGAGGGTAGTGGTGGTGGGGAACTGGTGAGGTCTATTATCCAGGAAGTAGCGGAGAGCTTTGAGGCCTTCTTGATGAGGAATGGAGGTGTATAAGGATTGGACATCCATAGTAAAAATGAAGCGGTTAGGACCGGGGAACTGGAAGTTATTGAAGAGGTGGACGGCATGGGATCTATCCCGGATGTAGGTGGGGAGGGACTGAATTATGGGTGACAAAATGGAGTCCAGGTAGGCAGATACAAGTTCGGTGGGACAGGAGCAGGCAGAAACTATGGGTCTACCAGACAGTCAGGCTTGTGTATCTTGGGGAGGAGGTAAAACCAAGCGGTACGGGGTGTGGGAATAATGAGTTTAGCGGCTGAGGATGGAAGGTCTCCGGAGTTGATAAGGGCAGTGATGGTGCGGGAGACAATGGTTTGATGTTTTTTGGAGGGGTCCTGTTCCAGGGGTAAGTAAGAGGAGGTGTCAGAGAGCTGCCGTTGGGCCTCAGTGAGGTAGAGGTCCATCTGCCAGACTACTACGGCTCCACCTTTGTCAGCAGGTTTGATGGAGAGGTTGGGATTAGTGCGGAGAGAGTGAAGGGTAGTGCGTTCAGAGGGAGTGAGGTTGGAACAGGAGAGAGGAGTGGTGAAGTTGAGACGGTTGATGTCTCGGCAACAGTTGGAGATGAAGAGGGGGAGGGGAATCCTTACCAAAGAAGTAGGCTCGGAGACGTAGGCGACGGAAGAAGAGTTCAGCGTCATGGCGGGCACGGAACTCACTGAGGTGTGGAAGGAGGGGGACAAAAGTGAGGCCCTTGCTAAGGACAGAACGTTCTGCCTGAGAGAGGGGAAGGTCAGAGGGGATGGTGAAGACACGGCAAGGGTTGTGGCTGGGGTCGGAGGAGGGTGAAGAGTGGGAGGTTTCAATGAAGGATATTATAGAGCAGAGTCAACATTAATTTATCTAAGGAAAACATGGATCCAGTATACGAGATGAAAAAAAGGGTAACTCAAATACATCGTGTAAAGGATTTTGCCAAATTTTGGTCAATAGATATTTAATATTCAACTCCACAAACTACTCATTGTGGAAAAACAAAGTGGAAATGAACAGATCCTCATCAGTTTGGCAGATGGGATGCGCCAATAGAACAGGCCCATCTGAGATGATGCCACAATTCCAGTTAAGAGTGGCGCATCCTCAAATTGTCAACTATATCATTGCCAGGCAACATACACAAAATGCTAGAGGAACTCAGTAGGCCAGGCACTATCAATGGAAAAAGAGTACAGTCGATGTTTCAGGCCAAGACCCTTCATCGGGATGGGGAAAAAAGACGAGTCAGAGTTTGAAAGTGAGGAGAGGGGAGAAAGAACCACAAGATGATAGGTGAAACTGCGGGTAGGAGTTAAGTAAAGAATTGGGAAGTTGATTGGTGAAAGAGATATAGGGCTGGAGAAGGGGAATCTGATAGGAGAGGACAGAGGGCAGTGGAAGAAAACAAGGGGGAGGAGCACCAGAGGGAGGTGATAAGGTGAGAGGGGGAAAACAGTGAATATGGGGCATTACTGGAAGTTCAAGAAATCAAACCAGGTAGACCTATTGTTTCACCCACGATCCACAAACCTGCCTGCCAAGATAGACTTACTGTTTCTTCTTGCTCCTACCCCACTGAACTTATATCTGCATACTCCAACTCAGTTTTGTCACCCTAGTCTAGTCCCTGCCTACCGACGTTCCTGACAATTCACATGATCTTGATCTTTTCAAGTTTCAAGTTCTCTGGTGCCCATCATCTTATCTTCCCTTTGGATGTCCAGTCCCTATACACCTCTATCTCCCACCAGGAAGGCCTCAAAGCTCTCCATTTCTTTCTGGACACCACTCAGTTTCCCTCCACCACCACTCCCCTCCCTCGTAATAATTTGTCCTTCAGCTCCTCTCACTTCCTTCAAACAAAAGGTGTAGCCATGGGCACCTGCATGGTCCCAGTTATGCCTGCCTACTTGTTGGCTACATGGAATAGTCTAGGCTCCAAGCCTGCAGTGGATCCTACGCTACAGCAACGACTGCATTGGTGCTGCTCCCCGCAGACATGTGGAGTTCATTGACTTTGTCAATTTTGCCTCCAACTTCCATCCAGGCCTCAAATTTACCTGGTCCATTTCTTACACCTTTCTCCATCTCTCTGTCTATCTCTAGAGACAGCTTACCTACTGATGACTATTATAAACCCACTGATTCTCACAGCTAACCATACTATACATCTTCCCATCGTTACTTGTAAAAAAAAAACACACCATCCCCTTCTCTCAATTCCTCCATCTGCTCTCAGGATGATTTACTTCATTCATGAAATAAGGAGGTGTTTTCCTTCTCCAAAGAAAGGAGCTTTCTTTCCTCCACCATTAATGCTGCCCGCAACCACACCGCTTCCATTTCACGCACGTCTGCCTTCACTCCATCCTCAAGCCAGCGCACCAGGGATAGGGTTTCTCTTGTCCTCACCTCGCACACTACTAGTGTATGTCCAGCATGTAACTCTCCGTAACTTCTACCACATCCAAAGGGATCCTACCACCAAGCACATCCCCCACTTTCTGCTTTCCTCAGGGATCACTCCCTTGTCTGTTCATCCCTCCCTACTGATCTCCCACCTGGCATTTATCCTTCAAGCGGAACAAGTGCTACACCTGCCCCTGCACCTCCTCCCTCACTACCATTCAGGGCCCCAAACAGTACTTCCAGGTGAGGTGACACTTCACCTGTGAGTCTGTTGGGGGCATCTACTATATCTGCTGCTCACAGTGTAGCATCCTGTGTATCACTGAGGCCTATCACAGATTGGGAGACTGCTTCGCCGAGCACCTACGCTCCATCTGCCAGAAGTGGGATCTCCCAGTGGCTACACATTTTAATTCCACTCCCCATTCCGACATGCCAGTGCATGGCCTCCTCTGCTGTTGCGATGAGGCCACACTCAGGTAGCCTCCAGCCTGATGGCATGAACATCAATTTCTCGAACTTCCGGTAAACCACTCCCCCCCCCTCCCCGACACTTCACCATTCCCATTTCCCTCTCTCACCTTATGTCCTCCTTCTGGTGTTCCCTCACCTTTTCTCTTCCATGACCTTCTATTCTCTCCTATCAGATTCCCCTTCTTCAGCCCTGTATCTATTTCATCAATCAACTTCCCCCTCACCCCCTCCCAGTTTCATCTATCACCTTGTGGTTTTTTTCTGCCCTCCTTCCACTTTCTTGCTCTGACACATCTTCCCCCACCCCAAATCCTGAAGAAGGGTCTCTGCCCAAAAATGTCGACAATACTTCTTAGATGCTGGCCTGCTGGGTTCCTCCAGCATTTTGTATGTGTTGTTTAGATTTCCAGCATCTGCAGATTTTCTCGTTTGTGAATAGCATTGCCAAAAAGAGCAAGATAAACACCAACTGAAAGAACTTAACATTCCTTACCCCTTCCTATCTACAGAGCAGTTCTGTCAAGGGAAATGGGAGATGCATGCTGATGCCATTATGAGAAAGATCACAGTCCAGTATGCTCATAATGGCATCAGCATGCATCTTTATTCTACTGAACATATTCACAATGCTCAATGGGCAAGAGTTAGAACAGATTAAATAGCTAAAATGTCAGAGGCATCTTCCATCACAAACTACAGTTTTATTTTGTTACCAGTTACCTGCTAGAAAATCAATATCTAAAGAACTCATCAGCAAAATTATGGTCAAATTACATACAGAAATACACACACTCAAAGTATAAACCACAGACAGCACAAAGTCCATAAAATTCTGCAATACTGCCAAGCCCAGTCATGAATGAGTCTTTAGAGAGAGAGTCTGTGTCAAATTTAAGAGACAACAGAACGGACAGCTGAAAACACACCCAAGGAATTGTAGATCATTAATAGGAAGGTGGTTTATGGCAGCCGCACTGGACTTCAAAGCAGATGGTCCTGAGTTTGAAACCGGATGTCCCTGGACAGCAGCGGTATCTGTGCAGAAGAAAGGCCTGGCAACCTACTTCTGTATGTTGATACGAAAACCTACACTATCCATAGCGTTGCCATAAGTCAGTGACGACTCAACAGCACTCAGCAACAACATTCCAATTAACATTTTGGCCCACTATTTTCCCTTCACTGCCATCAAGTTCAGCGATTGATCCTGGCCCAAGGAAGACAAAAGGGAATGCAGCAGGCAGATAATGTTGCAGGCAACTTATTTCAACCACAGCACAGGATTTTGTGCAAGCAAACACACCACTCAAAAGTAGCAAAGAAATCTGGGGGAAATCAAAATACTCACATGTTAGGGAGTATTCTGGAGTTATCTGAATATTGCTGATATTAATTCAATCAATATTCAAGCTTCAGTGTTAATTGTAAATAAGTTTGAAGAACTTTGCAATTAAGTTTTGAGTTTTTTTTTCTAAATTGCAAGCAGCAAATTCAAATTAAAAGCACAACCTGCTCCACAGACTAAAACTACATATGCAAAAGCCAAACCAATGGGTTTGCGCTCCTGGCAACACAGCAAAGTTATTTGCACCATTGTGACTTGAGTGCCAGCTGGCAGACCAGACGGATGTTGTCACTTAGCATATCAAACAGGTAATCAATAATTTGTGTACTTACCATATTTGTGTACTCAGGCAGCCCTGATATTAATTTTGGGTGGCTGGTTCCGTCATCAAAATATTTTAGAATATGTGCTAATTAGTTTCTTTTGAAGGAGTTTAGACGCTCAGTGCATAAAGGTCTAGGAATAAACCTATGCTCAGCAACAGCAATGAGTGCAAAGGGCCAAACTGTTTACTGTTACTTCAGTCAAAAGTGACATTCAACTGCCCCATCTGTTCTATCCGGAAACTATCATTAGCACATCTGATGCCATCAGCATAATAATATTATTACACAAATGAATGAACCTGTCAAGTATTGAAGATGTGCTCCAGAGCCAACCACCTCTGGCTAAACATGATCATTGATAGTACAATGATCATGTTGAGATATCCCATAGCTGAGGCAGCTTCCATGGTAAGATTCTGCTGCATCATCCATCACAAAAGTAGTCAACAAATCGCAAACACATTGAAGCCAAGACGTACAGTTTGCACAATTCTTCAAAGGCCATTTGGATTACAAATGCAAAGTCTTTCCACCACCTTCAAGAAAAACTGGGAAACAAAGAAATATTCTCCTGGAACTGTCCAGAGAGAGCGTTTTCAAAATACAAACAACATCAATGGTCTTAGAAACCAACAGCACCGATAAAGGCCCTCTGGCCCATGTAGTCTGTGTTGAAGCATTTAAATTGCCTAGTCGCATCGACCTGCACCTGGATCAGACCTCCATATCACTCCCATCCACGTACTTATCCAAACTTCTGAAATGTTGAAATTGAAATCGTATCCACCAATTGAACTGGCAGCTCGTTCTATATTCTCACCAATCTGAGTAACGCTCCCCCTCATGTTCCCCTTAAAACATTTCAGCTTTCACCCTCAATCCATTACCTCCAGCTGTACTCTCACCCAACATCAGTAGAAACACTGCTTGCATTTACCCCATCTATACCCTTCATTGATAAAGTTCTAAGCTATTCAATCTTTCTTTATAACTCAGGTCCTCTATTCCTGGCAAAAATCTTGCGACTTTTCTGTACTCCGAATCCTATTTTCATCTTTCTTGTAGGTAGGTGTCCAAAACTGCTCAACACAAATTTGGCCTCACCAACATCTTATACAACTTCAATGTAACATCCCATCCCTTGTACTTAATAGATGGATTTCATATGCCAAAAGATATCTTTACAACCATATTCACCTGTAGCACCACTTTTAATGAAATGTGGACCTGCATTCCCAGATCCCTTTGTTCGACAGCACTCTTCAGTGCCCTGCTGCTCACTGTTTAAGACCCACCCCAGTTGGTCCTCCCAAAGTGCAACATCTTACTTGTCTGCATTAAATTCCATATTTCAGCCCATTTTTCCAGTTGATCCAAATCCCTCTGCAAACCATGACAGCCTTCCACACTGTCCACTACACCCTCAATCTTGGCATCACACATAAATTTGCTGATCCAGTTAACCACACTACCGAAATCATTGACATAGATGACAAACAACAACGGACCCAGCACCGATTCCTGTGCCACACCACTAGTCAAAGGCCTCCAGTCAGAGAGGCAACCACCTACTACCATTCTCTGGCTTCTCCAACAAAGCCAATGTCTAATTCAATTTACTACCTTATCTTGAATGCCAAGTGACTGAACCTTCTTAACCAACCTCCCATGTAGGACCTTGTCAAAAGCCTTACTAAAGTCCGTGGAGACAACTGCATTGCCTTCAATTTTCCTGGCCACTTCTAAAAATGCTATAAGACTAGTTAAACAGGACCAACCACGTATGAAGCCATACTGACTATCCCTGATCAGTCCTTGTCCAAATACTCATATCCCTTAGAATACCTTCCAGTAGCTTTCCCAGTGCTCATGTCAGGATCATTGGCCTATAATTTCCTGGCTTATTCTTAGAGCCTTTCTCAAACAGCAGAACAACATTAGCTATCCTCCAGTACCTCACCTGCTGCTAAGATTGTTCTAAATATTTTTGCTTGGCCCCCAGCAATTTCTGCACTTCCTTCCCACAGGGTCTGAAAGAACAGCTTGTCAGGCCCTGGAGATTTGTCCACTTGATTTTGCCTCAAAACAGCAAACACCTCCTCCTCTAATCTGTATAGGGTCCACAACCTCACTACTCTTTTGGCTTCATGCATAAATTACCATTCTGATCTTCCTGAGGATCAATTTTGTCCCTTGCAAATCTTTTGCTCTGAACTGTAGAAGCCTTTCACAATCTCCGTCACCTTGTCTGCTAGTTACATGAGCAACCTCATACCTTCTCTTAGCTCTTCTGATTTCTTTCTTAAGTGTTCTCTTGCATTTCTTATACGCCATAAGCACCTCATTTGTTCTTACCTACACCTGCTATGCAACTTCTTTTTCTTAATCAGGGCCTCAATAATCTTTGGAAAACTAAGATTCCCTCAACCAGATATCCTTGCCTTTTATTTGCCAGGCACATACAAACTTCATACTCTCAATATCAACTTTGTAGGCCTCCTACTCACCAATCACATCTTCACCAGAAAACAGGCTATCCCAATCCACACCTAAGACGACCAGATCTATCCTTTTCCACAATTACCTTAATACCATTAGTTTCATGATCACTAGATGCAAAGTGCTCCCCTACACAAACTTCGGTCACTTGCCGTGTCTCATTCACTAACAGATCAAATATTACACTCTCTCTTGTTGGAACTTCTATGTACCGATTAACGAGGCTTTCCTGAACATATTTGACAAACTCTATCCCATCTCCTCCTTTTACAGTATGGAAGTCACAGTCAACATGTGGAAAATTAAAATCACCTGTCACAACCCTGTTTCTTGCAAGTCTGCGATCTCTACAGATTTGTTCCTATAAATCCCTGGACTGTTGAGTGGTCTATAATATAGGCCCATTAATGTGGTCATACCTTTCTTATCCCAGGTCCACCCATAAAATCTCACTAGAAGAGTTCTCCAGTCTGTCCTGACTGACTATTGCTTTTAATCCATCCCCCACTATCATGTCTAAAATCATGGAACCCCAGAACATTGAACTGCCAGTCCTGCCTCTCCTACAACCAAGTCTCACTAATGGCTACAAAATCAGAATTCCATGCCCTGAGCCCAACTGCCTTTCCTATAATACTTCTTGCATTGAAATACAAGCAACTCAGAATAGTCCAACCATGCTCAACCTTTTGTTTTCTGACTTTATCTGATGTCTTAGCAACATCTGTCTCCATAACCACTCCACTATCTGTTCTGGCACTCTGGTAACTCACAATCCACCGCCCCCCTCCCCCCCCCACATGCTGTACTAGGAAACCTTCCTACTACAAACCTTCCCACTAGGGTATTCACTGCCCCCCTCTCCAGTTTAGGCACAAATGTGTTTCTTCTGTACAGATCCCACCTTCCCTGGTTGACAGCCCAACGATCTGAAGCTCATCCGTCTACACCAACTCCTTAGCAACCTGTTAAACTACATGATCTTCCTATTTTTGGCTTTACTAGCACATGACACAAGTAGCAATCCTGCCATCATAAATCTGGAGATCCTATCCTTTAAGTTAACACCTAACTCCCCGAACTCTGCAGAACCCTGTCCCTCTTCCTACATATGTTACTGTTACCTATATGGATCACGACCTCTGGCTGCTCATCCTCCCATTAAGAATTGATTCTGGACTTGAGGAAGGCAATATCAGGAGAACATGTGCCAGTCCCCATGGAGGGGTCAGTGGTGGAATGGGTGAACAGCATCAAATTCTTTGGTGTCAACAACAAAGGACATGCCCTCCACCCTATGCATTGATGCAATCACAAAGGAGGTATGCCAGCAGCCTACTTCATTAGGAGTTTGAACAGATTAGTCATGTCACGAAGACTAGCAAATTTCTAATGTACAGTGGATAATATTCTGACTGGCTGCCATCATAGCCTGGCAAGGAGACTCCAATGCAATCGCAAGACGGTGCATAGTGTTATAGATTCAGCCAACTCTATCATGGGCACAACCTCCCCTACCAGAGTACATATTACAAAGGTGATGCTTCAAGGCGGCCGCATTCATCATTAAGATCCTCAACATCCAGAACATGCCTTGTTACTGTCAGAGGAGATGCACAAGTATGTAGAGCCACACTCAATTCAGAAATAGCTTCTTCTGCTCCAGATTTCTGAACAGTCTGTAAAAATATTTTTTCCTGCATATTTTGTAACTCATGGCAATTCTGTCTTTTACAGTTACTGTAAAACAATGAATTTTGCGTCAGATGGTAATAAGTTTGACAGATCACACAGAGCTATCAACCCACCCTACACATTTACTTCCACCATTATACCAATGCATTGATTTGAGCACATTTCTCATGTACAGGAAACATCTCAAGATGCAGTTCCCAGTCATGCAATATTTCCAACTGGAAAGTGAGGAAGCTGCAGGAACACTGAAACTACCACAAGTTATTTCCAAGTCAAACGTAACATTGATTTGAATACAAAAGGTCCTTCACCACCAACTATAGCATTCAAGGCATCTCTACTCTGCACTCTCAGTTAAGTGGGAATTCAATGTTGCCCAAATTATGCACATATGAAGTCCAACAAATTGACAACTAAACCCAGATGACCTCTGAATCTAGCAACAATATTCCTCAATTTACCATTTGGATTTAGAAAACTCTAGTACACGAGTGCATCAAATTTGCAGAGTCAGCAGTAACTGATAAAATAACTTCAATGATATTACATTAGTTACGATGGATTGTAAACCAACTACATAATGAACGTGGATTAATAAAATCTCATTACAACCATTTCATTTGTTTTTATCTTTTCCCAAGGAAATAGTCTCATGTTCTTCTGGATGCACCTTACCTAGTTCAAATCTTAAAACGTGAATAAAGTGCACCAAGGCTCCAAGAACTGCAGCAAGAATTTCAGGAGATTTTGAAATCTTGCATCAACATTCTGTTTGGTAGAGTAAAATCAACTTCTGGACTTTGTGGCAAAAAAATAGTCCAAATTCAATTAAGGTTGCACACATCTACGCTTGACTGCCATGTTCAAATATAAAAAGACCTTCCTCAACTCTAGTCTAAAGCTGCGGATGTTGCCAACAAATTTCAAAGTTAGTGGAAATTAGTAAATTTAGAAAAGCTGATGCAAAATTAAGTTAAGTGATTGATTTCACCAAATGATGTCACAAAAAATAGCCCTCCAGCTCATAAGCATTGAAATACGTTACATGTGTGAACATGAACAATATTCCTGAAGAATTCACTTGTCCCTGGTATGTGCTCATGCAATGCCGAAGCATCATTAAAACAAATTATTTGCTTTAAGAACACTTCTCTAGTAACCAAATTTTCCAAATAATTTCCTGGCAGAGAAAAAACATCACTAATGTAGTGATATACTGCTACATCTACATATCTTGTGCATACAAAATCAAGGGCAAAGTATGTACTATTTGTATTTTATGGTCAGAATCTACACAAATATTTTATCAAGAGCCAAAGAACAGGCTTAATAGAAATTATCTGACATACTTTGGAAGATAATGATTGTTGGAATAGCCTAGGTAAAATTGAACATTTTTTCCAATCACTGCAAATGATTGATGTCAAGATCAAAAGGATACTTCTATGCCAGTGCCACTGTATGTGGACTGCTGCTTGGAGTTAGAAAGTTGTCTGAATTTATGAAGCAAGCACAATGTCACATTGGCACTGATGCTGGTTAAGTATCTTAAATATTTGCCCAGCTACAATACTTTAATGAATGAACGGTAAACACATATTGGCTCTACACTATACTTCAGTTATGCAGCAACTAAATTTATTTTCCCCAAAGGTAAAAAGCATTGAAAGTGGTAGTCACAACTTTTGGCTCACCATATCCATTTCAACCATCAAAACAATGTCATTTATCATCATCTGGTTCATATTTTAGTTTGCTAAGGTGATTCAAGTAATTGCCCAGATGCTTCTTAACTGTTGATAACAGTCTCCATTTTCTCAAGCAGTACATTCCAGATTCCAAACAGCCTTTGCATAACATAAACACTCCAATAAATCCCCTTGCTCAGGTTAAATCCATGCCCTATCACCCTAGACATCTGCGCCATGAGAGAAGTTTCCTCCTAGCCACCAAGACCTTTAGGCCCTACTGATCATTGTCGATACTTATTCCTATTCGGCCCACCTTCCCCCCTCCCACCACCCTGTACTATCAGGATGACTCCCACTGCCTTGCTCAACAGCCAATCAAGTCAATCGCCCTCATCATATCACTAGTTTTTCTGACAACCGTAAACTAATACTTCCA
Source organism: Mobula birostris (assembly GCF_030028105.1). Classification (NCBI taxonomy): domain Eukaryota; kingdom Metazoa; phylum Chordata; class Chondrichthyes; order Myliobatiformes; family Myliobatidae; genus Mobula; species Mobula birostris. Next base: position 210,583,826 of record NC_092371.1, on the reverse strand, counting down.
AAAAGAACTGCAAGGATTGTCAAAGGTTGCCAATGAGATGCATTCCAAAAAACAATTAGGCACCCATTGACATGGGAATCTCCAAGAGGAAAAGCAATTTATGAACATGATGACAATGCTCTCCAAGGCAACATTTAAATCAAATGCCAAAAGGATTAATTTTATCCTAGATATCTCTAGGGTACATTGGATTCAATTGCAGCACGTCTACCTTCAAGCTTGAGGGAAGAGCTCTAAATTATTTTCTAATTGTGTTTCAGAGATCAGGCTAAGATACAACAGCATTTACCTGAAGTCTATATTTTGAGGGGGAAAATGAGAGGCCATCCATCCGATTTCAACTCAAATTATTAAAGCTTCCAATTAAATCTATACCATTATACTATTTAATAAATCAGGCTGCATGCATTTGAACTTTAACATACCATATTCACCATCATTGAGGGGGCACACCAGCAATTCTACTTCGTATGAGCTTAATTTTCAGTCTATCAGACGACTCTTGAATTTCTACAGATGTACAGTGGAGAGCATTTTGACTGGTTGCATCATTGCCTGGTATTGGAAGCTCCAGTACACAGGATCACAAGGCTACACTGCCTTTACTAAGTCAGCTTCATCATGAACACAACCTTCTCTACAGTTAAAGAGATCTTCAAGAGATTTTGCCTGAACATGCCATCTTCTCACTCTACCATTGAGGTGATGGAGAAGCCTGAAGATCCACACACAATTCAGAAACACCTTCTCTTCTGTCATCAGATATTTGAACAGTTCATTAACATTACCCAATTACAATAAATTGTGCAAAGCAGGAGTAATTTTATGTCTTTACACTGCCTTGTTGCCACAAAACCACAAATTTCACATCATAAATAATAAACACAATTCTAACATCCTCTGGCAGTCGGGATACCAAATTAGGTTGTCAAACAAAAACTCTCAAGCATCCAAAGAACTCTAGCACAAGATGAGCATCACTTTCCTTAACCTGTCAATTGTCATCCAATCAATTCAATAATTGGCAACAAAGCCAGTCATCTTTATGTATACGACACAGTACTCCAGATGTCTGAGTCTTGAAAATTACAGCCAAATCTGCAAGTTGTTTCAGAAATAATATACCATTTTTCTCAAGTGGTATGTTAACTTTGTCCACCAGTGATCCAAAATGCCTCTGCACAATTTATAACCAATTTGGACCATCTCAGACTTTCACTTAATACTCTGTAATCTTTGTGCCTATACAATTTCACAGCAGGTTTGATCCCATCCAGCTTTCATTTGTCAGTAAAAATAAATAGCTAACACACATCACCTTTGAAAAGAAATAAAATTGGGAATACAGCACTTCAGTTTGGCACCTTTTTACCAGCAAGTCATCAACCCAAAAATAAACCATTTATTCTCCTTTGCTTTTTGCCCTTTTAGCCAATCTTGAACTGAAATAATCATTATGCCATAAGCATTTTTTCCACGTTAACAGTGTGCAGCATTAAATATCTTCTACAATTCCACATACAATGAATTCACTGGTTCCCTATTTAGCCTGCATGGTGAATCTTCAAAATATTTCCTTCTTCCCATACCATATAAACTAACTCAGCATATTACAATGTTGTAACTGCCACATTATTATTGTTCTTATCCCCTCCCAACAGCAGACTAATGGATCTGAAAGTATGGATACATTTAGGGCCTCCAATCCAAAGCCATTTCAGAATATAATAAATTATGGGATGACAAAGCTTGCATCGTAAGAACCAAATAGCTTGACAAGCCACTAAAAATGTTAACACATCTTATATAATTAAATTTTCTAATGCAATAAACCTCTACTGCCACAGTTGACTATGTTAGAAGGCGAGGAAAACAGGATCAATTTTGAATCTTCAAAGCATGCCCTGTATCTGGGGTTTGGATAAATGCTTAATAAAACTTGAGCACCTTTTGCAAGGCATGATTAATCCAGTCACTGACCTTGAACTTTTCTCCACAAAGCCAAACCCCCAGTGTGAATCAGCTCCGTTCAAAGGAAAAAAATGTCATAATAAAAGTGAAACAGATCAACTTCCTCCTGCAAGATCCACAACCAAGCTTTCAGTGGAATTGAGGACTCCACCCACATCTGTGGCACTTTGTACTGTTGAAAAAGAGCAGCTCTCACTGTTCTAGCTTTTGCAGAATACTCAGGATTAAGCAGCTGAATTAGTTATGTTGGAGCTCGTGTTTTATAGCCAGATGACAGTTCCTTGTGGAGTAAAAAACTTCACGATGAAATAGTTGTCAGGAGATTGTTGAAGCAACTTGCATCATATTAAACTAACATTGTGAAATTTCCCAAAGCAAATCACTTCTGATCACCATAAGAATTTAAGTTAGAGTAGCAGAACTTTCGCTCTTATGGCTTCTGCACAGTGTATTAATTTTCTGAGGAGGTTCATCTTGTCGTAACACGAACAAACTTCTACAGATGTACTGTTAAAGGTATCCTGACTGGTTGCATCATGGTCTGGTACAAAAATTCAAACGCACAGGAATGCAAGAACTTGCAAGGTGTAGTGGACTCTGCCAAATACATCATGGGCACAGCCCTCCCCAACAACAGTAGTATCGACAGGATGTGCTGCCTCAAGAAAGCAACACTGAGCAAAGATGCACATCATCCAGGTCCTGCCACTTTTCCACAGCTATCAACAGACAGGTGGTGTAGAACTTCAGGCTTCTCTACCTCCAATTTCAAGAACAGCTACCTCCCTTCAACCAGTCAATTCTTAACCCAATGGCAAAACACCGAATCACAAGTAACATGCTAACTTCCAATTGTGTCCTTTCAAGTAAACACTACCTTTATCTGAGATGTTGCTACAAGTGTTTCATTACACCTGTGCATGGCAATAGATTCTACTTTGACCTTGCTCTTCAAGATGATGGCTAATCTAATACCAAAGACTGCTCACCTGTCTAACCCACTCAAAATGATGTCCAGATAATGACAGAAATAACATTTTGGTTAATACAATCAGAGACAACCTCTAGTCCAATGGGGGGGGGGGAGAGAAGAATTTTGAAAAATGTATTATTGTCTCATTTCAGTCTTAAATGATTACTTATTTTAAGGTTTATACCAAATTCAGACTCAGTGAGGGGAAATGCCCTTCATGCATGACTCAGTCAAGCTTTATGACAAATTTACATGTTTCAATGTGATCAACTTCCATTCTTAACTATAAAGAGGCCAACCCAACTTCATCTCAGCATACAACAGGCATGTTATAGTAACCTACCCGATGGAGAACACTAGAATTAGAATTTAAGTTGTCTGAGTATAGTGAGCCCCAGTATAAACGTATTAAAAAATCTTCACTACTGCACTCAGTCCACAATCAAAAACAGTTAACATACCATCTTCCTCCTTAATCTGCTGCTATCTGCATGTCAGCTTTGAGACTTGTGTACAAGGACATACACATCCCTTTGAACATGAATATTGTCCAATCTCAACAACATTTAAAAACAGCATGTTTTCTACTTAAGTGAAGAACCTTGTTCCCCACCCCAAGATGTTTTCTATCTGTCATGACCCTGCCCACTTAGGTTGCCCCAGCAAAATTTCAGTCAGAAACAAAGTTCACATCCCATGGGGCATTAATGTAACCCATGAGTTTAAGGGTAATAATAACAGAGCACTGTCAAAAAAAGTCCAAGGCAAAAGGGAAGCAAAATAAGGACAACCTACAAATTGCAGAAAATGAAAATTACAGGATGGGAGATGAGAAAGCACTGGGACAGATTCAAGTACGGGTATGCAATTCAAAGATACTGCAACTCCAATTATTGAAAATCCGAGGGTCAGAGAATGAAATAACAACTGGATTACTGATGGGGCCCCATTCTCAGAAATGTAATCATGCAACTAAAACTAAAGTAGCAAGGCTGCCTGAACATTGTCACGAGATTACAGTACATTTCAGGGCCTTACAGCTTGACGTGAACCAAACTGGAACCAGGATCCATGGGCTGAGTGGTGGGGAAAAAAAAAGTGCTTTTCACTTTCTCTTCAAAAAACTCAACTACATTGTTTGTTTTCCGACATAGGAAGGCCCAAAGACCTTCTATTTCATGATTACACTTAGAAACTTATATTCAAGATACTTCATAAAATTTACAGATTAACATAAAAGCATAATTTAAATTTATTAAGTACACCATTACGCTCTTACTATCAGGACACACTTAAGTGACAAGTTTTGAGTAGCTTTACTGAGCCGACAGTCATTTATGAAAAACAAAGAATCTGTCCTCACCACAAAAAAATCCAAAAACAATTTTAGTATAAACATACTTTGGAAAGCAGTTATTGTAAACATGATGCAAATATTTGAATACATACATATATACACACATACAAGAATTGTACATTATATATATAGAACAATCTGCATAAATATCAAGTTTTAAGCTCAAACGTCGAAAAGATGTGTGGTTTGTAGCAAAGATTTTTAAAATTATTTTATTAAAAATTAAACCCTTGGTTCCATTATGTACAATTACGTCTTGAAAACGCAAAACCAAAAATCACCATTAAAATACACCAAATGGCACACGCACAGAAACCACGGACATAGGGAAAAAATTAAGAGTAACACTGCGATTAATCAGTTATAAAATTTACCACTCCCCCTTATCTTGCACAGTGGCCATTACGTTACAATGAGTCGCGCTGTCTTTGGATAGCGGCTATAAAAAGGACAAGGCCTCGAATGTCCCCACCCGGTCGGCCGCCTCTATCGTGACCGGTACAATGAAAAGGTCAGGAACCGCTCCCATCCCCGTTTTCCCCAATGCTCTCACTTACCTATAGTAGAGATAAAAGTGGTGTTAAAGGCGTCATCGGAAAACCTGAAAAGCACGCAGGTCTTTCCCACGCCCGAATCCCCAATCAGCAGCAGCTTGAAGAGTAAATCGTAGGTTTTCTTCGCCATAATCTGTCGCTCCCTCGCACTGGCTGGTAATAACTGGGGCGAGGAGAGTTCTTTTTAAAAAGGAACAAAATGGCGCCTCTCTCTGCCTGTTTCTCCCTCTCTCTCGCTCTCGCTTTAATAACAACGCTCCGGCTGCCACAACTTACAAGCCATGAATGCCCATGGACCTGACCGACAAGAAACACATGCACGGGCGGCTATCCCACCAATCGTTCTGTCTTTAAACTTTCCTTTCTCTCCCGTTTAACTTCGCTAAGACATTCGGGAACCACAGAGACGATCTCATTCAACAGCGACGTCAGTGCAGCGTTCACCCACCCAGCCGGCAGCTCCCTCCTCCTCCTCCCCCGCTTCACGAAAAAACACACACCCAACCCACTCTTCCCCCCCCCCCCGGCAGCTTCAGCGCCCACAGGAAGTCCTGGCCAGCTCCCTATCGCAGCTCCAATTGGCTCCTCCGCCGGCATGACCCGACACGACCGCGCTGAAAGCTCCTCCCTGCACCCAACCGTGTCGCGATTGGCCGATCGCACCGGATCCTGTGCGATGAGTGGATTGAGGCACGTCAATCACTGGGTGGGCCCCGCCTGCTCCCCCGGCCGATTGTCCGAACTGATTATGTCATGGGGCGTGCGCGCGCGTTTTCTTTGCCGCTGCCGATCGGCTCCATGACCGGCGTTCACTTGAGGCGAGTGAAGGTAGTGTCGTGTTGCTTTGGCATCAGTGTCTCTTCGAATGTATCTGTACACGGTTATGAATGACAGCATATCTTGGCCAATTGTAAGTTCAGCGCTGCGTTGAAATCTAGTGATGCGGTGGTTGATTTTAATAGCCTGCTTCCGTCAAAAAACAGTACAAAAACTATCCCAGTTTCTTTAAATAACGTCGCATATGGAATTTGATTACATTTTCATCTTCAGTCTCTGTGAGGATGACGGTTCTGAAAATATTGGTTGAAATAAGTATTCCCCGTTTCTGAAATGCTGTGCAGCTGGTTCGTAGACCACGTTCCAGATCAAAATGCTGGCGGGGCCCAAAGATGCGAAGCAGTTCAAAAGTCACGAAGAATGCTTCAAAAGACAAAGATGTTTTCAAATATATGAGATCTGAAACAAAACATGGTACATAAAGGAAGCATTTCCAAAGACAACAGACACAGATGTAGACCATTAATCACAACAGTAGAAAATAACATAGCTTGAACAGAATCATGCATAATAATGGGAAACTAAGGTTAAATGTCCAGAGAAATCAGGGAAGTAACAAACACAAAGTATTGCAGTTGCATCTTACATATTCGCACAATTTACCAAAAAGTTTCACAAGTCGATTGTCACAAAATATTCAATGTTTCTTGCATTTCTATTTTTCAGTTTGCCAGTATCTGCAGTTCTTGTTTTGATTTTCAAAACCAGTTGTCACAGTCATAATATGACACCTAATTTTTACTCATTAAGGCCCCACATTTTTAAGGACATGGGAATCTCATAAGAGGACAGAAATCTCTGAGAAGATCATTGAGTCATCTTTTGGAAACAGGGCACTGTAGCAATGGTCTCCGCTGTGGTTTTTGGAGGGAGTTCCAGAATTTACAGACAGCAATGTTGAAGGAACAGTGATACTTTCCTTATATCAGGTTTTGAGTTGAAGATGAAACTGCAAATTGGTCAATTGAATTATTATTGTGTCGTGTAGTGAAGTACAGTGAAAAAATTATCTCACATGCCATTCAAATCAATCTTTTCTAATGCGTAAGGTCGTAACAATGATTGTGAAGATATGACTCCATCCCAGTATGCTAGGGCACTGTTGAACAGTCTTATATAGAAGCTGTCCTTGAGCCTGGTGGTATGTACTTTCAGGCTTCTATATATTCTTCCTGATGGGAGGGGTATGAAAAAAAATGTAGACGGAGGGTGGGATTTTTGATTATTCTGCCTGCTTTATTGAGGTAGTGAGAAGCAAAGACAGAGTCCATGGAAGGGACTCTGGTTTCTGTGATGTATTGAGCTTTTCAAGATTGTTTAATCTCATTTCCAGTGCACAATTATAAAGAAAAATGAAAAAAACAATCTGGATCTGATACAGCACAGAAAAAAACACAATAAGATAAAGAATACAATAAAAAAGCACAATAAATATAAATACATAAGATAGCTTGTATACAAAGATTGATTGTATGCCGATAAAGTGATGCTGGGCACAGGAATACTTGCACATAAGGTAACTGACAAGAAGTATTAAAGTTGGGGTTGTGGAAGGGTGTTGATCAGCTTTATTGCTTGGGGAAAGTAATTGTTTTTGAGTCTGATGCTCTTACCTCCTAAGTAGCCTCCTCCTTGATGGGAGTGGGACAAACAGTCCATGAGCAGGGTGGGTGGGATCCTTCATGATAGTACTGGCCCTTTTCTGACACCTTTTGGTAAGTATGTTCCTGATGGTGAGTAGGCTGGTGCCAGTGATGCATTGGACAATTTTGACTATCTGTCGTAGAGCCTCTTCAGTGATGCAGATTGTTCGGATGCTGTCTGTTACGCATCTGAGTATTGATGTGCATTGTCCAGCTCTCTTCAGCCTCCTCAGAACGTAGAGGCGTTGACGAGCTTTCCTGATTGTGTAGAATGTATTCTGGGACCTTGCAAGGTTGTGTGAGATGTGTACCCCCAGAGTTTGAAATTGCTCACACTTTCCACTGCTGTGTCACTAATGTAAAGGGATGTGAGTGGTGGGAGTTCTCCTGAAGTCAATAACCATCTCCTTGGGTCCTGTTGACATTGAGGAAGAGGTTATTTGCCTAGCACCAGTCCTTGAACTCTTACACCTCCTCTCTATAGGCTACCTGATGGTTGGTGATAAGCCCCACCACTGTCGTATCATTGGCGAACTTGACTGTGGTGTTTGGACGTGCAGTGATGTGTGAGCAGAATGTACAGGAATAGGCTCAGCACAAAGCCCTGGTATGCAACTATGTTGAGGATGATGAGGAGGGAGAAGTGGGTGTAAATCTTAACTATCTGAGGTCTGTTACTTAGGAAGTCCAGCACCCAGTTGCACAGTAGTCCACTACTCTCTGCAGTTTCTTGCAGTTACGTGCAGTGTAGTGATGCATTTGCATACGATGCTTTCTGTAGTGCATCAATAAAAATTGGTGAAGGTCAAAGGGAATATGACAAGTTTTTTTTAGCTTCCTCAGGAAGTAGAGGCACTAGGGAGCTTCTCTGGCTGTAGCATCAATGCAGTTGCACCAGGACAGCCTACTGGTGATGTTCACTCCAAGAAAACTGTTGTTGTCAACCCAGTACTATTGATATACACAGGAGCATGTGCATGAAATATAGTCCACTGCAGTGGATTGATCTGCAACTTTGCAAATGGAGACGGATCAAATTCTGGCTATACAGTTGTGAATGTACAGAGAGTAGAATAGGGGGGCTAAAGGGGTAGCTTAGTGGGGTGTAGAAAATAATCATGTGACCTCACATATTTCCACATCTGCTAAATTCTTGCCCAATCAGTTGATCTGTCTATGTTCCCTTAATGCCTGTCTGCATCCTCATCATAGTCCAACCACCAGCCGTCTTAGGACCATCAGCAAGCTTGGATATATTGCACTTAATCCTCTCATACAGTTCATTAACAATAGATTAGAGTTGTGGAACACAGAAACATGCTTTTGGCCCACCTAATCTGGGCAATCTACCAGGCACTTATTTGCATTAGTCGAACATTAATGCCATTTTATTCTCTGCACGTGCTCATCAACTCTGCCCTATCCCAGAGATTCTATCACTCACCTACAGATGAGGGACAATTTGCGGTGACCAATTCACCTACCAATTTGCACAACATTGGGATGTTGGAGGAAAATGGAACTGGAAGACATCTACACAATCAGGGAGAATGAGCAAACTCCACAGAGGAAACACTGGAGTCAGGATTGAACCTAGCTCACAGGAACTAAGAAGCTGCATCCCTGTGATCGTGAACAACTGAGTTCACAGCATCAAATGTCACCTTACTAATCACAGCCTCTCAGAGCATAGATGAACTGTTCATTCCATTTCTTTGAGTTATACCTGTTAAACAATCCTCAGTCGACAACCAACATATTACTCCCAATTTGCCACAAAATCTGGTTTGCCCTAATCTATTTTGCTGGTTACATCAAAATGCTCTGCTAGATTTGTCAACCATGATTTCCCTTTTATATATCCATGTTGCCTTTGCACAATATTTAAAAAAAAGTTTTACCGAGTGCCATGATACCACTACTTAGTAAATCAGTAAAAGATTCCTGCAACACACATAAAAGTTGCTGGTGAACGCAGCAGGCCAGGCAGCATCTCCAGGAAGAGGTACAGTCGACGTTTCGGGCCGAGACCCTTCGTCAGGACTAACTGAAAGAAGAGCTAGTAAGAGATTTGAAAGTGGGAGGGGGAGGGGGAGATCCAAAATGATAGGAGAAGACAGGAGGGAGAGGGATGGAGCCAAGAGCTGGACAGTTGATTGGCAAAAGGGATATAAGAGGATCATGGGACAGGAGGCCTAGGGAGAAAGAAAGGGGGAGGGGGGAAGCCCAGATCCCTAGGCCTCCTGTCTAGCACCTTCAGTAGCCTCACTTCATGTTCCTCCAAGGTGGACCCAAACACCAGATACACCAAAACCTCAAGCAAGTTCATATCCCCCACTGTTTTCTCCATAACATGCTGGAAGGTTGCAGGGGTCCTGGTATGCCCTTTCTAACTGGAAGAATCCCAGTGGACATATAAATGCCATCTTCTCTTTGTCAGACTCACTCATGGGGATCTGATAATATCCACTCCTCAAGTCCAGCACACTGAACCACTTTGCACCACTCAGACAGGCCAGCACATCTTTGATCCTCAAGACCGTATACTGGTCAAGGGACGGTAGCCTGTTCAGAGTCCTATAGTCCACACACATCCATAGCTTCCCATTCTTCTTCCTGGCAACTGCTATTGAGGAAGCATAGGGACTTTGGACTCAGTAATGATCCCAGCACAAATGCAGCCGAACGTCTTCCACCTCTGCAGGGGCCAGTCGCAGCGACCTTTCTGTAAGCGGGGTGTCCTCAGTCACTGGAATAGTGTGATGAGTGCTCTTGGAACAATCCACACCAACTCATCAGTAGAAAAGACACATAATTTCAACATCTTCACTACCAATCTCTTCTTCCAACCTGCAGATACCGGACAGTCCACAAAGTTGAATGACTTAGCAGTCAACTTTTCCCTTTTCACAGATAGTTTCACCCCAGCTTGTCTCACAGGGACAGTAGACATTACCATCACCGGGAAGAGATGCGCCAGGGGCATCCCCTGCTTGAAGGTGACCTCCCTCTTTGTAGTGTTGCTGGCAATCATTGCCATTCTGTTCCCATGTACAGCCGAGGGGTTCTGCATTTCAGGCCTCACCAGTACCCCAGCAAGCACTCCCGACTCCTCTTCATGGTTTTTCAGAGCATCTGCCAAGAGGGCCTCAGGAAATTTGGGGTTTCCCGTAACTCTCGTTACTTCCTCTCACTGGGTCTCTTTTAAGTTTTCCCAACATCTCTCTCTGCTTAGGTGCCCAGGGGCTCACTCTCCAAGGGGTTTCCCATCATTCACACTCCCGCCTGAAGTGTCCCTCTTCACCACAGTAATAATAGACAAACTGGCTGCTCCCCTTCTCACGGGACCCCAGCTGCTAGCAGCCCTCTGCATAGTGCGTCCCTTTAGAGGGTCCGCCTCCCTATCAGCTCCATCATACGGCGGGTGGCCACACCCGCTAATAACAATCGGGACATCTCAGTTCTCAACTCTGCCACGATCTCCTTTACCACTCCCCAGGGTGGGCTATCTGTGATCACTTCAATGCAGGGCACCACCACCAACCCATTCTCCTGCGTTGTACATGGTAAATGAAGATGAGGGAAATCTAGTCATGAAGCCAATCAGTGAAAATGGTAAATCAAAAATGTGCGAAATTCAGGCATAAATTTTCTCAAAAGATTTCACTGCACGAAAAAGAGAAGTATTTTTAAAAAGCAAGAATGTCTCACGTCAGGTCATCCCAGTCACTTTAGGGAGTCCAAACATAACTGTGTATTTGAAAACAAGAAAGAAAGCTTTTGACTGTAGGTAGTTATAGTTAATTTGGTCAATTGGCCAAAAATCTAGAAACTGGAATTTAATCCAAATATGTTGGAGAAATACATTTGGGGAGGCATAATAATACAAGGGAACAAACAACAAAGCGAAGATAGTGTGTGGCGTGAAGGACCAGTTGGATGATGAAGTGTATGTCATGACTCAAAAGTTCAAAGTAAATCTATTGTCGAATTACATATATGTCACCATCTACTACCCTGAGATTCATTTTCTTGCGGGTATTCACAGTAAGTACAAAGATACACAATAGAGTTAATGAAAAACCACATACAACAAAGATGACAAACAACCAAGTGCGAAAGACAACAAACTGCAAATACAAAAATACAATAATAATAAATAAATCTATATACTACTAAAACCCTCATGCTCTGTCTGTTTGTGACCTTCAATTAGTGCAAACGGTGCATTGGAGCGGCACTATTTTTGGCTAAATCGAATTAAAATGCGCTAACTTACAGAATGCAGGCAAAGTTCAGGGTTATATATTTGTATAAAATTGCTCATTCGCCAAAAATCAACAGGCTGGCTTTCACCCGAGAGCCATCATGGAAATTGGGATGCGACAGCCTGACGCATGCGCACGGCCAGCCTCAGCAGGGACACCTACCGGAGCAAAAGGGCAGGGCAGCTCTATTTTGTGGGGTCTCATTCTGCTAATCACCATCAGCATGTGCAGGATTGGGACAGATCTAACTGCCACCAATCAGTAAGAGATAATTAAATCTTATAGTAATAACGTACTTCGAGACACCCATAAAACCCTTTGCCGCAGTCAAAGGACAGCGGTGACTATATCACATCCATTTAGGAGAGCGCCAACCACATCATAAACAATAATCAGCATCCTTTGGTGTTAGTGCTTCGTATCTTCTATCCAGCATTAGGGTAAAAAAAATGGTCAGCCTAATTATGCTGCGTGGAAAGGGAAGGGGACATTATGGTCAAGAGATGACGCCAAACGTCATCAGGAAGCGCCAAGGAGAGGGAGAGAACAGGAATTGGATGAGGCCAAGGCCGCACGACTCCAGAATCAAAGAGTCAGGACAAAAAAAGATGAGAGAAGAAGAGACAGAGGAGGAGAGGCATGCACATCTCCAGGATCAGAAACAAACAACAAACAGCAGAACAGCTTAAAAGACCGGGGATGAAAGGGCTGCATGTCTCCAGAATGACAAAAACAGGCACAGAAGGAGGAGAGAGGAAGAGAGAAAGGAGCTGAGACGTGCACGTCTCCAGGATCAGAGACAAAGAACAAACAGCTGAAGAGGCGAGGGATAAAATGACTGCACATCTCCAGAATGACAACGAGAGTGACGAAGGTGGCAGATAAACCAGAAATGATGCCATCAAAAGTGTCCTTCGTTAAATGAGGAGGAGCTATATTTGCTTTGCCACGTCGTTCTTCTTTAATAAACTGAGGTTTTCTACTTCAGTTTCCAAAGCAAAGCGATACCAATAGCATTCAGGAAAATTTAATGTTCATTCTGGTCACGTCAGACTGCACTACCCTTCTCTCAAAGGGTGCCCCAACAGGTCACCCCATTGTCTAGTAAGCAATAAATATTGAGAACATGAATTGAAGAATCTTTGAAAGTGAGTTCATAAGTTGTGGGATCAGTGAAGTTGAATGAAGTTATCCCTTGTGGTTCAAGAGTCTGATGGTTGATGGGTATTAACTATTCCTGAACCTGGTGATGTGAGTCCTGAGGCCCCTGTACCTTTTTCCTGATAGCAGCAGCAAGATGGGAGCATGTCCTGGGTGGTGGGGGTCCCTGATAATGGATGCTGCTTTCCTGCAATTGCATTTCCTGAAGATGTGCTCAATGGTGGGGAGGGCATTACCTGCGATGGACTTGGCTGTATCCATTACTTTTTGTAAGATTTTCCTTTCAGAGGCATTGATGTTTCCATACCAGGCCATGATACAACTAGTAAGTATACTCTCCACCACACATCAAAGTTTTTTTTTGACACCACTGACGTCAGCTGAATCAAAGTATATAGCATATAGGAGGGGGATTGAAAGTCTGGCTGAGTGGTGTCATAACAACAACCTCTTAATGTCAGCAAAACCAAGGAGCTGATTAATGACTTCAGGAGGAGGAAGCCAGAGGTCCATGAACCAGTCCTCATTGGAGGATCAGAGGTGGAGAGGATCAGCAACTTTAAGTTCCTTTGTGTTATCATGTCGGAGGACCTGTCCTGGGCCCAGCATGTAAGTACCACTACAAAGAAAGCATGGCAGCACCTCTACTTCCTGAGGAGTTCCCGAAGATTAAAGGTAACATCTAAAACTCTGACAAACTTCTAGGGATATGTGGTGGAGAGTATGTTAAGTAGCTACAACACAGCTTGGTATGGAAAATACCAATGTGCTTGAACAGAAAATCCTACAAAAAGTAGTGGATACAGCCCAGTCCATCATGAATAAAGCCCCCCCCCCCCCACCATTGAGCATATCTGCATGGAGTGTTGTCGTGGAAAAGCAGCATCCATCATCAGGTCACCCAACCACCCAGGACATGCTCTCTCCTCGTGCTGCTATCAGGAAGGAGAGCCCCTAGACTAACACTACCAGGTACAGGAACAGTTATTACCCCTAAATCATCAGCCTTTTGAACCAAATAACTTCACTCAGCTTCACTTGCCCCATCGCTGAAATGTTCCCACAACCTAAGAACTCACTTTCAAGAACTTCTCATCTCATGTTCTTCAATACTTTTTTTTGACTGCTTGCTTATTTATTTATTGTTTATCCCTGATTCTGCACTTATTCTACACTTTCTCAATTGTGCTTTACTCTTTGGCAATAGGGCTCATAGCAGTCTGAAATTAGCACCGCTGTGTTTTCCAAGAGCAACCTGTAATTAATGCCTCATTTGCTCTGCTTTTCTCTGGTCTACATTGCTTGAAATTTTTTTTACACTTTTGTCAAAGAGAGTCAGCAATGCTCTGAAGTTACAAGCCACACAATAAACTAGTGACATAAAGGGAAACTTTATAAAATGGGAAGGTAATGATTCAGCAAAATAGATACTGTAAGCTGACATTCAAGATGGTACTGCAGCACAGAAACAAACTACATTTAGATGAACTGTTCAATTTTTACAGCATGAAATTTAAAAGTACAGCATTAAATCAAGACAATTTTCAAAATGAGGGTTGTCAGTGCTGGCTCAGTAATTGCAATGCTTTTCATTCTTCCTCCATGAAATATGCTATATGACACTTCTTTACAGAGAGATAAAAATAGTCTCTCGATTTTCAAAGCCAATAATTGCATCATTTATGCTTGATATCCAGATAGTAGCCATTTTGGAAAACAGACATAAATCTTGTCTTCTTTAAAGGAAATAGATCCCGAGACTGACGATTGTGGCCAGAACATTAAAGGAGAAGTTTTATAAAAAGGAGAAGAAGTAGAGGTGGTAGCAACTGGAAGTCTGAAAAACACTGCTGATTAAGGATTTTAAGGACCTGGGTGTTACTGATAAATCCAACACTTACTCCTCACTTCTCATTGTTCGTTAGCAGATGATAGGGAGTTGTCTTCTTGAACTGCTAGTGTCCTTGGAGTTAGGTTTGTTAGGTTGGTTTTTCATCATTATTAACCACACCTTCCATCATCTTGCTTATATTTGATAGCAGAACATTGGTGACGTTATTAACACAGGAATAATGAATTGATTGGTGAGGTGTTTCTAAGTCAATTTGAAATGTGACTTGGAGAAAAATATACTGTAGTTCATTTTCAGGTACTGCCCTTGAACCTCTAAGTGGTAGAGTTCACAGGTACCTAAAGAGCCTTGATGAGCAACTGTAGTTTGTTCTGCAAATTGTATGCAATGAAACACGAGTATATGTTCTTGATTGGACATGGTATCAAAGATTACGGGGAGAAGGCCAGGAATGGGTTGTGGAGGGAAAAAAAGGATCAGCTATGCTTGATGGTGGAGCAGGATCGATGGGCAGGATGGCCTAATTCTGCTCCTGTGTTTTATGGTCTTATGGTATTAGGTATGACTTGAGTAAGCACTTAGTCCCATTGTCCAATTTGGCAGAGGATTTTGTCAACATATTTTTTCAGAAGTTGCCTTGATGCCACTCTTGTGGAGCATCTGAGGTTTTCAGCATTAGTACATGGAGTTGGCTAGCTAATAAAAATAAACTGAACTTAATTGTTTCTTTCTTACATTGTTAATGATCCCATTTTGTTGATGATTGAGAGAAGATTGATGGGGCAGTTAGAGTTTGGATTTGTCCTGTTTTTTGTGGAGATGGCAAACCTTCTGCACACAATTGGATCGATGTCAATGATGGAGTGGAACAGTTTGGCTAGAGGCATAACTAATCATTTTTATATTTGTTGATAGGATAGGGACATAATAGCATTTTTTGTCTATTCATAAATAGGGGCATGATAGCATTTTTGTCTATTCATAAGTGTCAAGTGAACATTAGCAGATTATTTGGCCATTTCATAGAGCAATCCAGAATCAAATACATTGATGGATTTGGAAACACATGCAACCCGAGCCTGTAGTTTGATTATTTACAGCAATCTGCTAGGTTCACGGTAGTCATTTACATAAGATTTTAATTACTCAAATTTAAGTTACACAATTCTATAGTAGGGGTCGCAATAGCCACTGCTCTACACACGGTCCTTACATATCTGGAAAAGAAGGATGCTTATGTGAGATTGCTGTTTTTGGACTAGAGTTCAGCATTCAATACCATAATTCCATCCAGGCTCAACAGGGAGCTCCGAGACCTTGACCCTGCCTGTGCAGTCGGATCCTAGACTTCCTGTTAGATTGCTGGCAGCTGGTAAAGAGTGGGCTCCCTTTCCTCCACCCCTCTGACTCTCAACACAGGAGCCCCTCAGGGCTGTGTACTAAGTTCCCTCCTTTACTCCCTGACTGTGTCGCCACCCATAGCTCTAATCTGCTAATTAAATTTGCTGATGACACTACATTGATTGGCCCAATCACAAACAATAGCGAGGTAGCCAACAGAGAAGAAGTCATCTCTCTGACACAGTAGTATCAAGAAAACAACCTCTCCCGCATTGTTGCAAAAACAAAGGAGCTGGTTGTGGATTACAAGAGGAATGGAGGCGACCTATTGACATTAGTGGATCTGGCGTTGAGAGGGTAAACAGCTTTAAGTTCCATGGCATCTGCGTCACTGAGGATGTCACGTGATCTGTATACACCAGCTGTGTGGTGAAAAAGGCACAACATCACCTTTTTCACCTCAGATGGTTGAGGAAGTTTGGTATAGTGCCCCAAATCCTAAGAACTCTCTACAAGGGTACAATTGAGAACATCCTGACTGGCTGCATCACTGCCTGATATGGGAACTGTACCTCCCTTCTTCGCAGGATTCTGCAGAGGGTAGTGTGTATCTGTAGTTGTGAACTTCCCATGATTCAGGACATTTACAAAGACAGGTGTGAAAAAAGGGCCCAAAGGATCACTGGGGACCTGAGTCACCCCAACTACACTCTATTCCAGCTGCTACCTTCCGGGAAATGGTACTGCAGCATCAAAGCCAGGACCAACAGGCTCCGGGACAGCTTCTTCCACCAGGCCATCAGACGAATTAACTCATGCTGATTTGAGTGTATTTCTATGTTACATTGACTGTTCTATTTATTATAAATTACTATGATTGCACATTTAGACATTTTTACTCCTCATGTATGTGAAGGATGTAAGAAATAAAGTCAATTCAATTCAATTCAACTTGCATCTCCAGATCAGGAGGTCTGTAATGTACATTACCTTACAACTATTGTTACCATAGTTCTGGAGCATATCTGCGGCGTAATATGCATCTGGGATTTTGCTGAGTCTCTGAGCCTTTGCTTTATTTAGCTCTCTCCATCATTTTTGGTATCATAGCTTCTATGATGATGGGTACCACAGATAGTAGGGGATTCTGGGACAAGAGGGCATGACTTCAGGAGTGAAGGACGTCCTCTTAAAACTGAGATGCAGAAAAATTACTTTAGTCAGAGGGTGGTAAATCTGTAGAATTTGTTGCCACGAGTGGCTGTGGAAGCCTAGTCATTGGGTGTATTTAGGGCAGAGATAGATAGGTTCTTGATCAGCCAGGGCATCGAAGGGTATGAGGTGAAGGCAGGGGAGTGGGGATGACAGGAAGAATTGAATCAGCCCATGATTGAATGGCGGAGCAGACTCGATGGGCCAAATGGCCTACTTCTGCTCCTATATCTTGTGGTCTTATGGAAGTAGATCGACTATTCATCCCCTTTGTTTGAAGATGGTTGCAAATGCTTCGTGCTTTGTCGTTAGTCACAAAGAAGAGGATGCTCATGGAACCTCTGCCTCTCGATCATCATTCAGATCTTGAATCAGCTGAGAAACAGGCCCTTCAACCATGCTGGTCAGCTCATGCTTATCTGCAACAAACATAGTTTCCATCTCAAGTAAGTACTTAACTTACATCTTAAAAAACTGACCATTATCTTTCTGTAGCTGAAGTTTACCTAATTCACTATTGTCAACACCACAAATCGTCAAACTATCTGCACACCTACACATCAAATCACTGATATTCATATCCGGATTATTAATATTTTGCCTGAAGTTGGAGTCGATGTGGTTTGATTGGGCAATCACAGGTGATTTGTTTCTCAAAAAGATATTAGTGAACCATATCTATATTTACACAACACTGGCCTACACTGAATAATTTTTTTTCATTTCAAATTAAGTTTCAGAAAACTTATCTTCAGAGCACATACCAGTGGGGTTCTGACTTATGTCTTTCGATCTTTAGTCAGGTACCCATAACTCAACCACTAAACTATGGTTTTCTGATTAAGAAGTAGCAGTGGAAATACAATGGAAACTTTGTCATGCTCTAAAATATTTAAATTAGATAATCTAACACTGCATCCAAATCTCTGTTTGGAATGGATATCCTGCATTCAGAAACCTCTAGCGGTTTATGAATAAAAAAATAACCATAGTTAAAATGAATTAGATTTATTTCAGAGGGAAACTGAATTAATGACTGAATGTTTTAATTAATTCAAAGATGCCAGTTCATGTGCCATTAATGGCTGTAAAGTGCTGACATCTATCATTTTCAGATGTTTGTTCTTTGTCAACAAAAAGTAGAACTTTCATATTTGTAATAAGACCATCAGATATAGGAGCAGAAGTAGGCCTTTCAGCCCATTGAGTCTGCTCTGCCACTCAATCATGGGCTGATCCAATTCTTCCCGTCATCCCCACTCCCCTGCCTTCACCCCATACCCTTTGATGCCCTGGCTAATCAAGAACATATCTATCTCTGCCTTAAATACACCCAATGACTTGGCCTTCACAGCCGCTCGTGGCAACAAATTCCACAGATTTACTACCCTCTGACTAAAGTAATTTCTCCGCATCTCAGTTTAAAAAGGACATCTTTCAATCCTGAAGTCGTGCTCTCTTGTCCAAGAATCCCCTACCATGGGAAATAACTTTGCCATATATAATCTGTTCAGCCCTTTTAACATTTGGAATGTTTGGATGAGACCCCCCCCCCTCATGAAAAGCAGCTGTCCCAACAGCGACCCCTGTGGAACTCCACTGGTAACTGGCAGCCAGCCAGAATAAGATCCCTTTATTCCCGCTATCTGCTTTCTGCCAACCAGCCAATGCTCCACCCACACTAGTAACTGGTAACTAGTAATTTTCCAGTCATCCAGTACAATGCCAGAATCTATTGATTCTTGAAAGATCATTGTTAATGCCTCCGCAATCTCTCCAGCTACTTCCTTCAGAACCTGAGGGTGCATTCCATCGGGTACAGAAGACTTATCCACCCTCAGACCATTAAGCTTCCTGAGCGCCTTCTCATTCGTAATTTTCACTGCACATACTTCACTTCTCTGACACTCTTGAATGTCTGGTATACTGCAGACATCTTCCACTGTGAAGACTGATGCAAAATACACATTCAGTTCCTCTGCCATCTCTGCATCTCTCATTACAATATGTCCAGCCTCATTTTGTATTGGTCCTAAACCTACCCTCGACTCTCTTTTACCCTTTGTACAGTATACTTAAAAAAGCTTTTAGTATCTTCTTTGATATTAGTCGCCATCTTCCTCTCATAATTCGTCTTTTCCTTCCGAATAACCTTCTCAGTTTCCTTCTGCAAGTTTTTAAAAGCTCCCCAATCCTCTGTCTTCCCACTAGCTCTGGCTTCCTTGTGTGCCCTCTCTTGTTTTTACTTTGGCTCTGACTTCACTGGAGATGTAGCTTGTAAATGCAAATATATTCACAGTAATATACTTTATACACAAGATAAATTAAATAGTGTGGTTGGATGGGGAAATCAAAAAGATTTAAGAGTGGCTGCAGTCCAATTTTCCAAGAAAAGCTTTAATACACAATGATGATTAATACAAATAGAATGTTAGGGTGTGTGATCAAGAATGACAAAGTCCAAAAATGTCTAACAAAATGCGTGGTACGTTATTGAGTTCATACGTACATGGTTATTTTCACCTTTAATCATAATTTTTCATTTTGAAGTCCATAAAGGATCACAACTACAGTTATCCCAGTGATTTGATCTGTTTCTTTCCATGAAGGAAAGGATTTAACAGTATTTTTATCAAAGTGAACAGAGAGCAAGATAGGATGTTTTCATTATTAATCTTTATTGAAATACGAGAAACTAGCTTTTCAAATTTGAAATAGATCCAAACATTTTAGAAAAGGAATTCATTGCAGGATCTTTCTATAAAAACATTGCTCGAGCAATCTATTAATGATTCAAAGAGCAAAAAAAAAGGTTTTTTGATAAACTCCTATGGATTATTCAACAAGAACAAAATCTGACCTTAATTTTTTAAATTCATAACAATGCTTTTTAAATTGTTGGTTCTAATCTACTCTGTTACCCTTTCTGTGAGGTTTTCAATTTATAAGCATGCAAGGCATCATTATGTAGTAATTTGCACCAAAGCTGACTTATAAAATTTATGAAGCTCAAAAATTTTGACTCTCTGCTCCTGTGGCATGTCATGGTAATTTGCTTAAGACTGCAAGCTAGACAAGAAGTCTTAGCATTATTTCTATCATTTTGTTGAAGATTCACACTCCATGTGAAAAACAGTTTTGAAAAATCACTGAAGAAGTGAAGTCATAGAATGTACACCGTGTGGAGGATTTCAGATTATTGTTGCTCAGTATCATTGCAACTGATCAAGTCCAGAACACCACAGCTGGGCTTACAGCAGATATTGAAAGGAACAACCCAAATGTTCCACTGTTCCAAATCCACCTGTAATATATCTATCTATCTATCTATCTCAGAACAAACCGACTACACAAATACAGCAGTAAGGGCATGAAGACAATGATATCTGCAGCTTCCTCTCCAAAGTCCACACCATTCTGACTTGAAAATATATGTCCATTTCTTCCTGTTCACTGAGTTAAACTCTTGCAATCTTTGCCCATTAGCAGAATAGGAGGTCCTACAGCAGAAAGACTGCAATGTTTAATATAACCATATAACAATTACAGCACGGAAACAGGCCATCTCGGCCCTTCTAGTCCATGCCGAACATTTACTCTCACCTAGTCCCATCTACCTGCGCTCAGCCCATAACCCTCCATTCCTTTCCTGTCCACGTACCTATCCTATTTTTTTTAAATGACAAAATCGAAACTGCCTCTACCATTTCTACTGGAAGCTCGTTCCACACAGCTACCACTCTCTGAGTAAAGAAGTTACCCCTCATGTTACCCCTAAACTTTTGCCCTTTAACTCTCAACTCATGTTCTCTTGTTTTAATGAAGAAAAATGGTCCACCATCACCTTAACATGAACATTCATTGCTGAAGTTTTACATGTTCTCCATTCCCTAATGTTTTTTTAATGAGGGAATCCCCTCATATTGGAATTTTCTGATGGACAAAGAAGATGGTCAAAGAGAGAGAATTTGTTGTATGTCCAAGGGATGGCTTTTTAGAACAGCTTGTTGTTGAGTCCACTAGGGGATCAGCTGTGCTGGATTGGGTGTTGTGTAATGATCTGGAGGTGATAAGAGAACTTAAGGTTAAGGAACCCTTAGGGAACAGTGATCACAATATGAAATCTGAGAGAGAAAAAATAAAATCTAATGTGTCAGTATTTCAGTGGAATAAAAGAAATTACAATGGCATGAGAGGGGAACTGGCCGAAGTTGACCGGAAGGGACATTTGCGGGAAGGACAGCAGGGCAGCGACGGCTGGAGTTTCTGCGAAAAATGAGGGAAGTGCAAGGCAGACATATTCCAAATAAGAAGTAATTTTCAAAGGGAAGAAGGACACTACCATGGCTGGCAAGTGAAGTCAGAGCCAAGGTAAAAGCAAAAGAGAGGGCATACATGGAAGCCAGAGGTAGTGGGAAGATAGAGGACTGGGGAGCTTTTAAAAACTTGCAGAAGGAAATTAAGAAGGTCACTTGGATAGAAAATATGAATTATGAGAGGAAGCTGGCGACTGATATCAAAGAAGATACTAAAAGCTTTTTCAAGTATTTAAAGGGTAAAAGAGAGTTAAGGGTAGATATAGGACCATTACAAAATGCCACTGGAGATATTGTAATGAGAGATGCAGAGATGGCAGAGGAACTTAATGCGTATTTTGCATCAGTCTTCACAGTGGAAGACGTCTGCATTATACCGGACATTCAAGAGTATCAGGGAATTGAGGTTTGTGCAGAAGGTGCTCAGGAAGCTTAATGGTCTGAGGGTGAATAAATCTCCTGGACCTGATGGAATGCACCCTTGGGTTCTGAAAGAAGTAGCTGGAGAGATTGCAGAGGTGTTAACGATGATCTTTCAAGAATTGATAGATTCTGGCATTGTACCTGGAAAATTGCAACTGTTACTCCGCTATTTAAGAAGGGTGGGAGGCAGCAGAAAGAAAACTATAGACCTGTTAGCCTGACATCAGTGGTTGGGAAGTTGTTGGAATCAATTGTTAAGGATGAGATTACAGAATACCTGGAGGCACATGACAAGATAGGCCAAAGCCAGCATGGTTTCCTGAAAGGAAGATCCTGCCTGACAAACCTACTGCAATTCTTTGAGGAAATTACAAGCAGGGTAGACAAAGGAGATGCAGTAGACGTCGTGTACTTGGATTTTCAGAGGGCCTTTGACAAGGTGCCACACATGAGGCTGCTTAGCAAGCTCAGGGCCCATGGAATTACAGGGAAGATACATAGTGGGTGGAGCATTGGCTGATTGGCAGAAAACAGAGAGAGGGAATAAAGGGATCCTATTCTGGCTGGCTGCCAGTTACCAGTGGAGTTCCACAGGGGTCGGTCGGTTAGGGGAATGGGCAAAGAAGTGCCTAATGAAATACAATGTTGGAAAGTGTATAGTCGTGCACTTTAGTGGAAGAAATAAACGGGCAGACTATTATTTAGATGGAGAGAGAATTCAAAATGAAGAGATGCAAAGGGACTTGGGAGTCCTTGTGCAGGATACCCTAAAAGTTAACCTGAAGGTTGTGTCAGTTGTGAAGAAGGCGAGTGCAATGTTGGCATTCATTTCTAGAGGTATAAGAGCTGGGATGTGATGTTGAGGCTCTCTCAGGCACTCGTGAGACCACACTTGGAGTATTGTGTGCAGTTTTGGACTCCTTATTTTAGAAAGGATATACTGACATTGGAGAGGGTTCAGAGAAGATTCACGAGAATGATTCCAGGAATGAGAGGTTTACCGTATGAGGAATGCCTGGCAGCTTTTGGGCTGTATTTCCTGGAGTTCAGGAGAATGGGGGGGGGGGGGATCTCATAGAAACATTCCAAATGTTAAAAAGCCTGAACAGATTAGATATGGCAAAGTTATTTCCCATGGTAGGGGATTCTAGGACAAGAGGGCATGATTTCAGGATTGAAGGACGTCCTTTCAGAACTGAGATGCGGAGTGTCATGTACCCCGTGACGGGTTAAAAATCCAGCAGAAATGGAGAACACCTTGAAGTCCAGTATTGCTATTAATTAATGGTATTTATTAGTAACTATACAATACAGTAATATAAAATCAGATCTATATCAAACAGATTAGCAATGATTATACATGTAAGTGTGGAAGTATATATGAAAACCAAGCTTCTTCAAGCCTAGGGGTAAATAGATAATCTTACGATGATGAGTAAAGTTCAGTTCAGTTTGTGGTATTAAGTTGAGCAGGGATGAAAAGAGAGAGAGGGAGAGATTCGAGTCTTCAGGTGTGCTGACACTGTCGATCTTCCCGTTGTCCTCCGAAATCCTTTAGAAGTCACCAGCTGTGACCACAACAAAGGGGACCGTTCTTCTGTGGTGGAATTATCAACCCAGGCGAGTGTCGGACACACGAATATCTCCCCACCAGTGACACACTTTTCACACTGCAAGAGCCACAGATCAATCCGCCTGATCGATCCTCCAAAACCCACTTTTTCTGTGGGCACAACAAAGCTCATTCAGTGTCCAAAACCATGTGTCTCTAGATCTAACAGCTGACCTTCTATTTATCTCACCGTGCTGAATACTAGCTGTCCATCAAGCGGCTCCTCCCATCTCTCTCTGTAAGAACTTGGAAGCTGCCAGTGTCCTTGTGGAAAGTATAAACAAACTGTGAGCAGTCTTCGCCTCTCTCTCTCTCTTTCTTTCTTTCTCTCTCTTTTTAACAAGGTGACTGTTGTTGAACAACTCTCTCTCTTTTCAAAAGCACAGTTCATAGGGGTAATTCAGGACCCTGTCACAGGAGAAATTAGTCAGAGGGTGGTAAATCTGTGGAATTTTTTGCCACAAGTGGCTGTGAAGGCCAAGTCATTGGGTGTATTTAAGGCAGAGATACATAGGTTCTGGATTAGCCAGGGGATCAAAGGGTATGGCATGAAAGCAGGGGAGTGGGGATGACTGGATGAAATGCATCAGCCTATGATTGAATGGTGGAGCAAACTCGATGGGCTGAATGGCCTACTTCTGCTCCTATATCTTATGGCCTTATGTTCTTAAGATGATTATTCAGAGTAGAATGCATGGTTTGTGGCTTTTTCCCCCTTGCCTTTAAACCATCTCTCAAAACTATTGTTCACATTCCAAATAATTCTAAACCCTGATATGGTCATGACTCAGACCGTAGACATGATTCTTTGATAACTTACAGTGAAAAGTGAGTATTGCCAACAGAGCAATGTATTTGATTCTAGGGAGTTTGTGCAGGTAGACTTTCTAGTTACTCTATAAGTAAAGGAGGTACTAATATATTTTTATCCTTTTTCACTTGGCAATGAAGCATGACCTATCAAATATACTTTAATATTTTAAAATAGTTCTGAAATGAGATGCTCATGCAGTGAACATTGTATTTTGGATATGGTGAAGGCTGGAGAAGATGTGTGCAGCTTTAATCCCAAGGCAATAAGTATTTGAGTCAAAATTTAAGATTATGAAATAGTCTTCCCTGATTCCTGGCCTTGTTTTGTTCAATGTGTTGTCCAGAATATTTGTAAGATAGGCAAACTAGACAGTAAGGGCATTTTTCATTACCTAATATATAAACAAGGAAACTCAATAATATCAATAAAAATGATGGGCAAATAGATGAGGGGTGATTGATAAGTTTGTGGCCTAAGGTAGAAGGAGTCAATTTTAGAAAACCTAGCACATTTATTTTTCAACATAGTCCCCTCCTACACTTACACACTTAGTCCAGCGTTCGTGGAGCATAGGGATCCCTTCTTTTTGAAGTCGGTGTCCTGGACCTCCTGAAAGTGGTCCAAAACAGGGGTAATTGATAAGTTCATGGGTTAAGGTAGAAGGAGATGAGTTATTAACTTGAAACTTTCTGCTTAATCATTCAAAGAGTTGAACTGCACGTGTTTGTAACGAGAGCTGCATAACTCATCTCCTTCTACCTTAGGCCACGAACTTATCAATCACCCCTGCTGTGGACCACTTTCTTCACTTCCGACTTCTACAAAGAAGGGATCCATATGCTTCACGACCGCTGGACTAAGTGTGTAAATATAGGAGGGGACGATGTTGAAAAATAAATGTGCTAGGTTTTCTAAAATTGACTCCTTCTACCTTAGGCCACAAACTTATCAATCACTCCTCGTAGTTACTATTAAATCACAGTTGAACATTATGAAGCACTGCAATTTGCAGTTTAGCTAAATGTTATCATTCTTTCTTGTGAGGGGCAAATTTTTCTTTGTGTTCATAACAAATGTTTAAAAAACACTATTGCTGGTAATGGAACAATTCTTTAGCTTTCCACTGTTGGCATTCAACACAAATGGAGAAAAAGCCTTCCTGTTCTCTGTTCTAACAATGTGCCTAGATGAAATCTCAAAATAAAACTTTCAGCTAATTTTTTCCATTCACCAGACTGCAATATTTTGCATTTTATCAGCTTCTGCAGATGTTCAA
The DNA here is from genome assembly GCF_030028105.1 of Mobula birostris. Lineage (NCBI taxonomy): Eukaryota > Metazoa > Chordata > Chondrichthyes > Myliobatiformes > Myliobatidae > Mobula > Mobula birostris. The sequence goes on along the minus strand of NC_092371.1, from coordinate 210,558,216 downwards.
AGGATTAATTGCAATGCAACTTCAGAACATTATGGAAAGGTAAAATATTATTTCCACCCAATTTATTGGAGCAGCAAACTATCTGCTGGAGCAATGTGGTAGGTTGAGCAGCATCTGCGAGAAGAAAGCAACCGTTGATGTTTCGGGATAAAAAATCGGGATAACTCCATTAATTCTATTAACCCCATTAGTTGGAGCTTGAATAAATTTTTGATCGTACTGAAAGTAAGTGTCCTCAGCTCCATCATCTAACCTTCAAAAACGGTTCAATGTGTATGATAATGATCCACACTAATGCACTATATTAATGCAAGTAATAATTTCCATTTACTACAAATTTTAGGAATAGAGTGTATTTTGTTTTAAGGTCATTGTTTAATTCATAACTGTCTTCTGAAAGTATCCATCTTTAAAAAATTCTGTCCATTTTTAATTTCCATTTGTCTTGTACTTACTTCTTTACCTCCATTGCTCTACTTCCCTTCTGGACTATGATCATTGATCTAATTTTTTTGATTTTTTCTTCTCCCATTACAACTTTCTTTCATCTTCTCCTGTTATTGATCTTATCATTTAATTTCCATAAGACCATCAGATCTTGGAGCAGAATTAGATCATTTGGCCCATTGAGTCTGCTCCACCATTTCATCATGGCCGATCCATTTCCTCTCAGCACCAATCTCCTGCCTTCTCCCTATAACTCTTCATGCCTTGACTAATCAAGAATCTGTCTTAAATATACCCATTGACTTGGCCTCCACGACCACCTGTGGCTACGAATTTCACAGATTCACCACTCTCTGGCTGAAATATCTCTTCCTCATCTCCATTCTAAATGAACGTACTCCAAGTATGTCAAAACCACATCTGTAACAATCAACTCCCAATATCTTTCCAATCACTGTCAAACTAACTGGTCTTTGATTTCCTTTCTTCTGCCTCTCTCTTTTCTTGAAGAGTGGAATGACATTTGCAATTTTTCAGTCCTTGGAAACCATGCCAGAATCTCTTCAGCTACCTTTTTCAGAACCCTGGAGTGTAGACCAGCTGGTACAGGTGTTTTATCTACCATCAGACCTTTCAATTTCACAAGCACGTTCTCCCAAATAATGGGAACTTCACTCATGTCTGCCTCCTGCTACTCTCATACTTCTGGCATACTGCTAGTGGCTTTCACAGTGAAGACTGATGCAAAATAGTTTTTCAGTTCATCGGCTTTTTTCTTGTTTCCCGTTACTACCTCTTCAGCATCATTCTCCAGCAGTCTGATATCTACTCTCACCTCTCTTTTACTCTTGACATAGCTGAAGGTACTTTTGGTATCCTCATTAGTATTACTGGCTAGCTTACCTTTGTATTCCGTCTTTTACCTCTTTATTGCTTTTTTAGTTGCCTGTTGCAAGTTTTTAAAAGCTTTCTAATCCTCACTAATTTTTGCTTTATTATATGCCCTCATTTTAGCTTTTATCTTGGCTTTGACTTCCCTTAGCAGCATTGGTTGCATCATCCTGCCTTTAGAATACTTCTTTGGACATATCAATCCTACACCTTCCAAATCGCTCCCAGAAATTCCAGCCATTGCTGCTTCTCTTGTCACCTCTGCTAGTGTCCCCTTCCAATCAACCTTTCTCAGCTCCTCTCTCGTGCCTTTGTAATTCCCTTTACTCCACTGTAATACTGATACATCTGACTTTATCTTCTCCCTCTCAAATTGCAGGGTGAATTCAATTATATTATGGACCCTATGGGTTCCTTTACCTTAAGCTCCTTACTCAATTACGATTCATTGCACAATGCCCAATCCAGAACAGCTGATCCCCTAGTGGGCTCAACCAAGAGCTGCTCTTAAAAGCCATATTTAAGGCATTATACAAATTTCTCCTCTTGGGATTCAGTGGAATACTCCAGAAGTAAGGGTAGCCAAAAAAAAGTGGTGCATCAAGTGAAAGACCTGAAGTAATGGGGGACAACAAATTGAAGAAAATGGGTGAATTGGAGGAATTTATAGTTCTGTATAAAATTAAAGGTCAGAAGGAAGGGGAAGGAGGACTTAGAGCCCTTAATCCTTAGAAAGTGGCAGCAGCATTAAAGAACCAAATAGGTAAAGGATTCCAGGCCAAGATTTTGTCTAATGGATTGCTGAAAATGTGTTGCAAAGATATTGACCTTTATAACAGTGCTAAAATGGTGGGAAAATTGGTTGTGAAAGTGGAGTGTATTACTCAGAAAGAAAGGAAGGGAGTTAAGGGGGTAGTGTAAGGTATTTGGTCTGGCATGACTGAAAAGGAAATTTTGGACAATATTAAAGGTGGTCGAGTGATTGAAGCCAAACGATTAAAATCGAGAGAAGGTGGTAATTGGGATTCTCCTGTTCTTCTGGTTTTTGCAGGTGATGTTCTTCCAACTGGAGTCTATCTTGGGTGTATGTCTTATCAAGTTAGAGAATACATTAGACCTCCCTTACGCTGTTATAATTGCCGGAGATTTGGACATGTTGCTGGTTCATGTCGAGGTAAAAGAAGATGTATGAAATGTGGAGAGGATCATGATATTAAAGCATGTAAGGCAGCAGTGCCTAAATGCAGTAACTGTGGAGGGGACCATATAGCGACGTTCAGAGGATGTGAGTATTTTAGAGTAAGGCAAAGCAGATTCAGGATGTTAGTATCCAACAAAAAATATCATATGCTGAGGCAGTAAAGAATGTTGATAGAGAACAAAGGTTGAGTAAAGAAAAGATTGGAATGATGGGGAGTCAGTTCATTCCGAGTTTTCCAACTATTGTTCCTTCAGGCATGTTGTTGATGACTAAAGAGTCTTTTCTGGTGTTTGTTGTTGATATGCTGGTTGGGGCTAAAACTACAGCCAAGAGGTCGGATATGATAAAAGTAGTTGTTGGAGCTGCAGAGAGATTCTTTGATATAAAACAGATTTTGCCGGAAAAATTACATGAGTTTATGACAGACAAACAATCACTGAATACTTCCCAGTTGTGGGGATCAGAGAGTACAGAGGAGCTTTATGTGGATGAAGAGGCCAATAATTAGTATTTGGATGTTTTTAATATTACAATGGAATGCAAGAAGTTTATCTGCAAATGGTCAAGAATTGAAAAGATTTGTTGGAACTTTTAAAGACAAGTCTGATTTGATCTGTATACAGGAGACATGGTTAAAGCCTCATTTAGATTTTGTGATCCCTGGATATGATAGTTTGAGAGCTGACAGAACGGGTAAATCTGGTTGAGGGTGTGCAACTTTCTTAAAAACAGGACTCCAGTTTAGAAGACTTGATTTTAAATCTAACCTTAAAATTGTGGCTGTGGAGGTTTGGAGCTCTCGTGGTCAAATAACTTTGATTAACTTTTATAATCCAGGTAATATGATGTTATCTGATTTGGATGAAATTATGAATAAGGTAAAATCCCCAGTAATCTGGGTTGGGGATTTCAATGTCCATAATCCTATATAGGGTAGTGAAAGTAAAGATAGTAATGGAGTGGTAGCAGAGGAGTTTCTAGATAAATACAACTTGGTACTGCTAAATGATGGAAGGCCTACAAAATTTAATATTGTAAAGAATACTTGTTGTCACTTAGACTTATCTATTACTTCCTCAAACTTAGCTAGGGTTGGGGAATGGGATGTTATGGGCAGATACACACCAGGAAATGAACACTATCCTACTCTGCTCTTAAACGCATCTCCCCCATTTCACGTACATCTGCTCTCACTCCATCCTCTTGCCACCCCACTAGCAATAGGGTTCCCCTGGTCCTCACCGACCACCCCACCAGCCTCCGGGTCCAACATATTATTCTCCGTAACTTCCGCCACCTCCAACGGGATCCCACCACTAAGCACATCTTTCCCTCCCCCCCTTCTATCTGCATTCCGCAGGGATCGCTCCCTACACAACTACCTTGTCCATTCGTCCCCCCCATCCCTCCCCACTGATCTCCCTCCTGGCACTTATCCGTGTAAGCGGAACAAGTGCTACACATGCCCTTACACTTCCTCCCTTACCACCATTCAGGGCCCCAAACAGTCCTTCCAGGTGAGGCAACACTTCACCTGTGAGTCGACTGGGGTGATATACTGCGTCCGGTGCTCCCGATGTGGCCTTTTATATATTGGCGAGACACGACGCAGACTGGGAGACCGCTTTGCTGAACATCTACGCTCTGTCCGCCAGAGAAAGCAGGATCTCCCAGTGGCCACACATTCTAATTCCACATCCCATTCCCATTCTGACATGTCCATCCACGGCCTCCTCTACTGTAAAGATGAAGCCACACTCAGGTTGGAGGAACAACACCTTATATTCCGTCTGGGTAGCCTCCAACCTGATGGCATGAACATCGACTTCTCTAACTTCCGCTAAGGCCCCACCTCCCCCTCGTACCCCATCTGTTACTCATTTTTATGCACACATTCTTTCTCTCACTCTCCTTTTTCTCCCTCTGTCCCTCTGAATATACCTCTTGCCCATCCTCTGGTCCCCCCCCCTTGTCTCTCTTCCCGGACCTCCTGTCCCATGATCCTCTCGTATCCCCTTTTGCCTATCACCTGTCCAGCTCTTGGCTCTATCCCTCCCCCTCCTGTCTTCTCCTATCATTTTGGATCTCCCCCTCCCCCTCCAACTTTCAAATCCCTTACTCACTCTTCCTTCAGTTAGTCCTGACGAAGGGTCTCGGTCTGAAACGTCGACTGCACCTCTTCCTACAGATGCTGCCTGGCCTGCTGCGTTCACCAGCAACTTTGATGTGTGTTACTATCCTATATTATGTAGATTTGGTAGAAATTTGATTGTAGAAGTTGAGGAGAGGTCTGCTAGGTATAATTTTTCTTTGGCCCATTGGGATGAGTACCAGGAGAAAGCTGTGGATATAATAGAAGAGATTAATAGCGAGGGCTCCATAGACGATTGGAATGAATTCTTCTGTTCTATCATTCATAAAATTGCTCAGTTGACTATCCTGCTACGGAATGTTCCTAAGGCTTGAGCACTAGTTCCATGGTGGAATAAAAATTGTAAGAAACAGAAATAGAGCTTACAGGAAATTAAGAAAGTACCCAGTGTTAGATAATGTTATGGAGTATAGAAAGGAAAGAGCCGTAGCAAGGAGAGTAATTAAAAATGCAGAGGGATAGTTGGGGAAGATTTTGTGGAACCCTGAGCCCTGAGACACCTATAAGCAGCTATGGACGATCATTCACAGAATGTCAGGGATATATTGGAAACCATCTATCCCAGCTTTGCTGGAAGGAGATATTGAAACTGTAACCAATAAGGAAAAGGCTGATATGTTTGTAGAGGTGTTCCAAGCGTTACACAGTTCTGGAGAATTAGGTGATTTGAGAAAGGAAATTATGTTAAAGGAAAGTTGGAAACTGGACAGGAGTTTGGATGATAATAGCTCCGTAAATTTGTTTTTCTCCCTTCAGGAATTACAGGAAGCTGTCCAATCAGGTTCAAACACTTCTCCGGGTAGGGATGGACTGTGTTATGAATTGCTTAAGCATTTAGATGACTCTGTATTAATAGAAATTCTAGCATTGTTTAATTCAGTGTGGAAAGAAGGAAGATTACCAGTAGAATGGAAGCATGCGGTGGTAGTTCCGTAGTTCCAGTTTTAAAGCCAGGTAAGGACACGTCTAGTCCTAGTTTGTATTGGCCTATAGCTTTAACGTCAGCGCTTTGTAAAATTATGGAACGAATGGTCACCAACAGACTTGTTTATTTTTTGGAAAATAAGAGACATTTCGCTGCCTATCAAAATGGTTTTAGAACTGGAAGATCAACAATGGGATCTGTTGCCCTTTTAGATCATGATATTAAAAAAGCACTTCAAAATAGAGAAGTAATGGTAAGTGTATCTCTAGATATTGAAAGGGCATATTTCTCACTATGGAAGGATGGCTTATTAATTAAACTCTATGATGCGGGAATTAGAGGTAGGATGTTTAATTGGATCAAAGATTTCCTTAAGGAAAGGACAATTCAAGTAAGAATAGGCGGAACAAGCTCCAAGTCAGTTAAAATAGGTAATGGTACCCCTCAAGGAAGTGTCATTAGTCCAGTTCTTTTTAATGTCATGATAAATGATATCTTTGATCAGATAGGGACAGGATTTGGCAAATCATTGTCTGCAGATGATGGTGCAATCTGGAAAAGAGGAAGAAACATCAAGTATATATTAAGGCAAGTACAAAAGGCTTTAAGATCAGTTGAAAACTGGGCTAATAAATGGGGTTTCAGGATTTCTCCTTCCAAGTCCAAATATATGATTTTTGGCTTTAGAAGAAAGATTCCTGATTGTGAATTGTGTCTATATGATTCTCCACTAGAAAAAGTCGAGGTATTCAAGTTTTTAAGTGTCTGGTTTGATGAAAGACTTACTTGGAGGGTTCATATAGATAAAACAATTGGAAAGTGTGAGAAAGTTTTAAATGTTTTGAGAAGTATTGCTGGATGTAACTGGGGAGCAGGGCGGGAAACTATGTACTTAATATGTACTTAATAGATCAGTTATAGATTATGGTTGTATTGCTTATGGTTCTGCTGCAACAGCAGTGCTTGGAAAACTAGACACTGTGCAGTCCAAAGCACTTAGGCTCTGTTGTGGAGCTTTTAGAACAACATCAGTCCCGGCATTATGTGTGGAGATGGGAGAAGTGCCTCTGCATTTAAGACGAATTCAGTTGGGCCTGCAGTATTGGGCAAAGCTAAATGGATTCAATCAAAACTGTCCACCAAAGTGTCTTTTGCAGGGGAAGTCGGAGCACCAAAGTAAAATTAAAAGATACCCATTTTTAGATTTGGTTAATAACTGGGCTATGAAATTGAAACTGACTGAGGAAGACATAGCTGACCAAATTTGCTTGCCATCCGTCCCTTTTTGGCTCCTTCTAGAACCAGAAGTAGACCTATTCCTCCTTTTTCAGCTTTAAGGAAGCGGTGCAATTACATCAGCATTGATCACAAATGAATATTAAAATAATAAATGGGAATCTTATCTGAAGATTTTTACTGATGGCTCAGTGGACCCAGAGAGCAGTAGGGCAGGATTTGGGATGTATGTGTCTCAACTTGGAGCTAAGATTGGTCACCGGGTTTCAGATGGTGTTTCTGTCTTTGCAGCAGAATTATTAGCAATCCTCTGGGCCTTATGGTGGATAGAAGACTCTCGACCACGTAGGGTTATCATCTGTTCGGATTCTGCTGCTGCCTTAGAGGCTATCATAGGGAATAAATCAAAAGCTCGTCCTGACATAGTTGTTGAGATTCTCTTAGTGTTGTTTAGAGTAGGGAAGATGGGTTGTGCAGTTAGATTTTCATGGATACCTGGGCATGCTCGGGTGGAGGGAAATGAAATTGTGGATGGCATTGCAAAGTCTTCCTTACAGAGCAGGCAAGTAGAAATTAGGGTTCCCCTAGGCAGAGCAGAATTGAGAAGTAGGATTAAAAAAAGTATAGAGAAGAAATGGCAGGAGGATTAGAAAAATGGATTAAGGAGCAGGCATTGTTTTTCTAGTCACCCACTAGTTAAAAAAGTCTCAAACTGTTTCCTTTTAAGTCGTGGAGATATAGTGAAATTAACAAGACTTAGGTTGGGGCATTGTGGGTTAAACTATTATTTAAAGATAATGGGAAAGCACTGGATTATGTGACTGTGGCAGTCCAGAGACAGTCCAACATGTTGTGCTGAGTTGTAATCGATACAAAATTGAAAGAAGCATGTTGTTCAAGAGGCTATCTGGCTTAAATTTATTTTGGCTTTCTATTAAATCTTTGCTTGGCCATCAAGAGAATCAACATCTGATTGAAAAGCTTATTATTCAGTTTATATGTGAGACTAGGTTGTATTCGAAAATTTGAGTTCCTTGAAGTTCTATAATTAATTATACATCCTGCGGAAGGCTGTAATATGCCTAGGTGCATCTAAACAGCCGGAAATAGAAGAAGAAGAACTGTAGTCTTCTTTCAGCCATGACTCAGTGATGTCCACAGCATCATACGTGCCAATCTCTAACTGTGCTACAAGTTCATCTACCTTATTCCGTATATTGTGTGAATTCAAATGTTACACCTTCAGTCGTGTATTCACTCTTTTGAGTTTGTCCCCTTTTAGATTGTAACTCACCCTGCTGACTGCAATTTTGCCCTATCATCAGCCTGTCCTTGCTTGCATTCTCACTATGTACTGGCTCTGCATGTAAACCAACTTCCCCATCCTCAGCCCTATCATTCCGATTCCCATCCCCCACCAAATTAGTTTAAACCCTCTCAAACAGCTCTAGCAAACCTACCTACAAGGATGTTGATCCCACTCGGGTTCAGGTGTAACCCGTCCCTTTTGTACAGGTTGTATCTTCTTCAGAAGAGATCCCAATGATCCAGAAATCTGAACCCCAGCCCCCTGCACCAGTTCCTCAACCACACGTTTTTCTACCAAATGCATCTGTTCTAACCCTCATTGGCATGTGCAACAGGTAGCAATCCAGAGATTACTACCCTGGCCATCCTGCTTTTCAGCTTTCTACCTAGCTCCTTGCAGCCAACAATGAAGCACACCAGAGGTTCCTTGCAGTCCTGACAAAGGGTCCCGGCCTGAAACGTCGACTGTACCTCTTCCTAGAGATGCTGCCTGACCTGCTGTGTTCACCAGCAACTTTGATGTGTGTTGCTTGAATTTCCAGCATCTGCAGAATTCCTCGTGTCTGCATTTCTGCAAATGGATTTAATGATCTGGTCAGAATTAATGGAATCCTCAATGCTGAGAAGTACAAACAAATCCTCATCCATCATGCAATACCATCAGGGAAGTATCCGATCAATCCCAAGTTCATTCATCAGCAGGACAATGGCCCCAAACCCACAGCTAAGGTCATAAAGAACTACCTTCAGTGAAAAGAAGAACAAAGAGTTCTACAACAGATGGTATGGCCTCCACAGAGCCCTGATCTCAGATTAGTAGAATCTTAGATGGAGACAAGAGGGCATACAGGAGTGAGATATGTCAACTAGTGGAGTGGTGTCGCAGCAACAACCTTGCACTCAACGTCAAAGAGCTGGTTGTGGACTTCAGGAAGGTTAAGGTGAAGGAACACATACCAATCCTCACAGAGGGAACAGAAGTGGAGAGAGTGAGCAGTTTCAAGTTCCTGGGTATCAAGATCTCTGAGGACCTAACCTGGTCCCAACATATTGATTCAGCTACAAAGAAGGCAAGACAGCATCTATACTTCATTAGGAGTTTGAAAGCACTCAAAAACTTCTATAGATGTACTGTGGAGAGCATTCTGACACACTGCATCACTGTTCGGTATGTCGGAGGAGGGGAGTTACTGCATAAGATTGAAAGAAGCTGCAGAGGGTTGTAAATTTAGTCGGCTCCATTTTAGGTACTAGCCTACAAAGTACCCAGGCATATTCAAGGAGCGGTGTCTCAGGAAAGCAGTGTCTATTATTAAGGACCCCCAGCACCTATGGCAAGCCCTTTTCTCACTGTTACCATCAGGTGGGAGGTACAGAAGCCTGAAGGCACACACTTAGTGATTCAGGAACAGCTTCTTCCCCTTTGCCATCCAATTCCTAAATGGACATTTATCCTGTGAACACTACCTCACTTTTTTTAATATATATTATTTCTGTTTTTGCATGATTTTTAATGTATTCATTATACGTATGCTGTAATTTATTTATTATTACTTTTTTTCTTCTATATTATGTATTGCATTGAACTGTTGCTGTTAAGTTAACACATTTCACGACACATGCCAGTGATAATAAATTTGATTCTGATTCCGAACATCATCAAGGCTGTCTGGGATTACCTGGAGAGACAGAAGAAAGTGAATCAGCCAGAATTTGCAGGAGAACTGTGACAAGTTGTCCAAGATGTTTGGAACAACCTACCAGCCAATTTTCTTATAAAACTACATGACGGTGTACCTCAGAGAATTAATGCAGTTTTAAAGGCGAACTGAGTATTGATTTGACTTAGTTTTTTACTGTTCACCACTCTTTATAGTAAATATTTTGATATTTAGAAACTTTTCATTTCTTTATTCTTTTATAAAGCATCTTCGCTTTACAGAATTTTTTTTTACATGTGCCTAAGATTTTAGCATGGTACTGTGCATTGGAATCAACATATCAGGCAGTGATGCAACCAGTTAGAATGCTCCCCATGGTACATCTGTAGAATTTTCCTCGAGTCTTTGGTGAGATACCAAATCTCCTCAAACTCCGAATGAAATATAGCTGCTGCCATGCCTCCTTGGGATGTTGAAGCCTGCAAACTTGCACACCCTTTGCATTGCTTTACCAATAAACACTGATTTAGCTTTCTTCTGTTAATTGTGTTTAATAAACATGATTCATGATTGTAACTTGTCAGACTGTGACTTGAACTTCGGTAAATGGTGTCGTGAATTACTGAATCCAGTATGTGGATTAATGGTCAACTGGGCATGCTGCCTCCCAGATTCTGATTTCCATTTGTAAACAGTGTAGGTTTCCTTGTGAAATTTGTCCTTTACTCCAGACATAATGCCCAACCCTACATCCCTGTCATGTGAGGTGGAAATGGGTAAGGCTGGCCAACAGGGCCCTGGTGAAGCTGTGTCGGCCAATCTCTGTACAGTGGATACAATGGATTACAGAAGCATGAAAGAACTCCATTGGCTTCGGGTGATGGAGATGGGAGATCATCAATGCTCTACGCTCCACTGGGAGTTAAGGGCCCAAGAAGACAAGAGGACTGGATATAAAGAGAAGTAAATGGAAAGAACCTATCTTTAATACATAGGTTGCTTTAGAAAATAATAACATCAGGAGGTACTTCGGACACATAGCTATGTAGTGCTATAGTATCTCACTTAAGAGTCATGACTAAGTGTGATGTTGGAAGCAGAAATATTGCAATTTAAATTACTTGCCAATGTTTTGGCCGTGGTGCATTTTTGGGGCAGAACAAAGGCTTAATCTGCACTTGGCACTATTACTTCTGACTGGATCATAATTCTGTGAACATGAAGTCTCTGAACTCTTTCCCATCAAACATTAATAGATGGGAAAAGGTTTTTAAGCAAAGTCTCATTTTTTGAGTGAGTTTGTTTTCAAGAAGAGCAACAAGGTTAAATGCTGGAGCTTGTTGGAAATAAACGTGGACAAAAGTAGCACTGTTCTCATTCGAACAATGCAGTTTTACATATATATTTTTCCCTTTTGACATGTAGATTATTTCAGATGTTGCCACCCTCACCCCATCTCCATTCATAACCTCATAAGCATGTGGGATGGAAGCAAAGGTCACATTTGAATACAAGTTAAGTACCTGGTCAATTAAGGAATTGACATACCAAGACAGATAGTGCTTGGTCTAAAGAGACTGAAATATGACAGACAAGCATATTGTTTGAATATGTTCTTTCACTAATTCAAACATCAAGTAAGTACGCTGCTGATAAATTCCCACCAAGATTAATTGGGATTAATTGTGAAAATACACAAAATGGACACTGTGGCATTTGCTCAGTTTGTCCCACCAAGAGACAAACTGAGCAAATACCGCAGAGTCCACTTTGAGTATTTTCACAATTAATACCAAGAGACAAACTGAGCAAATGCCACAGTGTCCATTTTGTGTATTTTCACAATTAATACCAAGAAACAAAATTCTCTCTCCATTGCACAAAATCAGAATCACGTTTATTTGTTATATAAAAGTGGTAGATAACTGCTAATGTTTGGTATTTTATGTTGATAATGCTCAGCAAATCAGACAGTGTCTTTTGAGAAGGAAACAGAGTTAAACTTACTGTTCTGGTAGAAGTTAAGAATGTGAGTCAATAGCCTGAGTTTTGGCAAGTGGGGCTTCCCACCTGTGCTTAGATTCTCATAAATAACAGGAAGCCTGTACTTCATCAACTGTGGTTTGGTTTGGAATGTCCCAATGTCTAGCAGAATTTACCATTATCAATAATCATAATGGTTTCCAAGTTGAAGTATCTTTATGTATTGTTTGTGTATTTGGTTGGGGAAGATGATCCTCTCTTAAGGTCCTTTCTATTCCATTGTAAGGAACTCCCTGAAAAGTAAACATCAGAATCATTCACATCCACTTCAAACAGCAGGAGTCTATTTGGTCTGTTGTACTGTACCTCCACCACTTCTTTGCTGGAGAAATCCAGAACTAATTTTGAAAGCCTATTCTTTACTTCGCATTGCCCAAAATATTTAATCTAATTTCACATAAATTATTAATGCTGTCACTTGTCTTTTCCTGAAACTCACTAAATCAAGAAAATGATCATAACATGTTTCTTCTTTTAAAAGTAATTTTATATTAATGACTCATAACTGATGACTCACCAATTTGAGAAATTAACCTTCCCTTTGCCCTCAGGTAAAACATCCTCATAATTTAAAAAAGTACTTATTTCAGCTCTTAACCTTCTCTGCTCCAACCAATTATCCTGAAGGACGAGACTAATTAAGGTGCATGGGTAATTGCACATGTTAAACTGCTGTCAGTTTAAGGTCTGCTCCTCTTTATATTTAATATAAACCATACCACTATTTGATGAAGGTCTGATCTCTTTATATTTGATCCCCTGCACTGCTCTAAAAAGACTCAGCCAAAGACTGAGCAACAAATATTCAACGAGACAATCCCTGTGTATTTAATACACTCTGTTTCTATGAGTTCTGAGGTGACTAATGAGGTTACTGTTTTACAGAATGGCAGAAAATACCCTTTTGTAATGGATTGGATGTGCGGGTACTCTGTGAACTGGTGTAATTTTTCTACCATTTACATGGGACTTTTGTGTGTTTCCTATCGGAGTTCACATTTCAGCATTCTAGTCTCAGTAATGAGTTCCCCATTAACAGGGAATTATTCTGCTGTTGACACATGCAACTTCCTGAAACTCAGGCTACGTCCACACTAGACCAGATAATTTTGAAAACACCGGTTTCGCGTAAAAACGATAGGCATCCACATCAGGCGTTTTTGAAAATACCTCCGTCCACATTAAAACAGGTATTTGGGCGAATCTCCTCCTACTGGGCATGTGCAGGACACATCTACAGAATTCACCCGCTTCGACGAGTAAGCTCGACTCCAACAGTTTGGACCAAGCAACAGGTGATAGCTGTGACATGTTTGGTGTGGAATCTCGCCGTGAAAGACTTGGTGCGCGTTTGTCCAGTTACAGACTAGAAAAACTTAAAAGGAAATTGCCGAATAATGGACAGCTGTTGGCTTTCGCGCAGGAGGACTTAAAACTAAAAAAACAAATACTGGAGCGTATGGAGGCAACCGACAGGGAGTTCACAGACCTGGCTGACAACGAGCATTGAAAAACTGACTAACTCTGTTGCAGCAAACACTGCTTGGTAAGCGTTCAATTTATGAGATGCAATTTTGGTACCTGTACAATGTGGCCCAGAAATCCAATTGCTCTGGAAACACACACAGGCATTATACTGAATAAGGGACCGACTTAATTTGCCCTAGAGAAATTTGGGTAAAATTTGTGCGCACCTCATAAACAAGATTGTAGCATCCAGCCAGTGTCACTCCCTTGGTTAAGCATTTCTCTACAAACGTTGAAGTCACAAAGACCAGTTGAATCTGACAGATGCACTTTGATGTCATGGCTGCATCTCTTAAGACAATTGTCCATTGTCTTTCATTACAACTAGAAGTCCATTGCACTGCTTTGGAAGCAGTGATCCTGGAGCAGACATCCTTAGTTTTGAAACATAAGTTTAAGAGATGGAAAGGCTGGGGTTGGTCCCATGGACCCTGAAAAACCATCAGATCAATTATTAAATGATTGAAATGGATGCCACTGTAGCATAGCGGTTAGTGCAACACGATTAACTCCACTTTTTAAAAAAGGAGGGAGAGAGAAACCGGGGAATTATAGACCGGTTAGCCTAACGTCGGTGGTGGGGAAACTGCTGGAGTCAGTTATCAAGGATGTGATAACAGCACATTTGGAAAGCGGTGAAATGATCGGACAAAGTCAGCATGGATTTGTGAAAGGAAAATCATGTCTGACGAATCTCATAGAATTTTTTGAGGATGTAACTAGTAGAGTGGATAGGGGAGAACCAGTGGATGTGGTATATTTGGATTTTCAGAAGGCTTTTGACAAGGTCCCACACAGGAGATTAGTGTGCAAACGGTAAAGCACACGGTATTGGGGGTAAGGTATTGGTGTGGGTGGAGAGTTGGTTAGCAGACAGGAAGCAAAGAGTGGGAATAAACGGGACCTTTTCAGAATGGCAGGCGGTGACTAGTGGGGTAAGGCAAGGCTCAGTGCTGGGACCCCAGTTGTTTACAATATATATTAATGACTTGAATGAGGGAATTAAATGCAGCATCTCCAAGTTTGCGGATGACACGAAGCTGGGTGGCAGTGTTAGCTGTGAGGAGATGCTAAGAGGATGCAGGGTGACTTGGATAGGTTGGGTGAGTGGGCAAATTCATGGCAGATGCAATTTAATGTGGATAAATGTGAAGTTATCCACTTTGGTGGCAAAAATAGGAAAACAGATTATTATCTGAATGGTGGCCGATTAGGAAAAGGGGAGGTGCAACGAGACCTGGGTGTCATTATACACCAGTCATTGAAAGTGGGCATGCAGGTACAGCAGGCGGTGAAAAAGGCGAATGGTACGCTGGCATTTATAGCGAGAGGATTTGAGTACAGGAGCAGGGAGGTACTACTGCAGTTGTACAAGGCCTTGGTGAGACCACACCTGGAGTATTGTGTGCAGTTTTGGTCCCCTAATCTGAGGAAAGACATCCTTGCCATAGAGGGAGTACAAAGAAGGTTCACCAGATTGATCCCTGGGATGGCAGGACTTTCATATGAAGAAAGACTGGATGAACTGGGCTTGTACTCGTTGGAATTTAGAAGATTGAGGGGGGATCTGATTGAAACATATAAGATCCTAAAGGGATTGGACAGGCTAGATGCAGGAAGATTGTTCCCGATGTTGGGGAAGTCCAGAACGAGGGGCCACAGTTTGAGGATAGAGGGGAAGCCTTTTAGGACCGAGATTAGGAAAAACTTCTTCACACAGAGAGTGGTGAATCTGTGGAATTCTCTGCCACAGGAAACAGTTGAGGCCAGTTCATTGGCTATATTTAAGAGGGAGTTAGATATGGCCCTTGTGGCTACGGGGGTCAGGGGGTATGGAGGGAAGGCTGGGGCGGGGTTCTGAGTTGGATGATCAGCCATGATCATAATAAATGGCGGTGCAGGCTTGAAGGGCTGAATGGCCTACTCCTGCACCTATTTTCTATGTTTCTATTACAGATTGGGTTCATTTCCGGCATCCTCTGTAACCAAGTTTATACGTTTTTTCCTGTGTGGTTTTCCTCCCACTGTTCAAAAGTGTACCAGTTAGTAGGTTAATTTTTCATTGTAAATTGCCTTGTGTTTAGGGTTAAATCAGTGAGTTGCTGGAGGGCGAGGCTCAAGGGGCCAGAAGGGTCTTTTATGTGCTGTACCTCTAAATAAAAGATAAGTAAATAAATAAATAATGGGAGTGAAAGGCCTTTGCCCAATGCCAGAGATTGTAGTCTCTACTATCTGGATCCTGAACAGACAAACATCAAAGAAATAATAACAGATGCTCAAACCATTCAGCAGGTCAGGAGGCAATCACCCAATCTGCATTTCATTTCTCCAGTGGAAAGGTGATCACTTTGTGAACACCAAATGTGATGTATTAGATTGGAAGAAGTGTAAGTGGATCACTTCTTCCCCTAAAAAGATAGTTTGGGCACCTAGGTGATGGTGATAGGAAAGGAATAGACCATAATATACACAGGAGCAGACTTAGGCTATTTGGCTCATCTAGTCTGCTCTGCCATTCCATTATGACTTATTTATTATCCCCCTCAACCCCATTCTTTTGCCTCTCCTCGTAATCGTCAATGACCAGTAATCAAGAATCTATCAACCTCCGCTTTAAATACGTTCAGCAGATACACTTGCAACCTGCTCTTTAATGCAAATATCTAACAGACAATCATGTGGCAGCAGCTCAGTGCATAAAAACATGCAGACATATTCAAGAAGTTCAGTTGGTGTTCAGACCAAACATCAGAATGGGAAAGAGATATGATCTAAGTGACTTTGCACATGGATTGATTGTTGGTGACAGACAGGATGGTTTGTGTATCTCGGACATTGCTGATCTCATGTACAGCAGTTTCTAGAATTTACAGAGAAAGAGAAAAAAACAAAAAAAAACACTTCCAGTGAGGAGCAGTTCTGTGAGCGAAAATGCCTTGTTAAGGGGAGGTCAGGGGAAAATGGCCAGACTGGTTCAAGCTGACAGGAAGGCAACAGTAACTCAAATAGTCATGCATTACAACAATGATGTGCAGAAAAGATTCCCTGAACTCACAACATGTTGAACCTTAAAGTGGACAGCAGAAGAAGACCACACACTTTGCTGTATTTTATGAGGTGCAGGCAGTACCTAATGAAGTAGCCAATGACTTGGCCTCCACAGCCATCTGCACAAAGCTATCAATTCAGTCATCCAAATCATTGACATATAACGTGAAGCGAAGCGGCCGCAACACCAACCCCTACAGAACACCACTGGTCATTGGCAGCCAAAATAAAAATGTGAAAGAACAAGTGTTGCATTTTCTGTGGTTGTATGGAAAAATGCTATTAGACAGGCAGTGGTTGATGCAGACAGAAGGTTGACCAGCCAGTCAGAAAGAGACTTATCCCTTTCAAGTCCTGAGATGTAAAGTTTTGTGTGTTGGATGGTGGAATATTGTTCAAGCTGGCTGAAATCCTGAAAGTTGATCCATTGACTACTGATACAAGTGGAGAGGGGGTGAGGACCAGGAGAGATAGACAGATAGAGAGAGAGAACATGAGAGGACATCTACGTGAAATAAATGAGATGCAGTCAAAGGCTCTGTGAACAATGGCAGAAGAGAAGTCACAGCTTAGATAGAAGGAAGACATTTCAGAGGCAGCTGAGCAGGAAGTCATGTTGGATCAAATGCCATAGAGATGGAGGAACTGGAAGGAAGAGATGGAAGATGGAATGGATTCCTTACAAGTTGCAATTTGGGAAAATGTGCGTTTAAGATGCCACGTGAATTGTTATAGCTAGCATGTTATGGATATTTTTTTGGCTTGTAAGGAATTGACATATGAAAAAAGATTGAATAGGTTTGGTGGTTGGAGTTGCAGTGATCCAGGCAACTAGAACTCAGAATCAGTCCTGCCGAAAGGTTTCGGCTCGAAACGTCAACTGTACTCTGCTCCTAGATGCTGCCTGGTTTGCTGACTTCCTCCTGTATTTTCCAACATCAGCAGATTTTCTCTTGTCTGTGACTCAGAATCAGAATTGGGTTTATTATCACAGGCATATGGTATGAAGTTTGTTGTTTTGCATTGGCACGACCATACAAGACATACAATTATTATAAGTTACAATAAAAAATAAATAGTGTAAAAAAAAGGGAAAATGAGATGTTGTTCTTGGACCATTCAAAAGTCTAATGGCGAAGGGGAAATAGCTGTTCCTAATTAAACTTAATCTTGCTAGAGATGGTGTCTGAGCATTGTATGGTACAAATATACAGTAACTTGTACCTGGAAGTTTTAAATCAAAGTCCCTTCTTCTGCAGAGTGGGGAACTGAGCTGAAGCACAGGGAGACTGATGCCAAAAGAGTGCTTCTTATTGTTTCCTCTTGCTTTGACATTCTTCCTGTTTGCTCCCAGTTGTTACATGGGCAAGTGTTATAGTAATCAAATTATGGAGGATGTAACATACAGTACAAGAAGAATAAAGGCATTCTCAATCCAGACAGTGAAGTATTGTTTGAGGACCCTCATTGATTATCCCCACTATCTTCCCAGTATTCCAATTCCTTTCAATGTCTGTGCACTTGACAGTGTTTACAGGAACCCACATCAGTAGAAGGAGCTCTGGATTTTCTTGTCTTCCATTAGGGAAGATGTTTTCCCCTGTATTCTCTGGAACTGAGCACTACGGCACCAAAGTAAGGATTAGGCTAGTTATAAATGAAATGATGGCAATCTTCTTTACTCAAAAGGTGGTAACTCTTTGAATTCTTTATATCAGAGTTCTGTGGATTCTCAGTCACTGAGAGCATTCAAAATTAAGGACAGTGGGTTGCTGTATATTAGAGGACTTAAGGAATGTATGAAAGGTTGTATTAAGTTAGAAGGTCAGATGTGATACATTATGTCTCCTAAGAACCGTATATTAGTGTCTAAAAAACATTGAGCACACAATCTTTTTGTGTGCCTCACAATGGAATAGTCATGTGATTTCCTCCGTTCATCACATTGAATATCATCCTCATCAGACAGTGACCATGTACAACAAACACTTTTTGGTAATGAAAGCCTTTTCTATTCTTGAACATGCCAGACATCATGCAAATTTCTCGTATTGCATAACCTGCTGCCTTGGAGTCAAGAGAAAGTATTGTCTTCTCTCTGAACGAGGAGGCTCCATGAAATTACAAATTCTGAGCTGAAAACTGGGTAATGCAGCACATCCTAAGCACAAGACATTCTGTAGATGCTGGAAATCCAAAGCAACACACACAAAATGCTGGAGGAACTCAGCAGGTCAGGCAACATCAATGGAAGTGAATAAACAGTCAACATTTCGGGCCAAGACCTTTCATCAGGACTAATATGCTGGTTATGTAGCATATACCATCGCAATCTGAAGCAATTCGCAGACCTTGATTCTTGCCATCATCACATGTTTAGTGATCAGATTTTCACTGCAGCTCTGTGGAAGAAAGACTTAGTGGCCACTTTCTTTGAAGGTCCATGCATACAGAATTAAAGTAATAGTAGAACAATTAAAATGGAAAAGAGACTAGATATTTTCCCAAGGTGCAATAGGGATCTGTAACTCACTGCTTGTTGGCGTGGTGGAGGCAGAACCTTCAACATGGTTTTAAGGAGATGAGTATAGTGAAACTGCATTAAAATCAGTTTGTTGAGAAAACCCGATAGTTCATGAAACCATAAGACATAGGAGCAGAATTAGGTTATTTGGCCCATCGAGTCTGTTCTGCCATTCCATCATGGTCGATTTATTATCACTCTCAATCCCATTCTCCTGCCTTCTCCCCATTAACTTTGACAACCTGACTAATCAAGAACAAATCAACACCTGCTTTAAATATACTCAATGACTGGGTCTCCACAGCCATCAGTGGCAATAAATTTCACAGATTCATTATCCTCTGGCTGAAGTTATTTCTCCTCATCTTTGTTCTAAATGGATGTCCCTCTATTCTGAGGCTGTGCCCTTTGGTCTGAGACTCACCTACTAGAGGAACATCCTCCCCACATCCACTCTATCCAAACATTTCAATATTTGATCAATTTCAATGAGATCCTCCCTCAATTTCTAAACTCCAGGGAGTTTAACACTCCTCATATGTTAACCCTTTCATTCCCGAAATCATTCTCATGAACCTCCTCTGGACCTCCTCCAATGCCAAGCACATCTTTTCTTAGATAAGGGGCCCAAAACTGCTAAGAATATTCCAAGTGAGGTCTGACTAATGCTTTATAAAGACTCATCATTACATGCTTGCTTTTATATTCTTGCATTTGCCTTCCTTACCACAGATTCAACCTGTAATTCACCCTAGGGAACCCTGCACAAGGATTCCCAAGTACTTTTGCACTTCTAATTTTTAAATTTTCTCCCCATTTAGAAAATAGTCTACAGTTTTATTCCTTCTACCAAAATCCATGACCATGCACTTCCCTTCACTATATTCCATCCACCGCTTCTTTGTCCATTCTCCCAATTTATTTAAATCCTTCTGCAGACTTTCTGCTTCATCAGTACCACCTGTCCTTCCACCTATTTTCATGTCATCTGCAAATTTAGCCACAAAGACATCAATTCTGTCATCCAAATCATTAACATATAGCACGAAAAGAAGTGGTCCCAGTACCAGCCCATGTGGAACACCACTAATCACTGGCAGCCAACCAGAAAAGGTTCCTTTTATTTCCACTCTTTGCCTCCTGCCAGTCAGCCAAGTTTCTAGAAATGTTAGTATTGAATTGAATTGACTTTATTTCTTACTTCCTTCACAGACATGAGGAGTAAAAATCTTTACGTTACATCTCCATCTAAATATGCAATGTGCTATCATAGTAATTTATAATAAATAGAACAGTCGATATAACATAGAATACACTCAAATCAACATGAGTTAATCAGTCTGATGGCCTGGTGGAAGAAGTTGTCCCGGAGCCTGGCTTTTATGCTACGGTACCGTTTTCTGGATGGTAGCAGCTGGAATAGATTGTGGTTGGGGTGATTCGGATCCCCAGTGATCCTACAGGCCCTCTTTACACACCTGTCTTTGTAGATGTCCTGAATCATTGGAAGTTCACAACTACAGATGCGCTGAGCTGTCCGCACCACTTTCTGCAGAGTCCTGCGAATAGGGGAGGTACAGCTTCCATACCAGGCAATGATGCAGCCAGTCAGGATGCTCTCAATTGTGTCCCTGTAGAAAGTTCTTAGGAATTGGGGGCCAATACCAAACTTCCTCAATCATCTGAGGTGAAAGAGGCACTGTTGTGCCTTTTCCACCATCTAGCTGGTGTGTACAGACCACGTGAGGTCCTCGATGATGTGGCCAAGGAACTTAAAGCTGTTTACTCTCTCAACCTTAGATCCATTGATGTCAACAGGGGTTAGCCTGTCTCCTTTCCTCCTGTAGTCCACAACCAGCTCCTTTGTTTTTGTGGCATTGAGGGAGCGGTTGTTTTCTTGACACCACCATGTCAGAGAGATTATTTCTGTAATACCAAGGTCTCTTATCTTGTTAGTCAGCTTTATGTGGCACCTTGTCAAATGCCTTCTGAAAATCCAAGTAAACAATATCCACTGACTCTCCTTTGTCTACCCTGCCTGTTAATTTCTCAACAATGCAAACAGATTTGTCAGGCAAAATTTCCCCTTCAGGAAATCATGCTGTCTTTGGCCTATCTTATCAGGTGCCTTCAAGTACCCTGAAACCTCATCCCTAATAATGGACTCCAACATCTCAGGCTAACTAGTCGTTAATTTCCTTTTTTCTGCCTCGCTCTCTTCTTAAAGACTGGAGTTTCATTTACAATTTTGCAGTGCTCTAGAACTGTTCCAGAATCCAGTGATTCTTGAACATTGTGATAAGGAAAGGAAAGGCAATGTTTGTATTTGTTTCCAGAGGACTAGAATATAAAAGCAAGCATGTAATGCTGAGTCTTTATAAGACATTGGTCAGACCGCATTTTGAATATTGTGAGCAGTTTTGATGCCTCCACAATCCCTTCAGCTGCCTCTTTCAGAACCATGGAATGTAGTCCATCTGATCCAGGTGACTTATCTACCTTCAGACCTTTCAGTTTCCCAAGCACCTTCTCCTTAGTAATATCAACTACATTTATTTTTGCCCCCTGACACGCTCAAATTTTCAGCGTATTGCTAGTGTCTTCCACAGTGAAGACTGATGCAAAATACTTATTAAGTTCCTCCATCATTTCTTTCTCCTCCATTACTACCTCTCCAGGGTCGTTTTTCAGCAGTGTGACATCCACTCTCGACTCTTGTTTACTCATCATATGTTTGAAAAAGCTTTTGGTGTGCTCTTATATTATTGTCTGGCTTACTTTCATGTTTCATTTTTTTCTCCCCTTATAACTTTTTTAGTTGCTTTCTGTTGCTTTTTAAAAGCTTCCCATTCCTCTAACTTCCCTCTATTTTTTGCTTTTACGCTGACTTCGACTTCCCTTGGCAGCTACTGTTGCCTCATCATTCCTTTGGAATACTTCTTCATCTTTGGGATGTATCCATCTATGCTGCACCTTCCGAGCTGTTCCCAGAGACTCCAGCCTTTGCTGTTCTGCTGTCATCCCTGCTAGTGTCCCTTTCCAATCAACTTAGGCCAGCTCCTCTTTCATAC
The DNA here is from genome assembly GCF_030028105.1 of Mobula birostris. Taxonomy (NCBI): domain Eukaryota; kingdom Metazoa; phylum Chordata; class Chondrichthyes; order Myliobatiformes; family Myliobatidae; genus Mobula; species Mobula birostris. The sequence continues at coordinate 210,536,182 of NC_092371.1, read as the reverse complement.
CCCTGTAATTCCCTTTACTCCACTGTAATACTGATACATATGACTTTATCTTCTCCCTCTCAAACTGCAAGGTGAATTCTATTATATTATGATCACTGCCTATGAAAGGTTCCATTACCTTAAGCTCCCGAATCCATTCTGGTTCATTATACAACACCCAATCCAGAATTGCCTTTCCCCTAGTGGGTTCATTCATGAACTGCTCTAAAAAGCTATTCCCGAGGTATTTTACAAATTCCCTCTCTTGGGATCCAGCACCAACTTAATTCGCCCAATCTATCTGCATGTTGAAATCCCCCTTGACTATCGTAACATTGCCCTTTTTACATGCCTTTTCTATCTCCCATTGTAATTTGTACCCCACATCCTGGCTACTGTTTGGAGGCTTCTACATAAATCCTATAAGGGTCTTTTTATTCTTGCAGTTTCCTAACTCTCTACCCACAAGGATTCTACATCCTCTAATCCTGTGTCACCTTTTCGAAGGATTTGATTTCATTTTTCCACCAACAATGTCACCCCATCCTTCTGCCTAACTGCCTGTCCTTCTGATGCAAGTTGTATCCTTGGATGTTGAGCTCCCAACTATGATGATTCCCTGATGTCATACCTGCCAACCTACAGCATGCATTCAGAACCTTCAGTTCTAAATTCTCCATCCTTTTTGATTTTGCCCCCAAGTTACACTTTAAGTTATCCTGCTGCCAAATTAGTTCAAACCTTCCCCAACAGCTCTGGCAAACTTCCCCACAATGATATTTGTTCTGCTCAGGTTCAAGTGTAACCCGTTCTTTTTGTATAGATCATACCTTCTGCAGAAGAAATCCCAATGATCCCGAAATCTGAAACCCTGTCCCTGGACCAATTCCTCAGCTATGCATTAATTTGCTAACTAATCCTGTTCTTACTGTGGCTGGTATGTGGCACAGACAGCAATCCAGAGATCACTACCCTGGTGGTTCCTGCTTCTTAGTTTTCTGCCTATCTCCCTATAATCTTTCTTCAGGACCTCCTCCCTTTTCCTATCTATGTTGTTGGTACCAATATGCACCACAACTTCTGGCTGCTCACCTTCCCCCTTTAGAATGCTGTGGATCCGATGCAAGTCATCCTGACCCTGGCACACGGGAGGCAAAATACCATGCGGGTTCCTTTTTCACCTCCACAGAATCTCTTGTCTGCTCCTCTAATTATGGACTCCCCTACTACACTCCCTTCTTCCCCTTTCTTTCTGAGCCATAGAGCCAGACTCAGTGCCAGAAACACGCATACTGCAGCTTCTCCCTGGTAAGTCATGCCTCCCGACAGTATCCAATGTGGTGCACTTATTATGGAGGGGAATGGCCACAGGGGTACTGATACTGGCTGTCTATTCCCTTTCCCTCCTGTGACTTAGCATGTGGGTCACTCTTCTTTGTTTACAGACCGATATATAGCTCTACATGTTCTGTGTGTTACTTGAAGTGTGAACTAAGTGTGTGACTGGAGTTAGGGTCAGGATTAGGAATACTAGGGGGTCAGGAAACTGGGTAGGTTTGTGACTTAAAATGGTGATCAGCCATTGGCCAGGTCTAGTGTGCTCTAATGTTTCATAGAGAAACTCACCAATTCCATAAGACTAAGAGTAGAATTAGGCTATTAGACCCATCAAGTCTTCTCCACCATTTCCTTATGGCTGATTTATTATCCCTCTGAACCACATTCCCCTGCATTCTCCCCAAAATTTTTGACATCCTTACTAACGGAGAACCTATCAACCTCTGTTTTAAATATACCCAATGACTTGGACTCCACAACCTTCCATGACAATGAATTCCACAGATTAACCACCATCTGCCAAAAGAAATTCCTCTTTATCTCTGTTCTAAAGGAATATCCCTGTACTCTGAGGCTGTGCCTTTTGCTTCTAGACTCACCCACTCTAGAAAACATCCTTTCCACAGCCATTCTATATAGGCTTTTCAATATTCAATAGGTTTCAATGAGATTGGCAGGTATGATATTGTGGCCATCACTGAGACCTGGCTAAAGGTTGCATGTCTCTGGGAGCTGAACGTCCAAGGATACACGGTGTATCGGAAGGATAGGAAGGTAGGCAGAGGGGGAGGCGTGGCTTTATTGGTAAGAAATGATAATAAATCATTAGAAAGAGGTGATATAGGATCGGAAGGTGCAGAATCTTTATGGGTTGAGCTAAGGAATAGCAGGGGTAAAAAGACCCTGATGGCAGTTATTTATAGGCTTCCAAAAGGCTGCAGGGATGTGGACTACAATTACAACTGGAAATAGAAAAGGCTTGTCAGAAGGGCAGTGTTATGATAATTGTGGGAGATTTTAACATGCGAGTAGATTGGAAAAATCAGGTCGGCACTGGATCTCAAGAGAGAGAATTTGTAGAATGTCTGTGGGATGGCTTTTTAGAACAGCTTGTTGTTGAGCCCACTAGGAGATCGGCTGTACTGGATTGGGTATTATGTAATGAACCAGAGGTGATTGGAGAGATTAAGGTGTAGGAACCCTTAGGAGGCAGTGATCATAACATGATTGAGTTCACTGTGAAATTAGAAAAAGAGAAGCCGAAATCTGATGTGTCGGTGTTTCAGTGGAGTAAAGGAAATTACAGTGGCATGAAAGAGGAACTGGCCAAAGTTGACTGGAAAGAGACACTGGCGGGAAAGACGGCAGAGCAGCAGTGGCTGGACTTTATGCGAAAAATGAGGAATGTGCAAGACAGTATATTCCAAAAAAGAAGAAATTTTCGAGTGGAAAAAGGATGCAACCATGGTTGACAAGAGAAGTCAAAGCCAAAGTTAAAGCAAAGGAGAGGGCATACAAGGAAGCAAAAATTAATGGGAAGACAGAGGATTGGGAAGTTTTTAAAACCTTACAAAAGGAAACCAAGAAGGTCATTAAGAGATAAAAGATTAACTATGAAAGGAAACTATCAAATAATATCAGAGGATACTAAAAGCTTTTTCAAGTATATAAAGAGTAAAAGACAGGTGAGAGTAGATATAGGACTGATAGAAAATGATACTGGAGAAATTGTAATGGGAGATGAGGAGATGGCAGAGGAACTGAACAAGTATTTTGCATCAGTCTTCACTGAGGAAGACAGCAGGATACCGGACACTCAAGGGTGGCAGGGAAGAGAAGTGTGTGCAGTCACAATTACGACAGAGAAAGTACTCAGGAAGCTGAATAGGCTAAAGGTCGATAAATCTCCTGGACCAGATGGAATGCACCCTCGTGTTCTGAAGGAAGTAGCTGTGGAGATTGCGGAGGCATTAGCGATGATCTTTCAAAAGTCGATAGATTCTGGCATGGTTCCGGAAGACTGGAAGATTGCAAATGTCACTCCGCTATTTAAGAAGGGGGCAAGGAAGCAAAAAGGAAATTATAGACCTGTTAGCTTGACGTTGGCGGTTGGGAAGTTGTTGGAGTCGATTGTCAAGGATGAGGTTACAGAGTACCTGGAGGCATATGACAAGATAGGCAGAACTCAGCATGGATTCCTTAAAGGAAAATCCTGCCTGACAAACCTATTAAAATTTTTTGAGGAAATTACCAGTAGGCTAGACAAGGGAGATGTAGTGGATGTTGTATATTTGGATTTTCAGAAGGCCTTTGACAAGGTGCCACACATGAGGCTACTTAACAAGATAAGAGCCCATGGAATTACAGGAAAGTTACATACGTGGACAGAGCGTTGGCTGATTGGCAGGAAACAGAGAGTGGGAATAAAGGGATCCTATTCTGGTTGGCTGCTGGTTACCAGCGGTGTTCCACAGGGATCAGTGTTGGGGCCGCTTCTTTTTACATTGTACATCAACAATTTGGATTATGGAATAGATGGCTTTGTGGCTAAGTTTGCTGACAATACGAAGATAGGTGGAGGGGCCGGTAGTGCTGAGGAAACGGAGAGTCTGCAGAGAGACTTGGACAGATTGGAAGAATGGGCAGAGAAGTGGCAAATGAAGTACAATGTTGTAAAGTGTATGGTTATGCATTTTGGCAGAAAAAATAAATGGGCAGACTATTATTTAAATGGGGAAAGAATTCAAAGTTCTGAGATGCAACGGGACTTGGGAGTCCTCATACAGGATTCCCTTAAAGTTAACCTCCAGGTTGAGTCAGTAGTGAAGAAGGCGAATGCAATGTTGGCATTCATTTCTAGAGTATAGGAGCAAGGATGTGATGTTGAGGCTCTATAAGGCGCTGGTGAGACCTCACTTGGAGTACTGTGGGCATTTTTGGTCTCCTTATTTAAGAAAGGATGTGCTGATGTTGGAGAGGGTACAGAGAAGATTCACTAGAATGATTCTGGGAATGAGAGGGTTAACATATGAGGAACATTTGTCCGCTCTTGGACTGTATTCCTTGGAGTTTAGAAGAATGAGGGGAGACCTCATAGAAACATTTCGAATGTTAAAAGGCATGGACAGAGTGGATGTGGCAAAGTTGTTTCCCATGATGGGGGAGTCTAGGACGAGAGGGCATGACTTCAGGATTGAAGGGCACCCTTTCAGAACAGAAATGCGAAAAAAATTTTTTAGCCAGAGGGTGGTGAATCAATGGAATTTGTTGCCACGGGCAGCAGTGGAGGCCAAGTCATTGGGTGTATTTAAGGCAGAGATTGATAGGTATCTGAGTAGCCAGGGCATCAAAGGTTATGGTGAGAAGGCGGGGCAGTGGGACTAAATAGGATAAAATGGATCAGCTCACGATAAAATGGCGGAGCAGACTCGATGGGCCGAATGGCCTACTTCTGCTCCTTTGTCTTATGGTCTTAGATAACACCCTCTCCCCCCCGACCACCACCCATTCTTCTAAGCTCCAGCGAGTACTGGCTTAGAGCCATCAAGTGTACCTCTCAGTATCCTTTAAATCACGGTAACATTTTCATGAACCTCCTCTAAATTTTCCTCTTAAGCTTATCTTGTTCACTAGAAAATCTAAGACACCAATGTTAAACAAATGTGAAGTAGAAGTATGTTGATTGACACTTGTAACATGCAATATATGCTGTTCCCATGTTATGGCTGGGTTCCATTCCTGTGAACTAGGGGTAATCCAAGCAGTTTGCAAGTCGAAAATGTGGCCACGACTTCAGATACCAATGGCAGAAGATGCCTACAGCCGGCAACAGCCAGCGAATCCAGTCTCCTAAATGTTCATTTATTTCTACAGGCTGTACATAAACCAGTGTTTGTAACCTTGGAGGATCTGCAGTGGGAAAAACGGTTAATCCGGTACCACCAAAGTCTGGAGAGTGATGTACTGTTGGATTTTCAACAGTAGGTGAAGTGCTGTTACCTTCAGGGGTATTGACATGGAACTGACAGATGTGATAATCTGTCATGGTCAGTTTAAAAAATGTTGTGGCTCCATATTTTTGTTTAACTGGCAGATAATTAATGATATATTTTAATTATACAGGTGGTAGTAATGAAGTGAGGGCTGTGGTTGTTTTTGTTCTCACATTCCTTTGGAATGATTCACAGAGTGAGCTGGAAGTGTATGCCAGATTAAATTTGTTGAAGCAAGTATCAACTCTTGAGTATCACAAGAAACAACATTACTATTGGCCCATTTATCATATGTACGGCGGGCACCAGCAATATCTTTGGAATAATACAAATCTTTTTTCTTCAGTGTGGAAGCTGTACTTCAGTGTTGTGATTTTTTAGGTAATGGTCCATGAACCCATTAACACTACCTAATCGTTCCTTATTTATTTATTTAATTAATTATTTAGGAAAGTTTAATACTGAGATTGAATTTGTGCTACATATGCCAAACAGCATGTTTCACATCATATAAGACAAAGGCAATAAATCTAATTCTGATTCTGATTCTAACCTGCCCCAAAGAAAGACTGCTACCTGATTCTGCTCACTGGCCAAAGTGTTTTAACCTTTATTGATTTTAATTGTTGTATTTACAGATCCCCAATGAAGAAAGAGGACAGAGTAAATTAAAGGTTGCACAGTCAAATTACTGCTTTTGCTGAAGATGTAAACAGAGCTGCTTCTGTGCATCCTTGCTCCCCAAACTAAAGAAAGATTTGTAAATAGTTCTCTATTAGGACCATTTAGCCTGAAGGGAATTAGAATTAGAAGCCATCAGATTTGAGGTGATGTACAACAAGGGGTTAAGTTCTTAACTTTAAGATAAACTTGCCACATCCATTTGTAGCATGGATCTGCTCTTGAATGAATGACCTGTGTCATGCCTCAGCTGTGCATCAGACATAGGAGCAGAATTAGGCCATTCAGCCCATTGAATTGCCCCACTATTTCATCATGGCTGATCCCAGATCCCACTCAACCCCATACACCTGCCTTCTCACCATATCCCTTGATGCTCTGACCAGTCAGGAAACTATCAACTTCCACCTTAAGTATACCCATGGACTTGGCCTCCACCGCAGTCTGTGGCAGAGTATTCCACAGATTCACTATTCTCTGGTGAAAAACCTTCCTCCTTACCTCTTTTCTAAAAGATGACACCTCAATTTTGAGGCTGTGTCCTCTAGTTTTGGGTATCTCCACCATAGGAAACATCCTCTCCACATCCACCCTATCTGGTCCTTTCAACATTCGGTAGATTTCAATGAGGTCCCCACACATTCTTCTAAATTCCGCTGAGTACAGGCCCATAGCCGCCAAGTGCTTCTCATATATTAACCCCTTCATTTCCAGAATCATCCCCGTGCACCTCCTTTGAACACTGTCCAATGACAACACATCCTTTCTGAGATATGAGGCCCAAGACTTGACAACACTCCAAGTGTGGTCTGACTAGTGCCTTATAGAGGCTCAGCATTATCTCCTTGCTATTATATGGTATTCCCCTTGAAATAAATGCCAACATTCCATTTGCCTTCTTTAGCACAGACTCAACCTTTAATGAATTGTTTGAATGAATTTCATGGGAGTGCATTGTATGTGTTGAATGTGTATTTTGCAGTTCTTCCATGTGTCAGCATATCTAATGAATGACCTAGAAGCACACAAGAGTACTTGAAAATAGATGCAATAAGTACATTTACTGATAAAATTATGTCTCACAGGAAACATAAATTATGCTACATAATATAATGCCTCAATTCATGTGTCGTAGTATTCCTCATGGAAAATATTTTTGTATTGAATGACATTTTACACATTATTTTCTAGCCGGTTTGAGAAGTTAACTCAAATAGTGCCTCAACTGTAAAGTTGCTAAATAAGTTGTCGTGACCACCAATTACCAAGAATTACTGTAATACATGTAATGCTTAGGGCTAAGGACTCGTGTTTGTCTTGGGGAAACCCCGTCTGCCTGCCAAACTGTGTCTCACGGTTGCATAGATGCTGGGTAATGCACCCCGTTACAAACACACACGTAAAATGTCAGACAGCACACAAGGTACGATTAACTGATTACACTTTATAAATCTTAATGTGACTATGTGGTTAATAGAGATACAAATACAAAAGGAAAAGAAAAAGGCGCCAAACTTATCAGAGTTCAACCAATTCATGCACAACCGTTGGAGCTCAATTAACAGAGTTTTCTCTCCACCATCTGATCTCCTCCAAACTCCTCGACCCTCCGACTGGGACCAACCACGGTGGTCTACCAGAGCACGTCCAGCATGCCCTTCCTCTTCATTCTTCCTCACTGAAAAGCCCCAAGCCCATGCAAACTAACAGCTTTCAATAAACAATAGGTGCAGAAGTAGACCATTTGGCCCTTCGAGCCTGCACCACCATTCTGAGATCATGGCTGATCACCTACTATCAATACCCGGTTCCTGCCTTGTCCCCATAACCCTTGATTTCCCTATCCATAAGATACCTATGTAGCTCCTTCTTGAAAGCATCCAGAGAATTGGCCTCCACTGCCTTCTGAGGCAGCGCGTTCCACACCTCCACAACTCTCTGGGAGAAGTTCCTCCTCAACGCTGTCCTAAATGACCTACCCCTTATTCTTAAATCATGCCCTCTGGTGCTGGACTCTCCCAGCATCTGGAACATATTTCCTGCCTCTATCTTGTCCAATCCCTTAATAATCTTATATGTCTCAATCAGATCCCCCCTCAATCTCCTTAATTCCAGCTTGTACAAGCCCAGTCTCTCTAACCTCTCTGCGTAAGACAGTCCGGACATCCCAGGAATTAACCTAGTGAACCTACGCTGCACCTCCTCCACAGCCAGGATGTTCTTCCTTAACCCTGGAGACCAAAACTGCACACAATACTCCAGGTGTGGTCTCACCAGGGCCCTGTACAAATGCAAAAGGATTTCCTTGCTCGTGTACTCAATTCCTTTTGTAATAAAGGCCAACATTCCATTAGCCTTCTTCACTGCCTGCTGCACTTGCTCATTCACCTTCAGAGACTGATGAACAAGTACTCCTAGATCTCTTTGTATTTCTCCCTTACCTAACTCCACACCGTTCAGATAATAATCTGCCTTCCTGTTCTTGCTCCCAAAGTGAATATCCTCACACTTATTCACATTAAATGCCATCTGCCAAGTTTCTGCCCACTCACCCAGCCTATCCAAGTCACCTTGAATTCTCCTAACATCCTCATCACATGCCACACTGCCACCCAGCTTAGTATCATCAGCAAACTTGCTGATGTTATTCACAATGCCTTCCTCTAAATCATCGACGTAAATCGTAAACAGCTGTGGTCCCAATGCCGAGCCCGGTGGCACCCCACTAGTCACCACCTGCCATTCCGAGAAACACCCATTCACTGCTACCCTTTGCTTTCTATCTGCCAACCAGTTTTCTATCCATGTCAATATCCTCCCCCCAATGCCATGAGCTCTGAATCTCCTATGTAGTACCTTATCAAATGCCTTCTGAAAGTCAAGGTACGCCACATCCACTGGATCTCCCGCGTCTATCTTCCTGGTTACATCCTTGAAAAACTCTAATAGGTTAGGCAAGCATGATTTGCCCATGGTAAATCCATGCTGGCTCGGCCCAATCCTATCACTGCTATCAAGGTATGCCGCTATTTCATCTTTAACTCACACAGACAGTAAGAATAACATCTCTTCCATTGGTTAGCAAGTGAACACAAGTCCCGTTATCGCTAATTATAACCCAAATATGCTGCTACAGAGAACCTTACCTCATCAGTTAACATTACAGAGAAGCCATTTTATTTTAACACTACAGAGAAGCTATTTCATTATTAGCAGTTAATATTACTGAGAACACTACATACAAAAATATACCTAAAAGCTAATTTACCAATTAGACATGTTAATTATTTTTATGTCTCCTTCATCTTAATAATTCTTGTATTCTGTCCTGAAGATCATAATTATCTCTTCAAAGTACATTATCATTATGAGTCATGTCATATGACATGGGCAATCATAGTCTTTGACCATGATTGTTCTAGGCAAATTTTTACATAACTTTGAGAGAAGTGGACTTCACACAGGTCCACTGCCCAAGTAGAAAAAGGCAGCAGCAGATCTTGGTAGCACAGTTGAGTTTTGACCAGCGACAAGTGATGAGGTTCTGTACAGGGACGAGAAAATCTGCAGATGCTGGAAATCCAAACAAGACACACAAAATGAAAGAGGAACTCAGCAGCCAGGCAGTATCTATGGAAAAGAGTAAACAGACAACGTTTCAGGCCAAGGCTCTTCATTCACGAAGTGTTCCCCAACACAAACTTCTGTCACCTGTCCTTTCTCAGTCTCTAATAGCAGATTCAGTATCATATGCTCTATCATTTGGACTTTGATGTACTAATGAAAGAAACTTTCCTGAACACATTTGACAAAATCTATCACATCTGTATCAAACAGTAGCAAATCAAGGCAACTAGACTCACTGTGTTATCTAGAAGACATTTTACCACCCATCCAAGAGGCTTCTTCAGTTCTGAGCCATGGTTTTCCGGCTTATAAACTCTGTGAGCTGTCCAAAGGTATAGAAATCCCCTGAGGTCGTTAAGTATTGTAGAGGTAACAAGAAGGTCATTAGTCTTATCTTTGCATGAATGGAGGTGTGAACTGTTGTGGAGAGACTGGAGAAGAGATGTTAAGGACTGCATTGTAAGTAGCTGATAGGTGGTGTTGGACTCCAACCCCTCTATTCAGGAATAGGTTTTTTAATTCCAATTTCAAACCACCTGTCCTCCTGTGCACATTGTTATCATCAAAGGAGTGTCCCTGTACTTTGTGTGTAGATACACACTGCATCTTGACCTGAGGTGTTTCACCCTCCTATGTTGGGCCATCTGTTTCTGAAGTAGTTGTTTTGTCTCGTTGATATACAGATCTGTGTAGTTCTCATTGCATTGGATAACATATCTAATATTGCTCTGTTTATATTTGCATGTCGGATCCTTGGGGCAGACATGTTTTTCTGTCTGAGTGTGTTTGTAGTTTGAAAAACACATTTTGGACAGGGAGGACAGGTCGTCTGAAAGAGTGGTTAAAGAAGCCATATTTGTCAAATTGGAAAACCCATCCCTGAACTGAGGGGGTGGGTACGATACCACCTGTCAGCTACTTGTAATGCAGTCATAACATCTATACCCCAACGTCTCCACAACAGTTCACACCTCCATTCATGCAAAGATAAGACTAATGACTCTCACATTACCTCTATGACTCTTAACAGCCCTCATGTGATTGCTATACCTTTGAACATCTCACAGAGTTTATGAGCCAGAAAACCATGCATCAGAACTGAAGAAGCCTCTTGGATGAGTGATGAAATGTCTTCTAGACAACACAGCAAGTCCAGTTGCCTTGATTTACTACTGTTTGATATAGGTAGGATAGACTTTGTTAAATGTGTTCAGGAAAGTTTCTTACATATAAGTTCCAATGAGAGAGCATGTTATACTGAATCTGCTATTAGAGAAGTGTTGGCGCATGGCCAAGTGGTTAAGGCGTCGGTCTAATGATCTGAAGGTCGCCAGTTCAAGCCTCAGCTGAGGCAGCGTGTTGTGTCCTTGAGCAAGGCACTTAACCACACATTGCTCTGCGACGACACTGGTGCCAAGCTGTATCGGCCCCAGTGCCCTTCCCTTGGACAACATCAGTGGCATGGAGAGGGGAGACTTGCAGCATGGACCACTGCTGGTCTTCCATACAACTTTGCCCAGGCCTGCGCTATGGAAACCTTCCAAGGTGCAAATCCATGGTGTTACAAGTCTAAAGGATGCCTATGAAATATATTAGAGAATGAGAAAGGACAAGTGACAGGAGTTTGTGTAGGAACACTTTGGATTCAGTGACCACAATATCATTAATTTCAAAGTAAATATACAAAAAGGTAAGTCTGGTCCCTGGGGTGAGATTCTAAATTGGAGAAAGGCCAATGTTGATGATATAACAAATGATCTGCCAAGTGTAGACTGGGACAGGGCTGTTTTCTGGCAACGGTATACTCAGTAAAGGCTGATTTATACTTCTGCTTAGGCTCTATGCTGTAGTCTACGCAAGTAGCCTACGCCGTTGTGAGCATTTATACTTGTGTGTTGGCGTGTCTGCGTCGCTCAGGAATTCACCGTCAAAACGTTAGTTGGCGGTGGGGTTTCTATGCCACTGTGTTGAGTTTCTTCATGTTGAGTTTCTTTGTGTACTTCAAACAATGGCGACTGAAACTGAGCACATCATGTTGGAGGTGGAGCTAATAAATGTTGAACAAGAGTTACTTTTATTGAAATTACTGCAACGCGGAAAAGAGAGAAGACGTGGGAGGAGGTGGTGTGTACGACTACTGAACGGATTGAGGCAGAGGGAGGGTGAATTTTCTGTGCTTGTCCGGCCACTAAAGGACATGGATAAGGAAATGCATTTCAAATATTTTTGGACGTTGGCAGGTAGATTTGACGATTTGATGAGAAGAAGCAACTGGAAATGCGATGCTACCAAGTGGACCAATCACAGTTGTTGCAGTCTGCGTTGCTGCAACGCGTAGTTACATTTTTGGGAAGGTGCATGTCAGGCTACATCGTAGAGCACGCGGCTACGCCATAACTACAGCGTAGGTTCGACGCAGAAATATAAATTGGCCTTACGGGGGATGCATTTAAAAGTGAAATTTTGAGAGTACAAAGCTTGCATGTACCTTTCAGAATAAAAGGCAAAGATAATAAGTGTAGTGAATCTTGGTTTTTAAGAGACATTGAGGCCCTGGTTAAGAAATGAAGGAGATGCATAGCAGGTATAAACAAATAGGAACAAATGAGGTGCTTATAGAATACAAGAAATGCAAGAGAACACTTAACAAAATCAGAAAAGCTTAAAGAAGGCATGAAGTTGCTCCAGCAGACATGGTGAAGGAGAATCCGAAGGGATTTTATAGATATGTTAAGAGCTAAAGGATTGCAAGGGACAAATTTGGTCCTCTGGAAGACCAGAATGGTAATGCACGTGTGGAGGAGATCTTAAAATGATCATAAGACATAGGAGCAGAGTTAAGCCATTTGGCCCATTGATACCTTTTCTCCCCTTCCTCTGCCCCACTTCCCGGCCTTCTCCCCTTAACCTATGATACCACGCCAATCTAGAACCTATTCATCTCTGCCTAAATGCACCCAACAACCTAGCCTCTACAACTGCCCTTAGTAACAAATTCCACAAATTCACCACTCTATGGCTGAAGAAATTTCCCTGTAGCTCTATTTTAAATGGATGCCCCTCTTTCCAGAGGCCGTACGCTCTCGTCCTAGACTCCACCACCATGGGAATCATCCTTTCCACATCTGCTCTGTATAGGCCTTTCAACATTTGAAAGTTTCAGTGAGATCCCCCTGCCCCCCCCCATATCCTTCTAAATTCCAGCGAGTACAGGCCCAGAGCCATCAAATGTTCCTCATATGATAACCTTTTCATTCCTGGAATCATCCTTGTGAACCTCCTCTGAACCCTCTCCAGTACCAGCATATCTTTTTTTAGATTTGGAGCCCAAATCTGTCACAATACTCAAGATGAGGCCTCACCAGTGCCTTATAAAGCCTCAGCATTACGTCCCTGCTCTTGTATTCGAGACCTCTAGTAATGAATGCTAACATTGCATCTGCCTTCCTCACCACTGACTCAATCTACAAGTTAACCTTTGGGGTGTTCTGCTCAAGGATTCCACATCCCTTTTCATCGCAAATTTTTGTATTTTCTCCCCGTTTAGAAAATAGCCTACACACTTATTTCTTCTACCAAAGTGCATGACCATGAATTTTCCAGCATTGTATTTCATTTGCCACTTTTTTCCCTATTCTCCTAATTTATCTAAGTCCTTCTGCAGCCTACCTGTTTCCTCAACATTACCTGCCCTTCCAATAATCTTTGTATCATCTGCAAACTTGGCAACAAAGCCATCTATTCCATCAGCTAAATCATTGATATACAGCAAAAACAGAAGGGGTCCCAATCCCAAACCCTGCGGAACACCACTAGCCACTGGCAGCCAGCCAGAAAAGGATCCTTTTATTCCTACTTGCTACCTCCAACCAATCAGCCAATGCCCTAACCATGCCAGTAACTTTGCTGTAATACCATGGCCTCTTAAGTTGGTAAGCAGCTTTATGTGTCGCACATTGTCAAAGGCCTTCTGAAAATCCAAATATACAACATCTACTGCATCCCCTTTATCTATCCTAATTGTAATCTCCTCAAGAATTCCCTTAAGGAAGCCATGCTGACTTTGTCCTATCTTGTCCTGTGTCACCAAGTACTCTATAACCTCATCCTTAACAATTGACTCCAACATCTTCCCATCACTGAGGTCAGGCTAACTGGTCTATAATTTCCTTTCGGCTGCCTCCCTCTTTTTTTAAAGAGTGGAGTGACATTTGCAATTTTCCAGTTCTACCACAGTCCAATGATTCTTGAAAGATCATGCCTAATGCCTCCACAATCTGTACCGCTACCTCTTTCAGAATTCTAGGGTGCAGCTCATCTGGACTGGGTGACTCGGATACCTTTAGGTCTTTCAGCTTTTTGAGCACCTTCCCCCTTGTAATGGTAACTGCACTCACTTCTCTTCCTTCACACCCTTCAAAACCTGGCACACTGTTTGTGTCTTCTACAGTGAAGACTGACACAAAATACTCATTTAGTTCATCTGTCATCTCCTTGTTCCTTGTTATTATTTCTCCCGCCTCATTTTCCAGTGGTCCTATATCCACTCTCATTCCTTAGTTTTTACATACTTGGAAAAGCTTTTTCTGTCCACCTTGATATTGTTGCGAGCTTGCTTTCATATTTCATCTTTTCCCTCCACCTAATGATTCTTTTAGTTGATTTCTGTAGGTTTTAAAAAGCTTCTCAATCCTCTATCTTCCTGCTATTTTTGCTTTGTTGAATGCCCTCTCTTTTGCATTCATGTGAGCTTTGACTTCCCTTGTGAGCCACGGTTGTACTATTTTGCCATTTGGGTATTTCTTTGTTTTTGGAATACATCTATCCTGCGCCTTCCTCATTTTCCCCAGAAACTCAATCCATTGCTGCTCTGCTGTCATCCCTGCCAGCATCTCTTTCCAATTTACTTTGGCTAACTCCTCTCTTTCATACCACTATAATTTCCTTTATTCCACTGAAATGCTGCTAATTCAGACTTTGCTTTCTCCCTATGAAATTTCAAGTTGAACTCAATCATATTGAGATCACTGCTTCCTGAGGTTTCCTTTACCTGAAGCTCCCTAATTGCTTCCGGTTATAGAACACAGCACTCCATCCAGTATAACTGATTCCCTAGTAGGCTCAACAACAAACTGCTCTAAAAAGCCATCTCATAGGTATTCAGCAAATTCACTCTCCTAAGATCCATTACCAACCTGATTTTCCCAATCTACTTGCATGTTAAAATCTCCCATGACATTGCCTTATTAACACGCCTTTTCTATTTCCCGTTGTAATCTGTAGTTCACATCCCAGCTACTGTTTGGAGGCCTGTATATAGCTGCCATCAGGTTCCTTTTACCCTTGCAGTTTCTGAACTCAACCCACAGGATTCAACATCATTTGGTCTTGTGTCACGTCTTTCTAATGATTTGATCTCATTCTTTACCAGCAGAGACACCACCCCTTCTGCCAACCTTCCTATCCCTCCGATACAATATGTAACCTTGGACATTCAGCTCCTAACTACAACCATCCTTCAGCCACGATTCAGTGATGGCCTTGACATCATACCCGACAATCTGTAATCATTCTTTGCATCTATATTTACTCGGAACTTCTCCGTGCATTGTCACCTTGTCGTGATGGAGAAGCTTGTGTGGTCTTGTGATCCCGAGAGCAATGCCGTATGGAGCTATGCTCCTGGTAGGGTCACCCATGGCGGTAAGGTCGAGGGTGAGGTCCCTGACAAAGAACAATCCAACCAAGACCTCAACGGTGGAACAGGCAGATGAAGTTCCTTCGAACTCAATGGCTGTGAAGGCAGATGAAGGCTGTGACAAATCCATCAGCTCCAATCGTCGTGGTTTCCATGCCACTGGAATCAGTTGGTTGATTTGTGAGGTATCATGTGCTCCTTGGAATGCAGCATCAAGTACACGTTAAACAAATACACGCACAGGCGTCTTCACTCTGTGGGCCACTTCTTCAGAAACAAAGACCATCATCCTCGACCTCGAAGGATAGCCACGAAGACGATTTACTCAGAAGATGGATACAGAGTCTGCAGAAGTGAGGCAAAATGGTATCAACTACTTGGAGCCTGTACAGATTACAGAGGAGGAGGAGCTGGCTAAGATAAATCCCCAGGGCCTGACAAGATGTTCCCTCGGACCCTACAGGAGGCAAGTGCAGAAATTGCCAGGGCCCTTACAGAGGTATTTAAAACATCCTTAGCGACAGGAGAGGTACCAGAGGATTGGAGGAGAGCCAATGTCATTGTTTAAAAAAGGTTCTAAACAGAAGCCAGGGAATTAAAGGCTGGTGAGTCTGACATCAGTTGCGGGAAGGTTTTTGGAAGGTATTTTAAGGGACCAGATATATCAGTATTTGGATAGAAATGGACTGATTAAGCATAGTCTGCATGGCTTGTGCATGGCAGGTCATGTCTACAGGGAAGTTACCAGGAAAGTGGATGAAGGCAAGGCAGTGGATGTTGTCCACATGGACTTTACCAAAGCATTTGACAAGGTCCCGCTTGGAGGATGGTCTAAAACAGTGGTCCCCAACCACCAGGCCACAAAGCATGTGCTACCGGGCTGCGAGGAAACAATATGATTTGGCGATATGAAATGATATGAGTCAGCTGCAACTCTCCTCATTCCCTGTCACGCCCACTGTTGAACTTGAACACACGCGAGGTTATTACCCACGCGAGACCATCAGTCAGTCATTAACCTACAACTACTCGATGAGTGAAAAACAAACATCGCTTGAGAGTTTCTTTGGAAGAGATGGTAGGGAACATAAAAGGCCTAACAATGATGATAATGCAGAGACAGCTGAGGCTGAGACTGCAAAAAAAAAGAAAGCTTCCTTCAACAGAAAATACGACGAGTCGTACATAAAATATGGCTTTATTGCGACTGGTGACTCCCATGCTCCAAGTCCCCTGTGTGTGATATGTGGAGACAAACTGTCTAATGAGGCAATGAAGCCCTCAAAACTGCTTCGGCACCTTGAGTCCAAGCACCCTGCACTTAAAGACAAACCCGTTGAGTTTTTTGAGCAGAAAAAAACATGAGCAAGTGGGACAGGAGCAAGTTCTGAGAGCCACCACCTCCACAAATGCTGCTGCGCTGAGAGCGTTGTACTTAGTGGCTAGCCGTATTACTAAGGCTAGGAAGCCTTTCACTGTTGGTGAAGAATTGATTCTGCCTGCTGCCAAGGACATGTGCCGTGAACTGTTGGGAGAAGCTGCAGCTAACAAGATGGCACAGGTTTCTCTTTCAGCTACCACAGTTTCAAGGAGAATCGATGACATAGCGGAGGACATCGAAGCACAGCTGTTGGAACAGCTTAACGAGTCACCGTGGTATGCTATCCAGGTCAGTGAATCTACCGATGTGGACAAAAAGGCAATACTGCTGGTTTATGTGCGATATATATTTGAAGACTATGTGCACAAGGATATGTTGTGTGCACTGCCGCTGCCAACTAACAGAACTGGGGCAGAATATTATCAAGTCTTTGAATGACTACATGTCAGGCTAACTGGACTGGTCATTCTGTGTTGGAATATGCACAGATGAGGCTGCAGCTATGACTGGACAGCTGTCTGGTTTCACTACCCGAGTCAAAGAGGTTGCTCCTGAATGCCAGTCTACACACTGTGTCACACACAGGGAAATGCTGGCTAGCTGAAAAATGTCACCTGATCTTACCAGTGTATTGAGTGACGTTGTTGAAGTTATCAGTCACATCAAAGCAAAAGCCCTTAACTCACGTCTGTTTGAGCAGCTTTGCGAGGAAATGGATGCAGAACACAAAGGCCTTTCTTACACACTGAAGTCAGGTGGCTATCAAGGGGGAGAGCCCTGGCCAGGGTTTTTGAGTTAAGAGAGCAGCTACAGAGATTTCTTTCAGGAAAAGAGTCACCAATGGTAGCACACTTCAGTGATGGGGAGTGGATTGCAAAACTCGCTTATCTGTGACTTCTTCAACCTGCTCAATGAACCCAATTTGTCACTTCAGGGGAGAATGACAATGGTCTTCAAGTTGGCAGATAAAGTGTCTGCTTTCAAAGCCAAAATGGAACTGTGGGGACGGCGAGTGGACAGGGGCATATTTGACATGTTCCCAACATTAGCTGGGTTTTTGGGAGAGACTGAGGCTTCACCGTTCTTCTCACAGCTGGTGTGCGATCACCTATCTTCGCTGTCGACAGAATTCGAGCGTAACTTTCCAACCACAAATGACCCAAGATGTGCAAAGGAATGAGTCCGTGACCCATTTGTGAATATCCCCGGTGAATCATCCATGTCAGCGTGGGAAGAAGATCAATTCCTCGAGCTTGCAAATGACGGTGGGCTAAAAAGTATGTTTGACATAACATCTCTGCCGGCATTCTAGATCAAAGTCAAGGCTGAATATCCTGAGGTAGCCACGAAAGCACTGAAAAAGTTGCTTCCATTTCCAACATCATATCTCTATGAAGCGGGATTTTCTGCAATGAATGCAATGAAAACTAAATTGCGGAATAGACTGGACATAAGGAACCCCTTTCGAGTATCGCTGTCTCCCATCACCCCTCGATGGGACCGTCTTGTTGCAGGGAAACAAGCCCAGGGCTCCCACTGATTCAGTGATATTGATGTGTTGCAATGACTGATATATGATTATGAAGACACGTAGTCCTCTTTTATAATGCATGCATTATGAAATGATACAATATTTCCTCCGGTGTGATATCATAAAACACAGGACAGACCAAGACTGAAAAAACTAACAAAACCACATAATTATAACATATAGTCACAACAGTGCAATAGTACCATAGCTCGATGAAGAAGTCCATGAGCACAGTAAAGGTCTAAGTCTCTCAAATGTTCCACATCTCACGCAGACGGGAGAAGGAAGAAAAACTCTCCCTGCCATACCCGACCATGGTCCGATTCTGAGTCATCCGAAAACTTCGAGCTCTGATCAGCTCTTCGACACCAAGTACTGAGCGCCATCTCTATCCGAACAATTTGACCTCCATCTTGGTTGCCAACAGCAGGCAAAACTGGGGATTTTGAGGCCTTCCCTCCGAAAGATTCCCAGCCGCGCAGTTATGACAGCAGCTAACGAGCGTTTCAGAAATTTTTCCAGATGTTCCTCTGTGCTTTCACGTCCATCTCCATCAAATCAGAATTTAACGGATACGATATCATTTTTCACTGAAGGGCTGTGCACACGTGGCGCGCTGCTTCCCTCTCCTCCCACCGTTAGATAAACCCTTTTAGAAATGAAATTGGGTGTATTAGCACTATAAGTGACTTATAGTTGACTTATCACCTATATTCCAGTCGTGATTAACACCACCCCCCCCCCCCCCCCGTCGGCCAGTCCGTGGTGCAAAAAGGGTTGGGGACCCCTGCTTTAAGGAGATTGTATGTCCTCCCCATGACTACATGGGTTTCCTTGGGGAGCTCCAATCTCATCCTATATTTCAAACAGTAAGGGTCAGGTAGTTGTGGGCATACTATGTTGGAGCCAGAAGCATGACAACACTTGCGAGCTGCCCCCAACACATCCTTGGACTGTTACAGTCGTTGACACTGATGCACACATGACAAATAAAGCTAATCTTTCATAAAGATCTTTATTTTTTATTTCACTTAGAAAAATAATTACTTCATCAGTTGCCTGAAATATTTAAATATCTTCGGCCTTTTATCTGAATTTGGATTTTTGGAATGTTATCAAACTTTGGTATTTATTTGTAATCCTTTTCCCAGGGATGGAGGTGAGTTGCTAAAAATGGGAGGGCAAAGGTTTAAGATTAAGGATTTAAAAGGGCCAGTTGAGGCAGCCCCTTTATTCAAAAGGTGGTGTGTATTTGGAATGAGCTGATAGAAATGGTGGTTGGGTTGGGTATATTCGCATCATCTAAAAACCATCCAAGTAAGTATACGGATGGGATTGGTTTACAGAGTGATGGGCCAAATACAGACAGATAAGACTTGCTCACTGGGTAAACAGAACAACATCGATGACTTAGACCTGTTTCTGTGCTGTATTACTCTCGGACTCCATGCTTCAAAATAGGGGAGTGGGAGATCCTTGAAGGTGTCAGTGGAAGAATTTTAGGTTTTCTTCTGTGTGTTAAAATATAAAATGATACTCAATATGCAATGCCTATAAAGACACTTAAAATATTATTAGTTGAGTCATCCATGACCCCTCACCAATATTGCATTATGTTGATTTGAACTAAAGGACAATGAAAAAGATGAAGATGGAAACAGATTAGGGGTACATTTTTTGAGGAGTACTTAAGCACCAAAAAGAATCCCAAATATCAGTGTGTTGCCAGTTCATATCTTTATGAATATGTTTCCTTAAATTTTTATCTCAAATTTGGCTGTCTAAATTAATTCAGATTGTTACAATTTGTATCAATAAATCAAGTTCCTCGTATTGTTGCAGTTTGGATGCTTTTTTTCACGTTTTAGTCCCGAAAGGAAATGACCTTTGCGTGAATTTGGAGAGAATTTCCTTCCTGATTCTCCCATATTTCTTATGGTTGTGAGAGTATTATAGAAATGTTAATAATATGTGTAGTTTGTAAATGGTCAACCACTTCTGTAAATCTGCAGTCACAGTTTGAGGGTTATGTTAGATTGCATATATTAAAGGATATTAGTTATCCAGGTGCACTTAACCAACAATCCAACAGTTCATGTTCTCCATTTTAATCATTTTGTGATTTGTATTTAGATTCCCTAGCTATCATCTTTGAATATGAAACACTCTGGTTTCCTCGGCTGCGTAAGTCTAGGGAAGACTATCACCAGCCCTGCCAAACGTGTGAGATTGAGGCGCAAACCTACCCCAAAACCCCGTCTGTGTGGATGCTGTGTAATTCATTACCCTGTTACAAATGAGTGGCACAAAATAAGAGACAGTACATCACATACAATTAAAAGATTTAGCTTTATAATTCTTAATTTGACTAAAGGGTTAATAAAGAACAACAAAAGGAAAAGGGCCCATTTTAATGAAACAGTTTAATGTGCACAAATTGGAGCTCACAGTTTCCCCGTCGCCGATCCACCATCGATCTCCCCGGGCTTCGTCGGATCACGGCTCTGCTCTGGGTCGAATCCCATGACCTCTTCTCTCTTCTTCTCTCCCTAACCAAAGCCCCAAACCCAACCTTAGTCTCCCTCCCCTTAATCCGACCATGCGAATGAGACGGCACACAATTCTCCTATCTCTTCAACAGTAACCCAAACATAAGCAGAAAACAAGCAGCTTGCACAGAACAGCATAACAGTAAAAAATATGAACCGGAGCATTACAAATACGTAAGTTGCACTTCTGTGTACAAGGCCATTAACAACAACAATGAAACCAGATCCATAAAATACAGTGGAGAAACAAATCACTTAGCTACGCAGACTCTTCCAGTGTTGATGTGACAAAAATATTGCAAAGCAATTTCAGAGTAATTTTGTTGAAAGATGTGAGAAAAACGTGGGAACAAAATCAACTTTCGCCTGCATGAGTTTGTTTGCAAAGAATCAGAAATTTTGTAATACAGGTTGAGTACCCCTTACCCGAAATGCTTGTGGCCAGAAGAGTTTGGGATTTTGGAATACATAATGACGTAGCTTGGGATCGCCATCATTTATGACAGTGAATTTATGTGCTTCTGGCAAGCAGTCTTTGTCTTACACTAGTTCTTCACACATATGTGGTTGTTGTCTGCCGTTTCCCGATGATGATGTAAACCTGTGCAGGAGGAGTTTTATAGTGAAAAGCCCGTTGCATTGGGGTAGTTCCAGTCCTTGGCCTCAAAAATCTTCATCCAATGGTACAAAAAACTGTCACGACTGGAGACTTCTTCTGCTGCAGTGAATAGCAATGACGCCTTCTGTGCCTTGTCATGCCCTTTGTTCTCCATGAAGTATTGCAGCACCACCTTCTTGGGCATTCGATCTTGTGGCATCCGCTGGAACTGGTGTCACATGCTGGAGTAGGCATATCCCTATCTCACCTGGGTTGGAGGTTCCCGGCTACCCTCACCTGGATTAGCCCGCCTATCGAAGTAGTGTACCGGGGTGTGGTCACTTTCACATGCAAAGTTACTTGGAGCCACAAGTGAGAAGTGAGTGGCAGGTAGGGACCAAAGGTGGATGAGCTGCCCCTGGGTGGAGCACGACAAGCCCGCCACTGCAGGTGCTACCCCTGTCCGGACACCCCATATACCCCACATATGTACTTAACAGTAAAATATATTATATTCTATTAATATAATGAAAATATAATGTGTGTAGGGTAACAAAAGCAGCACAGCAGTAACGGAAGAATACCTGAATCAGCTGTTGAATAATAACAAACAACACCAGACTTTTAGCTTCTACCTACAATGCCGTGTTTTGATTAAAAGGTTACAGAGCACTGTGTTTGTATTTTACTTTTTTTTAGGTTTTATGTAAGGTACAAGAGCAATCAGCATTGTAGACTTGTTCTGGTGTTATATTTTCATCCGAGTAAACTTATATTTTCATCCCAGTAAACTCATCAATGATTTTTTCTGCTGCTTCATGATCAGTAGATGCTTTATCTTTAATTTTTTTTTAATCTTTAAAAATTTAATGCTGTGCATTTTCTTAAATTTCTCCAAACAGCTTGCTGAATATCCACAATTACCTTCAATTTTTAGTTCATCATGAGAGGTCTTTGGTTGTTTCATGATCAGGTTTAATCATGATCATGATTAAGTGACATACACTCCAATGTTCACTCCAGTGTTAATGTTTCCATTCTTTCAAAACACAATCAAGATTTTCGTTTTTCACTTCTGCAGTGTTTTTCTATTTTTCATAAACTTCTGCTCATTACATATTTGAATCCTCTTCTCATAACTGTGTGTTATGTATCGAGACCTGTTCATCGACTGGGAACCTTCCCCGTGTCTTATAGAATTTTCCATTTGTGATGTCAAAAAATTTTGGATTTCAGAGGTTTTCGGATAAGAAGTACTCAAACTGTATTAGCAAAAAGTTAATTCAAAGCAAGTATCTGTTTTATTGATTTATTAAGATGCTAAGTAAAATTTTGATAATTTTCATGTACAGTTATTTTCTTGTGCAAAGATTGGTCAAGATCATAATGACCGTATTTCACTGTCAGTTTCAATTTAATTCAAAGCATATAACATGTGATATATGAGGAACATGGAGGGGGATTTCCAAGATGGTAATTTGATGCTGTTTTTCTCTTATTGTGCAAAACTTTCCAAATTGGCAGAATCTGTGCTATTTCATGCTTTAAAGTGTCTTTTCAATCAACTTCTGAAACATTTATTGATCAACATTGTTGACAACAGTCAAAAAATTTATTCCAGGCTTGCATGTTGAATGGGGACTGGCAAACATGAATAAAAATAAATAATAAATATCTGCAAAATGCCCTCTGCAGGTGTATACTGGAATTTACATGAATATATGCACTTGGAGACAATGCAGGTGAGAATCAGGATCAGGTTTATTATCACCGGCATGTGTTGTGAAATTTGTTAACTTAGCAGCAGCAATTCAATGCAGTACATAATACAGAAAAAAAAACAAAATGAAATAATAATAATAAAAAATCAATAAATAAATCAATTACAGTGTATATATATTGAATAGATTAAAAATTGTGCAAAAACAGAAATCATATATATTAAAAAAGTGAGGTAGTGTCCAAGGATTCAGTGTCCAAGGGTTCAATGTCCATTTAGGAATCGGATGGCAGAGAGGAAGAAGCTGTTCTTAAATCACTGAGTATGTGCTTTCAGGCTTCTATACCTTCTATCTGATGGTAACAATGAGAAAACGGCATGCCCTGGGTGCTGGAGGTCCTTAGTAATGGATGCTGTTTTTCTGAGACAACACTCCTTGAAGTTGTCCTGGGTACTTTGTAGGTTAGTAACCAAGACGGAGCCGACTAAATTTACAACCCTCTGCAGCTTCCTTCGGTTCTGTGCAGTTCAAACTCCTAATGAAGTATAGCCACTGTCTTGCCTTCTTTATAACTGCATCGATATGTTGGGACTAGGTTAGATCCTCAGGGATCTTGACACCCAGGAACTTGAAACTGCTCACTCTCTCCACTTCTGATCCCTCTCTGAGGATTGGTATGTGTTCCTTTATCTTACCCTTTTTAAAGACAGCCTAACATCGGCCTCTGAGACAGACATCACAGGGTCATCAGGTGCAGCAGGGTTCTTCACAGCTGTAGTTGTGTTCTCCCTTTCAAAGTGGGCATAGAAGGCGTTGAGTTCATCTGGTTGTGAAGCATCGCTGCCATTCATGGTATTGAGTTTCACTTCATAGGAAGTAATGTCTTGCCAACCCTGCCAGAGTTGCCGTACATTCGATGTTGCCTCCAACCTCATTTGAAATTGTCTCTTCACCCTTGAAATAGCCCTCTGCAAATCATACCTGGTTTTCTGGTACGGGCCTGGGTTGCCAGACTTCAATGCCACAGATCTAGCCTTCAGCAGACGATATACTTCCTGGTTCATCCACAGCTTTTAGTTTGAGAATGTGCAGTAAGTCTTTGTGGGCACACACTCATCAACACAGGTTTTAATGAAGTTGGTAACAACTGCAGCATACTCATCCAGGTTTGAAGATGAATCCCTGAATACAGTCCAGTCCACCAATTCAAAGCAGTCCTGTAGGCGCTCCTGTGCTTCCCTTGTCCATACCTTCTTGGTCCTCACTACTGGTGCTGCAGACTTCAGTCTCTGGGCCTATACTCATGGAGTAGAAGTACAGCGAGGTGATCAGACTTCCCAAAGTGAGGGTGTGGAATAGCACAATAGGCATTCTTGATAGTGGTGTAACAATGGTCCAATGTGTTGTTTCCTCTAGTGATGTGTTGATGGCAATTGCTTAGTGATTTTTTCGGACTGGCCTTGTTAAAGTCTCCCAAAACGATGGTGAAGGCATTAGGGTGCGCTGTTTTGTGCATGTTGATCCCATTGCTCAGATCATCTAAAGCCTGATTGACATTGGCCTGAGGTGGAATGTATACTGCTACTAAAATGACCCCAGAGAACTCCCATGGTAAGTAAAAAGGATGGCACTTAACTGCTAGATATTCCGGAGTGAGCAGAATTGGGACAGCACTGATATATTTGTGCACTAAGAAGAGTTGATCATGAGGCATACTCCTCCACCTCTGCTTTTGAGAGACAGTAGATCTATCTTGACGGTGTATAGTAAATCCGTCGATCTGAATCACTGCATCCGGTCTCTTCTCTCTTCGGTTGTCCATCAAAATCCGATGACGACGTCCACTCCTTTAACGGTGAGATCTTTGATGACTATGCAGTCCTACCCTGGACCCACAAGCTCTATTGCAGGTAGGACATGTATATGTGGTAGTGGTGGCAACCATGACTGCATTTCTCCTGGCTCTCTTCTGCTGTCTTCTGGTTGTTCTTTTCATCTCCAGAATACAAACCCCGTCCCTACACAGCTGTCGCCAGGTGGTACAGTCTGCAGCAACCTCCTCCAGGTCCTCGGGTCTGATCTTGCACTTCCTTAAAGCATTCTTCATCTGATCCTTATAGCGCTTCTTCGGCCTTCTAGCTGAGCATCG
Organism: Mobula birostris; assembly: GCF_030028105.1. Taxonomy (NCBI): domain Eukaryota; kingdom Metazoa; phylum Chordata; class Chondrichthyes; order Myliobatiformes; family Myliobatidae; genus Mobula; species Mobula birostris. The sequence continues at coordinate 210,510,938 of NC_092371.1, read as the reverse complement.
CTTCCGGTACAGAAGGGGTTAACAGTTCTGTGAAACAAAGGACACAAGCGGTCCTAATGTCCCTCTGATTCAGCATCCTAGCTCTAAGATCATCGATTTTATTCACCAGAGACTGCAAGATAGTTGGAATTGGGAGTTTAAAACCCCATTTCCTTAATAGCACTTGTATCCCTGAACTGCAGCCATGCTTCCTCTGTGGAATCCTATGGAATCCTACAAGGACACTTCCGTCCACAATCAGTATTGTTTCTGTCAGTTTTAAGCAGCGATAGTTCATTTAAACGCATTAAGACATCTTTGTTGATGGTTCTGACCTTGGAAGCAGTTGTGCTTTTTAGCTGTGTCAGGCTGGAATGAGAATATTTAATCATATCCATTGAGAGTTCTGCTGCTACGCGAGTCGCTCCTAGGTGCCCTGGAAGTAGTTAGCGATGTTCTCTGTTTTTCATTGTATTTTGCAGTTTTAGTTCATGTCAGTGGTAAGTTAGACCATAAGACCATCAGACATAGGAGCAGAATTAAACCACTCAGCCCATTGAGGCTACTCTGCCATTCCATCATAGCTGATTTATGTCCTTTGTCAACACTAATCTCCTGCCTTCTTTTCATAACCTTTGATACCCTGACTATCAAAGAACCTATTAACCTCTGTTTTAAATTATTCTCAATGACCTGGCCTCCACAGCCATCTGTGGCAATGAATTCCACGGATTCACCACCATCTGGCTCAAGAAATTCCTCTTTATATCGGTTCTGAATGGACATCCCTCTATTCTAGGCTGTGCCCTCTGGTCACAGATTCAACCACTGAAGGAAACATCCTCTCCACATCCACTCTGTCTTGGCTTTTCAATATTCGATGGGTTTCAATGGCATCCTCCCTCATTCTTCTAAACTCCAGTGAGTACAGGCCCAGAGTGTTAACCCTTTCATTCCTGGAATCATTCTCGAGATCCTCCACTGAACCCACTCCAATGCCAGCACATTTTTTCTTCAATAAGGGAAGCAAAACTGCTCACAATACTCCAAGTATAGTCTAATGCCGTATAAAGCTTCAGCATTACATCCTGCTGTTGTATTGTTCTTTTGAAATTAATGCTAACATGCATTTTCCTTCCTTACCACTGACTAAATGTGCAAGGTACCCTTCAGGGAATCCTGGACAAGGACTCCCAAGTCCCCTTGAACCTCTGAGTTTTGAATTTTCTCCCCATTTAGAAAATAGTCCATGCCTTATTTCTTCTACCAAAGTGCATGACCACACACTTTCCAACACTATATTCCTTCTACCGCTTACTTGCCCATTTTCCAATCTGTCCAAGTCCTTCTGACACTCTGCTTCCTTCACACTACCTATCTTTGTATTGTCTGCAAACTTGGACATAGAGCCTTCAATCTGTCGTCCAAAAAGGCCCCCTTTATTCTGACTCTTTGCCTCCTGCCAGTCAGCCAATTTTCTATCAGTGCTAGTATCTTGTAATACTATAAGTTCTAATCTTGTTCAGCAGCCTCATGTTCTGAAAACAAGATCCACGGACTCTCCTTTATCTATCGCACCTGTTATTTCCTCTAACAGAGTTGTTAGGGAAGACTTCCTCTTGAGGAAACTATGCATGCCTTGGCCTACTTTATCATGTGCTTCCAAGTACCCCGATATCTTATCCCTAATAATCAACTCCAATATCTTCCCAATCACTAATGTCAGGCTAACTGGCCTATAATTTCCTTTCTTCTGCCTCCCTTCCTTCTTAGAGTGGAGTGACATTTGTAATCTTCTAGTTCTCCAGAACCTAATGATTCTTGAAAGATCATTACTTGTGCCTCCACAATCTCAACTCACACTTTCAGAACTCTAGGGTGTAGTCCATTGGTACAGGCGATTTACCTATCTTCAGACCTTTCAGCTTTCCAAGTACCTTCTCCTGAATAATAGCAATTACACTCTCTTCTGTCCCCTGATACTTTCAAATTTCTGGCATACTAACATAAGAAATAGGTGCAGGAGAAGGCCATCTGGCTTGTCGAGCCTGTTCTGCCATTCAATAAGATCATGGCTGATCTGGCCATCTCCACCTACCTGCCTTTTCCCCATAACTCTTAATACTGCTAGCGTCTTCCACAGTGAAGACTGACTAATATTTATTAAGTTCATCCACTGTTTTCTTTGTCCTCATCCTCCGTTTAGAATACTTCACCATCTTTGGGATGTATTTATCCTGCACCTTCTGAATTGCTCCCTGAAATTCCAGCCATTGCTGTTCTGCCATCATTTCTGCTAGTGTCCCCTTCCGATCAACTTTGGCCAGCTCCAGTCTCATGCTTCTGTGATTCCCTTTGCTCCACTATAATAATGATACATCTGATTGATCTCCTCAGACTACAGTGTGAATATCATGTTATGATCACTGTCTTCTAAGGGTTCTTTTACATTAAGCTCCTTAATCAAATCTGGTTCATTGAACATAGAACATAGAATAGTACAGCACAGTACAGTACAGGCCCTTCGGCCCACATTGTCGTGCCGATCCTCAAACCCTGCCTCCCATATAACCCCCCATCTTAAATTCCTCCATATACCTGTCTAGTAGTTTCTTAAATTTCACTAGTGTATCTGCCTCCACCATTGACTCAGGTAGTGTATTCCACGCACCAACCACTCTCTGAGTAAAAAACCTTCCTCTAATATCCCCCTTGAACTTCCCACCCCTTACCTTAAAGCCATATCCCCTTGTATTGAGCAGTGGTGCCCTGGGGAAGAGGTGCTGGCTATCCACTCTATCTATTCCTCTTAATATCTTGTATACCTCTATTACGTCTCCTCTCATCCTCCTTCTCTCCAAAGAGTAAAGCCCTAGCTCCCTTAATCTCTGATCATAATCCATGAGCATCCTGGTAAATCTTCTCTCTAGTATTGCCTTTTCTCGATGGGACTCGACCTCAAGTTGCTCCAAAAAGCTATCTCATAGGCATTCTACAAATGACCTCTTTTGGGATCCAGCATCAACCTGATTTTCCAAATCAACCTGCATATTTAAATTGCCCATGACTATCATTATATTGCCGTTTCTATTTCCTGTTGAAATTTATATGCCACATCCTGGCTTCTGTTCAGAGGCCTATATATAACTATCAGGGTCATTTTACACCTGCAGTTTCTTAACTCTACCCACAAGGATTCTACCTCTTCCAAAACTATGTTACCTCTTTCTAAAGATTTGATTTCATTTTTTTACCAACAGAACCACTCAATCTCCTCTGCCTAACTGCCTGTCCTTTTGAAACAAGGTGTGTCCTTGGATGTTAAGCTCCCAGCAATGATCTTCTTTCAGCCATGTCTCAGTGTTGACAACCTCTAATTGTGCTTCAGATCGTTCAGGATCATCTACCTTATTCCATATACTGTGTGCATTCAAATATAACACCTTCAGTCCTGTATTCATCAACCTTCTTGATTTTGCCTTCATGTTACACTTCACCTCATCCCATTAGCTGCAATTTTGCTCTACCCTCTGCCTGTCCTTCCTCACAGTCTCACTACACACTGCATCGACTTGTATACCAACTGTCCCATCCTCAGCCCTATCAGTCCGGTCCCATCATCCCCCTGCCAACTTAGTTCAAACCTTCCCCAACAGCTCTAGTAAATCTGCCTGCAAGGATATTGGTTCCCTTTGGGTTCAGGTATAACCCGTCCTTTCTGTACAGATCATACCTTCCCCAAGGAGATCCCAATGATCCAGAAATCTGAAACCCTGCCCCTGCACCGGTTCCCCAGCCATGCATTCGCCTTATTCCTGCCCTAACTAGCATGTGGCACTGAGAGTATTCCAGAAAAGTTACTATCTTGCAGGTCCTGTTCTTCAGCCTTTCCCCAAACTCCTTATGCTGACTACATTGGACCTCTTCCCCCTTTTCTACGTATGTCATTGCTGCAAATGTGCATCATGACCTCTGGTTGCTCATGCTTCCCCTTGAGGATCTTCTGCAGCTGCTCTGAGACATCCTGGACCCTAGCACCTGGGAGGCAACGGATCATCCTAGCTTCTTTTTCATGGCCACAGAATTTTGCCATGATGTTTACAACACGATTTTGGGAGGAAAAGGAACTGACAATGTTTCAGGTTACCACCCTGCATGAGGACTGCGAGTGGAAAACCAAGGCAGCCAGTATAAAATGAAAAGGGAAAGTGTGACAGGTGGTAGGTGAACCGATATTGGGTGAGGTTTACAAGTGGATGGAGCCATGTTGGGGGAGGGAGAGGCAAATGGGTTATTGAAGTCAGAGGCTGATAGGTGAAAGCAGACAATGGAATAAAGGACAGATGGGACCAGATTGGGCATGAGAGTGGGGATGGTAAATACGGAGAGCTGCTGGAGGGTAAGAAATAGGTACAGAAAGGTTACCAGCAGAATCTGAGAAGTAGGGAATGTGATAATGGGAACAATTAGGAGAGAGATGAAGGGCAAGTAGAGCCAGATTGGAGAGGGGTCTGGTGAGTGAGATGTATGCGAACCAGGGAGTGGTGAGAGACAAATATTGCTGATGGTTGGGGTGTTGCTAGAAGGGGTTGTAGATATGAGGGAAAATTGGAAGACTAAAATGTTCAAACCACTGGGTGTAGACTATCCAGGCAACATATAAGGTGGTGTTCTTCTGATTTGCATTGAATTGCACCTTGGCTTATTTTTGACTGGCATTGGTTCAAAGGGCCAAATATCTCACTCACAAGAAATGAAAAAGATAGAAAGGTTAATTAACAAGTCACTTGTATTTGTTGAAGAATTTGGTTTAACATTCTCCATTAACTACAACCAAACTTCCTGGTTAACTTTATTGTTTTTATTAAAAGATAATATGCAAAGAAATTCTTTTAAAATGTACAGTATCTTTGGATCAAGTTAATAGAGAAACCGTTATGAAATCAAGTTTCATTATGCTAGTAACTACGAACATTGTCGAGGGTAAGAGGTAGGACAAAGGAAGTAAAGAAGCCATGTTAATACTTTAAGTTAGTTCATAATGGCACAGAAGGCACAAAAGTTTGTTCATCAGGTTACTGCCTGGAACACAGAATATTTGGAAAGATTGGATGAACTTGGTTAGTTTTCTCCGGAGCATCATATGCTGAGGGGAGACCTGATAAAGGTTTCTAAAATTATGAGTGATAGGTGATAGATGCAAGAGACTCTGTAGATACTGGAATCTTGAGCAACACTCACAAAAATGCTAGAATTGGTAATCCAGCATTTTGTGGGTATTGCTCAACTGGGTAGATATTCTACTTCCCAGAATAGAAATGTCAAATACTAGAGGACATAGCTTTAAGATGAGAGGAGGTAGTTTAAAGAACATATGCAAAGTTAAGATTTATTTTTAACTTGGTTCTTGCCTGGAATGCACTACAGATGGTGATGGAAGAAGATGCAACTGTGACTTTTAAGAGACATTGAGACATACACAGGAAATGGAGGGACATGGATCATGTGCGGGCAGATAGATTGAGTCTAATTTTGCATTGTGGTTTACACGTTCATTGTGGGTCAAATGACTTATTCCTGTGTTGCACTGTTCTTTTCCTCTGTGTTCAGCACATGAACTCTCGCACTCAGTTTTCTGCCTTTCACTGCCTATACACATCAAAGAAGGTTCACCAAATTGATTCCTGGGATGGCAGGACTTTCATATGATGAAAGACTGGATCAACTAGGCTTATACTCTCTGGAATTTAGAAGATTGAGGGGGGATCTTATTGAAACATATAAAATCCTAAAAGGATTGGACAGGCTAGATGCAGGAAGATTGTTCCCGATGTTGGGGAAGTCCAGAACGAGGGGTCACAGTTTGAGGATAAAGGGGAAGCCTTTTAGGACCGAGATTAGGAAAAACTTCTTCACACAGAGAGTAATGAATCTGTGGAATTCTCTGCCACAGGAAACAGTTGAGGCCAGTTCATTGGCTATATTTAAGAGGGAGTTAGATATGGCCCTTGTGGCTGAAGGGATCAGGGGGTATGGAGGGAAGGCTGGTACAGGGTTCTGAGTTGGATGATCAGCCATGATCATACTGAATGGTGGTGTAGGCTCGAAGGGCCGAATGGCCTACTCCTGCACCTATTTTCTATGTTTCTAAGACACTAATGCCTGACATCTGCCAATTCCCTTTGGAACCATCAACAACTTGTCAAATTGATTCAATCATTTGAGTTGGCAATCCTAAGTTTTCTAAATTTATAAATTCAGCATTTGTTTACTCTGCTGGAGCCATTCCTTAAACTTCTGGTTTAAGATGGCGTGACTGAACACGTGCGACAGTTCACTGGTAGTTCAAAAGGCAAGAAATTTGACTAAAAACATTACTAATAACGCCTTTTCTGAAGTAAATTGGAGTGAATTATCACCGCAAACAATGAAGAGGCGGGTGAGGAGAAGCAAATTCAAGGGATGAACCGTGCTGAGTCGACGCAAATGGAGTAAGCTATTCGGAGGGGAGAAGTCGAGGTTGAAGAGTTCCGATGCCTGTACCACTGGCCAGGATGTGAGGCTGGATCGCTCTGGGTGCTAAGCCAATTTGGAGAAGCTGAGAGCAGCTTTGGGTTGGGCAGCAAAATCTGGGCCCAGAGTCAGTTACTAGGTGGCATGTACTAGGCCCAGAGCCTTTTGCTGCAGTGGTGCCCAGGTCCTACTGTGAGGTACAATACACTGTTTGGACAACTTAAACAATATACCGGAAAGCCAGGCGTCAGGATCAAAGGCAAGCACTGATATCACTCGCTCTCCCGTGATGTTCACTCCTCCCTCCATGGCGCTGAGGCTATGAAGGCTGCTGCTGCTTCCTGCGCTCTGAGCCCACAAATATAGACTGATACCGAGGCTTGGGCCTACTCTGGGCTGCTTTGGGGTTCGGATCTAAAGGCTGATTTATACTTGAGTCAAATGGACGCCATAACCTACGCAAGTGGCCTACGTGCGTTGTGAGCATTTATACTTGTGCGCTGGTGTGTCTGCGTCGCTCTGCAATTCAGGCACGTTGCGCATACACACACACACCTACCCGCGCAAGGCTTCATGGTCATGGTAGTCTTTCTTGGGGTAAACAAGTTTAAAGTGAGCGACTTTCTTCATAAAAGTGAAATGTGTCCTCCATAATTTCGGAGGTCTGTAAAGCTTTATGGAAAGCATTGCAGCCAGAGTTCCTTCCCTGCCCTTCAGTCGGCCAATGGGAAGCTATTGCAGCGTAGGAGGAAATGCGATGTTACCAGGCGGACCAATCACAGTTGTTGCGGTCTGCGTTGCTGCGACACGTAGTTACATTTTGCGAGAGTTGCGCATCAGGCTACAGCGTAGGGATCCGCATAGGCACTGCGTAGGGTTCACGGCGACGCCGTACCTACAGCATCAAGTTGACACACAAGTATAAATCGGCCTTTAGGACTCATTTTGGTTCAGACTGTTGTTGCTGGCTTCTATCATTTGCATGATTTATGTTCTATTTTTCTTCCTTTCTTTGAGTATCGGCTGTTGGTCTTTATTTTTCTTTAATTGGGTTCCTTGCTTTGTGGCTTCCTGTAAGCAAACAAATCTCAAGGTTGTTTAATTATACATTCTTTGATAATAAATGTATTTTGAATCTTTGAATCCATTTATTCCCTTCCAAATTATAGAATTTTTTTTTACTAAGGCAGATTTCAAAAAGTCATCATGATATAAGAGTATTCAATGTCATACACTCTATAAATACTGGCACTGTTGCAGATTTGAGGAATGACTCCCTTAAAGCATTCACTTGAAATATGAAGTGTATGCATTTTGCAGAACCACTTTGAGTCTTGAAGAGAAGTTGTAATTCACGTTGTGCATGGACATTGACTAGCTTGACACTGGCTGTTGAGTAGTTTCAGTAAAACGATTTTGAAAATCAGTTCCAGAAGCTCTACTCCAAGCAGTTACTTATTTAAGTTTTTGATTCAAACTCACACTAAACTGCACTGTTGAGGGAAAATATTATTTTCTTCATTTAATTGCCTTTTACTGAAAATCTATTGCAGCTAATCATAGGTTTAAATTTAAACAATCAGAATTCTTACATTGATAACCCAAGATTAAAACACTAATGCATAACGTTTGACATTGTGATATTTAATGGAGGAATATCAGTCATGACACTAAGACTCTCCTACTGTTCATTCTCAGTTTGAACCATGAGATTGATCAGGTCCCTCTGCACTGCCATATAATATTTAATTTAAAAAATGGCAATGCAACTCTCCCTCTTTTCTGCACTCTGGCATAAACATATGCACTCAGTGTCCACTATATTAACCTGCTCGTTAATGCAAATATCTAATCAGCTAATCATTTGGCAGCAACTCAGTGCATAAAAGTAAGCAACACGGTCAAGAGATTCAGCTATTGTTCCGACCAAACATCAGAATGGGGAAGAAATGTGATCGAAGTGACTTTGATCATGGAGTGATGGGGTGGTTTGAGTACCTCAGTAACTGCTGATCTCCTGGGATTTTCATGCACAATGGTCTCTATATAGAGAATGGTGCGAGTTCTGTGAGTGAAAACACCTTGATAATGAGAGAGATCCAAGGAGAATAGCCAGGCTGGTTCAAGATGACAGGAAGGTGACAGTAACTCAAATAACAAAGCGTTACAACAGTGGTGTGCAGAAGAGCATCTCTGAACACACAACACATCGAACCTTGAACTGGATCGGATACAGCAGCAGAAGACCATGAACATCCAACTCTGATCATTTTATTAGTTATAGGAGATACCTCATAAGATAACCACTGAGCGTATCTGGTCATATCTTCTAGTGGCATTTCCTGCTGGCACTACTGGAAATACTTAATGGAAGACAAGCAAATAATCTGAGATGCCTTTTGGCTGGGAGGCACCCTTTATGAACGTTTTCATTTTCAAGACAACCTCAATTTTTTGTCTCACGTTCCTGATGAACTCCAAATTACCTGGTCAACGGGTATCGTCCTCCATATATTTGATTAAATCTTGAGGTGAACCTTTATCTTTCAGAGATATAAATGCAACATTTGAGCCAATCTGTCATTCTATACAACAAAAAGTCAGGGTGTTTCATCTGTGCCTTCATGCTTTAAGACTACTTTTAAAAGTTAATTATTCTTTACTTCTTCAGTTTCTTATGATGCATAACAGCACTTAGTTATTTAGGATGGTGGTGAATATTGGTAGCTCAGGCTGAGACATTTGCTGAGCTTGGCAATAAGCTTGCAGACCTTTCATCACATAAAACACCCGAATACTTATACAGATGTACTGCGAAGAGCATTCTGACAGGCTGTATCAATGTCTGGTATGGGCGGGGGGCACGGGGAGGGTGCTGTGCTACTGAACAGGATCAAAAGAAGCCTCCATGGTATCCAAGACATCTTCAAGGAATGGTGCCTCAGAAAGGCGGCCTCTATTATTAAGGATCTCCATCACCTGGGGCAGGCCCTCTTCTCAATGTTACCATCAGGAAGGAGGTACAGAAGCCCGAAGGCACACACTCCATGATTCAGGAACAGCTTCTTCCCCTCTGCCATCTGATTCATAAATGGACATTGAACCAATGAACACTATCTCACTTTTTTTAAATATTCCTATTTTTGCACTATTTTTAATTTAACTATTTAATATATATATATACTTACAGTAATTGATTTACTTATTTCTTTTTCTTCATTATCATGTATTGCATTGTACTGCTGCCACTAAGTTGACAAATTTCATGACATGTGCTGGTGATATTAAACCTGATTCTGATTCTGACCAGTTGAGGTGACATTGTCAGTACTTAGATACTGATGTTTCTCCCTTGGGGTGCTCATGTTTATATAGGCCCTAGTTCACCTGCCTCGATCCTGATTGGTTACCCCTTCGGTTGACCTTTGAATTCTATTGGCCCACATTTTTTTGGCTGTTAGGGGTTTGTAGATAGTGTCTATTTCAAAATGTTTGTTTACGAAGTCATCCGAAGAGAACCATGCTTCTAAAAGTTCTCGTGCCTGCTTCGTGTTTGCCTGCACCAAAACCTCTGCGGTGTCCCAGTTAGAGTGGTGTCCTTCTTGGTCTTCACATACTGAAATCAGCAACAGTTGATCATGTCTCCGTACCACCAGTTTGTGTTCTTGTAAACGAGTTGAGAGTTTACGTTCTGTCTGGCCGATGTAGTTCTTGTTGCAGTCTCCATAGGTGATCCTGCACACCACATTGCTTTTGCCTGTTGCCTTACTGGTTCTTGAGACAAGCTTTCTTAAAGTCGCCGCTGGTTTGTGAGTGATTCTGATGCTGTGAGATTCAAGCGGTCAAGCTGTCATTTGTGAGAAATTCTCGATGTAGAGCAAGGTTGCGCACTGAGTAAGGTCTGCACAATTCTTTCTCCTTAGTAAGCATCTCCTCATGAAATTCTGTGGATAACCATTGTTATGGAGCACTTTAAATAAATGCTTCTCTTCCCTGGCCCGAAGTATAGTGGTGCTGCAGAGTGTTTGTACTCTCTCAAATGAGGTGCAAATGCAGCTTTTCTTGTGGCAGTTTGGGTGGTTGCTGTGGTAGTTCAATACTTGGTCCGTGTGCGTACCTTTCTGGAAAATGGATGCTTCTAATGTACCGTCTGTCCTTCTCGCAACAAGTACATCCAGGAATGCGAGTCAGTTGCTACTTTCTCTTTCCATTGTAAACTTGATGTCACTAAATATGTTATCATGTGATTAAAGGTATCCTCACTTTCATTTTGTTTGAGTATGACAAAGGTATCATCTGCACATCTTACCCAGGGTTTGGGTTTGAGGACTGGAAGCGCTCTCTATTTTTGCTTTTGCGTAATGGCCTTGGCAATGAAGCCAGATATTGCCAAGCTCAGCTTCATCAAAGCTCTTCATTATTTTTGTCAGCAGCCATCTAAAGCCAGTGTATCATTCTAAAACCAGTCACAGTCTCAGTTCTTTTTAATGTTCAGATCTGTAATCCTATTCCTTCCATGGGTTATAAACAGGATATTCAGGTTCCTGCCATGATAACTGCAATTTTGTAATCTCTGTTATAGAGAAGTACAGCACAGCACAGAAACAGGCCCCTAGGCTCATCTAGTCCATGCAGAAACCATTTAGACTGCCTATTCCCACCAGGATCAAAGCCCTCCATACCCCTGCTATCCACGTACCTATCCAAATTTCTCTTAAATGTTGAAATCAAGCTCGCATGCACCACTTCTGCTGGCAGCTCATTCCATGCTCACGATCCTCTGCGAGAAGAAGTTTCCCCTCTTGTTCCCCTTAAACCTCTCACCTTTTACCCTTAACCCATGACCTCTGGTGCAGTCCCACCCAATCTCAGTGGAAAAAGCTTGCTTGCATTAACCCTATCTAGATCCCACACAATTTTGTATACCTCTATCAAATCTCCTCTCAATCTTCTACGTTCTAAGGAATACAGTCCTAAGCTATTCAACTTTTCCTTATAACTCAGGTCCTCCAGACCTGGCAAAATCCTTGTAAATTTTCTCTGTACTCTTTCAACCTTGTTTACATCTTTCCCATATTTAGGTGACTAAAACTGCACACAATACTCCAAGTTAGGCTTCATCAATATCTTATACAACTTCAACATAACATTCCATTTTCTCTACTCAATACATTAATTTATGAAGGCCAATGTGCCAAAAGCTTTCTTTACAACCCTATCTACCTGTGACACCACTTTCAATGGATTATGGACCTGCATTTTCCAGATCCCTTTGTTCTGCCACACTTCTCAGTGCCCTACCATTCACTGTATATGACCTTTACTGGTTGGTCCTTCTGAAGCCTAAAACCTCGCACTTGTCTGCATTAAATTCCGTTTGCCATTTTTCCAGCTGATGCAGGCCTCCTGGCAAGACGTGATAGTTTTCCTCACTGCCCACTCCACCCCCAATCTTGAATTCATCTGCAAACTTGATGATCCAGTTAACCACACTATCATCCAAATCATTGATTTAGATCACAAATGACAAAGGACCCAGCACCGAACCTTGTGACACACCACTAGTCACAGGCCTCCAGTAAGAGAGGCAACCCTCTACTACCACTCTCTGGCTTCTCCCACAAGGCCAATGTCTAATTCAATTTACTACCTCATTCTGAACACTAAATGACTGAACCTTCTTGACCAGCTTCCCATGCAGAACCACAAATTCCTTACTCTAAGTCCATGTGGGTAACATCCACTGCCTTGCCTTCATCCACTTCCCTGGTAACTTCCCTGAAAACCTCTAAGATTGGTTAGACATGACCTACTGCATACAAAGGCATGCTGACAATCCTTAATCAGTCCATGTCTATCCAAATACTTATATATCTGGTCCCTTAGAATACCTTCCAATAACCTTCCCACAATTGATGTCAGACTCACTGGACTATAATTTCCTGGTTCACGTTTTGAGCTTTTTTTAAACAATGGAACAACATTGGCTATCCTCCAATCCTCTGGTCACTAAGGATGACTTAAATATCTCCGCTAGAGCCCCAGCAATTTCTGCACTTGCCTCCTATAGGATCCGAGGGAACACCTTGGACCTCAGGGGAGCAAAAACCTCTTCTGTAATCTGTACAGGGTCCATGAAGTTGATGCCACTATGCCTCACTTCTATAGACTGTGGTTGTCTCCTTAGTAAATACAGATACAAAGAATTCATTTAAGATCTCCCCCGTCTGTTTTGGCTCCATACGTGGATTACCATTCTGGTCTTCCAGTGGACCAACTTTGTCCCTTGCAATCCTTTTGCTCTTAATATATCTGTAGAATCTCTTAGGTTTCTCCTTCATGTTGTCAGCTAGAACAACCTCATGCCTTCTTTTAGCCCTCCTGCTTTCTTTCTTGAGCATTATTTTGCATTTCTTATAATCCATAAGCACTTCATTTTTTCCTACTTGTCTACCTGCTATGCACCTTTTTTTTTCTCTCAACCAGTGCCTCAATATCCCTTGAAAACAAGGTTCCCTACACTTGTTATCTTTACCTTTTATTCTTACAGGCACATACAGGCATTGTACTCTCAAAATTTCATTTTTGAAGGCCTCCCATTTACCAAATACATTTTTGCCAGAAAACAGCCTTTCCCAATCCACACTTGCCAGGTCATTTCTGATACCACCAAAATTGGCCTTTCTCCAATTTAGAATCTTAGCCCATGGAGCAAAACTATCTTTTTGCATATTTGCTTCTTTTTGTGTAGATCGTTTCCACGGATGCTGCCCGACCTGCTGAGTTCCTCCAGCGTGTTGTGAGTCTTGCTTCTGTTGCCAGTCCTGTCTCATTCCCTAATAGCAGATCCAGTATCGCACACTCACTTGTTGGGACTTCTATGTACTGGTGAAGGAAACTTTCCTGAACACATTTGATAAACTGTATTCCATGTAGTTCTTTTACAATATGGGATTCCCAGACTATATGTGGAAAGTTAAAAATCGTCTATTATAACAACCTAATGTTTCTTGCAACAATCTGTGATCTCTTTACAAATTTGCTCCTCTAAATTCCTAGGACTATTGGCTGGTCTGTGACACAGCCCCATTAACGTGGTCATACCTTCCTTGTTTCTCAGTTCCTCCCAGAATGCCTCACTAGTCAAGTTCTCCAGTCTGTCCTGATTGAGCAGTGCAGTGATCTTTTTCCTTGTCTGGTAATGCCACCCCTCCTCCTTTAATCCCTCCTGCTCTGCTGTGTTTAAAACAACAGAACTCCGGAATATTGAGCTGCCTGTCCTGCCCCTTCTGCAACCAAGTCTCACTAATGGCTACAACATCGTAATTCCAGGTTTTGAGCTATTCCCTGAGCTCATCCATCTTTCCTATGATACAATACACAGATGATACCACTGTAGTGGGCCACATCTCAAATAATGACGTTGGAGTATGGGAAAGAGGTAGAGATCTTAGTGTCATGATGTCATGTCAACAACTTTTCCATAAATGTCAACAAAAGAAAGAGCTAGTCATTGAATTTAGGAAAGGTGTGGGGAGCAGTGCGAATGCTTCTGTCTACAACAGCAGTGTTGAGGTTAAGGAGGTTGAGAGCTTCAAGTCCCTCAGTGTGAACATCATTCCTTGTCCAACCATGTTGACATCATAATCAAGAAAGCTCACCAATGCCTATACATCCTCAGGTGGCTAAAGAAACTTGGTACAGTATGTCCTATCAACCCGCTGTAATATTTACTGATGCACCATAGAAAGCGTTCTATATGCATGCATAAGGGTTGGTATTGCAACTGATCTGCATGTGACTGCAAGAACTAGAGATTTTTGGAGACAACTTAGCACATCATGGGAAGCAGCCTCTCCTCTAGCTACACTTCTCATTGCCTCAGTGAAACAGCCATTATAATCAAAAGACCCCATCCACCTTGGACATTCTCTCTTCTCCCCTCTCCCATTGAACAGAAGAGCTCAAACCACCAGGCTCATCGACAGCTTCAACTCCACTGCTATCAGACTTTTAAACAGACCTCTTATACAATAAGATGGATTCTTGGCCTCAGTCTACCTTGTTAAGACCTTGCTCTTTATTGTTTCCCTGCATTACACTTTTTCAGGCAGCAGCTCTAGGAAGAGGTACAGTCGACTTTTCGGGCCAAGACCCTTCGTCAGGACTCAGCCCAAAATGTCAACTGTACCTCTTCCTAGAGATGCTGCCTGGCCTGCTGCGTTCACCAGCAACTTTGATGTGTGTTGCTTGAATTTCCAGCATCTGCAGAATTCCTCGTGTTTACACTTTTTCAGTAGCTTTTACATTTTAGTCTGCTTTGTTCTTGTTTTACCTTATTCTAGCTCAATGCACTGCATAATGGTTTGATCTACACTGTAGAAACAGTAGATACAGAATAAAACTCTCTCTCAAAGCAATGATTTGAAAATAAACTAAATGCATAAGCATTCTATTCAACTGGCATTTTTGACATATGCCTAGATGATGCAGCTTCACATTGTCGAAATTCGTGATACAGGCTGTTTTCTCAGAAAGCAACAGCCCTTAATGTGATGTTCACCTGTATTTACACTATTTTATTTGGGGCAAACATACTGGTGTTGTTAAAGCTGCAAACTGGAGAATCCATTCATTTACAATTCTAGTCACAGAATAAATGGCAAGATTACATTAGGCTTATCAGACTATTAGCCATTGGAGCAGAAATAGGCCACTCAGCCCATCGAGTCTAATCTGCCATTCCATTATGACTGATTTATTATCCCTCTCATCTCCATTCTACTGCTTTCTCCCCATAACCTTTGACCTCTGACTAACCAAGAAACTATCAGCCTCTGTTTCAAATATACTCAATGAGTTGGTCTGTGGAAATGAATTCAACGGAATCACCATCCCCTGGCTAAAGAAATCCCTTCTCACCTTGTTCTAAATGGATGTCCCTTTATTCTGATGCTGTGCCCTCTGATCATAGTCTCAACCAGTAAAGAAAACGTACTCTCCACATCCACTTTGTTTCAGCCTTTCAATATTCAATATGTTTCAATGAGATCCCAATTCATTCTTCTAAACTCCAGTGAGAACTGGCCCAGTGCCATCAACCACTCCTTATACATTAACTATTTCATTCCCTGAGTCTTCCCTGTGAATCTCCTCTGGACCCTCTCCAATGGCAGCACATATTTTCTTAGATAAGGGCTCAAAATTGCTCACAATAGTCCAAGTGCAATCTGACCAATATCTTATAAAGCCACTGCATCACATCCTTACTCTTATACTATAGTCCTCTTGAAATTGATGCTAACATTGCATTTGCCTTCCTTACTACTGACTCAACATGGAAGTTAACCTCACACTTAGACAGGGTCATACACTTCCCTACACTATACTCTATCTGCCACTTCTTTGCCTCTTCTCCCAATCTGTCCAAGTCCTCTGCAAACTCACTGCTTCTTCAACACTGCCTACAGCTTCACCAATCTTGGTATCATCTGTAAACTTGGTCACAAAACCACCAATTCCATCATCCAAATCATTAACATATAATGTGAAAAGAAGCAGCCCCAATACTGACTTCTGCAGAACACGACTAGTCAAGGCAGCCAACAAGAACTCTTTTATTCCCACTCTTTGCCTCTTGCCATTTAGCCAATCTTCTAACCGCTTCCACTTCGATCAAGTTGGCACTTGCGTACAATGCTCCTTTGGTCGTGAAGTACAATCTCCTGGATAGATCGTGAAACCATATATTTCACTTCTGTTATGTCTTTTACATTTGTTTATCATCTTGGATGCGATTCTGGAACTGTTGGAGCCTGAGATTTGCAGGTTGGAGATTGTGTGGGTGCAGTCTCCAAGAGGATTCTGGGAAGCAGAGGCAGTGTGTGGGAACCTCATGGTTTGTTTTTTTTTGTGTGGGAAGAAGGATTTGGGTATTGATGTGCCTGTTCCATTCTTGTTCGGTTTTTGTGCAGGGAGGGGGGATTTTGAGGGTTGATGATCGTACTGCCTTTCTTTTCTTTCTTGATTTCATGGCTAGCTGGAGAAGAAGAATTTCAAGTTGTACACTTTGATAATAAAGTATGCTCTGCTGTGCTGGGGGAGAAGCTGACAGCGATGCAGGTGGATGCTTCCCTGGTATCATGGATTCTTGACTACCTGACGGGCAGACCACAGTATGTGTGCTTGCAACACTGTGTGTCCGACAGAGTGATCAGCAGCACTGGGGCTCCACAGGGGACTGTCTTGTCTCCCTTTCTCTTCACCATTTACACCTCAGACTTCAACTACTGCACAGAGTCTTGTCATCTTCAGAAGTTTTCGGATGACTCTGCTATAGTTGGATGCATCAGCAAGGGAGATGAGGCTGAGTACAGGGCTACGGTAGGAAACTTTGTCACATGGTGTGAGCAGAATTATCTGCAGCTTAATGTGAAAAAGACTAAGGAGCTGGTGGTAGACCTGAGGAGAGCTGAGGTACTGGTGACCCCTGTTTCCATCCAGGGGGTCAGTGTGGACTTGGTGGAGGATTACAAGTACCTGGGGATACAAATTGACAATAAACTGGGCTGGTCAAAGAACACTGAGGCTGTCTACAAGAAGGGTCAGAGCCATCTCTATTTCCTGAAGAGACTGAGGTCCTTTAAAATGTGCCGGACGATGCTGAGGATGTTCTATGAGTCTGTGGTGGCCAGTGCTATCATGTTTGCTGTTGTGTGCTGGGGCAGCAGGCGGAGGGTAGCAGACACCAACAGAATCAACAAACTCATTCGTAAGGCCAGTGATGTTGTGGGGATGGAACTGGACTCTCTGATGGTGGTGTCTGAAAAGAGGATGCTGTCTAAGTTGCATGCCATCTTGGTCAATGTTTCCCATCCACTACATAATGTACTGGGTGGGCACAGGAGTACATTCAGCCAGAGACTCATTCCACCGAGATGCAGCACAGAGCATCACAGGAAGTCATTCCTGCCTGTGGCCATCAAACTTTACAACTCCTCCCTTGGAGGATCAGACACCCTGAGCCAATAGGCTGGTCCTGGATTTATTTCATAATTTACTGGCATAATTTACATACTACTATTTAACTATTTATGGTTCTATTACTATTTATTGTTTATGGTGCAACTGTAATGAAAACCAATTTCCCCTGGGATCAATAAAGTATGACTATGACTACTAAAATGAACCTTTGAACCTTTTTTATCCATGCCAGAATCTTCCCTGTTGTACCATGGACTCTAATCTTGTTAAGCTGCCTCATGTGCAGCACCTTGTCAAAGGCCTTTCTAAAACCCAAGTAAACAACATCCACTGACTCTCCTTGTTTATTCTGTCCATCATTTCCTCAAAGAATTCCAACAGATTTTTCAGGCAAGATTTCCCCTTAAGGAAACCATGCTGACTTTGGCCTACTTTATCATGTGCCTCCAAGTACCTAAAAACTTTATCTGTAATAATGGACTTCAACATCTTTCCAACCACTAAATTCAGCCAAAATTACCTACAATTTACTTTCTTCTGCCCCCCCTCCTTCAAAGAGTAGATTTATATTTGAAATTTTCCAGTCCTCTGTAACCATTCCAGAATCTCGTGTTTCTTGAAAGATCTTTTCTAATGCCTCTACAATCTCCTTAGCTACCTCATTCAGAACTCTAGGCTGTAGTCCATCTGATCCAGGTGACCTATCTACCTTTAGTCCTTTCAGCTTCCCAAATACCTTCTCCTTAGTAATAACAACTACTCTTATTTCTGTACCTGATGCTCTCGAAATTCTGCCCTACTGCTTGTGTCTTCCACAGTGAAGAGTGACTCAAAGTACTTATTATTAAGTTCGATCGCTATTTCTTTGCCCCCACGACTACCTCTCCAGCATCATTTTTCCCATGGTCCAATATCCACTCTCACTTCTCTTCAATTCTTCATATATATGAAAAAACTTTTGATATTCTCTTTGATATTTTTGGCCAGCTTACCTTCATATTTCATCTTTTCTCTCCTTATGGCTTTTGTTAGTTGACTTCTGTTGGTTTTTAAAAGCTTCCCAATCCTTGAACTTCCCACTATCATTTGCTATATTATATGCTTTCTCTTTTGCTTTTATGCTGTTTTTGACTTCCCTCTTCAGCCACAGTTGCCACATCCTCCTTTCAGAATACTTTGTCATCTTTGGGATGTATCCATTTCTGCAGCTTCCAGATTGCTCCCAGAAACTCCAACCATTGCTATTCTGCTATCATCCCTACTTTATCAACTTTGAACAGCTCCTCTTTCATGCCTTTGTAATTCCCTGTACTCCACTGTCATACTGATATGTCTGACTTTATCTTCTCCCTCTCAAATTGCAGGGTGAATTCTATCATGTTATGATCATTGCCTGATCGGGATTCCTTTAAGTTAAGCTCCCTAATGAAATCTGATATATTACACAACACCCAATCCAGAATTGTCTTTCCCCTAGTGGGCTCAACCACAAGCTGTTCTAAAAAGCCATGTCCCAGGCATTCTTCAAATTCCCTCTCTTGGGATCCAGCACCAACCTGATGTTCGCAATCTACCTCAATATTGAAATGATATCTTATCATAGCTATCATGACATACCTTTTCTATTTCCTGTTGAAATTTATATCCCACATTCTGGTTACTGTTCAGGGTCCAGTGTACAACTCCAATCAGTTTTTTTTTCATTCTTGCAGTTGCTTTAACTCTACCCACATTCTATATCTTCCAATTCTATGTCACCTCTTTCCTAGGATTTGATTTCACTTTTTGCCAACAGAGCCAACCCACCCTTCTGTCTACCTGCCTGTCCTTTCAATACAAGATGTATCTTTGGATGTTAAGCTCCTGACTATGATCTTCTTTCAGCTACAACCAAATGATGCCCACAACACCATACCTGTCAATCTCTAACTGTGTTACCTTATTCCTTATATTGTATGCATTCAATATAACACCTTCAGTCCTGTATTCATCACAATTTTTGATTTTCCCCCATGTTACACTTCAACTCATTGTACTGACTGCGGTTTTGCCCTTCTTCATTCTCACTACACACTGCATCTACTTGTGTACAAACTACTGCATCCCTCATCCCCAGTTCCCACTCCTCTGCTAAGTTAGTTGCGAAAATTATCAGGATAAGAAGTGTGTCATGAAAAATATTTTAGAAGTTTTGTTCCTAGTTCTTTTCTTATTCCGCAACAAGACGTATTCATAGCAAAGTAGGTAAAAAAGTCAAAAGTAATACCTATGGACACCACACAATATACTGCTGACACCATTTTGCCTTACATATTTTAGCACATATCAGAAAGGAATCAAATATCACTCTTTCCTTGCAGTGCTCTAATAACCTCTCATGCCTGTTCTGTCATCCCATTATATCATTTCCTCAATCTATCTTGCTTCCCTAAGATCTTTCTTTTCAAAGATCTATCAATTTCAGTTTTGACATACCCTCCACCTTAGCATCTTTATATGGCAGAGTCTTTCAGATTTCCTTCAGCTCAGAAACAGATTTGAGACATTACTCCTAAATGTCCCTCAAGTAATCTTTTTGTCATTTTAGATCTCTCAATTGGATTGTGTTACTCCAGTCAAGAGAGCCCAACGCCTAAAAATGAGATTCCATCTTTTATTATGTTAAACGTGTGTCATGCTTGGCAAAATTTGGCACAAGCACATAATACCTTGCCAAAAATAGCATAAATTTGGCTATGCAGCCAGGCAAATGCACCACAATGCAATGGTACTTCTGTGATTGCTGACAGGGACCTTATTCAAAAAAACTTTTAACTATGGCATCTTTTGTCATTGGAAAAGGCAGCAGATTTTAACACAGAGCTACTGCACAAAATGCTGCTATTGAGATGAAAGAAAACAGAGCTAATGAGATTTGCCTCTGCGAGTGGGCACTTCATACATGATCCGTCTTAGTTGAATTTTGTGCTGCAGGAGACCACACAATTTCAAGGTGAATGTTATTCAGTCAGGGAGAGACCACAGTGTGAGCTGCTGATATTTGTTCCATAAAAAGGTTGCAATCAGTGATGGAAAAATCTGTGGTCCTCAATCAATTATCCTAACCATTAAAACTTGAAATGAAAAATGCTGTGCAAAATTTTGGTGTCAGAATGGTGACCCTTCAAAACATTTCATTGGCGTGTCATTTAATGTATTTGTAGTATTTTTGAGAGTTTTCAATGAAATAATCAGTTGTACATAAAATCTCTAACTTACAATAGTAAAGAACTTGATATGTGCTTAATTGTTACTGGGAAAATGTAAGACACACTGAAGTGAATTTTGCATAGAAGTGCCCAAGCCTGTTTTCTGACAGGTGTAATTTAACCTTGAAATGATCATTTGTACAAACAAGAGAAAATCTGCAGATGCTTGAAATTGAAGCAATGCACACAAAACGCTGGAGGAACTCGGCAGGCCAGGCAGCTTAAATGTAAAAGAGTACAGTCGACGTTTCGGGCTGAGAGCCTTCATCAGGACTGAAAAATCCAGGTCAAATCACTTTTATGCATGATTGTGCTTGAAGGAAACCAATTGAATCAATTTCAACAACCAATCTATTCAATCTGTTTTAATAATTTAACAAATTTTAACTCTAACATAATTCTGTACCTCAGAAAATCCAATAAAATGTATTTGATGATACTGGAAGCATCATTTCATATTTTGTTTCATAACAAAACTTTAAGCAAGTGAAAAAGTGGATGGAGAGAGCACAGGAGATTTAGCAACTTGCTGTCTGCCATGATATGTGCAGGTTCTTCAGAACTGAAAAAAACATCTACAGTCTAAGTGTTGAAGAGCAACAGTGGGTGAATGTTCTGAGACAGAGAGACGGACATTGCCCCACGGCCTCCTTGACAAAGATTCCATCCTTGACATTAGTGCATTTGACTACATCTACTGCAGCTTGTCCAGGCCAACCATTCCACCACTCCTGACCAACAAAGAGTCAAGCAGGCCCTATTCAACTAAAAGCTAATTGGGTTTTGGAAGCATGCAGATTTCCTCTGAAATCCTAAAACTCAGTGGTAAAGAACCTCAGTCACAAATCCACGGTCTCATCTTCCACATATGGAAAGAGGATATACCAGGGGACTTTAGAGATGCTATAGTCTTGAGCAACCTCAAGCAAGCAAACATCCAATCAGGTTAACCACAGGTGTCTTCTTACTTGGTAATTGGTCATTACCAACTATGACTGTCTCCTCCCAGTATCTGAAGGTGTACGCCCCAAATCACAGTATGTATTTCATGAAAATCCCAAGAAAAATGTAGGGATCAGCACCAGCCACTACACTTTGGCTCTTTGACCTCACTGAAGCCTTTAATCCTATTGCTTGAGAAGGAATGTGGGATACCGTCTTGAAATTTTCCTGCCCATAGAAATTGTCTCCGTAAGAGCATATATGCCATGACACTAATCAATGGGTCAATCACAGATTCAATCTCAGTGTAAGATGAATGTTAAGCAAGGCTGTGTCATCACCCTTGCATCTTTTTTTCAATCTTTCTCTTGCCATAGTGCTGCCCCTCACCTCCAGCAAACTTCCCTTGGGAAAGGAGCTTCATCCTTTGACAACTCAACTTCAAGCCTTAGAAATTGAGCTGTCATTTTCAGATGACATTTCCATTGGTACACATTCAAGGTCTGAGCCCCAAGCCACTTTCAACATTGTGATTAATACTTAAAGTAGGAAGGACCTTATGCTCAAACTATTGGCAAGACAAAGGTTTGTTTACCAAACTACTACAACAGCTTACAGTTCATCTGACAACAAAGGTTTATGGTGAGATCCTGGAGACTGTGGACCACTTCTTGAAACACATGACTCTTCTCAGCATAGGCAGAAGTCAGTTATTAAATTTATCATCTCTTTCAATGCACCAGAATGTCTTGGGTTGATCGATGATCTACTGGTCTGCAGTATATTCTGTCTTCTGATATGCTTTGAGATTTGGACAATGTACGCAGGGATCTGAAAGGGCTGGAAAAATGTTATCCATCCTATTTCTTCAAAATCCTCAAAGTTCACTGGAAGGAGAAGTAAACCAATGTACATGCCCTTTCCCAGGCCAGCATCCACAAACCCGAGATCCCCGTAATCCGGTACATTGGACAGATTATGCTGTTCTCATAACCAACACCAGACTCCAAAAACAAATATTCTGTTCTGAGTTCTGTCAAGAATTGATTTAACCAGATGGGCAGAGGAAAAGATTTGAGGACATCCTCAAAGCCTCCTTGAAGAAAAGTGAATTCCCCATTGAATCCAGGGACTTTGACTCCTGATTAGTCAAAGGAGTATTCAGGATGGTACTGAGACCCTTGATGCCAGGCATCTGGAGCACACAGTGACTATGTAAGCAGAATAGGAACACTGCACCTCAAAACTACCCACCCACCTCCTGGCCTATCTGTGGAAGAGTCTACAGTTGCACAGTGAGTTCATTGGTCATCTCAGAACTCACAAAACAGGAATGAAAGTAAATTGTCCTTGATTTTAAGGGATTGTCTAAAAAGGAAGAAGATAATTACAAGGGAGTGCAGGTTGAAAATTAACATGCAATTTCTGGAGATTGATTATACGCATTTCTTACAACCAATATACGGTACTTTGAAATATTTAATAAATATTCTGCTTCAGTATTTCAGCTCAGAGTGCTCAAAAGCATATTCAACTGAGCTCTATAATCTAAAGTGTTAAAATAGGATCTGTCCTATTATTGGCATCTCTTTGTTCTAACATTCATAGTTTATAATTTTAAACTATTGCTTAACAGCAGATTAAAAACTGCAAATTTCTTTCTGTGAGGTATCATTGAACCTAACAGGCAAGAGCTGGACAGGCCCATCAGAGGTAGGCGCATCTTTGAGTATGAGTGGGAAGGAGTGCTCTTTGAGCTTTCAACAATCACTTCAGAGCCTTCTGGGTTATCACCAACATAGAAGTCAGTCTTCAATTCTCTCCACATAAAGACAAGAAGAAACAGCTAAAAATACCAGATATGGGACCAGACAACATTGCACTGAAGTTCTTCCAGGATTAGCTGTACTAAGTTATTGCAGTTGAGATACATGTCTGGCATCTACCTAACAACGTGAAAAATTGATTGAGGATGACGTGTTGACATAAGGCAGGACAGATACAACCCAGCTAATTATTGCCCTATTGCTTCACTCTCAATCAGTGGAAAGTGGTGGAAACAGCCAGCAACAGTACTATCAACCAGCACTAACTCATCAAGAACCTACTGATTGATACCCAGTTTGGGTTTCACAAGAACATTTGTGTCCTGACCTCATCAGTTCCGAGGTGTGACAAGAGTCCTAGGCGGGGATGGTTAGGACCCAAGTGCTGGAGTACTAGAATTGAGACACAATATGAGACTGAAACAAGGACAGGGTTCTAAACTAGACACTTGAAGATAATCCAAAGACAATTAAGCACCAAACCTCATTTCGGGTGTTCTTTAAACATTAAAATCCTAGCTCCAAACCATGGCCACTAATTAGCAGGGCAGGCTAGAGTCTTTAAAGGGGCATGCCAGCTATCTATATTCCAGAGAGTCGGAGTGTCTAAACCCCAGAAGCTGGTGTGCTTAGATGCATATCGCAACACAGGGTTCCAACATGACCAAAGAGATGAACTTCTGAGATGAGGTGAGAAACATAGAAACATAGAAACATAGAAAATAGGTGCAGGAGTAGGCCATTCGGCCCTTCGAGCCTGCACCGCCGTTTATTATGATCATGCTGATCATCCAACTCAGAACCCCGCCCCAGCCTTCCCTCCATACCCCCTGACCCTCGTAGCCACAAGGGCCATATCTAACTCCCTCTTAAATATAGCCAATGAACTGGCCTCAACTGTTTCCTGTGGCAGAGAATTCCACAGATTCACCACTCTCTGTGTGAAGAAGTTTTTCCTAATCTCAGTCCTAAAAGGCTTCCCCTCTATCCTCAAACTGTGGCCCCTCGTTCTGGACTTCCCCAACATCGGGAACAATCTTCCTGCATCTAGCCTGTACAATCCCTTTAGGATCTTATACGTTTCAATCAGATCCCCCCTCAATCTTCTAAATTCCAACGAGTACAAGCCCAGTTCATCCAGTCTTTCTTCATATGAAAGTCCTGCCATCCCAGGAATCAATCTGGTGAACCTTCTTTGTACTCCCTCTATGGCAAGGATGTCTTTCCTCAGATTAGGGGACCAAAACTGCACACAATACTCCAGGTGTGGTCTCACCAAGGCCTTGTACAACTGCAGTAGTACCTCCCTGCTCCTGTACTCGAATCCTCTCGCTATAAATGCCAGCATACCATTTGCCTTTTTCACCGCCTGCTGTACCTGCATGCCCACTTTT
Organism: Mobula birostris; assembly: GCF_030028105.1. Classification (NCBI taxonomy): domain Eukaryota; kingdom Metazoa; phylum Chordata; class Chondrichthyes; order Myliobatiformes; family Myliobatidae; genus Mobula; species Mobula birostris. The sequence goes on along the minus strand of NC_092371.1, from coordinate 210,486,053 downwards.
AATGACTGGTGTATAATGACACCCAGGTCTCGTTGCACCTCCCCTTTTCCTAATCGGCCACCATTCAGATAATAATCTGTTTTCCTATTTTTGCCACCAAAGTGGACAACTTCACATTTATCCACATTAAATTGCATCTGCCATGAATTTGCCCACTCACCCAACCTATCCAAGTCACCCTGCATCCTCTTAGCATCCTCCTCACAGCTAACACTGCCACCCAGCTTCATGTCATCCGCAAACTTGGAGATGCTGCATTTAATTCCCTCATCCAAGTCATTAATATATATTGTAAACAACTGGGGTCCCAGCACTGAGCCTTGCGGTACCCCACTAGTCACCGCCTGCCATTCTGAAAAGGTCCCGTTTATTCCCACTCTTTGCTTCCTGTCTGCTAATCAATTCTCCACCCACACCAATACCTTACCCCCAATACCATGTGCTTTAAGTTTGCACACTAATCTCCTGTGTGGGACCTTGTCAAAAGCCTTTTGAAAATCCAAATATACCACATCCACTGGTTCTCCCCTATCCACTCTACTAGTTACATCCTCAAAAAATTCTATGAGATTCGTCAGACATGATTTTCCTTTCACAAATCCATGTTGACTTTGTCTGATGATTTCACCGCTTTCCAAATGTGCTGTTATCACATCTTTGATAACTGACTCCAGCAGTTTCCCCACCACCGACGTTAGGCTAACCGGTCTATAATTCCCTGGTTTCTCTCTCCCTCCTTTTTTAAAAAGTGGGGTTACATTAGCCACCCTCCAATCCTCAGGAACTAGTCCAGAATCTAACGAGTTTTGAAAAATTATCACTAATGCATCCACTATTTCTTGGGCTACTTCCTTAAGCACTCTAGGATGCAGACCATCTGGCCCTGGGGATTTATCTGCCTTCAATCCCTTCAATTTACCTAACACCACTTCCCTACTAACATGTATTTCGCTCAGTCCCTCCATCTCACTGGACCCTCTGTCCCCTACTATTTCTGGAAGATTATTTATGTCCTCCTTAGTGAAGACAGAACCAAAGTAATTATTCAATTGGTCTGCCATGTCCTTGCTCCCCATAATCAATTCATCTGTTTCTGTCTGTAGGGGACCTACATTTGTCTTTACCAGTCTTTTCCTTTTTACATATCTATAAAAGCTTTTACAGTCAGTTTTTATGTTCCCTGCCAGTTTTCTCTCATAATCTTTTTTCCCCTTCCTAATTAAGACCTTTGTCCTCCTCTGCTGAACTCTGAATTTCTCCCAGTCCTCAGGTGAGCCACTTTCTCTGGCTAATTTGTATGCTTCTTCTTTGGAATTGATACTATCCCTAATTTCTCTTGTCAGCCAAGGGTGCACTACCTTCCTTGATTTATTCTTTTGCCAAACTGGGATGAACAATTGTTGTAGTTCATCCATGCAACCTTTAAATGCTTGCCATTGCATATCCACCGTCAATCCTTTAAGTGTCATTTGCCAGTCTATCTTAGCTAATTCACGTCTCATACCTTCAAAGTTACCCCTCTTTAAGTTCAGAACCTTTGTTTCTGAATTAACTATGTCACTCTCCATCTTAATGAAGAATTCCACCATATTATGGTCACTCTTACCCAAGGGGCCTCTCACGACAAGATTGCTAATTAACCCTTCCTCATTGCTCAAAACCCAGTCCAGAATAGCCTGCTCTCTAGTTGGTTCCTCGACATGTTGGTTCAAAAAACCATCCCGCATACATTCCAAGAAATCCTCTTCCTCAGCACCTTTACCAATTTGGTTCACCCAATCTACATGTAGATTGAAGTCACCCATTATAACTGCTGTTCCTTTATTGCACACATTTCTAATTTCCTGTTTAATACCATCTCCGACCTCATTACTACTGTTAGGTGGCCTGTACACAACTCCCACCAGCGTCTTCTGCCCCTTAGTGTTACGCAGCTCTACCCATATCGATTCCACATCTTCCCGGCTTATGTCCTTCCTTTCTATTGCGTTAATCTCTTCTTTAACCAGCAACGCCATCCCACCTTCCCTTCCTTCATGTCTATCCCTCCTGAATATCGAATATCCCTGAATGTTGAGCTCCCATCCCTGGTCACCCTGGAGCCATGTCTCTGTGATCCCAACTATATCATAATCATTAATAACAATCTGCACTTTCAATTCATCCACCTTATTACGAATGCTCCTTGCATTGACACACAAAGCCTTCAGGCGCTCTTTTACAACTCTCTTAGCCCTCATACAATTATGCTGAAAAGTGGCCCTTTTTAATGCTTGCCCTGGATTTGTCGGCCTGCCACTTTTACTTTTCTCCTTAGTACTTTTTGCTTCTACCCTCACTTTACACCCCTCTGTCTCTCTGCACTGGTTCCCATCCCCCTGTTGTGAACTAACCTCCTCACGCCTAACCTCTTTAATTTGATTCCCACCCCCCAACCATTCTAGTTTAAAGTCACCTCAGTAGCCCCCGCTAATCTCCCTGCCAGGATATTGGTCCCCCTAGGATTCAAGTGTAACCCGTCCTTTTTGTACAGGTCACGCCTGCGCCAAAAGAATTACATACGGGAGGGAGGCAAGCTTGGGGCGACGTTGGGGTTCTAACATTTAACTGTTGTTCATTCTTTGGGGCACTCCTCTGTTTTTGTGGACGGTTGCAAAGAAAAAGCATTTCATGATGTATATTGTATACATTTCTCTGACATTATAATGTACCTTTGAATAACTGACTTTAATGTCAAGGAAACATTTGACTGAGTGTGCCTCCAGGAAGTCCTGGTAAAATTGAAGCCAATGCTTAGGATACATTGTACAAAGGAATCTTGTTGTCACCATTGAAGGTCAATCGTTCCAGTCTAGGTCATCACTGCAGGAATCGATTAGCCAAACCATCTTAAGCTACTTTGTCATTAATCTTCCTTCAGTCATGAGGCTAGAAGTAATTGATGATGGCACAATGTTCAATTGCATTTGTAACTGCCATGCAAATATTGGAAGAACTTGACTATTCATTGGTGTCACCACAACAGTCTAACCACTGTCAACATCCTCAAAGCCATATTGATCAGAAATTCAATTGGGCTGGTGACATAGTGACATAAACACTATGGCTACAAGACAAGGGTTTCTTACATCAAAAAATTGATTTCCCAAAGCTTGTTCACCATCTACAAGGCGTGAAGTCAGGAGTGCCGTGAAATATTCTAAAATTTGCCTGCTCAATTATAGCTCCAACAACAACACTCAAAGAATTAGCTCCTTTCTAGGGCAAAACAGCCGGTTTGATTGTTACGCCATCTACTAGTATTCCCTCGCCATCAAAAGATTGTGTGCAGCGTGTACCATTTGCAAGGTTATTGCTGTTCTGTACATTGGCCACTCTGATACACCTCCCAGATCCTTGACCTAAAACACCAAGGGCAATGGATTGAAATGTATGGGAACATCCGCTCCAATTTGTGCAGCATCCTAACTTGGAAAAAGATGATTGTTTCTTCATCTTTCCTCCACTTAAATTCAGGAACACCTTCACCAATAGCATTGTGGGAGCACCCACTAATTTTCAAGAAAGGCTAATGGATGATACCCTTGCCAGTGATGAGCAGATTTAAACCAATAAAAAAACTGAGTGATAAGTATTGACGGTAGACTTTTGGTCCAGTAAGTATTCAATTGTCATTATTTCCTGAAATAATTTCTAATCTCTCATGTATTTTACTGATCTACTGTTCTGAATTGTTCCCAAAGCTTTCACTGAGTGATATGTTTCAGATTTTCTAATCTTTTCCAGACAAGGAGCACATTCTTACATGTCTGTTTTAAAATTGGTAACAGTATACATGTAAATTATAACATTAAAGTTATATTAGAGGTCATTCTCAAACAGTCTGTCTGTCTGGGTACCATATCCGATACGGACTTTGGTGACCATGGTTTTCCATATAGATCTATCCTTCATTTTTTTGATGACTTCCATTTCCTTGATGTGTAGCCACCTGGCTATGCTTTTGATGTACATAAGCCGAGGTCTTCCTCTAGGTTTACTCCCCTCAAACTTTCCAGAGAGTATTAGTTTTTCTAGTTCATCTTTCCGCATGATGTGTCCTAGGAATCTGAGTTGTCTTTCTCTTATTGTTGGTATGAGTGATCGAACTGCTTGGGCTCTTCTGAGAACTTCTTCATTTGATGTGTGTGTGGTTTCAAACAGTAATTGATTAAAACAAAATAGTTAAATGTCAGATCGCCCATTCATAAGGCAATGCACCAACATATTCATTTGACTGAATGTAAATGCTGCACTCAAATGATTTTGAATGATGAATGAAAATGGGATTTTCTTGTTGGTAACCAGGAAGATTCTGATGTTGTTTTATTTTTCAGAACAATGGGTAGCATCTGACTTCTTTCCCTGCCAAAAGTCAACTTTTCTGGACTGGAAAATATTAGCCATAACTGACATTGGTTGGTTGCTTTCTCAGTCTTTCTGGTGGAAACTGTCTATTTTAAGGAAGACATTTCCTGTCCACTGTTGTTGTGTCAGTTTTGATTTCAAGGTCTTTGCTTATGTTTCCTGAACAAAGGTTGCTGTAGCTTTTAGTTTCTGATTAAATTTGTCATTTTTTTGCATAATTTGTCTTTTCTTGTTCACTACAAGAGTGGATTTTTCAAGTAAAAGAATACGTGTACCTGCTCTCCACCTGAACATTGCTGCATTATACAATGAAACGAAGAACATAGAACAGGCCCTTTGGGCCACAATGTTGTGCTGGCTCTTTAACCTGTTCTGATCAATCTAAGACTTACCCCCCCCCCGCCCCGACATAGCCCTCCACTGCTCTTTCATCCATACAGCTCAGCATTCAATACCATCATCCCCTCAAAACTAATCAATAAGCTCCAAGACCTTGGCCTCAAGACCCCTTTGTGCAATTGGATCTTGGATTTCTTTAGCTGTAGACACCGGTCAGTTTGGATTAGCAACAACATCTCCATGACTTCCATCAACATAGGTGAACCACAGGGCTCTGCTCTACTTGCTTTACACCCATGACTGTGAGGCTAGGCACAGCTCCAATGCCATATTCAAATTTGCTGATGACACCATTGTAGTGGGATGAGTCAAAAGTGGTGATGAATCAGCATTTAGAAGGGAGTTGCTGATCCTCCCCACCTCTGATCCTCCAATGATACTGACTCATGGACCTCTGATTTCAATAATCAGCTCTTTGGTCCTGGTGACAATGAGCAAGAGGTTGTTGTGGCACCACTCAGCCAGATTTTCAGTCTCCCTCCTATATGCTGATTCATCACCACCTTTGATTTGGCTTACGACAGTGGTGCATCAGCAAATTTGAATATGGCATTGGAGCTGTGCTTAGCCACACAGTCATACGGGTAAAGCGAATAGAATCAGAGCTAAGCATACAGCTTTGTGATGCGCCTGTGCTGATGGAGAGAGTAAGTGTAAAGTTCCTTTATACCAGCTATCAATCTCACAATCCCTCCTGGCTTTGCATTATTAGTTAGATTGGATATGTGACATTTCAGCCAAATTCTGGCCAATTATTTTTGCAAATATGACAAGCAGCTTCAAAAGAATAATTAAACACATAAAAGAAGAGCAGAAACAGAATCTTTAGGGAATTGAAATGTCAAACAATTCCTTGTTTCATATCTTTTTTTTCCTCCAATTCACCGAAGAATTTCTTATCATCTGCTTACAGCAAAGGGTTGGAAGGGAGAGAACTTGGCCCAATTTTCTGATCTGAACTTCTCTGCCTACATTGAACTGACTAAGGCATGGAAAAATCTGTACAAAGAACGACAAGCTAAAGTAGAGGTGACCTGGTCAGTTTTGAGGCAAGATTTATGACTCATAATTTATTTATTATTTACTGAGATTCAGCGAGGAATAGGCCATTCCAACCCTATGAGCCATGCCACCCAGCAATTCCCCGTATTTAATCCTGGCCTAATCACTGGACAATTTACAATGGCCAATTAACCTACCAACTGGTACATCTTTGGACTGTGGGAGGAAACTGGAGCACCCAGAGGAAACCCATGCGGTTACAGTGAGAACGTACAAACCCCTTTTAGGCAGCGTCCAGAATTGAACCTGGGTTGCCTGTACTGTAAAGCATTCTGCTAACCACTACGATACCATGCCGCCCCTAACATTTAAAGTGTAATCATTATGATATTGGATAAGCTAAAATAGGTGAACTGGTCAGTTCTGAGGTAAGATTTATGACATAATTTTAGGTCAGTTTTTCTCTGCCATCTGATGCTGTCAAACCTCCTGGGCTTTTCCAGCATTTTCTTTTAGTGTCATATTTCCAGTCATTGCAGCCACTTGTTCCAGCAATATTTCTTTTCTCTTTCTTCTGTCTTCATCCACCCTCCTCTAGTTATACCTCCTACTGACAGATCAGCTGCCATTAACAAACTAACAAGCAGCCTCTTTCAGCTGCCATCAGTCTGTGTCATCTATTTTCTCTTGGTCTCCACCGACCACAAATATTCCCTTTGTCTTCTCTACCCTTCCCCCTCCCTGCAATACAAATGTGCCTGTTTTCTAAATTTTCTTTGTTCTGGTGAAGAGTCTGACCTGCTGAGAATTCTCAGCTGAATACTAATTGATCTGTGAGGGTACCCAAAGCACAGTATTTGTTAACTGCAATGCTTTGTAAATCATCACAGCTGATTATCTGTACTATGTCAACTTAGAACCTCCATTAAAGAGCAACAATTATGAAGGTGTTATTCCTTGTAAGTACAGTTGCTACTTGTTTGACATTGGCATGCAGTGCCATCTGCCTGATGTACCACTCAACACTAATGTTGGCATGAACATTGATTTCATTTCCCCTTCACCACTCACTCACCCAACCTTCCCTTCATTTGGTCTCACTTATCACCTGTACTCCTTCCCCTCCCCCACCTTATTTTGGCTTCTGCCCCCTTTCCAGTCCCCTGAGGGAGGGGGTGGTTCAGCCCCAAATGTCAACAGTTTATTTCCTTCAGTAGATGCTGCCTGATTTGCTGAGTTCTTCCAGCATTTTATGTACGTTGCTCTAGATTTTCAGTGTTATTGTAGAATCTCTTGAGTCTGGGATGGCTTTGAAGATCTGGGATCAGCAAAGTTTTATGTTATGTTAACTTTAACATCTGCAGAAATCTGTAACCCAGCTGCAGATATTTTCTGTAGATCAGCATGATTTAGTTGCGTCAGCCGGTCTTGGAAAATAGAAATGATTAAGTCTTTGCACATAGATTTCACAATGGTGATGTCTGAAGGCTTTTTAAATTCCTTCATCCCTCGTAAGAATTAACTTTAAGCAAACACTTTGTCAGTGCTATTTAAAATTAGATTATGGGAAAGCCATACCAAAATTACATCTACAAAAGGAGGGATACCAACTAAAGTAAATAACACATTCAGAAAAACATGTATTAAATTAAACAGGAAGTCAAACATTAACCCAATAGAAATATATCTGTTTTTCTAGTGAGGAAGGAGGATTGAAAAAAAATTTGCCATTTCATGTTCAAGAAGTCTGTGGTGCTCAATGTTGATTTTTATTTTGGAATAAAGAAGTAGAGACTGTGGGAATTGGACAAGGAAGTGAAATTAGGATGGAGAATAAGTCACAATACTAATTGTTAAAGCAAGAGAGATCTTGCAATCTACTCCAATTTCTCATGTTCTGAGAAGCTGTTGGCAATTTGCTTGTATTTGCAGATGAGATTAACTGAAAAAATGTACAATCAGGTGCAAAATTTAATAAAAATCATTTTAGTTTTGATTCTGAGAGTATGACGGGGAAACACAGCTTTAAACTAACAAAAATCTCATTTACAACTATTGCCAGGAATGATGCACACAAAAGTTGGAGCTTTAGCTGACCCTATCAGATACACTGCATTGTGCTATTTAAATCCCAGTTTGTACAGAGTGCAACCTTACTCAAAATAGAGGCATTCTCTGTGGTATGTTTGTAGAAGACCTCCAAGGTCCTGTAGCAGCTGAAGGATTTTCTCCATGCATCTTGGAATCCATTTCTTGATCTGAATTTCGAGTTTTAAATTTGAGATTTTTTTTGAATCTTTGAAAGTATTCCATCAACTAAACCAATTATCCTGTGCATGTTTTCCAATTAGCAGATGAAATCAGGCTTGCTTGGAAAACTCAGTGACAGTAGCTCTTCTTGCTGACTGTATCAGAACAGCCAGGACTAACTTGTCAGCCTCTGACTCACAGCTTTAAAAAAATACTTACTTCATTTTCAATATTTTTCCTCTGACTCATATCTTTAGCATTTTGCCAAAGAGAATGTTTATTCAAGCCATTAAGCTAGTAATGGGAGTGTCACAGTTGAGCAGAGTCATGTTCTTACTTGATATCAGTTCCTGATCGTTACAAGGAGGGCACTTTAGCTGACTTTCTCCTTCTAAACATGGATTACAAAGGCTAATATAATTACCTCTGCTGATATTGTAACCAAGCTCACAAATGAGAAATAAAATTTAAGACCATCTACTATTACTAGGCCAAACACCATAAACATTTCAGCCCTAAATTATGCAGGACTGGAGAGAACAGAAGTTAAGATCATCCATGGAGGCCCCCAGAATAAAGGTCTTAAAGAAACGTACAACATTTTATATGGACTTCTTGGCCAAAATTAGTGGCTCTAGCACTCCCACACAAGTCCTGATCTTTCTGGCAGTGCTGAACCATAGTTTCCCTGCTGTGCTCTGATCTCGTTCTCCACGTGAAGCAGGAGCTTCCCAAGATGGAGAATCTACTGACAGATCCTGCTCAAAATTAGACCTGGTGCAAGATCCACAACCTATTCTTCCATTAATTTGAAAGTAGATTTTATGGCTGCAAGGAAGCAAGGTTTATGGGTGGTATGCGAACAAGAGCCCAAACTGGTAATGAAGAGAATGTAACAGAAATACAGCAGACTAAAGCTATTTGTCCCCTCAAACCTGCTTAAACATTCAGCAAGTTCATGGGTGATTTATTTCCCGTCCCTTCCTTGTTATGCCAAATATTTACATTGGAATCTCTACTAACTGATGAAAGGTATACTTAGAGTAGCTTGCACAATCCCAGACAAGCTGTAGGCAATTAATCTAACTTATACTGTGGCTTCCCTTTAATTTCCGAGCCCCAGACCCCAGGTCCTTCCTGGTAAGTGTGCGTAAAGTCTCTTTGCAATTCCAGGCTTCCATACTCTTCCAGATTCCAGTAAGGAGTTAAGTCCTTTCCCAAGTGCCATCTCCTTCCTGTTTCTTCTGTTCTTCTCCACTGAGGCAGTGCCACATTGATAGTCCAGACCGGGTTCATCTCATTTTGGCCACTATTGTCTTGTTGCAGTTGGACTATTGGTTACCACAGTATTACTTCAGGTTTTCACTTCACCAGTTAAGTAGCATGCTCATTATTGATGATGAAGCAATCATGTACAAAGGAGCATGGAACTGATCGCTCTTGACTATTCAGACAAGGATCTCCTTCTCAACATTGTTTTCATGACCAGTCCTCATTATTTAGTATTTCATTGTCTTAACCTAGGCCTTCAGTAATCTCTTCTTGTCATAATAACTGGTAGCTCTTATGTCAGTTGTTGAGTTGGAGAGTGGGCCCGTTATTTATGTTCTTACCACAACTAGATGTCCGCTGTCTCATGTTTTCCTCTTTATGTAAGTTGCTGAGGCTTTGAATATTGGTAAAGTGAGTAAACTTCCCAATGTATTATTATCACATAGTTAAACTAAAAGTGTTACACTGGGATTTTGTTGCTTATCTCCTTATAGTTTTATTCATTTTGTGATCACTCATGCCTTGAGATTCACTCCTTCATTTAAATCATTATTAATGGCCTCTGCGATGGATAGTTAAACCCTGAGGTTGGACCACTGTGCCTGGAGAGCTGGGATTGAGCCATGTCTCTATCAAGCAGAGTATGCAACATTATCTGATATCCCTCTGGTACTGTCACCTTGCTCTGAGGTTTTCAATTTTACTTAGCAGAAATTGTACATTAGCCAGGAGGATGACAGATGAGGGTCCTTCAGGCTCTGGGCTTCACTTTTATCTGCAGCCCTCCCCATTGGTCACATTTTCTGAGACAATAGAGACATTGCCTGAGCAATCCATTCCCTCTGTGATAGATACAGGAGCCTGAAGACCCACAGTCAATGTTTTAAGCACACTTTCTTTCCCTCCTCATTAGATTTCTGAATGTTCCATGAATCCACAAATATACTGTAGCTCATTATTCCTTTCTTTTTACTATTTACTTATTTCGTAATTGTTATGTCTTAGCATTGCACTGCTGCCACAGAACAACAAAAGACAGTGATAATGACACTGATTCTAATTTACTTATCAGAGATCATTAACCATGCTTTAATGTGTCCAACACAAATGTCTTTTGAGATTGCAAACTTCATCTATTCTTCTATAGCAATACATTAAAAAAAACTGAATGAACTCCATAGGTCAGGCTGCGTCTATGGAGGGAAAAGAAGAGTCAATTTATGATGATTGGAATGAAAGAGGAGGGATATGAATTCAAGAGAAGGGGTGGAGCAGAGCTGGCAGATGATAGGTGGATCCTGATGAGGTGTGTGTGAATGACGTAAGAAACTAGGAGATGATAGATGGAAGTAACAAAGTACTGAAGCACTGTAAGAGTAGATAATGGAACATCGAATGGTGGGGGGGGGGGGAGCACCAGTGGGAGGAATGCAAGCCTGCGTGAGTGCCTGGTTGAAGAGCTGGAGAGCAGCTGAGATCATGGAGCAGTGAGAGAGGGTCTCAAAATTCCCATTGGAGAGAAGAAGAAAGTTTCAAGGTCGGCGTACCTCCAAGAGATTTATTCTGTGATAGCGCTTTCAATGCCATACCCCATACCCTTTAATTCCTTAAATATCCAGCAATCAGGCAAAATTTGCCTTCTTACCTAAAAAAAATCTTCCGTTTACCAGAGAGTGTTGGGAATGTTTATCACATTGGTTCTTACAGTTCTGTAATAAGAAGAAAGTTTGAATAGATTAGACTTTGCTTTTTAAGAGTATATAAAATGAAAGGTGACTTTTTTGAAATTTACAAAATTCTTAGAAGGTTTAATCATTTGGATTTTGTGAGGATGATTCCCTTGGCTCATGAGTCTCACACTAAAGGTGACAGTTTCAGAATAAGGAGATAGCCTCTTGGTTTTGCAATGAGAAGAAATTAGTGCAAAGAAAAGTCTTTCAGATAATCTTTGGCTGTGGAGAGTTCATCACTGAGTTCATTCAAAAAATATACTGGGAGATTTCAGGATATTAAAAGACAATATGTGTTTAGTGAGGGAAAATAGCATTGACTTCAATGATCAACCCTTCAACTGAAGATGAATGATGGAGTAGGCTTGATGGACCAACTGGTCTATTTCTGCTTCTGTCATTTTGTTTTCATGTATTTATTCCTGTCATATCCCTTCATTCATCACCTCTGAAATGGAGAAAAACCCACTCTTTGCTTTCTATGCATAAACAAATTCTCAATCCATACAAAAACAATACCCTCAATTTTGTATGGTCTAACTTGAATTACCCACCACCTATTGAAAAGCTTCCACAATTCTGACTACACCATACCATATTTGAACATGATTCTCTGGATTATTAAACCAGGTTTCTGGATTACTGGACCTGCTCTACCATCATCATCAAAACAGAAGAATAGTGATATATTCTGGAGAAACTGTCAATTCTCATGATGATCAACATTTTAGAACAGGACATGACATCTACCCCCGATGCTTGTCCTTTTTGTTGCCTTTTGCTACTCTAAGCTTTGTACTTTTGAAAAAGTAATTTCTCATCCCTAAGTTTTTGATGTTGTTTGGACCCACTGTTTTCCAAGAACTGTTCAGCGAGCATTGCTTCCCAAATGTGCAATAAACATAAATTGCATATTTTAAAACAAATCAAGTTTGTTTTAGAAACTTTACAAACATTTATTGGCCATTAAGATAAAAAAAAATCAAGCCATGCTGCAAATATTTCTTTTGATAAACACATTCATAAAAGTGAATTGTAACACAAAAAAAAAGGTAATTAATTGATTTTAGGATTGTGTGCTCTAAAAAGCCAACTCATAGGCATTCTACAAATTCCCTCTCTTGGGCTATAGCCCCAAACTGATTTTCCCAATCTACCTGTGTGTTTGAAATCCCCCATGACTATCATAAAATTGCCCTTGGTACATGCATTTTCAGTCTCCTGTTGTGATTTATATCCCACATCCTGGCTTTTGTTTGAAGGCCTGTATATAATTCCCATCAGGGTCTTTTTACCCTTGCAGTTTCTTAACTCCATCCACAAGGATTCTACATTTTCCAAGCCTATGTCACCCCTCTCTAAGGATTTGCTTTCATTTTTTTACCAGCAGAGCCACCCCACCCCCTCTGCCTACCTGCCTGTCCTTTCGATACAATGTGTATCCTTGGATGCTAAGCTCCTAACTGATATTCTTTAAGCCACGGCTCAGTGATGCCCACAAGGTCGTACCTACCTATCTCTACAAGATCATCCTCCTCAGGTACAGCTGCATCTGTAAGATTTTTAGCCTCCTGGATGATCTGAAGACATCCAGCTCCTGCTCCATTTCTTTGACCTTTCACTCAGGAGCTGCAGTTGGATGTATTTCCTGCAGATGTAGTAATCAGGGAGACTATTAGGTATCCTGAAATCCCACATCTCACAGGAGGAACATTTCACTGGTTAAACTATCATCCTGCCTACACTTGTTACACCTCCAGACAAGCCTGTGGTGTCCAAGCCTGTTGAGTGAAAGGCTGGTCACTCTAACACTGTCCACCCCAACAATGGCCGCTCCAACATTGAAAGCATGCTTCTAGAGTTGTCATTTACAAGAGGACTAGATATGAAGAGGGAGTCAATATTTTGGGTTGTTACACAATTTTTCCAAGAGGGAGACATTCCGCTCACCAACATTCTTGGTTGTGCAACAAATGGAGCACCATCAATGACAGATCACCACCGTGGGGTTATTGTATTCTTAAAAGAGCTGTACCTAACATTTATCATTCACTGTAACTCACAGGCAACATCTTATCAGAAAAAAAATGGCTGCACAAATCATTAAATACTGTTATCACAGTGGTAAATAAAATCAAGTGCAATAACTACATTCACATCCCCCGTTATTGAAATGATCCTACAACCAATGATCTCACTTTAAGGATTCTGTATCTCAAAGTTCAGAATAAAATTTATTATCAGAGTATATACATGTCACCACATACAACCCTGAGATTCTTTTTCTACGGACATACCCAGCAAATCTATAGAACAGGAACTGATCAATATGGAGGACACATCTGACATGCCAAAGAGAGGTGTTATGGATGTGATGGGAGGTGAGGCCGAATCTGGAGTACTGTGTTCAGTTTTGGTCACCAAATTACAGGAAGGATATAAATAAGGTTGAAAGAGTGCAGAGAAGGTTTACAAGGATGTTGCCGGGACTTGAGAAACTCAGTTACAGAGAAAGGTTGAATAGGTTAGGACTTTATTCCCTGGAGCGAAGAAGAATGAGGGGAAATTTGATAGAGGTATATAAAATTATGATGGGTATAGATAGAGTGAATGCAAGCAGGCTTTTTCCACTGAGGCAAGACGAGAAAAAAACCAGAAGACATGGGTTAAGGGTGAGGGGGGAAAAGTTTAAAGGAAACATTAGGGGGGGCTTCTTCACACAGAGAGTGGTGGGAGTATGGAATGAGCTGCCAGACAAGGTGGTAAATGCGGGTTCTTTTTTAACATTTAAGAATAAATTGGACAGATACATGGATGGGAGGTGTATGGAGGGATATGGTCCGTGTGCAGGTCAGTGGGACTAGGCAGAAAATGGTTCGGCACAGCCAAGAAGGGCCAAAAGGCCTGTTTCTGTGCTGTAGTTTGTATGGTTTCTATGGTTTCTTTGAGGATATAATGAGCACAGTGGATAGAGGGGAACAGATGGATATTATTTACTTATATTTCCAGAAGGCGTTCAATAAGGTGCCACATAAAAGACTTACCCATAAATTAAGGATGCATAGAGTCGGGGATGACGTATTAGCATGGATAGAGGATTGGTTAACTAAAAGAAAGCAGAGAGTTGGGATATATGGGTGTTACTTTGGTTGGTAGTCAGCGGTGAGTGGTGTGCCAGAAGGGTTGGTGCTGGGCTCGCAAATCTTCACCATATACGTTATTGATCTGGAAGAGGGGACTGAGTGTAGTGTATTTAAGTTTGCTAATGATACTAAATTGAGTGGAAAAGCAAATTCTGCAGAGAGATATAGATAAGTGAGTAGGCAAGGGTCTGGCTGATGGAGTACAATGCTGGTAAATGCGAGGTCATCCACTTTGGAAGGAAAAATGAAAGAGCCGATTATTATTTAAATGGTAAAAAAAAATTGCAGCATCCTGCTGTGCAGAGGAACTTGGGAGTGCCTGTACATGAATCACAAAAGGTTGGTTTGCAGGTGCAGCAGGCTATCAGGAAGGCAAGTGGAATGTTGGCCTTCATTACTAGAGGGATTGAATTTAAGAGCAGGGAGGTCATGCCGCAAATGTACACGGTATTTCTGAGGCCACACCTGGAGTACTGTGTGCAGTTCTGGTCTCCTTACTTGAGGATGAATATACTGGCTTTGGAGACAGTGAAGAGGAGCTTCACCAGGTTGATTCCAGAGATGAAGGGGGTTACACTATGAGGAGAGATTGAGTCACCTGGGACTGTACTCGCTGGAATTCAGAAGGGTGAGAGGAGATCTTATAGAAACATATAAAATTATGAAAGGGATAGATAAGATAGAGGCAGGAAAGTTGTTCACTGGTAGGTTAGACTAGAACTAGGGGACATTGCTTCAAGATTCAGGGGAGTAGATTTAGGATGGCAATGAGGAGAAATTGCTTTTCCCAGAGAGTGGTGAATCTGTGGAATTATCTGCCCAATGAAGCAGTGAAGGCTACCTCAGTAAATATATTCAAGATAAGGTTGGATAGAGTTTTGCATAATAGGGGAATAAAGGGTTATGGGAAAAAGGCAGGTAGGTGGAGATGAGTCCATGGCCAGATCAGCCATGATCTTATTGAATCGCGGAGCAGGGTCAGAAGACAAGATGGCCGACTCCTGCTCTTATTCCTTATGTGCTGATGTTCAATAGACAACAAACTGTGCAAATGCAGATATAAATAAATAGCTTGAAATAACAAGATAAAAGAGACCATGAAGTGAGACCATCGGATGTGGGAACAACAGAAGTAGAATGAGTGTACAGTATACATTAGCAGTTCAACTATTCACTACTTAATTAATTTTTCACCTTTTAATGAGATGGATGGGCTTGGTGCAGTGATAACAGCTTCTCAACACCAGGGTGAAAGTCACTCAGGAGTCTCAGGTCCCCATGTTAAGGAATTTCCAGTCTGTTTCATTGCCTTGAAAGAAGTTGGGCGACTGCACTGAAACTGCGCTCCACTAAGTATAGACAATAGACAATAGGTGCAGAAGTAGACCATTCGGCCCCTCGAGCCTGCACCACCATTCTGAGATCATGGCTGATCATCTACTATCAACCCCCAGTTCCTGCCTTGTCCCCATAACCCTTGATTCCCCTATCCATAAGATACCTATCTAGCTCCTTCTTGAAAGCATCCAGAGAATTGGCCTCTACTGCCTTCTGAGGCAGCGCCTTCCACACCTCCACAACTCTGTCCTAAATGACCTACCCCTTATTGTTAAACCATGCCCTCTGGTACTGGACTCTCCCAGCATCTGGAACATATTTCCTGCCTCTATCTTGTCCAATCCCTTAATAATCTTATATGTCTCAATCAGATCCCCCCTCAATCTCCTTAATTCCAGCGTGTACAAGTCCAGTCTCTCTAACCTCTCTGCGTAAGACAGTCCGGACATCCCAGGAATTAACCTAGTGAACCTACGCTGCACCTCCTCCACAGCCAGGATGCCCTTCCTTAACCCTGGAGACCAAAACTGCACACAATACTCCAGGTGTGGTCTCACCAGGGCCCTGTACAAATGCAAAAGGATTTCCTTGCTCTTGTACTCAATTCCCTTTGTAATAAAGGCCAACATTCCATTAACCTTCTTCACTGCCTGCTGCACTTGCTCATTCACCTTCAGAGACTGATGAACAAGTACTCCTAGATCTCTTTGTATTTCTCCCTTACCTAACTCCACACCGTTCAGATAATAATCTGCCTTCCTTTTCTTGCTCCCAAAGTGAATAACCTCACACTTATTCACATTAAACGCCATCTGCCAAGTTTCTGCCCACTCACCCAGCCTATCCAAGTGACCTTGAATTCTCCTAACATCCTCATCACATGCCACGCTGCCACCCAGCTTAGTATCATCAGCAAACTTGCTGATGTTATTCACAATGCCTTCCTCTAAATCATTGACGTAAATCGTAAACAGCTGTGGTCCCAATACCGAGCCCTGTGGCACCCCACTAGTCACCACCTGCCATTCCGAGAAACACCCATTCACTGCTACCCTTTGCTTTCTATCTGCAACCAGTTTTCTATCCATGTCAATATCCTCCCCCCAATGCCATGAGTTCTGATTTTACCCACCAATCTCCTATGTGGTGCCTTATCGAATGCCTCCTGAAAGTCAAGGTACACCACATCCACTGGATCTCCCGCGTCTATCTTCCTGGTTACATCCTCGAAAAACTCCAATAGATTAGTCAAGCATGATTTGCCCTTGATAAATCCATGCTGGCTCGGCCCAATCTTATCACTGCTATCAAGATATGCCGCTATTTCATCTTTAATAATGGACTCTAGCATCTTCCCCACTACTGATGTTAGGCTAACAGGGTGATAGTTCTCTGTTTTTTCCCTCCCTCCTTTCTTAAAAAGTGGGATAACATTAGCCATTCGCCAATCCTCAGGAACTGATCCTGAATCTAAGGAACATTGGAAAATGATCACCAATGCATCCCCAATTTCCAGAGCCACCTCCTTTAGTACCCTAGGACACAGACCATCTGGACCTGGGGATTTGTTAGCTTTCAGTCCCATCAGTCTACTCATCACTGTTTCCTTCCTAATGTCAATCTGTTTCAGTTCCTCTGTTACCCTATGTCCTTGGCCCATCCATACATCTGGGAGATTGCTCGTGTCTTCCCTTGTGAAGACAGATCCAAAGTACTTATTAAATTTGTCTGCGATTTCTCTGTTTCCCATAACAATTTCTCCCAATTCATTCTTCAAGGGCCCAACATTGTTCTTAACTATCTTCCTTCTCTTCACATACCTAAAAAAACTTTTGCTATCCTCCTTTATATTCCTAGCTAGCTTGCGTTCATACCTCATTTTTTTCTCCCTGTATTGCCTTTTTAGTTGTTCTGTTGCTCCTTAAAAATTTCCCAATCATCCGCCTTCCCACTCACCTTAGCTCTGTTATACTTCTTCTTTTTTAATGCTACGCTATCTCTGACTTGCTTTGTCAACCACTGTGGCCACTTTCCCCCCCTTTGAATCCTTCCTTCTCCAGGGGATGAACTGATTTTGCACCTTGTGCATTATTCCCAAGAATACCTGCCATTGCTGTTCCAGTGTCTTTTCTGCTAGGATATCCGACCAGTCAACTTTGGCCAGCTCCTCCCTCATGGCTCCATAGTCTCCTTTGTTCAACTGCAATACTGACACTTCTGATCTGCCCTTATCCCTCTCAACTTGCAGATATGATGTTGGAAAGGCAGTAAAGAACATATTGACCTTTTTCCACAGTACAGGACAGTGTTCAGAGATTTCAAAGTTCAAAGGTTCAAAGTAAATTTTACTTTGTCATATGTCACCATACACGACTCTGAGATTCATTTTCCTGTCGGCGTGGTCAGTAAATCTATAGAATAGTCATTATAACAGGATCAATGTAAGATCAACCAGAGTGCAGAAGACAACAAACTGTGCAAATGCAAATATAATTAAATTGCAATAAATAACAAGAACATGAGATAATGAGGGAGATTAAAAATTTGGCTGAATGGTGTAATAACAACTTATCACTCAATGTCAATAAGACCAAAGAACTGATTGTAGACTTCAGGAGAGGGAAACCAGAGGTTCATGAGCCAGTAATCATCGGAAGATCAGAGGTGAAGAGCATCAGTAACTTTAAATTCCTGTGTGTCATTATGTCAGAGGACCTGTCCTGGATGCAACATATAAACATCATTGCAAAGAAAGCATGACAGCACCTCTACTTCCTCAGGAGTCTGCGGAGTTTTGGCATGTCATCAAAAATCTTGGCAACCTTCTATAGATATGTGGTGGGAAGTGTGCTGACCGTCTGCATTACGGCCCGGCATGGGATCACCAATGCTTTTGAGCAGAAAATCCTACATAAGGTAGTGGATTTGGGCCAGTACATCGCAGATAAAGCCCTCCCAGCCATTGAGCATATCTGGGTGAAATGTTGCTGTAGAAAAGCAGTATCCATCAAAGATCCTCACCACCCAGGCCATGCTCTTTTCTCGCTGTTGACATCAGGTAGAAGGCACAAGTGCCTCAGAACTCAACACCAGGTTCAGGAACATTTACTACCCCTCAACCATCAGGCCTTTGAACAAAAGGGAGTATCTACTGTACTTTCTAAAATTGTTGATGAAAAGAGTTTTTACTGTAATTAAATAAAGGCATAATTTTATTTGTAGCTTTAAATAGTTTTGAATATTTCTTGCAATTATTTGTCACCGATTTAAATTTACAGTTCCTACTTTCTTTCACTGTGCATCATAAATCAAAATTCTTCGTAGTTCTTATGCTCAAATGTCATCTATAAATTTGCTGATGATATAACCATTCTTGGCAGAATCTCAGATGGAGACGAGAGGCGTACAGGAGCGAGTGGAGTGGTGCCGAAGCAACAACCTTGCTTCAATGTCAGTAAGGCCAAAGAGCTGATTGTGGACTTCAGAAAGGGGAGGACGAGGGTACACGAACCAATCTTCATAGAGGGATCAGAAGTGGAGAGAGTGATCAATTTCAAGTTCCTGGGTGTCGAGATCTCTGAGGATCGAACCTGGTCCCAACATATCGATGCAGTTATAAAGAAGGCAAGACAGTGGCTATATTTCATTAAGAGTTTGAGGAGTTTTGGTTTGTCACCTAAAACACTCAAGAACTTCTACAGATGTACTGTGGGGAGCCTTCTGACTGGCTGCATCACTGTCTGGTATGTGGGGGGGGGGTGCGGGCAACTGTACAGGACTGACAGAGGCTACAGAGAGTTGTAAAATTAGTCAGCTCCATCTTGGTTACTAACCTCCGTAGTATCCAAGACACCTTCAAGGAGCTGTGCCTCAGAAAGGCAGTGTCCATTATTAAGGACCCCATCACCCAGAACAAGCCCTCTTCTCATTGTTACCATCAGGAAGGAGGCACAGAAGCCTGAAGGCACACACTCAGTGATTCAAGAACAGCTTCTTCCCCTCTGCCATCCAATTCCTAAATGGACATTGAAGCGGTGAACACTACCTCACTTTTTTTTATTACTTCTGTGGTTTCACTACTTTTTAATATAACTGGTTAATATACACATTTATGCTTACTATAATTACTATATTTTAAAATACTATTGTGTATTACAGTGTACTGCTGCTAAATTAACAAATTTCATGACATGTGCTGGTGAATAAACCTGATTCTGATTTTGATTCTAATGGAGATTCTTATGTAACGAAAAGGGAAAGGGAGGCACTGGGGATGTGGACTGGGAGCCAAGGGAGTATAACCCAAAAATATTTGGGAACCACAGGTCTGGATTCTACCATCTGCAGCCTCTCGTACCTTCAAAGCACTGACGACCATCAACTTAGGGTTCAACAGCTGGCTGCCAGAATAGAGAATTTGCTTAAAAGCCTTGGGAAGATTTGCTCAAGGATTAATTGCAAGGTGCAAACAGGGAAGATGTGCATTAGAGATAATAAGAGAAGTGTGTGTGGTGGTCAGAAGAATAAAACCAGCCAACAGAAAAATTGACAGTGTTTGTAAGTTGCCATGTGTAAGAATGTTGATAATTTTTGAAGTTCTCAGAGAATGATAAAAAAATAATCAAAGAAATGATAATAACTTACTCAAAGGAGTAAATCTCTAGCATTGGTTTATCACTGAATGTGGCATGGGAAGGGGAAAAATTCCAATGTAATGTTCTCTCTGCTTCATTAGCAGCAGTAAAATATTGGGCAGTCAGATCTCTTTGCTAATGTCTCGGTAAAGCAAATAAACTGGATACAACAAGACTGATCATCTGATTGGATTTAGGTGAGAAATAACGATTACAGTCTAGGACATATTTGGTGGTATCTAGAGCTTAAATGTCAGGGAGAAGAGTTGGCTGTTACACTGGTAATTAAAAATAATGAGAGGCCTAGGCAAAGACATTGGAATAACTAAGTGATAAGATTTGGTTAAGGGACCCCAGTAGAGAGGAGTTAGAGGATAAACTGTCAGGGGTAATCAGTTCTATGCTTCCCTGTTCTGACTGGGACTGTATTGGTAGCTAGGATGCAACTGAATTAATGAAGTGGAAGATGAGGTTGATACCGAAGCAATGTACAATCCAGATGTAACAGGATGAA
This sequence comes from Mobula birostris, assembly GCF_030028105.1. Classification (NCBI taxonomy): domain Eukaryota; kingdom Metazoa; phylum Chordata; class Chondrichthyes; order Myliobatiformes; family Myliobatidae; genus Mobula; species Mobula birostris. The sequence goes on along the minus strand of NC_092371.1, from coordinate 210,465,364 downwards.
GATGGATGAAATCAGTTAAGTTTAAATTACTAAACAAACGGTTCATTGGAGCAGAAGGAATAAGACCATAAGACAGGAAAAGAATTAGGCCTTTTGGCCCATTATTGTATGCTGATCCATTTCCCTCTCAATCCTATTCTTCTGCCTTCTCCCTGTAACCTTTCACACTCTGACTAATCAAGAACCTATCAACCTCCACCATAAATACAATGACCTGGCCTCCTCAGCCACTTGTGGCAATGGTTTCCACAGATTTAAATTAGATTCAACTTTATCGTCATTGTGTCGAGTACAGATACAAAGCCAATGAAATGCAATTAGCATCTATCCAGAAGTGCAAAAGAGTAGTATTATTTACAAAATAACTGTGAATAAAAAGTAAGTGCTACAGCATAAAAATATTAAAGTACCGAGACAGTCCAATATGGGTGCAATACTGCTTAGCGCTGTGATGTGAGGTTCAGCATGGTCACAGCCTCAGGGAAGAAGCTGTTCCTGAGCCTACTGGTGCGGGAGCGGAGGCTCCTGTATCACCTACTGGATGGGAGGAGAGTAAAAAGTCCATGGTTAGGGTGAGATGCATCCTTGATAATACTTTTTACCCTGCCCAGGAAGTGTTTATGGTAGATGTTCTCAATGGTGGGCAATTGGGTGCCGATAATCCGCTGGATTTATTACCCTCTAGCTGAAGAAATTCTTCTTCATCTCCATTCCAAATGGACACCCCGCTGTTTTAAGGTTGTACGCTCTGGTAATAGACTCCCCCATTATAGGAATCATCCTCTCCACACCCACTCCATCTTGGCCTTTCAACATTTGATAGGTTTCAATGAGATTTTCCCTTCAGTCTTCTGAATTCCAGTGAGAGCAGGTCCAGATCCCTCAAACACACCTCATATGTTAACCCTTTCATTCCAGAATAATTTTCGTGAACCTCCGCCAATGTCAGCACACCCTTTCTTAAACAATGGGCCCCAAACTTCTCATGATGCCCTAAGCGAAGTCTGACCAGGGCTTTATAAAGCCTCCGCATTACGTCCTTGTTTTTATATTCTCGTCCTCTTGAAATGAATGCAAACATTGTATTTGCTTTCCTCACCACAGACTTAATCTGCAAGTTAACCTTCAGGGAATCCTGCATGAGGATTGATAGTAGAAGGGTAATGTATCAAGGAAACGAATTCAATACCCTACTGATCCCTGAAACAGTATGAGAACTTGTGATCACAGAAACTATAGAACTAACACTTGCAAATGGAGATCTAGTGCCTGCAATTCAGAGATTAAAGAGAAGCCATATGTCTGTTCAAGACTGATCACTTCATGTCATGCTATATAGTACACCATGCAAGGTGTGAGTGCTTCTATGTTCCTTTGTAATTAAAGAGTTTGAATGAAGCTAAGTACAGCTTTCCCAGCTGTTGGTAGTTTTGGCTCTCCTATAAGTGCAAATTAAGCACAACATTTTGCAGCCAATTCACATGGACACTAAAACATTCAGTCATAAACAGAGATGACATGACTGATGTATGCTTTGGGTGCCAGGTGCTACAATTGCCACAGTATTTTGGGCTTAAATACAAGTAAATAGCAGCCAAGAAAGATGCTAGTTCTCTCATTGCTCAGATGCAAAGAAACAAGATTATAAAACAGTCCTACTGCCCTGGTGCTTGTGAACGAGGTCCCCAGCTGTGGGTAAATAGACCCACTGCCTTGTGGGCAGCCTCAGGAGAGATGAAGGCTATGGGAGGAATGCCAGACAGCAAATCCAGAGTGGAGCCCCTCAGGCAGCTGGTCGTTATTGAACATCCTTCCGGCAGCTCCTGCAGCCAAGCTGGTGCCAAACGTATTGCTTCATAAGCTTTCCATTGGACTACACTGGTGAGACCAAGGTGGGGGGGGGAATGATTGGGCATCTCAGGATCTCCATACTTTCCGCCCAGGCTTGTGATGATGATCATCACCCGAATGTCCTTCTAGACAGACAGATACCAACAACCACCACCACCACTAGGGTACCATGCAAATTGTTGGATCAGACAACATCAAAGTGGCGATGAGGATGGTTTATACTGTATCTTTCCACTAAGGAGAGTTAGGGACACAATCACAGACATGGAGGTTCATACCATAGCAAGTCACCGGTGAAGGGTGGGGTGCGTATCTGAAATATTGCCACCAGTAGTCATTCAACAGTGCAAGGGACAAATTACTGATGAAAGTGCAACAATAAACCGTAGCAGATCAGATCCAGTTGTGTGAAAGCACAGTGAGATAAAAGTAATCTTATCGCAACCTGCAAACTGCCTCCATGGCCATCTGCAGACTTCCTACTATGAGAGGAGAGCTTTAAACAAGTCTTCATGCTACGTCTGCAGAGTACTGCATATAATTACAGGATCAGTCAAAGCACCAAGAACTGTCACACAGATGATTAAATAAGGAGAATGAAGCTTTGGATAAGTTAACTCCATGTTCCTATGCTCCTTTCTGGTAAAATTGTCTCTTTTGTGAAGTCACAACGACAGTGATAAGCTACAGACTGGCACAGGCGATATATGTTGTTAGCTGCAAACTGAAATTATCCTGAGGAAATGAAGCTCAGAGTGCTTCAGGCAAGAAGCTTTGGCTGGATCTCTCCACACAGCAGGTGACAAATTCCATACTCTGACAAAACTTGGATCCTTCAGAAATATCACACATGCATTCAGAATGGTTCTGCACCAAAACTGCAATCAGTTTAGGACAAATTTAACTTGTGCAAGTGGGTGTCATGGAAGGGCCTTCCTGTTGTTCACATATGGACTTATACATAGATTGAAGTCAAAGAGTTATAGAAAAGTACAGCACAGAAGTAGGCCCTTTGGCCCATCTAGTCCATGCTGAAACCATGTAAACTGCCTTCTCCCAATGAACTGCACTGGATCATAACCCTCCATACCCTTACTATCCATGTACCTATCCAAATGTACGGGGTCTTTCTTTTGTTACATTTAAAATGGCGATTTTGTTATGTTAATCTGTGGAATGCGGCTTTGTTGTGTTTTAACGCTGCAGAGAGTTTGCGCTAACAATTTTTTTTTACTTTAAATGAGATAACCAGGTTCTATTAGCCAATGGGTGGTTATGTATCGTTTTGTTTTCGGATGCCATGCTGTATGATATGACTGTGGACTGAGTTTTGGCGGGGAGTCGGAGGAGAGACGAGGAGGACGGCGGACGTGCAGAGAGGCTCCGGTCGATCACTCCGGGTGGTCCCGAGCCGTGGGTCAACGGAATTCAGGTGGTCATCTGACGTCGAACTGAGCTCCAACGGTAGCGCGCGAAGAACTTGGACTTTGATAAGTGTTGGTGCCTTTTTTTTCCCATTACTTTCCTCTCTATATCAAATGTATATTAATGTCATAGAATTAGTAATATCTATAAAGTGTATGTGTTAAAATTTACTGGGTGTGCTGGCTGATGATTGACGTTTGTGATTGATTCGGGCGACGACTGACCCTGAGGGGAGTGTTGAAGCAGGTGCTGGGTGGGATTTCCCCTAGACATACACGAGCCAATATAACGGAACGTTACACAAATTTCTCTTAAACCTAGAACTCAAGCTCACATGCACCACTTGTGCTGGAAGCTCCTTCCACACTGTCTATTCAATCTTCCCTTCTAACTCAGTTCCTCCAGCCCCAGCAACATCCTTGTAAATTTTCTCTGTACTCTTTCAACCCTATTTACATCTTTCCTGTAGGTAGGTGAACCAAAAATGCACACAATACTCCAAACTAGGCCTCACCAATATCTTATACAACTTCAATGTAACATCCTATCTCCTGTAGTCAATACTTTGATTTATGAAGGCCAATATGCCAAAAGCTTTCTTTACGACCCTATCTACCTGTGATGTCATTTTCAATTAATTATATGACCTGTATTCCCAGATCTTTTTGTTCTACCACACTTTTCAGTGCCCTACAGTTCACTGTGTAAGACCTACCTTGGTTGGTCCTATCGAATTGCAAAACCTTGCACTTGTCTGCATTAAATTCCATCTGCCATTTTTCAGCCCATTTTCTCAACTGATCCAGATCCCTCTGCAAGCCATGATTAGTTTCTCCACTGTCCATTACACCCTCAAACTTGGTGTCATCCACAAATTTGCTGATTCATTTACCACACCATCATCCAGCTTGTTGAGATAGATGACAAACAACAATGGTCGCAGCACCAATCCCTGTGGCACTTCACTAGTCACAGGCCTCCAGTCAGAGTGGAAAGCATCTACTACCTCTCCAACAAAGCCAATGTTTAATCCAATTTACAACCTCATCTTGAATGCCAAGCAACTGAACCTTCTTGACCAACCTCCCAAGCAGGACCTTGACAAATGCCTTGCTGAAGTCCATGCAGAGAACATCCGCTGCCTTGCCTTCATCCATTTTCTTGGTAACTTCCTCTAACAATTCGATGAGATTGGTTAGACATGACCTACCACACACGAAGCCATGCTGTCTATCATTAACCAGTCAATGTCTATCCAAATATTTATATACCTTGTCCCTCAGAATACCTTCCAATAATTTTCCCACTACTGATGTCAAACTCACCGGCGTATAATTCCCTGGTTCATGTTTAGAGCCTTTCTTTAAACAGTGGAACAACATTGGCTCTCCTCCAACCCCCTGGTACCTCTCCTGTCGCTCTGGATGGTTTAAATATCACTGCTGCTGGCCTAGCAATTTCTGCACTTGCTTCTCGTCGGGTCAAAGGGAACACTTTGTCAGACCCTGGGGATTTATCCACTCTGATTTGTCGCCGGACAGCAAACACCTCTTCCATCTTAACCTGTATGGGGTCCATGAATTTGATGCTACTTTACCTCACTTCTATAGACTCTGCATCCACTTCCTGAGTAAATGCAGATACAAAAAATTTTTTAAGATCTCCCTCTCTTTTGGCTCCACATATTTTGATCTTCCAGAGGATCAACTTTATCCCTGCAATCCTTTTGCTCTTAACGTATCTGTAGAATCCCTTAGGATTCTCCTTCAGCTTGTCTGCCAGGACAATCTCATGCCCTCTGTTAGTCCTCCTGATTTCTTTCTCAAGTCAGTGACTGTCTACTTTGTGTACGCAAATTCACTATTGATAATTAGAATTATATCTTCCAGCCAAACAAGGACTCAAATAAGAAAATGTGTCATGATCCATTTTATATGCCATTGATCTGGAATAGTGAATATTGCATTCACAAATTTAATTTGTGCTGACCCAAGGATATTTTTTAAGTAACTTCAGTGAAAACCTGCTGACGTCTAGGAAAGGGCTGTGATGTGGACAGGAAGTTAACACCCACAGCTGCAGAATCAGGTCAAACAACTTTAGGGCAGCTGAAAAAGGATGTTTTGAACTTTGAAGTCCTGGGCCCTGCCATGTATAGCTGAAATGTCAATTGTATGTTTGCAGGTTTTGGGGAATTGGCTGGGGTAGCTGTTGAATTCTCAGCCATCTCAATGCTAATTACCACAGGGACTATCCCCTTCCATTCATTATTGCTATGGCAACAGTGGCAGGATACATGCTCGTGGCATTTCGCAACTATAAATATGTCACTGAAAAGAAATAGCGTTATTGGGACACAGGACACATCTGAAAGAAAAATTACTCCGTTCTGCAAACAGGAAGTGATCAGGCACAACACTTTTGCTGCTCCCGTCCACATCAAACCCAGCCACAAGTAAACAGGTGGGGAGCAGAAAATACTCCTTTCTTCTTTTTAATCTCCATGGGATCTTTTAATGAACCCACACCTGACAGGAAGGAGGAGGTGCAGTGGAGACTCAGGAGGATGTTGGTTGGGATGGGATGCTTCAGTTACTGTATGAGGAAAGAATGGAGAGGCTAGGTTTGTCTTCCTTGTGCAGTGAAGGCTCAGTGGGGAATTGATAGAAGTATAAACCTTCAGTGAAACTTTTCCTGAGGCAGAGGAGTCAAAAACTAGGAGGCATAGTTACAGTAAAGGGCATGAGGATGAGAGGAGATTGAGCAATTCAGTAAAGATACAGGCCCTTCAGCCCAATGAGCCCATGATGACCACAGTGCTACCCAGCTCATCCCAATTTCCTGCCTTCGACCCCTGTCCCTCTAAGTCCTATCCTTCATATACCTATCCAAGTGCTTCTTCAATGGTACTACCCGTACCTCCCTCAACTGCTTCACATGGCAGCTTGCTCCATATGCACTCCCCGCCCTCTTCATGAAAAACTGTCCCTCAGGTCACTTTTAAATCTTTCCCCTCTCACCCTCAATTAATGTCCCCAGGTTTCATATTCCCCCTACCCTGGTGAAAAGAATGTTCCACCCACCTGTTGTAAGTGAGGAAACGGATTCGATAGGTCTCAAAGGCGAGGACTCGACACAGTCTTGGTAGTAAAGGATTTTATTTACAGAAGGCAAACATGGGAAAATGGCTTCAGAAGCAACACACACATGCACACAATTTACGGTAGTCAGATCAGCAATAAAACACACGCAGACAATTAATAAAATCGCGTGGGAACAAAGTACACACACACACACACACACACACACACACACCCACCCAAGGGAAAAGTCCATACGATACCCGACACACTTGACTCTGTGCGGACACGGCTCTTATGATATTAGGGACGATACCCACACCCCTAACTCTATTCAATGCACAACTCACCAATGGCAGGGTGGTCCCTCAGAGGTAGCAAAAAAGAGAGAGGGTCGAGCACACGTGGCTTCCTTTATAGTGCAGCAGGACTGATGAGTCCAGCCCAGGTGATTCACAGGGAAGCCAATGGCTTGGTGCCAGCAGGGTTAAGCTGATTACAAAGGCCAGTTGCCCGAGGTCAAGTACAAGGTTAATTAAAGGGGCCAATGGTTAGGTGAACGTTGATGGACGAGGAGGGGGTCAAACCTTGATTGGCAGGTGGTGTGTCTTTCGACCAGGTAAATGGGCAGTACTATCACGTGACAGTCACGACCCCTCCAATACACCACCATATCTATGTCTCTCATATATCATTTCTAAAAGGTCACCCCTCATTTTCCTGTGTTCCAAGGAATAAATTCCTAGCCTGGCCAACCTCTCTCTCACTCGGGCCCCCTTATCAACACCCTCATATACCTTAGATGCACTCTTTCCATTTTAACTACATCTTTCCTATCACAGGGTGACCAAAACTGTACAGAGTACTCCAGCTGCAGCCTCATCAACAACTTACACATCTGCAACAAAAGTCTTCACCAGATGAAGCAAGTATCTCTGTAACGGTCTCCACATGAAATCCAGGATGTATTTGGTCTTTTTATCAGTATCTCGATCTGAGCAAGAATTTTTTCACTCAGAGGGTGGTTGAAATCTGGAAGATACTGCTTGAGAAGGTGAAGCAGTTATACTTACAACTTTGCCCTAATCCAGTCAAGCCAAGGGTAGGTCCAACACACCCCTGATTTACACTTTGTAGATGGTGGAAAAGGTTAATCATGAGGTGAGCTATTCACTGCAGGTAACTAGCTTTGCCAATTCAGCTGCAGCTTATGTTATGAATCCTGGTGGTGGACAGTAGATGCTCTTAGAAGGTTACCTGGCAATACCAGTGTTAATGAATGTAAAGAGTAGGTGGTTAGATTTCCCCGTGGTAGATGATCATTGTTTGGCACTTTTGTAATGTGAAGATTTCTTGTCCATGCCTTAAAATTGTCTATGTGTTATGATGGCGTCTTAGCTGAGAAATATTCAACATGGAACAAACCTCACTGAACATCTCCACATAATCTTCTGGCAAAAGTCATCGATGAAGCAGTTGAAGATGTTTGAACCTCAGACTCAAACTGCCAAAATGAAGCTGGGATAATTGGTGTCCAACAACCATAACCACCTTCCTTTGTGTGTTATAACCATTTAAGTGTTCTTCCCCAAATGTAATTGATATTGAAAATTATCCTATTGATAATTTTATGGAATTTGCCCTGATTTTTTGCTGGCTAGCCTGTTCTTTTGCTTCAAGCTCATGAAAGTAGAAGGTACATGCTTTTATTCCAAATTAGAATATTAAAGAAATCATATGAGTTAAAGTATCAATTGAACTTAAATTGCATGACTTTGAAAAATCAAATCCACTTCATGCAGATATTGAGACGTCTTTTATACAAGCTGATTTTTGAAAGCCTGCATTACTTTAAACTGCCTCAATATACTTTGTTAGTTGTCGTTATTTTCTGCAGAATGGAATTAGGAGGTGTCACAGATAATGTCTTATGTTTCTATAAACATAGAAATTTGGTCCTATGTTTATGTTCATGGACATAAAAACTAAAGGCTCACTTAAGATCAAATTTCAGCTATAAATTAATTTCATTTAGTATTTCAGCAAATTCCACAATTTGAGATTCAACTGTAGCAAATGATACCAAGTCTGTTTTGATGGATTCAGCAGTGCTGTCAGCACTTCATTGACCTTTCCTGCCTCCTACTCATGGTGCTTACACTGGGAAACAAATCCAACATGCTCAGAAAGGTCCCCTTTGGAACTGGAAACGTGGCCCCACTTTAGAGAACTAAGTCAAAAGAGGAACAAATAAAAGAAGTCAGAAGTTGAATTCAAACTTACTGAACTTAAAACTTGTGCCAATCTGAAATAGATTGGGACTAAAGAGGTAGCAATTATGTGACTATATACTTTTACTGATGAGTGATGTTTGTCCAAATTATTTCGTCAATGTCATTTGTCTGATAGCAATTATTTAAACAGACTAAGTATGTCAGGTAACTGCAGGAATTCAGAGGGATCTTTGGATGCTTATGGACAAATCGTGGAAAATTAACATACATATGCAGAAAATAGTTTGGAAGACATAATGATTGATAGCTCTTAATGCAAAACAGGTACATAAGGTTAACAAAGTTGAGCAGCAATCACATAGAGCAAGGGTGGCAAACCTATGGCACACGGCATGCAGTGCCCCTCCTCAATTCATTAAACCGCACCCATAATATAAAGATACACAATGACTATCTTTACTACCAAATGAAGCAGCAGATAATTTTTAATAAGCTAACAACATTCAGATGTTTTCACAGGAAACGTCTCATGCCAGCTAGACAGTTGTGAGAACATGTGATGTTGAAATCCTCACAGACTTGGTGTTCACATCAGTAGCTGGATGGCAATTGGCTTCATATTTCTAATTAAAATTATGTTTCATTTCAATTGTCTTTTTGAAAGATTAATATTCATAATTTTTAATAGGTTGTTTCAAATACTTCATTGATAGTAAAACAATGAATAAACAGAAATAAGCAACAGGACATGGAGCTTAAAAAAATGAAGGGCTATGGGTAACCCTAGGTAATTTCCAAAATGTGCATGTTCGGCACAGCATTGTGGGTCAAAGCAACTGTATTGTGCTGTAGGTTTTCCATGTTTCTATGACACATCTTTTCTCCTTAAAAAATCAATAATAGTAATTCATTAATTAGTGACTATATATTCTTAAAATTACCATGGCATGTGAGAGAATTTTTTGATTTTTTTGCTAATTTAGGCACAACCTCTCTAAAAAGTTAGCCAGCCCTGCTCATGGAGCTTTGGTGAGACAGCATCTCAATTACAATGTCCCCCTACCCAAGGATGGATATGCTTGATTCAGAACACTATAAAGAAAGTTTACATGATTAATTCCAATGGTGAGTGTCCGGACTTGTACAGGAGGCTTGAACCAAAAGCAGAACAGCAAAGGCGAGCTAGCAGTAACAGATATTTTACTAAAAAACTACAACATAACAAGCCACAAAAGAAAATAGATGGGATACTTAACACAAGAAGGCAAAAGGTAACTGAAGGCTAGGAGTTACTGGTTGAGGTTGACTGGTTTGATGGGTGAAGAAAGGACTGCGGATGAGAACTGGGTTTAAATTAGCTACGGGTGTAACATTGAAACAAGTGACAGGTGACTTGTGTTAGCTGGGCGGAGACTGGGGGAAGCATGCCTGATATGAGAGAGTTTTCCTGTGAATTTGTAAACGGGTGGAAAGAGTGGGATAAACAAGCAACAAAGCGCAATTATAGTACAAAGATAACAATTCAAAGCTACAATTTTTAGTAAAAATAAAAACATATTTTAGCTAAAAGCTTTAGGGAATGGTGTCTCAGAAAGGCAGCGTCCATTATTAAAGACCTTCAGCACCCAGGGCATGCCCTTTTCTCACTGTCACCATCAGGTAGGAGGTACAGAAGCCTGAGGGCACACACTCAGCGATTCAGGAACAGCTTCTTCCCCTCTACCATCCGATTTCTGAATGGACTTTGAATCTATGGACACTACCTCACTTTTGTTAATACATATTATTTCTGTTTTGCATGATTTTTAATCTATTCATTATACGTATGCTGTAATTTATTTATTATTACTTTTTTTCTTCTATTTCTATTTCTATTTCTGGTTTGCACATTTGAAAAAATCTATTCCATATACGTAATTGATTTACTTGTTTATTTATTATGTTTTATTTTATTTATTATTATTTTTTCTCGCTCTGCTAGATTATGTATTGCATTGAACTGCTGCTGCTAAGTTAACAAATTTCACGTCACATGCCGGTGATAATAAACCTGATTCTGATTCATCATGGAGCAAGGTGGGGCTCCAGAGCTGAGAACTGGAATCAATTAGTGGAGAAACTCTCCTTCAACTACTTCAGGAATGTGAAAAAAGAAACAGAGTTAAAGGAATTTTAACTAAAACTAAGTATTCAAGTTTATTCTACACCATATTTCTGATCTTTTCACCTTATAACTTGCTTCCTTGTACAAAAAAAGAATAAAACTGCTCATTGAACCAACTGGGGTCTATGTTAAGTTGGCTAACTCTGAGCTTCACGTGGTTTAGAACTAAAACTACTTGTTCTTTCTTTTTGGAAAAAAAACTAAGTTATATAATTTAAAAATTGTGGAGGACATTACTAAAATCAACACCTAGTATTCATGGACTGCATGATCATCATTTTGACAATAGATAGTAATCTCAGCTGCTCATCTTAACTATTTAAATTACTTTAGTTTGAATGTTTTTCAGTGCTGTGTCTGAATCTTTATGGGTTGACTAATGCCCATCAAGCCTCCGGATACAGCACATTATCCTCTGCAACTTCCGCCACCTTCAACAGGACCCCATCACTAAGCACATCTTTCCCCCTCCACCCCTCTCCGCTTTCCGCAGGGATTGGTCCCTCCACGACTCCCTGGTCCACACGCCCCTCCCCACAGATCTCCCACCTGGCACTTATCCCGGTAAGCGCAAGTGCTACACCTGTCCCTACACCTCCTCTCTTGCCACCATTCAGGGCCCCAAACAGTCCTTCCAAGTGAGGCAACACTTCACTTGTGAGTCTGTTGGGGTCATCTATTGCATCTGGTGCTCCCAGTGCGGCCTGCTCTACATCAGCGAAACCTGATGCAGATTGGGGGACCACTTTGTCGATCACCTCCGCTCCATCCACCACAACAGACAAGATCTCCCAGTAGCCATCCACTTCAACTCTGCTTCACATTCCCATTCAGATATGTCCATACATGGCCTCCTCTACTGCCATGATGAGGCTAAACTCAGGTTGGAGGAGCAACACCTCATATACCGTCTAGGTAGTCTCCAGCCCCTTGGTATGAACATAGAATTCTCCAACTTCCGGTAATTCCCTCCCCCTCACTTCCTCTATCTCTATTTCACTCTGCCCCCTCCCCCAGCTGCCTATCACCTCCCTCATGGGTCCACCTCCTTCTACTACCCATTGTGTTTTCCCCTATTCCTTCTTCACCTTTCCTGCCTATCACCTCCCTGCTTCCCCTCCCCCACCCCTTTATCTTTCCCCTTACTGGTTTTTTACCTGGAACTACCAGCCTTCTCCTTCCCACCCTCCCCCCACCTTCTTTATAGGGCCTCTGCCCCTTCCCTCTTCAGTCCTGACGAAGGGTTCCAGCCCGAAACGTGGACTGATCATTTCCACGGATGCTGCCCGACCTGCTGAGTTCCTCCAGCGTGTTGTGAGTGTTGCTTTGACCCCAGCATCTGCAGATTATTTTGTGTTTACGGTTGCTCATCAATGTCTATTTTCATCCACGCTTTTTTGATATTCTTATTTGTTAATCGCATACTGTGTGAAATTGAGATTGCTTATTAGAATAAAACATAGTATGCAGAGCTGTGTAATTGCTTCCCCAATTAAAACATTGCAAATAGCAATCTTCTACATATCACAGTCACACTTCTGCATCCATTACTCAAATTGTGAATGGTTAAAGGTTATACAGCTGATATTTTTTCTTCAGCCAGAAAACAGGAATTACTTACTTACAGTTGTTTTTTTTTATATTAGGCTAGCATGCTTACAGTTTCTTTTTTGATTTTGCTTTACAAATTTCCACTTGGACTGCCTGTGGGGACCAATATTTCATGAACTTGTGAAGAAAGTCGGGAGAAGAAAACAAACTCAAGAAAACAACACTGGGAGATGAATAATTAATGTGGGTCTTTCTGTTAAGTTTAATGCTATTTTGCTGTTACATTCAAATGCAAAGTGGCTTCTCCTTAGAATGAATCAAACAACAGTATTCTTATGACTATTACATTCATAAAACATTTAAACAGAAATGCACTCATGAACATTTTTGAAAGAGTTAAATACAATTTTATTTGATTGATGAATGAAGCTTTTGTTGCATCTGATGCTGTTGATCTTTCTGTATTCACATAGTAACTCATTGGTTTTCCCTTCTCCTTCCAAATGGAGCAAGGGTTCACTTGGACTTCATCCAATTCAATATACTATATCACAGCTTACAAAGTTACAAAGTGATCTGTACTTTGGGCAGATCACAGATTGATGATACTTTGCAGAATAGTGCCATTTCTACTTTTCTATCACTTTAATTCTTCATCTCAGTTACAGTCTGTCTTCCCTGTCCTTGGCTTCCTATATTGGTCCAACGGCACAACTGGCAGGTGTGTTTACAGACATTTTTAATCTCTCCCTCTCCCAATGTAGAGTGCCTTCCTGCTTCAAAACATCCACCATTGTTCCTGTGCCTAAAAAGACCAAGGTAACATGTCTGCACAATGGGCGTCCTGTTGTGAGAGGCTGGTCAAGGACCACATCTGCAGCATGCTGCCACCCACACTTGACCCCCTACAGTCCGCCTACCGACACATCCGATTGACAGATGACGCAATAGCCACCGCTCTACACACCGTCCTTACACACCTGGAGAAGAAGGATGTGTGGTAAACCATATATATGTTGTAACTGGGTTAACTGTCTGGACACGCCCCTCTGCTGACTGCCCCTGTGGCTCCTCCCACAGAGTCCTGAATAAAGGAGATTTCGCCTTGTCCCTCCCCCTCAGTCCGGGGGCAGACACTCACCATGGAGGTCGTATTGTACAGCGAATAAAAGCCTTTCAGTATTTACCCTACTTCTGTCTTTTGGAGTTATTGAAGGTGCTTCAATTTTATACACAGTAAATTTTAAAGCATGGAACGCGCTCTGAGACCAGACAAGTTAGATCTGAATCCACAATCATCTGACGCTGGAAACGCTTTCGAACTGTGGCTGGCCTGCTTCAAATCGTACCTAGAGGAGATTAAAGCAACCGACCCCGTAGCGAAGCGCAGAGTTCTACTCTCCAGGGTCAGTCCACGGGTCTATTCGCTGATCAGAGACCAGCCGAGCTATGACGGCGCGATGAGTGCCCTCAAAGGACAATACCTGCAGCCGTTAAACAGTGTCTACGCGTGACATCATTTAGCGACTCAGAACCAGCGGCCCGGGGAATCAAGTGCTGAGTTCATCCAGGCCCTACGGACGCTCGTGCAAGCCTGCAATTGCCAAGAACTGATGGCAGTACAGCATGCAGAGCTCCTAGTGAGAGACGCCTTCGTCACGGGGACCAGGTCAGTGTATGTGCGCCAGCTGCTGTTGGAAAAAGCTGATCTTACGTTACGTTCGGCGATTGAGCTGGCCAATACACTGCAGGCCGTTCTGCATAACTCTGAGGCTCTCCAGGCACGCGATCCCCCCGATGGCCTCGTGGGCGCCGCAGACCCCGCAACCTGCTGGCAAATCGACCTCGGCTGCTGCCAGTCGTGAGTCCGCGAAGTGCTACTTCTGCGGACTCGAGAACCACCCCCGGAAATGCTGCCCGGCTTGACAAGCTACCTGCTCCAGCTGCAGAAAGAAGGGCCACTTCGCCAAGGTCTGTAAGTCCAAACCATGAGCGGGATCAAGCAGCGCTGCGTGCGAGACATGGGGGTCGCCATCTTGCCTGCCGCCATCTTGCCTGCATGCCGCCACCACGTGCGAGACATGGGGGCGGCCATCTTGGTTGGCGCCCCCTCCCACTGCCTACGACCAACAGGTGCTCACGGGGCACCCCACCACACCGGACCAAGACAGCGACTCAACCCTGGCCTCCGTGACCCTCGACCAAAGCGCCCCCCACCAGCTCGCAAGGTCAATGATGGACATCCTGGTGGAGGGGCGCAGGACAAGCTGCCTGTTTGACACAGGCAGCACAGAGAGTTTTATTCACCCGGATATGGTGCGGCATTGCTGACTCGTGATACGGCCGGTAAGTCAGAGGGTCACCATGGCTTCCGGGTCGCATACAACAGACATCTGGGGGGGTTGTGTAGCGACGCTAGTGGTGCAGGGCACAGAATATCGAGACTTTACGTCACTGGTCATGCCTCAAATGTGTGCCCCCCGACCGTATGCGCCCCCTGTTGGAACTCCCTCTTCCCAACACCCTCAGAGCCCTCAAAAGGTGCCTGGGCTTCTTTTCATATTATGCCCAATGGGTAACTACGCAGACAAGGCCCACCCCCTGGCCAAGTCCACCACATTCCCCCTCTCAGCCGAGGCCCGCACGGCCTTCAGCCACATAAAAAGGGACATTGCCAAAGCAGCAATGCATGCAGTGGATGAGGCCATTCCCTTCCAAGTCGAGAGTGACGCCTCTGACTGCACTGGCTGCTACCCTCAACCAGGCGGAAAGACTAGTGGTGTTCTTCTCCCGTACTCTTCAAGGCCCTGAAACTCAGCACCCCGCGGTGGAGAAAGAGGCCCAGGCCATAGTGGAAGCTATTAGGCACTGGAGGCACTATCTCGCCGGCAAAAATTTCACCCTGCTAACTGACCAGCGCTCAGTTGCATTCATGTTTAGTAACCAACAGCGAGGCAAAATCAAAAATGATAAAATTCTCAGGTGGAGAATCGAACTCTCCACCTTCAACTATGACATCATGTACAGGCCTGGGAAGCTCAACGAGCCCTCCGATGCCCTATCCCGGGGAACGTGCGCCAGCGTGCAGATCGACCGGCTATACGCCCTACATGTAGATCCTTGCCACCCGGGGGTCACCGGCTTTTCCACTTCGTGAAAGCCCAGAACCTGCCTTACTCCCTTGAGGAGATCAGGACGATGACCAGGGACTGCCAAATCTGCGCAGAGTGCAAACCGCACTTCTACCGACCCGAAAAGGCACAACTAATCAAGGCCACCTGCCCTTTTGAGCAACTGAGTGTTGACATTAAGGGCCCCCTTCCCTCCACTGACCACAATGTGTACTTTCTTAACGTTATCGATGAGTACTCGCGGTTTCCCTTCGCCATCCCCTGCTCCGACACCGCTATCACGTCAGTTATAAAAGCCCTGCGCAAGCTCTTCACTCTGTGTGGATATCCATGTTATATCCACAGTGACAGAGGGTCCTCATTTATGAGTGATGAGCTGCACCAATACCTGCTGGCTCGAGGAATTGCAACTAGTAGGACCACGAGCTATAATCCCCAGGGGAATGGACAGGTGGAGAAGGAGAATGACACAGTGTGGAAAAAAGGGACTGCCGGTCTCCTGCAGGCAGGAGGTCCTTCCCGAGGCACTCCACTCCATCCGCTCCCTGTTATGCACGTCCACCAATGCCACCCCTCATGAGCGGCTCTTTTCTTTTCCCAGAAAGTCGACCACTGGGACCACCCTACCGACTTGGCTGAAGTCCCCGGGGCCAGTGCTGCTCTGGAAATATGCGAGGAGCAATAAATACTCCCCGATGGTCGACAGGGTTCACTTAATTCATGTTAACCCTCAGTACGCCTACGTGGTTTTACCTGATGGGCGGGAGGACACAGTCTCCATCCGCGACCTGGCGCCCGCAGGAGCACCGGGCCCCTACCCTGAACACTCCATGGTGACTATTAACCCCGTATCCACCGATATATGTACCCAACAGACACCGCGCACTCCAAGCCCTACACAGACACCCCACGACACTCCCATACCGGGCGCGACACACACGCACGAGGGATTACCGACGCCTAACGTGCTGGCGCCTCAAGTCAGGCCGGAGCCAGCACAACCACCATCGCCAGTGCAATCACCACCAGTGCTACATAGATCACAGCGACAGACTCGACCGCCTGATAGACTTAACCTGTAAATATACTTGTTTTAAATATTGTCAGTCACTTCACTCCGTGGGACTCTGTTGAAAAAAAGGAGGGGTGAATGTGGTAAACCATATATATGTTGTAACTGGGTTAACTGTCTGGACAGGCCCCTCTGCTGACTGCCCCTGCGGCTCCTCCCACAGATTCCTGAATAAAGGTGTTTCGCCTTGCCCCTCCCCCTCAGTCCGGGGGCAGACACTCACCATGGAGGTCGTATTGTACAGCGAATAAAAGCCTTTCAGTATTCACCCTACTTCAGTCTTTTGGAGTTATTGAAGGTGCTTCAGGACGCTTATGTGAGAATGCTGTTCCTGGACTACAGTTCGGCATTCAACACCATAATTCCCTCCAGGCTTGACAAGAAACTCAGAGACCTCGGCCTTTAACTTGCTTTGTGTACCTGGACTTCCTGTCAGATCACCAGCAGGTGGTAAGAGTGAGCTGCTTCACCTCTGCCCCTCTGACCCTCAACATAGGTGCCCTCAGGGCTGTGTCCTAAATCCTCTCCTTTACTCTCTGTATACCCATGAATTTGTCGCCACCCACATCTCCAATCTGCTAATTAAATTTGCTGATGACACTACATTGATTGGCCTAATCTCAAATAATAACGAGGCAGCCTATGGAGAAGAAGAATCTCTCTGACACAGTGGTATCAAGAAAACAACCTCTCCCTCAATGTTGTAAAAATAAAGGAACTGGTTGTAGACTACAGAAAGAATGGAGACAGGCTAACCCCTATTGACATCAAAGGATCAGAGGTTGAGAGGGTGAACAGCTTTAAGTTCCTCGGCATACACATCACCAAGTATCTCATGTGGCTCTGTGGTGAAAAAGGCACAACAGCACCTCTTTCACCTCAGGCGGTTGAGGAAGTTTGGTATGGGTCCCCAAATCCTAAGAACTTTCTACAGGGGCACAATTGAGAGCAGACTGACTGACTGTACTTCCCTCAATCACAGGACTCTGCAGAGAGTGGTGTGGACAGCCGAGCCCATCTATAGATGTGAATTTCCCACTATTCAGGACATTTACAAAGACAGGTGTGTAAAAAGGGCACGAAGGATCATTGGAGACCCAAGTTACCCCAACCACAAACTGTTCCAGCCGCTACCAGCTGGGAAACAGTACCACAGCGTAAAAGCCAGGACCAACAGGCTCCAGGACAGTTTCTTCCACCAGGCCATCAGACTGATTAATTCATGCTGATAAAATTGTATTTCTATGTTATATTGACTGTTCTGTTGTACGTAGTATTTATTATAAATTACTATAGATTACACATTCCACATTCCACAGAGAGATAACGTAAAAAATTTGACTCCTCATGTATATGAAGCATGTTAGTAATAAAGTCAATTAAATTCAACTTAGTTCAACATCCACTTGAGGAACAGAGTCTTGACGTCCAATTTAACCTTCAAATTTCAACAATTTCTACACTTCATTCATATTTCCAGCAATTATTTCACATTTATCCAATAATTTAACATTATTATTCTGGATATATACCATTTGTATGATCTTCTTTCTTCCACTATCTTTACTCATCTTGTACTGTTATTGATTTTGTCAATTAATATTTCCTGCCTTCACCTTCATATAGACCTTTGTTGCTTTCCTCCCCTCTTCAGTTTCTATACATGATAAATGTGGTTTTATCTCTAGTTATTCCAAGTTGGCTCCACAGATGTTGCATGATCTGTACAGTAATTGCAGCATTTTGTTTTTATTTCTGATTTCCAGCATTGATATATATTAGTTTGCATCATCTATCTAATTTTTGCATCCTATAAATCAACCTTGCAGATAAAGTATATATTTGTGTACATGACGTGATATTTATGTGCTTTTTAAAATCCTTTTTATAAGATTTGTACTTCTTAACAAATGCATGTATTTTTCACACTCGCTGGCAGAAAGCTGTATAGCTGCTAAACAAACAATTTATCACCTTTCTCATTTTTCATTGGCTCAGCATTAGCACATTACCCACAGGATGTAATTGTTTAATTATTGTCTATTAACTAATTTATCATTATCTAAGGTATTTTCTTCATCTTATCTATAAAAGTGATAGACTTTTCAGAAGCGCCATCTTTATTTCTTTTATTCCTTTGTCTTACGTAACTTAGCATTAATTTCCCTCTTTTCTCTGCTCTTTATTTAGTTTTCTTAGTATTTGTATGTTTGTTTGTACTCTAAAATAAATTGAAATCTTGGAATTCAGACTGTGTGCTATTTTTGGCTCCCAGAAGAACCCCGAGGATTAGAAATTAAACAGAGATACAGCAGTGCATAAATGGTTTTATTATTTCGTAATGAAACACAGTATAGTATATGAGCACAAATAATGGAGAAGATCTGCATCTTAGTATCTTGGGCCCATTATATTTGTGTTGCGCTCAACCCACATTCTTTGTCTTCTTAACAGTATAAACGGCTTACAAGTCAAAGCACAGGGGTACACCTTTGAAATTCCCTAGTAATTCCAGCATTTGTAATTGGTTTAAATTTGCACCCACCAAAAAGACCAAGATAACAGTCCTCCCCTCCCAATCACTTCATGCAAGTATTAATGAGGTTTTGAGGGCAGGAAAGACTTCCTTTGAATTTATTAACATTTGCTCTGGATTTCTGGACACACTTTCTAATAAGTTCAAATCATCTTTCATGCTAAGATAACTTACTTCTTTGTGGTCTGCATCCCCAAACTCTCAGCAGATTAACGGGCATGAGTTTAGCCTCAGGTAATTTGATTTTTTTTTCTTCCTGTGAAATTGTAATGTTTTCCTGCCAGCGCGTGCACTGTGTGTCATTCACTCACCGCCAAAATATCATGAGGTAAATATTAATAATACACAATCTACAGATTGAAGCCGACTAAAAGGATATATTTAGATATAGTTCAGTTGAGCATCTTTTCAGTCATTATATATATGAAGCATGTTGTATGCAAAGAAAGAAGGAAGTGGATCCTTGGTTCTATTTTTCCTTCAAATGAGCTCATTTGGATGATTTGGATGGATGATTTGGATGAATGAGTCAGACACAAGCTGAGATCTGGAAACCTGTCTCTTTATTCTTTAGCTGATCCTCTCCATGGCATAACTGCTGCAGAATCTGGGCATTCTCACAGGCGGGCACCTGAAAGAAGACAGCAATCACTTCGTGAGGATGCACACATTCCAGCCAATTAGGGTTCCTTTCTAATTGTATATAATCTTCCTTTTGGTTCAGCCTTGTTAAGTATTGACCAAAGCACAATGCCGACAATGCTCCCTGCTTACCTTCATCTATGTTCTGGGAAAGCAGACTAGCGATCTCGATAGACGGTCTAAAAGGAACAGTATTAATTTAGTTCTAGGTGACTGTTTTTGAGCCGCGGTTGGTATTTTTTATCGTCAAGTTTGACACTTTCTGGTTCATGGCCCTGTCGGCTGAGCTTTTATTATTTTCCTTAGTTCAGTACAGTTCTTTTTGAAGCCAAGTGAACTGTTCATTCTGTGTCTCTCCACCTGCACTTGTGTCATCACCAAAGTCCGATCACTCAATTTTCCTCTGCATTTCTTGTAATGTTTCTCTGAATTTACCAGAAAGATATGAAGGCATCACCGAGCTCCCAGAAGTGAACATGGGTGGAGATATGTGGATCTACTTTTACAAATGGTGGACATTGCTGTCAGGGAAAGAGCATTTCAGCATCTTAAGAGAGACCACAAAGGCTTTCAGCATTGACCCATTAAATGGGATTTCTACGCTGACAAACCATTTTCTAACAGTGCAACCCGTGGTTCTTATTTTTTAAAGTCTTGATCAATCTACCAGGAATCATGATGATCATTCACAAGTTAAAGATCTTCTGCATGTGTTCTACTCTTCACCAAAGATCATCAAGCCACCATCTTGGTATTATCGCCCATTTGATGAGATGCCAGAAAAACATCTGTATCTGTCTGCAAATCATAAACACAAGATATTCAGGAAGAGCTTCTTCCCCTTTGCCATATGATTCGTAAATAGACATTGTACCCATGGACACCACCTCACTGCTTTTTATATCTATATTATTTCTGTTTTGCACTATTTTTAATCTAATATACATACTTACTGTAATCAGTTTATTTTTTTCTTTCTATATTATCATGCATTGCATTGTACTGCTGCTGCCGAGTTAACATATTTCACGACACATTCCAGTGATAAACCTGATTCTGATATTCCGCAGATGCTGGAAATCCAGAGCCACACACACACGAAATACTGGAGGAACTCAGCAGGTCAGGCAGCATCTTTGGAGAGCTGAGTTGACGTTTTGAGCAGAGATCCTTCATCAGGACTGGAAAGGAAGGGGGAAGAATCCAGAAGTATCTGGCTGCTCAAGTGGACCAGATGAGTGGAACAGAATTTCTTTAACTATCCAGCACTGATGATGACACAGCTAATGCTTCTACTCCATTTGAGGCCTTACTCTTTGCAAATTGGCACAGCATTTCCCGATCTCAAAATTTGTCTCAAGGTGCATTACAAACTCGACTTCATTTTCAATAATAATTGACCAAGCAAAAACAGGTATATATTTTTCCCATCCTTTTTAATTTTTGTTGGTTCTGCTTACTATGACCAATCATATTTTTGAAGGGTACAGGTCGAGCATCAGGCTGTCTTTGATGGTGATATGTTATTAATGCTGGCAAGCTGGCTATTTGGACCAAGCAGATTATTACAAACGAGCACCTCCAATCTGAGGCAGTTTTATGATTCGCCGCAAACGAAAAACAACTACAGTTCCCGGTGTCCACCGGGGTCCCGGTGACGGCTTGTTCGGGGCGGATCAGACATGATGTCATCCTGGTAAATTGGTGCTGGCTGGGTTTGTAACCATCCTCCCCAGGATTGGGCGTCCTCCTCTGGTCGAAAGCATCAGCATCTGCACACTGAGCTGCCATCCTGCCAGCTGTTTTTTGTGCAGCCCAGCGCCTGCAATCACACGACTCTCATCCATCCGAATGAAAAAGGCGTTGCCAGCTGCAAATGGGTGAAAACTGCCGCCGCCGAGTATCTGATCTCCTGTCTCCCTGCGCTGCAGATCATCACCGTGCAGTGCATCCCTCGCTCGGCTCAGGTTTGTATCTTGGTAGTGCAGACTGAATGCATTGCTTTGCTTGCCGTTCTCCGAGTAATGATGCGTAACCCGTGCATTGCTTTATTGCAGACACAATACATAGAGCGAGTTGTTATGCCGTTTTGATCTGCATTAAGAAGCCTGTATTTTGAGCAAATAAGGTCACCGCCTGCAAAATAAATGAACAAAACCAAAATGTCTAAAGCCAAGACTTGCGAATCGGTGAAGGTTGTTGTCAGATGCCGCCCAATGAATGGGAAAGAAGAGGCGGCTGCTTGCGAGCAGATCGTGGATATGGATATGAAATTGGGACAGGTGACTGTTCGCAATCCCAAAGCCACATCCAGCGAGATGCCCAAGTCATTCACGTTTGACGCCGTCTATGATCACAGTTCCAAGCAAAGCGAGCTGTACGATGAAACAGTCCGCCCTTTGGTTGATTCGGTGTTACAGGGCTTCAATGGGACAGTTTTTGCTTATGGTCAGACGGGGACAGGGAAAACATACACCATGCAGGGTATCTGGGCCGACCAAGAGAAAAGAGGAATCATTCCTAACACCTTCGAGCATATTTTCACCCATATCTCGCGATCCCAGGACCAGCAGTATCTTGTGAGGGCATCCTATCTCGAAATCTACCAGGAGGAGATCCGAGACCTACTGAGCAAGGACCAGAATAAAAAGCTGGAGTTGAAAGAAAAACCGGAAACCGGCGTTTATATTAAAGGTAAAGAATGTTTTTATTTCTTCAAAGTTGAACATAAATAACGGTCTATTTTTATTCAATGCAACAGTAGTAATTAAAACAGGCACAATTGGGATTAAGACTTGGTGAGAGTTGTTTTTGCTGCAGACTCTCTTATGGACACCAACGATTCTGTTTGTTTTCTTCAGAGATAATGGGAGGAGTCGATGGAGGCAGAGAGGAGTTCCTTTCATCAAATTGCATTTTCTTTTCACATGAAGTATTAAAGAGCAGGCCAATGATTCTAATTCCACTCATGTATGAACTTTTCATAAGAGGATTAGTTTATGGACTGTGCTTTATAATAAGTCTCAAACTCTCCACTCAACAAAATTGGACAGCTGCAGTATTCAGATGATGCCCAAATCATAATGCTGCGAAAGTGAGTCAAGCGCGATATCATGTATTTACTTCTCAGTCTCTTCAAACCATTATGATTTTCATTTAACCTTCAAATCTGTGGGCATAGTTTTGGATCACAGTCAAATATAATTGGAATAAGTTGGATGACACTCGATATTCTTGTACAGTAACATCAGCAGCATTCACAACGCGACTTACCAAATGACACAATTCCTTCCATTGAACATTTCAGTCATTGGTAAAATTGGCCATTATGCTTTAACAATAACTCAGCAGAGTGCTGTTAGATTGTTTTATGGATTTATTTTTCTTAGCTTTGTAACCTCCCATTTATAAGATTATGAGTACAGAAGACTGTTCCATCTTCCCCAACAATGCTTTTGACTTAGGGAAAGCAGTTAAGCGCAAAATATTTATCACTTCACAGAATTTGAACAGTCTTTTTGACAAGAATAGGCATCTTATGGGTATCATCACAAGTTCACTGGATCACTGGTAAAATGTAACTACTTTTAGAGGCTTTTTTTTGTTCATTTTTGTTTTTGAAAAAAATCCAATTAACTACATGAGGTTGGTTTGACAATCTTGAGAACAGCATTCTTTAGCAGGGTGACATCCCAGTTTTATTTCTTCTTTTCACAGCAACATTAGTCATAAAATCCATATTGAAACACTGGAATAAAGTCAGACGGAGCAGCATTTCTACAGTGCAAGAATCAATAGCTTTCTCTGTTACTTTGTAGAGATTTAGGAAACTAGGATTGCATAGTATACATTATAATATAATGTATTCTTAATTTACAGATCTTTCATCCTTTGTAACTAAAAATGTCAAGGAAATAGAACACGTAATGAATGTTGGAAACCAGAACAGAGCAGTTGCATCCACCAATATGAATGAGTACAGTTCAAGATCTCATGCCATTTTTGTTGTTACAATTGAATGCAGTGAGCTTGGCCTGGATGGTGAGGATCATATCAGAGTAGGCAAGTTGAACCTAGTTGATCTTGCTGGAAGTGAGCGTCAGAGCAAAACTGGTGTCCAAGGAGAACGCTTGAAGGAAGCTGCTAAAATTAACCTTTCTCTATCTGCTTTGGGTAATGTAATATCGGCTTTGGTGGATGGCAAGAGTACACATATTCCCTATAGAGACTCAAAACTGACCCGCCTGTTAGAAGACTCCTTAGGTGGTAATGCTAAGACAATTATGGTGGCCACTGTTGGACCAGCATCCAGCAACTATGATGAGAGTTTAACAACTTTGAGATATGCCAACAGAACCAAGAATATTAAAAATAAGCCAAGGATTAATGAAGACCCAAAAGATGCATTGTTGAGAGAATTTCAAGAAGAGATTGCAAGATTGAAGGCACAGCTGGAAAGAAGAGGGATGCTCAGTAAGAAAAGAAGGAAAAGCCAAAAGAAGATCATTCTGGAAGGAGAAGAGCTCATGGATGAAGTTGAGGATACTGACGATAACATAGAAAAGAACATGGAGAATTATCTAAAAGAACAAAAAGAGACATTGGAGAAGGAAAAAGCAGCAATCCAAGATGATCATAACTTAGTGGCAGAGGAAAAGCAGAAATTGTTAGAAGAGAAAGAGAAGATGATGGAAGATCTGAGGAAGGAGCAGGAAGCCACAGAGCAGCTTGCTGCCAAGTTTAAGGTAAGGATTTCACATGACATTTCTCAAGGTCATTTTACATTAGAGTATAGATAAGTTTTGTTAAAATAGGATGTTATAGCAACTCAAGTGAAGCACATGGAGATGTTTCAATTGCTTGTTCTTGCAGATATCTCTGGTGTCTAAGCACAAGGAGTGGGCATTGATTGGATGTAAAATTAAACTAGTTTAATACTTTGTGCAATTCAGAAGTTGCAAAGTGTGTATAGTAGCAGTGTCACGTCAGAAATAAAATTTCCATTATTGTTAGTGTTCTGGCTGTGTCATCAGTGACACAGCAACAAATCATCTGCAAGTGCAAAAACTACAAGGGATTCACATTTATCCGTTCAATCCTTTGTTGAACTTGTTTTTTTTTGTGAACACATCACAGAGGAATAATTGTTTCTCTAATGCAAAAATAATTCAGTAGACTGTTTATGAGATTGTCTCCAACTAAATAGTATTTAATTCATATTTAATTTGTTTCAGAAGGTTTTAATGTTGGTAACTCATACTAATAGTACATAACTCTGGGAACAATTTTAATGACAAATGTTTAAAATTAACAGAGCCATATCACCTCTGTTTCAATGCTTTACCAGCCCAGTATCAAGCTCTGTCAACTACAAACACAGTCCAAAATTATGATCTCACATTTTACTAAAGTACAGCAAAAACACATTTTGTACCTCATCCTTTGTATTAGAATAAAATTGTGCCTTTTATGGACTTGCAATTTTTGAGAGGTAAAGTGCTGTAACTTAATGGTTTACTTATTAAGTGTTGGTTCTATTGTGTGTGAAATCATTGTTGCATTGTTATAAATATTTTCTTCCTAAAGTATTTTGTAAAGTGTCCAAATTCAAACATATCTCTATAAAGTTGTAGAGATGCAAATAATTTTTAACAAATATTCTTTAGCAGTTCATTCAGATGGATTGTTAATAACTAAGGCTATGGTAATTTGTGATCAAGTCGTAACCCAGCTGGGTGCCTGGTGAGCTCTCGGGTGATGCCTTTAATGCCTGGTTGACTTGAAAGGGAATGCTGCACCCAGTCCTGACTGATTGAGAAAATACATCTGGTTCCCTTCAAGTCAAGGAGAGATGAACCCTTCAAGTATTTGGGTTCATCTCTCCTCTTTGGCTGATGATAGAAGATGTCTTCATTCCACAGAACACGAAAGATCTGGAGCTACTACTGTATATAAATCCCAGTGATTGTGTTAGGTTGTAGCATGAATAGGAAGCTTCAGTTGAAAAGCAACTATCTCCCCAATGACTAGGCTTTGTCTGGACGTGCCCTACCTGCAGGCTTCTCAAGCCTTTGAACTTATGATTTTGCACCACGAAACTTCAAAAGTTTCATTTCTCAAGAAATGGTCAGTAAATACTGAATGCACAAAAGAGCCGTTCTTGCTTTCAGCTATATATTGTGCATTTTGATGTTTATATTTTGAATGATGTATTTCACATTAATGTTATTGGTTGGAGAGTGCAGAATACTATGGAAAATGGAACTCATTATGTGTGAGTAGAAGCATCTGCTTCATGTATAAATAAGACTGTTATGCTGGTGATTCCAGTGTAAAGCCAGTGGGTCTCAGCGCCTCAACCGTTTCTACTAACATTTGGTATGCTATGAACTCACTGCAAAATATGATATGCAAGACACTCAGATGAAAGAGAAGAGGAGAAGATTTATAACAGGGAAGAATACCTTTGGTACTTTGGAAAACATCTGCTTGTGTTTTATGAATATAATCTATTATTGTAGGTGAAGAGAATACAAGGAATAAGTAAGAAATGTGAGACGGTAAATATATATGTAGTGATCAAGAATTTTGAACAGTAAATTTGATGAAAAATGTGCTATCAGAAACATCCTAAGTAATACCAGTAGAGAAAGTAAATCTGAATTTTCGTATAGCTATCCCATAACAGCAAGAAATATAGTCTCATTCTACCTGTGAACACGTGTAAAGATGTTAGTTGTTCACACACACACCACTCATACATATGAATAAAGATTGAATTTTCTATCATTGAGTCATTGATTAGGTTTTAGGGGATTCAGGTCACAGGTTTGTGAAGCTACTTATGAAACTATCGTTTTTCCTTAAGGACTTTCTGTGCCCTGACCAACAGAATGAAGGTGTCCCTTTCGTTCTTGTTCCTGGGACATACAAGATGAGTGGTTCAGTGTGATTCATATCCTCATTTCAACCACATAAAACTGTGGTACTACAACCACCATTCATTTCACAAGCCCTACAGAAGTAATGTTGTTATTGGGAGACTCATAATGTAGGTAACTGCAGGGTGAGCCACCAAATCTATTTATCCTGGTCCATGTTCTTAAATCCTTGAGTGCACAGTGGGATAACACAACTGGATTGTTTTATCTGACTGGCAAAATGTTACAACTGGTATGCTACAGGGATCATTACAGGAGTCTCATCTTCTTCCACAATTTGGATAAGTAACTTGGCTAAAGGCACCAGATGAGATAAAGATAAACTCATAAAATTTTATCATTTATTGCTTATGGCTGAAATAATACTGGGGCCTGATGCTGATATTGGTGTTCAATCAGCATTTCAATTTGGACCCCACCAGTATCTGGAAGATATTCTTCCTTGTGCCTCCCAGGTTCTTTTGTCAGTTGCCTTACATCTGTAATGAAAATAGAAAATCCTGGAAACATTCAGCAGGTCAAGAACGTAGTTGATCTTTCAGCCTAAGATGCTTGGTCAGAGAAGGTGGGGATGGGTAGGCCATTCTCCTCTGATCTCCCTCATTAACAAGGCATTTTTGCTCACAGAACTGCTTCTCACTGGATTTTTTTTGAATTTCACACCATTCTCTGCAAGCTCTTGGAGGCTCTTGTGTGTGAAAATCCCAGGAGATCAGCAGTTTCTGAGATAACCACCCGATGAGCACCAAAAATCATTCCATGGTCAAAGCCACTTCGATCACATTTCTTCCCCATTTTGCTGTTTGGTCTGAACAGCAATGGAACCTGTTGACCATGTCTGCATGCTTTTATGCATTGAGTTTCTGCCACATGATTGGCTGGTTAGGTGTTTGTATTAACATGCCGTTGTACTGGTGTGCCTAATAAAGTGGCCACTGAATGTAGTAGCTTCAGGGAGTATGCAAAGGAGATTTACCAGGTGCTACCTGGATTAGAGAACATGTTTTATGAGGAAAGGGTGAGTAAGCTAGCGCTTTTTTCCTTTAGAGTGATGGGGGACGTGAGGAGACGATAGAGGTGTATGAGACTATGAGGGGTGTTGAAAGAATGGACAGCTATCTCTGTTTTCAGGCACATAACAAATTCCTAGCCAGAGAAGTCATCGTCTGTGAGTTTGAGATTTATCTCCTTGCACCCCCCATATATTAATCTGAATCTTTACCAAACCACAACAGATTTCAACAAATTTCACAAATTTCACAACATAGCAGACACGGAACAGAATCAACAAATTTATTCGTAAGGCCAGTGATGTTGTGGGGATGGAACTGGACTCTCTCATGGTGGTGTCTGAAAAGAGGATGCTGTCCAAGTTGCAAGCCATCTTGGACAATGTCTCCCATCCACTACATAATGTACTGGTTGGGCACAGGAGTACATTCAGCCAGAGACTCATTCCACTGAGATGCAACACAAAGCGTCATAGGAAGTCATTCCTGCCTGTGGCCATCAAACTTTACAACTCCTCCCTTGGAGGGTCAGACACCCTGAGCCAATAGGCTGGTCCTGGACTTATTTCATAATTTACTGGCATAATTTACATATTGCTATTTAACTATTTATGGTTCTATTACTATTTATTATTTATGGTGCAACTGTAACGAAAACCAATTTCCCCCGGGATGAATAAAGTATGACTATGACTATGCCTATATGCCAGTGATAGTAAATCTGATTCTGAAACTCGCTTTTTGTCCACTATGCTAAAATACCTCTAAGTGTTGCCTTTCCAGACATAAACACCATGAAGTTTCCTGAAGTAGCAAATCATTGACATGAAGGATCAATGTTATGGCTCACCTGTATATTGTCTGTGCCAGTCGAATGCTTTTTGTGATTACAGGGTACAGTACTAATAGTTCACTTGTTGAATGCTGCTACACTTGTGTTATATCCGTGGAATGAATGTGGAGTACCTGTGGCATGGGAGAAATTTATTTTGCTGACAATCATTATGTATGGATTTCCGAGCTGTAAATATTGGCAGAGTTCTTCTTAGGAGAAGTAGATAAATGAAGACAAAAAAATAACATTTTTTGAAGTATGCTTTTGGAGACCTGGCTGATATCCATAGCGTTTCAAATTGTCAAAATAGGCTGATGAGTCAAATAGTTTCCTCACAAGCAAGAGAAAATCTGCAGATGCTGGAAATCAAAATAACACACACAAAATGGTGGAGGAACTCAGCAGGCCAGGCAACATCTACGGAGAAGAGTAAACAGTTGACGTTTCAGGCCAAATAGTTTCCTCATGTGTTGTGATCCTATTACTGTTATTCTATGAGATGGTGTTATAAAGCAGGAGCACATCAAAAGAGATTGAAAACACAGCTTGCGACCATTAGCAACACAAGCAAAATGTTGGAGGAATGAACTTAGCAAGTCAGGCAGCATCTATCAAGAGCATTCACGGAATCTCTTGTGTTCATGATTTGTTGAAATTGTTGAAACGGAATCAGGAAAGCTGAAAAAAAAATGTTTGTTCAGGGTGAAGGTACAACTAAAGGAAAAGAATTTGAGGAGGTCTAGGGAGTGAATAGTGAATAGATGGGCCAAGTGAAGACTTGTAAGCGTTCCAGAGGCTCCTTTGTGCTGGACATTTAGCATCTGGTGGAGGAATGACAAGATTTGAGAAGCATTGCCTAACTTTCTAACTGCAATATTTTACTGCCTTCCAATAGTGCCATTTAATGTCTAATAAAGTAACAACATGATGGAGAAAAGTATATGTGAAAGGAACTTACATTTTTGAGGAAATTTCTGTGCCATCTCTTAGCTGAAACCAGAGACAGAAAAGAGAATGTCCACAGAATGGGAATAGGAGTAATCATCTATGTGCTCCCTGAAAAAGTATATTTGTAATTGTCTATTTAGACTTTCAGAGGGCCTTTGGTATTACAAGCAAGTTACTGGCATGCTTAGAGCAGTGGTCCCCAACCTTTCTTGCAATGTGGACCGGTTTATTATTGACAATATTCTTGCGGACCGGCCGACCGGGTGGGGGGGGAGGGTAGGGTTGCCAACGGACAAGAGTAACTGTCAAATACGTTGTGTTTACCCCGAGAAGACTACAATTACCATGAAGCCTTGCACGGGCACCTGTGTGCGCATGCGTGTACGTGCCGATTTTTTCTTCTACAGATCGTTTTTGGCGATGCTGTTCGGGGGGTTGTTAATCACAACTGGAATATAGAAGATCAGTCAACTATAAATCACTTATAAGTGGCTAATACACTCAATTTCGTTTCTAAAAGGGTTTATCTGAGGAATTTAATATTAAACACACAGCGCATATTTTCCTCTCATGAATATAGTGATAAATCACTTATAAGTCAATAGCATCATAACATTTTAAGTAATGTTTGGATATTAAACACACAACACATATTTCCCCCGTATGAACATATAAAATCATTGCAACACACCAATATCACTGAATCAGTGGGAGCCCTGGGCTTGTTTTCCTGCAACAAGACGGTGCCATCGAGGGGTGATGAGAGACGGTGATACTCGAACGGGGTTCCTTATGTTCAGTCTATTCCGCAATTTAGTTTTCGTTGCATTCATTGCAGAGATATGTTGGAAATGGAAGCAATGTTTTCAGTGCTTTCGTGGCTATCTCGGGATATTCAGCCTTGACTTTGATCCAGAATGCCAGCAGAGATGTTATGTCAAACATACTTTTCAGCCCGTCGTCATTTGCAAGCTGGAGGAGTTGATCTTCTTCCCACGCTGACATGGATGACGCGTGCGTAATGACCTCGCGTGCGTTCAAGCTCAACAGTGGACTTGACAGGGAATGAGGAAAGGTTCAGCTGACTCCTAGCACCAAATCATATCGTTTCCTCGCGGTCCGGTAGCACATGCTTTGCGGCCCGGTGGCTGGGGACCACTGGCTTAGAGCATTGGCTGAGTGGTAGGAAGCAGTGAGTAGGAATAAAAGGATCCTTTGCTGGTTGGCTGCCAGTGACTAATGGTGTTCCACAGGGGTTGATGTTGGGACCTCTTCTTTTTATACTGTATATCAAAGATTTAGATGATGGAATAGATGTCCTTGTTGCCAAGTTTACAGATGATACGAAGATTGGTGGAGGATCAGGTAGTTTCGAGGAAACAGGAAGGCTGCAGAAAGACATAGACAGATTAGGAGAATGGGCAAGAAAATGGCAAGTGAAATACGATGTTGGAAAATGCTTGATCACGTGCTTTGCTGGTAGAAACAAATGTATAAGCTACTTTCTAAATGGGGAGAAAATCCAAAAATCTGTGATGCAAGGGGACTTGGAAGACCTTGTGCAGAACACCCTAAAGGTTAACTTGCAGGTAATATCAGTAGTGAGGAAGGCAAATGCAATGTTATCATTAATTTCAAGAGGTCTAGAATATAAGAGCAGAGATATGACGTAGAGGCTTTATAAGGCACTAGTGAGGCCTCCCCTAGAGTATTGTGAACGGTTTTGGGCCCCTCATCTTAGAAGAGATGTGCTAACATTGGAGAGGGTCCAGAGGATGTTCACAAGGATGATTCTAGAAATGAAAGGGTTATCATACGAGGAACATTTGATAGCTCTGGGTCTATACTCGCTGGAACTTAGAAGGAGGGGGGATGGTTCTCAGTGAAACTTTTCGAACATTGAAAGGTCTAGACAGAGTAGATGTGGAAAGAAAGTTTCCCATGGTGAGGGAGTCTAGGACAAGAGGGCACAGCCTCAGGATAGGGCGTATCCATTTAAAACAGAGATGTGGAGAATTTGTGGAATTTGTTACTATAGACAACTGTGGAGGCCAGTTTGTTGGGTGTACTTCAGACAGGGCTTGATAGATTCTTGATTGGACATGGCATCAAAGGTTACAGGGAGAAGACCAGGGAGTAGGGCTGAGGAGGGGAAAACAGGATCAGCCATGATTGAGTGGTGGAGCAGACTGGATGGGCCAAATGCCCTCATTCTGCTCCGATGACTTATGGATGACTTATGGTTCATAACTTGAACAAAATTTAAAAAGCGGTGCTTAGCAACATCAAGGGTAATTAATCCACATTGTACCATCTCAATCTTTTAGTCAGAAAGGCTTGTCAGTTATTCAACTGATCTTTTTCACATAATTTTGCATTTGAGAACTTAAGTATTTGACTAATCAAAATAGGACATACATGGTAAATGGTAGGGCATTGAAGAATGCTGTAGAACAGAGGGATCTAGGAATAATGGTGCATAGCTCCCTGAAGGTGGAATCTCATGTGGATAGGGTGGTGAAGAAAGCTTTTGGTATGCTGGCCTTTATAAATCAGAGCATTGAGTATAGGAGTTGCGATGTAATTTTAAAATTGTACAAGGCATTGGTGAGGCCAAATTTGGCGTATTGTGTACAGTTCTGGTCACCTAATTATAGGAAAGATGTCAACAAAATAGAGAGAGTACAGAGGAGATTTACAAATGTTGCCTGGGTTTCATCACCTAAGTTACAGAGAAAGGTTGAACAAGTTAGGTCTTTATTCATTGGAGCATAGAAGGTTGAGGGGGGACTTGATAGAGGTGTTTAAAATTATGAAGGGGATAGATAGGGTTGATGTGGATAGGCTTTTTCCATTGAGAGTAGGGGAGATTCAAACAAGAGGACATGAGTTGAGAGTTAAAGGGCAAAAGTTTAGGGATAACATGAGGGGGAACTTCTTTACTCAGAGAGTGGTAGCTGTGTGGAACGAGCTTCCAGCAGAAGTGGGAGAGGCAGGTTTGATTTTGTCATTTAAAAAAAAATTGGATAGGTATATGGACAGGAAAGGAATGGAGGGTTGTGGGCTGAGTGCAGGTAGATGGGACTAGGTGAGAGTAAGCGTTCAGCACGGACTAGAAGGGCCGAGATGGCCTGTTTCCGTGCTGTAATTGTTATATGGTTATATGGTTATCTTTACACTCTTGTATTTAAGGTTGGAAGATCCTCACACCAATCACTAAATTAACTAATCTAAATAACTAACCCACCCTTTCATTCATTAAATCAAAGTGCGATTTACTCAGTGTTGTTTTGATACATTGACGTATAATAAACATAAAATAGAGTGTTCCAGCTTTATTAGGAATTTGAGGTAGTTTGCTTTGTCTTGTAAGTTTCTACAGATGTATGGTGGAGACCATTCTGACTGGTTGCATCATAGTTTGATATGGAGGCTCCAATGCACAAGATAGCAAGAGGCTACAAAGATTTGTAGAGTCAGTCAACTCCTTTATGGGCAGAACCTTTTCCACCCTCAAGGATATCTTTAAGAGGGAGTGCCTCATGATGGTAGGATCCATCACTGAAGATCCTCACCGACTAGTATATGCTTCCTTCTGATTATAACAATTGGGGAAGAGGTACATGAGTCTGAAGACCCACACTGAACGCTTCAGAAACAGCTTCTTCTCCTCTGCCTATCAGATTTCTCAGTTGCCCATGAAACTGTGCACACTACCTTATTATTCCTTCTTATTGCATTTTTTATCACTTTAAAAAAATTCTAATCACTTTTGTGTCTTTGCACTGTTCTGCTGCCACAAACAACAAATTACACATCATATAAGTCAGATTTTTCAGATTTTGAAAAGCTGGTCACAAGCAGCTCTGACTTCAACTCTGGGAAAACCATGAGGCACATCCCATTTTATTGCCCCAGAGTTTGTCTTTCCTCATTTTATGACACTGTCTCTGAGAATTAGTTTTATAGTTGCTTAGCCATTTGGCATTTTAGCCATTTGTTCACGGCAGCACACAAAAGTGGAAGCTCACACTTCAACAGTCTGTGATGTTACTAAAAGTCCCTTCCCTTTACAGGTTGATGTTTTTGACTTCACTTCAGCAGATTTCAGTTTAAAGTTCTCCCTTATTCAAGACTGACAAACACATTGATACTAAATGCATATATTCTGTTTAAAGATCTTTAATCTAAAAAACACTTAGTCAGACAGACATGGCCAACCCAATATGATCCAAAATCAGCTTTTTTTTTTCAGATTTCTCGCTGTTGCCTTCAGGAAGAAGGTACAGGAGCCTCAGGATCCATATCACTAGGTTCAGGAACAGTTATTACCCCTCAGCCATCAGGCTCTCGAATCAGCGGGGGTAACTTCACTCAACTTCACTTGCCCCATCACTGAAATACTCCCACAACCTATGGACTCACATTCAAAGGTTCTTCGTTTCATTTTCTTGATATTTATTGCTTATTTATTTATTCATTATTATTATTATTATTATTTCATTTTAATTTCTTACTTTTTGTATTTGCACAGTTTGTTGTCTTTTGCACACTGATTGTTTACCCCGTTGGTGCAGTCTTCCATTATTCTGTTGTGGTTATCGGATTTATTGAGTAAGCCCACAAGAAAATGAATCTCAGGGTTCCATATGGTGACATATATATATATTTACTTTGAACTCTATTAACATGCTTGGTGACTCTGGCTTTTGCCACTTCAGAAACCGAATCAGGTTTATTATCACTAGCATATGTTATGAAATTTGTTTTTTTGGTGGCAGCAGTACGGTACTGTACATAAAATAATTACTGTAAGTTACAGTAGGAAGTATACAAAGAAACTAAGTTGAGCAAAAAGAGCCAAATTATAAGGTAGTGTTCATAGGGGAAGCAGCTCTTCCTGAATCATTGAGTGCGTGTCTTCTGGCTCCTGTACCTCCTCCCTGGTGGTAGTAATGAAAAGAGGGGTGGTCCTGGATGGTGACAGTCCATCACCTTTTGAAGATGCCCTCGAAGGTGGGGAAGCTCGTGTCCATGTTAAAGCTGGCTGAGTTTACATCCCTCTGCAGATTTCCTGATCCTGGATATTGACATCTCCATACCAGACAGTGATGCAACCAGTCAGAATGCTCTCCATGGTTTATCTGTAGTAATTTGCGAGTCTCAGGTGACATACCAAATCTCTTCAAACTCCTCATGAAATATAGCTGCCAGTGTGCCTTCTTCATATTGGATTAACGTGTCGGGCTGAGGATAGAGCTTCAGAGATGTTGACATACAGGGATTTTTCTCCACGATGTAATTGTAAATTTTTTGGTATATTTTTCTTTATTGCTGGCGGTTTGATGTTTACTTCTAGAAGCTTTTTGTATAACACATGGCTCCGGGGTTGTACACCTAATGGGTTTTCCCCCCCACTTTTTCTGCTCAGTAGGGTTTTATTATTATCACAATATTTTCTAATCTTTAAGATAATGTCTTTTCTCCTTGAGACATTGTAAGTGTTGTTACTTCGATGTACTCGTGTATCTTTTTTTGAATAATATAATAATAAAAAGATTTGAAAAGAAAGAAAGACATCTAGGGATTTGAAGTTGCTCACCCTTTCTACTGCTGACTCCTCGATGAGGGCTGGTGTTTGTTCCCTCGAACTGGCTTTCCTGATGTCCACAGTCAATTCCTTGGTTTTACTGACCAAGATTATTGTTGCGGTACCACTCAATTAGCTGATCTCTCTCACCCCTGTACATCTTCTCGACAGCGTCTGACCCCTTGTCACATTCACTTGTGTTGAGAGCAACAGAGAGATAACAAGGGAACTGCATTGTTCTGAGGGTGAAGTTTCCTTTGTTGGTTGGAAGGTTGGTATTTATTGCTCACGTCTAAATCATTCTGAAGGCAATGATGTGTATCTTCCTGATTTACTGCGGTTGTCATGGTGAAGAAACACTGACGTCATTGCTTTAAGGCGGGGGTATCCAGCCTGGGGCCCACGGACCTCTTGGTTAATGGTAGGGGTCCATGGCATAGAGAAGGTTGGGAGACGCTGCTTTACGGCAATTCCAGCACTATGAGAGGCTGATTACACAGGAAAGGGAAAATATATTTCCGTGTGTTCGTTCCAGAAATATAGGATAGGAAAAGGTGAGAGGGATATGCAATTGGAATTGGTTTATTATTGTAACATGTACCAAGGTACAGTGAAAAGCTTGTCTTACATACTGGTTATATAGATCAGATCGTCACACAGTGTATGGACAATGTAAAGCAATAACAGAATGCAGAATAAAGGGTAACTGCTGCAGAGAAGGTTGCATTGCAGGAGACAGATCAGGGAGACAGCTAGGTACAGGAGCACAACAAAGTAAGTTGTGAGGTTAAGTTCTGATGAAGGGTCTCGGCCAGAAACGTCGACTGTTTTAGATGCTGCCTGACCTGCTGAGTTCCACCAGAATTTCGTGTGTGTTGCTTGGACTTGCAGCATCTGTAGATTTTCTCTTGTTTGTGAGGTTAAGAGTCCACTGGGAACTATTCCACAGACTTAAAACAATGGTGTGGAAGCCGTCCTTGAGCCCGAAGGTACGTGCTTTCAGGCTTTTGTATCTTCTGCTCAGTGAAAGAGGGGGGAAGAAAGAACATCTGGGACGGGTGTGTAGCCTTTAATTATGTTGGCCGTTTTACTAAGGCAGCGAAAAATATAGTCAGAGTCCATGGAGGGGAGGCTGGTTTCCTTGATGTGCTAAGCTGTGTCCATAATTCTCTGCAGTTGCTCGCGGTCATGGACAGAGCCGTTGCCGTACCAAGCCATGAATCAGAATCAGGTGTAATATCACTGGCGTATGGCGTGAAATTTGTTAACTTTGCAGCAGCAGTACTATGTAATGCATGGTAAACATAGAGAAAAGAAAACTGAAATACAGTTAGTATATTAAATAGTCAGATTAAATAAGTAGTACAAAAACAGATATAAAAATGTAGTGAGGTAGTGTTCATGGGTTCAGTGTCCATTTAGAAATGGGATGGCAGGGAGGAGGAAATTCTGTATCTTCTTCCTGATGGTAACAAAGAGAAGGGGGCATGTGCTGGGTGGTGGGCATCCTTAATGACGGACGCCACCTTTTTGAGGCACTCATCCTTGAAGATGTCTTGGGTGCTGTGGAGGTTAGTACCCAAGATGGAGCTGACTAATTTTACAAAGCTATGCAGCTTACTTCGATCCTGTACAATAGCGCCCCCCCATACCAGCTGGTGATGCAGCCAGTCAGAATACGCTCCACAATATATCTGTAGAATTTTTCGAGAGTTTTATGTGACAAACCAAATATCCTCAAACTCCTAATGAAATACAGTCGCTGTCTTGCTTTCTTTATAGCTGCATTGATATGTTGGGACCAGGTTAGGTCCTGAAGAGATATCGACACCAAGAAACTTTAAATTGTTCACTCCCTCTACTTCTGATCTCTCTATGAGAATTGGGTTGTGTTCCCTCATCTTACCCCTTCTGAAGTCCACAATCAGCTCTTTGGTTGAATGATGTTGAGTGCGAGGTTGTTGCTGTGACACCACTCCACTGGCTGGCATATCTCACTCCTGTACGCCCTCTCATCTCCACCTGAGATTCTACCAACAATGGTTGTATCATCAGCAAATTTATAGATGGGATTTGAGACCATGACATGATGCACCCAGACAGGACGCTTTCTGTGGTGCATCGTTAAAAATTGTAAGGGTTGACAAGAATGTGCCAGGTTTCTTTCACCTCCTGAAGAGGTAATGGCATTGGTGAAATTTCTTGGTTGTGGTTAGACAGGCTAATGGTGATGTTTGATTCTAGGAACATGAAGCTCTCAACTTCTTCAACCTCAGCACAATTGATTTAGACAGCAGCATGTGCACTGCCCCCCTTTCTGAAGTTAAGCTCTGGTGCTAACATTGAGGACACGATCAATGTCATGACACTGTGTTCCTAGATTACTAAGCTTTCTATTTCCTTCCTGTACTCTGACTGATTGTTATGTGAGACTCTGAGTGGAATTCACTACAAGAAAGTTTTTTCTTGTGATCTGTAAGTAGCTGAAAAATCTGAGTTTGTGGGAGTGCAGTCTATGGCTGCCTGCACTGATGGGAAGCCAGCCACCCTGGCAAACCACACAGCCTGAGGTGCAACCTAGTCCCCTTTGAAATCAAAGCACGAGGAAATATTTCTTTCCAAATAAATAGCCTGGCATGTTGTTGACTACTGTAGAAATCAACACACCAGGAGAGAGGAAATGAGCTCTGCTGTCACCACATGGAAAGATTTAGTGTTGAGCAAGCTGAGAGTTAACATGACCTGGATGCCCTTGAAAGGAGCAGTGAAGCACAAAAACATGCCAAAATGTCTTAAACACAAGAGTTTCTGCAGATGCTGGAAATCTGGAGTAAAGCACACAAAATGGAGGAACTTGACAGGTCAGACACCATCTATGGAAAGGAGTAAACAGATGACATTTCAGGCTGAAACCTCCAGTATTTTGTGTGTGTGCGCATTAATGCCTTCCTGTGCAATGACCCATTCACATTTCTTATTGATGATGGACTTGGAAAAACTGAGCCTACATATGTGTTGCTTCTCAGAGAGGTGCAGGTGCTTTCCCTGATGAAATCCATCAGTGATCTTGAACTTGCACACAGCAGATTCTCTGGAATTTGTTCCAAGATTAGACTTGTTCCAGGTTAGACCAGCCTCAGAGCCTGTGATTTCATTCATTGGCAGAAAGGGAGAGAGGGAGACATAGAAACATAGAAAATAGGTGCAGGAGTAGGCCATTCGGCCCTTCGAGCCTGCACCACCATTCAGTATGATCATGGCTGATCATCCAACTCAGAACCCTGTACCTGCCTTCTCTCCATACCCCACTGATCCCTTAGCCACATCTAAATCCCTCTTAAATATAGCCAATGAGCTGGCCTCAACTGTTTCCTGTGGCAGAGAATTCCACAGATTCACCACTCTCTGTGTGAAGAAGTTTTTCCTCATCTCGGTCCTGAAAGGCTTCCCCTTTATCCTTAAACTGTGAGCCCTCGTTCTGGACTTCCCCAACATCGGGAACAATCTTCCTGCATCTAGACTGTCCAATCCCTTTAGAATTTTATACGTTTCAATCGGATCCTCCCTGAAACTTCTAAATTCCAACGAGTATAAGCCTAGTTGATCTAGTCTTTCATCATATGAAAGTCCTGCCACCCCAGGAATCAATCTGGTGAACCTTCTTTGTACTCCCTCTATGGCAAGAATGTCTTTCCTAAGATTAGGAGACCAAAACTGCACACAATACTCCAGGTGTGGTCTCACCAAGGCCTTGTACAACTGCAGTAGTACCTCCCTGCTCCTGTACTCGAATCCTCTTGCTATGAATGCCAGCATACCATTTGCCTTTTTCACCACCTGATGTACCTGCATTCCCACTTTCAATGACTGGTGTATAATGACACCCAGGTCTCGTTGCACCTCCCCTTTTCCTAATCGGCCACCATTCAGATAATAATCTGTTTTCCTGTTTTTGCCACTAAAGTGGATAACCTCACATTTATCCACATTAAATTGCATCTGCCATGAATTTGCCCATTCACCTAACCTATCCAAGTCACCCTGCATCCTCTTAGCATCCTCCTCACAGCTAACACTGCCGCCCAGCTTCGTGTCATCCGCAAACTTGGAGTTGCTGCATTTAATTCCCTCGTCTAAGTCATTAATATATATTGTAAACAACTAGGGTCCCAGCACTGAGCCTTGCGGTACCCCACTAGTCACTGCCTGCCATTCTGAAAAGGTCCCGTTTATTCCCAATCTTTGCTTCCTTGTCTACCAACCAATTCTCTATCCACATCAATACCTTACCCCCAATACTGTGTGCTTTAAGTTTGCACACTAATCTCCTGTGTGGGACCTTGTCAAAAGCCTTTTGAAAATCCAAATATACCACATCCACTGGTTCTCCCCTATCCACTCTACTAGTTACATCATCAAAAAATTCTATGAGATTCGTCAGACATGATTTTCCTTTCACAAATCCATGCTGACTTTGTCCGATGATTTCACCGCTTTCCAAATGTGCTGTTATTACATCTTTGATAACTGACTCTAGCATTTTCCCCACCACGCGGGGTTACATTAGCCACCCTCCAATCCTCAGGAACTAGTCTAGGATCTAAAGAGTTTTGAAAAATTATCACTAATGCGTCCACTATTTCTTGGGCTACTTCCTTAAGCACTCTGGGATGCAGACCATCTGGCCATGGGAATTTATCTGCCTTTAATCCCATCAATTTACCTAACACCACTTCCCTACTAACATGTATTTCCCTCAGTTCCTCCATCTCACTAGACCCTCTGTCCTCTATTTCCGGAAGATTATTTATGTCCTCCTTAGTGAAGGTAGAACCAAAGTAGTTATTCAGTTGGTCTGCCATGTCCTTGTTCCCCATGATCAATTCAACTGTTTCTGACTGTAAGGGACCTACATTTGTCTTAACCAATCTTTTTCTTTTCACATATCTATAAAAGCTTTTACAGTCAGTTTTCATGTTCCCTGCCAGTTTTCTCTCATAATCTTTTTTCCCTTTCCTAATTTAGCCCTTTGTCCTCTTCTGCTGGACTCTGAATTTCTCCCATTCCTCAGGTGAGCTGCTTTTTCTGGCTAATTTGTATATTTCTTCTTTGGAATTGATACTATTCCTAATTTCCCTTGTCAGCCATGGGTGCACTACCTTCCCTGGTTTATTCTTTTGCCAGACCGAGATGAACAATTGTTGTAGTTCATCCATGCGATCTTTAAATGTTTGCCATTGCATAACCACCGTCAGCCCTTTAAGTATCATTTATCAGTCTATCTTAGCCAATTCACGTCTCATACCTTCAAAGTTACCCTTCTTTAAGTTAAGAACCTTTGTTTCTGAATTAACTATGTCACTCTCTATCTTAATGAAGAATTCCAACATATTATGGTCACTCTTACCCAAGGGGCCTCTCATGACAAGATTGCTAATTAACCCTTCCTCATTGCTCAATACCCAGTCTAGAATAGCCTGCTCTCTAGTTGGTTCCTGGACACGTTGGTTCAAAAAACCATCCCGCATACATTCCAAGAAATCCTCTTCCTCAGCACCCTTACCAATTTGGTTCACCCAATCTATATGTAGATTGAAGTCACCCATTATAACTGCTGTTCCTTTATTGTACACATTTCTAATTTCCTGTTTAGTACCATCCCCAACCTTGCTACTACTGTTAGGTGGCCTGTACGCAACTCCCACCAGCGTTTTCTGCCCCTTACTGTTATGCAGCTCTACCCATATCGATTCCACATCCTCCCGGCTAATGTCCTTCCTTTCTATTGCGTTAATCTCCTCTCTAACCAGCAACGCTACCCCACCTCCTTTTCTTTCATGTCTGTCCCTCCTGATTATTGAATATCCCTGAATGTTGAGCCCTGGTCACCCTGGAATCATGTCTCTGTGATCCCAACTATATCATATTCATTAATAACAATCTGCACTTTTAATTCATCCACCTTGTTACGAATGCTCCTTGCATTGACACACAAGGCCTTCAGGCTCGCTTTTACAACACTCTTAGCCCTTATACAATTATGTTGAAAAGTGACCCTTTTTGATTTTTGCCCTGGATTTGCCGGCCTTTTACTTTTCACCTTACTACTTTTTGCTTCTACCCTCATTTTACACCCCTCTGTCTCTCTGCACTTGTTCCCATCCCCCTGCCACATTAGTTTAAATCCTCCTCAACAACAGTAGCAAATGCTTCCCCTTGGACATTGGTTCCAGTCCAGCCCAGGTGCAGACCGTCCTGCTTGTACCGGTCCCACCTCCTCCAGAACTGGTTCCAATGCCCTAGAAATTTGAATCCCTTCCCCTTGCACCATTTTTCGAGCCACACATTCATCTGATATATCCTCCTATTTCTACTCTGACTAGCACGTGGTACTAGTAGTAATCCAGAGATTATTACCTTTGTGGTCCTACTTTTTAGTTTATCTCCTAACTCCCTAAATTCACCTTGTAGGACCTCATCCCGTTTTTTTCCTATATTGTTGGTACTTACGTGCACCACGACCACTGTAACATCTTATTCGTGGAAGAATAAGATGTTAATTGTTTTGCACTTAGTTAATGATTTTAGTTATTTAAAGAGTCTTTTTAAGTATCTTAGGTGAATATTATAATTTATTTTTTGAAGAAGTATGCATTCTTTATTGCTGATTGAACTTTCAATAGAATTTAAATGTTTTTAAATGTTGCTGAAATGAGAAGCATTGAAACAACCTGACAGCAAAGTTCGAAGTTTATTAGCAAAGTACATATATGTCAACATGCACAATCCTGTAATTCATTTTCTTGTGGTAAATTCCCTAAAGGTTAATTTGCAGGTTGAGTCTGTGGTGAGGAAGGTAAATGCAATGTTAGCATTCATTTCAAGAGGACTAGAATATAAAAACAAGGATGTAATGTTGAGACTTTATAAAGCACTGGCGAGACCTCACTTGGAGTATTGTGGGCAGTTTGGGTCCCTTATCTTAGAAAGAATGTGCTGAAACTGGAGAGGGTTCAAAGGAGGTTCACGAAAATGACTCCAGGATTGAATGGCTTGTCATATGAAGAGCGTTTGATGGCACTGGAATTCAGAAGAATGAAGGATGACCTATTGAAACCTATCAAAGGGTGAAAGGCTTTGATAGATTGGATTTGCAGAGGATGTTTCCTGTGGTGGGTGGAATTCTTTGCACAGAGAGCTGTGGAGGCCAAGTCTTTACGTATACTTAAGCAGAATTTGATGTGCCTTATTGGTCAAGGCATGAAGGGATTTAGGGAGAAGGCAGGAGATAGGGACTGAGAGGAAAATTGGATCTTCCGTGATGAAATGGCGGAGCAGACTTGATGGGGCAAATGGCCTAATTCTGCTCCTATATCTTATGGTCTTGTGTGCATACTCAGCAGATCCATAGAATAATAACTATAACAGGATCAATGAAAATTCAACCAGAGTGCAGAAAACAACAAACTGTGCAAATGTAAATATAAATTGCACTGTGTGGTCTGACGGGAGGAGAAGATGGCGGCGCGACGCAGCACGCATAACCTCTCCTGTCAAATGATATCGTATTGTTAAATAGGGGCTGTGCACAATCCTGATTTGATGGAGACAGCCGTGAGAGCACGGAGGAACATCTGGAGTAACTTCTGAAATGCCTGGTTGGCTGCCGCTGCTACTGTGCGATCGAGAATCTCCAGAGGGAAGGCTCCAAAATCCTCGGCTTTGCCTGCTGCTGGCAGCCGGGGCTGGGGTAGAAGCGTTTAGCAGAGATGGTGCTCGGTACTCGGTGTCGGCTGGACGGGCTTGAAGTTTTTGGACAACTCAGAGTCGAACTGTGGTCGGGTATGGCAGGGAGAGTTTTCTTCCTTCTCCCGTCTGCGTGAGATGTGGGACTTTCGAGAGACTTTGAACTTTTCACCGTGTTAATGGCCCGTTCTTCATCAAGTTACGGTATTGCTTGCACTGTTGTAACTATATGTTATAATTATGTGGGTTTTGTCAGTTTTTCAGTCTTGGTCTGTCCTGTGTTTCTGTGATATCACTCCGGAGGAATATTGTATCATTTCTTAATGCATGCATTACTAAATGACAATAAAAGAGGACTGCATGTCCTCATAATCTTAAAAAAATAAATAGCAATAAATATGGAGAACATGAGATAATGAGATAAAGAGTCCTTGAAAGTGAGATCATTGGTTGTGTGAACATTTCATTGATTAGGCAAGTGAAATTGAGTGTAGTTATCCCCTTTTGTTCAAGAGCCTGATGGTTGAGGGGTAGTAACTGTTCTTGAACATGCTGGTGCAAATCCCGAGGCTCTTGTACCTTCTAGCTCATGGCAGCAGTGAGAAGAGAGCAAGACCTGGAAGTTGAGGATCTCTGATGATGGATGCTGCTTTCCTAATGTAGATGTGCTCAGTGGTTGGAAGGGCTTTACTTGGGCTATACTGGGCCAGATCCACTACTTTTTGTTGGATTTTTCATTCAAAGGCATTGGTGGTAATACAAGAGGCAGGAATTAGCTCTTGTTAAGGTTTCATTGGACTTCTGTGGTTAAAGCTGATTCTACTTGCTTACATTGTTCAAAGCACTGGTGCGAAGGGGCATGCATGTGGCTTCAGGAGGTCATAGGTAGTCACGTTGGTCATTTATATCCAGACAAAGAAAGTTTTGGCCAAGTACTGGACTAGCAGTCAGATTTCCAGAGCACTGGTAGAGAAACATGAGCTGAAATCAAAATGACTAAGAGTAGCCATGAGGTTACTGGACCACATCTAGTTCATTAATGTCTTTTGAGGAAAGAGATCTGCCATCTTTTATCTGGTCTGCTGGAAAACTGAGGTAGGAAAATGCCCATTCCATGTGAAACTGGGTGTTTCTCTAGAGAATCCTGCAGATTAGATTGTATAAACTGTGCCATTGCTCGTTGCCTTCTGTACAGAGGATATTGATGTTGAAGCGATGGAGAAGATGGTCATTTATTTGCCGTGTCTGAGGTGAAGTGTATGTGACTGGGGTTGGAAGTAGAATGAAAATTGAAAGGAAACTGGGTTATACTGCGGAGAAGATTATTAACTTCACAGAACAGTAATTTAATCAGGGACATGGCGACATTAACGTCTATAATATTTCAGAACATCACCAGAGTTAACATTTGTTCTTGGAGACGAAATGAATACCCCTGAGACATTGCTTTGTAACTACTTTGATGTTAAGCTCTGTGGTAGTGTATTATTGCCGCGATGGGACAGTGTGACTACAATGGCTTTGTATGTTGCAATGCCATTATTGTTTGGTCTTGGAATTCCATCTACATCACATGGCCCTTTAGTCAGAACTGAACAAAGGTGTCATATTGCACTGACTGCTGTAATGGAAATGCAATTACAAATAAAAGCAGTTTTATTTCATTGCCTGCCTCCACATTCTGCAGACAATCAGTATTACAGAGAGCTACGTATGTGGATTATACTGTCTTCCCTCCTCCACTGATCAAGCCAGAAGGGCACATATCGTCAATCTGGTTAACCTTTTAAGAGCCTGAAATATTATATTTTTTTGCAAAATCAAATTTAATAAACCATAATTGA
The DNA here is from genome assembly GCF_030028105.1 of Mobula birostris. NCBI lineage: Eukaryota > Metazoa > Chordata > Chondrichthyes > Myliobatiformes > Myliobatidae > Mobula > Mobula birostris. The sequence goes on along the minus strand of NC_092371.1, from coordinate 210,420,764 downwards.
TTAGGCAGATAGCTGTGAAAGGTTAGAACTCCATTTTCCAATGAATTCCTCCACAGGGTTTTACATTGTTGTAATGTATTTTGCTGTTAAGTAAATTTAAGCTTTTTTTCTACTGAGAGCTCATGTAATTGGCCGCATTGATCATGTCCAGTTGTGCCGTCAGCAGGAAGCGACACAAGTAGAACACTGTGAGTGTGAGCGCCTCAGCTCCATTGAGCCTGTGATATGGTCCAAAATAGGCTTTTGGCAGGAAACGTGAAAGCTTTATGCCATCACTTTGGGTGGCACAGGCTGCAGCAGCTAAAGCCACTGCTTCACAGTATCAAAGGTGTGTTCAGTCCTGACCTCAGGCGCTATCTGACCAGATATTCCTATGGATGCTTTAGTTTCCAACCAGATCCTAAATCTGACCAGCAGCCATTGGCTGTGTGTGTGTGTGTGTGTGTGGGGGGGGGGGGGGGGAGGGGGGTGAGAGAAATAAGGGTTGATGAGAATGTAGGGAGAATTAAAAAATGAATTAATGCAGAATTACTGTAAATGGGTAGCCAGAAGTCGAGTGTGGACTTGGAGGCAGAAAGGCTTGTTCTAATGATGCATCTCTCTGTATCTATGACTTTTCAGTAAATCATAGGTCAGGTAACAAAGCCATTTGTTGAGTGAAAGTGAGAGGAGCTCAGAAGTGAAGAGCAGTACTGACTTTCACTCCTCAGAGGGGAAGAGCAGGCTCTTCATCTGCTCCTCCATGTTCTGCTGAACGAGGTTCAGTTTGCTGCTAACCTGACTTGACGTTTGTGATTCTGTCGCAAGGCCTTAATATGCAGCTATAAATGGATCTTCTTCCTGAAGGGAACAGGTAAGCTGAAAGGAAAGGTTTCAGTTCAGCCTGGTGATGTGGGGGCAAAATGCTAAAAGCTCTCATTGTTATTCTAACCATGAGCTTGCTTGTTTCCGCCAGTGGGTTGAGGGTTAACATTCCCTTGCCCCTTCGCAGCCACCATGATACGGTGCTACAGTAATAACAACAACTTGCATTTGAGTGGTAATTTAAATGGTAAAACATTTCAATGCACTGCCAGTCAGCAATTGCCTTAACAATGCTAATCAAAACCTCAGAATCAGAATCAGGTTTAATATGTCATGAATTTTGTTGTTTTGTGGTAGCAGTACATTGCAGTACATAATAAAAAAACTATAAATTACAAGAAGAAATATATAAACTATTAAATTTAAGTAAGTAGTGCAAAAAGAGAGCAAAAAATATATTGATGTAATGCACTGTACATGGGTTCATTGTCCGTTCAGAAATCTGATGGCAGAGGGGAAGAAATTATTCCTGAAACGATGAGTGTGTGTCTTCAGGCTCCTGTACCTCCTCCTTGACGGTAGCATTGAGAAGAGGGCACATCCTGGGTGATAGGCATCCTTAATGATGGACGCCACCTTTTTTAGGCATCTCCTTTTGAATGTGTCTTCAATCCTGGGGAGGCTAGTGCCCATGATGGAGCTGTCTGAGTTTAAAACTTCCTGCGACTTTTTCCGATCCTGTGCAGTAACCTTTTCATACCAGATGGTGATGCAACCAGTTGGAATGCTCTTCATGAGCATTTGCACGTGTCTTTGATGACATACCTAGTCTCCTCAAACTCCTAATGAAATATAGCTACTGCAGTGTCTTCTTTGTAATTGCATTAATACGTTGGGCCCAGGATAGATGTTCAGAGATGTTGACACCCAGGAACTTGAAACTCCTTATCCTTTCCACTGGTATGTGTTCTCTTGACTTCCCCTTCCTGAAATCTACAATCAATCCCTTGGTCTTACACGTACTAAATGCAAGGTTGTTGTTGTGAAACCACCCAACACCTCCTTGTCACCATCTGAAATTCTGCCTATGATAGTTGCATCAGCGATTGTGTAGATGCTGTTTGAGCTATGCCTCGTCATGTAGTTGTGGGTGTGGGGAGAGTAGAGCAGTGGGCTAAGCACTCATCGCAGACGTGCACCAGTGTTGACTGTCAGTGAGGAGGAGATGTTATTTCCGATCTGCACAGGCTGTGGTTTCCCGGTGTGGAAGTCAAGCATCCAGTTACAGAGGGAGGTACAGAGGCCCAGGTTTTGGAGCTTGTTGATGAGAACTGAGGGTATGATTGCATTGAATGCAGAGCTGTAATGAATAAACAGCAGCCTGATGTAGTTATTGCTATTGTCCAGGTGATCCAAGGCGGAGTGGATAGCCAATGAGATTGCATCTGTTGTAGACCCATTATGGCAATAGGCAAATCGCAGCAGGTCCAGGTATTTGCTTAGGCAGGAGTTGATTCTGGCCATGACCAATCTCTTAAAGCACTTCATCACAGTAGATGTGAATGCAGCTGGGTGTCAGTTGTTGAGGCAGCTCACCCTACTCTTCCTGGGCACTGGCATGATTGTTGCCCTTATGAAGCAGATGGGAACCTCTGACTGCAGCAGTGAGAAATTGAAGATGTTCCTCGGCACAGGTTTTCAGTGCCCTACCAGGTACATCATCAGGGCCTGACACCTTGCGGGATGTTTTGATGTTGGCCTCTGAAACAGAGATCACAGGGTCACCCAAATGCTGCAGGGATTCGCAGTTATAGATCGCAGTCAAAGGGAATATCTTGAACAGCTTTTGAAATGCAGAGGGGTCTCGCAGTCAGAATGTCAGGGCATAAGCTCCGGAGCTGGGATTGGGGATGCATGCTTCAATCAGCGCCATTACCTTTGAACTCCAGGAACCTGAAAGACCATGAGACATAGCAGCAGAGTTAGTCCATTTGGCCTATCGAGTCTGCTCCTCCATTCCATCATGCCTCGTAGTCAGATTTCCAGAGCACTGGTACAGAAACATGAGCTGAAATCAAAATGACTAAGAGTAACCATGAGGTTACTGGACTCCATCTATTCATTAATGTCTTTTGGGGAAAGAGATCTGCCATCTTTTATCTGGTCTGCTGGAAAACTGAGGTAGGAAAATGCCCATTCCATGTGCAGCTACAAAACAGTGACCACAACTCTTTAAGTTTTAACATAGCGATAGATAAGGATAGGTATGGACCTTGCAAGAGGGTATTAAAGCAGGGCACCACTGCTCAATACAAGGGGACATGGCTTTAAGGTAAGGGGTGGGAAGTTCAAGGGGGATATTAGAGGAAAGTTTTTTACTCAGAGAGTGGTTGGTGCGTAGAATGCACTGCCTGAGTCGGTGGTGGAGGCAGATACACTAGTGAAGTTTAAGAGACTACTAGACAGGCATATGGAGGAATCTAAGGTGGGGGCTTATATGGGAGGCAGGGTTTGAGGGTCGGCACAACATTGTGGGCTGAAGGGCCTGTACTGTGCTGTACTATTCTATGTTCTATGTTCTATGTTTACTTTCCCTGTCAACCCCTTTCTCCTACCTTCTCCCCATAATCATTGACATTCTCACTAATGAAGAATTTTATCAACTTCCACGTTAAGTATACCCAATGACTTGGAACCCAGGTTTGGTCCCACTTTGGGTGCTGTCTGTGTGGAGTTTTCACAGTCTCCCTTGTGTTGTTTCTGTTTCCTCTCACATCCCGAAGACATGGGGTGAGTTACTGGCCACCATAAATTGCCTTGGAGTGGCAGAAGAATATATGGGAAGTTGATGATCATGTGAAAGAAAATAAATTACAAGTCCACAGCGACATAAGTTTTTGGGAGGGTGGGTGGGAATGGAACTCATGGGATTGCCCTGCTGGCAGTAGCGTGAACTCAGTATATCATGTGGTTGTCTCCTCCTGTTGCAGTAATTAGTAAATAATCCGCAGAGTCGGGTGGGCTCCAGCATTGAGGACACGGCGGCTGAAGGCCATGCCTACTGTCCCGGAACTATTACCATGAGGAAAATGAACGATAATTCTTTAAGTCCAACAATTTCTGAACTATGTTTTGGCCCTGTGCTGAGTTTCTCGCTCTGTGTTTCTCCGTGTTAATTGTCATTCATCAGTACACAAGTGTAAAGGAGAATGAAATGATTGTTTCTCTGGATCTGATGCAACATAAGGAAAAAAAAAGAACACAATAAAAAACACAATAAGTACAAATGCATAGGATTAGCTTATAATGTTCATAGACTGATTTTATGTACATTAGGTAATGTTAAATACATAGACTATATGTAACTTTCAGCTGGAGGTAATATGAGGGTACCAAAAAGATGTTTTCTGTTATACAGACGTCGCTCTGAGTCTTGGCTTGTTGACATGTTCCAGCATTCATTTGGAAATTCTGCTGAATTGTTGGTCTTCAGATGCATGTTTATATGACAGGTCGTCAGCAGAAGTTGAGTGAGGCAGCTACCCTGGCATTAGCATTGGACACAATTGAAAACATTGAAACCCAAAGTTAGCAGAGATTACATAATTTCTAGCAAGTTATATAAAACAAATCAAAAAAAAGTACACTTATTTTGATTAGTGTTTGGCCACACCTGAAGAATACATCTCCAGGTTAGAAGAAAAGCTCTCTTCCTCCCTTGCCACGATTTCTAATATCTATCCAGTGAGAAGTCCTCCAATTATTCCACAGGTTTAGGTCAGTTTACAGTTTCAGTTCTTGTTGACATTTAGTTTGAGGAGCCCAGAGGGAAAATTGAATATTCAACCACCCAGTGAAGGAAATTGTCAAGCCTTTGAAAAAGACATCATTCCAGAGAAAGTACGTGGGGTAGAAATTCAATAGGACTGTCGTTGTGCATTTTTAATGACTGTGTGTTCAACTAAAGCTAGAGCAATAATCTGGAGCAATACGCACAAAATGCTGGAGAAACTCAGTATGTCAGGTAGCATCTGTGGAGGGGAATAAACAGTCAGTATTTTGGGCTGAGACCGTTCACCTGTTAAGGAAAGTCATTTAGACCCTGGGCTCACAGGCTGTCATCAAACAGGTTTATAATTTGCACTAATCCCTTGGTTCATTTGATTTGTATGTTTTGGGCAATACCTTCTCATGTAAAGAGAAGCAATTGAAAGTGTTTAAGTGCATGCAGCATTGTACAGCAGTGAAAAAGAGTTGGCAACTGCTTTTTTTTTCCCAGCACTACTGATGGACCAGCTGAAGCAGCAGTACTCCACATGCTTCAGCTTTCTGTCTCGATTCCTCCTGTAGTCTTGCTGCTGACCTCAAAGAAATCTGCCCGTTTGGTTCAAGGGATGTTGGCAGAGTGGAATTCTTCTCTTGTGATATCAGTTGCTGCCAGGCATAAGTTTAAAATGATACTTTTATCATTGTACCTTAATGTTGGCAGATGTTCTGTGAAAGATGATCTGTGTGTAAAGATCAAAATTCCCGAAAATCTTCAAAACACTCTCGATTCAGAATACCTTTGTGGAGAATCAGTGACTTCTATGGGAAAGATGATTGTGAGATTAGAAGTGACACTCCTCATTTGAAATAGCTGAAATAAATTTAAGCTCTGTTTTGGTGGATACCTAGCATTTTCATGAGAGCTGAAGATAGTTTTATGATCCCTGTTGTTAAAAAGCCAGCATTTTTTTCTGAATATGGTATACTCATTTATATTTTGTCACCTTTAGGGTGATGTAATGAAGTTCTCTCAATATATACAAGCCTGCACCACAGACAAGAAGCATTACAGCTCCGTGTTGAAAAAGGGCTTCAATAGACAATCTGAAATGTCTCCCGTGGGTGGATTGACAGAGGAGAGTTGGAGGCCTGGAAGCAAGTTGCCCTCTGAACCTCTCAGCCTCAGAGCTGAGCTGGGTTGAACTGGGACAGAGCAGGTGAAAAATCACACCCAAGCCAACACAGTGACCCACTGTTTTAATTTTTAAAAATGACTACAGGTCAACTCTCTTAGTAAGTTCCAGCTATTTGATTTATTTGCTTTTTGAAATGAAAGTCACAAAGAAAAGTGAAAATAATTTTAACTTTCCCCTCATACTGCTTGCCAAATTACCAATGACAGATTAATTGATGTGGTAGGTTTACATTTTTGTTTGGTGGAAATCTTTTTCCTCCATAATGTTCAATGGCAGAAGGTGATCTGATGAAAACCCACTGGTAGGAAAGGCAGATTCATGGAAGTTGTTGAATTTACTATTAAGTCCCATGCCCGTGAATGCTGTCCAACCAGCTGCGAATTTACAATATTTTTATCTACTTGTTTTATTTACCCTTTTGTCAAGATGTGAACTAGATTGAGGACCAAGTGTAGCCTGATAGCTTTCTTCAAGTCACCCATTCCCTGGTGCATTCAGGGTGTTATCTACCAGACAGTGCATTCAAAGGTTCAAAGGTCCAATTCAGTGTGGGAGAAATGTATACAATATACATCCTGAAATGCTTTTTCTTCGCAAACATCCACGAAAACAGAGAAGTGCCCCAAAGAATGAGCGACAGTTAAACGTGAGAACCCCAAGTCCCCCCCAGCTCTCCCCTACCGTGCATAAGTAGCAGTGAGCATCAATCCCCCCCTCCCTCCACTGGCCTAAAAAATCAAAGCATCAGCATCGCCACCGAGCACTCAGGCGTGAGCAAAACAATAGCAAAGACATAGACTTGCAGTTACCCCAAAGACTCCATGTTTCATCCAACATTTGACATACCACAGGTTCTCTCTCTCCCTAATAAGGGAGAGGGAGGTGTTTCTATTTTCCCAGCGAGCGGGGAGAGATAACAAACAACTTGCTGGTTTATGATGTTAAAGGTCCGTTACGTCATTTTTTTCGAGCTCTGTGCTTGAAGATCAAGCCTCCGTCAAGCTTCCCACTGGATTGAAGCTTTTCACTTTGAAAAGGCGCAACAAAATTGAAGTTCTGTGGCAAAGACAGTGAATGGCCCAAGCAAGGCTTGTTTGTCCACTTGTTTTGAAGCCACCAAACATAAAATGCCAACATTTTTGGGAAGTTTAACTTGTACAGTGGTTTGGTTAGCTTGGATATGTATTTAATTGAGCATAGAGTTAAAAATGGCAGTAAAGTCACTTTGAAAAATGAAGTATGTTAATTTGTCCTATGAAATCACAACCTTTCATGTACTTGGAGAATCTTTGTGATCTGCAGTTCTGTGAACTGGCACATTTTTGCTGCCTTTTTTGATTCAAATCTGACTTGTGATATTTTCAAATGCAGATCAGCCATGTTCTATCCATAGGTTAAATGTATGGCATTTGGCACAGAAGAATTTGATTATATCGACAGATATTTTTGGCTTTACTCCTGCTTTTAATTCTTTTTGAACTGTGCAGCATTTTCTTTTAGATGTTTGCTAAAAGATATTTATTTTTTGTATCAGCCTAGTTCTGAATCTATTAAGTAAAATAATGCATTTATTAAGATTCAAGATTCAAAAAACTTTATTGTCATTCTAACCGTACATCAGCTCTGCAGGGCAGAATGAGACAGCGTTTCCCAGGAGCAGTGCAATCATACCGTAACAAACGCAACACTAAATAATAAACATAACAATAAGTAGTAAAACACAACAGCCACATGTCAGTTAAAATCAAGTTATAAGTGTCCAGTGCAAGTTAAAAGTGTCCAAAGCAGAGTCAGGTGGAGCAGCTATTTAGCAGTCTGACTGCCTGTGGGAGGAAGCTGTTTAGTAGCCTTGTGGTTTTAGCTTTGATGCTCCTGTAACGTTTGCCTGATGGCAGAAGAACAAACAGTTCATGGGGAGGGTGTGAGGGGTCTTTAATGATGTACCGTGTCTTCTGGAGGCATCGACTCTGAAAGAGGTCTTAGACAGAAGGTAGGGAGACCCCAGTAACCTTCTCTGCTCCCCTAACCACCCTCTGCAAGGCTTTTTTGTCGACAGCACTGCAGCTGGAGTACCAGGTTGTGATGCAAAAGGTCAGCACACACTCAACCACGCCTCTGTAGAATGTAGTTAAGATGTTAGTGGGGAGTGATGCTTGTTTAAGCTTCCTCAGAAAGTGCAATCTCTGCTGGGCCCGTTTCACAATCCCAGTGGTGTTCCTGGACCAGGTGAGATTGTCTGAGATCTGCACCCCAAGGAACTTGATGTTTTCCACTCTCTCCACTGTGGAGCCACTGATGCTGAGGGGTGTGTGCTCAGGCTGAGACCGTCTGAATTCGACGATCATCTCCTTGGTTTTGGTGACATTAAGCATCAAGTTGTTATCAGTGCACCAGCTCTCTAGGTGTTTGACCTCCTCCCTGTATATTGTTCTATCATTTTTGCTGATGAGCCCCACCACTGTGGTATCATCTGCAAATTTAATGATCAGGTTCTCCTTGAATCTGACTGCACAGTCATGTGTTAGCAGTGTAAACTAAATTAAATACTTAGCTATTTAATATTTGCTATATTAATAGAGAATATTTAAATTTTCATTGTGTTCAACATTTAATTCTCTTTACCATTATGAGCTGTTGGATTAAAAGAAAAAGGCATGAAGAAACATTCAGAGAAACCTGAACTAATAATCCCCCCAGTGCTGAAGATCAGCAAAGCAATTTCAGTGCTCGACTCTGGGTATTGGAATGTAAATAAATTCACCTTTGGTCCCCAAAGCTTAACTGCAGAGTTTGCAGAGCGTGTGTATCTTTGCAGTTTTCGGTTGCATGGATACAATTCTGCAAACATAAGCACAACTGATGTGCAGATACTCAAATATGTTTAATATTGGTGAATAAAGGAGATCTTTTTCCCCTTGGAATCTCATGATGATTATTTTTAAATAAGATGAAATATAGAGAATTATTGAAGATTGACGACATGGCTCTCATTATTTTTATGCTAACATTAGTGACGTTGAAGTATTTTGCTGATTTAAAAAAAATTCCTTTAACTTACTTCAGCCAAGTTAATTTCATTTTGTCGTGGTTAGTTGGGTGATACTTGCTATTTTATGCATCATTTTTGCCTCGTGCCTTCTGAAGTGGTTGTTGAAACATCTGAACGTGATCACAGGAGAGTAAACACACACAAAATGCCAGAGGAACTCAACAGGGTATGCAGCATCCATGGAAGATTCAAGCTACTTCAGGAGAGTAAAGATGGGTTGAATTTTAAATAATCCTCAACTAAAACCAGAGATGAAAGGAGCAACACACACAAAATGCTGGAGGATTTTGTGTGTGCGTTGCTCAAGATTTCCATCAACTGCTGAGTCTCTTGTGTTGTGGAGATGAAAGGATGTTTCTTTTTCTTAAAGATAAATGTATCTGTAATAAATTCCATGGAAAATATTTCATACTGCTTATGAGGTATTCACAAAAACTGCTCAGTATTGATTTGGGAATAAGAAAAAGAGCAGGATTGTGCCAGTAGGACCCTGGTGATAAATATTCATTCATGATATAAACATAGAAACACAGAAAATGGGAGCAGGACATTCAGAGCTTTGAGCATTCCCCATTCTTCTATCTAAAAACATATTAATAGTCTTTTCCCATGCTCCTTGATGCCTTTTACACTTACATATTTATATATCTCTTTATCAAATGGGTTGAGTGACATGGCCTCCACAGGCCTCTAGGCTAGTGGATTGAGACATAGAAACACAGAAAACCTACAACACAATACAGGCCCTTCAGCCCACAAAGCTGTGCCGAAGATGTTCTTACCTTCGAAATTACCTAGGGTTACCCATAGCCCTCTATTTTTCTAAGCTCCATGTACCTATCTAGGAGTCTCTTAAAAGACCCTATCGTATTCACCTCTACCACTGTCACCGGCAGCCCATTCCAAGCACTTAGCACTCCCTGTGTAAAAAAAACTTACCCCTGATATCTCCTCTGTACCTACTTCCAAGTACCTTAAAACTGTGTCCTCTCATGCTAGCCATTCCAACCCTGGGAAAAAGCCTCTGACTATCCACACGATCAGTGCCTCTCATCATCTTATACACCTCTCCAGAATCTCAAGGTTCATATCCTCCTTCGTGAAGAGATTTCTCCTCAACCTTTTGCACTGTACCCTGTGACTGGAACCTCCTGTGCTAAATATCTAAAGTGGGAGAAACATCCTCCTTTCATACAGCCAGCCAAACCTGTCAGAAATTTGTGTTTCATTTAGACCCCCTCTTATAAACCTAGTCACCTTAGTTTGTTTTTTTTAGATTATGAGGACATGCAGTCCTATTTTATTGTCATTTAGTAATGCATGCATTAAGAAATGCTACAATTTGTTCCTCCAGAATGATATCACAGAAACACAAGACAAACCAAGACTAAAAAAACTGACAAAAACCACATAATTGTAACATATAGTTACAACAGTGCAAGTAATACCGTAATTTGATAGAAGAACAGACCATGGGCACGGTAAAAAAAAACCACAAAGTCTCTCAAAAGTCCCATCATCTCATGCAGACAGTTGAAGGAAGAAAACCCTCCCTGCCATGAGCTTCCAGCGCCTCAAACTTGCTGATGCAGCATCCTGGAAGCACCCGACCTCAGTCCAACTCAGAGTCCGTCCGAAAACTTCGAGCCTCCGACTAGCTCTCTGACACCGAGCACCGAGCACCATCTCTGCCGGGCGCTTCGACCCTGGCCCCGGCAACAGGCAATAGGCAAAGCCGAGGATTTGGGGCCTTCCCCTCCGGAGATTCTGGATCGCACAGTAGCAGTGGCAGCAAAGCTGGCATTTCAGAAGTTTCTCCAGATGTTCCTCCGTGCTTCTCACATCTGTCTCCATCAAATCAGGATTGTGCACGGCATCCTACTTACAAATACGATATCAATTCGGAGCGGCCATGCGCGCTGCGACGCGCTGCCATCTTCTCCTCCCCATAGTTCCTGCCTGATACAGAATTCTCAAATGGTTCAGGGAAACATTTGTCACATTTCTCTATATTCCAACCATGATTTCACCAAGATGTAATTGCTCTTGCACTAAAATCTTTTTGACAGGAAAGTTGGCTCTCATCGACTGGGGAACTTTGAAATATTTTATTCTCCTTCCTCATCCAAGTCGTTGATGATACATAATGAACAGCTGAGGCCCAAGAACTGATCCCTGTGTGAGGCCCCAGTTGAGGCCCTCTGTTAGTTGGGGTTGGCCATGGATGTTGTGTTTCAGCTGCCTACATGATATGCAAGCCAGGGCAGTATGATATGGAGAGCCAGCTGCTGCCCATGTAGCAGGCACCCCCTCTTCTTGCAGTTGATGAGTGAAGGGAATAGCAGAGTCTGATACAGTTTGGCAACAGCGGCATCGCAGGAGTTGCCGGTCAGCGTTGAGCTCCACCTTGCACTGCCATAGGGACTTCAGTTCTGGATTCTTCCTCGGGGTTTACTCCTGAAGTTTTCCCAATGAGTGGGTATAGCTGCAAGGCAGTGAAGGTTTGAGATCAGAATTTTCTTTCTCCACGATGAGCTGCCCAAAATGGCTGACACCGATAAACCGCCTTTACCCCTTCTCCTGTTGGTAGAAACAGTTCTGCCCTGCTTAGTAGCTAAGCCACACATGAAAGCCAGGAGGTGGACTTGATTGTCAGACTATTTGTGTTGCACGCCTTTGGGAGCTTATTCTCACTACCACCCCAGGCTATGACAACTTTAAGAAACCAGTTCCTTCCTATCATTCGTGAAATAGACTCATCTATTACTGTTGTTTCCTGTCTGTCATTCTGTATCAGCTATTGAATTTTCCCCCTTCATGTGTTTTTATCAAAGATGGATACTTTATTGATCCCAAAGAAAATTGTAGTATCACAGTAGCATTACAAGTGCACAGACATAAATATTAGAATAGAAGTAAAAAGGAAAAAAAAAGTTACCACAAACAGCCTAACTGGAGGGGGTCATCATTTCCCCGGCAATGGGTTATCTCATTATAGAGCCTAATGGCAGAGGGCAAGAAGTACCTCCTATAGCGCTCTTTGGAGCAGCACAGTTGTCTTAGCCTATTAGTAAAAGTGCTCCTCTGTTCAGCCAAGGGGGTAAGAATCAGTGTCCAGAATTGCCAGGATTTTCCATAGGGTCCTTTGTTCTACCACAGACCAGTTTGACTCCCATAACAGAGCCAGCCTTCCTCATCAGTCTATCGAGCCTCTTTGCATCACCTGTGTTGATGCCATTGCCCCAGCACCCCCCCCCCCCCGCATAGAAGACCATACTGGCGGCAACAGACAGGTGGAACATGTGATCATCCAATAAATGATTTCCACTGATTTTCCCTGAACTATTTTGCCAGTTACTTTCTCAAAACACTCCAATAGGTTTGTCAAGCATGACTTCCTTCCCAGAAGCAAACGTTGACTTTGTCCAAGATAGTCATAGTCATAGTCATAGTCATACTTTATTGATCCCGAGGGAAATCGGGTTTTGTTACAGTTGCACCAACCAAGAATAGAGTATAAATATAGCAATATAAAACCATAAATAATTAAATAATAATATGTAAATTATGCCAGATGGAAATAAGTCCAGGACCAGCCTATTGGCTCAGGGTGTCTGACTCTCCAAGGGAGGAGTTGTAAAGTTTGATGGCCACAGGCAGGAATGACTTCCTATGACACTCAGTGTTGCATCTCGGTGGAATGATTCTCTGGCTGAATGTACTCCTGTGCCCAACCAGTACATTATGTTGTGGATGGGAGACCTTGTCCAAGATGGCATGCAACTTGGACAGCATCCTCTTTTCAGACACCACTGTCAGAGAGTTCAGTTCCATCCCCACAACATCACTGGCTTTACGAATGAGTTTGTTGATTCTATTGGTGTCTGCTACCCTAGTGTTCCCTAGTGTTCTGTAATCTCATGCCTTATCATAGCCCCTTCTGTTTTCTTCATTGCTGATATTAGGTAAGCATCATTAGTTTCCTATTTTCTCTTTCTCTCTTTATAAATACTTAGGTTATATTTGCCATCCTCCAATCTGTAGGAACAATTCCGTAATCTCTAGAATTCTGGAAAGTAGCAGCTGCTGTGTTACTATTTAGATTGCTTCACTTTCCAACTTCATTAGGAACTGTATCATTCTATGGTCTTTCTTCCCTGATGGACCTAGCACAGCAAAATTACTCACTATTCCTTTCTTGCCAAATAATAAGTACTTTATTGATCTCGAGTGGGAAATTCTTTTGTTACAGCAGCAACATTTAAAATCACACTCAGCAGTGTGCGGACTTAACTAATAATAATGTACAAAATAATAATATACACAATTATAATGTGCCAGTATACAAAAATGTGAAATAATCATGTACAAAAATAATAAAGCAGAGACTTTTGTACTATGATGTGTGTTTTCCTGTCGCATAGAGATGAACTGTTGTATATGCTTGTTGCATGAGGTAGCAAAGATTATCTGTAATGATCCTTGTGACAGCGGAGCTGAAAGAATCTGTTTGAAAAGGTGCACTGCTACTTATTCGGTAGGTCATGAAGAGGATGTGCCCGATTGTCTATAATGGATAACAGTTTGTTTAATGACCTCCTCTCCATCACTAACTCAAAAGAGTCCCGATTGTAGTCAAGGACGGATCCAGCCTTTTTGAGTTTATTTACTCTTTTTGCATCACCAGCACTGATGCTGCTTCCCCCAACGTAAATCAGCAAAGTCTGCACTTGCTACAACAGCCTGGTGAAAGATCTTCAATATCCTTCTCTGATCCTCATCGAGGGATCAGAAGTGGAGAGAGTGAGCAGTTTCAAGTTCCTGGGTGTCAAGTTATCTGAGGATCTAACCTGATCCCAACATATCGATGTAGTTATAAAGAAGGCAAGGCAGTGGCTATACTTTATAAGGAGTTTGAAGAGATTTGGCATGACAACAAATACACTCAAAAACTTCTATAGATGTACTGTGGAGAACATTCTAACAGGCTGCATCACTGTCTGGTATGGAGGGGCTACTGCACAGGACCGAAAGAAATTGCAGAAGGTTGTAAATCTGGTCAGCTCCATCTTGGGCACTAGCTTACAAGGTACCCAGGACACCTTCAGGGAGCGGTGTCTCAGAAAAGCAGTGTCCATTATTAAGGACCTCCAGCACTCAGGGCATATCCTTTTCTCACTGTTACCATCAGGTAGGAGGTACAGAAGCCTGAAGGCACACACTCAGCGATTCAGGAACAGCTTCTTCCCCTCTGCAATCAGACTCTTAAATGGACATTGAATCTTTGGACACTACCTCACTTTTTTTTAATATACAGTATTTTGCATGTTTTTAAATCTTTTCAATATATGTATACTGTAATTGATTTACTTGTTTATTATTATCTTTTATCTTATTTATTATTATTACTTTTATTTTCTTTATTATTTTTTTCTGTCTGCTAGATTATGTATTGCATTGAACTGCAGCTGCTAAGTTAAGAAATTTCAAGTCACATGCCAGTGATAATTCTGATTCTGATATCCTGCTGCACACATTGAAGGATCTCAGCTTCCTTTGAAAATAGAGTCTGCTCATCCCCTTTTTGTAAACAGCCTTGGTGTTGGCTTTCCAGTCAAGTCTGTTGTCGAGGTGAACACCCAAGTATTTGTACTCCTCCACCATTGCAACCACTTCTCCCAGAATGTAGACAGGACTCGTCACAGTTCCTAGTCTGTGATAGCCTACTTGCAACATACTGATCTCTAAAGCCAGCCCGTACACACTCGAGAAGTCTCCTTCCACAGTCTAATTGCTGTATTAGTTTGGCCTGTCCGTATGTCATCCTGATTACTGTAGTACCCTTGGTGCTTATATCTTTAATATCCTGTTTGATATTGATCCATGTATGACCTTTGCTGCTTGGAAGCCAGAAGTCAGGTCCCGCCAATGTTTTTCATTCTCTGGTGCTTCTTACTTCCACCCAGACTGATTCTGCACCATCATTTTCTCAGCTAATATCCTTTCATTATTGCACTGACTTTTTATGAACAATGCCACTCCATCTCATTTTCGTGTGTGCTTATCTAATCTGAACATCAAATAATTCAGAATAATCAAAATCAAAACAGAAACTGCTAGAAATACTCTTTAGGACAGGCCACACCTGCAGGCAGAGAAACAGAGTTCATATTTCAGGTTCAATGTCCTTTCCAGATCTTTCACTTGAAATTTCACTCTGTTTCTGTTCCCACAGCTGCAGACTCATGTGCGGAATATTTTCAACCTATTCTGTTTTTGTTTGAGATTTCTGATGTGTGCAGTTTTTACTGATTTTCACATCACTGGATATCTGGCCTTGGTCATACTTCTACCATGTCTCTGTAAAGGTAAGTGGCCTCTTCTCCATTTCAGTGGTTCAGTAGTTCCTTTTAATATCAGAGAATGTATGCAGTATACAACCTGAAATTCTTACTCTTCACAGACATCCACAAAACAGAAAAAAAAATCCTCAACAATGAATGACAGGAAAATGTTAGAACCTCAAAGCCCCTCTCCAATGCACAAGCAGCAACAACACATCGACCCCCTCCCCACCCCTCCCTCCACCCGTCTCAACAAAAGCATCAGGCCCCCACCACCTACCATGCAAAGCTCCAAAGTGACCATGATCTGCAGTCCATCCCAACACTTCGACATAGTGAGGCTCTCTCCACACTATTGAGGGGGAGAGAGATATCACTTCTGTCACACCGAGACGGAGACCAACAGCTCATCGTTTCGATGTTACAGTCTGGAGCATTGCTTGTTTCGACAGCAGCCTACACTGCTGTCTCGGTGTTCCGATCTCATGATTGGAAATGATAAAAGGCCTGAACAGATTAGATATGGAAAAGTTATTTCCCATGGTAGGAGAGTCTAGGACAAGAGGGCACAACAGGGTTGAAGGATGTCCATTTAGAACAAAGGTGCAGAGAAATTACTTTAGTCAGAGGGTGATAAATCTGTGGAATTTGTTGCCATGAGTGGCTGTGGAGGCCAAGCCATTGGGTGCCTTTAAGGTAGAGATAGATAGGTTTTTGATTAGCCAGGGCATGAAAGGGTATGGGGAGAAGGCAGGGGAGTGGGAATGACTGGAAGAATTGGAGCAGCCCATGATTGAATGGTGGAGCAGACTTGATGGGACGAATGGCCTACTTCTGCTCCTATATCTTATCATCTTATGGTCTTAAGAATGGAATTTCTCTGAATTTACATGAAAGTTGAAAAATATAAAGCTGAAATTTCCCCCACATGATTGACAAGATAAGTTAAAATGTGTTCCATTTTGCTACCTTAGAAAATCCCAAAAATAGCAACCAGTCCCAGGATATCAAAGCAGTGAATCCCAAGATATTAAAGCAGAACTCCCAGTTGTGGACTAAAACTTGCTTACCCAGGTGCTTCAAAGCAGGATGACATATTTAAATATTGAAATGAGGCTTGTACATGGCAGTTATAAGACCCATCTTCTTGATTCAAAATCATTGTGTGAGTCATGTTTTCTGAAGTGAGTATACTTCAAACAAGACCTGTAGAATCATGGAATGAATCTTTTGGCCTAATGTGTCACATTAACGCTTCCCTCCACATGAGTTTATGAGTAAAATCTCATTTTCTTGTTCTTTCTCCATTGCTATTGATTCCTTGCACTTTCAAGAAGTAAACATTTTCAAAAGAAAATCTGGACTAGATTGTTATTATTAGCTTGTGGCAAAAATCTATACTCTCACTATCTAAATGTTCAAAGGTACATTTATTATCAAATATGTGTAGTATACAGCTCTGAAATATGTCTTCTCCAGACAGCCACAAAATGAAGAAAACAGTGGAAGCTGTTCAAAGAAAAACATCAAACCCCCCACATGCAAAAACCATATTGCACAAACAGCAACAAGAACATCACCCCGCCCCACACACAAGCAAAAAACAAACAGATTGCATAGGCAGCAACGAGAAAGAATGAGCAAACACACTGAATATAAAAACATAGAATTGAAAGAGTCTTACTGAACTACAGTCCAATTCATAAACCGCAGACCCAGAACTTCACTGTTTCACAGGTGCAATTAACCCTGAATTAATTCAGTTACTTAAGGTCACAATTCCTCTTTTAAACATTTCACTGACGTGTTAGAAATTCAGTCGTTAGTCTTCCCCAGGGCACCACTGCTCAATACAAGAGGACATGGCTTTAAGGTAAGGGGTGGGAAGTTCAAGAGGGATATTAGAGGAAGGTTTTTTACTCAGGGAGTGGTTGGTGCATGGAATGCACTGCCTGAGTCAGTGGTGGAGGCAGATACACTAGTGAAGTTTAAGAGACTACTAGACAGGTATATGGAGGAACTTCAGCTGGGGGGTTATATGGGAGGCAGGGTTTGAGGGTTGGCACAACATTGTGGGCTGAAGGGCCTGTACTGTGCTGTACTATTCTACGTTCTTTACAGACACTTTGTAACCTTTAAAACTTCAGTCTCGTCATCACTATCTTTAATACTGCAGTGAATGAAACATGCAGTTTCTCAAGCAAACACCAATATCCTCACATGGAGACCTGAATACTCAAACACTTCATCTCTCCAAAAACAAAATACAGTACATAAAAGATAGATATACAGAGAGTGTGCTGAACTAGCCTGGCAGCATGTGTGGAGGTGGAAGCAGATAACATTTCAAATCGATGACTTTCTTTTGTCTGGGAGCTTTTATTTTGTTCCGATCCTCCCTTTTTTTTTGCTTCCATTAGCTCTTTTGTCATGTTATCCCATTTTTATTTAGTACAATGGACAACTGCTCTAGCCATAAAACAAATTATGTGATATATTGTCAAATGCATTGTATAAATCCATCAAAGTCACACCCTTTACAGAAAATGAAGTCTTACTGGTGCCTGGAGCATGATTTGTCATCAAAGATGTTTGGCGTGCTGTGGAAGTTCAAGAAAATTGTTAACCGCTCCCAATTATCATGCAACTGCAGTTTCCTGACAAGCACCAATGTTACAGTCTGTGTAATGTGTAATACTGCTGTACAAAGCTGGCAGATGATACTTCAGAAAGGAGTGTGATGCTAATACCTCTTGAGTTGCCAATAATGTAATAAAGTCTGGGAGGCATTAATTCATCTAAGGCAATTCTGGTGACTTGAAATTTACTTTTATGTTCAGTCCTGACAGCAGAGCTGACTGGTATTCTGTCAGGAAACATCTGCTATGATAGCACATGAATCAGTGAGAAAGCCTCAGATGGTTTCACTGTTATTCTACTTTGTGATTCATGACATGGATGTCTTCAGAAAGGACCATGGAGGGAATTTTCATCTTCATCACTTGCATAATGGTGCGGCACAGTAAATAGTCAACTTATTTTTACAGCTCTCCTGGTTTTACTTCTGTCATTGTTTGTAGAGAACATGCCAGTCTACCTCCTTGGAGTAAGGCTGGAAATTCACACTTAAATTTTTTCCTCTTACTGAAATGTGCTTGGAACAAATAAGATCATGTGAAGCTCCCGGAAAGGAGGTGGACAGGCCAGTCAGATGTTTCTCTGCCTGAATAAACTTGCCCTTCAACAAATGGACTATTCTATAAATCCTTTCTCAATCTTCTCTAATGCTTTCTATGCTGTAATGTCTTGACCACAGGAGAACATTATGACCCATCTGAGCCTGGACAATTGCTTCAGGAAGGTTCAGCTCAGTTTTCCTGCTTTTATACTCTTTACCTGTTTTGATAAAGGCCCAATTTGTTTGTCTTTTTAATGACTTACTTCACCACCAGTGTCACTCGGAATGATTAGTGTACATATGTCCCATGGTACAAATGCTCTTGCTACCCTCTCAATGTAGCATCTTTATTTTTTGTTTCCTCCCATCTTTGTCATTACCGAGGTCTATAATAGAGTCATAGAGAAGTACAGCACAAAACAGGCCGTTCAGCCCATCTAGTCCATGCTGAAACCAATCAGCCTACTTCCATCGACCTGCACCGGGGACCATACCCCTCAATTCCCCTACCATCCATGTACCTATCCAAACTTCCCTTAAGCGTTGAAATCAAGCTCACATGCACCACTTGTGCCGGCAGCTCATTCCACACTCTGGTTTCCCTCATGTTCCCCTTAAGCTTCTCACCTTTCACCTTTAACCCATGAGTCTGGTTTTAGTCCTACCCAACCTCAGTGGAAGAAGCCTGCTTGCATTTATCCTTGCTCTACACCTCATAATTCTGTATACCTCTATCAAATCGTCTCTCAGTCTTGCATGTTCTAGGGAAAAAAGAGTCCTGATCGATTCAACCTTTCCCTTTAGCTCGGGTTCTCAAGACTTGGCAACATTCACGTAAATTTTCTCTGCACTCTTTCAATCTTATTTACATCTTTAACAATTGCAACAAAACATCCCATTTCCTGTACTCAGCACATTGATTTATGAAGGCCAGTGTGCCATAATCTTATTAGCATTAAGCTTCATCTACTGTGAACCTGGCCATTCCACCAGTCTGTGTGTTATGTTGGATTTTTACAGTGCATCATGCAGCCAAATTTTGTGTCATCCACAAAATAGAAATTGTGGCTTGCACTCCAAGTTTAGGTTATTACCATAGATCAGAAAAAGCATTTGATCTGAACACCACTCTCTGAGGAACATCACCATTTACCTTCCTCTAGTCTCGACAAAATATTTTCTGTTATGGAGCCACCTTTGTTTTCAACGAGTCTTTTACTTGTTTTAACTTTGCTGAAAGGACTATTATGTGGCATCTCATTAAAAGCTCTCTAGAAGTTAATACACATCACAAGTCTGACAGAACTTACCCTTCTGATTTTCATTTGTTTGAAATTACACTGAAATTCCTTCAGTTGCTGTGAGATGACTGCAACTCTGAACTTAAATGTCTGGGAATTGGATGAATTCTGTGGGTGTGGAAAAAAACTCAGACGTACTGCAATCAAAATTAGTAACAACTCAGATGCAGATGTTGGCTGTAAAGGTCGAAGGTCAAACATTAGAGGGACCTGACATTTGGAATAGGAAGCAATACAGTGAGATCGGCCTAAAGAATAGGATTAGAGTCTTATGAAGCTCCTTTGTATATATCAGTTTTGTACATGCTATCAGCTAGTTATTAATTACCTATCATGATGTCTACAGATGTTGAATGTGTACACAACTCATGTTTATGTAGTGCTAAATGAGCAAGGTAGCTCGCA
The DNA here is from genome assembly GCF_030028105.1 of Mobula birostris. Classification (NCBI taxonomy): domain Eukaryota; kingdom Metazoa; phylum Chordata; class Chondrichthyes; order Myliobatiformes; family Myliobatidae; genus Mobula; species Mobula birostris. The sequence goes on along the minus strand of NC_092371.1, from coordinate 210,400,719 downwards.
GAATCCCTATAATTGTGAATATCACTTAAATAAGAATAACAAAACAAAATCTGAAAATGCTTTATTGTTATGGAATGTTACACTGAAGCAGAAACATATCTGGACAGATGTTAGACATCTCTGGATGCACATCTTTAATCCAACAGTGTTGTATCCTGGAATCCCTCTTTGGTCTTTGGTGGCAAGAACAGGAAAACAGATTATTATCTGAATGGTGGCCGATTAGGAAAAGGGGAGGTGCAACAAGACCTGGGTGTCATTATACACCAGTCATTGAAAGTGGGCATGCAGGTACAGCAGGCGGTGAAAAAGGCGAATGGTATGCTGGCACTCATAGCAAGAGAATTCGAGTACAGGAGCAGGGAGGTACTACTGCAGTTGTACAGGGCCTTGGTGAGACCACACCTGGAGTATTGTATGCAGTTTTGGTCCCCTAATCTGAGGAAAGACATCCTTGCCATAGAGGGAGTACAAAGAAGGTTCACCAGATTGATTCCTGGAATGGCAGGACTTTCATATGATGAAAGATTGGATCGACTAGGCTTATACTCTCTGGAACTTGGAAGATTGAGGAGGGATCTGATTGAAACATAAAATTCTAAAGGGATTGGACAGGCTAGATACAGGAAGATGGTTCCCGATGTTGGGGAAGTCCAGAACGAGGGGCCACAGTTTGAGGATAAAGGGGAAGCCTTTTAGGACCGAGATGAGGAAAAACTTCTTCACACAAAGAGTGGTGAATCTGTGGAATTCTCTGCCACAGGAAACAGTTGAGGCCAGTTCATTGGCTATATTTAAGAGGGAGTTAGATGTGGCCCTTGTGGTTAAAGGGATCAGGGGTATGGAGAGAAGGCAGGTACAGGGTTCTGAGTTGGATGATCAGCCATGATCATACTGAATGGTGGTGCAGGCTTGAAGGGCCAAATGGCCTACTCCTGCACCTATTTTCTATGTTTCTGTGTTTCCGGCAAGTAAATAGTTGTCTTTGTTAAAAATTATAGTCAAATGAATCTATTCCTGGTTCTATCTTCTGAGCTGCAGATCACCACTGTAAATGGTTGCAGTGAGTGTTGCAAATCTGATTAATATGAAAGACTTACTATATAGCATGACACTCAAAAGCATTTGCTGTTAAGGTTAGCTATCAGTTCACAATAATGGACCATTTTTAGGAATTAATTCATGTTACTAACATTTTAAGAAGCTAATTTATCTTGAAAAAACTGTTTCCCTTTAAAAGCACCAAAGGAGAGAGATCCCATTCTCTGATAAATAATTTCCTCCGCAATAGTACACAGTGTTGCATAGAATATCCAAATCTATCTGCAACACTGCCGCCTTTGTGGTGTGGAATCAGATAATGAGGCTTTGACAGATTCTGCAGAGGAGGTTGCATCATTACTAAACAAAATCATCTCAAATGGCCTTACCAAAGGAGTTACTGTTGCTACTGCCAGTGTTATCCCAGGCTTATAATAAAGACAGAAGAATTCAATGGTAGCACTGTGCTGAGTAAGAATGATTGATCAATCATTGAAGTAAAACCCTGGGTAGCAAGTGTTAATAAAATAAAATAAAATAGCTGATTATTAAATACAAATTTTATAATTAATGTCCCAGTTACCTTCGTCCCAGACATTACTCCAGGAATTCCTCAGGGAAGTGTCCTTAGCCCAGCCATCTTTAGCTGGTTCATCAGAGACCCAGCTTTCATGTTGAATTCAGAGATAAGAGATATTTATTGGTTGCATTGTGTTCAGTTGCTTTTGCAACTATTTAGGCAATGAAGTAGCTTCAACAAATCTCAGCATGGTCTGATAAAGAACACACAAATGCTGGGCAACGCTGTCTCCAGCAGAGGAGACTTGAGCCATTGATCCTAGATATTGGGCAGCATTATAACCATCAGTTTCTAATCATCAATGTGCCATGGTCAGGGAGTTAACAAGACCAGCCCTGTCAACAGCAAATCAAACTTCTGGTGTCCTGCTGCAAGGGACTTCATACTTTGACTCCCTAGAGCCTTTTTACCATTCTCTTGGCACGTTAAGAGTTTCTACATGGATGAGTGCAGTTCCAACAACATCCAAAGAGCCTGACATCAGTCAGGATGAAGCAGCCCATCCGACTGTGATTGCAGACCTCACCTAAGATATTTATGTCCTTTCCTACTAATGTCCTAGACTTCAGGAGGAAGTGAATCTTCTCATTCATCCATGGTTTCTGGTTTGGAAACACCTGGAATATCCTTTGTCACATTGTCCTCAATACATTTATTGAAGAAGTTTATGACAATACTGACTTAATCATCTAGGCGGGCTACTGAGTCTCTGCATGGACTCTAACATTGACATCGACAGTCTACTGAAACAAAGCAGTCATGTACAGTTCTGTGCTAAAGTCTTAGGCACTTGTATATAGCTAGGGTGTTTAAGACATTTGCTCAGTACTGTACTGTTTAACACTTGCTTAACACTAGAGGAGGACGAGAAGATGGCAGTGTGACGCAGCTTGCGCAGCCACTCCGGTGAATGATAGAAACACAGAAACATAGAAAATAGGTGCAGGAGTAGGCCATTTGGCCCTTTGAGCCTGCACCGCCATTTATTATGATCATGGCTGATCATTCCAACTCAGAACCCTGTAACTGCCTTCCCTCCATACCCTCTGATCCCCCTAGCCACAAGGGCCGTATCTAACTCCCTCTTAAATATAGCCAATGAACTGGCCTCAACTGTTTCCTGTGGCAGAGAATTCCACAGATTCACCACCCTCTGTGTGAAGAAGTTTTTCCTAATCTCAGTCCTAAAAGGCTTCGCCTTTATCCTCAAACCGTGACTCCTCGTTCTGGACTTCCCCAACATCGGGAACAATCTTCCTGCATCTAGCCTGTCCAATCCCTTTAGGATCTTATACGTTTCAATCAGATCCCCCCTCAATCTTCTAAATTCCAATGAGTACAAGCCTAGTTCATCCAGTCTTTCTTCATATGAAAGTACTGCCATCCCAGGAATCAATCTGGTGAACCTTCTTTGTACTCTCTCTATGGCAAAGATGTCTTTCCTCAGATTAGGGGACCAAAACTGCACACAGTACTCCAGGTGTGGTCTCACCAAGGCCTTGTACAACTGCAGTAGTACCTCCCTGCTCCTGTACTCAAATCCTCTCGCTATAAATGCCAGCATACCATTTGCCTTTTTCACCGCCTGCTGTACCTGCATGCCCACTTTCAATGACTGGTGTATAATGACACCCAGGTCTCATTGCACCTCCCCTTTTCCTAATCGGCCACCATTCAGATAATAATCTGTTTTCCTATTTTTGCCACCAAAGTGGATAACTTCACATTTATCCACATTAAATTGCATCTGCCATGAATTTGCCCACTCACCCAACCTATCCAAGTCACCCTGCATCCTCTTAGCATCCTCCTCACAGCTAACACTGCCGCCCAGCTTCGTGTCATCCGCAAACTTGGAGATGCTGCATTTAATTCCCTCATCCAAGTCATTAATATTTATTGTAAATAACTGGGGTCCCAACACTGAGCCTTGCGGTACCCCACTAGTCACTGCCTGCCATTCTGAAAAGGTCCCGTTTATTCCCACTCTTTGCTTCCTGTCTGCTAACCAATTTTCTATCCACATCAATACCTTGCCCCCAATACCGTGTGCTTTAAGTTTGCACACTAATCTCCTGTGTGGGAACTTGTCAAAAGCCTTTTGAAAATCCAAATATACCACATCCACTGGTTCTCCCCTACCCACTCTACTAGTTACATCCTCAAAAAATTCTGTGAGATTCGTCAGACATGATTTTCCTTTCACAAATCCATGCTGACTTTGTCCAATGATTTCACCGCTTTCCAAATGTGCTGTTATCACATCTTTGATAACTGACTCTAGCATTTTCCCCACCACCGATGTCAGGCTAACTGGTCTATAATTCCCCGGTTTCTCTCTCCCCCCTTTTTTAAAAAGTGGGGTTACATTAGCCACCCTCCAATCCTCAGGAACTAGTCCAGAATCTAAAGAGTTTTGAAAAATCATCACTAATGCGTCCACTATTTCTTGGGCTACTTCCTTAAGCACTCTGGGATGCAGACCTTCTGGCCCTGGGGATTTGTCTGCCTTTAATCCCTTCAATTTACCTAACACCACTTCCCTACTAACATGTATTTCGCTCAGTTCCTCCATCTCCCTGGACCCTCTGTCCCCTACTATTTCTGGAAGATTATTTATGTCCTCCTTAGTGAAGACAGAACCAAAGTAATTATTCAATTGGTCTGCCATGTCCTTGCTCCCCATAATCAATGATATCTGTTATATGCCATGCACAATCCTGATTTGATGGAGACAGACGTGAGAGAACGGAGGAACATCTGGAGAAGCTTCTGAAATGCCTTTTTCGCTGCCGCTGTTACTGTGTGATCCTGAATCTCCGGAGGGGAAGGTCCCGAGTCCTCGGCTTTGCTTGTTGCTTGGCGGTCGGGATGGAGTCGAAGCGCTCGGCAGAGATGGTGCTCGGTGCTCGGTGTCGAAGGGCTGGTCGGAGGCTCGAAGTTTTTGGACAGTGTCGGCTGTGGTCGGGTGCTTCCAATGCATCGACAGTTATTGGTGCCTGGAGGTTTATGGCAGAGAGAGTTTCTCCCTTCTGCTGCCTGCTATCGGGACTATCGGGAGTCGATCGGAATTTTGAGACTTTTTTTTACCGTTCTCATGGTCTGCTCTTTATCAAATTATAGTATTGCTTTGCACTGCTGTAACTATATGTTATAATTATGTGGTCTTGTCAGTGTTAGTCTTTGGTTTGTCCTTTTTTTGTGGTATCAGTCTGGAGGAACATTGTATCATTTCTTAATGCATGCATGCATTTCTAAATGACAATAAATGAGGACTGAGTGTCTTCATAATCTAATCTAATCTAATCTATTGCTGTGCAAATAAAGACAAATGACATGTGAGTAATGATAAACCTGGGTCTCTATTGTGGACTGAGAGTGGAAAGGGGGCAGGGAGAGGAGAATCATGGGTGGGAAAAGGGGAAGGAAGAGGGAAGCATCAGAAAGACATTCTGTAATGATTGATAAACCGATTGTCTGGAACCAAATGACCTTGCATTGTGTCTTCGGGCTGGGTGTGTTTACATCCACGTCACAGCACACCTCCTCTGCCACCTGACACACACCCCTCCCACGGTGTTCCACCCTCACCATTCCTCACTTTCTTTGCTCCCACCAGGTTTACAAACTTCCTCTCTGCTCCACATTGACAAATACAGAACAGTGCAAAAGTCTTCGGCACCCTAGCTCTATATATCGGTGCCCAAGACTTTTATACTACCTTCTGCACTGGATTACTGGATTCTCATGTTTTAACTTTAGCTTGTATGCAGGGAGAAGGAACACATCCCGCTGGTCTGATTTGCCAAAGTGTGGTTGGAGGGTGGGGGTGGGGTAGCTTGGAAGGCCTCTTTGATGATTGTGTAACAATCGTTGTGACACCTGGGGCTTTGGTGATTCAGGAGACATGCTGATAGTGTTTTACTCTTGAAGGTGGCCTGGTTGAAGACACCAGTAATGATGAAGAGGGCATCGTAGTTGTTGACCACAGAGCATGTGTCACTGAGTGTAGGCTTCACATCTGCTTGGGTTAGAGAATGTGACTTTGCTTAATATGGGCAGGCTGATGCATGGGCAGCCACCACACTGTCTTTGATGGATCAAGGTCAGGGCCCAGTGGCACGAAAAGCAAGGTGGCACTACAGCAGCCGTCCTCTGCTTTCATTGCCATTGTGATGTGTCATCATCTTCTGCCAGCTCCACTATTAAGATCTTGGTTGAATTGATCTTTGTTTGGAAACTCCTGCTTGAATTTAGCACCATGGGTGACTCTACCAGCAGCTAAGCTCCAGATGGTGTCGCACTCAGAATCTTAGGAACCCGCGAGCCTCTCCACCACAACGAGGTGACGGTCCTGAGGAAAGACAGCTAGAGTGAACTCCTGCGTGCAGGTAGGACGAGGGGAGAGAAACAGCTAATGTTTCAGGTCAAAGGCTCTTCAACAAAACTGGGAAGAAGACAAAAGAAGCTTGTTCAACTGCAGAGAGTGTGCAGGAAGGTGGATAGGGTGACCATGGGGAATAAACTGTAAAAGACGTTATCTGGTCAGTGAGCAAATGGAAGCAGTTATAAAGTGAGAACATAAGCAATAGAGTTCCATCAAAAGATGTAGGAGTTGCAAAATGCATAGCAGGCTGATAAATCCAGCAGAGCAGGGTGATAAATCCAGCAGGTCAGGCTGGACATGTCCTCCAAACCCAGCTGAAAAAATAACAACAAGCTGAGCCAGTATCGCAGTTGGAAGATGAATAGAGCCTGAAGTTAGATTACCTGAAGTTGTGGATTTCATTATTAAGTCCAGAGGGCTAATATGAGTCCAGATGGAAGATAAAGTACCGTTCCCCAAGCTAGCGTTGCATTGCATTGTGTTACCACTTCTGATGAAGTCTTCAACCTGTCATGTTAGCTCTGTTTCTCTTCCCAGAGGAGTGGCCTGACGTACTGAGCCGTTCCAGCATTTTCTACTTTTGCTTCAGGTTTCCGGCATTTGTAGTTTTTATGTTCATAGATATAAAAATAAATACAGTTGATTAATTGGACCACATTGGGACCAGTATATTTTGGTCCAATTAAGTGACTGCCCCAATTAGCTGAAATTTCATGGAATTAGTTAAAAACATAAAAAAGACAAGCTGCTGTTTAACTGAGTAACAAATTATGTACTTAAATGAAATACAGAACAAGTTAGAACACTACCAATACTACTACAGTACTATAAAACTGTAGTTCCTAACAGTTATTTACAGAGAAATTCATCCAGTGTATGCTACCATGTCCTTTTGATTGACTGTAAATGAACAAAATCAACACAGACACCTGGTGAGAATAATGGATTACCTTTATACAATGCTGTCTATGATTGCATCCTCTAAATCTTCAATTTCATTGTAGCATTCAAGATGATTGCTGATACCTTCAAATTCTTCATGGTGCCTAACTTGTTGGAAGTAGTGAAATTGTTTCATTTTCACTCCTGGCCATTTCTGCAATCTCCAAACCTGAATGCTTGAACCTGCAGTGAGCAAAACAGAATTGTCACACTGCTTATTTCTCACCAACAATCAGTAACAAAAATCAAACAACAGGAATTCTGCAGATGCTGGAAATTCAAGCAACACTCTTCCTTCAGTTAGTCCTGACGAAGGGTCTCGGCTTGAAATGTCGACTGCACATCTTCAGAGATGCTGCCTGGCCTGCTGCGTTCACCAGCAACTTTTATGTGTGTTGCAGTAACAAAAATCACTGCTTTTTGAACACAAACACACACAACTGATGCTATTTAAAAACTGATCGCTCGAAGCATGATGTCGTGTTTAACAGCCACACAGGTGTGCACAACTAGTGCTAGTTAGAAACTGTGGCAACAGCCTTCTGTTCCAGTTAATCGGAATACACTGTATGAGATGCCAAAACTAATTTCGAACACAAACTGCTTGCAACTCAGCGGCATAGCAGAAATGCCACCAGTATCACTTGGGAGGTTGTAGGACAGTTATGTGGAAGTTACAAAGTCACACTAAAGGATTACACCTTTGAAGATGGGGTAAAGCTATATGTTTCCCTATGCCTCATTTGAATTGACAGACACATGATGGTGTGGTGTTGTGTGGGTTGCAATAGTGTGGACGAATTTCTTTTCTGTGTTTACGTGTAACGGTGCAGGAATTGTTTCAGGCAGACAGATACCATTTGTTTCAACGTGCCCCACATAATAAAAACTCCTCATTTCAGAATGTTTAATGAGCCCCCTGATGCCTCATCTGTCGACTGTCATTGTCTTTGTGTCCTCACAGCAGAACTGGTTAACAGTTGGGTAACTTGTGGGCTTTCCACTACAAATGCATACACTGTCACAACACTGCATGAGTGTAAAACCTTGCTGTTGAATGGATGTTCTTTGGACTCCATTGACGACATGGCAAGAAATCATTACATTCCTATCATGCAGCTGTCTCCCTGTATTGATGACTCTTTTTTCTTGAAAGAGAGACTGAACTAATAAAACTGACAGGGAGTAGTCATGTGTCATCCTCGCAACGCGCAGCGGCCACTCCGGTGGTGATGTCTGTTATCTGTCAAGTAGGGTGCCGTGCCAATCCTGATTTGATGGAGACGGACATGAGAGCACAGAGGAACATTTGGTGAAACTTCTGAAATGCCTGCTTCGCTGCTGCTGCTGCTTTGCTTATTGCTCGGCGGCTGGGGCGGGGTCGAAGCGCTCGGCAGAGGATGGTGCTTGGAGAGGCTGTGTCGGAGGCTTGAAGTTTTTGGACGGACTCAGAGTCCACTGCGGTCGGGTGCTTCCAGTGGTGCTGCATCAGCAAGTTTGCAGTGCTTGGAGGTTCATTGCAGGGAGAGTTTCTCCCTTCTACTGCCTGTGTGAGATGATGAGGCTTTCGGGACTTTGAGACTTTTTTTTTACTGTGCCCATGGTCTGCTCTTTATCAAATTATGGTATTGCTTTGCACTGTTGTAACTATATGTTATAATTATGTGGTTTTGTCAGTTTTAGTCTTGGTTTGTCCTGTGTTTTCTTGTGATATCATTCTGGAGGAACGTTGTATCATTTTTTAATGCATGCATTTCTAAATGACAATAAACGAGGACTGAGTGTCCTTATAATCTAATCTAAATCTAAATCTAAGTGGTCGGAGAACTTGAATAAGATTGTCACCTTTGTAGACATGGGAGTGCACTGAGAGCAGAGGAGTGTGGCTTGACTTGTTCCAGCAGCGCAGCACACATAAAATTTATTATGTAACCAAAGATCTATCTACGTACACACAACTCTGAGGAAATATCGGTGTAAGACCAATTCTGTCGAAATATTCTACTGGGCACACGGAATTACAGAGACAGAAGGTCGATTGTGATGGCCAGCAGGATGCTGCTCCCCAGATGGTACCGAGAAAACAGTTCTAACCTCAGGATGGAGGAGATCCAGAGGAATTTGTTTTAATTTACTTTGGGGATGTGGACTTCACTGACAAAGCTGGCATTTAGTGCCCATTTTTCTACGCAATGGAAATCAATGCTGCAATGTTTCAGGCTCAAAGGCCCTTTTGTTTCCCGCCTTGCTTATGTTTTCCTTACAATGCACCATCTACTGCACATCTCAGTGTCGTTCACTCTAAGCATGATCAAGCTTAAACCCAGAACAACTGCAGGTGCTAAATGACTGTTGTCCACTCTGATGTACGCAAATAAATCCTATGCGATTTGGTCAAGAAAAAGCAGAAGAAATCTTGCAAAAGTGAAAGGAATTTGTAGGGAGAGAGGGCAGTGTTGAAACTGGAACAACTTTTACCCAACTTTTCAATTTAAAATATATTCTACTGCATTCTTAAATGGGAGAGTGAACAGCGAAAGGTCATGGTCAGTGTAGGCACCAACGACATCAGTGCAAAGAGTGCCGAGGTTCAGCAAAGGAAGTTCAGGGAGTTGGGTGCTATGTTAAAGGGCAAGACCTCCAGAACTGTGATCTCAGGATTGCTTCCCATATCAAGTGCAAGTAGGAAGATAAATACAGTTTAACACATGGCTAAGGAGCTGGTGCAGGAGGCGGGCAGAAGATTTTTGGATCATTGGGCTTGTGAGGAGATCCTGGAGTACTCCTATTAACTGCTTTTGAAAAGAGAGAGAGAGAATTATTTACCACCGATATGTTGCTTTTGAAACGAGAGAGAGAGAGATGAAGATAAACGGTTGGACTGTCACTTTAAGGCATTGGAAGTAACTTTGGATTTCTTCTGAGTTTGGAGTTGGAGACAGCACCAAGCAGCTTGAAAGTTGCTATGGTGACCAAAGGCAGGTTGTTGATGTTACTTTCAAGGACTTGTTGCCTGCTTGCATTCCTTTACAGACAAAGGAAGGAGGGACTCTTAGAATGACAGGTGATGCTTAGCCTGGTGAGTTAAATAGGAGGTCGGATGATACAGACCTCAGACACATGATCTGGACACTGAATGAGCATTGTTGTGCCCGCAGAGAAAGTGGGTTTTGAAGGATCGATCAGGCGGATCGATCCAAATTGCTATTCCAGCGGTGAAGAAGGGATTGACTGGTGGGGAGTTGTCTATGTGTCCACCCTTGCCGGGGTGATAGCTCCACCACAGGAAAACCGGTCCCCCTGGTTAAAGTCACAGTCGGTGACTTGTGAAGGATTTTGGAGGACGACGAGAAGATCGACGGCAACAGCTGATCTGAAGACTCAACTCTCTCTCTCTCTCTCCCCATCGCTATTCAACTACATACCACGAACTGAACTGAACTTTACTCAACATCGTAAGACTGTATCTTTTTACCCCTAGACTTAAAGAAGCTTGGTTTTTCATATATCTATTTCCACACTTACTGATTTACTTACTTATATATATAATCATTGCTAACCTGTGTGATTTGTCTTCATTAATATTACTGTATTGTGTAGTTAATAATAAATATTAGTAATTTATAGCAATACTGGACTCCGAAGTGGTTTCTATTTCTGCTGGTTTCTTTATCCCCGTCATGGGGTATGTGACAGGCTCTCTTCCAGGGAAAGTGGGACCTGTACTGAAAAGACCAGTTGTTCCTAAACTGTAAGGGGACTAATACCCTAGCGGAAAGCTTTGCTAGTGTGCATGGTAGGGTTTTAACTGGAGTTGCAGAGGAATGGGAATCACAGTACCAGAACCTGTGAGGTTGTGGGGACAGATCTTGTAGCCAACAGTGAGACTTGGGTGCAGGAGGGGCAGGACTTGCAGCTCAATATTCCAGGGTTCCATTGTTTTAGACACAACAGGGCGGGAGGGATTACAGGCGGAGGGGATGGCGTTACCAGTGAGGGAAATGTCCACAGCAGTGCTCAGTCAGGACAGACTGGTGAGATTGTCTAGTGAGGCGTTATGGGTGGAACTGAGAAATAAAAAGGTATGACCATGTTAATGGGGTTACATTACAGACAGCCCAACAGTCCGAGGGATTTAGAGGAGCAAATCTGTAGAGCAATCACAGACTGTTGCAAGAAACATAAGGTTGTTATAGTAGGTGATTTTAACCTTTCATATACTGACTGGGAGAACAATACTGTAAAAGGACTAGCAACACACATAAAAGTTGCTGGTGAACGCAGCAGGCCAGGCAGCATCTCTAGGAAGAGGTACAGTCGACATTTCAGGCCGAGACCCTTCAGGCCTGAAACGTCGACTGTACCTCTTCCTAGAGATGCTGCCTGGCCTGCTGCGTTCACCAGCAACTTTTATGTGTGTTGCTTGAATTTCCAGCATCTGCAGAATTCCTGTTGTCTGTAAAAGGACTAGATGGGATAGAGTTTGTCGAATTTGTTGAGGAAAGTATACTTAGTCAGTACATTGAAGTCCCAGCATGAGAGTGTGTGATACTTGATCTGCTGTTAGGGAATGAGACAGGGCAGGTGACAGAAGTTTGTGTGGGAGAACACTTTGCATCCTGTGATCACAATGCTATTAGTTCCAAACTTACTTTTTACATTTGGCTGACTAATAGGATTATTTAATGCCTGTTGATGTTGATTACATTTATAGAATTTGGTGTATTCGATAACATTTTATTCTCGATAATGTTTGTTTTTATTTATGGTTTTTAATTTGGCTTTGTATTTTTATGACTAAATTTATTTATCTTCACAATCTATGTAAAGCACTTTGAGCCTGCATCTTAATGTAACAAAAGGTTCTGTCTAAATAAAGTTATTATTATGTACAAAAGACAGCAAACTGCAAATGCAAAAGACAGAAAAAAAAAGATTATTATGATTATGAGAACACTCAGTCCTCTTTTATTGTCATTTAGGAATGCATACATGCATTAAAAAATGATACAATGTTTCTCCGGAGTGATATCACAGAAAACAGGACAGACCGAAGATAAACTGAAGTCAGTACAGAACCACATAATTATAACATATAGTTACAGCAGTGCAAAGCAATACCATAATTTGATGAAGAACAAACCATGGGCACGGTAAATAAAGTCTCAAAAGTCCCCGAGTCAATCGACTCCCGAGTCCCCGATAGCAGGCGGCAAAAGGGAGAAACTCCCTGCCATAAACCTCCAGGCACCGACAACTACCAATACATTTGAAGCACTCAACCACAGCTGACTCTGAGCCCTTCCGTCCAAAAACTTTCAGCCTCCAACCAGCCCCACTGATACAGCCTCCCGAGCGCCTTCGACCTTGCCCTGGCCACTGAAACATGCAAAGCCGAGGATTCAGGGCCTTCTCCTCCGGAGATTCCGGTTACCACACAGTAGCAGCGGCAGCGAAGCGGGCATTTCAGAGGTTTTTCAGATGTTCCTCTGTACTCTCACATCCGTCTCCATCAAATCAGAATTGTGCACGGTCCCCTACTTGACATAACAGATATCATTCACCGGAGGGGCCGTGCGCGCTGCTGTCACACCACCATCTTCTCCTCCTAGTAGGTAAAAAGTAGGTAAATAAGCAATAAATATGAAATAAAGAGTCCTAGAAAGTGAGTCCATAGGTTGTGGGAACAGTTCAGCACTGAGGCGAATGAGGTTGAAACCCTCTGGTTCAGGAGCCTGATGGTTGAGAGGGACTGTTCCTAAACCTGGTGTTATGGGTCCTGAGGCTCCTGTACCTTCTTCCTGGTGGTAGCACCGAGACGAGAGCATGACTTAGGTGGTGGAGGTCACTGACGATGGACGCTGTTTTCCTGCGACAGTGCTCAGTGTAAGTATGTTCAGTGGTGGCGGGGGTGGCGGGCTTTGCCCCTGATGGATTGGGCTGTATCCTTCCTTTTTCTGTTCAACGGCTTTAATGTTTCCATGCCAGGCTGTGATGCAACCAGTCAACATACACTCCACTACACATCAATGCTGCCGTAGCCCATCCACTTCAAGGTTTGGCGTATTAGGTGTTCAGGGATGCTCATCTGCACACCACTGTTGTAATGCATGGTGATTTAAGTTATTGTCACCTTCCTGTCAGTTTGAACCAATATGACCATTCTCATTTGAACTCTCCCATTAACAAGGCATTTTCACTCACAGAATTGCTGCTCACTGGATGTTTTATCTTTTTGGGCCTTTTTGCACCATTCTCTGTAAACTCTGGAAACTGTTATGCATGAAGATCCCAGCAGGTCAGTTCCTGAGATACTCAAACCACCTTGTCTAGCACCAACAGTCATTCCACGGTTAAAGTTACTTAGCTTTAATTTCTTACCCATTCTGATGTTTGATCTGAACAGCTGAACCTCTTGACATTACCTGCATGCATTTATGCATTGTGTTGCTGTCACATGATTGGCTGATTAGATATTTGCATAAATGAGCAGCTGTGCAAGTGTACCTAGTAAAGTGGCCACTGAGTGTTCATATTCACTGAATGTTTACTGCTGTTTATATTTGTAACTGTTGTTATTTTTGTGAAATTTGGTCCAGGTCCAATTGGACCAATCATTTCAAGTCCTTGCTTTGGTCTCGGTTTATAAGTATCCAGAGTGAAGTAGGTTTATGAAGGGAAGCCTCGTTCAAATTGCCGTTTGCTTTGCAAGACACCGTTTTTCTATCGAGTGTTAAGCGCCACCATGAAGTTTGAAAAATCAGTAGCAGCAGCTGACTGTTGCCTTTCAGATGTTAGTTGTCAAAAGTGAATGACAGACTGTCATAACCAAGTTTTAATTGTCTGACGCTGGTAGAAATATAATCCAAAGTATGACATCAGTCCAGTGTTTATTTATTTTTCTTATTGAGTGTCCTTGCCTTCTGTTAATAAATTTTAATACTGACAATTCTGACTCCTTTAGATTAATGTAATAGTCTGACTTACTTAGCTATGCCATCATGTGGTATCCTCGAAGGATACATGCAAATGAGCAATTGAAATAAACTTCATTTGATACAATGCTCTCTCTATGTTATGCTTACCCTTGACTTTAATAACTCTTGGGAAGTATTACTTTAGCCTAACAGCCCAAGTTCACATTTGGCAAATCCAGCATTTATGGTAGCATGAACTTGTTACCAGCTCTTTGACAGGATCTCACTTTGGCTGGGATTGAATTGTTTCTGTGTGAGGAAGGAAGCATTCTTAAAAACTCCACAAAACAATAAAGTGCAATAAAGCCTCTATACTGCAGCACTTTCACCAAAGGTAGAAATCATTCTAATGCATCACTTTTAATGGTACTACTCCAGAATTCTTTAGTGACTGCAAAGTGCTTCAAACATATTGTGCAAGCTGGGCTAGTAAATTATTTTGTGAGGCCTGCGGTGCAAAGCTCTATGAGCACGTGTTTAATGCACTGTAAGGCCATCCCCTCCACCCCCCAGAGTTTCCCCATGGTTACATTTGCCTTTAGACACCAACCATACATTTGCATGAAATATGAATGGAGAAGTCAAGGGAAAATCTCAGACAAGAGAAAATCTGCAGATGCTGGAAATCCAAGCAACACACGCAAAATGCTGGAGGAACTCAGCAGGCCAGGCAGCATCTAGGAAAAGTGTACAGTTGATGTTTCAGGCTGAAACCCTTCGGGAAGAAAATCTCGGATATTACAGACTGCTTGGTAAATATTAGATCATGCTTCGGACTTACTTTGGTAGCCCAGGCCTCTGTTCCAAATGTCAAGGCAATAGTTGGGTATCAATATCATTGTAATAGAGTATCAATACCTGCAATTTCATTGGAGAGAAGGGGGAATCTAACACATGTAGGAGTGCATTGAAATTTTAAGATATGATATTTAATAAACACAGATTCTACTAATAAAATAGCTGCCTTTGTTATTTTTAATCAATTGCTCAACCCTGGATGAACATTTCCCTTTTTCAAATAATGTAAGACTTCTTTTAACTATTCTTATCATTTCATTTAGATATTGCCCTGATCTTCAAGCCAAATGTAAATACGTATAAACCAAATGAATGCTTCCATAATCCTTTGAATGTTCTCAATGTGATTCAGTTTATGCTTTGATTAGAACAGTGAGAGATTTATCAATGTAGATTAAGTTTGAGTTAAATTTTAACACTGAAATACTAAAATGAAACTTTCTGAAACTGCCTGAGCATAAATCGTGTCTTTCCATACTTCAGAGTATAAAACCATAACTTGTTGCAATAGCTTATTTTTAGAACTATTATGCAAATCTTGTTTGCCATTGCATTTTATTTGCCAGTTACTGTGCTGACAGTGCACTCCAAGGATTTGGATTTGGCTTTATCTGCTCAAATGTACTTAAAATGCATATTTGAACGTTGAAAGATACCCTAGCAGGGATGACAGTGGAACAACAATGGCAGGTATTTCTGGGAATAATACAGAAGGTGCAGGAACAGTTCATTCCAAAGAGGAAGAAAGAGTCTGAGGGGAGTAAGGGGCGACCATGGCGGACAAGGAAAGTCAAGGACAGTATAAAAATAAAAGAGAAGAAGTTTAACATAGCAAAAATGAGTGGGAAGCCAGAGGATTGGGAAACTTTTAAAGAGCAACAGAAGATAACTGAAAATGAAATATGAGGAAAAAAGATGAGGTACAAAAGTAAGCTAGCCAAGAATATAAACGAGGATAGTAAAAGCTTCTTTAGATATGTGAAGAGGAAAAAAATTAGTTAAGTCCAAAGTTGGGCCCTTGAAGACAGAAACGGGTGAATTTATTATGGGGAACAAAGAAATGGCAGATGAGTTGAATAGGTACTTTGGATCTGTCTTCACTAGGGAAGGCACAAACAATCTCACAGATGTAATAGTGGCCAGAGGACCTAGGGTAACAGAGGAACTGAAGGAAATTCACATCAGGCACAAAATGGTGTTGGATAGACTGATGGGACTGAAGGCTGATAAATCCCCAGGGCCTGATGGTCTGCATCCCAGGGTACTTAAGGAGGTGGCTGTAGAAATTGTGGACACATTGGTTTTCATTTTCCAATGTTCTATAGACTCAGGATCAGTTTCTGTGGATTGGAGGGTAGCTAATGTTATCCCACTTTTTAAGAAAGGAGGGAGAGAGTAATCAGGGAATTATAGATCAGTTAGCCTGACATCAGTGGTGGGGAAGATGCTGGAGTCAATTATAAAAGATGAAATAGCGGCACATTTGGATAGCAGTAACAGGATCGGTCCGAGTCAGCATGGATTTACGAAGGGGAAATCGTGATTGACTAATCTTCTGGAATTTTTTGAGGATGTAACTATGAAAATGGACAAGGGAGAGCCAGTGGATGTAGTGTACCTGAACTTTCAGAAAGCCTTTGATAATGTCCCACATAGGAGATTAGTAGGCAAGATTAGAGCACATGGTATTGGGGGTAGGGAACTGACATGGATAGAAGATTGGTTGGCAGACAGGAAACAAAGGGTAGGGATTAACGAGTCCCTTTCAAAATGGCAGGCAGTGACTAGTGGGGTACCGCAAGGCTCGGTGCTGGGACGCAGCTATTTACAATATACACTAATGATTTAGATGAAGGGATTAAAAGTAACATTAGCAAATTTACAGATGACACAAAGCTGGGTGCCAGTGTGAAATGTGAGGAGGATGTTATGAGAATGCGGGCTGACTTGGACAGGTTGGGTGAGTGGGCAGATGCAGTTTAATGTGGATAAATGTGAGGTTATCCACTTTGGTGGCAAGAACAGGAAGGCAGATTACTATTTGAATGGTGTCAAGTTAGGAAAAGCGGAAGTACAACGAGTTCTAGGTGTCCTTGTTCATCAGTCACTGAAAGTAAGCATGCAGGTACAGCAGGCAGTGAAGAAAGCTAATGGCATGCTGGCCTTCATAACAAGGGGAGTTGAGTATAGGAGCAAAGAGGTCCTTCTGCAGCTGTACAGGGCCCTAGTGAGACCACACCTGGAATACTGTGTGCAGTTTTGGTCTCCAAATTTGAGGAAGGACATTCTTGCTATTGAGGGAGTGCAGCGTAAGTTCACGAGTTTAATTCCCGGGATGGCGGGACTGTCATATATTGAAAGATTGGAGCGACTGGGCGTGTATGCACTGGAATTTAGAAGGATGAAAGAGGATCTGATTGAAACATATAAAATTATTAAGGGCTTGGACACGCTAGAGGCAGGAAACATATGTTGGGGGAGTCCGGAACCAGAGGCCACAGTTTAAGAATAAGGGGTTAGGCCATTTAGAACAGAGTTGAAGAAAAACTTTTTCACCCAGAGAGTTGTGGATCTGTGGAATGCTGTGCCCCAGAAGGCAGTGGAGGCCAATTCTCTGGATGCTTTCAAGAAAGAGTTAGATAGAGCTCTTAATGATAGTGGAGTCAAGGGGTATGGGGAGAAAACAGGAACGGGGTACTGATTGTGGATGATCAGCCATGATCACAGTGAATGGTGGTGCTGGCTCGAAGGGCCGAATGGCCTACTCCTGCACCTATTGTCTATTGTCTGTTGAAAGTTTAAAGTAAATATTCTATCAAAGAACATATATGTCACCATATACAACCCAGAGATTCATTTCCTTGCAAGCATACACAGTAAATCCAGAAACACAATGGAATCAGTGAAACTCCGCAGCCAACATGAAGAACAAACAACCAATGTACAAAAGACAACAAACTGTGCAAATATAAAAGAGAAAAAAGACAATAAATAGGAGCAATAATTATCAAGAAAATGGGATGAAGATTCCTTGAATGGGAGCCAAGTTCAGTGGGAACAGTTCAATGATGATGTGAGTGAAGTTGTTCCCTCTAGTTCAAGGGCCTGATGGTTGAGATGTAATTAGTTCCTGGACCTGATGATCCCTGTACTTTCTTGCTGATGGCGACATCGAGAAGAGCACATGGCCTGGGTGGTGGGGGTCCTTGTTGATGTATACTGCTTTCCCGCGACAGTGCTTTGTGAAGATATTCTCAATGGTGGAGAGGGCTTTACCTGTGATGGACTGGGCGGTGTCCAGAACTTTTTTTAAGATTTTCCGTTCAAGGGTGTTGGTGTTTCCATACCAGGCTGTGATGAGCCAGTCACAGGGCCCTAATTTCCTCAGTGTTATCATTTCAGAAGATCTGCCATGGTTCCAGCAGGTGCAGTATGTGCAATTATGAAGAAAGCATGCCAGCATTTCTACTTCCTCCAAAGTTTGCAAAGATTCAGCGTAACGTCGAAAACTTTGACAAACTTCTATAGATGCGTGATGGAGAGTATATTGCTTGGTTGCTCATTGACCTTACCCCACCCCCGACCCCCCCAAAGCCTTGTGGTCTTGCTGACATTGAGTGAAAGGTTGTTGTTGTGGCACTCCTCAGTCAGATTTTCAATCTTTCTCCTCCATACTGATTCTTCATCATTTTCACTTCGGCCAGTAAAGGAACCAGATTCCTAAGGTCTGTCAGTCAAGCTGGTACAGAAATCTGTGAAGGAACCCATGCAGAGGAGCAATTTCAGTGTGACCTATTTGGCAAATCTGACGTATGGGCCCTCAGAAGGAGCTGCTGTAAGTCACTGCTTCTATCCCATCACTGTCACCGTCTTCGTTTTTAATCTTCTTGTCTGGAGTTAATGGGATCCTTCAATAAAAGTGCCGATTTGAGTTTTCTTTGTACCTTCATTACACTTCAGGCAAGAACTGCTAAGTGAAATTACAGGTAAGATGATTCAGGGCTAGAAAAGAAGATCTGAAGCAAGTTTTTATACCTTAGATACATGAGCAGCAGGTGTTGATTCTTCAGATCTCCCTGCAACAAGAATCCTTCCACCTTACTCACTGACATTTTGTGCTGGCAGCTGAAGTAGGAGATGTGGTTTAAAAACGATCGACTGAATCATGGACTACCAGACTCAGGAGTTATTGCCATCTTCCCTGTTACTTGCTTCTCGATTATGATTACTGGTCCATTTGAAACTGGAGTTCTTACATGAAGATAAATCTTGAGCATTTTTCATTAAATGAAAATTACAGCTTTATAAAACTGCTGTTTATCTGCAAATTTGTAGCACTGACTTTTATTTTTCAGCTGTTTTTGACTTTAAAAAAAGTTGCAAAAGTTATTGGTTGGAGAATGCATCAACCATAATCACTCACTGTTGTAAAACATTGACCTTAGGACATTTCAAGCTTATAAGCTAAGCTCCAAGACCTGAGCCTCGATACCTTCCTTCATAATTGGATCCTTGAGTCTTCACTATCAGACCTCAGTCAGTTCGGATTGGCAACAACATCTCCTCCACACTCACCATCACCACAGTTGCACCACAAGGCTGTGTGCTTAGCCCCCTGCTTTATTCACTTTCTACCGAAGCTGGTGTGGCTAAGTACAGCTCCAATGCCGTATTTAAGTTTACTGACGACACTACTGTTGGCTGAATCAGAGGTGGTGATGAATCGGCAGATAGAAGGAAGATTGAAAATCTGGCTGAGTGATGCCACAACAACCTCTCACTCAATGTCAGCAAAACCAAAGAGTTGATTATTGACTGCAGGTGGAAGAAGCCAGTCCTCATCAATTAATCAGAGGTGGAGAGGACTCGTAGCTTTAAATTCCTTGGCATTAACATATCAGAGGATCTGTCCTGGAACCAGCATGTAAGTGCCATCAGAAAGAAGGCACGACAGCGCATCGACTTTCTTAGATGTTTGCATAGATTCATCGTGTCATCAAGAACTTTGACAGACTTCTGTTGACGCACAGTCGAGTATATCTGAACTGGCTGTATCATGGGTGGTCTGGAAAGACCAATGGCCAGGAATGGAAAAGTCTGCAGAAAGTGGCAGATACAGTTCATGCCAGTCCCAGTCCCTCCCTACCATAGAACACAATTACATGGTGTGATGCCATAAGAAAGCAGCATCCATCGGGAAAGGCCTCCACCGTCCAGGTCCTGCTGTCTTCACACTATTACCATTGGTGAGGCCTCAGGTCCCACACCACCAGGTTCAGGAACAGTTATTACTCTACAATCATCAGGTTCCTGAACTGGCTTAGAAAGCTTCACTCACCACAACTCTGAGCTGACTCACTGACCTATAGACTCTCAAGGACTTTTTTCAACTCATGTTCTCAGTATTAATTTTTTAATTTGCACAGTATGTCTTCTTTAGGTTGTTAGCCATTCTTTGTTTATGTATGGTTCTTCATTCTTCCTGTAAATGCCAACAAGAAAATTAATCTCAAGGTAGTATGTTATATATGTACTTTGGTAACATATTATGTATGTACTTTGATAATAAATTTACTTTGCATTTTGAGAACAAGATACTCCACATCTCTTGTTTATAGGCTTAAAATGATGCTGAGTGACTCTGTTAACATGGAACCAAACCCATAACTGCGGACTGGGCATGGCAGAGCCGGATATTTATCAGTTGGTGCCAGGGCTGTGAGATGTTGCCACTACTGCAGAAGTCCCAGACTGGGTGGCACTCGAGTGCTTCGAGAGTCATTTTAAACCAATCCAAAGACATGAAGTGACAGTGAAATGGTGCCAATGAATATTTTATCATTTTGCATGTCTGAATTAGAAGGCTTCATTTGTTTCATTTGTTAAACACTGCTCTGTAATGCTACTGTACGAGACGTGTCGTAGAATAATTTTCTTCTGTTACTCAGCTTCAGGAATAATTATGTGCTGTTGTTCTCACCAGATAAATCCAACAGGCAATTTAAATGCAACGTGGAACAGACCCGTGAAGCATTATAAAATGGCAATGGCAAAATGGTACAGAGATGAATTTAACTATGACTACCTTTAGAGAAAAATATTAAACCATCAAAATAGTATAATACTGAACAGTTTGCACTCTGTTGTACACTTCCAGCCTCAATCTTGTGCATTCCTTTACCACAGGGTATTTATATTGATTACTCTATGTTCCAAATTAGTGCAAGTAAGGCCACAGTCCAAAAGAAACAAAAGAGGACAAGCAATGGTTCGAGATTTAGAATTTTTTTCTGTTACCCGTTATATTCACAAAGACCACTTTCCAGTGTTGTAGGTTATTATGTTGCATTATCATGCTGCATCTCCGTCGTCTATATCAGGTTCTTGCTGAAGCGTCAAATCTCTGATATATAAAATCTAGGATAACGTGACATCTGATTATTCAGGAGTCTTAGTCTGGTGTCTGGTTTGCTCTTTAAGCTGCAACATAGACCCAGGGTCCAGAGTGCCAGCAGGTTATGTGGCCAGACTAGGGGTCCACTGTGCACACGAGACAGTGTCCGGACTGTGGCTGGGTGTGCAGCTTGAGCCAGGGCTGATTCTAGAAAGTCAGGGATCAGCAAAGTTTAAGGCCAAGACCTGGAGTACTTACCCATTCTCTATAAATTCACTGGAAACATTAGTAGAATACACGTCTGTGTAAAATGTAACAAAAAGTGAAAGTAAAGCATGTTTGGATATTAGAAGTGACATACAGTAATGCAGAAAACCTGTTAGTTCAGTGCTAGCAAGGTTGCAAGAATGACAGATTGTTGAAGATTTATTGTACAGGGTACCAAACTAACCTGAAAGAGCAGATACTAAATCATTGGCCCAGTGCATTCAGATTGATTCAGATAAAAAGATAATAATCTTTTTAATAGATATTTAGAAGGAAGATTTGACAAGGCACATATCAGTCCGATAGAAAGTGAGCCTGGAAAAATAATAATGGCAAACAAGGAGAGGGAAGTTTTTTTTATAAAGTACTTTGCAGTCGTTTTCACTGTGCAGCGAATGTTGTGATGACTAAACTAAATTTCTATATGGAAGCTGTAACTGGGAGATATACAGTAAAAGATCTTTATTCACACTGCCAAATTTCTGGAATGGATCTCGAATCATCTCCTGACACAATGTTTATACCTTGTAAACACAAAACAACAATAAATGATGAACTGCAGTTTCAAGTTACAAATTAAAGCCGAAACAACCATTTCCCTCCAACCATTCATTTTGTGAACCCACTGGCAAAACCCTAATCACTAAAGTTTAGCAACACTGAACACTTTGACTACCTTGCACTAAAATGAACTTTTTTTCTTTCTGATTGTTCTTTCTTGTAAAGCGATTATGTGTAGTTTACATTTCACATGTCTTTCCTGTGAATCCTGCTTATATGACCATAAAATATAGGACCAAAATTAGGCCTTTTGGCCCATCAAGTCTGCTCCACCATTTCATCATGGTTCATCCAATTACCTCTCAGCCCCAGTCTCCTGCCTTCTCCCTGTATCCCTTCATTCCCTGACCAATCAATCAATCTCTGCCTTAAATATACTCCTCATTCTTCTGAATTCTACTGAATACAGGCCCAGAGCCATCAAATGCTCTTCGTATGACAAGCCATTCAATCCTGGAATCATTTTTGTGAACCTCCTTTGAACCCTCTCCAGTTTCAGCACATCCTTTCCCAGATGAAGGGCGCAAAACTGCTCACAATACTCCAAGTGAGGCCTCACCAGCGCTTTATAAAGTCTCAACATTACATCCTTGCTTTCATATCCTAGCCCCCTTGAAAAGTATGCTAACATTTCATTTGCCTTCCTCACCACAACCTCATCCTGCAATATATGGTGCTATGTGCCTGCGATGCTGTAAGTTTTTGAGTGCATCTGTGCATACATGTAAGTAAGTAAAGGCATCCGTTAGTCTTGCGAGACCATGGATCTGCGCCTAGAAAGTCTTCATTCTCCAGGGCGCAGGTCTGGGTAAGGTTGTATGGAAGACCAGCAGTTGCCCATGCTGCAAGTCTCCCCTCTCCACGACACCAGTGTTGTCCAAGTGAAGGGCATTAGGATCCATACAGCTTGGTACCAGTGTCGTCGCAGAGCACTGTGTGATTAAGTGCCTTGCTCAAGGTCACAACACGTTCCCTCGGCTGGGGCTCGAATTTACGACCTTCAGGTTGCTAGTTGTATGTAAACTCAATTTTGGCTTTTGAATGGCTGTAATCACCTACTTAACATTAGCATTTTGAATGTAGGCAGGTAAAGTTGCAGAATAACATCTTTACATTACATGATTATAGCACATTCCAATGAGCAAAACTCCTTTGAATATCCAACACTAGTGGCTCGTCCCCACGTTCCTGAGCACCAGATCCCGGTATCAAAGATATCTGTTTTGTCATACTGTTGTTGAGGGATGACTCCCTGAATGTTTAACTGGCCAGAAGCAGACCAGCTCTGAACTGCACATTAAGCGGTATGGATTTTCCTTTAACAATGTGCTAATACATGAGATGATCACATTTTTCTCTGATCTCGTCTTGAAGTTTTCAGTGAGGACTAATAAATATCCATCGATTATCTTCCCCGCCATGGTTTCATTAGTACAGAATCAGAATGTTTCACTCTCAGGAAGTGGTTTCCGAAGACCCCAGCGATCAGTTAAAGTTAAATTGTGAACAGGTTTTATTTCCTGAAGACTGGTTCGGCAATTTGCAGGTAATAAAATCTGCCATGTTCCTCGTTTCAATTTATATCTCCTACCCATCATTTCATAGCTGTAGAATAATCTCTAACAGAGGATCTAATTGGAAGTCCAGGAGTAGCAGCAAATCAAGATTTGGAAGGGAGAGATTGTGGAGGCAGTGTGGCTCCATCGTGCAGTGGGCACTGGAGACTCTTCTTCTGCTAGCTATGATATTTATTTGAATCTCATGCTTGAGATCACTTTGTGGAGTGTGAGCTTCAAGAACAGCTGCTTCTGTCATGACCCAACAACCAACCACACTCGATAGAGTCATTACAGAGACTCTACTATTGAACTCTAGCAAAAGACTTATATAGTCTTTTATAGGATAAGAGGTGGAAACAGTGGCATGGCAAGGGTTAAAGCAGTGTGTGCCTGTACAGTGTCAGGTCCTTGCAAGAACAAATTCCCATGTGAACAATGTGAAATTGCAAGGTCATGAGTGGACCCAATAGACCAGATAAGATAAAAGTGCAACTGAGGGATTAAATGGCATGCAGCTTCTATTGGTCAACAATGCCTGTGAAGTGTACTAGTGATGTCTATTATTTTGTATGTTGATGATGAATTCAGAAGTGTATAAAAGTTTTCGATTGGGTAATACCTGTTTGAAACTGACAAATCTGAGTGGAATTCTTCAAAGCAGTTTGATGACAGGGGACCAGGACCAGACTGTTCTTCTGCGAAAGTGAATCGTGTTTGCTTGGGAAGCAAATGCCAGTTGTCAGAGTCCAGTTGGCCAGTGACAACAAGCTCTAATTATCAATCCCAATAACTGCATACTTGCAGTTTTTACATCCCTTCATTTTTTTCATTTGGATTGAAGGTATGATTGCTAAGTTTGCCAATGGCACAAAGGTAGGTAAGTAAGTTGTGAAGGAGAGGCTGCAAAGAGCTATAGACAGGGTAAATGAGTGGGAAAGGATTGCCTCATGGAGTATAATGTGGGAACATTTGAAAATTTCTTTTTTTGCATGTGAAAAAGTTACCTAAATGCTGAGAGATACAGAGCTCTGAGTGTCCTGATGGATAGTCCACAGAAGGTTGCTATGAAGGTACAGCAATCCATAAATATTGGTACTTTTTATTACAAGGGAATCCAATTTCAATTGTAAAGAGATGTCTCATGCCATGAGACACTGTTGAGACCAAACCTGCTGCACTGTGTACTGTACTGGTTTCCTAATTTTATGGAAGGATATTAAAGGATTGAAACACTTTAGAGAAGGTGCACTGGAACGATAACTGGATTGGGTGGGTTGGGTTGTCTAATGAGGGGAGATTGTACCTGCTAGGTTTTAGGGTGGCAAGTGATATAACTGATTGTGACGGGCTCGATGTGGAGAATGTGTTACCTCTTATGGGAAAGCTAAGAACAAAGAATCAGAATCAGGTTTAATATCACTGCCACATGTCATGAAATTTATGGTTTTGTGGCAGCAGTACATTGCAATACATAATTAAAAAATTATATATTATAAGGAATACTGTGTGTGTGTGTGTGTGTGTGTGTGTGTATATATATATATATTTAAAATTAAACAAGTAGTGCATAAACAGAGCAAAAAAAAACAATAGTGAGGTGGTGTACATAGGTTCATTGTTCATTCAGAAATCTGATGGTGGAGGGAAAGAAGCTGTTCCTGAAACTTTAAGAGTGTGTCTTCAGGCTCCTGTACCTCCTCCTTGACAATAGCAATGATAAGAAGATATCACTGGTGATGGGGTTCTTAATGATGGATGCTGCCTTTCTGATGTGTTGCCTTTTCAAGGTTTTTCTGATCCTGTGCAGTGGTCATAGAAACATAGAAAATAGGTGCAGGAGTAGGCCATTCGGCCCTTTGAGCCTGCACCGCCATTCAGTACGATCATGGCTGATCATCCAACTTAGAACCCTGTACCTGCTTTCTCTCCATACCCCCTGATCCCTTTAGCCACAAGGGCTATATCTAACTCCCTCTTAAATATAGCCAATGAACTGGCCTCAACTGTTTCCTGTGGCAGAGAATTCCACAGATTCACCACTCTCTGTGTGAAGAAGTTTTTCCTAATCTTGGTCCTAAAAGGCTTCCCCTTTATCCTTAAACTGTGACCCCTCGTTCTGGACTTCCCCAACATCGGGAACAATCTTCCTGCATCTAGCCTGTCCAATCCCTTTAGGATTTTATACGTTTCAATAAGATCCCCCCCTCAATCTTCTAAATTCCAGCACGTATAAGCCTAGTCGATCCAGTCTTTCATTATATGATAGAACCAGTTAGTATACTTTCCAAAGTATATCTGTAGAAATTTGCAAGTCTGGTGAAATGTTATATATCCACAAACTCGTAATGAGATTTAGCCACTGTCATGTGTTCTTTGTAATTGCATCAATATGTTGGGCACAGGAAAGATCTTCAGATCTTTACTTATCCTTGCAAGCAGAGCTGGTGCCACACCTGCCCCTATACCTCCTCCCTCTATACCATTCGGCGGCCCAAACCATCCTTCCAGGTGAGATGACACTTCACTTGTGAGTGTGTTGGGGTCATCTACTGTATCCAGTGCTCCCAGTATGCCCTCCTGTATATCGGTGAGACCCGATGTAGATTGGGAGATTTCTTGGCCAAGCACCTACCTTTATCTACCAGGAAAAGCAGGAGCTCCTGGTGGCCACTCATTTCAATTCTACTTTCCATTCCCATTCCAACATGTGAGCCCATAGCTTTGTGAACTGTTGCAATGAGGCCACACTCAGGTTGGAGGAGCAACACCTTATATTCTGTTTGGGTAGCCTCCAACCTGATGGCATCAACATCAATTTCTCAAACTTCTAGTAATGCTCCCACTTCACTATTCCCCTTTATCTCTTTACTTGCCCATCATCTCCCACAGGTGCTCCTCTCCCTTCCCTTTCTTCCATGGCCTTCTGTACTCTCCGATCAGATTGCCCCTTCTCCAGCCCTTTACCTTTTTCACCAGTGGACTTCCCAGGTCTTTACTTCACCCCTCCCCCTTTCTCGGTTTCACCTATCACCTACTACCTTGTACTTCTTCCTACCCTCCCCTCACCTTCTTTCCCTGACTTTTCGTCTCTTTTTTCCGGTCTTGATGAAGGGTCTTGGCCTGAAACATCAGCTGTTTGCTCTTTTTCATAGGTGCTGCCTGGCCTGCTGAGTTCCTCCAGCATTTTGTGTGTAATACTTTGATTTTCAGCATCTGCAGATTTTCTCTTGTTTAAAGGTCTTCAGAGATGTTGACACCTGACTAGAAACTGCTCATTCTTTCCATTGCTGATCCCATGATGAGAACTGGTGTGTGTTCCCTCGACTTCCCCTTCCTGAAGTCCACAATCAATTCTTTGGTCTTACTGCCATTGAGTGTAAGGTTGTTGTTGTAACATCACTCAACCAGCTAATCTATGTCGCTCCTGGACGTCACCTTGTCACCATCTGAAATTCTGCCAACAATAGTTGTGTCCTTGCCAAATTTACGGACAGAATTTGAACTGTGCCTAGCTACGCAGTTGTGAGAGTAAAACAGCGAGGTAGGCATGCATCCTTGAGGTATGCCAGTGTTGATTGTCAGCGAGGTGGAGGTGTTATTTCTGATCCAGTGTGGTTCACTGATTAGAGTAATTTCCCACTTCAGCTGAACTGAGCCAAAGCTTTTTTGCTCAGAGTGGTGTTGGTCTTTTGTACTCATTTCCTGAAAGGATAGTGGAAGAAGAGTCTTTGAAAATTACAAGAGCAGACGAAGATGGATTCTTCATAAGAACAGAAGTGAAAAGTTACTTCATGACAGAAAATGCAGGTTTGAGAGTTTGCACTCAGATCAGCCATGATGGGGGAGATCTTAAACAATTTTTTTGCATCAGTATTTACTCAGGAAACTGGCATAGCATATATGGAAGGAAGGGAAACATGCAGTAGTGTCATGGAACATATAGAGATTAAAGAGGAAGAGGTGCTTGCTGCCTTACAGCGATAAAGGTAGATAAATCCCCCAGGCCGAACATGATATTTCCTCGGACCTTGAGAGAGACTAGTGTAGAAATTGCAGGGGCCCTGGCAGAAATATTTAAAATGTCCTTAGCCACAGGTATGGAGCTGGAGGATTGGAGGGTAGCTCATGTTGTTCCGTTGTTTAAAAAAGGATCCAAAGGTAAACCAAGTAAATACAGGCCAGTGAACCTGACATTAGTAGTAGATAAATTATTGGAAGGTGTTCTGAGAGATCGGATATACAAGTATTTGGACAGCCAAGGGCTGGTTAAGGATAGTCAACATGTCTCTGTGTGTGGTAGATCGTGTTTAACAAATCTTGTAGAGTTTTTCGAGGAGGTTACCAAGAAAGTAGATGAAGGAAAGGCTGTGGATGTTGTCTACGTGGACTTTAGTAAGGCCTTTAACAAGGTCCCACATGGGAGGTTAGTTCAGAAGGTTCAGACACTAGGTATCCATGGAGAGGATGTAAACTGGATTCGAAATTGGCTATGTGGGAGAAGACAGAGGGTGGATAATTTCTTCTCAGACTGGAGGCCTGTGACTAATGGTGTGCCTCAGGGATCTGTGCTGGGTCTATTGTTGTTTGTTGTCTATATCAATGATCTAGATGATAATGTGGTAAGTAAATTGGATCAGCAAGTTTGCTGATGAACTAAGATTAGAGGCATTGTGGACAGTTAGGAAGGCTTTCAAAGCTTGCAGAGGGATCTGGACCAACTGGAAAAATGGGCCAGAAAATGGCAGATGCAATTTAATGCAGACTGTAAAGAAGGCTTTTGGAATCCTGGCATTCATAAATCAAAGTCTTGAGTATTGGAGTTGGGATGTTATGGTGAGGTTGTATAAGACATTGGTGAGGTCAAACTTGGAGTATTGTGTGCGGTTCTGGTCACTTAACTATAGGAAGGATATCAGTAAGATTGAAAGAGTGCAGAGAAGATTTATTAGGATGTTGCCGGGTCTTCAGGAGTTGAGTTACAAGGAAAGATTGAACAGGTTAGGACTTTTATTCCTTGGAGCGAAGAAGAATGAAGGGAGATCTGATAGAGGTTTACAAAGTTATGAGGGGTATAGACAGAGTAAATGCGAGTAACCTCTCCACTTAGATTAGGAGAGATAAATACAAGAGGACATGGCTTTAGGGTGAAAGGGGAAAGGTTTAGGGGGAACATTAGGGGGAACTTCTTCACTCACAGAGTGGTGGGAGTGTGGAACGAACTGCCATCTGATGTGGTAAATGCAGGCTTACTCTTAAGTTTTAAGAGTCAGTTGGATAGATACATGGATGGGAGCGGTCTGGAGGGTTATGGACTGGATGTAGGTCAATGGGACTAGTGGAATAATGTTTTGGCACAGACTAGAAGGGCCGAATGGCCTGTTTTCTGTGCTGTGGCGTTCTATGGTTCTATGATCTTAAATGGGAGAGCAGGCTAGATGGGCCAAGTGGTTTTATTCCTATTTCTAATTTGTATGCTTGTGTGGGATTTAATGTAGTAAAAGAGGACTATTTCACAATTGGTATTCACCCTGCCACTTTCCCCCTCTGATCTTCTGACTGCTATCTTGCTAATATCGATTGTCATTTTCTGCTATTAAGTTTCTTATCCAATTGGCTATATACAAATTAGGATGTAACAAAAACTGATCTCGTTGAAAATTCATGTAGCGTATTTCCCAGTACAACTCATTCCTGGCTTTTCTCGCTAATAATGCTCCAGTTAGTAACCCCCAACTTGCTTCCATGGCTAAGACCAGTGCAGAGTGCAATCTAAGTTCTCACACTTTTTTCCAAGTAAAGTCCCCACCATTTTTAACAATAGATAACCAACCCAAAAAGAAACTTGTATTCATTTATTTTAATTTTTTTTAAGATGGAACAACTCATGGAATTTTCATGTCTATAGACTGGGGATAACATATTTGGTATTTTGCCAAAGTAAGTTATGTCTTCATATCCGCTTCTTTCTCCTCCATAACACCATCAGGTTATGACACCAGTCTTGTGATCACTGTGAAGAGAAGTAAACATTACCACCTTATTGTAGATGTAAAATCATCGTTACTATATTCGATGTGTGGTCGCCATCACCATCAGTGTCATATGGGATAACGTTCAAAGTCTTGAGAGCTGTAAGTTATGCATAACCTTTGTGCATTCATTTCTCATGTTGAGAAAAGTCACAGGAAAACATGGAACCTCTGTTTATTGCCTTGTGCATTCCTAAATTCTTTCTGAAAATAGGGATTTGTTTTATTAGTCACGGAAGCTTATTGTTATTTGGATCTAAATTTGCAGTAAATATCCACAATGTTAAAAAATTATAAAAAATCACTTCTGAATTTGGTTGGAATGAACGTCCTTGTTAGAACATTGCAGACTTTGGCTGTTCTATCACTTTCCTTACTGAATGCATCAATTAATATCTGCTAGCCATTTACTAATGACTATGGTTTCTTACAATTCAGTGATGTAACTGACATTCACAAAATTTATGTATGAACACTGATACTTAAACCTGACGCACTGCAAGTACAGTCTGTAGTACAGGTGCTGTACAGAAATACTCTGCAGTGAAATTTCACACACAGCGATGACATAATCCTGATATTCTACAAAAAGTGTGAACGATGAAGATTAGTAGCCAATATTGGATTGTATGTCATCCCTACCAATGTGTGGCAAAGTTAGGTCACCTAAGAGTGTGTTTGCTATGAACTTCTGAGGGCAGCCCTTGAACCATGAGAGAGCTGCTGATGTCCTCTAAGCAACAGCTTGGTCACCTCGGTCAGAGACGAGTGGTTATTTTTCAGCTGTCCGCTCTCCTTAATTCCCAGTCCTTCTTTTGCATTCCCTTGTTGAAGGTACCTTCTGGTTGAAATATTAAAATGAGTCCCAGTCTTGACCTCTTCAAGACCCCCTGTCACTGCACAAAGAACAGGAGGTCTCCCCTCCTTCAGGCCAATATTTATCCCACAGCTAATGCCGTAGGTAGGTGAGGTGTTTGCTTGCTTGATTGGTTGTGAGAGTTTGCACAAATTAAACCTGTCGAACAATAAAACACTGACTGAGGGTGTGGAAGGTAATTTTAAAAAACAATGAAATATGCAGGTGCTTATTTTTTTCTTCCCATTACTGTAGGGCTGAAGGACTGAATGAGTAAAAATGGTAAATAAGAAAGATGGAAGTGATTAATTTCTGGACAAATGTTGGCTGCACATCAATCTGATCTACTGCCCTAGATTGGGTTCACTTGATATTATGGAAAAGGATTTTTCCTGATGTCTGGTTATGTCTGAAAGGTCAGGTTTTGTCTGCCCTCTAAAGTAATGCATAGAGTAATGTCATTTTTAATTACCCTAATATTTACAGAGATGGAGCTGTCACTTTTAATTTAGTAATATCTGCATTTCCTTCCTTCATTACTTGCTTTGACGTGCATGGGATAGGTTTTGCTTAATTGCCTGGTGGCAGAAGTTACTTAGTAAATAAGATTATTTTCTTTAAAACATACTGCCTGTGCCTTGCTGTCAGGCATGAGAGCTCTGCTGATTTAAAGCTGTGCTATACTACAGTAATAGCAGCAGAAAATAATTGCATATAAATAATTCTGTGGGGATTTCATGCCATATGGCGCCCTTGCTAAAACTTCCAGTGTTGCATATGGTATTGGACAGAGGAGGAAGAAATCAGAGTGAGTGACTTCTGTGATGCAGCGTCTTGTGCTTTTGATTTTTAAGCTGGCTATTAATAAATGCTCAAAGCAAGGTTTGACGAAGATAAAGTTTCTCTTTATGGTGGAATTTAGGATAAGGACATTTTAAAACGAGAGCCAGGCTGTCCTAAAGAAAAGTTAATGAATATAAAAAGGGCATGAGAAGTGAGAAATCCAACGCCCAAAGCTGCCAAGAATGTCACCACAGTGGTTCATTTTAAAGGGAGCTGGTTCAGGCGGCATGGCAAATTAAACCTGCAGCACCATGGAAGTTCATCATGCCTGTGTTTCAGCTGATGTAGTGATTCCCTCTCCCTTGAATACCTTCTGTCTAAGGTTGTATAAACCTGGGCTTTGAAAATGCTCATCAGGCAAGCATCCTTACAGCATTTTGCAAAAATTCTCAGCCATCTAGGAGAAATGGTGAAGCAAAATATCATCGTGCTTCACACCAATACTGTGCATTTTCAATTGCATGGTTTGTCAAATAAACTGTACTATGAGATTGAATTTCAGACGCTGTTGGTTTATTTGTGATTTAATTGTATATATCTGTATTTACAGGAAATAGTTTGTCGGTTTCGAGCCTTCTATTCAGGTTAGCAAAGAGCTTCCCAAAACCCTGTTATCAGAACATACCTCTGGTACATCATGGTTAACCACCAGTTTGGTGCATCATAACAGACCACTATTTTAAGAATCTACACACAACTATTATACTATTCACACAGCACAAGTGACTGATCAATGGAATAAAAGCCTTCAAACCTGTGTTCTGATTTTGTCCACTTCAACTAATCTTTTCAATAGGAGGTATAACTTTCAGTTCTGTTGCAGTTCAAAACAAGCAGATGTACCAAGGCGTGAACATAGACATTATTTCAGTAACACAGAGCACTGCATTCACTACAATGCCTGTCAGTCCTCAGGCACATTCTGGCCCAACTGCTTTTAAAGGTGTCTTTATGATATAAATTGACAGTTTTCTGATTTTAATGACTTGCAAGATGTTTCTCATTTACAACATTCTACATTAATCTTCAGCAATTAAGATTGCTATACTGGAGTGACACAATTTCCAATCAAATTATTTATTAATCCTTCATCCAAGTCATACAATGTTTCAGGAGGCTTGGTCGAAGAGCAGAGCAGCAGAGATGATTTAGCAGTAAACAATATTTTACTAATAAACTGCCAAAATAACAAGACATGAGGGGTCACAAAACAAGAGAGAACGGATACCTAACACAAGGCAACAAGGTAACTGAGGGCTAGGAGCAACTGGTTGAGGCTGGACGATTCAGTGAGTGAAATGGGGCTGCAGATGAGAGCTGGGTTTAAATAGGCTGCAGGTAATGAGTTGGAAAGGACTGGTAGGTGATTAGCTGGGTGGACTCTGAGGTGCTTGGCTGTACAGGCCTGAGAAGATCTCCCCATCCTTTGGTCAGCATCCGACAGTCCAGAGCGATCTGGATGGGTCTGGTGGAACTCTCTGATGAGTATTTGATCCAAGATGAGACTGGATGGCACCAAAGACCTCTCCTCCAGGCCGTACCCTTCCTAGTCAACCAGGTACTGCACACCCCATCCATGACAACGTGAATCCATCAACTAGCGAACCATGTACGTGTACACTGGACCACCTTCCACCATCCTAGATTCTGGATGGTTTAGGTACAGGCTTAGGTGGGTTGAGAATGGACTTATGCCAGAACACATGGAAGGTAGGTGTGATTCTGAGGGATGGTGGCAGCTAGAGGTAATAAATGAGTGGATTGATGCGATGGGTAATCTTGAAGGGACCAGTGAACCAGGGCGAGAGCTTGCTGGAGTCAGATGTTGGGTAGACAGCCAGACACGATTTCTAGGCTGGAGCAGTCTGGCCTGACACCGCTGGGTCAAGCTGGTGGCAGCTGGTGGTTAGCAGCTAGGATGGCCTGCTGTGCCCTCTGCCAAGCATTCCAGCAGCATGATCCAGAGGTCTGTTGGACATCCACCGTTGGCTCTTTGGCAGGGAACAACAAAGGTTGCTAGCCATGAAGCACTTCAAAGGGCAACCAGGTTCATTAACTCAGTGGCTGATGGAAGACTTGGGAGGGCAATGAAGTGGGCCACCTTGGAGATATAGTCCACCATTGTCATGGTCACAGTGGCCCCATCGGAAGGTGGCATACCCATAATGAAATCCATGGCAATGTGGGACCAGTAGTGGCTGCAGGAGCACAGGGGGCCACTGGTTGGAGAAATTGGTCTGGGCACATTGAGGATGGCAGCTGCGAACTGACTTCATCTGCAAACATGGGGGCTACCGGAACCAGAAGAATCCAGAGTCTGATGTGTGCATGGCTGGCAGGAGAGTAGTGAGGAGTGGGCTTGCTGGAGTGCCTCAGAGCACACGGTCACCAGCACAGGAATGTGGTTGACAGGTGTGTTGGCCAGACCAGGGCCTTGTAGACCTGGTTCTCAAGATCCCAGGTGATACGGGTGAGAATCTGTGAGGACGGAATGATGGGCTGAAGATTGATCTCCATTTCCGTTGGGTTGAACTGTCATGAGGTGCTCACTTCAGCTGAGTCGATAGGCGATGTTAAGGTTGAATTGCTTGAAGAAGAGTGCCCAGGGAGACTGATGTGGGTTCAGTTGGTGGGTCTTTTGCATGGATATGAGGTTCTGGTAGTCAGTTTAGATCAGGAAGGGCTGGGCGTTTCCCATCAGCCAATGTCTTCATTCCTTCAAGGCCCATTTCATGACGTTTAGCCCCCTGTCTCCTACTCCATTACAGGAGTGTAAAGTTGAATTTGTGTGGGAAGATTGCACAGGTCTGTGACTTCCCATCTGGTCCTCACTGGGAGAGGATGGCCCCGGTGCCCACATCAGAAGAGACCACCTCAACCACAAAGGTTCCTGAGAGGTTCAGATGGCAGAAAATGGGAGCTGTGGTGAAGCGTCTCTTGAGCTTCTTGAAGGCATGGTCCAATGCAGCAGGCCTGGCCATCTGTGAGGTAGATAGATTGGTGAGGGAGGTGAGAGGAGTGGCAATTTAACTGTAGTTTCTGAGGAACTGGCAGTGGAAGCTGGAGAAGCCCTAGAAGTACTGCAGCTGTTTGAAGGAGCACGGTCGGGACCATCCAACAATGGTGTGCACTCTCTCTTGGTTCACGGTTATACTTTATCCTGAAAGGAACTGGCATTTTTCTAATTTGCAGTACAGTTGGTTTTCAAGGAGATGCTGAAGGACTGAGCAGACATGACAGACATGATCTTGGAAGTTCTTGGAGAAGATGAGGATGTCATCGATGTAGATGAACACATATCTGTGTAGCAGGTTTTGGAGGGTCTTGTTGATGAAGGCTTGGAAAATGGCTGAACTATTGGAAAGTCTAAAAGGCATCACCAAATATTCCGAATGACCAGTCACTGTTACCATCAGGTAGGAGGTTCAGAAGCCTGAAGGCACACACTCAGCGATTCAGGAACAGTTCCTTCCCCTCTGCCATCCGATTCCTAAATGGACATTGAACTTGTGAACACTACCTCACTTTTTTAATATTCATTATTTCTGCTTGTGCACGATTTTTAATTTATTTAACATAGGTATACTGTAATTGATTGATTGATTAATTTTTTTCTTCTCCTATATTATGTGTTGCTCATGCCGGTGATAATAAACCTGATTCTGATTCTTCCACTCATCGTCCTGGCAGGTGTGGGTCAGGTTGTACAGACACTGTAGATCCAGTTTGGTGAAGATCTGGGTCCCACGGACTGTTTCAAATGCGCTACCCATCAAGGGGTGAGGGTAGCGGTACTCAGTGGTGATTATGCTGAGTCCACAGTGGTCAATGTGGGGATGAAGACCCCACCTTTCTTCTTGACAAAGAAGAATGCTCTTTGGCTGGGCACTGTGATGATCAGATGAAGCCAAGCATTTTGGTGATGTAGTCAATCATGGCTTGGATCTCATGAGGGCAGAGGGAGAACAGATGAGCTCGGGGATGGGTGGTGCCCGGGAGGAAGGCGATCACGCAGTTATGTGGTTTGTGAGTTGGCAGGTTACTGGCATTCCTTTCACTGAAAGCAATGACTAAAGTTGTGGTATTCTTGTGGCAGTCTGGTGAGGCTCAGAATTTTCTCCATTCCCCCGGATTTATTGGATGAGGTCAGCTGAGGTTGGAGGCAAGTGGTCGGGCAGGCGGGTCCTCAGCTCAGCAGTGATCTCAGGCAAAGTGAGGGTCATGAATGGAGAGCCAGGAGTGTTGGGTCAGTCAATAAAGAGGAACTGGATGGATTTGTAGTGTTCTCTGAATCTCAAGTTCACAGGCACTGTGACCATCCCAGACACCAAGAATGTCTGTCAATGGCCGTGGTGCTGGAGGGGTAAGAGATCGAGTCCAAGCTGCACACACAGAGCTCGGTCCATAAAGCTGCCTGCTGTGCCGAAATCCACCAGAGCCCCCTGTGTGTGTAGAGCACAGGGTGTGGAGGAGGAAAGAGAAGGTGAGTCAGGTTATGTTGCTGGAATGAGAGGCCGGGGGGACCTACCAGATAAAAGGCCCCTTGTCTTTACCTGGTAGTGCCATTTCCCTGGACGCAGTGGGCATTTGATGCGTGAGTGATCAGCGGCTCTACGCTAAGTGCACAGGTTGTCTCTCCGCTGATACTCATGCTCAGTGGCGGTTAGGGACCCTCTCTAATTGTGTGCGTTCTGGAGACATTGCTGATGAGAGTCTTGCAAACTGAAATGGTTCTGGGAATGGAACTGGGGTCTGGCTGATGATCTGGGGGGTTGTTCCATAAGACACTTGTCAACTCAGAGAGCTAGAGTGTTATGGCTTTTGAAGTCAGTGGGCACCTCCCAGGTAGACAGCTCATCTTTCAAGCTTTCCGAGAGGCTGCGATGGTAACGGGCCAGCAGTGCTTCAGCGTTCCAGCTGTACTCTGCGGTGAGGATCCTGAATTCCACGGTGTAATCCAACACAGAGTATGAGCCTTGATGCAGGTGAAGTATTGATTCACCCTCTCTCTTCCATTTCCTGTATTGTGGAAAACCCAGCGCATCTCAGCAGTAAGATCTTCATATTGGTTGCATCAGGGGGTTTTACTGTCCCAGTTAGTGGTGGCCCAGGTCAGAGTTCATCCATTCAAGAGAGAAATTATCAAGGCAATCTTGGCCCAATCTGTAACATACAGAGATGGCTGAAGCTCAAAGTGTGACAAGAAGTTACTACATCGTGTTGGGGATCCATCGAAGCACTCGGACACCAAAGTCCAAGACTACGAGGGAGGAGTTGACTGGCGTGGGGATGCTATATTGAGACAGAGCGTTGGTTGAGAGTGGCAAGCAGATTGTCAATGGTTTCCTGCTGCTTCAGGATCGTGTGCTCCTGATGATGGAGGACTTCCTTTAGGCGAGCTTACTCTTCAATGTCAGTTGTTGATTCACTCATCCTGTCAGCAGATGTTCAGGAAGCTTGACTTAAAAACAGAGCAGTGCAGACGATTGAGCAGTATACAATATTTTACTAATAAACTGCAAAGTATCAAGCCAGGAGGGGTCACAAAACAAGAGAGGACAGATACTTAACATGAGAAGACAACAAGGTAACCAAAGGCCAGGGACAACTGTTTGAGGCTGACTAGTTTGATGAGTGAACAAGGACTGTGGGTGAGAGTTGGGTTTGAATAGGCCTTTTAATTATAAATTTGATTGTATATGCATTCAAGTTCATGTGATGAGACTATTATTTATGTAGACAAGTGTTCAGAACAATATTCTGTCATGAGCTGCCTTTTATTGGCCTCTACTTTTTCTTCAAAAAATCTGATCCCAAAAGATGAATAGTGGTTTGAGCTAACAATCAAGTCATTGAATTTTGGAATATGCCCACTCATTAAGTTTTGAAATTCCCTTCAAATTTGGAAAATAGACAAAATTCCAGTAAAACAAAACATAAAAAGTAAATAGGAGAAAGAATATGCTACTAACCATGAGTAACTGTAGTGCCAATTCATCCTGGACACGCTGACAGATAGCTACATTTCAGGTTCTCACCACAATCATCTTTCCAACTGCACTGTTTGCAAATTAACAGTGAGGGAGCATCAGCATCTTTCCTAAGTGAATTGCTGATTTTGACAGACATTACAAAGAGTGAAACATCATTCAGCCTTAAAAATGCAGATGTCTAAATTCTGCTTCCTCTAAAACCAATTCTCAGGACTTCTTTACTTGTTATTGTGGACTTGAACCAGCCAATAACCCTCTCCCCACTACAAACAGACACACAGACACCAAATCATCAAAATGCAGATTCCCATCACCTGCGGTGCATGGTTAGTTCACCTGTTGAAGTTAATAATGGCAGGGTCATGAAGAAAACCATCAGTACATGTTGTGTACTGATCATATAGTGTGCCCATATGGGGCTGCTACATTTTCAAAGGTTTCAAAGGTACATTTAATGTCAGAGAAATGTATACAACATACATCCTGAAATTCTTTTTCTTTGCTACCGTCCACGAAAACAGAGGAGTGTCCCCAAAGAATGAACGACAGTTAATTGTTAGAACCCCGAAGTCCCCCCCAGCTCCCCCCCACACGTAAGCAGCAGCAAAGCAACAATCCCCCCTCCCCCCACCCGCAAAAAAAGCATTGGCACCCACCACTGAGCACTCAAGCGTGCAGCAAAGCAAC
Organism: Mobula birostris; assembly: GCF_030028105.1. Taxonomy (NCBI): domain Eukaryota; kingdom Metazoa; phylum Chordata; class Chondrichthyes; order Myliobatiformes; family Myliobatidae; genus Mobula; species Mobula birostris. The sequence continues at coordinate 210,362,805 of NC_092371.1, read as the reverse complement.
AGCAAAGACACAGACTTGCAGTACCCCAAAGACTACTCATTCACCCTGTATTTGACGTACCACAGGCTCTCTCTCTCCCTAATAAGGGGAAAAAAGATGTCTCCATTTCACAGCGAGAAGGGAGACATAACAAACAACTCCACGGTTTACGATGTTAGAAGTCTGTTGCGTCGCTTTTTCAGAGCTCTATGCCCAAAGATCTCGGGTCTCTGGGCACACAGCCAGAGATCTTCCGACTCCCATGACACGCTAATCTCCTGCTGGGACACCAAACTTCAATCCACCCGTCTCCAGAGCCACAAGATCCCAGGCCTCCAAAGGTGAGCTAAGCTCTTAGGCCACATCCTTGCAATGTCAGATATCGGCCAGTCGTGAAATCGAAGAGCGGGTCCCATTCCTGCAAAGAACCGAAGTCAACATGTTACTCCAGGTCAGGGTCGTCAAAAGAAACCTGAAAGGGAAAAATAGAGGTATTAAAGATGGAAATAGAACTGTTTCCAAAGATGCAAGCAAAGGATTCGCCATTTAGCACTGTTCTAGCCTCTATTTCTTAAGTAGACATCACAGAATCAGAGAAGTAGCTTGACTAAGAACTCCCAAGAAGACATAGAATTGAGGTTAGAGGGAAAAGACTTAAAAGGAATTTGAGAGGCAACATTTCACACAGGAGGTGTTAGGGAGATGGATCAGAGGAAGCTGTAGAGGTGAGTACCATTACAATATTTAAAATACATTTGGACAGGTACATAGAAAAGGTGCAAAGGGCATGCAGGCAAATAGGACAAGCTCAGATAGACATGCTGGTCGCATAGATGAGTTGGATCAAAGGGCTTGTTTCAGTGCTGTATAACTTTATGACTTTATCATTCACCCTTTGAACAACCAGCTTGGAAACAGAACTTCACAATTCAAAAGGATGCTTCCTTACCCTTTTTCCTGATGAAAATTTTCTGTTTATATTTGATTATCTACTGACTCAATTGCTACTGAAAGTATGATTAACCAGGCTAACTTTGCCCATTCCCCAAATTCTCTTAACTCCCTCAATGAAGTTTCTTACTCATTTAGATTTCTTCTACCACTGATTTTGGAAAAAAAAAGGCAGTGGTCTCAAATGTTGATGTTGTAGACTTGCTCTTTAAAATAGTGCACGCACTTAATTCTGAACGGAAGTATTCCACGCTGGATAATGGCAGGAAGAGTCATCCGTCACCTGAGGCAAGTATTACACTTTTGGCCGACACAATAAGGAGACTGAAGCCTGCTGGAGGTCCCCACTAAAACTTTACAAAAAGCTTCTATTTGATAAATCCATGGTGAAGAACAAAATTGGTGTGGGAGAGGATCAGAGAAGCTACTGTGACGGGAGAATGAGCAGGACCAGGACACAGTGAGCCAGTGACTGAATCTGCACAGCTATCCCAGCTTGGCTTATCTCAACACTGCCCCTATTTGATGTAGCTCAGGTGAGGTGAGGGGAACAGGGAGTAGGGGCCAAGGGGAGAGAAAGCATGTGAAAAACCCCTGTTCCCACCCGGCACAAGATGTCTGCAGCCCTGCAACAGCTGGCAAACCCATCCCAATCCACCCTGCCAGTCTCATATACTGTATAAGGAATATCCATAAGGTGGGTGCTGGTAACTAGGGGACAGTCTGTATTGTTATTTTTGAGCAAATTACATCTTTCTTGCTTTTAAGGAATATTTCAGTGATCTGAGAAAATTCCAGATAAAGCTTACCTTATATCTGAAGGCCAAATGGAAATTTGAGCACAGTACCTCATAGTCATAGTCATAGTCATACTTTATTGATCCCGGGGGAAATTGGTTAGGTTAGGTTAGGGAAATCAATCCCTAACCTACCCCCAATGACTTTAATGACAAACCTTTCCCTGCAGGAGCTCAGCTACAGGACAATTCTGCCCCATGGAGAGCTGCCAAATGGATCCCTGCCAAAACAGAGTGTGTTTTAGCAGCAGTATCTTCATGCAGAATAAAATCCACCATCACAACCGCAGGCAAGCTCGTGTTTTTTGTATTCTAGCATAATCACTTTAGGTTGATGCATCACCACCGCTTCTAAACAAATTACTTGTTTTATCTGATGTCCTTAAATCGTTGGCCTCTCTTAAAAATTATGACATAACTCTCTAAATCTTCAGGCTTTTCTGTTTCCACTGACAGTAATGCATTTTGTTGTACAATCATCTTCCTAACATTAAATAGCAATTCCTGTCAAGGATTTGGTTATTGGCTTTACCACCAACTGCAAGTTCATCTTTATTCATAATTATACTTGGCCACTCTGAGCAGGAACACATTTGCATTTCTTTCCATGTGACTACCTCTGGCAATTTGACCTTCCATTTTCATATCACTGAGAATAACTTAAGACAGTTAATTTTTTCTCAATGTGTCATCAACTGGAAATTTGTCATTTTTAGGAAAAAGTGTAGTAATTTGAACACCCTGATGAGAGATTGACCTGCACTCCAGGAGCTGTACTCTGGAATGTACACGAGCCATGCCCTTGGTCCCAGCTGTGTTGAACTCCGTTGAAAAATCATGTTGAAACGACTCGGCGACGGAAGTTGTATTCTGTGACTGAGTTTCCAGATTGTTTATATCTTATCGGTCTTGTCTGAGGTGTTAACAAATGTAAGAGATGGGGGCAGAATTAGGCCATTTGGCCCATTGCGGCTGCTCTGCTATTTCATCATGATCTATTTACCCACTCAACCCCAATATCTCCCCGTAACTTTTCACAGCCTCCCAAGAACCTATCAACCTCCACCTTGAATACACTCAATGACCTGGCCTCCATAGCCACCTGTGCATTGAATTCCACAGATTCAACACCCTCTAGCTAAAATAATTTCTCCTCATCTTCATTTTAAATGGACATCCCTCTATTCTGAGGCTGTGTCCTCTGTTCCTAGATTCCACCACTATAGGCAACATCCTCTCCACATTAGTTTAACAAAAATTGTGATATAAAAGCAGAGATGTTCCCTTCAGTATTTTAACAATGAACATTGGCAAATGTGATCCTGGGTTAAAAACTCTTGTATTCTAAAGTATTAATGCTTGGGCTGAGAAGTGGCAGATGGAGTTCAACCCGGAGAAGTGCGAGGTGGTACACTTTGGAAGGACAAACTCCAAGGCAGAGTACAAAGTAAATGGCAGGATACTTGGTAGTGTGGAGGAGCAGAGGGATCTGGGGGTACATGTCCACAGATCCCTGAAAGTTGCCTCACAGGTAGATAGGGTAGTTAAGAAAGCTTATGGGGTGTTAGCTTTTCATAAGTCGAGGGATAGAGTTTAAGAGTCGCGATGTAATGATGCAACTCTATAAAACTCTGGTTAGGCCACACTTGGAGTACTGTGTCCAGTTCTGGTCGCCTCACTAGGAAGGTTGTGGAAGCATTGGAAAGGGTACAGAGGAGATTTACCAGGATGCTGCCTGGTTTAGAAAGTATGCATTATGATTAGAGATTAAGGGAGCTAGGGCTTTACTCTTTGGAGAGAAGGAGGATGAGAGGAGACATGATAGAGGTGTACAAGATATTGAGAGGAATAGATAGAGTGGATAGCCAGCACCTCTTCCCCAGGGCACCACTGCTCAATACAAGAGGACATGGCTTTAAGGTAAGGGGTGGGAAGTTCAAGGGGGATATTAGAGGAAGGTTTTTTACTCAGAGAGTGGTTGGTGCGTGGAATGCACTGCCTGAGTCAGTGGTGGAGGCAGATACACTAGTAAAGTTTAAGAGACTACTAGACAGGTATATGGAGGAATCTAAGATGGGGCTTATATGGGAGGCAGGGTTTGAGGGTCGGCACAACATTGTGGGCCGAAGGGCCTGTACTGTGCTGTACTATTCTATGTTCTATGTTCATTAAATCTGCTGTTTCACTATTTTGTGAGTTGCCAACACTTATTTTGGTTATGTCTTAAGTCAGAAACATGTGACCATTACACAGCAACAAAACTGAATGCTAACCATGAATCAGCATTTCTTTTGCAATGACTCAGTTCACCAGTAACCAAAAGGGCCTCAGTAAAAGACAGGGACACAATCCTGTTTCAGTGTGCTTGAGCCTACTAGGGGAAAGGCTGTCTTAGATTGGGTGTTGTGCAGTAATCCATCTTATTAGGGAGCTTAATGTAAAGGAACTCTTGGAAGGCAGTGATCATAATATGATTGAATTCATACTGCAATTTGAGAGGGAGAAGCATAAGTCAGTTGTATCAGTATCGCAATGGAATAAGGGGAATTACAGAGGCATGAGAGTGGAGCTTTGCCAGGTGGATTGGAGGGGGATACTGGCGGGGATGACGGCAGAGCAGAGATGGCTAGGAATAGTTCACATGGCGCAAGATGGATATGTCCCACAGAAAAAGTTCTCAGACTGTATAAAAGCCAAAGAAAGGCATATAAAGCAGCAAAAGTGAGAGGGAAGTTGGATGATTGGGAAGCTTTTTAAAATCCAACAAAAGGCAACTAAAAATGAAATATATGCAGAAACTAGCCAATAATGTAAAGCAGGATACTGAAAGTTGTTTCAGCTATATAGAGAGTAAAAGTAAGAGGAGAGTTGATATTGGACCACTGGAAAATGATGCTGGTGAAGTCGTAATGGGGGACAAAGAAATGGCAGATGAACTTAATGAGTACTTTGCATCAGTCTTCACAATGGAAGACACTCGCAGTGTGCCAGATGTCCGTGAGTGACAGGGAGCAGGAGTGAGAGCCATTGTGATTACAAAGGAAAAGGTGCTAAACAAACTCAAAGGTCTTAATGTGGATGAGTCCTGAGAGAGGTTGTTGAAGAGATAACGGATGCATTGGTAATGATCTTTCAAGAGTCACTTGATTCTGGCATGGTCACCGAGGACTGGAATTGCAAATGTTACTCCACTCTTTAAAAAGGGAGAAAGGCAAAAGAAAGGAAATTATAGGCCAGTTAGCCTAGCCTCAGTGGTTGGGGAAGTGTTAGAGTCTATTATTAAGGATGAGATTTCAGGTATTTGGAGACTAATGATAAAATAAGTCAAAGTCAGCATGGTTTCTCTAAAGGAAATATTGCCTGACAAATCTGTTAGAGTTCTTCAAGGCAGTGACAAGCAGGTGGATAGAAGAGAGGCAGCGGATGTCATTTACTTGGATTTTTAGAAGGCATTTGAGAAGGTGCCTCACGTGAGGCTGGTTAGCAAGATAAAATCCTATGTCGTTACAGGAAAGATACTGGCAGAATGACTGACAGGTTGGAGGCAGAGAATAGGAATAAAAGGGGCCTTTTCTGGTTGGCTGTCAGTGACTGGTGGTGTTCCTCAGGGGTGCCAGTATTGGAACCACTGCTTTTCACATTGTCAATTATTTTGTTAAATGGAATTGATGGCTTTGTGGCAAAGTTTGCAGATGATATGAAGATAAGTGGAAGGGTAGGTAGTGCTGAGGAGGTAATGCGATTGCAGCAGGACTTAAGACAAATTGGAAGAATGGGCAAAAAGCGGAAGATGGAATACAGTGTTGGGAAATGTATGATAATATATTTTCATAAAAGGAACAATAGTGCACACTGTTATATAAATGGGGAGAAGGTTCGACATCGGAGGTGCCGAGGGACTTAGGAAGACTCCCAAGAGGTTAATTTACAGGTTGAGTCTGTGGTAAAGAAGGCAAATACAATGTTGGCATTTATTTCAAAGAGAATAGAATCTGAAAGCTAGGAGTTAATGTTGAGGATTTATAAGACACTAGTCAGGCCACACTTGAAGTATTGTCAACAGTTTTGGGCCGCTTATCTCAGAAAGATTGTGTTGTCATTGGAGAGAGTCCAGAGGAGGTACATGAGGATGATTCCAGGAATGAAAGGGTTAACATATGAGGAGCGTTTGGCAGCTTTGGGGCTATACTCATTGGAATTTGGAAGAACGTGTGGGGATCTCATTGAAACCTACCGAATATTGAAAGGACTGGATTGGGTGGATGTGGAGAGGGTGTTTCCTCTGGTGGGGGTATCCAGAACTAGAGGGCACAGCCTGAAAATTGAGGGGTGACCTTTTAGAACAGAAGTAAGGAGAAAGTTGTTTAACCAGAGAGCAGTGAATCTGTGGAATGCTCTGCCACAGACTGTGGTGGAGGCCAAGTCCGTGGGTATATTTAAGGCAGAAGTTGATAGTTTCCTGATCGGTCAGGACATCAAAGGATATGGAGATATGACAGGTGTATGGGGTTGAGTGGGATCCGCGATCAGCCATGATGGAATGGCTGAGCAGACTCAGTGTGCTGAATGATCTAATTCTGCTCCTGTGTCTTATGTTCTTACGAAACATAAGATGTGAGAATTAAAGTAGTCTACAATTACTTCTAGAAGAAGCTAGTAATTGTCGTTCAACACACAAAAGAGTCTAGAAATTGGCCCTCTTTACGGGAGGCTGCTTTGTAGTGCCAGCCTGTGATTTCAGGGGTGTTCCAGGCTGACCCAGTCCCCTTCTTTGACCATCCCATATCCTAAGCTGATCCAGGATTTACTGTGTTTGTTTACAAGGCTTCACTGTAGTTCCCAAGTGAAATTCTAATGCTTGGATTTTCGAGAATTTCTACTATAGCCTCTTTCGACCATAAACTCCATACCAGGCCACAACAAAGTTCAGGGAATCTTTAATGGTATGGAAGTAAAATGCTATGGCCAAACATTTAGAGTTCTGTTTAGTTCAAAAGAGACAAAAAAAGAAGTGAAGGAGGAAATAGTGATTTCATTAAACTAAGCATATTTGGTGAACAAGAAGGAAAAGAATGCTGAAGGAAGTTAACATTTTTAAAAAACCTAATGAATTATAGCATTTGCTCTTGAAAAGAGGAACATGTGACTGATGGAGCATTGTTGTTTGTTGCACATTTTTAGCGAATGTAGGAGATACAGTCAGCGAGTTTGTGAATACTTTGTCAGTGTTCCAGACAGCAATAATGATTGCCTCAGCCTCCAGCAGGATATTGGCCAGCAAATTGGATAGTGAATTTAAATCCCGAATGTTAAAGGTGACGCATTTTGGGAAGTCAAGAAGGGGTATGCCATACTGTATGCTGGGGCATGAACGAATGTTGTATGAAGTTACGGATCTTGGGTTTCAAGTCTGTAGGCAACCATGCTTGACTTCCTGGGTTGGGGCAGAAAATATTAAACGTTCAGAAGTTATGATGCAACTTTGCAAAACACTGGGTTAGACTGCACAAAGAGTGTTGTCTGCACTTCTGACTGCTAAACTGTATCAGGAAGATAATTGCACTGGAGAGGTGCAGAGACGTTCACCAGGATGTTGCCTAGATTGGAGGACTTTAGTGATGAGGAAAGTCTGGGCTTGTTTTGGATCAGACTGAAAGAGGCTGAGTGGTTTCATGAGGCCGAGGATAGATGAGAGTGAGAATGGGAATGTGATGGAAAAGCAAAATGACAGGCATCTGGAAGCTCAGCTTCACCTCATGGGCTAAAGCAGGTGCTCTGCAAAACCAGCCCTTAGTTTGTGTTGGTTATCGAATGCATATTGTGAGCACCAGATTAAAAATGTATATGAGTCTTTGTTTCCTCAACCTAACTGCTGCTGTTAGGTCAAAATTCTTTCTGAGTTTCCTTCTCAATCCATATTCCCTGTTTTATTTAAATAACAGCAAAATTCTGGAGGAACAATTAACCTCTCAATGCATTCTCAATGTTTTTTTAACCTTGTTTTACAGTGGAAGACTTCAATTTTAGTTTGTGCCTAATGTTTTTATCAGATTTCATGAACCTGTATTGTCAAAGCCAAGTCGAGTTTATTGTCATTTGTGTGTACATGTACGCAGAGTTGCAATGAAAAGTTTACGTACAGCAGCATCGTAGTCAATAGCATGATGTAAGCAGCATTCACAAGAAAAACATAAGTTAATTTTAAAGTATACACAATGTTTCCAAGAAAACACAATTAGAACAAAAAATAGCCAAGTTCATTTTGGTGCAAAGTGATGAAAGTATTCATCGTGAGTGATTAGGGTTTTGTTGGTTGGTTCAAGAACCTAATATTTAAAGGCAAGTAGCTGTTCTGTTCAGCCTGGTGGTGTGGGACTTCAGGCTTTTGTAAATCATGCCCAAAGATAAAAGATGGCATGGCCCAGATGGTGGAGATTTTTAATAATAGATGTTGCCTTCTTGAGGCAGTCATTGGCTCCCAAACTTCTTTGGGTTACCACCCTTGGTTCCCAGACCACATCCCCTGCCTCTCTGGCTATTACACACAAACTATAAAACATCTTGATTTACAATGCACCGTGAAAGAAAACAGGAACTGTAAATTCAAAGCAGTGAGAAATAATTGCGATAATTATTCTTATCTATTTAAAGCTACAAATAAAATTATTTCTTTGTTTCAATGCAGTAAAAACAATTTTCATCAATAATTTTAACTATTCACTACCTCAGTGCTTTTTCACCTTTCAATGAGATGGATGGGCTTGGTGCAGTGATCAGCTTCTCAACATCAGGCTGATTGTCACTCAGGAGTTTCAGATCCGCACATTTACTAATTTACAGCATACTTCATTGCTTTCAAAGAAGTTGGGCAACTACACTGAAACCGTGCTCCACTAGATATGATGTTGGAAAGGCAATAAAAAACACCTTGACTTTTGTTCACAGTGCAGGATAGCATTCAGAGATTTCTCTCTGCAACCAAAAATTTGATATGGTTATTTTTGAGCCTGATGTTCAGTGATGTTCACAAATGTTCATGGATGGATTTCGTACCCAATCTGGAATTTGGATCAAGAGAAAATCCTGAAAGCTCTGTGACACGTCTTTATGCAGCTCACCCAGGCGGGCACAGTATACTTGAAGATTATCGTCTGACATTCTTTCTTTCTTTTCCAATGCAGAGAGGCTCAGACATTGGAAAAGGTCGCAACAACCAATGTTGTACTTAAAAAGGGTTAACTTGGACAGAAGTGTGGAGACGACTTATTTGACTTTCATAAGATTCACGTCATTTCCTTTGCAATTGAAGATTGATTTAATTGAATTTTACAAATAATTCCGACATATTAGCAATGTCATGCCTAATATTCTTGAGTTGATTATTGAATGAAGCATTCAAGTCTTCAAAGAATTTTATCTCATTTTCAAAAAGTGCATGAAAAAATCTCAGGCAGTTTCCTTTTGAGACATCTGACTTCTTTGTGCAACAGCAAATGCTCAGACTGTTTATCATTCTCAGTACAAAGCTCTTGAAATAGTCAAAAATTGAGAACCTAGAAGTTGATTTTATTGACTGATAACGGCATTTAACGATTTGTACAGCCAACCAGTTAGGTATTTTTGTGACAAGATGTTGTCTGTGAATTACACCGTAAATGGTAAATATGATAGATACTTTTTTTTTTGAAGGAAGTAGGAACCCTCATGGTGGCACTCTGACATTGATATTCTGACATTCTGACATCTGTTGCACAAGCAGGAATATTGGTGAGCAGAATGCTTTTCTCTTCAAAAAGTAGCTCTCAGCGAAAATATTGCTTTCGTAGCTGTTTCTAGTCCCCTTGCAAATAGCAACTTTTGAACCATCTTTTATGAAGTAAACATAGCAAGAAATAACTATTTGTTGCCTGGCAAAGTTGACTCATCCAACTGCAGAGCGAGTTCTGTTGCCTAAGTATGTTGCACAATGTGTCTTCCACATTTTCAGGAATTTCATCTATTTGTCTTTGAACAGAGTTGCCAATGAGTGGAATCGATTTAATTATTTGGTCTGGTGATTTATGCAAAACTATACTCAGAACCTCCCTTACTGCTGGCAGAATCAGTTCTCCAATTGTATGGGGCTTTCCAGATTTAGCAATGAGCAATGAAATGTTCTACAAAGCACGTGAACCATCACTGTTTTGTTCTGAGGTGCTGGCAAGCATGTTTTGAAGTGTTTTCCATTTTTGAAAGTTTTCATGAAGGGGCTGAAAATAAACAAAATTCTTGTTTGCTTTATCGGAGTGTATTCTCTTCAAATTTTTAAGGTGTCTGGACAGTTTCATTGCCTCACTTGTAAAACCTTTCCACACACCAGACTGTGGTTGCTTGGTGCTGATATAAGTCCATATTTTAGATACTCCACACTGTACTGTCTACATTTCATTTTTGTTTGGGCTGCTTCTGCTATTTTCATTATGGATTAACGACCATGATCAATCAACTCTTCTTTAAGTCTAAACTCAGGGGCTACAATCATTAAAATGGTAATTTATGACATCACCATAGCTCAGGCAAAGCCTGACTCTCTGCCTGAAGGTACATAAAGTGGAGCAACAATATCTCGGTTGAGCCATGGATGAAAGAAATGTGATCAAGACCATTCAAAAGGGCATATTCTGTGAACTTTACCTCATTGAACATCATACCAAACTCACAGGAATTGTGTCACTGCATGATTAGAGTGTGGGAGATGCACTGGCTAACACTGTACCACTATAGTGAACACCAATAATGCACAGGCCGGGGCCGGAAATAACACTATTTCTTCAGGCTAGATTTCTCATAATATGTGTTACATTGTTTTTAAGACCATAAGATACAGAAGCAGAATTAGGCCCTTCGGCCCATTAAGTCTGCTCCACATATCTTCATGGCTGATCCAATTTTCCTCTCCTGACTTCTCCCTGTATCCCTTCATGCCCTGACCAATCAAGAATCTACCAAACTCCGCCCTAAATATACATAAAGGCTTGGCCTCCACAGCTGCCTGTGGCACCAAATTCCACAGATTCACTACTCCATGGCTAAAGAAATTCCTCCTCATCTCCTTTCTAAAAGGACATCCCTCTATTCTGAGGCAGTGTCCTCTGGTCTTAGACTCTCCCGCCATAGGAAACTTCTCCACATCTACTCTATGAAAGCTTTTTGCCATTTGCTAAATGGATTCATCCATCGAATTCTAGTGAATACAGGCCCAGATCCACCAAACACCCTTCAAATAAGGCCTCACCAGTGCTTTATAAAGTCTCCACATTACATCTTTTCTTTGATATTACAGTCATATTGAAATGATTAACATCGCATTTGTCTTCCTCACCACAGACTCAACCTGCAAATTAATCATGAGGAAATCCTGCTCAAGAACTCCCAAGTCACTTTGCCCCACAGTTTTTTTTTGTATTTTCTCTCAATTTAGAAAGTAGTCAACACTTACATTTCTTCTAACAAAAAGCATGACTATACACCTCCTGGCGCTGTATTCCATCTGCCATCTCTTTGCCCATCCTCCTAATCTGTCTAAGTCCTTCTGTAGCCTCTCTACCGTCTCAAAATTACCTGCCACTCTGCCTATCTACATATTGTTTACAAACTTTGTAACAAAGCCATCAATTCCATCATCCAAATCATTGACATATAACGTAAAAAGAATCAGTCCCAACACAGAGCCCTGTGGAACACCACTAGTCACCAGTAGCCAACCAGAAAAGGTTCCCTTTATTGCCACTCTTATCCTCCTGCCAGTCAGCCCTCTGGAAGTTTTTTAGCCAGGGAGTAGTAAATTTGTGGAATGCTCTGCCACAGACAGCTGTGGAGGCCAAAACCGTGAGTATATTCAAAGTAAAATTCTGATTGGTCAGGGCATTAAAGGTTATGGTGAGAAGGCAAGTGTATGGGGTTGAGTGGGATCCGGGATCAGCCGTGAAGAAATGGTGGAGCAGACTCAATGGACTGAATGGCCTAATTCTGCTTTGATGTCTTATTGTCTTAGGTGTGGTACCTTGTCAATGGCCTTCTGAAAATCCAAGTACACAACATCAACCGATTCTCCTTTGTCTCTCTTGCTTGTTATTTCTTCAAAGAATTCCAACAGATTTGTCAGGCAAGATTTTCCTTTGAGGAAACCATGCTGACTATGGCCTATTTTAGCATGTGCCTCCAAGTACACTGAGACTTCATTCTTAATAGTTTACTCCAACATCTTCCCAACCACTGAGGTCAGACTAGCTGTCCTATAGTTTCCTTTCTTCTGCCTCTCTCTCTTCTTGAAGAGTGGAGGAACATTTGTAATTTTCCAGTCTTCCAGAACCATTTCAGAAACTAGCGATTCTTGAAAGATTGCAAATGCCTCCACATTCTCTTCAGCCACCTCTTTCAGAACTCAGTTCCAGTTGATTTATCTACTTTCAGACCTTTCAGTTTCCCAAGAACCTTTTCTCTAATTATAGTAACTTCACATACTTCATGACCTCCAACACCTGGAACTTCCACCATACTGCTGTTGTCTTCCACAGTGAAGACTGATGCAAAAAACTTATTCAGTTCATCCGCCATTTCCTTGCCCCCGTTACTGCCTCTCCAGCTTTCTTTACAAGCAATCCGATATCCATGCTCACCTCTCTTTTAATGAAATTTGGTCAATTTTACTGTGAATTTTTAGTTTGTGAATCACATGCTCCTTTTTTCACTGTACAGCCTCAAAAACATGGAAGATAGTAAAGCATGAAAATCTAAAAATTCAAAAATTGAAACGTCAGCAGTTCAAATGTATTCATCTCCCTTTTCTCACTACTAAGTTGAACCACCTCTTTTGGATAAGTCTTTATTACCTTTGGACATTGAATTGAGCAAGATTTGCCTATTCCTCCTTGCCAGGTCAGATGGGGAGTGGTGCTGGACAGCAATCCTGAGGTCCTGCCAGAGATGTTTGATTGGGCTAAGGTCAGGACTTCTGGCTGGGCCATTCAAGGACATCAATTTCCTTCATTTGAAACCACTCCATGGTTGCTCTGGCAGTTTTCTTTGGGTCATTGTCTTACTGAAAGACAAAAGTTCCCCAGTTTAAGCTTTCTGGCAGAGGCTAGCAAGTCCAAAATGAGGTTGTATAAGGCATTGGTGAGGCCGAATCTGGAGTATTGTGTTCAGTTTTGGTCACCAAATTACAGGAAGGATATAAATAAGGTTGAAAGAGTGCAGAGAAGGTTTATAAGGATGTTGCCGGGACTTGAGAAACTCAGTTACAGAGAAAGGTTGAATAAGTTAGGACTTTATTCCCTGGAGCGTAGAAGAATGAGGGGAGATTTGATAGAGGTATATAAAATTATGATGGGTATAGATAGAGTGAATGCAAGCAGGCTTTTTCCACTGAGGCTAGGGGAGAAAAAAACCAGAGGACATGGGTTAAGGGTGAGGGGGGGAAAGTTTAAAGGGAACATTAGGGGGGGCTTCTACACAGAGAGTGATGGGAGTATGGAATGAGCTGCCAGATGAGGTGGTAAATGAGGGTTTTTTATTAACATTTAAGAATAAATTGGACAGATACATGGATGGGAGGTGTATGGAGGGATATGGTCCGTTAGCAGGTCAGTGGGACTAGGCAGAAAATGGTTCGGCACAGCCAAGAAGGGCCAAAAGGCCTGTTTCTGTGCTGTAATTTCTATGGTTCTATGGTTCTCTCTGTATCTAGCAGCATTCATCTTCCCATAAATCCTGACCAGATTTACAGTGATGATAGTGATACCTGACTGCTGTGCAATATTAGATTTTCACTGCACATATTGCTTCGTGTTGAGATCAAAAAGTTCCACTTTTATCTCATCCACCACAAGACCTTTTTCCACAACTTTACAGTATCTTCTAAGTGACCCTTTGCAAAGTCTTTAAAAGCAAGGATATGCTTTTTTTCAGCCAAGGCTTCTTCCTTGCCACTCTTCCATAAATACCCTATTTGTGCAAAGCCTTACAGATTATGGAGCCATGAACTTCATCTCCTGTTGCAGTCACTCAGATTGACTGTTAGTGTCACAGTAGCCTCTCCTACAATCGTCATTCTCCTCCGGCAACTGTGTTTAGAGGGGTGGCTTGACCAAGGCAGTGTGGCTTTGGTTTCATATTTTCTCGATTTTTTTTACAATGGTCTGCACTGAGCTCCGTCCCTGTGTTCAGTCCCTTTGAAGTGGTCTTGTATCCTTCAGACTTGTGCTTCTCTATTATCATTCCCTGACTTGTTTTGAATGCTCTTTTGTCTTCATTTTGGTTTGGTCTGTTGAAAATCTACCATACTGTTGGACCTTACAGAGGGAGGAGGGAATTATTTTTATGAATTCATTGAAAGCAAGTGATCCTCTAATTTTCTACAAATTGGATGAGTTGGTAAGGTTATAGCATTTTGCACCTGAGGAAAGTCAGCATTGTTATCACAAAGGAGATGAATACTTTAACAGCCTCACAATTTTGGTTTTTAATTTTTAGTAAATTGTTGACAAGTTCCGTAATTTCTCTTTTGATTTGACACGATGCACACTGTTTTGTAAATTACTTCAAAAAGTTCTACTTGAATATATTTAAAATTTAGGAATTGAGGCAGTACAATGTGAAAATACTTGAGTACTTTTTCAGGCACTGTATAGAGAGTAGATCAGGGGGCTAAGTATGCAGTCTTGAGCGTGTGCCTGTGCTGACGGTCAGCAAGGAGATGCTTTTACCAATCCTCACTGTTTGAGGTCCTTCAATGAGGAGGACCATCTGGTTGCAGAGGGAGCTACAGGGGCCCTGATCTTGAAACTTGGTGATGAGTTTGGATGGTATGATTGTGTCGAACACCAGGCTGTAGTCGATGAACAGCAACCTGATGTTTGAGCTCTGGAGCAGATGGTCCAGAGCACAGTGAAGTGCATGGGACAGTCATCATTGAGGCAGGTCCACACTCTCTCCTTTGACACCAGTACAATCAATGCCCTGTACAAGCAAATGGGACCTTTAGACTGCAGAAGCAAGAGGTTGAATATTTCTATTAATACCCCTGCCAATTTGTCCTCGCAGATCATTAGTACTTCGCCAGGTATGCCAGATACCTTTCCTGGATTGACACTCTTGAAGGATGTTCTGGATGTCAGCCTCAGAGACCGAAATTACAGGGCCATCAGGATTTGTATGTGTTATATAACCTAATACTCCCTATCAAAACATGCATAAAAGGCTTTGAATAACATGTTGTTGCTATTTTATTTTTAACTCTTATTTCATTTTATCTTCACCCATTTCTGGAGCTTCCTCCCTGATACCCTGAATCTTGTTAATTCTGAAAAAAAAACCTTCACAAAATTCGACATGATTTTAATCACTTTTCCTAATTCTTGTTTTATCCTTTCTTTGGTCTCCAAATAAACCACCTTTGGAACAACACAGAAGTTGTTACATGAATGCAACTTGTTTTAAGGTTTGACTCATCACTGCTCATAGGAAAGAAGATAAAATCATTCTGATAAAGTCAACAACCCTTCAAAATGAATGATCGCCTTTGAGACCATTGTATGACACACAGGAAGGCTGGAGCAGTGATTACCGGAGCCTCAGAAAGCAATATAGAAGCAGGGTAATTGTAGCTCTTTCATGGTCACCCAAGTCCAACTCACAGTTCCCTGTACAGAAATTCTATTTTTTTAAAAAAGCGGGAAAGGGTAGATAATAAGAGGGTAGATAATTATTACCCTTGCAACTGCATCTTCCCTGTGATGTGTCCAATAAGAGTAATAAGAGTCATATCCACAGTTTAATCCTGGTGGTAAATGCAAAATATTTAGAGAAGCAATCAACGTTAAATATCCAAGCTATAAATGATATCTAATGATGATTGTATGGGAACCATTGATGAGATGAGGAGAACAAATTTAATGAAATTAAAATAGGGCGAATGTTGGAAATCTGAAATAAATTGAAAATTGCACAAGATAATTCACAAATTGGGCAATATCTAAAGTTTATGGTGAGAAAATTGTGCCCAGAAGTTGGACCCATTTGTGCATGCTTGCTGTGCATAAATCATGCATGGGAAGAGTTTTGGGTCATTTTAAAGTGCTTGTGCACTCTTCCAGTTAAAGTCACAAAGTCATGATTTGACTTGTCACATCCTGTTGCAATTCATTTGAACACTGATGTCATTTCTGACAAGTGGGAAGGTGGCAAAGAAGCTCTGTCTGCACCTGCTACCTTTTAACACAAGTCTGCATTTAATTGGAGGAAACCTAAATGAAAAGCTTTTTATTTAAGGCAAAACTGTCCCAGCTTTATTGTTATTTTGGTGTTTGGCGTTAGAGGAAAATATGATGCCCATTTTGCACACAATTGCTGGGGTGAAGTCAGCATCAAGGCATTAAAGTTAATACTTTGACTTGCATCAAATGTGGCAGAGTTGGCTGATGTGAAAAGATTTTGTACAAATACTGAAGCTGTGAAAGGCAGGAGGGCAGAAAAGGGGTATGTTTGAGATTGCATAGAAGGCAGGAGGTTAAATGATAAATGAGCAGGTGATGGCGAGTGAAGTGGGGTTGAAGGGAGACAAAGATTTAAAAGGTGAATCTAATCAACAAGTGGCAACAGCAGAACCATAGCCAAGGCATGCACTTCAAACAGTGGATAATGATTCCATTGCTAATTCTGTAGAGACCATTTTCCAGTTTTACTCAGATGTGTCTGTGTCTGACGTTAATTCCTTGAGGTAAAACTATCTGAATTTCTGAGGAAATGTCAGAGTGAAGAACAAAGGCTAACATTTGTTGTGGGTCATAAATCAATTCCAACCCATTTCTAAGCAAAGGATATGTTGTAATTAAATTATTATTTAACATCACATCCAAAATGTAATTTTTACTTCTTGATATCTTCATTATGCCATGGACTTAAAATTAATAACAGACTTAAAGAGAATTCTCATTCTATCCCAGTGTCATGTTATTATACTTCATCTGTAGTTGATAGTCATGCAGATTCTTGCAAACTTCAAAGTTCTCTATCAGTGAATGTTTCAACACCAGCAATTGAGAGAACATATTATTTTCTTGGTAAGTAAAAGCTTCAATCAGGAATTTGTGAATAAACCAAAACTTGTAGAGGAAGGTATTAAAATGAAAATAGGTGAAAAGTCAACTGCCCAAGTACTCTACATCATTGGGAGTTTCTCTATTCATTACTTGCAAACAATGACTAGAAGATAACAAAGAAAGAAAAATTGAGTATGAGATTTGGCTAGCCAGAAATATTCAAGTAGATAGTAAGAAATGCACTGTGTATTTCAAAAGGGAAAGAGTTGATGAAGTGAATGTTGGTGCAATAGAATGCAATGGTAGCGTAATGGTTAGCACAATGCTTTACAGTATTGGGGTTCGATTCCTGCTGCTGTCTGTAAGGAGTTTGGTGTTCTCGCCATGATTGCCTGGGTTTCCAAAGAGGTACTGACTGGCAGGTTAATTGGTTATTGTAAATCGTCCCGTGATTAGGCTGGATCGCTGGATGGCACAGTTCAAAGGGCAGAAGGGCCTATTCAGCGCTGTATCTCAATAAGGAAAGGTACGTCGCATCTGGAGTTTCTCCGGTTAGCGGACGATTTCGTCCACGCCTCTGTGATGTAGTGGGGAACCGTGTACGAGGCAAGTTACAGCAGTGGTTTGTCATTGCCGTCTGCCGGGTGAGTTTCCAAAGAGATCACCAGCTCGTAACCCAGCACGGATGGAAAGCATGCAGGGGAGCCAGCTGGATTCGAACTTGGCACCTTTCATCCCGCAGTCCGGCACTGATGCCACTACACCACCAGCCGGGTCTGAAAAATAAATAAATAATGGGGAGAATTAATCACAGCAAATACTGAGGTGGTAGACGACTAAAAAGAGCATTTTGCATTAATCTTCACCATAAAGTGCTATAAAATTGGAATGAAAAAGGAGTTAATGTGGAACTCAGGAATGTATTGAATAAATTGTTGGAGCTGCTGGCTAACAAATACCAAGGCCCTAATGCACTTCGTCCTCAGGTTCCATTAGATCAGAAAGTATCAACGCAGAAACGGCACAGGGAGCAGGAAACAATAGACCAGTTAAGTTACACACATCAAAGTTGCTGGTGAATGCAGCAGGCCAGGCAGCATCTCTAGGAAGAGGTACAGTTGACGTTTCGGGCCGAGACCCTTCGTCAGGACTAACTGAAAGAAGAGCTAGTAAGAGATTTGAAAGTGGGAGGGGGAGGGGGAGATCCAAAATGATAGGAGAAGACAGCAGGGGGAGGGATGGAGCCAAGAGCTGGACAGTTGATTGGCAAAGGGGATATGAGAGGATCATGGGACAGGAGGCCCAGGGAGAAGGAAAAAGGGGGGGGGGAACCCAGAGGATGGGCAAGGGGTATAGTCAGAGGGACAGAGGGAGAAAAAGGAGAATGAGAGAAAGAATGTGTGTATATAAATAAATAACAGATGGGGTACGAGGGGGAGGTGGGGCATTAGCGGAAGTTAGAGAAGTCGATGTTCATGCCATCAGGTTGGAAGCTACCCAGACGGAATGTAAGGTGTTGTTCCTCCAACCTGAGTGTGGCTTCATTCTCCCCCCCTCCCCCTTTTCCTTTTCCCTGGGCCTCCTGTCCCATGATCCTCTCATATCCCCTTTTGCCAATCACCTGTCCAGCTCTTGGCTCCATCCCTCCCCCTCCTGTCTTCTCCTATCATTTTGGATCTCCCCCTCCCCCTCCCACTATCCAATCTCTTACTAACTCTTCCTTCAGTTAGTCCTGATGAAGGGTCTCGGCCTGAAACGTCGACTGTACCTCTTCCTAGAGATGCTGCCTGGCCTGCTGCGTTCACCAGCAACTTTGATGTGTGTTGCTTGAATTTCCAGCATCTGCAGAATTCCTCTTGTTTGTGTTTTTAAAGACCAGATAAGTTAATATCTGTCATGAAGAAATTGATGTTCTGGCAGAGTATTTCAGAAAAAAGAAAGATAATTGAGAGAAGTCAGCAGTTTTGAGAAAGAGGTTGAAGGTCAACTGGCTAGTGAGAAACCTGGAGAAGTCACAACCTGGCAAGTTGTGACAAATAGTGTGTCACAGAGATCATTGCTGGGGACTCAACTTTACAATTTATAGAAATGCCGTGCATGAAGGTATGATTGCGGATTTTGTTTAATTGCGCAGTTTGGAAGAGGATATAGAGAGCATACAAATACTATAAAAGTGAGGAGGAAATGTATGTGGCAAATGAAGTTTAATACAGGAAAATAAGGAAAATATTTTGACACAAAAAATTAAAGAAGATACTCTGTACGATTGTACGATTCTATGAATAGTGAGCAACTGCAGTGCTCTGAGATGCAGAGAGATCCAGTACATGATTCACAGAATGTTTGCATGTGAGTAGCAAGTAATTAGGTAAACAAACAAAAGATTGTTTATTGTAAGGAAGATTGAATATAAAGTGTTGAGTTTATTGAGTTATATAGGGCATTGGTGAAAATGCACTTGAAAAATTTGACAGTTTTGGTCTAATTTAAGGCAGAATGGTAATATGTTGGAAGCAATTCATGGTTTACGAGATTAATACTAGAACTAGGTCACTATTAAAAATAAGAAGTTGTTCATTTAAGAGAGAAATGAAGTGATTTTTCTTCTCTCCCAGATTGCTTTGAGTATTTGGAATTTTTTTTCTCAAAGAGTTTGAATGCTTTTAAGGAAGAGGCAGATAGCCATGATCTTACTAAATCGTATAAAGCTGACTCAGAGGATGGGTAGGGGGGCGTATAAAGCATTTACTCATATTCATGCTTTGTGTGGTTGTGTAAAATACATTCACATCTACCACTGAGATTAAAGTGCAATAGTTATGATATTTTTATGTTGCATCTATTTTAGCTTAAAATAATTCAATTTAACCTGATAAGCTGTTTAAATTGAAGACTAACTTACAACAGAGCGCTCAGGAACACATGGCAAAAACAAAATTGATTCAAAGAGCCGTAGAGCTATACAGTACAGAAACAGGCCTTTCAGCCCAACTCATCCAGAGCAACCAAGTTGCCCACTGACCTAGTCTATTTCCGACATTTGGTCCATTTCCCTCTCAGCCTTTCCTATCCATGTTACCATCCAAAGGCTTCTCAATTGTACCTGCCTGTACCACTTCCTCTGGCAGGTCATTCCATGTGCTCGCCACCCTCTGTGTGGATAAACTTGCCCCTCCCTTGGGTTGCTTTTACATAATTTCCTCTCACTTTTAATCTATGTCCTTTAGTTTTGGATTTCCCTACCCTGGGGAAAAGTCTTTGGCTGTTCACCTTACCTGGAGAGGTCACACTAATTGAATCGCCACCAGTAGTGCGTACCAGTCATTTGGCACACAAGCAGGCAACGTTAAGTTGATGTACTGTCGTCCTTGAATATTTGATAAAATTCCTGGAGAATGAAACTTCTTTACTCAGCAACATAAGGCAATCTTAAAAGGCAAATGAAAAAAAGCTGCACATGCTGGAAATCTAAAATAAGAATGGAAAATACTGGAAACACTTTCCAGATCAGGCAGTATCTACAGAAAGAGAAACAGGCCTGAAACCCTTCACCAGCCTAAGTTTTCTAGCACACTGCACAATTCAGGAAAATAATATGGAGAGATTGTCAATCTCAGCTGCAGTTTTAAATTTTAGATGAACACAGTCCTCAGTCGCCAACACATTATTATCCTCTGATTTTACCAGGTAGAGGGGAGTCATAGAGCACTACAGCACAGAAACAGGCCCTTCAGCCCATCTGGTCTGTGCCAGACTGTTATTCTGCTGAGTATCTTGTGAGAGAATTCTTCATTCAAATAAAGATCATACTTATCAGTTAAATGAGGGAATCAAAGTTAAAAATGCTGCATGATGATATATAAACTTAAATAGCCAGTGTTGCCGTGGTAGAGAATCTTTTGAAGTGTTTGATCACAAGCTGCACAGGAATCCACAAAACATCTCAGAATAATTTTATTTTATATTTGTGATGCAGTGCTTTGTCAACTCAAATTCCAGTGCAAGATGTATGTTCTCACTGAAAAAAAAGACCTGCAGCTGAGGAGTTTGGTACCCTACCTGACAGGTCAGATCTGGAGCTTCTTGATGGCAAATGCGAATCTCTGTAAGGTGCTTTAGTTGGGTGGTATTCTGGTCTGCTTGTGGTGCAAACGCAGCCCATCTCCCTTGAGGAACATCTATCAAATATGGACAACAAGTTCCCAGTTGGTTCCCCACTGCTAAAAGAGAGCCAGGTTTGCCTTAAATTATCCCATTATCCCATTTTCTTTCAGGCTGGATTCCAGGTGACAAAGGGGTGTTTTCACATTATTGTTAACAAAGTAGAGTTTACTACCCATCTTTCTCAAAGAAAATCTCAAATTGCTCATCAGAGATGACTTGAAGTCAGGTCTATCGTTGAGGAATTTGACAACGCCAACCCCTTCTATGAAAGGTTCCACAAAGTCAGAATGAGAATGAGTGATTTCAACTCATCTTTTGCTGTCATCCTGCAAGTTAAGGGTTTAAAGTTCTTAATGCTACACAGGACCTTAATCTGTTTTTTACTACTGGATAAGAAAATTATAGTCATAAGGCATGTTGATATTCTCACTCTGACATTTACCATACTTTATATGATTAATGCCATTTTGCCTCCAAAACATGAGGTGTGGGTGCACAAGCAGTGTAAATGTTACTAAAGATGGGGAAGAGAAAATAAGAATAGGAGAAAGAAAAAATAATATCTTAATCTTTCTGGAAATTTTTTTTTTGTTGTTCTTAAGAAATTGCTTCCTCGCACTTATAATTAGTTCATCACTGAGCAGCGGGGGGGTGGTTGTTAAACACTTAATTTGTCAGGTTTTGTTTTTGAAGATTACAGACTGATTCCATTATTTCACCAAGAAACTGCAATTAGAGGTCTGTTAATTGCTAGTATTGAATTCATAACATAGAATAATAACAAATTTGGAATGCAATTATTGTTATAGAGTTTTACAAGATCTACCTCTAAAAACACATGTATCCATTGCACTAGAATTTACAAGCCCTCTGCCCAGTGATTTCATCTGAGACATAGAATAACTGTGAAAAGAATTAAAATGTGGCTACCTGTTTGTTTATACCACTTTTATATTTTCCTTTCCCCACACTTAGAGGAGTGGTATCATTTTAAAAGCAGCCTAAGTTTCCAGAGAAATCCATTAAGACACATTTTCCTGAGCTATGCCTCATTCCATGGGGCTTTTTTATAAGGTTGGACCAGTGTGCATGAGCTCAGCACTCATTTTCAACACTTTGATTTTAGGCCATCTCTAAGACTATATGACTCCCAGTATGTATACATTTGGGTGGCTGTTTTGAGTGGTTTTGTGGCCAATTTTATCTACTGTACAGGTCAAGGAGTAATTTTAGTAAATTTAGTGACGTGTTTTTCGCACTCTGCTCACAGTTCCCTTGAGTCAGATTGGTTATACCCTGTGTTTGTCAGAGTTAAAGCTGGTCAGGATGTTTGTGTCCCACGGTGGAATGTAATCATCGCAGGAACTTTTAGGAGCAGAATTAGGCCATTCGGCCCATTGAGTCTGCTCCATTACTTCATCATGGCTGATCCATTTCCCTCTCAACCCCATTCTCCTGCCTCCCCCCCATAATCTTTCATGCTCTGACTAGTCAGAAAGCTATCAACCTGTGCCTTAAATGCACCCAGTGACCTGGCCTCCACAGCCGCCTGTGGCAATGAATTCCACAGATTCACCACCTTCTGGCTAGAGAAATTCCTCTTCATCCCTGTTCTAAATGGATGCCCCTCTATTTTGAGTCTGTGTCCTCTGGTCCTAGATTCCCTCACCAAAGCAAACATCCTCTTCACACCCCCTCTATCTAAGCCTTTCAACATTTGTTAGGTTTCACTGAGATCCTCCCTTATTCTTCTAAATTCCAGTGAGTACAGGCCCAGAGCCTTCAATTGCTGATCATATGATAACCCTTTCATTCCCGGAATCATTCTCGTGAACCAACTCTGAACCTTCTCCCCAGACAGCACATCCTTTTTTAAATGAGGGGCACAGAACTGCTCTCGGTACTCCAAGTGAGGCCTCACCAGTGCCTTATACAGCCTCAATATTACATTCTTGAGTTTATATTCTAGTCAACTTGAAATGAATGCTAAGATTGCATTCACCTTCCTCACCACCATTCAACCTGCAAATTAACCTTCAGGGACTCCCAAATCCCCTTGCACCCTTTTCTCTGTTTAGAAAATAGTTTGTTCTTTTATTCCTAATACCAAAGTGCATGAACATACATTTCTGACACTATTCCATCTGCCATCTGCCCATTCTCCTCATCTGTCTAGGTATTCCTGCAGCCTCTCTGCTTCCTCAGTATTACCTGCCCCTCCACCTATCTTCATATCATCTGCAAACTTAGCCACAAAGTCATCAATTTCATCATCCAAGTCATTGACATGTAGCATAAGCAGAAGCGGCTCCAACACAGACCCTTGTGAAACACCAGTAGTCACCAGCAGCCAATCCGAAAAGGATCCCGCTATTCCCATTCTTTGCTTCCTGTCAATCAGCCTATGCTCTATCCATGCTAGTATCTTTCCTGTAATCCCTGAGTTCATATCTTGTTTAGTAGCCTCATGTGCCACATTTTGTTAAGGCTCTTCTGGAAAGTACACAACATTCGCTGATTCTCCTTTGTCTATCCTGCTTGTTATTTCTTCGAAGAATTCCAACAGATTTGTCAGGCAATATTTTCCCTTGAGGAAACCATGCTGGCATTGGCAAATTTTGTCTTGTGCTTCCAACTACCCCAAAAGCACGTTCTTAACAATTGACTCCAACAACTTCCCAGCCACTGAGGTCAGTCTAATTGGCCTATAATTTCCTCTCTTCTGCCTCCCTCCCTTCTTGAAGTTTCCAATTTTCCGGCCCTCTGGAACCATGCCAGAACCTATTAATTCTTGAAAGATCATTAATAATTCCTCCACAATCTCTTTAGCTACCTCTTTTAGAACTCTGGGGTGTAGTCCATCAATTGCAGGTGACTGTAGCTCCCCTGTGGTAGTTCATCTTCCCCCCCCAACAGTATCCAAAACGGAACACTTGTTGTTGAGGGGAAGAGCAACAAACGTATTCTGTACTGACTGCCTATTTCCCTTCGCTCTTCTGACAGTCACCCATTCATTTGCCTCCTGCAAATCAGGGGTGACGATGTCCCTGTAAGCCCTATCTAGTTTCCCTTAGGAGCTGAAGGTGATTGAGTTGCAGCTCCAGTTCTTTAACCCATTCTCGGTGCACCTGCTGTAGATGTTACCTGGGAGACTGGAGGTCTCCCAGCATTCACACATCCCACACAGAACAAAACACAACCCCTGGAGCCATTCTTACTGCCCTAGCTGTACACTAACAGATGAAGAATAAGCAAGAAAAGGCTTACTAGTTACTTATGTTGCCCAAGCCTGTTGAGTCGAAGCCAAAAGTCTCCCCACTCTAACACTGTCCCGCTCCAACAATGGCTGGTCAGCTTGCCCCTGCCTTAATTTTATTTGACCTTGCTGATGAATCCTGAACTCTGATTGTCCACTGTTCAAGCTTTAAAAAATGGCTACAAAGTGCTCATTTTCAAAGCTGGGTAAAGTCACCTTTACTTTTTGCCTCTGAATTCCAATTGGCTGCTGTTCAAGCCTCTCATAACCCCATAAACCCTGCCTTTCCCCCCAAAACCTTAGACAACCTTACTGAGCAAGAAACTATTAATATTTGCTTTAAATATAACCACTGACTTGGACTCCACAACCATCTGTGGCAATGAATTCCACAGATTCAGCAACCTCTGGCTGAAGAAATTCCTCCTTATATCTGTTCTAAATGGGTGTCCTTTTATTCTCAGGCTGTGCCCTCTGGTCTTAGACTCTCCCATGACTGGAAAAATCTTTTCCACGTCCATTTTATCAAGACCTTTCAATGCTTGGTAGGTTTCAATGAGGTTGGCCCCCTCGCCCCCATATCTAATCTAAACTCTAGCAAGTACAGGCTGAGGGCCATCAAAGACTCCTCATGTGTTAACATTTTCATCTGTAGAATTGTCTTTGTAAACCTCCTCTCCAATATCAGCAGATCCTTCCTTAGAACATAGAATAGTACAGCGCAGTTCAGGCCCTTCAGCCCACAATGTTGTGCCAACCCTCAAACCCTGCCTCCCATATAACCCCTCACCTTAAATTCCTCCACTAGAGACTGTCTAGTAGTCTCTTAAATTTCACTAGTGTATCTGCCTCCACCACTGACTAAGGCAGTGCATTCCATACACCAACCACTCTCTGAGTAAAAAACCTTCCTCTAATATCCCCCTTGAACTTTCCACCCCTCACCTTAAAGCCATGTCCTCTTGTATTGAACAGTGGTGCCCTGGGGAAGAGGCACTGGCTGTCCACTCTATCTATTCCTCTTAATATCTTGTATACCTCTATCATGTCTCCTCTCATCCTCCTTCTCTCCAAAGAGTAAAGCCCTAGCTCCCTTAATCTCTGATCATAATGCATACTTTCTAAACCAGGCGTCATCCTGGTAAATCTCCTCTGTACCCTTTCCAATGCTTCCACAACCTTCCTATAGTGAGGCGACTAGAACTGGACACAGTACTCCAAGTGTGACCTAACCAGAGTTTTATAGAGCTGCATCATTACCCCGTGACTTTTAATCTCTATCCCTCGATTTATGAAAGCTAACCCCATAAGCTTTCTTAACTACCCTATCTACTTGTGAGGCAACTTTCAGGGATCTGTGGACATGTACCCCCAGATCCCTCTGCTCCTCCACACTACCAAGTATCCTGCCATTTACTTTGTACTCTGCCTTGGAGTTTGTCCTTCCGAAGTGTACCACCTCACACTTCTCCGGGTTGAACTCCATCTGCCACTTCTCAGCCCACTTCTGCATCCTAACAATGTCTCTCTGCAATCTTTGACAATCCTCTACACTATCTACAACACCACCAACCTTTGTGTTGTCTGCAAACTTGCCAACCCACCCTTCTACCCCCACATCCAGGTTGTTAAAATCACAAAAAGTAGAGGTCCCAGAACTGATCCTTGTGGGACACCACTAGTCACAATCCTCCAATCCGAATGTACTCCCTCCACCACCACCCTCTGCCTTCTGCAGGCAAGCCAATTCTGAATCCACCTGGCCAAACTTCCCTGGATCCTATGCCTTCTGACTTTCTGAATAAGCCTACTGTGTGGAACCTTGTCAAATGCCTTAATAAAATCCATGTAGATCACATCCACTACACTACCCTCATCTATATGCCTGGTCACCTCCTCGAAGAACTCTATCAGGCTTGTTAGACACGATCTGCCCTTCACAAAGCCATGCTGACTGTCCCTGATCAGACCATGATTCTCTAAATGCCCATAGATCCTATCTCTGAGAAGCTTTTCCAACAGCTTTCCCACCACAGACGTAAGGCTCACTGGTCCATAATTATCCGGACTATCCCTACTACCTTTTTTGAACAAGGGGACAACATTCGCCTCACTCCAATCCTCCGGTACCATTCCCGTGGACAACGAGGACATAAAGATCCTAGCCAGAGGCTCAGCAATCTCTTCCCTCGCCTCGTGGAGCAACCTGGGGAATATTCTGTCAGGCCCCGGGGACTTATCCGTCCTAATGTATTTTAACAACTCCAACACCTCCTCTCCCTTAATATCAACATGCTCCAGAACATCAACCTCACTCATATTGTCCTCACTGTCATCAAGTTCCCTCTTATTGGTGAATACCGAAGAGGAGTGTTCATTGAGTACCTCGCTCACTTCCACAGCCTCCAGGCACATCTTCCCACCTTTATCTCTAATTGGTCCTACCTTCACTACTGTCATCATTTTGTTCTTCACATAATTGAAGAATGCCTTGGGGTTTTCCTTTACCCTACTCGCCAAGGCCTTCTCATGCCCCCTTCTTGCTCTCTTCAGCCCCTTCTTAAGCTCCTTTCTTGCTTCCCTATATTCCTCAATAGACCCATCTGATCCTTGCTTCCTAAACCTCATGTATGCTGCCTTCTTCCACCTGACTAGATTTTCCACCTCACTAGTCACCCATGGTTCCTTCACCCTACCATTCTTTATCTTCCTCACCGGGACAAATTTATCCCTAACATCCTGCAAGAGATCCCTAAACGTTGACCACAAGTCCATAGTACATTTCCCTGCAAAAACATCATCCCAATTCATACCTGTAAGTTCTAGCATTATAGCCTCATAATTTGTCCTTCCCTATTAAAAATTTTCCTGTCCTCTCTGATTCTATCCTTTTCCATGATAATGCTAAAGGCCAGGGAGCGGTGGTCACTGTCCCCCAGATGCTCACCCACTGAGAGATCTGTGACCTGACCCGGTTCATTATCTAATACTAGATCTAGTATGGCATTCCCCCTAGTCAGTCGATCCACATACTGTGACAGGGATCCGTCCTGGACACACTTAACAAACTTTGCCCCGTCTAAACCCTTGGAACTAATGAGGTGCCAATCAATATTAGGGAAGTTAAAGTCACCCATGATAACAACCCTGTTATTTTTCCACCTTTCCAAAAACTGCCTCCCAATCTGCTCCTCTGTATCTCTGCTGCCTCCAGGGGGCTTGTAGAATACTCCCAATAGAGTAACTGCTCCCTTCCTGTTCCTGACTTATAGCCATACCGACTCAAAAGAGGATCCTGCTACATTACCCACCCTTTCAGTAGCTGTAATAGCATCCATGACTAGTAATGCCAACCCTCCTCTCCTTCCCCCCCCCCCCTCTATCCCTTTTAAAGCACTGAAATCCAGGAATATTGAGGATCCATTCCTGCCCTGGTGCCAACCAAGCCTCTGTAATGGCCACTACATCATAATTTCATGTATGTATCCAAGCTCTCAGTTCATCACCTTTGTTCCTGATGCTTCTTGCATTGAAGTACACGCACCTTATCCCTTCTACCTTACTACCTTTACACCCTTCATTCTGCTTCTCTTTCCTCAAAGCCTCTTTATATGTTAGATCTGGCTTTACTCCATGCACTATACTTGCAGTTCTCTCATGACCTTTATCCTCCTCCACCTCACTATCTGCTCTAACACTCTGGTTCCCCTCCCCCTGCAAATCTAGTTTAAACCCCCCCCCCCCCCGGAGCAGCACTAGCAAACCTTCCTGCAAGAATGTTAGTCGCCTTCAGTTCAGGTGCAACCCATCCTGTCGGAAAAGGTCTCACCTTCCCTGGAACAAGGCCCAATTGTCCAAAAGCATGAAGCCCTCCCTCCTGCACCATCTCCTTAGTCACGTATTTAGCTGCATTATCTTCCTATTTCTAGCCTCACTAGCACGTGGCATGGGTAGCAATCCTGAGATTGCAACCCTGGAGGTCCTGTCCTTCAACTTTGCACCTAACACCCTAAACTCTCTTTGAAGGACACCCTCCCTCTTCCTATCCACGTCATTGGACCACGACATCTGGCTGCTCACCCTCCTTCCTGAGAATACTGAGAACTCGATCCGAGATATCGTGGACCCTGGCACCAGGGAGGCAACAGACCATCCGGGATTCTCGATCTCTCCCACAGAACCTCTTATCTGTCCTAACTATCAAATTCCCTATCACTACTGCTCTCCTCTTTTCCCTCCTTCCCTTCTGAGCTGAAGGTCCAGTCTCGGTGCCAGAGACGCAACCACTGCAACTTGTCCCTGGTAGGTCGTCCCCACCAACAGTATCCAAAACGGTATACTTTCTATTGATGGGAATGGCCACAGGGGTGCTCTGCTCATTCTGTCTATTCCCCTTCCCTCTCCTGACAGTCACTCAGCTACCTGTCTCCTGACTTTTAGGGGTGACTATCTCCCTGAAACTCCTGTCTATTTCTGCCCCTGCCTCATGAATGATCCGAAGTTCATCCAGCTCCAGCTCCAATTCCCTAACTTGGTTTGTCAGGAGCTGCAGCTGGATGCACCTTTCGCAGGTGTAGTCATCAAGGACAATTGTGCTCGCCGTGACTTCCCACATACTGCAAACGGAGCACTCAACTGCCCTAACTGCTGCCTCCATTACCTACTCCTAAGTTAATTAGAGTTATTAAAGGAACTTACCTGGCCTTACCTCACTGGGAGCAGGCTCGTCCTCAGCCTCTGCTCGCCGAAGCCTCTCGAGCCAAAGCCTTCCTACTCTGTCTCCCACTACTCCGTCGCCCGCTCCGTTAAACTGCTCGCTTTTTAAACTCTCCAGCTGTCTCACAGGCTGACTTTCACGCACTTGTGCAGTCATGCCCCGTTCAAACTGCCGAAGAAATGACTGCCCCTTCTCAATCTGCTCGCTTTTTAAACTCTCCCGCTGTCTCACAGGCCGACTTTCACGCGCTTGCGCAGTCGTGCTACGTTCAAACTGCCGAAGGAAAGCTCTTTCGGCTTTTAGCATGGGGCTTTTAAGTTCTATCAGGTTCAAGTTTAACATTTGTGCTTACTCTGAACTGGAGAGGGTCACTTTAGTCGCAGTTACTGTTATTAGACTTTAAGTGAGAGATGTGGATGTCACGCCTGATGCTGATCCAATCAACTATCTTCCATTATTTATTTAACTGTGAACGTTCCAGGACCATTCTGCTGCCTGCAACTTTCCAGACTTACTGAAGAAATAAATGGTTCCAATGCCCACCCGAGAGGGCTGATTCCTGATTCTACAGATGGGAATAAAGAATGATGGAATTCACTCTAAAATTCAGGATTATTATGTCTGTTTTGAAAAAGAGACAGTTAATTAGTACAGACACAATTCAGCACATTTTTGAAAATTATTCAGAACAAGAAGCCACAGGAGGAAGAGGTGAATAATTACAGATGCCTCTTCAGTTCCCTGGGGATTGAGGGGGAAAAATGCAGTCAAATAAATGAGAAGCCTTTCAATAAATGATGCAGTTGCAGAAGGTCGTCCATGTTGGGAAAACCTTACTGCGGAGGGAATCAATGGGAAGCAGCTCGTTCGTGAGCCCGGCTTGGATTTGCCATTTCATTGCTTCCATTTTAAATTGACTGGATTATGTTGCTGCTGCTAGAACCCTCAAAATTGATTCAGCCTCAGGAACAGAGCAGCAATGAGCAGCTTCACGCTGAGATCATTTCTAATGTAATTTAACCATGCAGCCGTGGGCCTTGCAAGGCCAAGAGGGTCAACCCACCGACTGTTCAGCAGCAGGCAAGTGAAGGGAAATACTTACTGGATTTCACATAGTGTTTGGCAAAGGAAATTGGGAGCTATGTCTTGAATCAGGCTGGAAGTGTAGGGCGACAAGGTCTGCAAGATTTGTAACTGAATTAAGAATATATCTTAGGTGCATTTATATAGTTCTTGCATTTAATTCAGTACTCGTTACAATGGTCTCACACACACACACACACACACACACTCACACAGTAGCAGTCTGCATAGTGAATCAGACTCCTGTCGGAACACTTCAGTATTTTCATTGCCATATACGGTCTGAAGCACTGGAACTGTAATGCTGTAAATCCGGAATATTCCCTCCAGCATTATAAATTATTAAATTCTACAGATATTTTATGCCCAGTTGCATTTGATGAGAAAAAGAAGAAATAAAAAATGCAAGGGTTAAAAATGTGATAATGTGCTCGTTATATTAGGTGAACATTTTCACACAAATATCCTACTCTAGAACAGTACCCTCCCCCTGTGGACTCTGTTTGTACTTCTTGGTGCCTGAGTAAAGCAGCCACCATAATTAAAGACTACATTCACTCTCTTCTCCCTTTTCCCATCGGGCAGAAGAAACAAAACCTTGAAAGAACAGTCCACCAGGCACAAGGACTGCTTCTACCCCACTGTTACAAGACTGTTCCCTAGTACAGTAGATGGAATTTTGACCTCACAATCTACCTCGTTAGGACCTTGCACCTTATTGTCAGCCCCACGGCACTTTATTCTGCTTCTGTTATTGATTTACCTCGTGTTACCTCAATGCGTTGTGTTATGTTTTGATATGCTTGAACAGTATGCAAGACAGGTTTTTCACTGTACCTCGTACATGTGACAATAATAATAAGCCAATTCCAGTACAGCACAGGAACAGGCCTTTTGTCCCATGATGTAATTAGACCGTAAGATATTGGAGCAAATCAAGCCCCAGTCTTCAGCCTTCTCCCCGTAACCCTTCATGCACAGACTAATCTAGAACCTGTCAACCTCTGCCTTAAATACACCCAATGACTTGGCCTCCACAGCCACCTGAGGCAATGAATGCCACAGATTTGCCATTTGCCATCCTCTGGCTAAATACATTCCTCCTCCTAGATGTCCACTCTAATAGGACATCCCTCTATTCTGAGATAAAGATACGGAAGGCGCTGGCGTGGAGGGCTATGAACAACATGAAGGAAATCTGGAAGTTGAACCTGACCAGAGGACTTAAAAAGAGGATTTTCTTAGCAGTCATAGAGTCCATTCTCATGTACGGATGCGAGACGTGGACACTCACCAAGACGATGCAAAAGTCTCTAGATGGTTGCTATACATGAATGCTCCGGATGGCTCTTGATGTGAGTTGGCAACAGCACATGATGGACGTCGAGCTCTATAACAACCTACCAATACTCACCACTAAATCGAGGCGAGAAGACTGCAACTAGCGGGGCACTGTCTACGCCACCTCGAGCTACCTGCCAGCCTAGTCATCATATGGGAGCCCAAGCATGGGAGGGTGAACCCTGGGCGCCCTCCCAAGACTATGGTCAACACGCTCCTAGAAGACAGCGGCTCGGCTAATGTAGATGAACTGAACACACTGATGAGGGAGAGGGAGAAGTGGAGAGTCCGTCATCGTGCTCGACGCCGGCCCCCTAGGCCTGAGTCGACGTAGTAGTAGTCTATTCTGAGGCCGTGACCTCTGGTCTTAGATGCCGTACTAATCAAGGTACCAAGACCTCACATGGCCTATATCCTTCCATTCTGCACATATTCCTGTGTCTGTCTAAGCCTCCTTAATGCCTCTGTTGAATCTATCTCCACCACCAGCCCTAGCAGTGAATTCCAGGCATCATCTTTGAGCAAAGTTCAAATGAAAACAATTAGTTCTTATGTTTTCATTACAGGATGGTGATCCTTTGATAGATTGTTGCAATTTTCAAAACATGCACTATGTAATTGCATTAATTTGAGTTCTAAGCTCAAGGAACAGTCTACTAGGTTGCAGGGTGAGGAATAAATTGTTGTTTCAGTGCTTGCCTGCCAGAGGGGGCTGAATCCTGATTCTGGAGGTGTGAACAAAGAATCAATTTGGAAGTTGGAATTCTACAGCATTCATTTTGCACCCTAAGACGAAGGATTGTTGAGTCTATTTTGAAAAAAATTTAATTAGAACTGTCACAGTTCAGACACAAATTTGGAGGGTTTTTTTAAAATGCTGCTAAAAATAATTCCTAACAATCAGCCTACACTGGTGTTTTCCTAATCAAGAGATTCTGTTCGTGTTACTGCTCAACATAATAGGCCCTTCCAGCCCTTTGACCCACACCACCCAGCGATCACCCATTTTAATCCAGTCCTAATCAGGACTGACGAAGGGTCTTGGCCTGAAACGTCGACTGTACCTCTTCCTAGAGATGCTGCCTGGCCTGCTGCGTTCACCAGCAACTTTGATGTGTGTTGCTTGGAGGGATGGGTTAGTACATTTGCTGATGACACAGAGATTGTGGATGTTGTGGATAGTGTGGAGGGCTGTCAGAGGTTACAGCGGGACATTGATAGGACGCAAAACTGGGCTGAGAAGTGGCAGATGGAGTTCAACGCAGGTAAGTGTGAGGTGGTTAATTTCGGTAGGTCAAATATGATGGCAGAATATAGCATTAATGGCAAAACTTCTGGCAGTGTGGAGGATCAGAGGGATCTTGGGGTCCGAGTCCACAGGACACTCAAAGCTGCTATGGAGGTTGACTCTGTGTTTAAGAGAGCATACGGTGCATTGGCCTTCATCAACCATGGGATTGAGTTTAAAAGCCGAGGGGTAATGTTGCAGCTATATGGGACCCTGGTCAGACCCCACTTGGAGTACTGTGCTCAATTCTGGTCGCTTTACTACAGGAAGGACGTGGAAACCATAGAAAGGGTGCAGAGGAGATTTACAAGGATGTTGCCTGGATTGGGGAGCATGCCTTATGAGAATAGGTTGAGTGAACTTGGCCTTTTCTCCTTGGAGCGACGGAGGATGAGAAGTGACCTGATAGAGGTGTACGAGATAATGAGAGGCTTTGATCGTGTGGATAGTCAGAGGCTTTTTCCCAGGGCTGAAATGGCTAGCACGAGAGGGCACAGTTTTAAGGTGCTTAGAAGTAGGTATAGAGGAGACGTCAGGGGTAAGTTTTTTACACAGAGAGTGGTGAGTGCATGGAATGGGCTGGCAGCGGTGGTGGTGGAGGTGGATATGATAGGGTCTTTCAAGAGACTCCTGGATGGCTACATAGAGCTTAGAAAAATAGAGGGCTATGGGTAAGCCTAGTAATTTCTAAGGTAGGGACATGTTCGGCACAGCTTTGTGCGCCAAAGGGCCTGTATTGTGCTGTAGGTTTTCTATATTCCTATGTTTCTGTAATTGACCATAATGGTAATGGATGCTGTCTTCACAGAAACTTTTAAAAATTAACATTATAAAATATTGGCACATCTAGAACTGAAATACCTTCTTCAGTTTGAATTGGAATGCTGACTAGAACAGACACATCCTAACATGCAGTTCTTTGAAATATAAGATGTTGCCTCTCTTGCACTGAGGACTGCATAGGAAGCTCATTGTGGTTAACTTTATGATCCAAATGGAGAATGGGAATGTTGCCTATTGACTGAAATATGGATTTGAATCCACCCCCGCTGGTGGTGAAGGAGTCTCCAACTCTGAAGAGTTTCATAAACACTTTCTGCCCAACAGCGTTCCTTGTAGTTTCAGATCTTGAACAATAGTTTGCTCACCTCTGCAAAATTTGCATGGCATAGATTGCATATGGTGTGGAAGGGAACTGCAGATCACCATTACAATTCTGAAATAAAAATAGAACCTCCCATGGAGCAGACATACACAGAGCAGGACGATAGGACCATAAGACCAGAAGGCCATTTGGCCCATCGTGCCTTCTCCACCATTCCATCATGGCAAAACCACTTCCCTCTCAACCCCATTCTCTTGCTTTCTCACTGTAATCTTTGATACCCTTTCTGATCAAAAACCTAGCAACCTCTGCTTTAAGTATACCCAGTAACTTGGCCCCCTGTAGCTGTCTGTGCCAATGAATTCCACAGATTCGCCACAGGTTCTGAACAAAGAAATTCCTCCTCTGTCCTAAAGGGACATCTTTATATTCGGAGACTGTGCCCTCTGTTCCATGACTCCCCCATTAGAGAAAACATCCACATCCATTTGATCTCGGCCTTTGAATATCCAATAGATTCCAATGAGATCCCCCCCCCACTCCAGCGAGTACAGGCCCAGAGGCATCATATGCTCCTCCTCTGTTAACCCTTTCATTCCTGGGATCATTCTCGTGAACCTCCTCTGGACCCTCTCCAATGCCAGTACAAACTATCTTAGATAAGGAGTCCAAAACTGCTCACCATGCTCCAGACGTGGGGGGAGGGGAGGAAGAACCACAAGGTGAAAGGTGAAACCGGGAGGGGCGGGGGGAGTAAAGAGCTGGGAAGTCGATCGGTGAAAGAGATACAGGGCTGGAGAAGGGGGAGTCTGATAAGAGTGGACAGAAGGCCACGGAAGAAAGAAAAGAGGGAGGACCACTAGAGGGAGGTGACAGGCAGGTAAGGGGATATGGTGAGAGAGGGAAATGGGAATGGGGAATGGTGAAGGTGAGCCGGTGGGGGGGGGCACATTACTGGAAGTTCGAGAAATCGATGCTCATGATATCAGGTTGGAGGCCACCCAAGTGGAATATAAGGTGTTGCTCCTCCAACCTGAGTGTGGCCTTTTCACGATAGTAGAGGAAGCCATGGACTTACATGTCAGAATAGGAATGGGAAGTGGAATTAAAATGGATGGCCATTGAGGAATCCTGCTTTCCCTCCCCAATAGACAAGAGGTCACACCGGGAGCACTGGATACTGTAGATGACCCTAACGGACTCACAGGTGAAGTGTTGCTTCTCCCAGAAACACAGTTTGGGGCCCTGAATGGTAGTGAGGGAGGAGGTGTAGGGGCAGGTGTAGCATTTGTTCCACTTGCAAGAAGAAGTGCTAGGAAGAAGATCAGTGGGGAGGGATGAATGGACAAGGGATTCGTGTAGGGAGAGACCCCTGTGGAAAGCAGAAAGTGGCGGGTGGGAAGGATGTGCTTGGTGGTGGGATCCTGCTGGAGATGGCGGAAGTTATGGAGAATTAGGTACTGGGTGCAGAGGCTGGTGGGGTGGTAGGTGAGGACAAGGGGAACCCTATTCCTTGCAGGGTGATGGGAGGATGGGGTGAGGGCAGATGTGTGCGAAATGGAAGAAATGTGGTTGAGGGCAGCGTTAATGGTTGAGGAAGTGGGAAGCTCCTTTCTTTGAAAAAGGAGGACATCTCCTTAGTTCCAGAATGAAATGTCTCATGCTGAGAATAGATGTGGTGGAGCCAGAGGAATTGAAAGAAGGAGGTGGCGTTTTTGCAAGTAACAGGGTGGGAAGAGGTATAGTTCAGGTAACTGTGAGAATCAGTGCGTTTGTAACAGACATCAGTAGATAAGCTGCCTCCAGAAATAGAGACAGCAAGATCGAGAAAGGGGAGGGAAATGTCAGAATTGGATCTGGTAGATCTGAGGGCAGGGTGGAAGTTGGATGCAAAGTTAATGAAGTCATTGAGCTCGGTATGGGTGCAGGAAGCAACACCAATGCAGTTGTCGATGTAGCCCAGGAATAGTTGGAGAGCAATACTAGTGTAAGCTTAGAATGAAGACTGTTTCATGTAGCCAACAAACAGGCAGGCAAAACTGGGACAATGCGAGTGCCCATGACTAATCCTTCTGTTTGAAAGAAGTGGGAGGAGCTGAAGGAGAAATTATTGAGAGTGACAAGTTCTGCCAGACAGACGAGGATGGTGGTGGAGGGGAACTGGTTGGGTCTGATGTCCAGAAAGAAATGGAAAGCTTTGAGGTCTTCCTGGTGGGGGATGGAGGTGTATAGGGACTGGACATCGATGGTGAAAACAAGATGATTGGGACCAGGAAACCTGAAGTTATTGAAAGGATCAAGACTCTATCATAAACTAGGAAATTATAGGCCGGTGAGTCTGACGTTAGTTGTGGAGGAGATTTCATAGAGGTATGAGAAAATTATGAGGGATATATATATTGTAAATGCAAGTAGGCTTTTTCCACTGAGGTTGGGTGGGACTAGAACAAGAGGTCATGGGTTAAAGGTGCAAGGGGAAAAGTTTAAGGGGAACATGAGGGAGATCTTCTTTACTCAGAGGGTAAAGAGAGTGTGGAACAAGTCGTGCATGCAAGTCCAGTAATATTCAGTTTAATTCAGTTCAGCACTGCACAGGGCCACAGGGCTTTCACCAAGGCGCCCCAGTCTGCATCAATCCCACCGATCAAGAAGAACAAAGAAAAAGTAACCAAAAGCCAGAAGCACATGCAACATGAACCTCAAGGTCCTCCAAAACAGCCACGAGTCTCACCAATAAATCCTTGCAACATGAATCCCAAGACTCCTGCACTTCCTCCCAACAGCAGCTATCGAGGGGGGAGAAGACGAATGCTCAAACATAGTCAGACAGCACCAAACACCCGCCCGTCATCTGCTCTCGTCCTCATCGACTACAACCTTGCTCAGCGCCTCTGTTGGAGAGAAGCAGTGGAGACAGTCATGGGCTCACACCCCGGCTCCAGGCTTCTCGGCCTCCAGGATAACACTCCACTCCAAACCTCACCGACTCCCTCAGAGACAGCAAAGTGCCAGATTGCTCAAACAGCCCAAAAACACACCATCAAAATGTAAGTCACAGGTTCCAGTCACACACAGTTTAGGATTAGAATCCTATTTCAAAGAAGTAGCTTCATGAACTGTTTGTAGAATGTTGTGTTGGTCATATTGTTCACTTGTGCCATCTTGAAGAAACACCTCCTGTACCAGTGTTTAAAGTGGCCAGTGAGTGTACATTTGTGGTCTTCTGCTGCTGTATCCCATCCACTTCAAGGTTTGACATGTGTGTCCAGAGGGAGTTGCTCTTCTGTACATCACTGCTGCAATGTGTCATTATTTGCGTTGCTGTCACCTTCCTGTCAGCCTGAACCAGTCTGGTCTCCACTGACCTCTCTCATTAACCAGGCCGAAAATTTCTCGGTTTATTCTTCGAGCCTTTTGTAAACAATGGAACAACATTAACTATCTTCCAATCCTCTGTCACCTCGCCTGTTGCTAAAGATGTTTTAAATATCTTTGCAGGCGCCCCTGCAATTTCTGCACTAGCCTCCCGCGAGGTCCAGGAGAACACCTTGTCAGGCCCTGGGGATTTATCCACCTTAAGTTTTCCTCAAGACGAGCTCTCCAGCCTGCCCTGTCTAAGCACTGTCATGTGGATCACATTATTACAGATGGGTACCCACTGATCAGATGACTAAGTGGCCTGTCTCCATCCTGTCTGACTCTCTGACGATGACATTATTTATCATCCTGTGCTTATATAAATTTGATTCCTGGTTATAAGGTGAAAGCTGTGGTAAATTTGAATGAAGGAAACTTGAAATACTTTCCCTCTGGTGTCTGGTGATAGAATAATAGATAAGAATTCTTGCTGGAAGCTGACTGGATTTTTTTATGAACCATATGCTAAGAATAAATAGCAAGATCTTTGTGGTGTAAGTGCCTTGTCAAATTAAAGGCATCTGCCCACCAAAGTGGCGAACTCATGTCCTTAACCCCCAAAGGAGTCACAAACTGAATATTCCTACTTTACATGATCAATGATGTAGTTATCTGTTGCATGCTCAGTACATCCAGTCTCATTATTGATGAAAACAAAGGCAAAATATAGAATCGCCTTGCAGCCTTGTCCTATATTCTATTCAAGAGCTACAGTGGTATGATTTATTTTCGACAGAAACTATTCGCAACAAAAAAGGAATTAGAACATAGAGCATTAAATCTACAACACATTACTGGCCCTTCAGCCCATAATGTTGTGCCAACAATGTAACCTACTCTAGAAACTGCCTAGAATTTCCCTACTGCAGAGCTCTCTATTTTTCTAAGCTCCATGTACCTCTCCAAGAGTCTCTTAAAAGACCCTATTGTATCCAGCTCTACCACCATCACTGGCAGTGCATTCCATGCACCCATCACTCCCTGTGTGAAAAGCTTACCTCTGACATCCCCCTTGTACCTACTTCCAAGCACCTTAAAATGATGCTATTTCAGTCCTAGGAAAAAGCCTCTGAATATATATATGATCATTGCCTCTCATCATCTTATACACCTCTATCAGGTCACCTCTCAACCTCCGTCACTCCAAAGAGAAAAGGCCAAGTTCACTCAACCTATTTTCATAAGGCATGCTCCCCAATCCAGGCAACATCCCTGTTGTGGCATAAGACTAGAAGGAGACTTCCTTTTCCTTGGTGGCAAAAACTAAATACTTTTGAACAGTGAAGAATTATTAAGAGTAAACAAAAAACAAACTCTATATTGTATTAAAATGCTTAAATATCCCAAAGGGATGGCAGTAATAATTTTAGGACTTCAGACTATGTATGAGTTGACTGAAATTGCTGTCAGTAATGTGGAGAAAGTTTGACAGCTTTATGGATGTGACATTTTCCTGCAATATCAATGCCAGTTGCAGGAATGTCAGTGGCGCCATGGACTGATACACTAATGAAGAAGGAAAATATCTGCTTCCTTGCAAATCTAACAGTATGTATTTTTATCTTGTGTGGAAATTCATAAAAGTTCTGGGACACTTAGCTTGTTATAATTCCTGCCACATTCATTTCTAATATTTGAATGTGTTAAAAGTATGAAAAGTTTAAAGTCAAAGTTCAAAGTAGATTTATTATCAAAGGACGTATATGATGCAAAACCTTGAAATTCATCTTCTTACAGGCAGCGACAAAAATCCATTAAAAAGACTATCAAATACCCAATTTGCCAAAAAAAAGAACAAATCAGACAAACAATTACAAGTAAACAAAACTCAGAACTAAAGTTGGCGAAAGTGAGTCCATAGTCATGAAACCAGTTCATCATTGCAGCCGGTCTAGGAGCCTGTTAATAACAGGCCACAGCCTCAGTTCTGCGCAGAGACGAATAAACTTTTCAGAGCAGCGAGCTGAACACAGGCCCCGACACCCCGACCTTTTCAATCTGGCCCTGTGCTTAAATCAGACAAATATTAGCTTGTTCCTCGCCCTAAGCCCAGCCTTGCCGCTTCAATTCTGCTCCAAGACAGCTTCAGCAGTGGCCAAACATTCAAAACTTTTTAAAATACATTCATCTCAAAATATACCATACTTTTTCCAGAAGGAAAATTAACTATATATCTTGCATACACGGTAGAACAAACTGTAACAAGCCTATACTACGTTTTAGAATATCTTCAGAGAGATATAAAATTCATTATATCAATGTATTTGTCCAGCTCCTTTCTGACTGGAGTTGGTAGTATCTGCAATGTGAATGGCAATTCATACCTTCAGAGTGTAAAACACATTATTTGATAGAATTATTACTTCTATCAGGTTACTGACCAGCTGACGAAGTAGCTGGCTTCCAAGTATGCACGAAATACCAATTCATCCATGTAAACATGGGCCCATTCGTAATACTCTCATCTAAGGGCACCAGAAAAGGGTTATGGCTGTTTGATGTCCATTCCCAAACAGCAACTGCAATAATGTTGTATTTACAGCCATTAATGTGTGTTGAAATGGATCAAAAATGGAGGGATAGAAACATAGAAATATAGAAAGCCTGCAGCACAATACAGGCCCTTTGGCCCACAAAGTTGTGCCAAACATGGCCCTACCGTAGAAATTACTAGGCCTCTATTTTTCTAAGCTCCATGTACCTACCCAAAAGTCTCTTAAAAGACCCTATTGTATCCGCCTCCACCACCTTTGCCAGCACCCCATTCCACGCACTCACCACTCTCTGAGTAAAAACTTACCCCTGACATCTCCTCTGTACCTACTCCCCAGCACCTTAAAACTGTGTCTTCTTGTGGCAACCATTTCAGCCCCAAGAAAAAGCCTCTGACTATCCACACGATCAACGCCTCTCATTATCTTATACACCTCTATCAGATCACCTCTCAAGCTCTGCCGCTCTAAGGAGAAAAGGCCGAGTTCACTCAACCTTTTCTCATAAGGCATGCTCCCCAATCCAGGCAACATCCTTGTAAATCTCCTCTGCACCCTTTCTATGGTTTCCATATCCTTCCCGTAGTGAGGCGACCAGAACTGAGCACAGTACTCCAAGTGGGGTCTGACCAGGGTCCTATATAGCTGCAACATTACCTCTCGGCTCCTAAATTCAATTCCACGATTGATGAAGGCCAATACACCATACGCCTTCATAGCTCCTGGTCAATCAAGGCCAGGCTTCTTCAGCACATCCCAAAGACATATTTTGCCAGCTATGAAGAAAAACACTCATCAGATCAGTCTTCACCTGAACCTTGAGGGATTCCGTAGATCATGAACAAAGATGATCAGATGAATGGGACGAGGGTTGGGGTTGTGGGTTTGGAGAATCACAGTCAGAGCCTGGGTCCTGGGTGGCGTAGGACCCCAGAGGATCCAGAGCATTAAGTAACCAAGAGCTGCAGTCCACTCCACAAGAGTTTAGGAGCGAAAGAAGGTAA
Organism: Mobula birostris; assembly: GCF_030028105.1. NCBI lineage: Eukaryota > Metazoa > Chordata > Chondrichthyes > Myliobatiformes > Myliobatidae > Mobula > Mobula birostris. The sequence goes on along the minus strand of NC_092371.1, from coordinate 210,322,131 downwards.
ATTGGACAAATTACTGGCACGGAAATAACAACAGCCATATAAAGATAAATCTGTGTATAAAACAAGCCTAAAATTTAGAATTGATTAAATTGAAAATAGAAGTTTTAGAATTGTGTTCAGTGGTGATGTTGTAGGCCGAAAGGCCTGTTTGTGCTGTGCTGCTGCACTGCTCTATATTCTGAAGGAAATGCCCTGACAAATTCCTTGAATGATATGATATGAACAAATATGTGGGTGGCACTACAGCCCAAGGGCTAGTAGAACAATAGGAACAGGGCCTGGGTTCAATCCCACCACTGTTTGTGAGGAGTTCATACGTTTTCTCTGTGACCGCGTGGGTTTCCTCCAGGTGCTCCAGTTTCCTCCCACCATTCCAGTTAGTAGGTAAAATGGTGTTCCCTTTTCTCAGTTCCTCTGTCTCTGCTGCATCTGTTCCCAGGATGAGGTTTTCCCTTCCAGGATATGAGAGATATCCTCTTCCTCAAAGAACAAGGATTCCCTTCCTCCACTACATGCTGTCACCTGCATGTCCTCCATTACCCAGATGTCTGCCCTCACCCCATCTTCCTGCTGCCTTAACAGAGATAGAGTTCCTCTTGTCTTTACCTACCACTATATGGGCCTCTGCATCAAGCACTTCATTCTATACAACTTCTGCCACCTTCTACGGGATTCTACCACCAAACATATCTCCACCTGCCCCCACTTTCTGCAGGGATCACTGTTTCCATTATTCTCTTGTCTATTTCTCCCTCCCCACTAATCTCCCTCCTGCTACTGATCCCAGCAGGCGGATTCCATTCCCCGCCTCCCTCACTCCATTCAGGGCCCCAAACAGTCCCTCCAGGTCAGGCAACACTTAACCTGTGAGTCTGTTGGGATCACCTACTGTATCTGCTGTTCCCGATGCAGCCTCCCTTACATTGGTGAGACCCAACGTGGAGGGAACTGCTTTATTGAGCGCCTTTGCATCATCCGCAACGTCCAAGATTCACCGTTTGCCAATGATTTAAATTCCAATCCCCATTCCCATTGCAATGTTTGAGTCTGTGGCCTCCTGTACTGCCGTGATGAGGCCACTCTCAGGTTGGAAGAGCAACACCTCACATTCTGTCGGGGTAGCCTCCAACCTGATGACATGAACATCAATTTCTCCGGAAGCATGAACTTCTAGGAACTTTTCCCCTCCCCTTCCCTCTTCTTCTATTCCCCACTCTGGCTGTCCTCATACATCTTCCATTCTCCTCACTTGCCTAGCACCCTCGTGCCCCTCCTTCCCTTTCTCCCATGATCCACTCTCCTCTCTTATCAGATTCTTTCTTCTTCAGCCTTTTTTACCTTTTTCACCCTATCACCTCCCCAGCTTCTCACTTCTTCATCCTCCCCCTCACCTGGTGTCACCTATCACTTACTCTCCTGTATCCCATCTTCCTTAACCTCTATCTTCTTATTCTGACTTCTTCCCTCTTCCTTTCCATGATGAAGGGTCTCAGCCTGAAACATCGATTGCTTATTTCTTTCTATGGATGCTGTTGCTTCATGTTCAGGACTCTATCAGAAGTGGATTGAGGAAAGGAGGGTGGCAGGTGTCATGAATGAGGAAGATGGATTCTGGTCTTGGTGCTAAGTAAGATGAAATCCCTGGACCTGCACTGCATCCACAATGCTCCGACTCATACACCATCCTGACTTGGAAATGTGTCACAGCTGCATCATCTTCATTGGGTCTTAAATACCCAACAACATTGTTAGAGTGTCTTCACCCTTCAGGAAGATGACTCCTTAGCACTGTCTCAAGAATGATTATTGATAGAAAATAAATGTTGTACCTGCCGGTGAAGGCCATGTTCCACAAATGAAGAAAAAACCAAAAGAACATATTTGTTTCATGAGAACTACTCGTCCAACACAGTGCAACTTCCCTTGATGCTGTGTTTCAGAGGTTCCAGTTTTGGAGACACCAGCTCCTCCCCCATCCCCCTCCCCATCTGAAGCTTTCGGACACCGTACTTGCTGTTGCCACAACCATTAACAAATCAAGCAGCACTCATTGAACGTGTCAACCAGAACACAACAAACAGATATTAGGTAACTGCACACCTTGGGCTTGTTTAATTAGATTAGATTAGATTCAACTTTATTGTCATTGTGCCGAGTCCAGATACAAAGCCAATGAAATGCAGTTAGCATCTGACCAGAAATGCAAAGAATAGTGTTACTTACAAAATAACTGCAAATAAAATGTAAGTGCTACAGCACACAAATATAAAAGTATTGTGACAGTACAATATGGGTGCAATACTGCTTAGCGCTGTGATGTGAGGTTCAGCAGGGTCACAGCCTCAGGGAAGAAGCTCTTCCTGTGTCTGCTGGTGTGGGAGCGGAGGCTCCTGTAGCGCCAGCGGATGGGAGGAGAGTAAAAAGTCCATGATTAGGGTGAGATGCATCCTTGATAATGCTTTTCGCCCTGCCCAGGCAGCGTTTATGGTAGATGTTCTCAATGGTGGGCAATTGGGTGCCGATAATCCACTGGGCAGTTTTCACCACCCGCTGGAGTGCATTGCGGTCCAATATGGGACAATTGCCATACTACACTGAGATGCAGTTGGTGAGTATGCTCTCAATGATACAGCGGTAAAAGTCCGTCAGTATCCTGGGACAGAGGTGAGCTTTCTTGATGGTCCACAGAAAATAAAGGCGCTGTTGCGCCTTTTTGATCAGGATGGAGGAGTTCAGAGGCCAGGTGAGATCATCGGAAATATGGGCAGCAAGGAATTTGAAGCTTGATACATGCTCCACTACAGCTCCGTTGATGTAGATGGGGACATGAGTGTGGCTCCTAGCATTCCTGAAGTCCACAATAATCTCCTTGGTCTTCTGGGTGTTAGGGGCCAGGTTGTTGTCGGCACACCACGCAGCCAGGTGCTGGACCTTGTCCTTGTAGGCCGTCTCGTCATCCCCTCTGATCAGGCCAACCACCGCAGTGTCGTCTGCAAACTTGATTATGGAGTTAGAACCATGTACAGGAATGCAGTCATAGGTGAAGAGGGAGTACAGAAGAGGGCTCAGCACACAGCCTTGAGGCACGCCGGTGTTCAGGGTGAGAGTGGAGGAGGAGAGGTTGTCTAACTTAACAGATTGGAATCTGTTAATCAGAAAGTCCAAGGTTCAGTTGCAGAGGGATGAGCTGATACCAAGCTAGTGAAGTCTGGCGATCAGCTTGGAGGGGATCACAGTACTGAATGCTGAACTAAAGTGAATGAACAGCATTCTGACGTAAGACAACAGGAATTCTGGTCTGATGTAAGAGTTGGGGCTGTCCAGGTGGATCGGGCAGAGTGAAGTGCCGTGGAGATGGCGTCCTCTGTACACCTGTTGGTGCGATAGGCAAATCGATGGGGTCCAGGGTAGTGGGCAGACAGGATTTCAGATCTGATAGAACCAGTCTCTCAAAGCACTTTGCAATGATGGGGGTGAGTGCAACTGGGCGGAAGTCATTCAGGCCCATGGCAGTGGAATGCTTCGGCACTGGCACGATGGTGGCAATCTTGAAGCTTGTGGGGACAACTGCCTGTGCCAGGGACAGATTGAAAATGTCCGTGAAGACTCTGGCCAGCTGCCCTGCGCAGACTGTGAGCATACGGCCAAATATTCCATCCGGACCAGCTGCCTTCCGTATATTCACCCTGCTCAGGGTGGCGTAAACATCGGAGGTGGAAAGTGAGAGAGGCAGTTCACCAGGTGGGAGATCCACTTTGAGGGTGACCTCCTTGTTCCCTCGGTCAAAGCGAGCGTAGAAGTATTAAGTGGTCTCATCTAATTTATTTTCTTTAGTACTCATTTCCCACTACACCTTTCTCAATTTGCTGAGTTGGAAATTCTTCTCTTGTCCTAAACCGTATCAGGGAGGCTGGCAAATCTCAGTGACAAATTGAAGGTGATAGGTGAAGCCAGGTGGGGGTGGAAGGTCGGTGGGTTGGGGGGTTGGGAGAAGAAGCAAGAAGCTGGGAGGTGATGGGTGGAAAAGGGAATGGACCATGGGAGAAGGGATGGAGGAGGGGCACCAGGGTTGGTGACAGGTCTTTTTGCTGCAAATATTTTTAAAAAGGAAGCAGAAGAATTATTTGCCTGAGTCAAGCAGTGCACTGAAATTATTTATTGCTGACATTGTGATATCAGCATGATGCTTGTCCAAATGCAGATTGTGTTCACAGGCTGGCTGCACTGATAAGATTCTTCTTCCACAATTCATAATTTATGATAATCACATTAAATTATATGATGGGCTGCAGCTGACATATATTGCTAGGATTTACTCAGAAAAATATCATTTTAATAAAAATTATTGCGTTTTAGTTTATTTAATAGTATTGGAGTATTCTTTAATTGAAGCACCTTGCATTTTAATGAGCATCTGCATTGATTATTCTCGAGGTGCTAAATCAGTTCAGATTCATTTCGTGTATCGAGCTTTGCACTTAATCTGAAGCGTCCATCATTAAGTGTTTTCTTGCCTTGTGTATTATGTAAAAAGGTGGCTTGTTACAGAAGGTCACTGGAGTCTCACTGTTGACAATATCAACACACAAACCGTTCTTTCCCTCTATATTTCAGTGTACACGTGACAAATAAAGCTCATCTTTGATCACACAATACATGAGATTGCTCCTGGCCAGCATTTATTTTTGTAGAAGCATCACTATCAGTATCTGATGTTTGTGGAACATTGTAAAAGGTAAATTGACATGCATTATGTATATGACAAAATGAACTACAATCTAGAAATATGCCTTTGTAAAGTACTGTGGGACATCCTGAGGCTGTGAAGACACTGTGAATGCGGGGATTTTTCTCATGATGTCCGGGTAGAACAGTTTCTATATTCTGTTTATCTTCTTTATTCTGGTGAATTTTGTTGCTTGTCGTAAAGGTTGGCTGATTGTGATCAACCGTCCTTGATCATTCACCATCTCTACTGTCCTTGTTGTCTCAGAAAGGACATGTCAAACAAAATAACCAAGTACCACATTAATTTTTGATAGCAGGAATTCTCAGAGAAAATGAAACACAAAGACTAAAGTGATTGTGCTCAATTTTTGGGGCCTACCAATTTGGTTTAAGAATGAACCACCTGTCTTCAGTATAGGCTTTGCCCTTGAAAATTGTGGCAGATATATGGATTGCACTTCACTGAAGCATAGTAATATGTGATCAAGAAGGCTTAATGGTACTTCCTTTTCCAAGGGTAAGTGGGACGATCCGTCATCCTCTTGAATTCAATATTGTAATTGTCTCCTCCAAGAAACAGAGCCCATCTCTGCATTTGTGCTGCTGCTGTTAGTGGAACAGCCTCCTGGGGATTGAAAATAGACACAAAATGGTTGATGGTCAGTAATGAGGGTAAACTCCCTCCCATACAAGTACTGGTTGAAATGCTTTACTGCCAAGTCAGGCTTAAGGCCTCTCCGTTGATCAGTGCATAATTTTTCTCTGCAGCGGTAAAGGAACATGATGCAAAAGCTCTGGGGTATTCACTTCTATCGTGCAGCTTACTGTACACTGTACGGGATGCCAACATGTCCAGAAGATGCCAAGAGCCGCACATCTCCATCCCTGGCATTGCCCTGGCAGAGGACTCATGTGGATGTTACCACACCATTCATAGGCACAAATTTCCTGGTAGGAGTGCATTGCAGGTACAAGGTTGCCAGAAGCGTTCCCTGTAGCCTCCACTGCAGCCTCCCACACTGTGGATTTATTGAGAAGTCTCTTCGCAAGGACTGATGTTCCAGGACACTTAGTCAGTGACAACAGACCACCGTTTGTGGAGCAACAGTTTCAATCATGCCGAAAAAAGACTGGAATAAGATATCTTACATCTCCACTGTACCACCCAGCTACAAGTGGCTAGGCAGGAATGGTTGTCCAGGGTCTAAAGAATGCAGTGCAAGCTATGTCTGCACTAACACTGAACCAGAAACTCACCAGCTTCCTCCTTGCATATTGTAATGCAACACACTGCACAGGCAACAACTCTCCAGCTATGCTGTTCCTGGGTCATCTCCTTGGATCTCCTCAAGCCCAATCTCAGAAGCGGGGTACAAGACAAAAAGCTGAGACAAATTGAGGGCTCCTCAAACAATGTTTCACTCCTGGACAAGCAGTCCTGACAAGGGACTGCAGAGATGATCAGAAGTAGGTACTCGGAAGGATTCAGAACAGAACTGGACCATTCTCCTGCACGGCTGGAATTGTGTCTGATATCACCTGGAGACGACACATTGATCAGCTGAGGAGAGCAGAGTCAATTGATACAGAAGAAAGGTGGCTAGCACGATCAGAACCACTTCCAGCAGTCTCAGAGGCAACTCCGACAACCACCACAGAGGAGGCCCCAGAGCCTGAGATTGTTTCACAGCCACAAGTCTCACCTACCCAGCAGAGTGATCTCCTTCGTCAGGAAAGGCATTATCACACAAAAGAAAGAAAACATCCACAGCGATTAAATCCTTAGGCCTGAATGGGACAATTAAAATTTTTCTATGATGTGAATATCTCTATATTAGTTGTATTATTTAGTATACTGTGTATATAGTTGAGATTGGAGTTTATAGCTAAGCAGGGAGCAGTATAGCATATTTAATATTTTCATAATATTTAATCTCATATATATATTGTTTAATTAACCATTCTTGTTTGCTCAAATAATTAATTAATGGTTATATGTACAAATACATTAATTGCATACACCATCAACTACCACGTGATATGTGCGCTGCTCGTTTAAAGTAAACTTTAAGTTAGACCTGCATTTCAGACACACATGTGTTCCTTTGAATTAGTTTAATGTTTTGAAGTTACAGAGCATAAAATTTATATGAGGACCGTGTACTCACTGGAATTCAGAAGAATGGGGGTAGGTCTCTTTGAAACCTGTTAGATGTTGAAAGGCCTCGATAGAGTTTTTGTGGAGAGATGTAACCTTTAATGGGGGGAGTCTAAGACAAGAGGACTCAACCTCAGAATAGAGGGATGCTCATTTAGAACGGAGTTGAAGAGGATTTTTTTTTTGCCAGAGAGTGGTGAATCTGTAGACTTTGTTGCCACAAGCAGCTGTGGAGGCCAAGTCGTTGGGTGTACTTAAGGCAGAGATTGAGAGATTCTTGATTAGTCAGGGCATGAAGGGATACGGGGAGAAGGCAGAAGATTGGGGCTGAGAGGGAAATGGATCAGCCATGGTGAATTGGTGCAGCAGACTCGATGGGCCAAATGGACTAATTTTGCTCCAATATCTTATGGTCTTATGGATCACAGCTTTGTATGGCAATTTTTCTACCGGAGACAAGAAATTATAGAGAGTTGTGGACACAACTGAACACATCACATTCTTGATCTCACAATCTCTCCTGTACTGCACTCTCTCTGCAATTGTAACACTTCATTCTGCATTCTGTTATTTATTTCCCTTGTACTACCTCAATACACTGAGTGATGAAATGATCAGAATGGATGGTAAGCAAAGCAAAGGATTTCACTGTACCTCCGTACAGATGACAATAACAAGCCAATTCAGAATTCATAAAATTGTTCTCCTAAGTGTGTAAAAGGGAAGTTGGCTTAAATTGTTACTACAATTGAAATAAGGGAGACAGCAACAAACTGTAAGGAAGCATGAGTAAAATGGTCAAGAACTCATTTACATAAATGGGAACTCAAAGGAGTTTTACCTCAAGAAATTACAAAGGACAGACCCCCAGTCAATGCACTGGAAAGCAGCCCTCTGGACCATTGAGCATGAAGCTACACTAATCCTAATTTTATTCTGGCCTCGTTCCCATCAACTTCCTCCCCCCATCCTGCCCCTCCTACATACGAGGGGTAATTTAAAGCAGCCAAATAACCTGTGGACGGAAAGGGGAGAATCCGGTGGAGATCAAAGCTGTCACACGGGGAACATGCAGCTCCGAGGGCGAGGATCGAAACTGTGACCCACCAGCTATGGGGTAATTGCACCTTGGCTCCAGTTCATTCGGTGCCAGATCCAAAAAGAAAGCATTGAGAGGCAAATTCATAGCCAAAGGGATTAAGAAGCAGAAATAAAGGGCAGAGAGCCACACATAAAGACAAAGAACCAAGAACCACACCAGAGACTGAGCCAGAACCAAAGGCAATTCATTAAGATCTGGACCAAAAGTTAAGGCCCAGAAAACCCACAACTAATGATATGGTGGGTGGGGAGAAACAAAAATAATAATTTACACTGTAGATTCAATCTGTAGATGTCAAATGAACACCTGCTTGCTTTACACAAATTCAATTCTTTAGCAGTTGGTGAGAGAAAGAAAAGTACAGTTTTAACATTAGTTCTGAGTTTATTTGAAAAGAACTGCCGATTGTGCACAAAGGCAGCAGCCCTCCATTTACTCCACTGCACAAAAAATGCTGGAGGAACTCAGCAGACAAGGCAGCATCTGTGGAAATGAATGAACAGTCATCGTTTTGGGCCAAGATCCTTCATCAGGACTGGAAAGGAAGAGGGAAGACTTCATTCACAGGCTCTCTGGTAACATTCTTACACCAAACGTGTGGAAAACTGGTAATCAATAAGTACTAATTTTGGAAAAAAAACTCTGCCTCATCCCTATTTTAGCAACATTCTGCATAATTAAATACCTTTGATGCTTTCAGGGCATGTTTCTATTGTTTAAACCAGGGTTTATGAGTGTTAAATTGAAAATCTAGAGGATCTTTTAACTGTGAGATCTTGAACTCAATTTATGTTAATAGGTTTCTGATCACGTCCTTGAGGCTACATTACTGATCAGTTGAATTGGCCCTCGGCAATCTACCAAACCACATGGAATAAAAAGCATCTCCACAATGACTATTGGCATAGTTTGCAAAGGGCTTCCATTAATCCTCCAACTCCCTTCTCTGTTCTTGAGCTTTGGAGTTCTCTGCATCTATATCATTTCACACAGCAAAACGAGCTCTTCAGAAGTTTTCCATAATAATTTAAAACATTATAACTAACGTAAAAGACTTTCTACCTAAACAAAATGTGTTCACATCTGTTCCTTTTCCTTCCCGCCAGTCACCTGTTTCAAAGAGGCACCCCATTGGTCAGGCTTAGTGTGCATTTCTAATTAGGGCCAGAATACCAACCTTCAGCCAGAAATAAGTCTTGGAGAAATTATACCCCTGATTGTGCTGTGACTACAGAAGATGCTTGGATATATATTCCTGCAGATAGTCAACATGTGGAGCCTGGAAATAGCACTGCAGGAAACAAAAGCAACCCGTTCAGGTCAAGCTAATCTGTCAGCTAAAAGTAGTTTGAAGTGAACAAGCTCATGCTTACATTAGACCCACAAATAATGAAGTTTTGGGGCAGGTGGAGGGCACTCAGTTGATTGTAGAGGTGATGTGTTCGCCTTCACATTGAGTGTTGCCGAGTTTCTCAACTGCAAAGTCATTCACTGTAAAACTGTTCCACATATCCACCTGTTTAAGCAGCCCCTTTATTCTTGCTTTTAATTCATTACGCAGAAAGGTTGATCTCACTGCTACATTTGCCAAGCTTCATTAGCTTAGAGTGGAGTCTTATATTTAAATCCGTGGAGATAAGCTGCCAAAATGAGTGGGCATTTTATTGCATGAGTGTCACCATTTTATTGCATTCATCTTCGATTTCTTGACCGTTGAATTTCATTGACAATGTGTGTAGTCTGCGAAGGGACTACAGAAAAAATGAAGCATTTACTACAAACTGTGTCACAACTTGCTCTGTGTGAAGTGAACTCAAGTCAAAGTAATTAATTAGTGGGAAGACAGCAATTTGCTCTATTCACCAGCCTAAAATCAGATCCCATTATTCAATAATTAGATTGTCCTGTGGAACACTGATGATCTATCTGAAGCTACTTTTGTTGTATGAAGTCCTTATTTATATTGGAGTTATATTATCGGTCTTGCCACTGGATCCAGATGGGAATTGGGAAGAGAGAGTGAGGCTGACGCTGCGCAACTCTCCCTCACTTAAATCCAAATCACGCGCTAGTCTCGACACCATCTGGTGTCGAGGTCCTCATCGATGTCAACGATGGATGAACAACATATTATTGACAACCCACAAAGGGTATACTGAGCTTTATTCAAGATTCAAGATTCAAAAAACTTTATTGTCATTCTAACCGTACATCAGCTCTGCAGGGCAGAATGAGACAGCGTTTCTCAGGAGCAGTGCAATCATAACATAACAAATACAATACTAAATAATAAACATAACAATAAATAGTAAAACACAACAGCCACATGTCAGTTAAAATCAAGTTATAAGTGTCCAGTGCAAGTTAAAAGTGTCCAAAGCAGAGTCAGGTAGAGCAGCTATTTAGCAGTCTGACTGCCTGTGGGAGGGAAGCTGTTTGGTAGCCTTGTGGTTTTAGTTTTGATGCTGCTGTAACGTTTGCCTGATGGCAGAAGAACAAGCAGTTCATGGAGAGGGTGTGAGGGGTCTTTAATGATGTACCGTGTCTTCTGGAGGCATCGACTCTGAAAGAGGTCTTGGACAGAAGGTAGGGAGACCGCAATAACCAGACTCTTTATTGTAAAGATAATAAAAATGAGCTTTATTTGTCACATGTACATCCAACCATCAAAACGTACAACGGAAAGCGTTGCTTGCATCATATCAAATCAGCGAGAATTGTGCTGGGCAGCTTGTAGGTGTTACCAGCGCCAACAGAGCTTGCCCTGACTCACTAACCTGTACATGTTTGGAATTTGGGAGGAAACCCATGCAATTGTGGGGTGAAAGTACAAACTCCTTACAGACAGTGGCAGAATTGAACCCCAATCTTACAGCTGGTGCTGTACAGTGTTGCACTAACCACTGTGCTATCATGCCTCCCATCGTAAGGCACTCGTTCCTTGCAATATATACTACCCACTGGGACATAAAATGAACAGGCTCGTTCACACTTCTGGCTGCCCTTTGTTCTCTGGTGACCTTGAATTTTACTGGTTCTCTTTTCAAGGAGGCATTTGATCAAAATCAGTTACTTTGTTTGGGATTCTCGCAGATTTGTTAAAAACATCCTGGTGTCAGTTTTTAATTAAGGCTTATTAAGGCTCAAAGTGGGCACTTCAGTTTTCTGAATCTTGTCCAAGTCAATTAAGCAGACTAAGAGAACAAGAGTTTTAGATCTGGTCAGGAAAAGTCAATAGATTTTTTTTTCTTTCTGAAATTCTGTTGTGAAAATTATATTGATACATGACAGATAGCTCACTCTGGCTTTGACTTGACTTCTGGTGGGACTTGAGAGTGCTATTGGCATGCACACTACGTATGGGGACCAGCAGAATTCTGTGACTAACCCAGGCAAGCATCTGACTTTCCCACAAGGTTCCCTAATGATACTAATGGTACAGGCAGAACAAAGGCAGCATAGTTGCTCAGTTAGTGAAAAAAATGTAAATTCAGATGAATACTCCACCTGGAAATGCACAGTTTCTAGGTTACCCATCATTTTAGTTACAAACTAAAATGGGCACGTGGCCAAGTGGTTAAGGCGTTCGTCTAGTTATCTCAAGGTCGCTAGTTCGAGCCTCAGCTGTGGCAGCGTGTTTGTGCCCTTGAGCAAGGCACTTAATCACACATTGCCCTAGTCTGTGCGAGGAGTGGCGCCCCACATAGACTTCCAATCTGCGCCCGGTAAGGCATGAAAATGCCTGACGCAGGCCTCTCATAGTCTGAGTCGACGTTCGCTCCCTTAGTTGCAAACTGGAAATGTAATATGGTGTTCACAGAATACCATAGGACTTGAAGTATTCTGTAGAAAGTTAGTTGAGATGATGAAAAGCAATGAGGGTGGATGGACATCTGGAACAATTATTTACCATTGTCCATTGGGCAGTTTTAACAGTTCACCATCATCCTAGTTTTCTACAGCCAAATCAGTTCCCAGACCGATCTATTTCCCTATATTTCTTAAGTCTTAGGTAACGGGAATATAAATAATAGTGACACTACTCTTCTTCACGCCTGGGAATAGTTAGTTATTAGTATCAATGAACAGAAAGATGTTAAAACTTGTAGCTTTTATTTCTGTTCCCTGAATGTCATCTCAATGCTTCCAGCACTCAACTCAATGGTTGTCAGGTTGCTTGAATGTAGACATGCCCAGAAATTGTGCTGTCAATCTTTCCTGTGCCACTATTTCATACCTGTGGAGCTCTGGGTACAGAAATACACAACTAATGTACAGTAACAAGAAGGTGATTAGTTGGAGGACCAACCAGAATCTGTTTCAAGAGGAATCAGCAGACAGATCTCTGACAATTTAATGCAGTACATTGATCTTGCCAGCTTTCCAAACTGAGAGGTAATCCTTCAAACCAGTAGCTGCTTCTGTGGATGTCTCACTATGGCTCTGACAGCATCACACACAAAGTGCTTTAGGAACTCAGCAGGTCAGGCAGCATCCTTGGAAAAGAGTAAACAGTCGACACTTTGGGCCGAGACCCTTCTTCAGGAGTGACAGAGAAGAGGGGAGGTGACTGGATTAATTGTTGGGAAGAGGGGAAAGAGGTTGGCTGGAAGGTGATAGGTGAAGCCAGGTGGGTGGGAAACGTCAAGGGCTGGAGAAGAAAGAATCTGATAGGAGAGATGAGTGGACAATGGGAGAAAGGGAAGGGGGAAAAAATAGGCAGGTGAGAAAAAAATGGGTACATTGGTAATGGCTCCCTGAGTGTAGCACAATGAAAGATCAATTGATGCATTTTGAAAAATAATACAATCTTGCTTCAATTATTCCTTGTTTTCTGCTCCCACATAATGAACACTATATTTCATACTCCAGCCAGAGAGATTGATGAGTTAATATCTTAAAAACATGGCATGCAAGATAAATTAGTGCCATCTCATCTGTGATGGAAGTTGCTTGCAGAAGCAAACGCATTCTTGTACCAGTAGAAATGTGAAAATGTCCTTGTTTTGCACATCTTGGCTCTTAAGCCGGCATTATAGGAGACATTGTAGCTGAATTATCAATCCACACACTGCTCGATTTCAATTGCATTTTCCATTCCCTGTGTGTATAACTAAATGGAATCGGATAATTAATGAAATAGATTCTGAGAAAGCCATAAAGAATCATTTAACACATTTTGGTTAATGTCTCCTTGCCCATTTTCTCATCTGCAGTAAAAAGGACCAGGCCTCAGCTACAGTAGGCAGGGTTTTCTTCACGTTACAGTGGGCTGCATTAGACCCAGCCAGTGGGAGCTGATGGCAGGAGCACTGGCCCTGTAGTAACACGGAAACAGTTTTAAATATGAAGCACGGTGTGAGATTCCACTGAGGTCTTCTGGAAAAGGATTTAAAAATGTTCAATATCTTTAATTTTATGAAGTAACCATTTAACAGTAATTATTCTAAATCTATATGGCTACCTTATTTATTATTTACTAATATCAGCATGCCAAACAAAAACTAATATTTAAATCTAATTCCTGTAAAATGCTTTATTATATCAGGGGAACCATACACTTTATTTTCTCCATTAGAAAACAAGAGGGCTCAACAAAGTAGAGCCAGATCTCATCCAGTATTCATGACCCTGGGGATGTCATTAGAAAGGTCATCGTAATCTCCTGTGTGCAGTGTTCCCTTGAAGGTCTGAACTGGCTTCTTTGGAATATGAAATCACATATCTCTCCTTCCCGTTTTTTTTATTAGTATGTACAAGGTTAACAGTTGTTTAAGTGGAAGTTAAGACACTGCCAGAAAAATTAAATCTGTGTAAATATCTTTCATTACCAACCTTACTCACTTAGTCCTGGGAACTCATTATCAGTTTTTATTTTTCACTTTGCCATGGGTTTGCAAATTAACGGCAAAATAGGATACTGTGGAAAAACTCCACAGGTTATGCACCACCTGGGGAAAGATAAATTGAGTTAGTGTTCTGCAGAGAAATAACCAAAGTATGTGTCCCTCTCCACAGATGCTGCCAGACCTGCACTTTCTGTTCTAACAACACACATCAAAGTTGCTGGTGAACACAGCAGGCCAGGCAGCATCTCTAGGAAGAGGTACAGTCGACGTTTTGGGCTGAGACCCTTCATCAGCACTAACTGAAGGAAGAGCTAGTAAGAGATTTGAAAGTGGGAGGGGGATGATTTTGGATCTCCACCTCCCCCTCCCACTTTCAAATCTCTTACTAGCTCTTCTTTCAGTTAGTCCTGACAAAGGGTCTCGGCCCAAAACGTCGACTATACCTCTTCCTAGAGATGCTGCCTGGCCTGCTGTGTTCACCAGCAAATTTGATGTGTGTTGCTTGAATTTCCAGCATCTGCAGAATTCCTCATGTTTACGTTTTCTGTTCTAACTTCAGATTTCCTGTACCTGCAGATTTTTGGTTATAAATAGAAAGCTTTGCTTTATGATGAGAAGCAACCCTTTAGAATACAAATTTAGTGATTTCTTGGAAGAACGGAAATTTGCTTCTCCTGCAATTATTAATGAAAAGACTGAACAAGTAACTATGAACCATCCATCATCAAAGATCCCCACCACCCAGGCCGTGCTCTCCTTTTCCTACTACCATCGGGCAGGAGGCATAGGAACCTTAGGTCTCACATCACCAGGTTCAGGAGCAGTTATTCCTCTACAGTCGTCAGGTTCCTGAACCAGTTTGTCTTCTTTTCAACAATGGTCATTTTTCAATCTTTGTCTGTTATGCTTAGCTTTTCATAGAAACATAGAAAATAGGTGCAGGAGTAGGCCATTCGGCCCTTCGAGCCTGCACCGCCATTTATTATGATCATGGCTGATCATCCAACTCAGAACCCCGCCCCAGCCTTCCCTCCATGCCCCCTGACGCCCGTAGCCACAAGGGCCATATCTAACTCCCTCTTAAATATAGCCAATGAACTGGCCTCAACTGTTTCCTGTGGCAGAGAATTCCACAGATTCACCACTCTCTGTGTGAAGAAGTTTTTCCTAATCTCGGTCCTAAAAGGCTTCTCCTCTATCCTCAAACTGTGGCCCCTCGTTCTGGACTTCCCCAACATCGGGAACAATCTTCCTGCATCTAGCCTGTCCAATCCCTTTAGGATCTTATACGTTTCAATCAGATCCCCCTTCAATCTTCTAAATTCCAACGAGTACAAGCCCAGTTCATCCAGTCTTTCTTCATATGAAAGTCCTGCCATCCCAGGAATCAATCTGGTGAACCTTCCTTGTACTCCCTCTATGGCAAGGATGTCTTTCCTCAGATTAGGGGACCAAAACTGCACACAATGCTCCAGGTGTGGTCTCACCAAGGCCTTGTACAACTGCAGTAGTACCTCCCTGCTCCTGTACTCGAACCCTCTGGCTATAAATGCCAGCATACCATTTGCCTTTTTCACCGCCTGCTGTACCTGCATGCCCACTTTCAATGACTGGTGTATAATGACACCCAGGTCTCGTTGCACCTCCCCTTTTCCTAATCGGCCACCATTCAGATAATAATCTGTTTTCCTATTTTTGCCACCAAAGTGGATAACTTCACATTTATCCACATTAAATTGCATCTGCCATGAATTTGCCCACTCACCCAACCTATCCAAGTCACCCTGCATCTTAGCATCCTCCTCACAGCTAACACTGCTGCCCAGCTTCGTGTCATCCGCAAACTTGGAGATGCTGCATTTAATTCCCTCATCCAAGTCATTAATATATATTGTAAACAACTGGGGTCCCAGCACTGAGCCTTGCGGTACCCCACTAGTCACTGCCTGCCATTCTGAAAAGGTCCCATTTATTCCCACTCTTTGCTTCCTGTCTGCTAACCAACTCTCCACCCACACCAATACCTTACCCCCAGTACCGTGTGCTTTAAGTTTGCACACTAATCTCCTGTGTGGGACCTTGTCAAAAGCCTTTTGAAAATCCAAATATACCACATCCACTGGTTCTCCCCTATCCACTCTACTAATTACATCCTCAAAAAATTCTATGAGATTCGTCAGACATGATTTTCCTTTCACAAATCCATGCTGACTTTGTCCGATCATTTCACCGCTTTCCAAATGTGCTGTTATCACATCCTTGATAACTGACTCCAGCAGTTTCCCCACCACTGACGTTAGGCTAACCGGTCTATAATTCCCTGGTTTCTCTCTCCCTCCTTTTTTAAAAAGTGGGGTTACATTAGCCACCCTCCAATAATCAGGAACTAATCCAGAATCTAACGAGTTTTGAAAAATTATCACTAATGCATCCACTATTTCTTGGGCTACTTCCTTAAGCACCCTGGGATGCAGACCATCTGGCCCTGGGGATTTATCTGCCTTCAGTCCCTTCAATTTACCTAACACCACTTCCCTACTAACATGTATTTCGCTCAGTTCCTCCATCTCACTGGACCCTCTGTCCCCTACTATTTCTGGAAGATTATTTATAATTTCTTTTTATCCCTGTAAATGCCTGCAAGATAATGAATCTCAAGGTGGTATATGGTAACATAAGAAAGTTAATTTGAACTTTAAACCTAATTGAAATTGGACTCCAGGACAACGGTATGGTCAGGAAAATAGCACTAATTAGATGGCAGAGTTATGGTGAAACAGATCTTATGTTGAGTCTTTTGACATCCATTTTCATGACTGCTTTGCCAGCATTTCACCTTTGCTGTTTGTAAAAGTTAATGCTTGGTAAATATAGCTGTCCTTACCTATGGCAGTAATGGAGACGAGTGGTGTGATGGGGATTGGGAAGAAGGTGGTTGGCTAATGAAGCGGGAAGCCAAGATACATTGGGGAAAAAAGGGGCTTGTCAGGGAAAAATGCCTCTCCTGTGGAAGATCATTTTAAATCATTTAAAAAAAGTTTTGGGTAAAGCATTTATTAAATAATTATTTATTAATTAAATTATTTTAACCTGTTTAAACAATTTAAATAATTAAATTATTTATTAAATAATTTAAACATTTTTTGGGTAGAGCAGATATTTAAGAGGAACAATGATGAATAACAGAAAATAATGTGAAAGTAGAAGGAAAAATTGCAATGTTTGCGAAAAATGTGCCAGCCTGTAAAACAGATATTAAAAAAGAGCATATTCAGCTCTTCTCTTCGCAGTTCTGCAGCAGAAATGTTTTGATGTGGCTGTTCCCGAATTTGTAGATGGAAACTCAGAAGTGAAAATGCACTGTTATTAATATCCCCGGTCTGGATGGTTTAAAATCATTGGTATTTGCACAAGTGAGTCATCGTTAGTTTGGAAATAGTAGTGGATTGCCCAGTCATATGATTTCAGAATATTTAAATGATCTGCTAGTTTATAGATGTCATTGCAATACACGGCTAATAATTAGTTCTGGCAGCATTACTGGGCAACATATCTATGAATTTTTTCCACTAAATGGCTCCGGAGGCCTTTCAGGCTACACGACAGGGGCATCATGTGGGACATGTAGATCTCTTGAAATTGTGTGGGCTTGCACAACTCCTATGTTCATTCATGTCTAATGGAACTTGCAGCTTATGAACTGAGATCAAGTACACATGCACAGGCCCAAAGTCAGGTGATAAGCAGCTTCCACCACTGATCTTGGAGTTCAGTAATTTTAATAAATTTGCATGAATTCCAGGTCAAACCTGGAGAGTCTCCAGGTGGGTGAATGGACAGAATGTTGTTGCTGATTAATCTTGACAGTTGGGTTAAATTGCAATTTAATTGGTGATTCCCAGTGCAAAGCAAGAACTAATTGCAAAATCACAAACAAGAAAAAATCTGCAGATGCTGGAAATCCGAGCAACACACACACAGTGCTGGAAGAACTCAGCAGGCCAGGCAGCATCTATGGAAAAAGTGCAGTCGACGTTTCAGGCCAAAGAGTTTTGGCCCGAAAGGTCGACTGTATTTTTTTTCCATTGGCGCTCCTGGCCTGCTGAGTTCCTCCAGCATTTTGTGACTGATTGCAAAGTTACCAGTCACCACAGGGCAAAGTCAGTTCGGAGTGTGAAGATTGAGGAGCCAGAGAAACTAAAATCTGATCACTGTCTTGCCATTTATCAACAAATGGGCAGTCACAATCCGCTAGAGTAGACGATTCCTAATACTTACAATTGTCTCTGAAGTTTCTTTTAATCTAAGCCCTAAATGGGGCCTGCATTCAACAAAAAGTTGTGGTGTTGTAGATAGCGTAGAGGATTGTCAAAGATTGCAGAGAGACATTGATAGGATGCAGAAGTGGGCTGAGAAGTGGCAGATGGAGTTCAACCCGGAGAAGTGTGAGGTGAGAAGGACAAACTCCAAGGCAGAGTTCAAAGTAAATGGCAGGATACTTGGTAGTGTGGAGGAGCAGAGGGATCTGGGGGTACATGTCCACAGATCCCTGAAAGTTGCCTCACAGGTAAATAGGGTAGTTAAGAAAGCTTATGGGGTGTTAGCTTTCATAAGTCGAGGGATAGAGTTTAAGAGTCGTGATGTAATGATGCAGCTCTATAAAACTCTAGTTAGGCCACACTTGGAGTACCGTGTCCAGTTCTGGTCGCCTCACTATAGGAAGAATGAGGAAACATTGGAAAGGGTACAGAGGAGATTTACCAGGATGCTACCTGGTTTAGAGAGTATGCATTATGATCAGGGATTAAGGGAGCTAGGGCTTTACTCTTTGGAGAGAAGGAGGATGAGAGGAGACATGATAGAGGTGTACAAGATAATAAGAGGAATAGATAGAGTGGACAGCCAGCGCCTCTTCCCCAGGGCACCACTGCTCAATACAAGAGGACATGGCTTTAAGGTAAGGGGTGGGAAGTTCAAGGGGGATATTAGAGGAAGGTTTTTTACTCAGAGAGTGGTTGGTGCGTGGAATGCACTGCCTGAGTCAGTGGTGGAGGCAGATACACTAGTGAAGTTTAAGAGACTACTAGACAGGTATATGGAGGAATCTAAGGTGGGGGCTTATATGGGAGGCAGGGTTTGAGGGTTGGCACAACATTGTGGGCCGAAGGGCCTGTACTGTGCTGTACTATTCTATGTTCTATGTTCTAAATGCGGCACTAAATTGATCTGAACTGTTCTAAACTGAACAGTTTTGGACTGTTTCAAGGACTCTGTGGTTTGATGTTGAATATTCTGTGTGTTATTCACCTGTGTTTTTTTTTGCTGTTGGCATGATTAGTTCTTTTTGGCTGATCTGGTATCATGTAAACATATCATGCTCAAAAAGCACCACAAAAGAATTGATCAACTTTGTTTCTGTGCAAAACCTTGAAGGACAGATATCAGTAATCTTGAGAAAGCAAAGGAAAAAATGACATGGATGTTGCTGGGGCTTGAGAACCTGAGTCACAGGGATAGATTGAATAGGTTAGTTGTGTATTCCGTGGACCGCAAGAGAATGGGGGAATATCTTAAAGATTCAAAGGTTCATTTATGATCAAAGTGTGTAAGCAGTATACATCTGTGACATTTGTCTTCTCCAGATAGCCACAAACAAAGAAAGCCATAGAAAGCCCTTCAAAGAGAAACAGCGGATCCACCCCCCGCACAACAAAAAAGAATGACAACACGATCATTAACCCCCCTCCCTGCACAGAAAACTAACAAAGCAGAAGAACATCAACCCCCAAACCCCCTCACAAAAAAACTAACTAAATATAACAAGAACCTCCACCCTCAAGCCCCCTCCCTCCCCCCACACAAAAATCAACCAGAAAGAATGGGCAAGAACACAAAATATAAAAACTGTAAGACTGTTAAGCAGCATTCAGGTAATGACCTGTTATTTATTAAAGAATTTATTTGCGTTCAAGCTTGATACATGAAAGAACAAGGCAGAAGACAGACACAAAGCACTTTGCATAAAGCCTGAGTGAAAACTCATTGAATTCATGACAGTTCCTTGCTAATACTGTAAATATCCTTTGGTTAGCATTTGCACGCTAAGGTTGGTGATACAATGGCAACAGTTGGTGGTGTTTTATCAATTGTATTTACCAGTGGATGTCATCCTAAGGAGAACCCACCAGCCTTCTCCTTCCCACCCTCCCCCCACCTTCTTTATAGGGCCTCTGCCTCTTCCCTCTTCAGTCCTGACAAAGGGTTCTGGCCCGAAACGTTGACTGATCGTTTCCACGGATGCTGCCTGACCTGCTGAGTTCCTCCAGCGTGTTGTGAGTGATCCTAATGACATGACTCTCCCTGCGAGAGAGTCTACACTAATTGTAACACGGGAGATATTACTCAGTCCTACACACTATGACAGCTGAGCAGAAGTGTGTTGAAACATTTAGAATTTTCTCCATTAATTTGAAATTGTCAGTATACTGATTTTACTGGCTTGGGAAGCTTGAAGCATTTCTGTCACATGAATACTGTATTGCAACTCGCCTGGTCTCACTTCTCGATTTGCCCCCAACCCTGCACCACTACCTCCCTCCCTCACCAACTCCCAGTGAGGATTAAAATATAAAATTGTCATTTTCCCAGACAGTTAACACATTACTTTGGGAGATTTTTCACCATTCATAGCTCCAAGTTCATTGAAAGATATTGTATGTGAGGCATCAAGCTCAGAGTACCCTTCAGTGTACAAGTAGGTGATTAGCAGATGTCACTGATAGGTCATGATGAAACAAACTTCAGTGTGATTATTGGTGCTATTTAGTGAGTAGGGGATCACCAAGGCAGCTATAACCAAACCCCAGAGTTACTTACTCAGACTCAAATTTACTGGTCCAACCAGTCTCATTGTATTGGGTTTTTGGAATGTTGATCTGAATATATGGTCAGCCAAATTGAATCTGACTGACAATCCGTGGGTATATTTGTTTTGTTTTTGATTACTTCAGCAATCTATTTCTGTTGTTACAAAGGAGCACTGAGCAATCTGTAATTGCCCTCCCCTGAGTAACATGTCAAACCACACTGCACAGCAGTTTCCTCTTGTGACTTTGCTATGGAGCAACTGAAGACTTGAAAAATTGCTAAGAGTCTGTTTATTTCACAAATTTCTTTCTCCTTTCAAGCTCTAAGTACTGGACACTGCTCAGTAGCAGTAATTTCCAAATTCTTGGGAGGTGATTTTTCAAACATGTTGCAAATGGATCATCTTGTTTATTTGTTCCAGGCAATGGAAAGCAAGCTGCTGGTTGGAGGGAAGAATATCATAGATCACACCAATGAGCAACAAAAGATGCTGGAGCAGAAAAGGCAAGAGATTGCAGAGCAGGTGAATGCCTCTTCCAATCACAATAGTTTGGTGACATGCAAGTGTTTGTTCTTTCACCATCTCAAGTAATGAAATATCTTCTGACCTAAGAAATGCAGATGAAGGGAACAGATTGTGCTTGATAAGCCACACCACTCTTTCAATTTAGCAAAAGCGAACATGGATTCCCCAGTGTCAAGTTATATGCATTCTGGAAAATGTATTGGTCAGCATTACCACTGGACTAAAGTGGCATATTGTTCACCAGTGTGCAGCTGAATGTGACAAGTAAAAAGTTAATCAATCAATATCAGAGTGCTGTAGAGTTCGGAAGAAATTTCCATTGCATCCATCTAAAGAGAAGGCAAAATAAAGACCATAGGATATAGGAGCAGAAGTAGGCCATTTGGCTCATCGAGTTTGCGCCGCCATTCAATCATAGCTGATCCAATTCTCCCAGTCATCGCAACTTCCCTGCCTTCTCCCCCAGCACTGACCCCTGTGGAACTCCACTGATAACCAGCAGCCAACCAGAATAGGATCCCTTTATTCCCACTCTCTGTTTTCTACCAACTAGCCGATGCTCCACCCACACTAGTAACTTCCCTGGAATTCCAAGGAACCCTTATCTTGCTAAGCAGCCTCCTGTGCAGCACCTCGTCAAAGGCCTTCCGAAAATCCAAGTACACCACGTCTACTACATCTCCTTTGTCTACCCTGCTTGTAATTTCCTCAAAAAATTGCAGTAAGTTAGCCAAGCAGGATTTTCGTTTCAGGAAACCATACTGGCTTTGGCCTTTCTTGACACGTGCCTCCAGGTGCTCTGTAATCTCATCCCTAACTATCGATTCCAACAACTTTCCAAGCACTGATGTCAGGCTAACAGGTCTATAGTTTCCTTTCTGCTGCCTCCCACCCTTCTTAAGTAGCTGAGTAACATTTGCAATTTTCCATTCATCCGGTACAATGCCAGAATCTATCGATTCTTGAAAGATCATCGTTAATGCCTCCACAATCTCTCCAACTACTTTCTTCAGAACCTGAGGGTGCATTCCATCAGCTCCAGGAGAGTTATCCACCCTCAGACCATTAAGCTTCCTGAGCACCTTCTCAGTCATAATTTTCACTGCACATACTTCACTTCCCTGACACTCTTGAATGGTATACTGCAGATGTCTTCCACTGTGAAGACTGATGCAAAATACACATTCAGTTCCCCTGCCATCTCTGCGTCTCTCATTACAATATCTTCAGCGTCATTTTCTATTGGTCCAATATCTCCCCTCAACTCTCTTTTACCCTTTATATGCTTAAAAAACCTTTAGTATCTTCTTTGATATTAGTCACCAGCTTCCCTTCATAATCCATCTTTTCCTTCCTAATGACCTTCTTAGTTTCCTTCTGCAAGTTTTTAAAAGCTCCCCAATCCTCTCTTCCCACTAGCTTTGGCTTCCTTGTGTGCCCTCTCTTTTGTTTTTACTTTGGCTCTGACTTCACTTGTCAGCCACGGTAGTGTCCTTCTTCCGTTCGAAAATTTTTTTCTAATTTGGAGCATATCTGGCTTGTACTTCCCTCATTTTTCACAGACACTCCAGTCATTTCTGTTCTGCTGTCCTTCCTGCAAGTGTCCCTTTCTAGTCAACCTTGGCCAGTTCCCCTCTCATACCATTGTAATTTCCTTTATTCCATTGAAATACCGACACTTTGGAATTTAGTTTCTCCTTCTCAAATTTCAAAGTGAACTCGATCATATTGTGATCACTGTTCCCCAAGGGTTCCTTAACCTTAAGTTCTCTTATCACCCCCGGATCATTGCTCAGCACCCAATCCAGCACAGCCGATCCCCTAGTGTGCTCGACAATACACTGTTCTAAAAGGCCATCCCTTAGACATTTTACAAATTCTCTCTCGAGTTCCAGTACTGGCCTGGTTTTCCCAAACCACTATCATGTTAAGATCCCTAACGATTATCATGACATTGCCCTTCTGACACATGACATTGCTATCTCCTGCTGTAATTTGTAGTCCACATCCCAGCTGCTGTTTGGAGGCCTGTATACAACTGCCATTAGGGTCCTTTTACCCTTGCCATTTCTATGTTATCCCTTTCTAATGACTTAATATTATTTCTTATACACAGGGCCACACCACCCCCTCTACCTACTAACCTATCTTTCTGATACACCGTATATCCTTGGACATTCAGCTCCCAATGGCAGCCATCCTTTAGCCAAGTTTCAGAGATGCCCACAATGTCATACCTGCCAATCTGTAGCTGAATTTCAAGATTGTCTTGACTTGATTTCACCTTAATTCCTGAGGTGCCAAAACAGCTGAGCCAGGCTGCCAGAGACAGTGAGAATCCATGGCCAGGGTTTGAGTTTCTCAGAAATGTGATATAGATAAGCCAGGCACTAAAGGGGCGGACAGTGGTTTGAGTTACGTCAAATGTCTTTGGAAGTTTTGTTGATTACAATATCATGCCCTTATTTTATAGATCCAATCACCTACTTCCCTGCCTCACAGCCTGCTTGATTGGCCAATCCATCCTTGCATGGCTTTAAGTTCGAACTACCAAATAAAATACACTAACTGTGTCAATGACAACATTTATACGGTGGAAGACGCTAAGGCTATAAAACATTGGAGCAGAATTAGTCCATTCAGGCCATCGAGTTTGCTCCGCCATTTCATCATGGCTGACCCCGGATCCCACTCAACCCCATACACCTCTCTTCTCACCATATAATTTGTTGCCCTAACCAATCAGGAAACTATCAACTTCTGCCTTAAGTATGCCCCACAGACATGGCCTCCACCACAGTCTGTGGCAGAGCATTCCACAAATTTACTACTCTCTGGCTAAAAAAAATCGGCCTTAACTCTGTTCTAAGAGCTCACCCCTCAATTTTGAGGCTGTGTCCTCCAGTTCTGGATGGCCCCACCATAGGAAACGTCCTCTCCACATCCATCTTATCTAGTCCTTTCAATATTCGGTAGGTTTCGATGAGATCCCACCACCCCACATTCTTCTAAACTCCAGTGAGTGCAGGCACAAAGCTGTCAAACACTTCTTGTATGTTCAAGCAACACACATAAAAGTTGCTGGTGAACACAGCAGGCCAGGCAGCATCTCTAGGAAGAGGTGCAGTCGACGTTTCAGGCCGAGACCCGAAGCCTGAAACCTTAATGTCTGAAACGTCGGCCTGCTGCGTTCACCAGCAACTTTTATGTGTGTTGCTTGAATTTCCAGCATCTGCGGAATTCCTGTTGTTTGCACTTCTTGTATGTTAACCTCTTCATTCCCGAAATCATACTCATGAACCTCATCTGGATTCTCTCCAGTGACAACACATCCTTTCTGAGATATGGGGCCCAAATCTGTTGTCAATCCTCCAAGTGCAGCCTGACTAGTGTCTTATAAAGGCTCCGCATTATCTCCTTGCTTTTATATTCTATTCCTCTTGAAATAAGTCCAACATTTCACTTGCCTTCTTTACCACAGACTCAACCTGTAAATTAACATTCTGGGAGTCTTGCACAAGGACTCCCAAGTCTCTCTGCACCTCTGATGTTGAACCTTCTCCCTATTTACATAATAGTCTGCACTATTGTTCCTTTTACCAAAATGTGTTATCATACATTTCCCAACACTGTATTCCATTAGCCACTTTTTGCCCATTTTTCCATAGCTTTCTCACCACTACCTACCCTTTCACCTATCTTCGTATCATCTGCAAACTTTGCCACAAAGCCATCAATTCCATTACCAAATCATTGACAAAGAATGTGAAAAGTAGTGGTCCCAATACTGACCCCTGAGGAACACCACTAGTCACTGGCAGCCAACCAGAAAATGCCCCTTTTATTCCCACTCGCTGCCTCCTGCCTGTCAGCCATTCCTCTATCCATGCCAGTATTGGTTGGGAGGTAGTGCACATTGCTTGTTTGTCAGTTTTGGCTTTTGTATAGTTTTTCATAAATTCTATTGTATTTTATTTTCCTGTAAATGCCGGCAAGAAATTAAATCTCAAGTTTGTATAAGGAAACGTATGCGTAATTTGAAAGTAAGTTTACTTTGACATTAAGATTGAACAATGCTGCACAGTTCTGGATGCTTTATTGGGTACTTTGGTGACATGCCCCTTTTCTTACAAAAACTGACCCACATACTGAGTTTGTCACAAATATGTTTCAGCTTTCCCCATTGTTAGTTCAAATGGGTCTGAGAAAGACTGAAGGAAAAAAACTTATTACTGTATTTTTGTAAAACCACAGTACTGTGAATATGTTTGAAAATCTCATTGAAGTATGAAATTTGATGCCAGAATACAAAATATAAAAGAGTTATTTCCTTTAAACAGAAACGGAGGGAACGTGAAATACAACAGCAGATGATGCTGCAGGATGAGGAGACATTAGAACTACGAGAAACTTACACCTCACTTCAGCAAGAAGTAGAAATGAAAACCAAAAAGCTGAAAAAGGTGAGAAAAAAAGTAAGAATCAATTTAATATTTTACTTTTTCCACTTCCTTTTTTTAAATGAAACACCTTTGGGTTTTTTTATGGTTAAAATTATAAGTCTCCCTCATTGCATAACGTTAATATAAAACCCTAAATGTTTAATAATCAGTCTCTCACTAACAAATGGAAAATGTATTAAAAGTGAATTGGTAATATTCATTCGTGTCGGGCACAAATGGAACTGAAAGGCAAAGGCAGATTGTTTTGGGCAGTGAGTATAGCCCGAGCATACAAACAGGGCACCTCGAGAGCGGGATCTGCCCATGGAAGTTTAGTTGAAGTATGTATGATTTGACATTTGAGCTGGAGTATCTGCTTCAGGTCGAGTGTTTTCCTTAGCACTGGAAGTATTGCTGCATAGATGTGCAATAAATAATGTTTCTGTGCCACGCTGAACAGTACCTGCCGCAGGGTAGAGTCAATTCTGAAGGCTTGGACAACTAGAAATAATTTGAAAAGTTACATGTCACTTTTCTGCTATTTTATTAAGAAACTCACAAAGGAGAATGGTAAAGGCATTTTGAAAATGGGTCTTAAACTGATTTTACTGTTTTCCTTTGTCAGATTTTATGAGGTAACTTAACATATCCATCATTGGTTGGTTCCCTCAGTTGTCCACTAATATATCAGGCAGTCGGCCTTTTGCAATTAACAAAAATTTGTCTCTTCTTCAGTGACTCCACTGACATGGCAATGTAGTGATCACAACAATGCTTTACAGTACCAGCGACTTGGGTTCAATTCCTGCCGCTGCCTGTAAGAAGATTGTATGTTCTGCCCGTGGCTGCACGGGTTTGTATCTTCTGCCCGTGACCGCGTGGGTTTGTACGTTCTGCCCATGACCACGTGGGTTTGTAAGTTCTCCCCGTGACCACGTTTAGTTTGTATGTTCTGCCCGTGACCACGTTGGTTTGTATGTTCTCCCTGTGACCATGTGGGTTTGTACATTCTGCCCGTGGCCGCGTGGGTTTGTACGTTCTCCCTGTGACCATGTGGGTCTGTACATTCTCCCCGTGGCTGCGTGGGTCTGTACGTTCTGCCCGTGACCACATGGGTTTGTACGTTCTGCCCGTGGCCGCGTGGGTTTGTACGTTCTCCCTGTGACCATGTGGGTCTGTACATTCTCCCCGTGGCTGCGTGGGTCTGTACGTTCTGCCCGTGACCACATGGGTTTGTACGTTCTGCCCGTGGCCGCATGGGTTTGTATGTTCTGCCCGTAACCATGTGGGTTTTACGTTCTCCCCATGACCACGTTGGTTTGTATGTTCTCCCCATGGCCACATGGGTTTGTACCTTCTCCCCGTGACCACGTGGGTCTGTACGTTCTGTCCATGGCCGCGTGGATCTGTACGTTCTGCTCGTGACCACATGGGTTTGTACGTTCTGCCCGTGGCCGTGTGGGTTTGTATGTTCTGCCCATGACCACGTGGGTTTGTAAGTTCTCCCCGTGACCACGTTTAGTTTGTATGTTCTGCCCGTGACCACGTTGGTTTGTATGTTCTCCCTGTGACCATGTGGGTTTGTACATTCTACCCATGGCCACGTGGGTTCGTACGTTCTCCCTGTGACCATGTGGGTCTGTACGTTCTCCCCGTGGCTGCATGGGTCTGTACGTTCTGCCCATGGCCGCATGGGTTTGTATGTTCTGCCCGTGACCATGTGGGTTTTACGTTCTCCCCATGACCACGTTGGTTTGTATGTTCTCCCCATGGCCACATGGGTTTGTACCTTCTCCCCGTGACCACGTGGGTCTGTATACGTTCTGCCCATGGCCGCGTGGATCTGTACATTCTGCCCGTGGCCGTGTGGGTTTGTACGTTCTCCCCGTGGCCACGTGGGTCTGTACGTTCTGCCCGTGACCGCGTGGATCTCTACGTTCTCCCCGTCGCCGCGTGGGTCTGTACATTCTGCCCGTGGCCGCATGGGTTTCGTCCGGCTGTCCCAGTTTCTTCCTACAGTCCAAAGACGTACTAGTTGGCAGGTTAATTGGTCATTGTAAATTGTCCTGTGATTAGGCTTTGATTCAATTGGGGGATTGCTGGGCATCGTGACTCGAAGGGCCAGAAGGGCCAATTTCGAGCTGCATCCGAATAAATAAATAAATAGATTTGGCAAAAGGGTCAGTCATCATGATATGACAGCACTTAAAGTTAGACATGAGACCAACTGAAGGACAAAATGTATTTAACACAAGCATTTTACTGGTGCTTATTATGTACTGACAGACAAATATTAGATCTTCACTTTTAATCTGACTGCCACTTCCATGAAAGGCATTTCTACATATTAATATAATCTCTGAAGATCAGTCAAGAGCTTCAATTCATTACTTCCTATTGGTCAGGAGAATTGGAAACTTGCAGGATATTTAAATGTTGTATTCCTTTCACGATCAAGGACAGTAGACTGAATTTCACTATGAAAATGAATTTCACTATGAAAATGAACTTCACTATGAAAATGAATTTCACTGTGAAAATGATTGTGAAAACAATCAATACTCAGGATCAGTTTTGCTAAATTCAGACAGTAATTGTCATCATGTGCAGTACGTAAGTTCAATTTAATTTACAAACCTGAAAATATGTCCAAGGTATGGTGCTCCTTTGTTAGAATGTGAAAACATTCCATTACTGTCTCCCTATTTAGTTATAGTGAGTGAGTGGGTTAACAAACTAACATTGGAGAAATGATTCAAACTCATCACAAAATGTTTGATCACAGTGTTCAAGTCTGGTGCACTTTACTGTGTTAAACTATCGGAAAGCCTCTCTGGTGCAGAATTTAATTTTTTCACATAGGGTGCAGAGGCAGCTACTGCTCCATTTCTTCGAGGTGTTTGAGGTCACAGGTTTCAGAAACATGAGGTACAGTTTACTGAAGGAGTTGTATCTGAGTGCGCGCAGTTTACAGAACAGGGTAGATGAACTTGTAGATTGGCAGGTATGATGCTGTAGGCATCACTGAATCATGGGTGAAGGAAAATTATAGCTGGGAGCTTAATGTTCAGTGATACACATTGTACTGAAAGGATAAGCAGGAAGGCAGAGGAGGTGGTGTTGCTCTGTTGGTAAAAAATGAAATCAAATCATTAGAAAGGGGTGACACAGGATCGGAAGGTGCATAGAGCTAAGGAACTGCAAGGTAAAAAGATCCTGATGGGAGTTGTATACAGACCCCCAAACAGTAGTAAGGATGTGACCTACAAATTACAAAGGGAGATAGAAAAGACATGCCAAATAGGCAATGTTGCAATAGTCAGGGGAGACTTCAATATGCGGGTAGATTGGGAAAGACAGGTTGGTGCTGGATTCCAGGAGGGAGAATTTCTAGAATGCCTATGAGATGATCCTTAGAGCAACCCGTGGTTGAGCCCCTTTAGGAGAATCAGCTATTCTGGACTGGGTGTTGTGCAATGAACCAGAACTGATAAGAGACCTTAAGGTAAATGAACACAAAGGGGAAAGTGATCATAATATGATCAGATTCACCCTGAAATTTGAGAAGGAAATGCTAATGTCAGACGTATCAATATTACAGTGGACTAAAGGGAATTACAGAGGCATGAGAAAGGAGTTGGCTAGAATTGATTGGAAAAGAACACTGGCAGGGATGGTGACAGAGCAGCAATGGCTGGAATTTCTGGAAGCAATTCAGAAGGCGCAGTGGTATACATCCCAAAGAGGAAGAAGAATTCTGAAGGAAAGTTGACACAACCATGGCTAACAAGAGAAGTCAAAGCGAACATAAAAGAATGGGCATAAAATAGAGCAAAAATTAATGAGAAGTTGGGAGATTGGGAAGCTTTTAAGAACCAACAGAAGGCAGCTAAAAAAATCATTATGAATTAAAGAATGGAATACAAAAATAAGCTAGCCGGTAATATTAAAAAAGATACCCAAAGTTTCTTCAGATACATAAAGTGTAACGAGAAATGAGAATAGATACCGAACCACCTGGAAGATGATGCTGGCGAGGTAGCAATCAGCACTAACAAAATGGAGTACAAACCGAATAAGTATTTTGCGTAAGTCTTCACTAGCAGCATAGTGAAAGTTCCAAGTGTCATGAAGTGTGTGATGTTACCATTAATAGAGAAAAGGTTCTTGGGAAACTGAAAGACCTGAAGGTAGATAAGTCACCTGGACCGTATGGTGTACACCCCAGGGTTCTGAAAGAGGTAGTTGAAGAGATTCTGGAGGCATTAGTAATGATCTTTCACGAATCAATAGATTCTGGAATGGTTCCAGAAGACTGGAGCATTGCAAATGTCCCTCCGCTCTTCAAGAAGGGAGAGAGTCAGAGGAAAGAAAATTATAGGCCAGGAAGTCTGACCGCAGATGTTAAGAGTCAATTATTAATGATGAGATCTCTGGGTACTTGGAGGCATATGATAAAATAGGCTACAGTCAGCATGGTTTCCTCAAGGGAAAATCTTGCTCAACAAATATGTTGGTATTCTGAGAAGAAATGACAGGCAGGATAGACAAAGAAGAATTGGGTGATGTTGGGTACTTGGATTTTCAGAAGGTATTTGACAAGGTGCCACACATGAGGTTGCTTAACAAGCTATGAGCCCATGGCATCACAGGAAAGATTCTAGCATGGATAAAGCAGTGGCTGATTGGCAGGAGGGGAAGAGTGAGAGTAAAAGGAGCCTTTTCAGGTTGGCTTCTGCAGGGGTCTGTGTTGGGACCGATTCTTTAGGCTGTATGTCATTGATTTGGATGATGGAATTGATGGCTTTGTTGCAAAGTTTGCAGATGATACGAAGATAGTTGGGGGGCGGGTAGTTTTGAGGTAGTAGGGAGGCTATAGTGGACTTAGACAGATTAGGGGAATAGGCAAAGAAATGGTGGATGGAATACAGTGTTGGGAAGTGCAGGATTCCCTAAAGGTTAATTT
Organism: Mobula birostris; assembly: GCF_030028105.1. NCBI lineage: Eukaryota > Metazoa > Chordata > Chondrichthyes > Myliobatiformes > Myliobatidae > Mobula > Mobula birostris. Next base: position 210,291,493 of record NC_092371.1, on the reverse strand, counting down.
GCAGGTTGAGTCTGTAGTGAGGAAGGCAAATGCAATGTTAGCATTCATTTTAAAAGGACTAGAATCTAAAAGTCAAGGATGTATTGTTGAGATTTTATGAAGCACTTGTAAGGCCTCACTTGGAGTATTGTGAGCAGTTTTGGGCCCCTTATTTTCGAAAGGATATGATGAACCTTGTGAGGGTTCAAAGGAGGTTCATGAAAATGATTTCAGAACAGATTGGCTCAGAATGAAAAGGTGTCCTTTTAGAACAGAGATGAGGAGACATTTCTTTATCCAGAGAGTGGTGAATCTGTGGAATTCTTTGCCATAGGCTTCTGTGGAGGCCAAGTCTTTATGTATATTTAAAGTAGAGGTTGATAGATTCCTGATTCGTCAGGGCATAAAGGTATACGAGGAGAAGTCAGGAGATTGGGACTGAGAGGAAAATTGGATCAGCCATGATGAAATGACGGAGCAGACTCAATGGGCCAAATGGCCTAATTCTGCTCCTTTATCTTATGTTCTTATGGAAATAAAACATAAATTTTTCCACAAAAAAACTCTATGACAAGCTGTACAGGATCTCTGAAGATATCAATAGTTCCAGTAAACCACTTAACCATATTCCCATTGTACCCATTTGGCCTGACATTCTGTTCTACAACTGAATCAGAATCTGTTTATTCTCACTGACATATGTTGTCTAAAATTGGTGTTCTGCGGCAGCACGAAATTGCAACAAATACAGTATGATTTACTGTAACAACATGTTAAACAAATAATGCAACAGGCAAATAATGAACTAGGGTTCATGGGTTCAAGAAAAGTTCAGAAATCTGATAGTGGAGAGGTGAAAGCTGTTCTTAAAATGTTGAGTGTGGGTCTTCAGGCTCTGATACCTCCTCCCCAATGCAGAGAGGGCATGCCCCAGCTGTGAGAACCTTTAACGGAGGATATTGCAATCTTGAGGCACTGCCTCTTAAAGATGTCCTCAGTGGCGGGGTTTGGAAATGGCTGAGTCTTCAGCCCTCTGAGGCTCCTCATGATGTTGTGCATTGGAGTTCAATACCAGGCTGTAATGCAAACAGTCAGAATGTTCACCATCATACATCTGAAGATATCAGTAGTTCCAGTAAACCACTTAATCATATTGCCATTGTACCCATTTGGCCTGGCATTCTGTTCTACAACTGTAGAAATATTCAAGAGTCTTTGGTGACATATGAAATCTCCTTCATCTCAAATGAAGTGAACTGCTGACGTTCCTTCTTAGTGATTGCATCAATGTGTTGGTCCCAGAATAAGTCCTCTGAGTGCAGGAAATTGATGCTGCTTACCCTTTTCATCGCTGACCCCCTCTATGTGGACTGCTGTGCATTCCCATTTCTCCAAATGAATGGGCCAAATCAATGCTTTGTCCTGTCACATCTTGTCCTGAATGGTGATGGAAAGTTAAACAGCTAATGAGAGAAGAAGGCACCATAGGCATCCCCATACATAACAATGACAGGGCTCATCATTTGAATGCTAAAGTGAAGCCTAAAGAATTTGTAAACATGTTCAACCAGATGGTCTATCTCATCCTGAGAACCCCGAAGTCACAGAGTTGGCCTTCGAGCAGTTTGATTCAAGACATGGCTGAGATACAGAAAAAGGCCTGTGTCATTCCCATGAGGTATTCTGGCACTAATGTCCTGTTGCTGAACTGTTTGTCCGCCTACAACCACAACCATCTCAGTTGCAGTACTGAAGACTAATGATCTGGAACCAATGGTTCCAGATCAGTAAGCTACAAAGGAAGTACAGTACAGGTAAACAATGAAGCACAGGATCTTGATGAGATATATTGTGAGGTCAAGAGTCTGTACTAGGGAACTAAATGACCTTCCTTTCATCATAGAACATAGAACACTGCAGCACTGTAAATGCCCTCCGGCCCAGGATGCTGTGCCAACCTTTTAACCCACTCCTCGATTAATCTCAAATAAGAGAAAATCTGCAGATGCTGGAAATCCAAGCAACACACACAGAGTGCAGAAGGAACTCAACAGGCCAGACAGCATCCATGGAAAAGAGTAAATAGTCCACGTTTCGGGCTGAGACCCTTCATTAGGACTGTATTACCATGTCTGTATTGCCACGAATAATCAAGCCCTTCCCTCCTACAGCTCTCCATTTTTCTTAAATCCATGTGCTTAGCTAAGAGTGTCTTAAATAACCCCTGTATATCAGCCTCTACCACCACCCCGATCATGAGGTCAAAAGCAGGGACGTTAGCAGATGATTGAACAAATGCTCAATTCCCTTCATGACTCGCATTAAAACATAGAAACATAGAAAACCTACAGCACAATACAGGCCCTTTGGCCCACAAAGCTGTGCCGAACACGTCCTTACCTTAGAAATTACCTAGTGTTACCCATAGCCCTCTATTCTTCTAAGCCTCATGAACCTATCCAAGAGTCTCTTAAAAGACCCTATCGTATCCGCCTCCACCACCGTCGCTGGCAGCCGATTCCACGCACTCACCACTCTCTGCATAAAAAACTTACCCCTGACATCTCCTCTGTACAATAGACAATAGGCAATAGGTGCAGGAGTAGGCCATTCGGCCCTACGAGCCAGCACTGCCATTCACTGTGATCATGGCTGATCATCCACAATCAGCATCCAGTTCCTGCCTTATCCCCATAACCTTTGATTCCGCTATCTTTAAGAGCTCTATCCATCTCTTTTTTGAAAGCATCCAGAGAGTTGGCCTCCACAGCCTTCTGGGGCAGGATTCCATATATCCACCACTCTCTGGGTGAAAAAGTTTTTCCTCAACTCTGTTCTAAATGGCCTACCCCTAATTCTTAAACTGTGGCCTCTGGTTCTGGACTCACCCATCAGTGGGAACATACTTCCTGCCTCCAGCATGTCCAATCCCTTAATAATCTTATATGTTTCAATAAGATCCCCTCTCAGTCTTCTAAATTCCAGTGTATACAATCCCAGTCGCTCCAATCTTTCGACATATGACAGTTCCGCCATCCCGGGAATTAACCTTGTGAACCTACGCTGCACTCCCTCAATAGCAAGAATAGCCTTCCTCAAATTTGGAGACCAAAACTGCACACAGTACTCCAGGTGTGGTCTCACCAGGGCCTTGTACAGCTGCAGAAGGACCTCTTTGCTCTTATACTCAATTCCCCTTGTTATGAAGGCCAGCATGCCATTAGCTTTCTTCACTGCTTGCTGTACTTGCATGCTTGCTTTCAGTGACTGATGTACAAGAACACCTAGATCTCGTTGTGCTTCCCCTTTTCCTAACTTGACCCCACTTAGATAATAATCTGCCTTCCCGTTCTTACCACCAAAGTGGATAACCTCATATTTATCCACATTAAACTGCATCTGCCATGCATCTGCCCACTCACCCACCCTGTCCAGGTCACCCTGCATTCTCATAACATCCTCCTCACATTTCACACTGCCACCCAGCTTTGTGTCATCGGTAAATTTGCTAATGTTACTTTTAATTCCCTCATCTAAATCATTAATATATATTGTAAACAGCTGCAGTACCCCACTGGTCACCGCCTGCCATTCCGAAAGGGACCCGTTAATCGCTACTCTTTGTTTTCTGTCAGTCAGCCAATTTTCAGTCCATGTCAGTACTCTGCCCCCAGTACCATGGGCCCTAATTTTGCCCACTAATCTCCTATGTGGGACTTTATCAAAGGCTTTCTGAAAGTCCAGGTACACTACATCCACTGGCTCTCCCTTGTCCATTTTCACAGTTACATCCTCAAAAAATTCCAGAAGATTAGTCAAACACGATTTCCCCTTCGTAAATCCATGCTGACTCGGACCAATCCCGTTACTGCTATCCAGATGTGTCGTAATTTCATCTTTTATAATTGACTCCAGCATCTTTCCCACCACCGATGTCAGGCTAACTGGTCTATAATTCCCTGTTTTCTCTCTTCCTCCCTTCTTGAAGAGAGGGACAACATTAGCCACCCTCCAATCCACAGGAACTGATCCTGAATCTATAGAACACTGGAAAATGATTACCAATGCATCCACGATTTCTAAAGCCACCTCCTTAAGTACCCTGGGATGCAAACAGCCTATCCAACACCATTTCCTGCCTAATATAAATTTCCTTCGGTTCTTCCATTACCCTAGGTCCTTTGGCCACTATCACATCTGGGAGATTGTTTGTGTCTTCCCTAGTGAAGACAGATCCAAAGTATCTGTTCAACTCATCTGCCATTTCCTTGTTACCCACAATAAATTCACCCACTTCTGTCTTCAAGGGCCCAATTTTGGTCTTAATTACTTCTTTCCCTTTCACATACCTAAAGAAGCTTTTACTATCCTCCTTTATATTCTTGGCTAGATTACCTTCGTACCTCATTTTTTCTCCACGTATTGCCTTTTTAGTTACCTTCTGTTGCTCTTTAAAAGTTTCCCAATCCTCTGGCTTCCCACTCATCTTTGCTATATTATACTTCTTCTCTTTTATTTTTATACTGTCCATTACTTCACTTGTCAGCCACGGCCTCCCCTTACTCCCCTTAGGATCTTTCTTCCTCTTTGGAACGAACTGATCCTGCACCTTCCACATTATTCCCAGAAACGCTTGCCATTGCTGTTCCACTGTCATCCCTGCTAGGGTATTGTTCCATTGAACTTTGGCCAGCTCCTCCCTCATAGCACCATAGTTCCCTTTGTTCAACTGTAATACTGACACTTCCGAGTTTCCCTTCTCCCTCTCAAATTGTAGATTAAAACTTATCATATTACGGTCAGTATCTCCTAATGGCTCCTTTACCTTGAGGTCCTACTTCCAAGCATCTTAAAACTGTGCCCTCTCGTGCTAGCTATTTCAGCCCTAGGAAAAAGCCTCTGACTATCCACACGATCAATGCCTCTCATCATCTTATACACCTCTATCAGGTCACCTCTCATCCTCCGTTGCTCCAAGAAGAAAAGGCCAAGTTCACTCAACCTGTTTTCATAAGGCATGCTCCCCGATCCAGGCAACATCCTTGTAAATTTTCTCTGCACCCTTTCTAAGGTTTCCACATCCTTCCTATAGTGAGGTAACCAGAACTGAGCACAGTTCTCCAAGTGGGGTCTGACCAGGGTCCTATATAGCTGCAACATTACCTCTGGGCTCCTAAACTCAATCCCACGATTGATGAAGGCCAATGCACGGTATGCTTTCTTAACCACAGAGTCAACCTGCACAGCAGCTTTGAGTGTCCTATGGACGCAGACCCCAAGATCCCTCTGATCCTCCAATATGCCAAAAGTCTTACCATTATATTCTGCCATCATATTTGACCTACCAAAATGAACCACTTCACACTTATCTGGTTGAAATCCATCTGCCACTTCTCAGCCCAGTTTTGCAACCTATCAATATCCCGTTGTAACCTCTGACAGCCCTCCACACAATCCACAACACCCCCAACCTTTGTGTCATCAGCAAATTTACTAACCCATCTCTCCACTTTCTCATCCAGGTCATTTATAAAAATCACGAAGAGTAGGGGTCCCAGAACAGATCCCTAAGGCACACCACTGGTCACCGACCTCCATGTAGAATATGACCTGTCTACAACCACTCTTTGCCTTCTGTGGGCAAGCCAGTTCTGGATCCACAAAGCAATGTCCCCTTGGATCCCACGTCTCCTTAGAAACCATAGAAAAACTACAGCACAGAAACAGGCCTTTTGGCCCTTCTTGGCTGTGCCGAACCATTTTCTGCCAAGCCCCGCTGACCTGCACACATACCATATCCCGCCATACACCTCCCATCCATGTATCTGTCCAATTTATTCGTAAATATTAAAAAAGAACTCGCATTTACCACCTCGTCTGGCAGCTCATTCCATACTCCCACCACTCTCTGTGTGAAGAAACCCCCCCAATGTTCCCTTTAAACTTTTCCCCCCTCACCCTAAACCCATGTCCTCTGGTTTTTTTCTCCCCTTGCCTCAGTGGAAAAAGCCTGCTTGCATTCACTCTATCTATACCCATCATAATTTTATATACCTCTATCAAATCTCCCCTCATTCTTCTACGCTCCAGGGAATAAAGTCCTAACCTATTCAACCTTTCTCTGTAACTCAGTTTCTCAAGTCCCGGCAACATCCTTGTAAACCTTCTCTGCACTCTTTCAACCTTATTAATATCCTTCCTGTAATTTGGTGACCAAAACTGAACACAGTACTCCAGATTCTGCCTCACCAATGCCTTATACAACCTCATCATAACATTCCAGCTCTTATACTCAATACTTTGATTAATAAAGGCCAATGTACCAAAAGCTCTCTTTACGACCCTATCTACCTGTGTCGCCACTTTTAGGGAATTTTGTATCTGTATTCCCAGATCCCTCTGTTCCACTGCACTCCTCAGTGCCTTACCATTAACCCTGTATGTTCTACCTTGGTTTGTCCTTCCAACGTGCAATACCTCACACTTGTCTGTATTAAACTCCGTCTGTCATTTTTCAGCCCATTTTCCCAGCTGGTCCAAGTCTCTCTGCAGGCTCTGAAAACCTTCCTCACTGTCTACTACACCTCCAATCTTTGTATCATCAGTAAATTTGCTGATCCAATTTACCACATTATCATCCAGATCATTGATATAGATGATAAATAACAATGGACCCAGCACTGACCCCTGTGGCACACCACTAGTCACAGGCCTCCACTCGGAGAAGCAATTCTCTACTATCACCCTTTGGCTTCTTCCATTGAGCCAATGTCTAATCTAATTTACCACCTCTCCATGTATACCTAGCGACTGAATTTTCCTAACTAACCTCCCATGTGGGACCTTGTCAAAGGCCTTACTGAAGTCCATGTAGACAATATCCATTGCCTTCCCTTCATCCACTTTCCTGGTAACCTCCTCGAAAAACTCCAATAGATTGGTCAAACATGACCTACCACGCACAAAGCCAAGTTGACTCTCCCTAATAAGTCCCTGTCTATCCAAATGCTTGTAGGTTCTGTCTCTTAGTACTCCCTCCAATAATTTACCTACTACTGACGTTAAACTTACTGGCCTATAATTTCCCAGATTACTTTTCGATCCTTTTTTAAACAACGGAACAACATGAGCCACTCTCCAATCCTCCGGCACTTCACCGTAGACAGCGACATTTTAAATATTTCTGCCAGGGCCCCCGCAATTTCAACACTAGTCTCCTTCAAGGTCCGAGGGAACACCCTGTCAGGTCCTGGGGATTTATCCACTTTAATTTTCATCAAGACAGCAAGCACCTCCTCCTTTTCAATCTGTACAGTTTCTATGATCTCACTACTTGTTTCCCTTAATTCCATAGACTTCATGCCAGTTTCTTTAGTAAATACAGTCGCAAAAAACCTATTTAAGATCTCCCCCATTTCCTTTGGTTCCGCACATAGCCAACCACTCTGATCTTCAAGAGGACCAATTTTATCCCTTACAGTCCTTTCGCTTTTAATGTACCTGTAAAGGCCCTTTGGATTATCCTTCACTTTGACTGCCAAGGCAACCTCATGTCTTCTTTTAGCCTTCCTGATTTCTTTCTTAAGTATTTTCTTGCACTTCTTATACTCCTCAAGCACCTTATTTACTCCCTGTTTCCTATACATGTCAAACAACTCCCTCTTCTTCTTTGTCAGAGTTGCAATATCCCTTGAGAACCAAGGTTCCTTATTCCTATTCACTTTGCCTTTAATTCTGACAGGAACATACAAACTCTGCACTCTCAAAATTCCTCCTTTGAAGGCTTCCCACCTACCGATCACATCCATGCCAGAGAACAACCTGTTCCAATCCACGCTTTTTAGATCCTTTCTCATTTCTTCAAAATTGGCCTTCTTCCAGTTCAGAACCTCAACCCTAGGACCAGATCCTTGTCCATGATCAAGTTGAAACTAATGGTGTTATGGTCACTGGAACTAAAGTGCTCCCCTACACAGACTTCCGTCACTTGTCCTAACTCGTTTCCTAACAGGAGATCCAATATTGCATCCCCTCAAGTTGGTCCCTCTATATATTGATTTAGAGAACTTTCCTGAACACATTTTACACACTGTAAACCATCTAGACCCCTAACAGTATGGGAGTCCCAATCAATATATGGAAAATTAAAATCCCCTACCACCACAACTTTATGTTTCCTGCACTTGCCTGCTATCTCGCTGCAGATCTGCTCTTCCAATTCTCGTTGACTATTGGGTGGTCTGTAATACAATCCCACTAATGTGGCCATACCTTTCCTGTTTCTCAGCTCCACCCATAAGGACTCAGTAGACAAGCCCTCTAATCTGATCTGCCTGAGCACTGCTGTAATATTTTCCCTAACAAGCAATGCTACTTCCCCACCTTTCATTCCTCTGCCTCGATCACATCTGAAACATCGGAACCCTGGAATATTAAGCTGCCAGTTCTGCCCCTCCTGCAGCCAAGTTTCACTAATTGCTATAACGTCATAATCATAATTCCACATGTCAATCCACGCCCTCAACTCATCCGCCTTCCCCGCAATACTCCTAGCATTGAAATATATACACCTCAGAAGATTTTTACCACCACTCACAACCTTTCTATTAGCGGATTTGCTTGAACTTTTAACATCATTTATTTTCACCCCAGCCACACTGTCAGCTCTGGTACTGTGGTTCCCATCCCCCTGCAAATCTAGTTTAAAGCCTCCCCAATAGCACTAACAAACCTCCCTGAAAGGATATTGGTCCCCCTGTAGTTCAAGTGTAACCCGTCTCTCTTGTACAGGCTCCACCTGCCCCAGAAGAGGTCCCAATGATCCAATTACTTTCTCAATAAGCCTTGAATGGGGTACCTTATCAAATGCCTTGCTGAAATCCATATATACTACATCTACTGCTCTACTTTCATCAATACGTTTAATCACATCCTCAAAAAATTCAGTCAGGTTCGTAAGGCACGACCTGCCTTTCACAAAGCCATGCTGACTATTCCTAATCATATTATGCCTCTCCAAGTGTTCATAAATCCTGCCTCTCAGGATCTTCTCCATCAACTTACCAACCACTGAAGTAAAAGAAGAAGCTCATGACTCCACCTGAGTGACTTAAACAGCAGCGGGCTGATCAATGGCAAGAGGCACGAGTGTGACAGAAGTGCCAAGAAATTATCATTTACAACAAGAGAGTCTAGCCTCCAACCCTTCATGTTAACATCACTGGGATTACCATTCAGCAGAAATGGAAATTGGCCAGCACATAAATATTGTGGTCAAAGTTCAAAGTAAATTCATTATCAAAGTACATATATGTCATTGTATACACCCCTGAGATTCATTTTCTTGTGGGCATAGTCAATAAATTCATGATAGAATAATAACCATAATAGAATCAATGAAGGACAGCACCAACTGGCCATTCAACCAGTGTGTTAAAGACAACAAACTGTGCAAGTACAAAAAGAAAAAAATTTAAAAAATAAATAAGCAATAAATATTGAGAACATGAGAGGAAGAGTTCTTGAAAGTGAGTCCATCAGTTGTGGGAGCATTTCACTGATGGGACAAGTGAAGTTGAGTGAAGTTATCCCCTTTGGTTCAAGAGCCTGATGGTTGAGGGGTAATAACCATTTGAGTAGTGTGGTTTTAAGGGCAAAATACATGTCTGAGTTTGGCATCCTGTGGCAAGTGACTCATTTTGTGATACCTCAGGTCTTCCTGCTATATACAAGGGACAAGTCAGGAATGTCCTCCATTTCCTTAGGTGAGTGCAATGCTGATTCCCAGCAAGCCTGACACCAGGCAGGAGAAAGTTCCACTTGATGAATACCCTATTCACCTGCCTAAACATTTATTCTCTTCACCTTTGGTGCACAGGAGCTGCAGCATGTATCATCTGTAAAATGCACTGCTGGTAATTATTTTAATTACTTAAATCCCAAATATGTGATCTCTACCGTCAAGACCAAATGCTTCTGAGACATGGGACTTCATTATCTGCAAGTTCCCCTTTAACTCACACACCATCCTGATATGGGCAGGTCTACCTTCTCATTGGCTCAATATCTTGGAATTGTCCATCCAATAGAGCTATGAGAGTACTTTTGTTTGAAAGGTAATCCAACCCCACCTTCTCAAGGGCACTTAGGGATGAGTAATAAATGCTGGCTTTGAAAGAGAGCTCCCAGACCAAGAATAATAAAAACCCTACCCCCATTTCTGAAGTTCCTGTGTGTGCATGTACCCAGGTGTCAGAACATGCCATCTCATTTGGCAAGCACCTTCAAATCTTGCCATGTTTGAATATCTCTCACTTTGAATATACTGACCAGGACATGTCGATGAATGATTTGGTGGTGTTGGTTCTGCAACAGTACAGCAGCGGGTTGGAAGGAAGGGCTTTTTGTACACAATGTACAGCTGCAGCAAGCAGTTAGAAGGGATGTAGTATGTTGACTTTTTTAATGAAAGGATTTGAAACTTTACTACAAGTACTATATATAGCACCTTGCTAAGGTTCTTTATCCTCAAATCATTTGCCTTGGAGAGTGTGAAACAAAAATTAGTTCCATGGATAGCAAATCCGACATGAGGAGAGATTGAATAGAATAGGCTTGCACTATTGGAAGAAAAGAAGATCTCATTGAAAATTCGAAAAAAATACAGGACTTGACAAGCAGATGGTAGGGAAGGTGTTTCTTCTATCTGAAGAGCCTAAAACTGTTGTCAACATCTTATAATAAAATATAGGTCACTTAGGGCCGAGATGTGGAGAAATTTCTTCACACAGAGGATGTGAGTCTTTGGATGACCCTAACTCTAAGGCTCTGGAGCTTCACTCAATAAGTTCATTCAAAGCAGAGATTGATAAATGGCAGAGAATCAAGTGAAGGAAAATAGTACTGAGGTAGGAGATCAACCCTGAATGGTGGAGCAGGTTTGAAGAGCCAAGTGGTGCGTTCCTGTTCCTCTTCCTTATGTTCTTATGTAAAGATCCAGCGTTACACTTTTTAGGCCTCCAAAACTGTTGAGTTTCCGCTTCTGTTCTCAATGCAATGAAAAGCTGAAAAGCTGAACAAGGCCAGTAGTTTTCTCCATGATCCCAATCCTGCAAACATGAGTCTGGCTTGGGATGGCACAGGTCAAGATGGGAGATGTTTACACATTTCTCAGTAGTAATAGAAATCCAGGGAAGAGCAATGAGAGAAAATATAAGAGTCAAAATATTTTTGTGTAAATGAACCTGCATTGGTCCTGGAGCTGGGTGAGGAATAATGATATCAAAGTTAAATGTAGGTGCCATGATTGATACACAAGTGTGTGGACATGTGTAAGAATACATATCGATAAGAATCATCTTAAGACTGAAGTCAGGGAGTTTGCTATCAACAGCTTACTCAGCACGTTTGATTGACATGGATTGCCGCCATTGTTTAGGGAATGAGGCTGTGAAAAAATCTCATCATAAAGCCCTGTTAAGTTTTCCACAAGTCCATTTGTCTACGAATCAACTACAATCAGTTTTGTTAATTGAATCATAAAATGCTGGAAATTCTATACAAGCCAGGCAACAGCTGAAGAGAGAAACAGAATTAATGTTTCACATTGAAGACCGAACAACCATTTTATTAAACTGCATTTGCCATTTGTGAGATTCATGCAATCTCCTTGTCATTTACCAACTATCTGGTGGCCATCTATCATTGATGCAGTAGCCAACTGTTCATTATATAATGATGTAAAAGAATCCTCATCATATCTTATTATTGGAAAGCAACCTCCTCTCATCAGGCAGTATATCATCGGATATTTCTTCAGAGAACAGATTGTCTGATCAATATCCCAACACCATGAGATAGAAATTATCTTACAAATCTATTTAATTAGGTTCCTAATACAGTAACTTTGATGGGAATTCTTGAGAGGAGAAATGTCATAAAAGTACGTAAGAATTGTTTTGTCATACTCAAGTGAGACATTCTTTCTCACTGACTGATTTTGGTATTTCTAACTGCTGTAGTTAACTGGCTGACAAAGGAACAGATGCTCCTAACCTTAGTAGTTCATCTGATTGATCATATCAGCAGCATCGCAGTATGTTGCTAACATGGGGATAATCTAGCCCAGTCATCTGGGTCTGTGCTCATGACATCTTTTCTTTTTAAATCTTTTTGTTAATTATTATTGAAAATCAACAACAGAGAAAAATACATCAAAATAATCAAGATAACATATCCATATATAGAATAAGAGTTAGACTATCAACCAGGCTGAACAATGTATCAATAATAATCAAAAAACAAAGTGTTAAAGCTTTTTTTTTAATGGAAAAAAGGAAAGAAAGAAAAAAAAGAACCCCTACTAGCTAAAACAGAGAAAACCCCTAATAACTAAAAACAAGGGGGGGAAACCCATTTGGAGCACAAACCTGGAGCTATGCGCCATACAAGCTTCCATAAAAAAAAAGACATCAAACCGCCAACCAAATCCATATAACCAAGCATCAGAAAAGGACCATCTTTATTAACTCGTCAAATGATAATAACGAGCAAAAGAACCCCACCTTTTCTCGAAGTCAAATTTAGGATTAAAAGTTCGACTTCTAATTTTTTCCAAACTAAGACATAACATCACCTGAGAGAACCATTGTATCAAAGTGGGAGCAGAGACATCTTTCCATTTTAATAAAATAGCCCTTCTAGCCAATAACGTAACAAATGCAATTATGTATTGGTCAGATATAGAAATACCGTGAATATGTTGAGGAATTTTACCAACAAAACTGTCAATTTATTAGGTTGTAAATTGATTTTTAAAGCTTTAGAGATTGTAGAAATAATAGATTTCCAAAATTGTTTCAATACAGAACATGACCAAAACATATGTGTCAATGTAGCTATCTCAGTTTTGCATCTATCACACTGACTATTAACATTAGGAAATATTTTAGACAATCTCTCCTTCGTCAAATAATAACAATGTACAATTTTGAATTGAATTAGAGAATGACTGGCACAAATCGTAGAAGAGTTAACCAGCTTCAAAATTCGCAACCAATCTCCTGTTATCAAGGTCATATCAAGCTCTCTTTCCCAATCTTGCTTACTCATGGCATCTTTTAGGTTCATAAATGAATTTTCCTGTTGAAAGCATTGGATCAGATGATCTGCCTTTATCTGTCAGCGCAAATCCCAGAACTGTTCCTCTCCATTGCAGAGCAAACCCACAGTTAAAAATGAAGAATATTGACTTTAATGTTTATCAATTTGTCAACAGTAATTGAATTTTATAGTAAGATAAAATAAGGTTTATTATTACGTACCCTTTCCTTGTACAAAGATTAAACTATGTATTTTAAATTTCAATGCACTTTCCACAGTTCCAGTCACTGTCTGCATTTGAAGATCCAGTCAAAAGGTCACAAAGTTTGCTTTTAATACTGATGAAAATGATTCCCATCTCTTCCACCTTTTGTTCTTTTTTTTATCCCACTACAGCTGTTGGCAAAGTTTGAGTCTGTGAAGGCTGAGATCCAAGATCTACAGAATGAACATGTGAAGAAGCGACAGAACCTGGAACATGCACAGAATGAACTGACACGGGACCTTAAACTCAAGTAAGTTCAGGACATTTGGAAACGATAACCTAAAATTGCACCACAGTTTTTTGCAGCATTAAAACAGCAGCACTGTGGGTCACATAAAGCACAAGACTCCCGTTAAAGGTTCAGACCAATGCATTACCAAGTTTCCCTGTGTAATGCCATGCTGAAACTGATATTGTTGTTTTCAGCCTTCATGGACCTTATTGTTAGGTTCTCATCAGGTGACACCGTAGGTCCTCAACCAGCTCTCAAAGGAACTTATCACCATGCAAAGATCTATCAATGTACAATCTCTAGTACCTATGTTAAGATTTCAATCCATTTTGAATGGCTATTGATGAGTACAAGGAACTGAGAGTTTCGTTTTAGACAAATATCAGCATAGACTTGTTGGAATGATTGAGTCAGTCATATCAAAGGTCAGAATGATATCATAAAAATAATATTGTCAGCACTGCTGGTAAATTCTACACATGGACGCAAGCCTGCCAATTCAATGCAGAGGATACAAAACTAGGAGACACTGTGAATTGTGGAGAGGATGGTAACTGACCTCAATGAGATATACGGTGGCTGGTGGAATGGATGGAGCAGTAAATTAACTGCTGAAAAAATCTGAAATGTTTGGGAAGTGCAATATGAACTCAAGGCCACAGTTCCTGAAAGGGACACCAAAGTGATCTAGAGATCTGTGCGTAGCTTATTACAAGTGGCAGGATTGGATAAAAAAGTAATTTTAAAAGCATGCTAGCTTTTATAAGCTTGTTCAGCTGCACTGAGATTTAATGCCGATTTAGATAGCAAAGATGTGAAGGATGTTGCGAGGCTGTGGTTGAGATGGAGTTCAATTATATGGATAAACTGGAGCTGGGGTGTTCTCCTTGGAGAAGAGGGGTGTTAGGAATCTCGAATAGAGGTATTTAAAATCATGAAGTCAGGGTGGAAACTGTTCTCATTGGTGGAAAAGTCAGCAACTAGGGGATGTCGAGAAAAGAAAATTGGCAGAAGAACTGATAGTAATAGAAAGAAAATATTCTGCAGTGAGCAGAGAGAATCTGGAATCAGTTGCTAGGTAACAGTAGAGGCAGGTTCCATTGGAGCTTTCAAAGGGAGATGAGTAAGTATTTGAAAGGAAAGAATTTGTAGGATCGTTGGGAGAGGCTGAGTTGCTCTTTTATAGGCTTGATAGAGCTAATGACTTCCTTCGGAACTGTAACCATTCTACAAATTGTTTTATCAATGATAAGTCAATACATAAACGTCTATGTCAATGGCATTGGTATTGATGATTTTAGTGAGCTCGGTATGTAGTTCATCTACCATCCTTTTCCTGGAGTATTTAGAATGAACACTCAGTGTCTCCATTTGAAACATTTTTGGCCAGATGATAATTCAAATCTCTGATTACAGAATGGCTGTAAAACTGCTTTTGAATATTCCTCCAAGTTCGTCCATCTGGATAAAGTGCATTTTTGCCCTGCTTTAATATTATATCTGTTTGAGTCGCCTGAGCAATCTCTGTGGCTGTAATTGGGATATCCTTGTCCACACCTTTCACCACTGACATCAGATGAATCAAATAGCAAAATGTACAGAGCATTAGCTTTGAAAAATAAATGCTTCTATCCAATCAATTTCCAGTCTTGCAAACCCAATCTTAGCCGGTCAGTTTTTGATCATCTTCTGTTGTACACTGCAACTGTGGGTAACTCAAGATGTTTGGCATCAGTATATTATTATATGTGTACCAGAACTCTGAAATTTGTCTTCAATGCTTCTTAAGTTTGATTGTTTTACTGACTGCTTGTAATATGTGTTTTTCTCTGAAATGGAACAGATTGCAGCTTTTTGAGCTATTAAACTCCAGAAGTAATTAGTGCCTAAGAGCTTAAACTGGATCATTTCACCTCTCTAATTACACTGATGCCTGTCTCTGAAGGCCAAGTCTAAAAACGCTCCAGAGATTCAGTACCATGACCGGTCTGAGAAGGTAGCAGTGTCATCACTCCCAGGCTACGTCTGCACTACGCCGGATAATTTTGAAAACGACAGACGTCCACACTAAGCGTTTTTCAAAATATCTCTGTCTACATTAGGCGGGTATTTGGGCGAATCTCCTCCTACTGGGCATGCGCAGGACACACAGAAAACAAGCAAAGAGGAAACGGTATACTTGATGTGCGTTTGTCCAGTTACAGAGTAGAAAAACTTTAAAGGAATTGCTCTTGGCTCTCGCGCAGGAGGACTTAAAACTGAAAAAAAGCAAATACTGGAGCGTATGGAGGCAACCGACAGGGAGTTCACGGACAGTATGACCCGGCTGACGACGAACGTTGAAAAACTGACTAACTCTGTTGCGTTAATAAAGCACCTTGTTAAATGTATAAAACATGTCTGCATCAGTGTTATCTTGTATTTCCATACAATGGTACATTAGGCTGTTACACATCTATTGTCAGAGAAGTACTTGCATAAATAGGTAAACCACCTTCATACAAGCAAGGACAGAAAATGGGGCAAAGTGAGTATACTTATTTATTTAGTAAGCTATGGGTCAAAGTATTTGGTGAGTACATTTCTAACTCTTCTGGCTTCAGTCTCGTTGCCGTCTGTTCTGAAATTGTTAGGTTATGTGGGGGGTTGCGTTCAGGAAAGCAACGAAATGCCGCGCTGCGGCCATCTGTTCCGGCACGTCATGACAGCGTTTTTAAATAGTCAAATAAGCTCACTTTACAATTTAACTCTCACGCCGTTCACACCGACTGCGCGTTATAACAGCCGTCCGGCAGTGCTTGTGCAGTACCAAGCAGAAGCAGAAAAAGCATTGTTGTTGTTGTGTTGTCATGACAGCGTTTTTAAATCTCCCTGTTTACCCCATACACACTACAATGGATATTAGGCGTTGTCAGACTTACTCACTCTGGAGACCGTTTCTGAAAATCTCCGTTTTCAGGGGATGAAAACGCCGTTTTAGTGTGGACAGAGGGTCAGAACAAAGAGAAAAAGCTTTGTTTTCAAAATTATCCGGCGTAGTGTGGATGTAGCCCCAGAGTAGGACTGCTAATATTTAACTGCCCATGATTTCAAACAATTGTTAAAGTTTGCTTTCACGGTCTGAATTATGTCTACAAACAATATATCTGTAGCTTTTTGTAGGGCTTTGTTTACAAATTTCGGTAACATTGCTTTCTAACATTCCATTATTCAATTCCTGCATATTTTCAGAATTACCTTCTATCTTAACTTTTGACATAAGAAACATCTCCAGCTTTTCACATAGTGCATGACTGATTCACATATCTTGTTGTAGTTCCCTCGCCTACTTATAAAGGTTGCTTTTGCTCGAGTCTCCATTTTCTTCATTCCCCACCAGTTGTGTTGAAGCACTCAAGCCTGCTTGTTTTATTCTGAGCTTGTTCAACTATTTACAGACTACCATGATCCTCCTTGTCTTCATTTTGCTTTGACACTGATTGCCTTAGTTTTAAATCATAACCTTCTACGTCACAAATTCTCCCCTTCCTTTCCCTCCTCAGCCTCCTGAAAGGAACCATTCCATAGAGGACACAGTGATTCACTTTTCCTTTTCCATTATCACTCACTTCCTTCATGGTGGCACCTTCCTACGCAACCACAAGAGATAGAGCAGATGCCCTTCCTTCCTTCTCTGTCAACAGATCAAAATTGTTTTTCCAATTATCTTCAGTTGAAATCTTCATTTGGCTGTTTCAACAATTACCTCCTTGCTTCATAAGTTCAGAAGCAGGGATATTGCCTAACAATTGCACAAAATTCATTTCCATTCATAGCCCGAAAAATGCAAGACAATGACGACTTAGACAAATTGGAAGAATGGGCAAAAAGGTGGCAGTGTTGAGAATTGATAATGCATTTTTGTAAAAGGACCAGAAGTGCAGACAATTATCTAAATGGGGAGAAAATTCAAACAACAGAGGTGCCAAGGGACTTCGGGGTCTTCGTTCAAGACTCCCAGAAGGTTAATTTACAGCTTGAGTCTGTGGTAAAGAAGGCAAATGTAATGTTGGCATTCATTTCAAGGGGAATAGAATATAAAAACAAGGACATATTACTGAGGCTTTATAAGATACTAGTCAAGCCACACGTGGATTATTGTCAGCAGTTTTGGGCCCCATGTCTCAGAAAGGATGTGTTTTCTTTGGAGAGACCCAGAGGAGGTTCACAAGGATAATTTCAGGAATGAAGGTGTGAACGTATGAGGAGCATTTAGCAGCTTTGGGCCTGTACTCATTGGAATTTAGAAAAATCTGGCGGGGGGGTGGGGCGGTTCTCACTGAAACCTACCAAATTTTGAAAGGACTAGATAAGGTGGATGTGGAGAGGATGTTTCCTATGATGGGGACATCCAGAACTAGATGGCACAGCCTCAAAATTGAGGGGCAACCCTTTAGACCAGAGGTAAGGGGGAATTTTTTTAGTCAAAGAGTAGTAAGTCTGCCACAGACAGCTGTGGCGGCTGAGACTCTGGGTATATTTAAAGCAAAAATTGCCAGTTTCCTGATTGATCAGGGCATCAAAGGTTATGGTGAGAAGGCAGGTGTATGATGTTGGGTGGCATCCGGGATCAGCCATGATGGAATGGCGGAGCGGACTCGATCGGCTGAGTGGCCTAATTCTGCTCCTGGGTCTTATAGTCTTATGGACTATCTCCATAAGATAACTTGACCATCTCTGACCAATTGAGCATCATGGGATTTGTTACCCATCAGAAACTCAACTGAACCAGCTATGTAAGTATTGTGCCAATAAGAGGGCGGGCACCCTATGATGAGAAACTCAGCTCCTGACAGTGCAAAGCATTCCACCATTTGCGAAGTACATGCCAGGAGTGTGATGGAATTTTCTCTACTTGCCTGGATGAGTGCAGCCCCAATAATTCTCAAGAAACTCACGACCATCTACAAGGAAACAGTCTGCTTGACTGGCACTCCTCCAACCACCCGACATTAATTTTGTCCATCTTTGATGCGCTGTGCCTCAAGCATTTAGATTCATTTGCAAAATGCATTGTAGTTATTCTTCAATAACACCAGCAAAGTTTCCCAAATTCTTCAAGTCACACGCCATCTTGACTTCATCAAATCAGTAGAAAAATGTGACATAGGATCGGAAGATGTTGAATCCTTGTGGGTTCAGTTAAGAAACTGCAAGGGTAAAAGGACGTTGATGGCAGTTATCTACAGGCCTCCCAACAATGGCTGGGAGGTGGACCACAGGTTACAAGAGGAAATAGAAAAGGCAAGTCAAAAGGACAATGGTATGGTAGTCATGGGAGATCTTAACACGCAGGTCGATTGGGAAAATCAGGTTGGTAATGGATCTCAAGAGAGTGAGTTTGTTGAATGCCTATGAGATAGCTTTTTAGAGCAGTTTGTCGTTGAGCCTACTTCCACAGTGGATCAGCTATAATAGATTGGGTATTATGTAATGAAACGGAGGCGTGTAGGGAGCTTAAAGTAAAAAAAAACCCTTAGGAACTAGTGATCACAATATGATTGTGTTCAACTTGAAATCTGGTAGGGAGAAAGTAAAGTCTGAATTAGCAGTATTTCAGTGGTCTAGGGGAAATTACAGTGGTATGAAAGCGGAGTTGGCCAAAGTAAATTGGAAGGAGCTGCTGGCAGGGATGTTAGCAGAGCAGCAATGGTGTGCATTTCTGGGAAAAATGAGGAAGGTACAGGACGTGTGTATTCCAAAAATGAAGAAATACTCAAATGGTAAAATAGTACAACTGTGGCTGACAAGGGAAGTCAAAGCTGTTGTAAAAGCAAAGAAAGGGCACACAACAAAGCAAAAATTAGTGGGAAGATTGAGGATTGGGAAGTTTTTAAAAACCTGCAGAGAGCAACTAAAAAAAAATTAGAAGGGAAAAGATGAAATGTGATAGCAAGCTAGCAAATAATATCAAAGTGGATAGTGAAAGTTTTTTCAGGTATGTTAAAAATAAAAGAGAAATGAGAGTGGATATAGAACCGCTAGAAAATGAGGCAGGAGAGATAATAACAGGGGACAAGGAATTGGCTGATAAACTAAATGAGTATTTTGCGTCAGCCTTCACTGTGGAAGACACAAGCAGTATGCCTGATGTTGTAGTGCGTGAAGAAGAGAAGTGGGTGCAGTTACTGTTACAAAAGAGAAGGTGTTCAAAAAGCTGAAAGACCTAAAGGTATATAAGTCACCCGGACCAGAGGAACTGCACCCAAGAGTTCTGAAAGAGGTAGCGTTAGAGATTGTGGTGTCGTTAGAAATTACCCTTCAAAATCATTGGATTCTGGCATGGTGCCAGAGGACTGGAAAATTGCAGATGTTGCTCCACTCTTCAAGAAAGGAGGAAGGTAGCAGTAAGGAAATCATAGATCAGTTAGCCTGACTTCAGTGGTTGGGAAGACATTGGAGTCAATTGTTAAGGATGAGGTTATGGAGTACTTGGTGACACAGGACAAGATAGGATGAAGTCAGCATGGTTTCCTTCAGAGAAAATCCTATCTGGTGAACCTTTTGGAGTTCTTTGAGGAGATTACAAGTAGGATAGATAAAGTGGATGTAGTGGATGTTGTATATTTGGACTTTCAGAAGTCCTTTGACAAGGTGCCACACATGAAGCTGCTTACCAAGTTAAGAGCCCAAGTTAAGATCTCATTGAAACCTTTCGAATGTTGAAAAGCCTAGACAGAGTAGATGTGGAAAGGATGTTTCCCATTGTGGGAGAGTCTAGGACAAGAGGGCACAGCCTTAGGATAGAGGGGCATCCTTACAAAACAGAGATGTGGAGAAATTTCTTTAGCCAAAGGGTGGTAAATTTGTGGAATTTGTTGCCACATGCAGCTGTGGAGGCCAGGTCATTGGGTGTATTTAAGGCAGAGATTGATAGGTTCTTGATTGGACGTGGCATCAAAGGTTACAGGGGGAAGGCCAGAAACTGGAGTTGAGGAAGAGATGGAAAAAAAGGATCAGCCATGATTGAATGATGGAGCAGACTCAACCGGCCAGATGGCCTTATTCTGCTCCTATGTCTGATAGTCTTATGGTCTTGACTTGGAAATATGTTGCCACTCCTTCATCATCCCTGGACTTACAACATTGAACTCTCCAAATGGTTTCTGGAACTCTTTTACCAGAAACAGTGCAGCAATTCAATAAAGCCACTCACCATCACCTTATCAAGGCCAATTAGGAATGGGCAATAAATTGCTTGTGAACATATGTCGAGATACATGAATAATTTAAAACCATTGAAACCATAGAAACTACAGCACAGAAACAGGCCTTTTGGCCCTTGTTGGCTGTGCCGAACCATTTTCTGCCTAGTCCCACTGACCTGCACACGGACCATATCCCTCTGTACACCTCCCATCCATGTATCTGTCCAATTTATTCTTAAATGTTAAAGAAGAAACCTCATTTACCACCTCGTCTGGCAGCTCATTCCATACTCCCACCACTCTCTGTGTGAAGAAGCCCCCCGCTAATGTTCCCTTTAAACTTTTCCCCCCTCACCCTAAACCCATGTCCTCTGGTTTTTTTCTCCCCTTCCCTCAGTGGAAAAAGCCTGCTTGCATTCACTCTATCTATACCCATCATAATTTTATATACCTCTATCAAATCTCCCCTCATTCTTCTACGCTCCAGGGAATAAAGTCCTAACCTATTCAACCTTTCTCTGTAACTGAGCTTCTCAAGTCCCGGCAACATCCTTGTAAACCTTCTCTGTACTCTTTCAACCTTATTAATATCCTTCCTGTAATTTGGTGACCAAAACTGAACACAATACTCCAGATTCAGCCTCACCAATGCCTTATACAACCTCATCATAACATTCCAGCTCTTATACTCAATACCTTGATTAATAAAGGCCAATGTACCAAAAGCTCTCTTTACGACCCTATCTACCTGTGACGCCACTTTTAGGGAATTTTGTATCTGTATTCCCAGATCCCTCTGTTCCACTGCACTCCTCAGTGCCTTACCATTAACCCTGTATGTTCTACATTGGTTTGCCCTTCCAACGTGCAATACCTCACACTTGTCTGTATTAAACTCCATCTGCCATTTTGTAGCCCATTTTTCCAGCTGGTCCAAGTCCCTCTGCAGGTTCTGAAAACCTTCCTCACTGTCTACTACACCTCCAATCTTTGTATGATCAGCAAACTTGCTGATCCAATTTACCACATTATCATCCAGATCATTGATATAGATGACAAATAACAATGGACCCAGCACTGATCCCTGTGGCACACCACTAGTCACAGGCCTCCACTCAGAGAAGCAATTCTCTACTACCACTCTCTGGCTTCTTCCATCGAGCCAATGTCCAATCCAATTTACCACCTCTCCATGTATACTTAGCGACTGAATTTTCCTAACTAACCTCCCATGTGGGACCTTGTCAAAGGCCTTACTGAAGTCCATGTAGACAATATCCACTGCCTTCCCTTCATCCACTTTCCTGGTAACCTCCTCGAAAAACTCCAATAGATTGGTCAAACATGACCTACCACGCACAAAGCCATGTTGACTCTCCCTAATAAGTCCCAGTCTATCCAAATGCTTGTAGATTCTGTCTCTTAGTACTCCCTCCAATAACTTACCTACTGCCGACGTTAAACTTACTGGCCTATAATTTCCCGGATTACTTTTCGATCCTTTTTTAAACAACGGAACAACATGAGCCACTCTCCAATCCTCCGGCACCTCATCTGTAGACAACGACATTTTAAATATTTCAGCCAGGGTCCCTGCAATTTCAACACTAGTCTCCTTCAAAGTCCGAGGGAACACCCTGTCAGGTCCTGGGGATTTATCCACTTTAATTTTCCTCAAGACAGCAAGGACCTCCTCCTTTTCGACCTGTACAGTTTCCATGATCTCACTACTTGTTTCCCTTAATTCCATAGACTTCATGCCAGTTTCCTTAGTAAACACAGACGCAAAAAACCTATTTAAGATCTCCCCCGTTTCCTTTGGTTCCGCACATAGCCGACCACTCTGATCTTCAAAAGGACCAATTTTATCCCTTACAATCCTTTTGCTCTTAATATACCTGTAAAAGCTCTTTGGATTATCCTTCACTTTGACTGCCAAGGCAACCTCATGTCTTCTTTTAGCCCTCCTGATTTCTTTCTTAAGTATTTTCTTGCACTTCTTATACTCCTCAAGCACCTTATTTACTCCCTGCTTCCTATACACGTCATACAACTCCCTCTTCTTCTTTGTCAGAGTTGCAATATCCCTTGAGAACCAAGGTTCCTTATTCCTATTCACCTTGCCTTTAATCCTGACAGGAACATACAAATTCTGCACTCTCAAAATTTCTGCTTTGAAGGCTTCCCACCTACCGATCACATCCATGCCAGAGAACAACCTGTCCCAATCCACGCTTTTTAGATCCTTTCTCATTTCTTCAAATTTGGCCTTCTTCCAGTTAAGAACCTCAACCCTAGGACCAGATCTATCCTTGTCCATGATCAAGTTGAAACTAATGGTGTTATGATCACTGGAACTAAAGTGCGCCCCTACACAGACTTCTGTCACTTGTCCCAACTCGTTTCCTAACAGGAGATCCAATATTGCATCCCCTCTAGTTGGTCCCTCTATATATTGATTTAGAAAACTTTCCTGAACACATTTTACAAACTCTAAACCATCTAGACCCCTAACAGTATGGGAGACCCAATCAATATATGGAAAATTAAAATCCCCTACCACCACAACTTTATGTTTCCTGCAGTTGCCTGCTATCTCGCTGCAGATTTGCACTTCCAATTCTCTTTGACTATTGGGTGGGCTGTAATACAATCCCACTAATGTGGCCATACCTTTCCTGTTTCTCAGCTCCACCCATAAGGACTCAGTAGACAAGCCCTCTAATCTGTCCTGCCTGAGCACTGCTGTAATATTTTCCCTAACAAGCAATGCCACTCCCCCACCTTTCATTCCTCTGCCTCGATCACATCTGAAACATCGGAACCCTGGAATATTGAGCTGCCAGTCCTGCCCCTCCTGTAGCCAAGTTTCACTAATTGCTACAATGTCATAATTCCATGTGTCAATCCATGCCCTCAACTCATCCGCCTTCCCCGCCATACTCCTAGCATTGAAATATATACACCTCAGAAGATTTTTACCACCACTCACAACCTTTCTATTAGTAGATTTGCTTGAACTTTTAACATCATTTATTTTCACCCCAGCCACACTGTCAGCTCTGGTACCGTGGTTGCCATCCCCCTGCAAATCTAGTTTAAAGCCTCCCCAATAGCACTAACAAACCTCCCTGAAAGCATATTGGTCCCCCTGTAGTTCAAGTGTAATCCGTCTCTCTTGTACAGGTCCCACCTGCCCCAGAAGACGTCCCAATGATCCTGAAATCTGAAACCCTGCCCCCTACACCAGTTCCTCAGCCACTTGTTCATCCTCCAGAGCATCCTATTCCTACCCTCACTGGCACCTAGCACAGGTAGCAATCCTGAGATTACCACCCTCGAGGTCCTGCTTTTCAACTTCCTACCAAGCTCTCTATACTCACTCTCCAGGAACTCCTCACTCTTCCTTGCTATGTCATTGGTACCGATGTGCACCACGCCATCTGGCTGGTCACCCTCCCACTTCAGAATGTCATGCAATCGATCAGAGACATCCTTGACCCTGGCACCTGGGAGGCAACAAACCATCCTGGATTCTCTGTCACGACCACAGAACCTCCTATCTGTACCTCTAACTATCGAGTCCCCTATCACTACCGCTCTCCTCTTTCTCCCCCCTCCCTTCTGCACTGCAGAGCCAGACCCAGTGCCGGAGATCCAGCTACTGCAGTTAGTCCCAGGTAAGTCATCCCCCACAACTGTATCTAATGTGGTATACTTGTTGTTGAGGGGAATGGCCACCGGGGAACCCTGCTCTGCCTGCCCTTTCCCCTTCCCTCGCCTGACAGTGACCCAATTTCCTGTCCTCTGCTCCTTTGGCGTAACTACCTCCCTGTAGCTACGATCTATAATCTCCTCATTCTCCCGAATGATCTGCAGGTTATCCAGCTCTGCTCCAGTTCCCTAACGCAGTTTGTTAGGAGCTGCAGCTCCTATGTTAATAAATATGTTAATAAACAGCATCACATTTAAGCACAGAAGATGATGAGTTATTCTCAGTACTCTAGAAACCTTGGCAGCATCTTAAAGGATTAGCCAGAATCTGCAGAAGAGAAAAGCTGTTGGAACTTGTGGGAAAATTTTATCAGAAGGTAGTTGGGTATAGAATTTGAGATCAATCCTGTGACTACCGTGGTTCCAAAATTTACATCAATGACTGGAATTCACAAATTACGCTCAATCACTGCTTTATTAGGTACCTCACGGTAGGCTTATTCAGAAAGTTAGAAGGCATGGGATCCAGGGAAGTTTGGCCAGGTGGATTCAGAATTGGCTTGCCTGCAGAAGGCAGAGGGTGGTGGTGGAGGGAGTACATTCAGATTGGAGGATCGTGACTAGTGGTGTCCCACAAGGATCTGTTCTGGGACCTCTACTTTTCGTGATTTTTATTAACGACCTGGATGTGGGGGTAGAAGGGTGGGTTGGCAAGTTTGCAGACGACACAAAGGTTGGTGGTGTTGTAGATAGTGTAGAGGATTGTCAAAGATTGCAGAGAGACATTGATAGGATGCAGAAGTGGGCTGAGAAGTGGCAGATGGAGTTCAGCCCGGAGAAGTGTGAGGTGGTACACTTTGGAAGGACAAACTCCAAGGCAGAGCACAAAGTAAACAGCAGGATACTTGGTAGTGTGGAGGAGCAGAGGGATCTCGGGGTACATGTCCACAGATCCCGGAAAGTTGCCTCACAGGTGACTAGGGTAGTTAAGAAAGCTTATGGGGTGTTAGCTTTCATAAGTCGAGGGATAGAGTTTAAGAGTCGCGATGTAATGATGCAGCTCTATAAAACTCTGGTTAGGCCACACTTGGAGTATTGTGTCCAGTTCTGGTCACCTCACTATAGGAAGGATGTGGAAGCATTGGAAAGGGTACAGAGGAGATTTACCAGGATGCTGCCTGGTTTAGAAAGTATGCATTATGATCAGAGATTAAGGGAACTAGGGCTTTACTCTTTGGAGAGAAGGAGGATGAGAGGAGACATGATAGAGGTGTACAAGATAATAAGAGGAATAGATAGAGTGGATAGCCAGCGCCTCTTCCCCAGGGCACCACTGCTCAATACAAGAGGACATGGCTTTAAGGTAAGGGGTGGGAAGTACAAGGGGGATATTAGAGGAAGGTTTTTTACTCAGAGAGTGGTTGGTGCGTGGAATGCACTGCCTGAGTCAGTGGTGGAGGCAGATACACTAGTGAAGTTTAAGAGACTACTAGACAGGTATATGGAGGAATTTAAGGTGGAGGCTTATATGGGAGGCAGGGTTTGAGGGTCGGCACAACATTGTGGGCCGAAGGGCCTGTACTGTGCTGTACTATTCTATGAATCTATGAATATCCTGTGCTACTGTCGCCCACCTACTTCAAGCTTCAATGTGCTGTGCTCTTAGAGATGCTCTTCTGCACGTCAATGTTGTAACACGTGGTTATTTGTGTTACTGGTGCCCTCCTGTCAGCTGGAACCAGTCTGGCCATTCTCCTTTAACCTCTCTCACTAACAAGGCGTTTTCACCCACAGAACTGCTGCTCACTGAATGTTTTTTGTTTTTCGCACCATGCTCTGTGAACTCCAGAGACTGTTGCGTGAAAATCCCAAGAAATCGGTACTTTCTGAGATACTCAAACTACCCCATCTGGCACCAAAAATCATTCCATGATTAAAATCACTTCCTCATTTTGATGCTTGGTCTGAACAAGAAACTGGCAAAGAGAAAATACAAAATGAATCAGAAAGGAAAATATAAATCTAACGAAGCAAATGGTGAGTATAAAGACCTGATTTCAGACTAAAGAAATTTGATGAATATGTTGAAATAGAGATGGAGAAAGTAAAAGTAGATTCTGTGGTCCTGATTGATTTAATATCTGGTAGATCCCATCACAATAGAGCAACATGCATGAATGCAAATTGAATTTTGAACAATGATCAAGAGGTCATAATCTCAGTCAAACATACAGAGGAAAGCACCTAATGTTCTGAAGCACTTTTTAGCAAATAAAATACTCTGAGGTGCTGCTATGTAAGAACCTGCAGCTAATTTGCTAGTAGCAAGCTCCCAAAAACAACGTTGTGAAAGTGCAACAGAATCAAAAAATCTGCAAATTTAAAACAGAAGCAGAAAATGCTGAAAATGTTCAGCAGGTCAAAGTGCATCTGTGGTCATGTCTTCAGTTATGTTAACATCCTAATCCAAAAGCAGCTCTTGCAGCTATGGAGCACTCCCTCATTAGTACCAGACAATGATCTAGTTCTCAGGTATCTCAGGTAGGATTTGCAAATAGCCTTTTGATCAAGTGGCACTTGAGCTAGTAGTTTTGTCTAATAGCTGGTCACATACTTTGTTCAAACCTGGGCATCAAAATACAATAGACAAAGAAAGGTCTGAAGTGTGAAAAACATCTTTTAAAATCTGGAAGGAGTCTGGAAGGAAATACCTGAAAGCAAATCTGGAGGGGCATAAAGTAACAATTGGCATGTAGAATAAATTGAGAAAGTTACTACCAAATAACTTGCAAGAATAGATCAAGCATTTCCATGGCTCGTTTAATAAAAAGCAAATTTATGAATTCAAGAAGCTCTCTGGCAGAAAATGGTCTTAACAAATAGAGCAAATGTCCAGGTAAAGTAATAGGGACAAACATATTCCTGGAATTGCATTAGCAAGGTTGGATAGTCCTGTGGAGACCTTTGGTCTGTCCAAATAGATGAATGAAGATACTAAGTAGGCAAACTTATAAATACTTACTTTGTGATCTGCATGTGTCTCACCTCCTGATGAACTACTTCCACCTCTTCTTCATATTTACAACAGCCATGCCTTTTCCCCGACTCCTGAATGTTGTGTTCCACAGTGTGTCATATTTCTTTCTTTTCTTCTAGCTCAAGGATCTCCTCACTCTTCTTGTCCCAACTAAATTTCAATCTGTGTCTGTAGCCTCAAGCCTCTTCTTCAGGATTCAAGGTCCAGTTCTCACATCTCTAGCTCTTCAGCACTGATGCGTTTCCTTCTTTCCACTGGTTTAATTTTATAACTGCACAGAAACTCTTCCATGCTATTGAATGTCTTTTTTCACAGTTGCTAGTCTCTATTCAATTTCTTTGTTGCTTCAGCCATTTGATGTTTTTACCTGTTCAACAAAATGACTGTGTTGACTGGCTCTACTTCCATACTGATCACTCAAAAGTCAGATTTTGGGGGTTCTCTTTCTTTGCGGTTCATCTGTATATTCTTCAAACTCACTTTTAATCCACGTTGCAAGTTTTGCTGACATATTTGCTGAAATATTTTATAATTTATCCTTTGCCACAGTAATCTGCTGTTTATCATATACATCGAATTCACCTCATAGTGCAATACAGTAGTCCTGAGCTTTGAAGCCATGTATCACAACAGGTAAAAATTCTGATTGTTTTTTTTCACTCATCTCTGCCTATGTCTTACTCAGGTATCTGATCATTGAAAATTTTATTCCACCTGAAGAGAAAAATAAGATCATGAACCGGCTGTGTTTTGACTGTGAGGAGGATCAATGGAAATTTCTGCCTCTGGCGCCTGCTGACAAGTAAGTCTTGTTTCAGTCTGCTTTAGGTTAACGCGTACATCCTGAGTAAAGAAAGAACAAATCTCAGAAGAGAAAGATTATTCCCACCCTCGTTTTTGAAACCCTGTCCATAATTTTTTTTTAATTTCACAATCTTTGAGAGGAATCTTTTCATGTCAGAATCATGTGTTTCATGCAGGAGAAGTGTGCTCCCAACATTCTAGCATATGTCAATGGAAAGCAAGCAGGAGGTGCAAAGAGGAAAGGTCATTGCTTGTGGTGGTGATACAGGAAATGATACAGAAATTATAATGATAATGCAGGTGCTTGGCCCAACCAAAGTTCAAATTTATTATCACCATATACAACCCTGAGATTTGTTTTCTTAACTGCGGGCATACTCAGTAATTCTAAGAAACTGAACAGAGTTGATGGAGGACCACACCCAACAGGATGGAGAAACAACCATCGTGCAAAAGACAACAAACAATGCAAATAGAAAAGAAAAAAAGAAATAATAATGAAATAAATAAGTAATAAACATTGAGAACATGAGAT
Source organism: Mobula birostris (assembly GCF_030028105.1). Lineage (NCBI taxonomy): Eukaryota > Metazoa > Chordata > Chondrichthyes > Myliobatiformes > Myliobatidae > Mobula > Mobula birostris. The sequence goes on along the minus strand of NC_092371.1, from coordinate 210,262,639 downwards.
AGGTCCTCAAAAGTACACAGCTTGTGGGAACAGTTCAGTTTAGGGGGTGAGTGAAGTTATTTCCATTGGTTCAAGAGCCTGATGATTAAGGGCTCAATAGTCACTCAAAATCAAAATATTGCAAAAACTGGAAATCTGAATTAAGAAGTGAAATTGCTGGAAGTACTCTGCAATTTTTTATTAGGTGGACCCTATCTAATCTATTTATTTGATAATATTGGTACTTTCTTTACTTCATTCAATAAGTCCAGAGTTCCACAACATTCATTATTGACATTTTCCTCTTGTTCTTTGTTCTAGATCTCTCACACTTATTTGGGGGTAATTTTGACTCAAGATGCAAGATGACTTTAATCCAGTCAGCCACTAAACATTTCTCCAGAATTTCATTTCTATTGAGTTAGTCTGTGCAATCCTCTGTTAACTCTGATATTAAATCCTGCCTGTGGTGCACTTTGTGAACTTAAATGGGGACTGTTGCTGGCCTCACAGAGCTGCTTTTTTGTCTTCCACCTGGGAGAGACTGTTGGGTGTTAGCAGTTTGCTGTGTAGAAATGAATTTAAGATGCTGCTCAAGCTCATCAGTTCAGATATGGGGATTGATTCTCGCACACTTGCCCCGCATCCTCTTATCAGAATATCCTTATTCCCTCATCCTCCACGATTGCCTCTTTGGCCATGCTAATTTTTTTCATGAAAACCCAAGCGATTCAAAAGCAGGAAATGTTGGAGACATTCACTGTGCCAATCTGTATGACGGCCTGAAGAGGAAAGTTTTTGTTTTAAGACTGTTAACTTCAACAACAGCATTTTATTAGTTAACTGATTATTTTGCTAAAGTGTTTTTAAAATGAAAGGACGGCATTAAGTTTATTAGTGCAAAAGTAACATGAGTTCAGATTTGATTACTCATATTAGAATCTCAATCTTATTATTACTAGGTACTTATCTGGTGTAGAAAGCATATGCAAACTGTCACTGACCTTTATTACTTTATGCTTGTACTATCCAGACACCAAATGAAGAAACGGTCTACATCTGCAGTTGGCTACAAGCGACCAATCAGCCAGTATGCCAGAGTTGCTATGTCAATGGGCATTCATCCCAGATATCGTGTAAGTAATCTATGCACCAAGTTTAATGGGGTGCTAAGGCCTTTATGCGTTGTGTAGAAATAGTTTATTTTCTCATCTGTCAAGAAATACATGAAAAAAAATGTCATTCTGATCCGTTTTACAATCATAGTATGTAAGTCATAGATTTGTACGGCATAAAAATAGGCCCTTCAGCACATGTCCATGCTGACTCTTTTGCCTTTCGACACTAATTCCACAGAAATAGGCCCTCAGCCCCTTTTTCTCCAAGGAAAACAAGCTCAAGCTGTCCAATGTCTACCCATAACTAAGTCCTCCAGTCAGGCAACATTCTGGTGAGTAACACACACAAAATGCTGCAGGATCTTGGCAGGTTAGGTACCATCTATGGAAAGGGCTGAAGAGCTGATATTTTGGGCCAAGACATACTGCCTTTCTGAAGTGGAGGAACACTTTTTTTCCAGTCTTCCATCCGTGGCTAGCAAATTTACAATCATTTTTGCCAATATTAATTTTGCACATGGGCTTTCGATAGATAAACTGTTGAAAAGCGATTGAAAAAGTGACAAAGATACACTACTGAAAAGTAATTTATCAGTCTAACCATGCTGGAAGAGAAATTTGTTGTCTAGAAAGCACTTGCATTAACAGTAGGTAACCCCAACTTGCTCTACACCATCCCCAACAGTTATAATGCAGATATTATTTAGTTATCGTGCAGATATTGTAATGCTTTTGGCACAAGTAAAGAAGATAAGTACAGGAAAATTATGTTATGAAGGCAACTCATATGGTGAGTAGATATATTTTGCAGGTGCAGTTTGGGATTGAACAGAGCACTGAGATTCTGGTTAGCAGCCATAAAGTGGAGCAGATTTTCTAAATTACAATAATCAGATGGAAGAAATTTTGTTCCATAGAAGACTGGACACCACTCAAACATTTAATGGGGTGGAGAGGGAGGCGTTTGATGGCAATAATAGAAACAGAAAGAACACATCAGCAACAACTGAAGATGAATGAAAATTGTGAAAACTGAAATAGATATTGAAGAGGTGTATACTACAGGAGAATAGAGACATTTCCTTCTATGTTTCTATGAAACTCTCAGAGTTATGGACCATTTTTGTGGACAAGAATACAGCATTGTGGAGATGGATATAGTCAAGTCAGATCTGGTGCTGCTCGATTAAACCCTTTGTACACTGGGTATGTTTGAAGTTGCTCCCTTGAAGTCAGAAGAGCAGACAGTAAATGAATACTTCAATATTAATGGAGAAGGGTTTATTAGGAACAATAGTGTCATAGGAGGAAGTCAAGATTTGTTTTAGCCAAGTTACAGCTACAGAGGTATTATGAAAGGAGACTCAAAGGCCAAGCAGGGTGAACGTCATAGAATGGAGCAGAAGTGGGTACATAAAGGAAGATGCTGATTCACTTGGAAGAGAGGTTTTTCTCCCCCTTCAGAACATCTTCTGTCTGATGGAAGGAGGAGGTGGGGAGGAGAGGATTCTGGGATACAGAGTTCTCACCAGAACCCAGACAGAAGATAAGAAAATTCACGCACCTCTCCCAACATTGAAGCAGACTGATGTCTCAGATATATGTAGAGTGTTTTTTAGGCAGTCACAGTCTTTTCTGTAGATAGTCACCATCTTTTTCCAAGGGTTGGAGAGTGTAAAAGTAGAACCACATAAGGTGTCTAACCCTGTCTGCCTCTATGTTTAGCCTGACTGTGGCTCAAATATTGTGAGCAACGTGAAAATAATTTCTGAACTGTTAGGATCCCACAGGATGTGAAAATCAGAAAATTTCCATCAGTGGCATTCTCAGTTTCTCAGTTTTAGTGTTTACCATATCAACGCCAGTAACTTTAAATTCCTCAGTGTTATATCAGAGGATCTGTCTTGGGACCAGCGTATAAATGGCATCACAACAGCACCTCTACTTTCTTAGAAGTTTGTGCAGATTCAGCATGTCAGCTAAAACTTTGACAAACTTTTGTGGAAGCACAGTGGAGAGTAACCTGACTGGTTGCATCACAGCCTAGTATGGAAACATGGATGCCCAGGGATGGAGAAGTCTACAAAAGGTGTTGGATACAACCAAGTCCATCACAGGCAAAGCCCTCCCCACCTTTATTCCCTTTCAAGTTGGCAGGCGTCCTCTCGGAGTCCATGATCTGCAGTTGCACTCAAACTGCATTCTTCATGGACGGTGGGCTCTCACTTTTTGGAACTTGCCGAGTGTCCTGTGTTTGGAGATCTCCAGGAGCAGCTTGGAAGATGTGCACCTTCAGCGTGCAGCCTCGCGTGGCCCTGTGGATGACCCAATTCCTTGCCGATGTCACCGCCTGAAGCACCACAGGAGGTCCAAAACATCGGGACAGTGGGCATGGCTGTCAGAGCCCTCTGCACTCATGTGCTTGCGCTCTCTCGCAATGGTGAAAGAGGGCCCCAAGTCGAGGAAACTCAAAGTAATCAACAGTGCAGACTATAACATTGAAGCAGTGAGCCTTTGGCCTCCCCTCTCACTGTAGGAGCACTATCTCTCTCCCTTAGTAGTGAGTGATGGACAGTAGTTTTTGATGGACTTTTAGATCATGGTCTCGGAGGGCTTGTGGGGGCTGATGCTTGCTGAAGTGAGGTGGGGAAGGGAGGGGGATGGTTGGTGCCTTTGCTGCTGCTGGTCGGTGTCTGTGAAGAGTAAAGATTTCAGGCTGTATACTGTAAACGTTCTCTGATATTGAATTAAACCATTAAGCACATCTGCAAGGAGCTCTGCCTCAAGAAAGCAGCATCCGTCATCAAGGACCCTCACGACCCAGGGCAAGCTCTCTTTTCACTGCTTCATCGAGAAGGAGGTACAGGAGCCTTAGATTCCACGCCAGAAACAGTTATTACCCCTCAACCACCAGGTTTCTGAACCAGTGTGGATGACTTCACTCACCTCAACACTGATGTGACTCCATAACCTCTGAACTCACTCTCAAGGACTCGAGATCTCATGTTCTCAGCATTATTTATCTCGGTCTGTTGTTTATTTATTGATTAGTTGTACAGTTTGTCTTCTTTTGTACTTTGCTTGTCCGACTTTCTGTATAGTTCCTCATTGATTTTATTGCACTCCATTTTTACTATGAATGCCTGCAAGAAAATGGATCTCAAGGTTGCATATTGTGACATATACGTACTTTGATAATAAATTTACTTTGAACTTTGAATCTGATAAAGAGTTATCGACTCTTCTTGGAGACATTAGTGAGGAACATTATCCGGGTTTCTATTTTCTTGAAGATTGCCTTCTTAGCTCCAAATATTCATTGTTGAAGAGAATAGTGCGGATCTTGCTGCTTTAAAACTATCAAATTTGGATTTAATGATCCTGTGAGAACAATCCCAGCCAGATATTCTCCAGTGTGTGCTGAGTTACTAATTAGTTCATTAAGGTCGTCAGAGAACCGGAAGCAGAGTTTACAGAACTTCTGCCTTTCTCCGAATGATAAGATTATGGGTTTATGATGATTTCACATTAATCTTTGCAATAATATGGAATATAAACCTCTGCATAATTTTTTAAAATTTCCCCTCATTTATTACCTCTGCATTATGTGATGCAACATCTTGTGTTTCCAGCATCTGCAGAATTTCTCTTATTTATGAGGCATGATATCTTGCTTGGGATGTTTTACAAGTTCACAGTCCTGCGTGGAACTTATTATCGAGAAAGAACTTTAGTGGCTGATCACTGGGGTGGAGGTGATAGCTCCATTGTGGTGATTGATAGAGCCTGCTTTCTTTTCAGCTCTGTATGGCGAACAGCAAGTGCAGAGCCATGCAAAGTTGGAGTGTCTGAGTCACGGAATTATTTAGATTCCTTGGTATTACAGGAAATTGGATAGAGAGATCCTCTTTTGACATGACAAATTCTACATGTGTATCTCTTCAGCAAGTCATACTGGAAAATTATCACTGAAGAAACAGAGAATTGCTGATTATTTCATTGTTACGGAAATAAGAGTGTACATTTCCAAGCTCGGGACTGGGTAATAGTTCATTCAGCATCCCTTGAGAAGCTCAACACCATTCATAACAAAGCAGGGTTCTTGCCCTCACTCAGTAATTCCTTGCACTAACAGTACACTCTGCCTGCAGTGTGTACCATCCCCAAAATATACTGCATTTAATTTTAAACATTGTCACAAATGCATCTTCCAGCCTTGTGGCCCTGATTGTCAAGAAGGGTAAGGGCTAATGCAAACAGCACTGACCACAGGTTCCCGATAAACACATCACCCAGTTCCCAGTATCTCTGCTTTATCTGGCCTTCATAACAAGGGGAATTGAGTATAAGAGCAAAGAGGTCCTTCTGCAGCTGCAGAGGGCCCTGGTGAGACCACACCTGGAGTACTGTGTTCAGTTTTGGTCTCCAAATTTGAGGAAGGACATTCTTGCTATTGAGGGAGTGCAGTGTAGGTTCACAAGGTTAATTCCCGGGATGGTGGGACTGTCATATGTCGAAAGATTGGAGCAACTGGGCTTGTATACTCTGGAATCTAGAAGGCTGAGAGGGGATTTTATTGAAACATATAAGATTATTAAGGGATTGGACATGCTGCAGGCAGGAAGCATGTTCCCGCTGATGGGTGAGTCCAGAAATAGGGGCCATAGTTTAAGAATAAGGGGTAGGCCATTTAGAACGGAGTTGAGGAAAAACTTTTTCACCCAGAGAGTGGTGGATATACGGAATGCTCTGCCCCAGAAGGCTGTGGAGCCCAAGTCTCTGGATGCTTTCAAGAAAGAGATGGATAGAGCTCTTAAAGATAGCGGAATCAAAGGTTATGGGGATAAGGGAGGAACTGGATGCTGATTGTGGATGATCAGCCATGATCACAGTGAATGGCAGTGCTGGCTCGAAGGGCCAAATGGCCTACTCCTGCACCTATTGTCTATTGTCTATTATCTCCAATGTGTTCTAACACAAGGGACACATACTGCCTGATCAGTGCTTTGCACTACCTATCCAATTCAATTATAATCTTTGCAGTTATTTAAACTGCAAAATTAGTTACTTTTACACCCTCTGGTCCACCTTTAAAACTCAACTGTCATTGATACCATACGTTGTTGCATTGAATACCAGCATTTTCAGGCACCAGACTCCTAACAGATGATCCTTGGAAAATATTGCAAGAGCTACCTTCTGCTTGGACAATGTGGAATGCCTTTGTGTACCTCTGGGGTGACACCACTGCAGTCCCAGTGTTTTGGAGTTTCTCCAGTATTTGAAGAAAATAAGGTTCTTATACACTTTTGGGTCCTGGTGACTTCTCAGAACTGCCACTTGGGGATTATTTTGTCCAAATGTATTGATTGTCCAATCCAAATTAACTATCTCAATGCAGGTAACCTCACTCCTGTCAGGAAACTTGGATTCAGACAGCTTTTATGAACTGCTTGTGTGTTAAACTCTTATGTGCTTTCTCCTGGCTCAAGAGATACAAAAGGATAAATTGACTGTGTTTAGTCACTTGATCTGGTAGTTTAGCACAGTGTCTTCTCCCAGTCTAATCTTTGATGACTGTGGGTAAACATCCATCACCAGAATAACGCAAAGATGTGCAGCTTAGAATGGACATCAATAAAGAAGTTCTTCCAGTGTCCCAGCAGTAATATATAACTGAACCCAATTCAGTGCATGAGTAAAGCAGATTCACCTTTTTACCAGCTGGTGATGAGAGGGGATTATGAGGGGCAGCTCAACAAAACAGGGTGAAAACTGCATCTGCACAAAGTGCATCAGGCTGCAGCTACTTAGGGACCGTGTTAAGTTGCACCTCGATGACCTACTGACAATGAGGACGTGATAGATAGGAGCTACAGGGAGGTAGTCGCTCCTAAGTTGCAGGAGGCAGATACCTGGGTGACTGCCAGGAGAGAGAAAAGGAATAGGCAGCCGGTTCAGAGTACCCTTGTGGTCATTCTCCCCAAAAAGAAGTGTACTGGTGAGATACATCAGGGGAGGGAGAGGAGGAAGCCACAGGGACTGAATCTCTGGGCACTGAGTCTAGCTCTGTGGCTCAGAAGGGAAGCGGAGGAGAAGATGAGTGCAGTGGTGACAGGGGATTCCATAACTAGAGCAGCAAAAAGCAGAATACTGTGGATGTGAAAGAGGCACACGGATGGTATGTTGCCTCACAGGTGCTGGCTCAGGGAGATCCACAGAGATCTGAAAGGGGCAGCTGAAAAGATTGTGGAGGCATTAGTCATGCTCTTTCAAGAATCTCTGGATTCTGGAATAGTTCTGGAGGACTGGAAAATTACATAGTCAAATGGTTTAATTTAATATTAGAGAATGCATACAGTATACAACCTGAACAACTTACTCTTCAAATCATCAGAACCCCAAAGCCCGTCCTCCTCCTCCCCTGCGTAAGCACAACCCAACCCCTCCCCCCTTCCTCTGACACCCGTGCACACCACCTGCTGCCGCGATGTTTCAGTCTCCCATGATGCTCGGAGTTGGGTTGTCCACGGGACCGCACCCTGAAGGTGCACGTCTTCCAGACCACTTCTGGAGATATTGAAATGCCAGGCCACCTGCGGAGAACCGTCATTTTGAGCTGTAGCTGTAGGTCATGGACTCCGACCGGACCAAAAAGAAAAGGTAGACATGAGAGAAAAAGAATAAGCTGTTTCACAGACGAACTGGAAGAAGTTACCAAAGCTCTGGCGCCATCTTTTCTAGCTCCTCCCCTCATTAAGAAGGTGGGAGGACAGAAGGAAGGAAATTGGAGGGCAATTTCCTAACTTCAGTGGTTGGTAAGATGTGGGTGTAAATTAGTAAGGATGAGTTTTTGGAATACATGGAGACATATAATAAAATAGGTCAAAGTCAACATCGTTTTCCAAAAGGGAAATCACACCTGACAGATCTGTTGGAATTCTTTGAAGAAATAACAGGCAGGATAGACAAAGGAGAGTCAGTGGATGTTGTTTATTTGGGTTTTCAGAAGGCCTTTGACAGGGTCCTGCTTATGAGGCTACTTACAAAATAAGAGCCCAGTTATTACAGGATAGTTACTGTTGTGGATAGAAGATTGGCTGACTGGCAGGAGTCAAAGAGTAGCAATAAAGGGATCCTTTTTCCGTTTGGCTGCCGGTGTCTAGTGGTAGTCCACAGGGGTCTGTGTTGGGACCGCTTCTTTTCGCATTATATGTCAGTGATTTGGATGAAGGAATTGATGGCATTGTGACCAAGTTTGCAGTCAGAACGAAGATAGGTGAAGGGGCAGTTAGTGTTGAGAAAGCACGGTATGTGATGAAGGACTTAGACAGATTGGGGGAATAGGCAAAGAGATGGCAGATGAAATATATGCAGGAAAGTGCATGGTAGGCAGAAGGGATAAAGGCATGGACTATTTTCTAAATGGGCAGGACATTCAGAAATTCAAATATGAGGCATGTTGATGGCTCTGGGCCTGTACTCACTTGAGTTTAAAAGAATGATGGGGTATCTCATTGAAACCTATCGAATATTGAAAGTTCTAGACAAAATTGATGTGGAGAGCATGTTCCCTATAGTAGGGGAGGCTAGGACCAGAGGACACAGCCTCAGAATTGAGGGCCATCCATTTAGAATAGAGAGGAGGAAAAATTTCTTCAGCCAAAGGCTGGTCCTTGGCAGGCCGAGTCATAGGGTATATTTAAGGTGGAGGTTGATAGGTTCTTGATTAATCAGGCCATCAAAGATCATGGGGAGAAGGCTGGAGAATGTGGTTGAGAGGGATAATAAATCAGCCATGATGGAATGGTGGAGCAGACTTGATGGGCTGAATGTTCATATATATTATAGTTTAGGCCCTCCTTTGTGGGATAGCTAAACCTTTCTGGATAAGTTATCCAATAAACCTGGTTTCTCACAATCCTACACCTAATTTTTACTGATTTTCCAACATGCTTTGAAAATCAGATTCTTGATTGAGTTACTGTTTTTTTTAAGTAGGGTTTCTTCTTGATGCTGTGTTAAAAATTGGCAGAATTGGCTCTCCCACCCCCCCCCCCAACAATGTTAATCAATGTCACCTGCTTTCTGGGAACTTGAAATAAATACAGATAACACTGGAAAGGGAATTAATTGGTTTGTCAGCATTTGAAAAGAGAAGGCACAAGTTTTCTGTGAACTGGAGATTGGTTATCTGTGTGATAATATATTGTCCAGCCAATTAACTGGACAAATTTCCCTCTGCAAATGTCTAATATATTCCCATTGTGTAAAACACTGCAGTGCAAGCACTAAATCAAAGAAATTAGACTGAAGTACTTCTAATGGAGATTGCAAATGAGGTTTAAAGTAATGCAGCAGCTCCCTCTGTTGTGAAATGTGAGTATAACAAGTTGCCTCAGCCCGAAATGTTGACTGTTTACTCTTCTTTGTAGATGCTGCCTGGTCTGCTGAGTTCCTCCTGTGTGTTTCTGGGCTCATGCCCCCTTGATATTTAGTGGGTTTTCTAAAAAAAATAAAACTACAATGCAACATCTGATTAAAAAAAACATTTAGAAATACTTTGGGGTATTAATTAAAACAACATCCAATATTGGATGTCTCAACTCCCACTGGGAAATTCATACCTTATTTCAGTGAGATTTTTATTCATCCTGACACATAGCTTCCAGTGTAAAACTCCCCCACATAACGTCAGCAGAACTGCAATACACCAGTTCAATTTTCAGTATCACTAGTTGTGTGGCAAATCACCCAAATTCTGTCTACAAGGAGAAAGGGCTTCCTCTGCATTTTCTTTTACCCACAAGAGCAGCCAGAACAGACACGTATATTTTCTGCATTGCAGGTTTCACTGAGCGTGTATGTTTGGAGAGAGCATTCATGTTCTTATTGAGACCTGCTAAGCGACTTCATGCCAGGATCACTGGCTGCAGCCCCGGGGGATTTCCCTTGCTCGCTCTCACGGGCACTGATCTCCTTAGATCTCCCCAGGCACCTCCAGTCCCCCAGTGAGCACTCGGCCATCATTTCCAAGTTCTGCTATGTTCACTGTGCCAAATGCAACACGTCACTAAGGCTGAAGCTGGCATTGCCATTTTCAATGGAGGATTATTCAGGAGAACATTGCCACTATTCTGCAACCTTTATCCTTCATGCCATTTTCACATTATCTTCGCATGCCAAAGGGACAGCTCAGACCACATTCTAAGTCACTGTAACTAGACACGGTGAACTGTGATATCTGTCCCAGGATGAGCTTGGAAGAATCCATGAACTCCAGCAGAATCAGTCCAATGGATACATTTGGCTTCCGTTTAATATTTCTTCCAAATGGCAGCATCATTAACAATGCAGCATTTACTCACATATTGGAGAGTCCCGAGTGTCAGCACTAAAGTTGTATGATCCTCTCCGAGACTGGCCATGTACTGTTTGTCTGTAAGGTGGGACGAGGACATAAAGAGATAAAAAGTAATATGGACAGGTAAGGGTGTGGTCGGAGGATTTGGCAAGTGGATTATAATGTGGGGAAATGTGAAATAGTTCATGCTGTTGGGATATGCTGTAGTGTTTCAGGGCCATTGCATTGCAATTCATCATTGATGCAGAGCTGGAGCAACTTATAATTACCTTTAGAAGAAAGAAGAAATGGAGGGTGGGGGAAGGAGCACCAGAGGGAGGTGACGGGCAGGCAAGGAGATAACATGAGGGAGGGACAAGGGGATGGGAGATAGTGAAGTGGAGGGAGGCACTACTGGAAGTTTGAGAAATCGATGTTCATGCCATCAGGTTGGAGGCTACCCAGACGGAATATAAGGTGCTGTGGCCTTATCCCGACAGCGGAGGAGGTCGTGGATGGACATATCAAAATGGGAATGGAAGTGGAAGTGGAAATGGAAATGGAATGGAAGTGGAATTAAAATAGGTGGCCCGTGGGAGATCCTGCTTGTTCTGGTGGACAGAGCGTAGATGCTCAGCGAAGCAGTCTCCCAATCTATGTCAGGTCTTACCAATATAAAAGAGGCCACACCGGGAGCACACACTGGAGACCGTCCCGCACTTTTCCAATGCTAATCGACGACTGCATTGGTGCTGCTTCCTGCACCCGTGCTGAACTTATCAATTTCATCCACTTTGCCTCCAACTTCCACCCGGCCCTCAAATTCACCTAGTCCATTTCTGACACCTCCCTTCCCGTTCTCAATCTCTCTGTCTCTGTCTCCGGAGACAGCTTATCCACCAATGTCTATTACAAACCCATGGACTCTCTCAGCTACCTGGACTATACCTTGTCCCACCCTGCTCTTTGTAAAAACGCCATTTGCTTCTTTGAATTCCACTGTCTCCACCGCACCTGTTCTCAGGATGAGGCTTTTCATTCTAGAACAAAGGAGGTGTCCTCCTTTTTCAAAGAAGGAGGCTTCCCTTCCTTCACCGTCAACTCTGCCCTCAACCGTATGTCTTCCACTTCACACATGTCAGTTCTTATTCCATCCTCCTGCCACGCTACCGGGGATAGGGTTCCTCATCCTCACCTACCATCCCACCACTCTCTGCATCCAGCATATTAATTCTCCGAAACTTCCGCCACCTCCAACTGGATCCCACCACCAAACACCTCTTTCCCTCCCCCCACCCCACTTTCTGCTTTCTGCAGGGATCGCTCTGTATGCAACTCCTTTGTCCATTCATCCCTCCTGGCTCTTATCCTTGCAAGTGGAACAAGTGCTTCACCTGCCCCAACACTTCCTCCCACACTACCATTCAGGGCCCCAAACAGTCCTTCCAGATGAGGAGTGAGTCTTTTGGGGTCGCCCTCTGTATCCAGTGCTCGCAGTGTGGCCTCCTGTATATCGGTGAGACCCGACGTAGATTGGGAGACTGCTTTGCCGAGCATCTATGCTCCATCTGCCAGAACAAGCGGGATCTCCCAGTGGCCACCCATTTTAATTCCACTTCCCATTCCCATTCCTGTATGTCCATCCATGACCTCCCCCACTGTCATGATGAGGCCACACTTAGATTGGAGGAACAACATCTTATATTCCGTTTGGGTAGCCTCCAACCTGATAGCACGTACATTGATTTCTCAAATTTCCAGTAATGCCTCCACCCCACCTTCACTATTTCCCATCCCCTGGTCCCTGTCTCATGTTACCTCCTTGCCGGCCATTGCCTCCCTCTGGTGCTGCTTTCCACACCCCCCCCCCTTCTTTTTTCCATTGTCTTCTGTCTCTTTCGCCAATCACTTCCTAGCTCTTTGCTTCATCCCTCCTCCTCCGAGTTTCACCTATCACCTGGAGTTCTCTCTCCCCCCACCTTTCAAATCTACTCCTCATCATTTTTTCTCCGGTCCTGCCAAAGGGTTTCGGCCCGAAATGTCGACTGTACTTTTTTTCTATAGTTGCTGCCTGGCCTGCTGACTCCCTCCAGCATTTTGTGTGTGTTGCTCGGATTTCCAGCATCTGCAGATTTTCCCTTCTTTATAATTATCTTTCTTCTCTCGTTTAGGCTGAGAACATACTGTTCCTAGAATTGGATATGGCAACACCCCAGGTTTTTGAGCTGGATATCCCACGGTCGTGGTCATTACATGGAGCAACCGGAGGAGAGCCACACTACAGCAGTTCTGTTTTCCCAGACCGGTCCACCGCAGCGAGAGTTCGCAAATCAAGATCATGGTGAGGATTTCTCAATTCCCATGGCTATTTTCTCAGCAGAGATAAAATTCATTAAATACCTTAAAATTTGTGCAACACACACAAAATGCTGGAGAAACTCAGCAAGTCAGGTGGTACCTATGGAGAGGAATTAATGGTCGACATTTCGGGCCGAGACTCCTCATCATGACTCTCAGTGGAGTCCTTGGAGGGAAATGGATGGTCAATATTTCAGGTCATGACCCAAATCGTCAACTGTCTACTTCCCTCAAAGAGCTGGCTTGACCCTTGAGCTCCTTCAGTAGTCTGCTTCTTTGCCCCTTGCGGTCTCTCGTGTCTTAGTGTAATATCTTCTCTGAACAACAGCGCCTTCAGCAACACAGCATACCCTCAGTCCTGTGCTGGACTGTCAGCCCACATAACATGTAGGAGGAATTCTTGCATAATTTTGGAATAAATTATCTTCTTAAAAAAAGATAATCAGCCATGTAAAAGTGAAATCTTATCTTAATCTTTTTTGATTGTATTCCAGGTCCAGACCTGAGAGACGAGTAACATCCTCCTCTTCCTTCTCCTCATTGGCTTCAGGCTCTCAGCTGTTCTCTCATTCGGAGGGGAAGGTGTCACAGTGAGGAATACTGTGAAACTTGTGCCTGTTCTTTGGTGAGAAATTCGTCCTCAGCCTACGGCATTGAAGGTGCAGGTTAGCAGTGGCTCCATTTCCAAAATTTGCTTCATGTAACTTCAGCTGAAGCAAATGTTGGAAGTGGCGTTCAATGCACAGCTGCCTCCAAATTGCAGACTTAGGCCCAGAGACTGAGGGCAGATTTCAGGCCGTTTATTTTCCCCGTCGCTCAATCCATCTCATTGCAGCCCAAACAAAAATGGTTCATGCTTCTCACTTTCAAGTGCAACCTCCTGCGTTTGACAGTGTCCCACCAATCTCCATCTGCTTTACTGCCTTATTTTGCAGTCTGAGCTACAGGGTTAAAGAGGCACAAAATGGAGCTTAGTGGGGAAACTCGTTTTCCCAAACGAGCTTAAAAATCAGAGCTATGAAAATTAGCTGTTTATGAGAATCAAATTTTATCAGCACAACTGGTCTTTCTATAGAGTTCAAGCCAGAAGTAAGACTTAATTGATCATCCCGTTTTTATTTACACTGCAATGTTTTCAAAATACTCAGCCTCTTCAGTGTCATTCCCTCTCTTCCAATATATTCATGCCTTCCATTCAGTTTGGAAATCTGTTCTGAAGAAGATGTGTGTCATGTTGTGCTGAATACAGCAGATTGCCTGCCAAGTTTTATTTCCAAGAGCAGTAATGTCGCTTTGTAAATTTGTTGGACTTTTGATCCTAATTAAATTGATGTTGCTGTTGCTCCAAAAAATGTTGAAATATTTAATCGCAGGTCCTGCTGTCACTGGGATTGAGGGTACTTTATTGTGGAATAAAATAAATACTATATGCTCAAGGACAATTGTGTGCATTTGCTTGATGTTTTCAATCAAGACTGGATACTACCTTTTTCAGAAGATGGTGGTTATGATTTGAATGAAACAGGTCAATTATGAAAATGGTATTATCTAACAAAAGGAAATGCAGAAAATACTCAGCGGGTCAGTCAGCATCTGTGGAAAGAATAGATTTGATGTTGCAGGTCAGGGACTTTTTTCCAGAGCAATAAATTTACTTGGACAAGATTTTATGAAGTGCATTTGGTTCCTTCAACCAGATTGTGAATAGTAAATGTAGTACACTAGATTGAATTGATGCTTCGCTTGGGAAGACCTTTAGGGTCTCTGGATGGTGGGAAGGAAAGAGATAAAGGGACAAATATTCCATCATCTGCAGTAGCAAGAGGAAGATGATGGGTGAAGATGATGATGAGGTACTTAATGAATATTTTACTTCAGTATTCACTATGGAAAAGGATCTTGGTGATTGTAGTGATGACTTGCAGCAGACTGAAAAGCTTGAGCCTATAGATATTAAGAAAGAGGATGGGCTGGAGCTTTTGGAAAGCATCAAGTTGGATAAGTCGCCGGGACCGGATGAGATGTACCCCAGGCTACTGTGGGAGGCAAGGAAGGAGATTGCTGAGCCTCTGGCGATGATGTTTGCATCATCAATGGTGACGGGAGAGGTTCCGGAGAATTGGAGGATTGCGGATGTTGTTCCTTTATTCAAGAAAGCGAGTAGAGATAGCCCAGGAAATTATAGACCAGTGAGTCTTACCTAAATGGTTCGTAAGTTGATGGAGAAGATCCTGAGAGGCAGGATTTATGAACATTTGGAGAGGTATAATATGATTAGCAATAGTCAGCATGGCTTTGTCAAGGGCAGGTCATGCCTTACGAGCCTGATTGAATTTTTTGAGGATGTGATTAAACACATTGATGAAAGTAGAGCAGTAGATGTAGTGTATATGGATTTCAGCAAGGTATTTGATAAGGTACCCCATGCAAGGCTTATTGAGAAAGTAAGGAGGCATGGGATCCAAGGAGACATTGCTTTGTGGATAAAGAACTGGCTTGCCCACAGAAGGCAAAGAGTGGTTGCAGACGGGTCATATTCTGCATGGAGGTCGGTGACCAGGGGTGTGCTTCAGGGATCTGTTCAAGGACCCTTACTCTTCATGATTTTTATAAATGACCTGGATGAGGAAGTGGAGAGAAGGGTTAGTAAGTTTGCTGATGACACAAAGGTTGGAGGTGTTGTGGATAGTGTGGAGGGCTGTCAGAGGTTACAGCGGGACATTGATAGGATGCAAAACTGGGCTGAGAAGTGGCAGATGGGAGTTCAACCCAGATAAGTGTGAAGTGGTTCATTTTGCTAGGTCAAATATGATGGCAGAATATAGTATTTATGTAAGACTCTTGGCAATGTGGAGGATCAGAGTGATCTTGGGATCCAAGTCCATAGGACGCTGAAAGCAGCTGAGCAGGTTGACTCTGTGGTTAAGAAGGTGTGCGGTACACTGGCCTTCATCAATCGTGGAATTGAACTTAGGAGCCGAGAGGTAATGTTGCAGCTATATAGGACCCTGGTCAGACCCCACTTGGAGTACTGTGCTCAGTTCTGGTCGCCTCACTACAGGAAAGATGTGGAAACCATAGAAAGGGTGCAGAGGAGATTTACAAGGATGTTGCCTGGATTGGGGAGCATGCCTTATGAGAATAAGTTGAGTGAACTTGGCTTTTTCTCCTTGGAGCGAAGGAGGATGAGAGGTGACCTGATAGAGGTGTATAAGATGATGAGAGGCATTGATCGTGTGGATAGTCAGAGGCTTTTTCCCAGGCCTGAAATGGTTGCCACAAGAGGACACAGGTTTAAAGTGCTGGGGAGTAGGTACAGAGGAGATATCAGGGGTAAGTTTTTTCCTCAGAGAGTGGTGAGTGTATGGAATGGGCTGCCGGCAACGGTGGTGGAGGCGGATACGATAGGGTCTTTTAACAAACTTTTGGATAGGTACATGGACCTTAGAAAAATAGAGGGCTATGGGTAAGCCTAGCAATTTCTAAGGTAGGAACATGTTCGGCACAACTTTGTGGGCTGAAGGGCCTGTATTGTGCTGTAGGTTTCCGCTGTTTCTATGAAGTGGTGGAAAACCTTGTTTACAACTTAATCCCATGATCACCCCAGTTTTCCCCCATCTCCTTTCTCCAGTCTACTTCAACAACTATCTTCTGTGCTTTTTGGCAAGTCAGAATACTGTGGTACTATGTTGGTTATGATTTAACATCACTTGATGGTTCCAAATACTGCACAGACTGGGCTCATGCACTGATTTCTGCTTGTGGAAGACAAAAATGGATTGACATCTGAAGAATGCTGGAGAGAAACTGAAGAACTCAAAAAGTGAAATATTCAGCAATATTCTGCTGAAGTGGTCTGAGTCTGACAATTTCATTCTGTCACTTGCGTACATATTCCACAGCAATTTTGCCTCTGGGTAAAACTGCACAGAGCAGCAGCATTCCACGGCAAAGGCTGGGAGAAGTTTATTTCTACCATTGCACATGCATCTGAGATTGGCCGGTCACAACTTTGATCCCAACGTGGTGTCTTGGACCAATTACAGTATCATTGCAAAAAGACCTGTAATAAATTCCAAATGTTCAGCATTAATAATGCAGTTGTGACCCTCAGGTTCTGTTGGCTGTGTAGGTCTAGGGTCAACAATCTTTGGCCCCACCAAATGTGTGAGACTGAGGTGCAAAACCTCCTGTTTGTGTGGATGCTGTGTGAGGTGTTACCCTGTTACAAATCAGTACCACGAAATAACAGACAGAACACCATATGCAATTAAACAGTTTAGCTTTATTATTCTTAATTTGACTAAAGAGTTAGTAAAGTAATACAAAAAGAAAAGGGCCCATTTTAATGAACCAGTCGAATGTGCACAAGTTGGAGCTCACGGTTTCCCTTTCGCTGGTCCTCCATCGATTTCCCCCGCTTTGTCGACTTCCGGCCCCACCAAGTCCACTCCTTTCTGGTGCCTATTGACCTCTCCTCTCTGGCATCTTCGCTGCCCATCTTCCGCCGAGCAAAAGACCCAGATCACCTCGGTCTCAGGCACACAACAAGAAAAAACACTCCCTTCATTGGACGGCGCACATTCCAAAGCTCCCGTTATCTCTAGTCATAACGCAAACACTGCTGCTACAGAAAAGCTATTACATTAGCAGTGCTTCTACAGAAAGACCATTACATTAGCAGTGAAACCTTTCCCAGGGTGTTACACTAATGCAAATTTACTTGTTTTTATTAGCACTTGCACTTAGATTCATTTATTTATCACATGTACATTGAACATAACAGTTAAATGTATTAACAAACACCACAATCTGTGTAGGTGCTGGGGGCAGCCTGAAAGTGCTGCCATGTATTCCAGTGCCAACATAGTGTGCCCACCATGTTCACAGAGCAGCAAAACGACTATGGAAAACCAGGCCCATCCCTCTCACACACACAGATAGTCATCTGACTCCACGGGAGGCTGTCTCCTAGCCTCCAGTGGACACGCAGATCTGCAAACATTAGGCTTTCAGCATCCCCAGTGAGACCAGGGCTCTGGCTATTGGGCCTCAACTTCCAGACTTCTGCCCCAGGGGTAAGTGGAATTCATTCTGGAATGGCCACTTCAAGGAGTTCCTGTCCCAATGGTCAGAGTTTCCTGAGATTATCATGGTCAGAAATGAAGTTGGCTGGAGTAAGAAAATCAATACAGCCAATCACAAACCGCTTTCACTCCTCAAAGTCAATACCTGAGAAAAGCATTGGTTGCACCTGTAATTCTGATTTATGAGGGAGGAGGGGGCATTTTGCTTTCAATGCAAAAGCAGCACAATTCAAAGAACCTTTCATCTGCAGCCTGCTGCATTTATTTTCCATTCACTGTTTTTATTTCCTGTGGGAATTCTGGTTTCCTTTGTGCTCAATGAGACCTGGTCTTCCAAAGGATTCATCAGCACTGAGCTTCCTGCTATTGTAACACTCTGTTACCAGTAAATGATGCAGAGCTTTTACTAAGAGCTCATGAGCCCTTTCTCCTGGACACCACTGGATCTAGTTTTATTTACTATTTTCTAAAATATGAAAAAAACCTGAACTAATGTTTTCACACAAACTCAGGTTCCATCCTTCCTCTACCATAATCTTTCAACTTCATTTGCATTTTGTTTGGTTGATAGATACAAAGGTTCTGCAATTTCTGCATTGGTTGAGTTGGCAGTTTAAAGCTGATATCAAATGCAATCTTACAGACATCTAACTGTTTAAAGCTCTCATTTAAATGAAGTTAATAACTGCTAATGGGGGAAAAACATTTTAAGTGTTAAGTGGAGTCACCTAATATTCTTAATAGCAGATTCTTCAAAAAAAAGTGCTTGCACCATGTCAAAACACATATACAATATCCATATGGTATTTACTCAGTAAATTATCATGTTTATGAGATGAATACCTCCACTAAAATAATAGGAGAAAATGTTAAGGGGTCTTCAAAAGGCCATTTGCAGCTACATAGAACATAAAAATCCAGAGCACATTACAGGCCCTTTGGTCCACAGTGTCGTGTCAACCATGTAACATACTCTAGAAACCGCCTAGAATTACCCTACTGCAAAGCCCTCTATTTTTCTTAGACAGAGGCTCTAAAAAGATATTATTGTATCATCCTCTACCACTGTCGCTGGCAGTGCATTCTATGCACCCACCACTTTCTCTGTGAAAAACTTACCTCTGACATCCCCCTTGTACCTACTTTCAAGCATCTTAAAACTATGCCCCCTCGTGCTAGCCTTTTCAGCCCTGGGAAAAAGCCCCTGACTATCCACATGATCAATGCCTCTCATCATCTTATACACCTCTATCAGGTCACCTCTTATCTTGTCGCTCCAAGGAGAAAAGGCCAAGTTCATTTAACCTATTCTCATAGGACATGCTCTCCAATCCTGGCAACATCCTTGTAAATCTCCTCTGCACTCTCTCTATAGTATCCACATCCTCCCTGTAGTGAGGAGACCAGAACTGAACACAGTACTCCAAGTAGGGTCTGACCAAGGTCTTGTATAGCTGTAACATTACCTCACAGCTCTCTTGAGCTCAATCCCATGACTGATGAATGCAAACACACCATACACCTTTAACAACACTGTCAACATGTGCAGCAGCTTTGAGTGTTCTGTGAACACAGACCCCAAGATCTCTGATCCTCCACACTGCCAAGAGTCTTACATTTAATACCGTATTCTGCCTTCAAATTTTACCTAGCAAAATGAACCACTTCACACTTATCTGGGTTGAACGCCATCTGCCACTTCTCAGCCCAGTTTTGCATCCTATCAATGTCCCGCTGTAATTTCTGACAGCCCTCCACATTATCCACATCACCCAAATCACCCCCAACCTTTGTGTCATCAGCGAACTTACTAACCCATCCCTCCACTTCCTCATCCAGGTCATTTATAAAAATCACAGAGAGGAGGGGTCCCAGAACAGATCCCTGCAGAACACCACTGGTTACCGACCTCCATGCAGAATACAAACCATCTACAACCACCCTTTGCCTTCTGTGGTCAAGTCAATTCTGGATTCACAAAGCAAGATCTCCTTGGATCCCATGCCTTATTGCTTTCTGAATGACCCTTGTATGGGGCACCTTATCAAATACCTTACTGAAATCCATATACACTACATCCTCTGCTCTACCTTCATCAATGTGTTTTGTTATCTCCTCAAAGAATTCAGTCAGGCTCATAAGGCACAAACTGCCCTTGACAAAGCTATGCTGACTATCCATAATCAGATTATTCTCACAGTAGCCTCGGGTATATCTCATTCAGTCCCGGCAACTTATCAAACTTAATACTTTTTAAAAACTCCACTACATCCTCTTTCCTAATGTCTATATACTCAAGCTTTTCAGTCCGCTGAAGTCACCTTCACAATTGCCAGAGTCCTTTTCACTGGTGAACACTGAAGCAAAGAATTCATTAAGTACCTCTGCTACCTCCTCTGACTTCATGCACACATTTCCACTATCGCACCTGATTGGTCCTATTCTCACACGGCTCATCTTCTTTTTCTTCACATATTTGTAGAATGCCTTGGGGTTTTCCTTAATCCTGCTTGCCAAGGCCTTCTCATGGCCCCTTCTAGCTCTCTTAATTTCATTCTTGAGCTCCTTCCTGGCAACCTTTTAATTTTCTAGAACCCTAGTGTCCTGAACCTTTCAAAAGCTTTTCTTTTCTTCTTAACTAGATTTTCCACATCCATGGTTATTTTACCTTACTATCCTTTCCCTGCCTCAGTGGAGCATACCTATGCACAACACCATGCAAATGTGCCCTGAACATTTGCCACATTTCAGCCATGCATTTCCCTGAGAACATCTGCTCCCAAGTTCCTGCCTAATAGCATCATATTTCCCCCACCCCAATTAAATGTTTTCCTAAATTGTCTGCTCCTATCCCTCTCCAGCACTAAGATAAAGGCGATAGAGTTGTGATCACTACCTCCAAAATGCTCTCTCACCAACAGATCTGACTCCTGACCAGGTTCATTTCCCAATACTAGATAAAGAACAACTTCTCCTCCAGTTGGCATATCTACATATTGCATCAGGAAACCTTTCTGACCACACCTAACAAACTTCACCCAATCTAAACCCCTTGCTCGAAGGAGATGCCAGTCAATATTAGGAAAATTAAAATCTCCCATCACAACAACCCTGTTATTATTGCACCATTCCAGAATCTGCCTCCCCATCTGCTCCTTGATGTCCCTGTTACTATTGGAGGGATCTATAAAAAATGCCTAGTATAGTTATTGCCCCCTTCCTCTTTCTGACTTCCACACACACTGACTCAGTAGATAATACCTCCATGACTTCCAACTTTTCTGCAGCCGTGACACTATCCCTGAGAAGCAATGCCGTGCCCACACCTCTTTTGCCTTCCTCCCTGTCCTTTTTGAAACATCTACAGCCTAGCACACTCAGCAGACATTACTACCCCTGAGATGTCCAAGCTATCATGTTTAATTCTCAAAATTCTCTAAGTTCATATTTTCATATTTTTGGAAACAAAAGGAATTGGATGATATGGGATAGGCTCAAAAGGAGGATGCGGAGAATAAGATGATCTTATCCAGTATTCAGTGTCCTGTTTCTTATGTTTCGCTGTGGTCTAAGGTGTTTAATTTGTGCACATAATATTCAATTAGGTAAAATAAAACTGAATTACTTAATAAAATAAATCTTTTTCAATCTGTGGGTGATGTTTGCTGGTGCAATTTAAACCTAATCTGAGGTGTTTACCATGACATCATGTTTTATAAGGAATTATAGATCCATCAAGCCATTGGTTCTCTTTAAAATAGAGTAAAGTAAAACTTCTTAATAAATAGAACTCCTAATCATTTAAGATGGAAAAAATTAAAGTGGTCTTAGCATTGTTCCAGCTATATCACACTTAGCTGCTATGGCAACAATGGTGGTTTGATTATGTGGAAACACCTAGAATAATGAGAAATTGCTTGAAGGAGTTTTGTGCAGAAGTTGAAAGAAAACGGGGAATGTTGAAGTTACTCAACAGGACAAGGAATATATGTGGAGAGAGAAATAAAGGTACTGCTTCAGAGTAATGACATTTTGCAGAGAAGTTGGTTGGTTGGTGGAACAATATTGAACAAAAATAGTAATGCTGATATTTTTGCAAAAAAATGTCTTCTTAGCTTGCACTCAGTGTTAGTGTTAGCAAAGCCTTAGTGGAACTGAAAGTTAGAAAACAGTGATTTTGGATAAATGGATCCTTTATCAGGCTGTAGGGCTTAACCAGTGGAATAGACAAGTGATTAGATCTTGGTCCTCAGTTGTTTACTATTAATGATTGGAAGGAAGGAATAAAAGCTAAGATTTCCAAGTTTGCTGATGATAAGGAAATAGATGGAAAGACACATTGCGATGAGGACATTTTGATTCTGCAAAGGCTGCAGATAGCATAGGTGACCGGGTGAATACCTGGGAAAGCAGATTTTAATGGTCAGAAAGACAACAATTATACAAGTGCACAATTAGGCAATTAGGCAATTTATACCTAATCTGAGGTGTTTGCCATGGCATCATGTTTTACAAGGAATTATGGAACCACCAAGCCATTGGATTTCTTTAAAATAGAGTAAAATAAAAAAACTTGTTAATAAATGGAACTCTTTTAAGGTGCTTGGAAGTAGGTACAGAGGAGATGTCAGGGGCAAGTTTTTTATGCAGAGAGTGGTGAATGCGTGGAATGGGCTGCCAGTGACGGTGGTGGAGGTGGATACAATAGGGTCTTTTAAGAGACTCTTGGATAGGTACATGGAGCTTAGAAAAATAGAGGGCTATGGGTAACCCAAGGTAATTTCTAAAGTAAGTACATGTTTGGCACAGCATTGTGGGCCAAAGGGCCTGTATGGTGCTGTAGGTTTTTTATATTTCTATTAAGAGTAGTGTGAGCTGCCTTAAAGACTGTCATCCTGTAGTACTCACATCTACAGTGATGAAATCCTTCGAGAGGTTAGTCATGACTAGAAACATTTCCTGCCTCAGCAAGTACCTGGACCCATTGCAATTTACCTCTCGCCACAATAGGCCTACAGCAGACACAATCTGAATGGCTCTTCACATGGTCTTAGATCCCCCGGACAAAACAAACCCTATGTTAGGATGTTGCTCATTGATTGTAGCTCATCATTTAACACCATCATTCCTACAGTCCTGATTGAAAAGCTACAGAACCTGGACCTCTCTACCTCCCTCTGCAATTGGATCCTTGTCTTCCTAACCAGAAGACCACAATCTGGGCAGATTGGTAATAACATCTCCTCTTTGCAGACAATCAACACCGGGGATGTGTGCTTCTCCCCCTGCTCTACTCTGTACCCATGACTGTGTGGCTAGGCACAGCTCTAATAGCATCTATAAATTTGCCATTGTTGGCAGAACCTCAGATGAAGATAACCTCTCAAGTCTGCTTGACCATTCAATATGATCATGGTTGATCTATATTGGCATCCATCCCACTTCTATACCACTTACCCATAACCCTACACTTGCTCTTAATTTCTTGTGTACATTGTTGGGAATACCTGATTTCCAATATATCAAATGCCTGGAGGTAGATCTGGAACTGCAAGTTCCTTGTTACTGGACACTCCACACAACCTTCACAATAATTTCAGTGGACAAACTGTAAAAGTGTGGGATCTAATATGAGTAGAATCACACAGCTTTCGAAAGCAAAACCAGGGAATTGATTGTGGACTTCAGGAAAGGGAAGTCAGGTGAATGCACGCCTCTCCTCACCGAGGGTACAGCAGTGGAACCAGTGAGCAGTTTCAAGTTCCTGGGTATCAGCATCTCTGAAGATCTATCCTGGGCCAGACATATTTATGTAATATGAAGAAGGCACACCAGCAGCTATATTTCATTCAGAGTTTGAGGGGATTTTGCTTATCACTAAGGACTCCAACAAATTTCTACAGATGTACCGTGGGGAGGATTCTAAGTGGTCGCGTTACTGTCTCGTACGGAGGAACAACCGCACAGGATGGGAAAAGTGACAGAGGATCGCAAACTCAGCCAGCTCCATCACGGCCACTAGCCTCCCCAGCATCGAGGACATCTTCAAAAGGCGATGCCCCAGAAAGGCAGTGTCCATCATTAAGGATGCCCTCTTCCAGGACATGCCCTCTTCTCCTTGGTACCATCAAAGAGGAGGTACAGGAGCTGAAGGCACACACTTGATGTTTCAGGGACGGCTTCTACCCCTCAGCCTTCACATTTCTGAAAGGACAATGAACCAACCCGTGAATATCACTCACTGTTGTCGCTCTACTTCCTAGTTTATATATTTCTTATTGTAATTTATGGTATTTATGTATTAAACTATAATGCTGCCACAAATCAACAAATTTGATGGAATATGTCAATGATATAAAACCTGATTCTGAGATAAGCAGGAAGTACCTTTTCCTGTCAGCAGGACCAGGAGGCATTGAATTTAAGGAAAGGATAAAGGATACATAGGGGATGTGAGTAAAGTCATTTTTATTCAGAAAATGGTGATGATTTGAACTCCCTGCTGATGAGGATGATGGAAACTGAGTGAACTTGAGCTTTCAAAAGGAAACTGCATTTGACAGAGAATTATTTACAAGACTATGCAGAAAGATTGAGGACATGTGATGAAGAAGAGAGCTGCCATGGATTAAGTGGCAGCTCTTCTACGCCACAATGATGCTGTGACCATGTAACCTATTCCACTTGTGATTTGCTACTTGAGATGCAACACCAGAATAAGGTTGTGGGCACAAATAGTATTAAATAGAACCTTGAATGGTAACATTAAGAAAGTAATTGAGAATGCACATGTTTGATTCTTGTTGCTAGTTTGCATAAATTCTATTGCTACCATGTGGCTCTTGAAGAAAAGATTGTGTTTGTTTCTGCTGCACAATCCAGCCGACATACTTGAACATGAAGTCAGTAAAAAGCTACTTACAACTTGTACGAAGGGCAAAATGTCAACAGAACTCTCCTCTGTGATGTACAGAATCCATGATACTAGCCAACAGTCTACAGCAAATTTGAGTCCAGTATCGAACAAGAAAGCATAAATGCCACATCGCTTTTCTCAATTTTTATTGTTGCAATGTTTCACCTTACCATGACTAAACTTCCTGTGAGATTGGAGCTAATCTTCAGAATGAATCTCTGTTGACTACCCTCCAGAACCAAGGTCACCAGAACCTCAGTAGTGAATTGCAGTCAGCTCTTGTGTCTGCAAGCAGTCAGAGGCTGAATTTCAAGACATTCCCAACTCACTCACTGCAGTATATGGAGAATGGATTCCTGACAGATACATAGGAAATATGCAGGGGGATGTGGATTTAATGCAGGCAAATGGGATTAGTGTGGATAGGCTTCATGGTTGGTGTGGACAAGGTGGGCCAAAAGGCCCAGTTTTTGCACTGTACGTTTCTGTGCTTCTAAAAAATGCAACAGCCCCACTGACTTTTTCCATTTTTGAGATATCATTAATTTGTACAGCTACTTTGGACATTACATTAGTAACACTAAGGGGCAGAAGACGCTGGTGGGAGTTGTGTGCAGGCCACCTAACAGTAGTAGTGAGGTCGGAGATGGTATTAAACAGGAAATTAGAAATGTGTGCAATAAAGGAACAGCAGTTATAATGGGTGACTTCAATCTACATGTAGATGGGGTGAACCAAATTGGTAAAGGTGCTGAGGAAGAGGATTTCTTGGAATGTATGCGGGATGGTTTTTTGAACCAACATGTCGAGGAACCAACTAGAGAGCAGGCTATTCTGGACTGGGTTTTGAGCAATGAGGAAGGGTTAATTAGCAATCTTGTCGTGAGAGGCCCCTTGGGTAAGAGTGACCATAATATGGTGGAATTCTTCATTAAGATGGAGAGTGACATAGTTAATTCAGAAACAAAGGTTCTGAACTTAAAGAGGGGTAACTTTGAAGGTATGAGACGTGAATTAGCTAAGATAGACTGGCAAATGACACTTAAATGATTGACGGTGGATATGCAATGGCAAGCATTTAAAGGTTGCATGGATGAACTACAACAATTGTTCATCCCAGTTTGGCAAAAGAATAAATCAAGGAAGGTAGTGCACCCGTGGCTGACAAGAGAAATTAGGGATAGTATCAATTCCAAAGAAGAAGCATACAAATTAGCCAGAGAAAGTGGATCA
Source organism: Mobula birostris (assembly GCF_030028105.1). Taxonomy (NCBI): domain Eukaryota; kingdom Metazoa; phylum Chordata; class Chondrichthyes; order Myliobatiformes; family Myliobatidae; genus Mobula; species Mobula birostris. Next base: position 210,236,605 of record NC_092371.1, on the reverse strand, counting down.
CCTGAGGACTGGGAGAAATTCAGAGTTCAGCAGAGGAGGACAAAGGGCTTAATTAGGAAGGGGAAAAAAGATTATGAGAGAAAACTGGCAGGAAACATAAAAACGGACTGTAAAAGCTTTTATTGATATGTGAAAAGGAAAAGACTGGTAAAGACAAATGTAGGTCCCCTGCAGACAGAAACAGGTGAATTGATTATAGGGAGCAAGGACATGGCAGACCAATTGAATAATTACTTTGGTTCTGTCTTCACTAAGGAGGACATAAATAATCTTCCAGAAATAGTAGGGGACAGAGAGTCCAGTGAGATGGAGGAACTGAGCGAAATACATGTTAGTAGGGAAGTGGTGTTAGGTAAATTGAAGGGATTGAAGGCAGATAAATCCCCAGGGCCAGATGGTCTGCATCCCAGGGTGCTTAAGGAAGTAGCCCAAGAAATAGTGGATGCATTAGTGATAATTTTTCAAAACTCGTTAGATTCTGGACTAGTTCCTGAGGATCGGAGGGTGGCTAATGTAACTCCACTTTTTAAAAAAGGAGGGAGAGAGAAACTGGGGAATTATAGACTGGTTAGCCTAACGTCGGTGGTGGGGAAACTGCTAGAGTCAGTTATCAAGGATGTGATAACAGCACATTTGGAAAGCGGTGAAATGATCGGACAAAGTCAGCATGGGTTTGTGAAAGGAAAATCATGTCTGACGAATCTCATAGAATTTTTTGAGGATGTAACTAGTAGAGTAGATAGGGGAGAACCAGTGGATGTGGTATATTTGAATTTTCAGAAGGCTTTTGACAAGGTCCCACAAAGGAGATTAGTGTGCAAACTTAAAGCACACGGTATTGCGGGTAAGGTATTGGTGTGGGTGGAGAGTTGGTTAGCAGACAGGAAGCAAAGAGTGGGAATAAACGGGGCCTTTTCAGAATGGCAGGCAGTGACTAGTGGGGTACCGCAAGGCTCAGTGCTGCGACCTCAGTTGTTTACAATATATATTAATGACTTGGATGAGGGAATTAAATGCAGCATCTCCAAGTTTGCGGATGACACGAAGCTGGGTGGCAGTGTTAGCTGTGAGGAGGATGATAAGAGGATGCAGGGTGACTTGGATAGGTTGGGTGAGTGGGCAAATTCATGGCAGATGCAATTTAATGTGGATAAATGTGAAGTTATCCACTTTGGTGGCAAAAATAGGAAAACAGATTATTATCTGAATGGTGGCCGATTAGGAAAAGGGGAGGTGCAACGAGACCTGGGTGTCATTATACACCAGTCATTGAAAGTGGGCATGCAGGTACAGCAGGCAGTGAAAAAGGCGAATGGTATGCTGGCATTTATAGCGAGAGGATTTGAGTACAGGAGCAGGGAGGTACTACTGCAGTTGTACAAGGCCTTGGTGAGACCACACCTGGAGTATTGTGTGCAGTTTTGGTCCCCTAACCTGAGGAAAGACATCCTTGCCATAGAGGGAGTACAGAGAAGGTTCACCAGATTGATTCCTGGGATGGCAGGACTTTCATATGAAGAAAGACTGGATGAACTGGGCTTGTACTCGTTGGAATTTAGAAGATTGAGGGGGGATCTGATTGAAACGTATAACATCCTAAAGGGATTGGACAGGCTAGATGCAGGAAGATTGTTCCCGATGTTGGGGAAGTCCAGAACGAGGGGCCACAGTTTGAGGATAGAGGGGAAGCCTTTTAGGACCGAGATTAGGAAAAACTTCTTCACACAGAGAGTGGTAAATCTGTGGAATTCTCTGCCACAGGAAACAGTTGAGGCCAGTTCATTGGCTATATTTAAGAGGGAGTTAGAATAGGCCCTTGTGGCTACGGGGGTCAGGGGATATGGAGGGAAGGCTGGGGCGGGGTTCTGAGTTGGATGATCAGCCATGATCATAATAAATGGCGGTGCAGGCTCGAAGGGTCGAATGGCCTACTCCTGCACCTATTTTCTATGTATGTTTCTATGTATAGATTAGCCCAGACAATAATGTTAAAGTTCTTTTTCCCTTTCGATTTATTGCACATATTGTCAAAATGTACATCTTGTACCTAATAAAGTACCCATTGAGTTTATATTCATGATTTCTGCTGCTGTAGCCCATCAGCTTCAAGGTTCAAAGTGTTGTGCATTCAGAGATGCTGTTCTGCACACCGCAGCTGTAACACAACTGTACCTGTTACTGTACCACAGTTGTACCTGACAGCAATGAAAAGATGATGAGAGGTATTGATCGTGTGGATAGTCAGAGGCTTTTCCCCAGGGCTGAAATGGCTAGCATGAGAGGGCACAGTTTTAAGGTGCTTGGAAGAATGTACAGAGGAGATGTCAGGGTAATTTTTTTACGCAGAGAGTGGGGAGTGTGTGGAATGGGTTGCTGGCAATGGTGGTGGAGGCAGATATGATGGGGTCTTTTAAGAGACTCCTGGACAGGTACATGGAGCTTAGAAAAAGATAGATGGCTATGGGTAATCCTAGGTAATTTCTAAGGTAGTGACATGTTCGGCACAGCTTTGTGGACCAAAGGGCCTGTATTGTGCTGTAGGTTTTCTGTGTTTCTATATGGTTATTTGAGTTACTATCACCTTCGTGTCAGCCTGAACCAGCCTGGCCATTCTTCTCTGACCTCTCTCATTAACAAGATGTTTTCACCTACAGAACTGCTGCCCACTGGATTTTTTTTTTTTTTTGTTTCCATTGTGTGTGAAAATCCAGGAGATCTGCAGTTTCTGAGATACTCAAACCACATTAACAATCATTCCACAGTCAAAGTCTTAGTTCACATTTCTTCCCCATCCGATGTTTGGTCTGAACAACAACCGAACCTCTTGACCATGTCTCCATGCTTTTATGCATTAAGTTGCTGCCACATGATTGGCTGATCAGGTATTTGCATTAATGTGCAAGTGCACCTAATAAAGTGGCCAATGAGTGTCTGTTTATACATGTACCAATGTCATGTACTTGCAGAAATTAGTAATTGGGAGAGATACAAATTCTTATGCAATCAACACACACAAACAAGAATAAAAAATTTGTGATTTATATTTGTAATTAGTTTAGATCCCTCCATCTTCCTCACATTCATGTGCCTATCTAAACATCTCTTAAAATCCTCTAATGTATTGCCTCTGCCACAATTCCAAACAGCACATCCAGGCATCCACCCCTCTCTGAGTAAAAAACTTACCTTTCACATCCCCTCTGAACCTACCCCCTCTCACTTTCAATGCATGCCCTCTGGTATTGGGCATTTTTACTCTGGGGGTATAGATACTCCATCTATGCTTCTTATAATCTTATAAACCTCTTTCAAATCTCCCCTCAGCCTCCACTGCTCCAAAGAAAACAAGCCAAGTTTATCCAGCCTCTCATGATAGCACATGCCCTCTAAACCAGGCAGCATACCGGAAAACCTCTTCTGCACCCTCTCCAAAGCCTCAACATCCTTCCTGTAGTAAGGCAACCAGAATTGTATGCAAAACTCCAGATGTGTCCTAACCAGAGTTTTATAAAGTTGCAACATAACCTCTTTTGAACTCAATGCCTCAAATAATAAAAAGCAAGCATTCTTAACTACGTTATCGACCTGTGTCACCAGTATCAAGGAGCTATGAACTTGGATCCCAAGATCTCTCTGCTCAGCAACACTGTTAATGATCTTGCCCTTAACGGTGTACTGTTGCATTTGCCCTGCGAAGGTGCAGTATCTCGCATTTATTACCATCTGCCATTTATCTGCCCTCATCTATAACTGATCTATATCGCTGCAGTATTCTTTGCACTACACTATCCATAACTCCATCAACGTTGGTATCACCCGCCAACTTACTAACCCACCCATCTACATTTTCATCCAGGTTATTTATATTCCATTTGGAAGATCCAAGTATATCACTCTAGTATCTCCTGCCTATGTTGTTCGTTGACAGCCTTGGAAGTCTCTGGCCCCTGATGCACAATGTTTGCAGCAGATGTGAGCCAGGAGACTCATGGAACATGACAGTATGCTCACTGCTGTCAAGAATTGTTAATGCAGACAAGCACAAATAAGCAACACCCTTGAGTAGATGGTGCTTGCCTGCCTTCGTGAGTTGGTTAATGAGGTCTCAGCTGCAAGAAATTCAGCAAGAGTTTTCAAAAATTACTGGCTGTTTCAGAAAGACCAACTGAATATATTTTACCAATATCTAACAGGATTACCAATTCAATAGAGCTGTGCTACTTTTTGGAGCTATTATAAAGAGTAATTGTGAGGTACTCTATGATAGTTTAAAGTTTTAAAATACAGTGCACACAAATTCCTGTTTTTAAAATTAAAGCCAAGGTTTATATTGGTGCTGGAAGGCTCCTGAGCTCAGCTATCCAAATAGGCCAGGAACTGTATCAACATGAGCAATTTGAAGAGCACAATCAAGAACCAAGAAGTGTGGTTTAAATGTCATCTTCACACAGGAAAAGGTTATTCTGTACTTGACACTTCCCCAAATGCTTGGGCAAGTGCACAAAATATTTTAAAGTAGCAGATAAAGATGCTAAGCAAGATGTTTGCTGTATACAAGTTTAATATATAAGGCTGACCCACTGCAGTTTTCAGTCATGCTGAAATGGATTCGCCCTGGGGGACAGATAACTGCAAAATGGTCACCAATACAGGTCAAGACTACAGACCAAGATAGTTGTAAAGAACTTCGTGCTTTTCATATGAATATACCTGAATATACCAATTTCCTACCCTTACAAATAATATTGAATCAAATGGACTTCACAATCAGACCCCAGCATTCATGTCAATGATGGGTTTCAAATCCAGATTAATTTAATTAAGTGAATTTACTCCCCAGCTACTGGATCATTAGTCCAGGACTGTATAAGGTTACATCTGGTTTGCAACTGCAACTATATTTAAAGTATCAAAATTTAGCTCTGCTGCTGCATCATTTACACTGCCTGATATGTAAATGAGCCAAGCGAAAAAACACAACAGCGAGGGGGTGAAGCGTGCACTATTCACTGGGTTACTCAACAGAGGGCTGTAACGGGGGGAAACCTCTGGGAAGAAAGCAGAAGTTCATCATCTGATATTCTTGTGAGTGAGATTTGCTGCAAAATGGTGCAGGTGAGAAAAAAGAGATGAGGAACATAAAGAACAACTGTTACTAGTGTTGAGTTCATTAAATCCCACCTCTTGTATCTCAGAAGAAGCTGGACAGATTTTATTTAGCACTCTGCTTGACATCAAGGCAGCATTTGGTCAAATGTAGCATCATTTGGAATCAGGAAAATGCTTCAATGATGGGAGTCATACCTTGCACAAGGAAAAGTAGTTGTCACACACAAAATGCTGGAGGAAGACAGCAAGTCAGGCAACATCAATGGAGGGAAATAAACAGTCGATGTTTTGGGCTGAGGTCCTTCATCGAGTAACTATAGGAAACAGAGACCAGAGCACTGCAAAGTTTGTGAGCAAGAAAAGGAGTGCACAGCCAAAAACACAATGGCTGATCAAAAAAGTAATTTCACACCTGCCTCCTTGCCCTTTACTCATTGAGAAGTGTGTGACTTCTGGCTACTTCCCAAACAAAATGGGAATGGGTTTCACCTGGTATCAGTCAGTACTCGCAATACATGATAATGTGCAAAAATGAGTTGAGATATTCAACTGCACAATGTTTACTTGTCGAGAAAAAGAAACCTCAAATACAATGACACAGACCCATAGGGAGCAAAGAATTAAAGGATGAGAACATCTGCACTATCTTATCCTGTTTCCAGCATCTTGAGGAATCACAGATTAAACTCAAAAACATGAGATTAAAAGTAAAACTCTCAGAAAAGAACACAGGAGAAATTTCCTTAAACAAATACATTAGGATATGAGCTTTGCTTTCATAATTCGTGACTTTGGCAGAAACTATAGCAAGGAAATTCCTTGAATCAGCATGCTCTCCAATGGAATTATTTTTTCTCAAAACATAGTGTAACGTTTCTTTAAAACTATATGCACGCCTTATACCAGACTTCTGGTAAAAATAAGATAATCAGAATCAGAATTATTTTCTAAGGAATTGGACGGCAAGTCAGCATCCAGAATAAAGTGAGAAAGAAGGATAAATAATGGGGATTAGAGAGCAAATGACATTCAAAATCTTTGCTCACACGGTCAGACAATGCTGAAATAGGTTGTTTAAATATTGTGAGTCACTACTTGTGTTTAAATTGCTTAGAAAATGAAGTATAATATCCCTTGTCTTCTATATATATATAAAAAGGAAAGGTACATCACATCCGGAGTTCCTCTGATTAGCGGACGATTTCCCTCCACGCCTCTCTGACGTAGTGGTGAACCGCGTACGAGGCAAGTTACAGCAGTAGTTTGCCGTTGCCTTCTACCAGGTGAGTTTCCAAAGAGATCACCAGCTCGTAAGCCAGCACGGATGGAAAGTGTGCAAGGGAGCCGGCTGGATTCGAACTCGGGACCTTTCGTCCTGAAGTCCAACGCTGATGCCACTACACCACCAGTTGGGTCCCTCTATATATAATCTGAGGAAAATTACCACTAAATCACACAGGAACACATGAGCAAAAATTGCAAAGGGCTTCTTAAAACAGGAGCGGTGGATGAAGAGGTCTTGGACAACTTGAGACATGACCACAGATGGGTCAAGGCAATTGGAGATACAGAGACAGCCAGACTTATGGAATGCAGGAATCTCACAGGGTTACAGATTGGAAAAGGTGAGAGAGAGTGATGAACACTAGAATCAGAAATTTGAGTTTGTTCAGAATGTGAGTCCATAAGTATCAGTGAATGCATGACTGATGGTGAATGGTAGGATATTTGTAGTAGAGGTTTGAATGCAGTCTACAGAAGAAGTCCTAAAGAGAGATGTTCAAGTTTCAAGTTTCAAAGTGCATTTGTTATCAAAGAATGTATAAATTATACAACTTTGAGATTTGTTTGTTTACAGGCGGCAAGTAAACAAAAACACCTGAAAGAACCCAATGAAAAAAACTCAGCGAGATAGGTAAAATCTGAAAAGCAGGACCTCCAGGGTAGCCCTCTTTGGGTTGCTGCCTGTGCCACGCGCCAATTAGGGTAAGGGTAGGGTGATTTGGCAGATGGAGGCATAGCTGAGGAACTGGTGCAGGGGTGAGGGTTTCAGATTTCTGGATCATTGGAATCTCTGCTGGGGAAGGCATAACCCTTATAAAAGGGATTAATTATACCTGAACCTGAGGGGGACCAACATCCTTCTGGGCAGGTTTGCTGGAGCTGTGGGGAGGGTTTAAACTGATTTAGCTGGGGGTTGGGACTCAGAGTGATAGGGCTGTTGGTTTACAAGCAGAGGCAGTGTGCAGTGGCACTGTCAGAAAGGATAGGCAGATGATAGGGCAAAATTGCAGCGGGATGAGTTGCAGTGTAAAACGGGGACAAAATCGAAAAGGGCGATGAATACAGGATTGAAAGTTTTATACTCGAATGCATGCAGTAACAAGGTAGATGATCTTATACTGAAGTTAGAGATTAGCAGGTATGAGATTGTGGGCATCACTGAGCCATGGCTGAGAGATGATTATAGTTGGGAACTAAACATCCAAGGACACACATTGTATCGAAAGGACAAGCAGGTAGGCAGAGGGGATGGTGTGGCTCTGTTGATTGAAAATTAACTCAAATCTTTAGAAAGAGGTAGATTCCTTGTGGGTAGAGTTAAGAAACTGCAAGGGTAAAAAGACCCAGATGGGAGTTATGTACAGGTGTCCAAACTGTAGCTAAGGTACAAAGGGAGATAAAAAATATATGTCAAAAAGGCAATGTTATGATGGTCATGGGGATTTCAATAGTCATAGTCATAGTCATAGTCATCCTTTATTGATCCCGGGGGAAATTGGTTTTCGTTACAGTTGCACCATAAATAATTAAATAGTAATAAAACCATAAATAGTTAAATAGTAATATGTAAATTATGCCAGGAAATAAGTCCAGGACCAGCCTATTGGCTCAGGGTGTCTGGCCCTCCAAGGGAGGAGTTGTAAAGTTTGATGGCCGCAGATAGGAATGACATCCTATGATGCTCTGTGTTGCATCTCAGTGGAATGAGTCTCTGGCTGAATGTACTCCTGTGCCCAACCAGTACATTATGGAGTGGATGGGAGACATTGTCCAAGATGGCATGCAACTTGGACAGCATCCTCTTTTCAGACACCACCGTCAGAGAGTCCAGTTCCATCCCCACAACATCACTGGCCTTATGAATGAGTTTGTTGATTCTGTTGGTGTCTGTTACCCTCAGCCTGCTGCCCCAGCACACAACAGCAAACATGATCGCACTGGCCACCACAGACTCGTAGAACATCCTCAGCATCATCCGGCAGATGTTAAAGGACCTCAGTCCCCTCAGGAAATAGAGACGGCTCTGACCCTTCTTGTAGACAGCCTCAGTGTTCTTTGACCAGTCCAGTTTATTGTCAATTCGTATCCCCAGGTATTTGCAATCCTCCACCATGTCCACACTGACCCCCTGGATGGAAACAGGGGTCGCCGGTACCTTAGCTCTCCTCAGGTCTACCACCAGCTCCTTAGTCTTTTTCACATTAAGCTGCAGATAATTCTGCTCACACCATGTGACAAAGGTGACAATATGCAGGTAGATTAGGAAAATCAGGTTGCTGCTGGATCGCAAGAGAGAATTTGTAGAATGCCAACAAGATGACTTTTCAGGGCAGCTTGTGGTTGAGCCCATTAAAATCCTATGGCTTTACAGGAAAGATACTGGCATGGATAGAGGAATGGCTGAGAGGCAGGAGGCAGTGAGAGGGAATAAAGGGGGCACTTTCTGGTTGGCTGCCATTGACTAGTGGTGTTCCTAAGGGGTCAGTATTGGGACCTCTACTTTTCACATTGTTTGTTAAGGATAGGTAGTGCTGAAGAAGCAATGTGATTGCAGCAGAACTTACATAATTTGAAAGAATGGGCAAAAAAGTGGCAGATGGAATACAGTGTTGGGAAATGTATGATAATGCATTTTTGTAAAAGGAACAATAGACTATTATCTAAATGGGGAGAAGGTCCTCGTGCAGGACTCCCAGAAGGTTAACTCACAGGTTGAGTCTATGGTAAAGAAGGCAAATGCAATGTTGGCATTTATTTCAAGGAGAATAAAATATAAAAGCAAGGAGATAATGCTGAGCCTTCATAAGACACTTGACACGCTGCACTTGGAGTATTGTCAACAGTTTTGGGCCCCATATCTCAGAAAGGATGTGTTGTCATTGGAGAGAGTCCAGAGGAGGTTCACAAGGATGATTCCGGGAATGAAGGGGTTAACATATGAGGAGTGTTTGGCAGCTTTGGGCCTGTATTCACTGGAGTTTAGAAGAAGCGTGAGGATCTCATTGAAAGCTGCTGTGGGCAGTTGCGCAGAATGTGTTCAATGTTCTGCACCCTTTCGCCACACTCACAGGATTCGCTGGTCTTTAAACCCCACTTCACCATGTTGTCTCCCGTCATACAAACTCCTGCTCTCGCTCTGTTGAGAGTGCACTACTTCCATCTGTCAAGCAGTGCCCCGTCTGGCAACATTTCTGTGGGGTCTTGCACTGTATTGTTTGGTGGGGTTCTGGCTTCTGTTTGTTGCCAGAGGTCAATCCTGTATGTTTGGGGGGATGTTCTGTGCGGTAGTTCCTCCACTATAGCAGTTTTTCCTCGATTTTAGGTGGTTGGAAACTGGCACATGTTGATGTAGTGGGTACTATGGATCCGAGTTCTGTTTACCTTTTTCAATTTTTGTTGTAGTGTGTCTTTGGATCTCTGGGGGAACAATGCTTGCAAGTCTGTAAATGATATTAGTGGGTGTGGGGTGCAGTGTGCCCGTGATTATTCAGCAGGCTTCGTTAAGCAACGGGTCTGTTTTCTTCACATGGGCTGATCTGCCCCACACAGGTGCACGGTATTCTGCAGGTGCATAGCAGAGTGCTAGGAGGCAGTGATGACAATGATAGAATTCACCCTGCATTTTGAGAAGGAGGAGCTAAAATTCCATGTATCAGTATTGCAATGGAGTAATACTGATCCATCCAATTTTAGTTTCTCCCTCGTGTAGCAACAGAAATGCATCAATAAGATGTATCAGTTTTACAGTGAAGTAAAGCAATTTCCTGTGGCATGAGAAAGGAGCTGGCCAAGGTTGATTTAGAAGGCAACACTAGCAGGGATGACAGCAGAGTGAGCAATGGCTGGAGTTTCTGGGAACATTCTGGAAGGTGCAGGATAGATACATCCCAAAGAAGAAGTATTCTAAAGGCAGGATGACGCAACTGTGGCTGGCAAACAAAGTCCAACCGAACATAGAAGGAAAAAGGAGCAAAAATTAGTGGGAGGTTAGAGATTAGGAAACTTTCAACAAATAGAACACAACTCAAAAGCCATAAGGTGGAAAAAGATGAAATATGAAGGTAAGCAAACCAACAATATCAAAGAGCATAGCAAAAATTTATTCAGATATATAAAGAGTAAAGGAGATGCAAGAGTAGCTATTGGACCACTGGAAAATGATGCTGGAGAGGTGGTAATGGGGGACAAGGAAACAGCGAACAAACTGAATAAGTATTTTGCATCAGTCTTCACTGGGGAAGACACTAGCAGTATGCCAGAAGTTCGAGAGTTGCAGGGGCAGAAGTGAGTGCAGTTGCTATTACTATGGAGAAGATGCTTAGGAAATTGAAAAGTCTGAAGGTAGATAAGTCACTGGTGGACTACACCCCAGTGTTCTGAAAGAGGTGGCTAAGGAGATTATGGAGGCATTACTAATGATCTTTCAGGACTCATTTGATTCGGGCATGGGTCTGAAGGACTGGAAAATTGCAAATGTCACTCCAATCTTCAAGAAGGGAGGAAGGCAGAAGAAAGGATATTATAGGCCAGTTAGTCTGCAAGGTAACCGTGGTTGGGAAGATGTTAGAATCGATTACTGAGGATGTGGTTTCGAGGTACTTCAAGTCACATGTAATATAGGCCAAAGTCAGCATGGTTTCCTTTAGAGAAACTATTGCCTGACAAACCTGTTAGAATTTTTTGAGGAAATAACAAGCAGCATAGGCAAGGAGAATCAGAAGATGATATGTACTTTGATTTTCTGAAGGCTTTTGACAAAATGCACATGAGGCTGCTTAACAAGATAAGAGCCCAGGGTCTTACAGGAAAGATAACTAGCATGGATAGAGCATTTGCTGATTAACAGGAGGCAAAAGCAAAGATTGGGAATAAAGGGAGTCTTTACTGATTGGCTGCCGATGACAAGTGATGTTCCGCTGGAGTAGTTGTTAGGACTGCTTCTTTTTACGTGGTATGTCAATGATTTGGATGATGGAATCGATGGCATTGTGGCAAAGTTTGCGATGATACGAAGATAGGTGGAGGTGCAGGTAGTGTTGAGGAAGCAGGGAGGCTACAGAAGGATTTAGACAGATTAGGAGAATGGACAAAGAAGTGGCAGATAGAGTATAGTATTGGGAAGTGTATGGTCATGTACTTTGGTAGAAGGAATAAAGGTGCAGACTATTTTCTAAACAGGAAGAAAATTGACAAATCTATGATGCAAGGGACTTGGCAGTCCATATGCAGGATTCCCTGAAAGTTAACTTGCAGGTTGACACAGTAGTGAGGAAGACAAATGCAATGATGGCATTCATTTCAAGAGGACGAGAATATAAAAGCAAAGATTGTAATGCTGAGGCTTTATCAGGCACTGGTGAGGCCTCACTTGGAATATTCTGATCAGTTTTGGGCCTCTTATTTAAGAAAGTATGTGCTTATATTGGAGAGGGTTCAAAAGAAGGTCATGGGAATAATTCTGGGAGTGAAAGACCTATCATATGAGGAATGATTGATGGCCTTTACACGCTGGGATTTAGAGGAATGAGGGGTGACCTCATTGAAACCTATCAAATGGTGAAAGACTTTGATAGAGTGAATGTGGAGAAGATGTTTCCTATGGTGGGGAAGTCTAAAACCAGAGGACACATCCTCAGAATCAGGATCATCCATTTAGAACAGAGATGAGGAGGAATTTCTTTAGCTAGAGGGTGGTGAATCTGTGGAATTCATTGCCACAGGTGGCTGTGGAGGCCAGCTCATTGGGTGTATTTTAGGCAGAATCTGATAGGTTCTTGATTATTCAGGGTGTGAAAGGTTACGGGTAGAAGTCAGGAGAATGGGGTTGAGAGGGAAATGGATCAGACGTGATGAAAGGACAGAGAAGACTCGATGGGCCGAATGGCCTAATTCTGCTCCTACATCCTATGTTCTTTTGTATTTGGGGACCAATACTGATCCTCACTGGACCCAACCATGTTAGTTGGGTTTGTGCAGTTGGGTTATCAAAAACATCATAATTTTAATTTCTATCAGGTTTATACTAAATGAGGGTGCATTGTTGAGTGAAATATAATGTGTAAGATAGAATGGCATTAGAACAGTCCTGGAGGTCACACTCATGTGAAGATAGCAGTAGTTCACAGCAAAAGATAGACTGAGACAACAATGGAGGTGATCCATATGTAGCAAGTGGTGGAAGCCTGTTGGATTGTAATCTCCGTTTCTGATCATGGATGTTACCGTCAGTCTCCAGACAACCTATTGTTTGCTTTCTTGCCTTCAGTACCTAGAAATTCACTATTCTTTTTCTAAATTCAGCTAATCACGCCTTCAGGTAAATTTAAGACAATCTGGTGTCTCTCATGATTGCTACAATTGTCACTAAGAATGATTTCCTTTCTCTTTGCTGCTTTTAAAATGGTAGAACCATCACTCATGAGTACACTGATGAAAAGTGTAATCATTAGTGCAATCAGATGTTATTTACTCCCCAATAATATACTCAATGAAGCTGAGTTTGAATTTCACTGAACTACTCCGTTCCAGGCTCCTTTCTGCTTAGGAACAAAGGGCTGGGAGGGAGGTGAGGGGCTTGTTTTGCTGTTGCTCCTTTGGTGCTGTTGTTCGGTTCTTGTGCGAACACGATAGGCACGCTGTGCTGATGCCAGAATGTGTGGCAACACTTGCAGACTGCCACCCGCACATCCTCAAGTTGTGTTGGTTTGTTAACACAAATGGCAAATTTCACATTGTGTTTCAATGTATATGTGATAAATAAATGAATCTGAATCCGAATCTTTCAGGCGGTATCCAGTATCCAGCATTTGATCCATCTTATACTGTAAGTTCTTCAGTATGAAGCTAAATTACCAGAAGAAAATAGTGCATTAAGGAAGGAAAAGTATATCGTCAACTCAGTAATATTCAACTGTGTTATTTCAAAGCAGACAGAAAATGGACAATAGCATTTGCAAAGGGAAACCTGCAGATGCTGGAAATCTGTATTTAAAGCCGATAATACTCAAAATGCTTAGCAGGTCAAGGTGGAACTATGGAGAGAGAGAATTGTTTTGGGTTAATGTCCTTTCATCAGAACTGAGAAAATTTGGAGATAAACCAAGTTCAAAGTTACAGAGTAGTGTGGAGAGGCAGAATGAATAAGAGGGAAGTACTATGAACGGGTGGAGACTGGGAGAGATCAAATGATTCAAGCAGTGGAGGTGACAGGTCAAAGAGGCCTGAGCTAATAACATCTTAGAAAGAGTGCTCTTGCTGTGCCAGATCCAGCTGCTATTAAAATTGTGTCAGTACTTGAATCAACATGTTCACATTGCAGGGAAAGCGTTGCCAACACATGAACAACAATAACTGGAGTTTCAGGGGACAATTCTGAAAGCGTAGGATATATGCATCCCAAAGATGAAGAAATATTCTAAATGAAGGATAAAGCAACCACGGCTGACAAGGGAAGTCAAAGATGGCATAAAAGCAAAGGAAAGGGAATACAATACAGCAAAAGTTTGTGGGAAGTTAAAGGATTGGGAAGCTTTTAAAAACAACTGAAGACAACTAAAAAAAGCCATAACGGAGTAAAGATGAAATATGAAGAGAAGTTATCTAATAATATAAAAGTGGATACCAGAAGTTTTTTAAAAATATATAAAGAGTAAAAGAAAGGTAAGAATGGATATCAGACCACTGGAAAATGAACTGCAGAGGTAGCAACTGGGGACAAAGAAATGTCGAACGAACTTAATAAGTATTTTGTGTCAGTCTTCACTATGGAAGGCACTAGAAGTCTGCCAAATTTTAGAGAGAGTTAGTGATTGGAAGTGAGTGTAGTTGTTATTATTAAAGAGAAGGTGCTTAGAAAGATGAAAGGTCTCAAGTTAGATAAGTCACCTGGACCAGATGAAGTAGACCCCAGGGTTCTGAAAGAGGTAGCTGAAGAGATTGTGGATGCATTAGCATTGATCTTTCAAGAATCGCTAGATTGTGGAATGGTTACGGAGGACTGGAGAATTGCAAATGTCACTCCATTGTTTAGGAAGGGAGGGAGGCAGAAGAAAAGAAAGTATAGGCCAGATAGCCTAACTTCAGTGGTTCAGAACATGTTGGAGTCCATTACTAAGGATGAGGTTTTGGGCTACGTAGAGGCACATGATAAAACAAGCCAAAATCACCATGGTTTCCTCAAAGGGAAACCTTGCCTGACAAATCTGCTGGAATTCTTTGAGGAAATAACAGGCAAGATAGACAAAGGAGAGTCAGTGGATGTTGTTTACTGGGATTTTCAGAAGGCTTTTGACAAGGTGCCACACATGAGGCTGCTTAACAAGATAAGAGCCCCTGGTATTACAGGAAAGATACCGGCATGGATAGAGCATTAGCTGAATGGCAGGAGGTAAAAGCAAAGAGTGGGAATAAAGGGAGCCTTTTCTGATTGGCTGCCAATGACAAGTGATGTTCCATAGGGGTAGTTGTTGGGACTGCTTCTTTTTATGTTGTATGCCAATGATTTGGATGCCAGAATTGATGGCTTGGTAGCAAAGTTTGTAATGATACGAAGATTGGTAGAGCTGCAGACAGTGTTGAGGAAGCAGGGAGGCTGCAGAAGGACGTAGACAGATTGGGAGAATGGGCAAAGAAGTGACAGATGGAATATAGTGTAAGAAAGTGTATGGTCATGCACTTTGGTAGAAGGAATAAAGGTGTAGACTATTTTCTAAAATGGAAGAAAATTGAAAAATCAGAGATGCAAAGGGACGAGAGTCCTTCTTCAGGATTCCTCTAAAGGTCAGTGGTATGGAAGGCAAATGCAATGTTAGTATTCATTTGGAGAACATAAAAGCAAGGATGCAATGCTGAGGCCTTACAAGGCATTGGCCTGACCACATTTGGAGTATTGTGAGCAGTTTTGTGCTGGCAATGGAGAGGGTCCAGAGGAGGTTTAAGAGAATGATTCCGGGAATGAAAGGGTTAACTTATGAGGAGTGTTTGATGGCTCTGGGCCTGTAGTCCCTAGAGTTTAGAAGGAGGGGGAAATTTCCTTGAAACCTATGAAATATTGAAAGGTCTGGATAGAGCGGGTATAGGAAGAATAGGAGAAATTCCTTTACCCAGAGGGTGGTGAAACTGTCGAATTCATTACCACTGTCAGTGTGGAGGCCGCTATGTTTTGTAACTCTAAAACATAAAACCAATTGCAAGAAGATGATGGGAGCCCAGGAGAATGGGTTTTGTTTTTACTTGAAGCAAGGCATGCAGGTATGACCAACAAAATAAAGTAACAAAGCCCATTATATACATATTAGTCTATATCGTTCACATAATTGTTAGAGTTCATTGCTGTATAATCAATCCAGATTGCTTCACTTTGTTTACTCACAATACCGAAACAGTTTTGCACTGAAGAAACCTGTCCCAGGAAACAATTATTCATGCAACATCCAAAAAAAAAGTTGAACTTTCTTCAACATCATGCTAACTAACTAACTAAAAGTTATCTACATATTTTCCATGAGACAATTGACTGCATGGGGTTTTTGCAACATCAGTATCTGTCCTTTCAAATGGGTTCTGTGAACATTTCACTGTGTTCTTCTCCAATGTTTGTTGACAGTTTCTATTCTCCTTCTTCGATCCTGTGCTCTCCCAAAAAAAAAATGTTTCCCACATTCTTTTCCTGCCCTCTCTCGGAATAAAATGTTAACAAGACAAATTCTATTGGCTAATTCAACAAGCCTAACTTAGTCATTGAATTTTTATTTTAAGCAGCAAAAATTAAATACTCAATTGTATAATGTAATTAAATGGACATTTATTGCACTTAGAGAAAACCTGCAGAAAATACCCAACAGCATAACTGCATTAATAAAGTAACATGTGATCTGAAACCAGGGTATTACGATTAATTGCCTTTCACTACTGGTGGAAGCTATTTTGCTTGTCTATGATTAGTTTTCACATTGTGGATCTTAAGACTCCCCGTCCTGTGTCACTCTCAGCATTATCATATTCTTCGTCAACAGCATGTAGCGTGCTCTTCTTGAAACTGCAACTTGACTTTTAATCCATATCTCTTCCCTTTTTGTTCTTTGTAAGTATATGTCCAACTTTATTGCATTTTCTGCAAGTTTCACCTTTAAACTTGCAATGGTCTGGTCTGGTCAAGTCAAGTCAAGTCATGTTTATTGTCATTTGGCATATAATGTATATGGAAATGAGACATTTCTTTGAAACAGGGTGTAAAGCACAGAAGTGCAAATAACACACATAACTCACGATAACTTATGAAGGTAAGAATAAAATCAACAGATGAATCGATCACTTCCCTTAATCGCAGGACTCTGCAGAGAGTGGTGTGGATAGCCCAGCGCATCTGTAGATGTGAACTTCCCACTATTCAGGACATTTATAAAGATAGATGTGTAAGAAGGGCCCGATGGATCATTGGGGAGCCGAGTCACCACAACCACAAACTCTTCCAGCTGCTACCATCCGGGAAACTTTACCGCAGCATAAAAGCCAGGACCAACACGCTTCGGGACAGCTTCTTCCACCAGGCCATCAGACTGCTTAACTCATGCTGACAAAACTGTATTTCTATGTTATATTGACTATCCTGTTGTACATGCTATTTATTATAAATTACCATAAATTTCACATTGTACATTTAGGTGGAGACATAACGTAAAGATTTTTACTCCTCATCTATATGAAGGATGTAAGTAATAAAGTCAATTCAATTCACTTCATAAATACCAAACTAAAGTACATAAATTAAATATTGTAAGTTACGGAACAGGTTAACCAGTGACAGTTCAAATGTGATGGGGCAGGGTGTTTTTATGCATCCGAGTCTCCTGCCTGATGGTAGAAAGTCAAAGAGGATGCTGGATGGATGGCTGGGATCTTTAATAATACTAAGGGCCCTGTGTAGGCAATGCCCCTGATAAATGTCCCCAATAGATGGTAGGGAGACCCCTATGATTCTCTAAGCTGTTTTCACTGTAGGGACTTCAAAGTGTACGTGAGCCCCTGCCACAGTGGTACCACAATTTGTTCACCCAGCTCGGTTTCTATTAAGATGTTCCAGTTTTATTCATGCTCACTTTCATTCAACTGCATCTCTGTCTGCTGTTTCCATTGATGCAGCTAATTCAACTGCTCTTTTAAATCTAAGTTGTGCATCAGTTCGGAGCTGATTTTGAATGTTCTCTTGTAAGATTCCATAAACTAAACATTCTCTCAATGCATCATTTAGCCTATTACTGAACTGAAAATGCTCAGACAACTCCTTCAAATCAGCCACGTACACTGAAATAGACGCCCCTTCCTTTGAATTTCACTAATGAAACCTAACACATTCTGCAATCAACAATGCTTTTGGTTTTAAATGCTTCTGTATTACTTTCATGATATCAGCGGAGCTCATTTTGGTTGGTTTCGTGAAGCAGCCAAACTTCCAAGCAAACTGTAATCTTTTCCACTCAATGTTCTCAGCAAAACTGATAGTTGTTTTTCATTGACTATTCCATTTGTTTTAAAATACTGTTCAATTTGCTCAGTATATGTATTCCAGTTATCTCTTGTACAATCAAATGCATCTATCTTTCCGAAGTATACAGCCAATTCTGCTTTTTTATGATTATTAATACCTGGTACTCACTGTTTATGAACTCGTAAATACATCCATTTCCTGCCTTTTTTTTTACCTCCACCATCGTCCTTTGCGAAGAAGGTCACTGTGCTTTTTTAAAAACTCAAGCACCTCGCTGCACTTCAGCAGGTAGGTAGGCATCTTGGGTTTATTTTAAAACTTACTCATTGCCACTGTTATATTTTGTAACTCCAAAAGATAAAACTAATTGCAAGAAAAAGATGGGAGCCCAAGAGAACGTTTTTAGTTTCATTTTATTTTAAACAAGGCGCACTTGTATGACGTGGTGGCATGATGATGTTATGCATTAAATAAACAAAAAAGAATGTTTAATCAAACAATATATTTACAATATTACAGAAATATTAAATACACACCAAAGGTCAAGTCATTGGGTATACTGAAAGCAAAGGTTGATAGGTTCTTGATTAGTTAAGGTGTCAAAGGTTATGAGAAGAAGGCTGGTGAATGGGATAATAAATCAACCATGATGGGATTGCAGAGGAGACTCGATGGGCCGAATGGACTAATTCTGCTCCTATGTCTGATGGTTTTATGGTCTAAAAGCTGAAATGGATCAATTGTTAGTAGCAGAATATTAATGGTGCACAGTGGTGCTCGGCATTGATCTACAGTCTACCTGCTGTAACTTCAAAGATTGAAGGAAGTATGGTATTTATTTGGCTTGTCAAGTTCAATTTTTATGGTTGGTAGCAACTACGTTTCTGCATGCGTAGCAGAATAATTTGTTTTGATTCATCCATTTATTTTTTCTAATGTAGATCTGCAACCAAGGGGCTACCAGGAAGAAACACACAGCAAGGAATGCACTTATCTCATTATCTCTGATTATTTGAATTCATTTTTAAGTAGAATCTGCCTGAAATTACAGTCTGTCCACAATTTCTATTGATTATATAAAATTTAAAAATATATCCAATCCCTTGGTTACATAAAGATCCTGTTAGTGAGAACAGTCTTTAAGTCGGTTTCTCTGTAAGTCAGAAACATCTTGTATTGTGTTACTCCACGTACTCATGCTATGATTTTTTAATTTTACCTTTTATTTTACTATCCCAGTTTGTTTATTCTGCATTATGTTGTACTATTTATAGCAGTTTGAAAATGCTTTAGAGGTTTATGGGAAGATTTGCGTAAAGTTGATTTTCTATAAATCAAATCATTTTTAATCCACTGTTCAAAAAAGTGGATGTTGTGAAACTTTTTATCCTTTTCAGGATGATTTACGATTTCAGACACATGCAAAATTTGAATGGGAGATGTCCCAAATTAATCAGTGTGAAGAATGTGACCCCCGTTGAATTAAAATGCATTTGAATATGTTAGAAATTTGAAACACATTATAGCCCTGAGAAAAAAATATGATATGTTGACAGGTTCAAATTTGGATAACCTTGTGTCCATGCTGAGTCTGTGCCAAGGATCCCAAGGAAATTGACAATTTTATTTTTTCAGCTATCTTCTTGCTTTCTCTCCTCCCCACTGACATAAAGAACACATTTGAAGATTCTTTTGATCCACAACCCACTGTAACCTCTGACACCTTGTTTTAGATGCATGTCCTGCAATTCCCTCATCACTGTGTGAGATGGATCTATTAAGTCATCTTCAACTTTGAGCTTTTCTCATTCCTAAATATAATTCTGCCTGCTGATCACTGGTCTAATTCCTGTCTGGTCTGACTGAGTTTCCTGAAAAATAAACAATCAATTGACATGCAGGAGTGGCAGAGGCTAAGTGTCTGATGTTTTCCACACTCCCCTTACTGTGGCATTTTGCTCAATCATACCTGTTGTTTCTCAGATTTAAAACAAAACATGCCGCTTGCTCAAGGTGCCTCATTCTCCACTACTTTCCACTGAGGAATGTTCAGTTCCCAGGTGCAAAGAAGTGAAAAAAAGATTTTGTTGAGAGGCCTCCACTTGCTCTGCAGACAGATCAGTGATATAAAGCACCATTCAAAGCGTTGCTGAATTGGACCTATGCTCAGAACAATTGAGAAATTCCTCCTTATCTTTTAGAACATACAACATAGAATAGTACAGCACAGTATAGGCCCTTCAGCCCACAATGTTGTGCCGACCCTCAAACCCTGCCTCCCATATAAGCCCCCAACTTAAATTCCTCCATATACCTGTCTAGTAGTCTCTTAAACTTCACTAGTGTATCTGCCTCCACCACTGACTCAGGCAGTGCATTCCACGCACCAATCACTTACTGAGTAAAAAACCTTCCTCTAATATCCCCCTTGAACTTCCCACCCCTTACCTTAAAGCCATGTCCCCTTGTATTGAGCAGAGGTGCCCTGGGGAAGAGGCGCTGGCTATCCACTCTATCTATTCCTCTTATTATCTTGTACACCTCTATCATGTTTCCTCTCATCCTCCTTCTCTCCAAAGAGTAAAGCCCTAGCTCCCTTAATCTCTGATCATAATGCATACTTTCTAAACCAGGCAGCATCCTGGTAAATCTCCTCTGTACCCTTTCCAATGCTTCCACATCCTTCCTATAGTGAGGCGACCAGAACTGGACACAGTACTCCAAGCGTGGCCTAGCCAGAGTTTTATAGAGCTGCATCATTACATCGTGACTCTTAAACTCTATCCCTCGACTTATGAAAGCTAACACCCCATAAGCTTTCTTAACTACCCTATCCACCTGTGAGGCAACTTTCAGGGATCTGTGGACATGTACCCTGAGATCCCTGCCTTGGAGTTTGTCCTTCCAAAGTGTACCACCTCACACTTCTCCAGGTTGAATTCCATCTGCCACTTCTCAGCCCACTTCTGCATCCTATCAATGTCTCTCTGCAATCTTTGACAATCCTCTACACTATCTACAACACCACCAACCTTTGTGTCGTCTGCAAACTTGCCAACCCACCCTTCTACCCCCACATCCAGGTCATTAATAAAATCACGAAAAGTAGAGGTCCCAGAACAGATCCTTATGTGACACCACTAGTCACAATCCTCCAATCTGAATGTACTCCCTCCACCAGACCCTCTGCCTTCTGCAGGGAAGCCAATTCTGAATCCTCCTGCCAAACTTCCCTGGATCCCATGCCTTCTGACTTTCTGAATAAGGCTACAGTGTGGAACCTTGTCAAATGCCTTACTAAAATCCATATAGATCACATCCACTGCTCTACCCTCATCTATATGGCTGGTCACCTCCTCAAAGAACTCTATCAGGCTTGTTAGACACGATCTGCCCTTCACAGAGCCATGCTGACTGTCCCTGATCAGACCATGATTCTCTAAATGCCAATAGATCCTACATCTAAGAATCTTTTCCAACAGCTTTCCCACCACAGACGTAAGGCTCACTGGTCTATAATTACCCGGACTATCCCTACTACCTTTTTTGAACAAAGGAACAACATTTGCCTCCCTCCAATCCTCCGGTACCATTCCCGTGGACAATGAGGACATAAAGATCCTAGCCAGAGGCTCAGCAATCTCTTCCCTCGCCTCGTGGAGCAGCCTGGGGAATATTCCTTCAGGCCCTGGGGACTTATCCGTCCTAATGTATTTTAACAACTCCAACACCTCCTTTCCCTTAATTTCAACATGCTCCAGAACATCAACCTCACTCATATTGTCCTCACCATCATCAAGTTCCCTCTCATTGGTGAATACCAAAGAGAAGTATTCATTGAGGACCTCGCTCACTTCCACAGCCTCCAGGCACATCTTCCCACCTTTATCTCTAATCGGTCCTACCTTCACTTCTGTCATCCTTTTTTTCTTCACATAATTGAAGAATGCCTTGGGATTTTCCTTTACCTTACTCGCCAAGGCCTTCTCATGCCCCCTTCTTGCTCTCCTCAGCCCCTTCTTAAGCTCCTTTCTTGCTTCCCTATATTCTTCAATAGACCCATCTAAACCTCATGTATGCTACCTTCTTCCACCTGACTAGATTTTCCACCTCACTTGTCACCCATGGTTCCTTCACCCTACCATTCTTTATCTTCCTCACCGGGACAAATTTATCCCTAACATCCTGCAAGCGGTGGTCCCTGGCCTTAGAATGGAGATTAGGAGGAATTTCTTTAGTCAGAGAGTGGTGGATCTGTGGAATACTGTTGCCTCAGGCATATGTGGAAGCCAAGTCATTGGGTATATTTAAGGCAGATGTTGATATGTTCTTGATTAGTCAGGGCTTAGAGGAATACAGGGAGAAGGCAGGAGATTGGGGCTGAGAGGGAAAATGGATCAGCAATGAGGAAATGGCAGGGCAAACTCGATGGGCCAAATGGCCTAATTCTACTCCTATATCTTATGGTCTTCAACTTTATGTTCAGCAAAATCTCATTAGCAAGAGCAGAAAAGAGACATAAGGAGTAAATACATTTCCTAGACAAAGTTAAAACCCCATTTCTGAAGCAATATGACACCATCTTTCTGTACCCCAGCCAGAACATGATTGCAGCCAGCAGTTATGTATTGAACACAGATGCACAGTGAACTCCACCCAGTCTCCAGGCAGAAGCTAAGGCCCAGAAATGTCTCATTCTATTAATGTGAATTAAAGTGGGATCAGCACAAAGTGAGCGGTAAATTCTCACCAGATGGATGTGAGAAGGGAAAGATGAAGTGCCTACATAGATTGGGAAGAGTGAAACAAATCATTTGTAATTTACACAGTCGAAACCAACTTTGTCCCTGCTTGCAACATTTGCAAATTACTGATAAAGATACTTAAAGTAACTTTCCTTTCCTCACTTCTGTGACAGAGTATTTGCATTGAGAATACTGAATTTTTGGATCATAGCTGTAAACCCAATTATCTGACTCCAGTCTCCCAGGTCAGGTCTCTGAATTTCTTACCATTTTATATTGGCTTTCTAACCTTGTTTCTATTGATATGTCCTTTCCCATAAAATTTTGTTCATGTACTTCATCCCTAATTTTCTACATTTCGATTTTCTTAAGTATTCTTGTGAATTTCAGTTGCAAGTCCAGCAACACCCACAACCTTAAGCTAAGAGCTCTAATTTCCCTATCATGTCAAAGAATGGCCTGAACAGCACTTACAACTAAGAGTAAAAATCTATCAAGCTTTTATAATTGCTGATGTTTTTCGAGAGAAGCCTCCAACACCTCCTATGCCCTTGAAGTGATTTTGAGAAACTTTCTTTTCATATGATGTCCCATACTCTCTCTTTCCATCTCTTTCAAAAAATATCATGCTGCAATATCAGCCAGAATTTAACTTGCTCTTTCTGCTCCTTGTCAATCACAGTACACCATATTGTGTTCTGTTTCTTCTCCTTTTGTGTGCTATAATCAAAACGTTGCATAATCTATCAATGCATCTCATTCTTTTACATGACATCCTATTTGTGTTCAATTTATATTCCAAAGGTGATGGGATGCACAAGTTAGAAATGAGTGGCAGATTCACCCATTCATTTACTTTGCCACATAATTTATTGGAATTTGAAATTGAAGGCAGCAAATATATGCACCAAAATCGAGCATAATCTCATGGAAATTGGACTCTGCTGACTTGACATGAGCAGCACTTGAAGCTGGAAACTTTGACAGGGAGAAATGAGATCTTCTACCACAGATAAAAGCTGGGAATCAGCCCCAGAGTCAGAATAGTCACAAGAACACCGCAAAAGTACATTATTCAGACCCTTAATCCAGCCCACCATCCACTGATCTATAGTGGCCTCAACTCCTCTTCTATTCCAGTTCCCTGTGACACTCTATTCCTCCATCTTTCAAATATTTATCTATCACCTCCTGAAGATGTGGTCTCCAACACCTGGGAGGGAAGAGAATTCCAGAAATTCATCACTCTCTGAGAGAAGAAACTTCAATGCACCGTCAGATTTAAACTATTGGTCTATTATTTTGAAGCTATGTCTCTTTGTGTTTAACTCTCCCACTTGCAGAACTATCTCAATATCTACCCTGGAAACTCCCTCTATAATCGTACATGCTTGAATAAGATCACTCTTCATTTTTCTAAACTCCAAGGAGTATAGACCCAATTTGTCTAGACTTTCTTGATAAATCAATCTTCTCATCCCAGGAATTAAACTTTGAACTGCCTTCAGTACAATTACATGCTTTGTTCAGTGGCCTCACCACCAACTGTACTGCCATAACAAAACTCCTCTATCCTTAAACTCCAACCCCTCTCAAACAAATTCCAACATGCAATTCATTTGCCTTCTTTTCAGACCTGCCTGTCTACTCCTTGCGATTCATTCACATCTTGATCTCTTTCAACATTCAGATAATAATCAATATTTTGATTATTTTACTAAAATGTATGCCTCATAATTCTCCACATAAAAATCCATTTGTCAGGATTTCACCCAATCACTCAATCTATCTGATTCCCATGGCAGAATCACAGTGTCCTCATCACAACATGCCTTTCCACCTATTTTTGTATCTTTGGCAAACTGGAAAACCTTATGTTTTGTTTCTTACTCCCAGTCATTCATTGTAAATACGTGAGGGCCAAGAACTGATCCCTAGGGTACACGGCTAGTTACCTCCAGCCTGAAAAGGATCCATTTAATTCCAACTCACTGTTTTCAATGTGACTGCCAGTTTTCAGTCCATGCTAACTTCTTCCAGTACCTCAGACTCTGAATTTATGCTACAGCCTCTTATGTAGCACCTGGCCAAATATCTTTTGACATCTAAATACACGGCATCAACAGGTTCCCCTCTATCAAGTCATAACTTCGAAGATTTCGAGCAAATTTGTCAAAAGTGATTTATTTTTCACAAAATTATGTTGACTAGGTTTGATTATATTTAGCCTTCTTCAATGATTTGTGACATTCTCTTTTGTTAGTGATACCAGTGCCTTGCCAGCAATAGATGTTAAATTAATTGGGCTGTAATTCCCCGCCTTCTGTCTTCCTCCCTTTTTAAACAGGGGAATCTCATTCACTGTTTTCTAATTTCTTGTTACCTTTTCTTAATTTAGCAAGCTTTTAGAATTTTCAGCAAATGGGTTCAGTATTTCTGAGAGCAGCTCCTTAGTTGTCTGCCATTGGGTCCTGGTAACTTGACCAGCTTTAATGCCAGGAGTTCCTCTGATACTTTACATGTTACATTGCAATTGGATTTTTTTTAAAGTTCCTCTATTATTTGAAATAAGCTCACTTCTGTTAACTCCAAGATATTTGCTTTGACTTCTAGTGATATAAAACAAACTGATTTAACATATCTGCCATTCCTCGATCCCTGCTATTAATTCACCAGCCTCGTTCTCCAGAGGTCACATACCAACCTTACCTGCCTTCCTGGTTGTTTCATATTGTACATAGAACGTTGACTAGCAGCCAATCCAAACAAGTTTGGAGAGGAGGGAACTTCAATCAGGTCCACTGCCTGAGGATAAAAGGCAGGAGCCAGTCACGGCAACATATTAGAGCTTTGACCAGCAACCAGTCAGTGTTTGGGATTGATTATTAAGAACAAATTAAAGATAGGTAGGGGCGAACACAGTGGCCTTTGTCGCAGCGGCCATTGTTAGAGTGGGCCTAGTCAGCTCTTTGAGGCTTCAACAAAGAGAGCCTTCACTCAAAGAAAGCAAAGGAAAGAAAAACTCATGTTTTTCCTTCTGTTCTTTATATCTGCTCAGTAGACATGCCAGGCAGGTTAGTGAAAAGCTCCTCTTGCAGGATGCAGGAAGTGTTCTTGATGACGACAACTGCGAGAAGTGCATCCAGCAGCAGCTTCTAACAAACTATGTTAAGGAGTTGGAGCAGAAAGTGGATGAACTGCAGATCATTTGGGAGGCTGAAGGAGTGATAGATAGAACATATAGAGAGGTAGTTACACCCAAGGTGCGGGACACAGGAAACTGGGTGACAGTCACAAAGGGGAAAAGATTTTAGGAGTCAATACAGAGTACCCCTGTGGCCATTCTCCTGAACAACAGGTATATCACTTGGGATACTGTGAGGGGGGAACGACCTAACAGAGGAAAGTCTCACTTGTTGGGTCACCGGCTCTGAGTTTGACTCTGTGACTCAGAAGGGAAAGGGGGAGAAGAGGCACGCAGTGGTGATAGTGATTCGTTAGTCAGGGAAATGGACAGGAGGTTCTGTGGGTGAGAATGAGATTCCTGGATGGTATATTGCCTCCAGAGTGCCAGGGACTGGGATATCTCAAATCAAGTCCTCAGCATTCTGAAGTGGAAGTCAGAAATCGTGATCCATGTTGGTACCAATGACGTGAATAGGAAGAGTGACCGAGGTTCTGCAAAGCGAGCTCAGGGAGGTAGGTGCTGAGTTAAAGGGAAGGACATCCAGGGTTGTGATCTCAGGATTGCTACTCGTGCCATGTGCTCGTGAGGCTAGAACAAGGAAGATGATACAGTTTAATACGTGGCAAAGGAGTTGGTGTAGGAGGGATGGCATAAGGTTTTTGGATCATTAGGCTCTCTTCCAGGGAAGGTGGGCCCTATACAGAAGGGACAGCTTGCACGTGAACTGGAACAGGACTAATATCCCAGCAGGAAGTAGAGTTAATGCTGAAAGGTGGGGATTGCAGGGTTGCAGGGGGATGGGAATCAAAATGCCAGAACAGTTACTAGGCAGCTTATGGAGGTAGATGTTGGTTATACTTGAGACAAAGTTAGGAATCAAAAGGTTGAGCATGGTGTGGCTAGTGTCCTGAGCTGCCTATATTTCAATGCGAGAAGTATCATAGGAAAGGCAGCTGAAGATGAGATAGCTGGTTTACAAACAGAAGCAATGTGTAGTGAAGAGTGGCTATTGACAGGGCAAAATTGTAGTCAATAGGATGAGTTGCAATGTAAAACGCAAACAAAACTGTAAAGGGTGAATACAGGACTGATGGTATTATATTTGAATGCTCGCAGTATACGGAATAAGATAGATGAACTTGCAGCACAGTTGCAGATTAGCAGGTATGATATTGTAGGCATCACTGAATCATGGCTGAAAGATTATAGCTGGGAGCTTAATGTCCAAGGATACACATTGTATTGAAAGGACAGGTAGGAAGGCAGAGGGGGCAGCATTGCTCAGTTGGTAAAAAAATAATATCAAACTATTAGAAAGAGGTGACATGGGGTTGGAAGCTGTTGAATTATTGTGGAAAGAGCTAAGAAACTGCAAAGGTAAAAAGACCCTGATGGGAGTTGTATACAAACCCCCAAACAGTAATGAGAATGTGGCCTACAGATTACAACGGGAGAGAGAAAATGCATGCCTAAAGGGCAATGTTACAACAGTCATGGGGGACTTCAATATACAGGTAGATTGGGAAAATCAGGATTCCAGGAGGGGGAATTTCTATGAGATGACTTTTTAGAGCAGGTCATGGTGTAGCCCAGTAGGCAATCAGCTATTCTGGATTGGATGTTGTGCAATGAATCAGAATATATTGGAGAGCTTAAGGTAAAAGAACCTTTTGGGGAAAGTGATCATAATATGATCGAATTCACCCTGAAATTTGAGAAGGAGAAGCAAAGGTCAGATGCATCAGTTTTACGGTGGAGTAAAGGGAATTACAGAGGCATGTGAGAGGATTTGGCCAGAGTTGATTGGTGAAGAACATTGGCAGGGATGACGGCAGAGCAGCAATGGCTGGAAATTCTGGAAGACACAGGATATATACATCCCAAAGAAGAGGAAGTAGTCTAAAGAAAAGATGACACAACTGTGGCTAACAAGAGAAGTCAAAGCCAACATAAAAAAAAGGGTATATAATAGAGCAAAAATTAGTGGGAAGTTAAAGGATTGGGAAGCTTTTAAAAACCAACAGAAGGCAACTAAAAAGTCATTAAGAAGGTAAGGGTGGAATAATAAAGTAAGCTAACCAATAATATTGAAGAGGATACCAAAAGTTTCTTCAGGTACATAAAGTGTAAAAGAGAGGTGAGAGTGGATATCAGACTGCTGGAAAACAATGCTGGAAAGGTAGGAATGGGGGACAATGAAATAGGGCATGAACTAAATAAGTATTTTGCATCAGTCTTCGCTGTGGAAGACACTAGCAGTGTGCTGGAAGTTCAAGAGTATCAGGGGGAAGAAGAGTGTGCAGTTGTTCTTACTATGGAGAAGGTGCTTGGGAAACTAAGTCCCCTGGTGGATAAGTCACCAGGTCCAGATTGTATACACCCCAGAGTTCTGAAAGGGTTTGCTGAGGAGGTTGTGGAGGCATTAGTAATGATCTTTCAAGAATCACAAGATTCTAGAATAGTTCCAAAGATTGGAAAATTGCAAATGTTACTCCACTTTTCAAAAAGGGAGAGAGGCAGAAGAAAAGAAACAATAGGCCAGTTAGTCTGACCTCAGTAGTTGGGAAGATGTTAGAGTCGATTATTAAAGGTTGTTGTCTCAGGGTACTTGGAGGCACATGATAAAGCAGGCTGATGTCAGCATGGTTTCTTCAAGGGAAAATCTTGCTTGTCAAATCTGTTGGAATTCTTTGAAGAAATAACAAGCAGGATAGACAAAGGAGAATTGGTTGATGTTGATGTGATTTTCTGAAGGCCTTTAACAAGGTTCCACACATGAAGCTGATGAACAAGCTATGAGCCCATGGTATTACAGGAAAGAATCTAGCTTGGATAACGCAATGGCTGATTGGCGGGAGGTAAAGAGTGGGAATAAAGTGAGCCTTTTCTGGCTGACTGCCAGTAACTAGTGGTATTCCACAGGGGTTTGTGTTGGGACCAACTCTTTGTACGTTATATGTCAATGATTTGGATGATGGAATTGATGGCTTTGTTGCAAAGTTTGCAGATGATATGAAGATATATGGAGAGGCAGACAGTTTTGAGGAAGTAGAAAGGCTACAAAAGGACTTAAACAGATTAGGAGAATGGGCAAAGAAATTGCAGATGGAATACAGTGTTGGAATGAATAGTCATGTACTTTGGTAGAATAAGTGAAAGGGATGACTATTTTCTAAATGGAGAGAAAATACAAAAACTGAGGTGCAAAGGAAGGGAATTGCAAGTCCTTGTGCAGGATTCCCTAAACATTAATCTATATGTTGAGTCCATGGTGAGGAAGGCAAATGCTGTGTTAGCATTCATTTGAAGAGGACTAGAATATAAAAGCAAAGATGTAATGTTAAGACTTTATAAAGCACTGGTGAGGCCTCACTTGGAGTATTGTGAGCAGTTTTGGGCTCCTTATCTTGGAAAGGATGTGCTGAAACTGGACAGGGTTCAAAGAAGGTTCACGAAAATAATTGCAGAATTAAATGGCATGTCATATGAAGAGCGTTTGATGGCTCTGGGCCTGTACTCACTAGAATCCAGAAGAATGAGGGGTGACCTCACTGAAATCTATCGAATGGTAAAAGGCCTTGATAGAGTGGATGTGGAGAGGATGTTTCCTGTGGTGGGAGAGTCTAAGAACAGAGGACATAGCCTCAGAATAGAGGAGCATCCTTTTAGAACAGAGATTAGGAGGAATTTCTGTAGCCAGAGAGTGGTAAATCTATGGGATTTTTTGCCAAAGGCAGCTGTGGAGGCCAAATCTTTAAGTCACTATAAGGTAGAGGTTGAATGATTCTAGATTGGTCAGGCCATGAAGTGATACAGGGAAAAGGCAAGAGATTGGAGCTGAGAGGGAAATTGGATCCTTCTGCAGGATCCCCTAAAGGTTAACTTGCAGGTTATGTCGGTGGTAAGGAAGGCAAATGCATTCATTTCAAGAGGTCAAGAATATAGGAGCAAAGATGTAATGCTGAGGCTTTATAAGGCATTTGTACACTGCACTTGTGGTATTGTGAACAATTTTTGTGATTCACTGAATCTTGGATGACAAACGAGAAAATCTACAGATGCTGGAAATCCGAGCAACACACACAAAATGCTGGAGGAAGTCAGCAGGCCAGACAGCATCTATGGAAAAAAAGTACAGTTGACGTACTGACTGAAACCCAAAGTTTTAGTTATTTGATTCACTTATAACACATGCTGATATATTTGTTGATCTTATAGGAACCAAGGGTAATGTGAACAGGGCAGGAACGGTGGGGATGGCGCAGTTACCACCACACGGCACTACAGGCCCAGGTTCAGTCCTGAATTCAGGTGGTAACTGTGTAGAATTCACATCTTCTCCCTATGACCCTACAGATGCTCTTTGGCTGCTCCAGTTTCCTCCCGCATTGCAAGGAAAGGGTACATTAACTGGTCACTGCAAATTGTCCTTTGTGTGTAGATGAATGACAGACTCTGTGGGGTGTTGAGGCGAATGTGGAGAGAATAGAAAGGGAATTAGTGCAGAACTGGTGTAACTGAGTGGATTTGGTGGGCCGAAGGGCTTGTCACTATGCTATATGACACTGTGATAGGATGAAAGCGGCTTGAACAATGGCACCTGCTTGCTCCTATCGTATTGAATTAATTCAATGACTGAATTTCCATCACCTTCCAAAATACACTTTCAAAGATTCACCATCTGCATGAAGAATTTCTTCTCAAGTCAGTGCTCAGAACAGGAGACTAAAAAAATAGCCTTCTCCATATATTCTTATGTTTTCCCACTATTTAAGGTGCCCCATTTGTGTCCAACATACCTCTTACAACATATTTTATAAAACAGTATTTCCATTCTCATTTCAATGAGAGTCAGGTAGTGGTGAATGTCAATAATGGAATGCTTTGGACCTAAAGAAAATATCCTGAATGGTCCACTGGGTCACGATAGCTGGCATTTAGTACCATTACAACCACCTTTCAAATCCCTACACAATCTCGTTATTCTCTGAGAAATAGGTCTTCCTGATTTCTATCGCTCCACTGTCAGTAGCCATGGCTTCATCTACAAAGACTCTGATCTTTATCTCTGTGCTTTGGCACTGCACTGACCCAAGTTCCCTTCATTCCTCTGGCATTCAAAAACCTTTCGTTCTCTTTCTTGAACTTGCTCAATGGCTGAAACCCAGCAGCCTTCTTGGATGGAGAATTCCAAAGATTTGTAATATTTTGGGTAAAGAAATTTCTTTTAATCTTGAAGGGCTAAGCTCTTCATTTAATACTGTGGTCCTTGCCTCTATATCACCCCCACCCACCCTTTCTCACCACCAGCCAAGAGAATGGTCCTCCCTGTACCTATTCTGTTAAAGTCCATAAGGTTGCGCAGGGTGCAGTTCATCGAACTAGTCTCACTGTTCTAGCGATTGATCATTGGGCTTGTAAGTTCTCCATGTGGCTGCATGGGTTTACTCTAGTTTCTTCCCACAACCCAAAAAACCTGAGCGTTGATTGCTTATCTGGCCACTGTAAATTGCCCCTGAAAGTGAGGGTAGAATTCAGAGAGAGTTGATGATGATGTTGGCAAAATAAGTTTTAGGAAAAATCAGTGGGAGAATTAATGGGATTAATCTGTGAGCAGAAATAAACTCAATGGTCTCCTTCTATGTTGTAATGAGGCCCTCAGTTATTCAGGGTCAACCACAGATTTTGCGTCCCAGCTGTCTGCATGATACACAAGCCAGAATGTAAGCCAGGGCAATATGATATGGATTGCAAGCTATTACTCATGTAGAAAGCTCCCTTCTCTTCATGCAAATGATGAATCCAAAGGAATGGAAGAGACCAATATGGTTTGGCATTAACAGCATCAGAGGGATTGCCAGTCAGTGTTGAACTCAATGTAGGACTGCCTTAGGGACTCCAACTCCAGATATTTCCTTAGGGTTGGCTCCTGAAGCCTTCCTCGTAAGTGGGTATAGCCATAAGGCAGCGGAGGCTTGAAATCAGAGTTTCCCTTCCAGATGAGCTGTCAACAATGGCTGATGAGACCTATTTGCCAGAAGCAACTGGTATTAAGACACCAGTAACCCAACTTTTCCCCTTCTCCAGTCAGTAAAAATGGTTCCACCGGGCTCACAGTAGTAGCTAGGCCACACGTGAAGGTTAGCAGCAACTTGGTTGTCAGAGGCCATTTGAGAGCATTTAATAGGTAATGGGAGCTTATCCCCACTACCACTCCTAGCTACAACAACCTTAAAGAACCTTCTGTGTTCTCAGGAAGCATTATAATACATTCATATCCTTCAATGAGATCAGTTCACATTGTTTTAAAGTGAGGGTTTTGGTATAGATTACATAATGGTTCCCCATGGGGAAATCCTCCTCCTCAGGAATCAATGCAGTAGACATTTTTTCAAAATTTTAATATTTTTTATTATCTGTTAATATTATTATTAATATGATTTTATGTGGTGTACGTGATATATGTACTGTGTTTTGCCCTTTCGTCCCAAAGGAACGTTGTTTCATTTGTGGTTGAATGGCAATAAACTTTAATTTGATCTGTTGCATTTGCATTTTAACAAATACATTTCTTTCTTCTGTAGTTTAGGAGAATAACTACAATACATTATATAGGTACTGCTCAACAATGCACATACTGTTTCACCAGGACCTAACATACTTACAGTAAATCATCTTTAATTTTCACTTTTGCAGTAAGGACCTTCCTGAATTCTTATTGTACCCACACATAAACTTTTAGATGCCCAAAAACATCTTGAATTCTTGAATCCCCAGCAGAGAACCTTACATTTTCCATCTCCCACCTGCCATCGTCTCACACATTCACTTAGCCTGTCCCTATAATTCTGAAGCTTCTCTACACAACCCATTCCAACACTTCGATTTGTATCGTCTGCAAACTTGTATCATCTGCTTCTTTAATTGATTTTCTTGGAGTCACTGGTGAGGTTAACATTTTTTGACACTAATAACAGTCCTCAAGAATGTAGTGGTAAGCCACTTTTAAAAACTATGACATTGTTTTTGTAAGGATACTCCCATGAAGAACATCAGGAAATTCCAATATTTTAACCCAGCAACATTGAGAAACACCAAAATATTTTCCAGTCAGGAAGATGCAAAATTTAAAGAGGAACATGGACCTGATAATGTTCACTTGAACTGGAAACCATTTTTCCTCCTTGGTGTGGAGGTCTTGGGACTGGAAGATGCTGTTGCAGTAGCTGAGTTGAGTAACCACAATACATTTTAGAGTTGGCACACACTGCAGTGACAGAGTATCAGTGATGGATGATTAGACTGGCAGATGAGATACCAAACACATGGGCTTCTTCTTGAGAGCTGTGGAAATTGCATTCATACAGGTACAGTAAGTGAAGAGTATATGACTGCATTCATGATTTGTGCCTTGCTATTTTGGAATAATTGTGTGGGGGGGTAGGGGGGGGTCAACAGATGAGTGACTCAACACAGAGCGACAATATCTGACTACCTGACCTTCACTTGTGCCCCCAGTACTATGTGACTGGATCACTTGAGTTTCTGATCAATGGTGATCAGTGGGATTTGATGGTGGGGACTTGGCAGTATTCAAGGGGAGTGGTTGGACTCTGTCCTTTGGAAAGATCACTATGACAATTATGTGGTGTAGATTTCACCTCTCACTGATTGACACTTGTCAAAAGTTGCTTACATCTGTGCCTGTATCTTATTTAATTTCCCAAAGACCTGCAAATGGAATCAAACACTGGGTAACCATCTGACATTATGATGGCAGGAAAGTCATTGATGAAGCAATGGTTTTAACGGTTGGACCTGGGACACTGCCTCATGGAACACTTGTAGCAATGTCCTGTGATAATTGACTTTCAACAATAACAACCTTCATCCTTTGTGCAAAAAGATTATTCTGATGACAATCATCTGCAGTTTTGGCATTTATAGTTCACATGTTAGTGTTAAATCTGTACATAACATTAAAACTATTTAACACTATCAAATACAAAATTATTGGCAGTTGAGATAGTGAATACAAGTACCAAGCTCCGGCTTTAAATATATATCTGGTGGCCTCATCAAAATTAATTTCTAGCCCTTTGATAGAGCTCACTGGTGGAAATCATAAGCAAACTGAAAATAAGGAGATGCAAGGAAGAACAAAACAGGAACAATGACCACATGCATCATCTTTGAGTCAAATTGAAAACAACTTGTACAATTCACACTGGAAGATGGTCAAACATTTCTGGACTGAACTTTCATTGTGACACATTTTCAGGTGCACAGCTAAACGCATGTTAAACTGCAGCCCAACACCCAAAGGAGATTGATTTTGGATCTCATTTTACAAATGTTTGCAAATTACTGGAGTTTATGTTTTCAGAGGTGCACTGTACAATCTTACTAATTTTCTTGCTGGCAGCAGTCCTTAGGTGCAATGGATTACAGGACAAGATGAAAAATCTGAGGGGGGGTGGTGCAATTGGCACATTGGTCCGCAGAAGAGCTGTGGAACTACAGGATAACACATCAAAGATAGTATCTTTGAAAAAATTGTGTTTTTGATCATAATGTGCATCAGGCCATAAGACAGAATTAAGCCATTCAGCCCATCCAGTCTGTTCTGCCATTTCATCGTGGCTGATTTATTCCCCTTTTCAACCCCATTCTTCTGTCTTCTCCCCATAACCTTGACACCCTCAAGATCCAATCAACCTCTGCTTTACATATACCCAATAACTTGGTCTCCAAAGCTGTCTGTGGCAATGAATTCCACAGATTCACTACTCTCTGAGTTCTAAAGGGATGCCCTTCTAATCTGAGGCTGTGCCCTCTGGTCCTAGACTCCCCTACAACAGGAAACATTCTCTCCATGTCTACTCTATCTTGGCCTTTCAGTAATCAATAGATTTCAATGAGATCTTCCCTCATTCTTCTAAACTCCATCCAATACAGGCCCATATCCTTAAAATGCTCCTGATACATTAACCTTTTTATTCTTGGGATCATTCCTGTGAACCTCCTTTGGAACCTCTCTGATGGCAGTACATCCTTTCTTAGATGAGGTGCCCAAAATCGCTCACAGTATTTGAAGTGCAATCTGACCAATGTCTCATAAAGCCTCAGCGTTACATCCTTGCTCTTATATTCTAGTCCTCTTAAAATTAATGTTAACATTGCATTTGCCTTCCTTCCCACCGATTCAACCTTCAATTTAACCTTGAGGGAATTCTGCATAAGGACTCTCAAGTCCCTTTGCACTTCCTGACTTCTGAATTTTTTCCCATTTAGAATGGGCCTATTTTTAGGCTCGCTCTATAGCCAGCAGATAGGTCTGATATACTCTGCTTTGCATAATCAAATTGCCCAAGTGTTCCTGCAAAAGGCATGAATCCTTTGATTTGCATTTTCATGTAACTTCACCTTTGATTCAGGCAGGTTTGGCAGGAACATGTCACACTTTCCAGCTCAGATGGAGACAGGAGTCAGGATGCTTCATGTTGAAATATGTTTTAATTACTCCTTTATGGTTACAATGAGACCACTCTCAGGTTACAGGAGCAACAGCTCATATGCAATCTGGATAGCCTCCAACCTGATGGCATGAACATCAATTTTTCTAACCTCTGGTAATTTCTACCCACTTCCCCTTCTTTGTTTTTTCATTCCCCATATGGCTCCCCTCTCACCTCTTCTCTTTTCTCATCTGTTCATCACCCCATCTGGTTTCCCCCCCCCTCCCCTTTGTTCTGTGGTCCACTGTCCTCTCTTTTCAGACTCGTTCTTCTTCATTCCTTTATCTCCTCCACATAGCAGCCCTCAACTTCTCACTTTAAATCCCCTACCCACCCACCTTCCACCTCACATTGTCTTACCTATCACCTGCCAACTTCCCCTCTCCACCCTTTATTATTCTGGTATCTTTCCCTTTCCTTTCCAGTCCAGATCAATGATCGTGGCCTGAAGTATTGACTGTTTATTCATCTCAACTGATGTTGCCAAATCTGCCAAGTTTCTCTAGCATTATGTGTGCGTTGCTGTGGATTTCCAGTATCTGCAGAATTCCTTTCTATTTCTGAATAATAGGGCTGTCTGTGTGGAGTTTGCATGTTCTCCCTGACTGTGTGGGTGCTACATTTCAAGTTCTGTTCAAGTTTGCACGTATATCCCCAAATGGAACAACGTACCTCTGGATCAAAGTGTGCAATATAGTTCATAGAACTCATACTAAAGTGATCATTCTAATGACATGTCGGTCCTTACGTTAATTGACTACTATAAATTACACCCAGTGTAGCTGGCTTTGGGGAGAGTCAGCAGAATCCCAGTGCCAGGCTTCTCTTGGTTCAAACATTTCATTTCACATGGATGCATTTAACCCTGTAAGCGGCCAAAGTGCTACACCTGCCCATCCATCTCTTCCCTCACCTCTATTTAGGGCCCCAAACAGTCCTTCCAGATGAGGCAACACTTTACCTGCAGATCTGCAGGGGTTGTCTATTATGTCCAGTGCTCGCGATTCGGCCTCCTCTAATTTGGTGAGACCTGTTGTAAATTGGGGGACAGCTTTATCGAATGCTCTGCTCCATCCACCAAAAGTGGAACCTTCTGGTGGCCAAACATTGTAATTCTGTTTCCCATTCCATTCTGACATATCAGTCCATGGCCTCCTTTTGTGCCACAATGAGGCCATAAAAGGTTAGAGGAGCAACACCTTATATGCCATCTGGGTAGCCCCCAACCTAACGGCATTAACATCAATTTCTCCTCCCAGTAAAAAAAATTCCCTCCCCCTCCCCTCTTCTCCTATTCCCCGCTCTGGCCTCTTACCTGTTCTCATCTGCTTCTCTCCTTCCCTTTCTTCCATGGTCCACTCTCCTCTCCTATTAGATTCCTTCTTCTTCAGCCCTTTACCTTTCCTACTCACCTGGATTCACCAAACACCTTCTAGCTATCCTCCTTCCCCTACCCTCACCTTTATATTCTGGCATCTTTCCCCTTCCTTTCCATTCTTGAAGAAGGGTCTTGGCACAAAATGTTGACTGTTTATTCATTTCCATAGATGCTACCCAACCTACTAAGTTCCTCCAGCATTTTGTTTGTGTTGCTTTGGATTTCCATCTTCTGCAGACTTTCTTGTATTTATGCATTGCTTTATATTGTCTTTGTATTGTCATGCGTCTTTGTGTTGGCGCGTGGGCAAGTGGTTAAGGCGTTCGTCTAGTGATCTGAAGGCCGCTAGTTTGAGCCTTGGCTGAGGCAGTGTGTTGTGTCCTTGAGCAAGGCACTTAACCACACATTGCTCTGTGACGACACTGGTGCCAAGCTGTATGGGTCCTAATGCCCTTCCCTTGGACAACATCGGTGGCGTGGAGAGGGGAAACTTGCAGCATGGGCAACTGCTGGTCTTCCATACAACCTTGCCCAGGCCTGCGCCCTGGAAACCTTCCAAGGCGCAAATCCATGGTCTCACAAGACTAACGGATGCCTATAATATATTGTCCTTGTCACAATCCACTTAGACAGAATTTGCAGTCTGCAATGTGTCATTTGCCATTGACTATCAAAATGAATTTGTACTTGACAAGATGATACTGCTAAATTGAGCTTCTCAGTTACTCAAAATAAGTTTCCAATAGAAGGGCCAAATGCTTCTTGCTCTGCTTGGTTTATACTTATGACTATGAGGCTAAGTACAGCTTCAATGCCATATTGAAGTTTGTAGACAACACTGTTGTTGGCCAAGGGAGACTGAAAACGTGGCTGAGTAGTGCCACACCAACAACCTTTCACCCTACATCAGCAAAACCAAGAGCTGATTATTGACTGCAAGAGAAGGAAACCAGTCCTCATCAGGGGATCAGAGGTGGAGAGGATCAGCAACTTTGAATTCCTTGAGGTTATCATTTCAGAGGATTTGTCCTGGGTCCAGTACATGAGTTCCATTATAAAGCCCTCCCCACCACTGAATGCAGCTACAAGGAGAGCTGTCACAGGGAAGCAGCAACATTCATCAAGTCCTCCACCATCCAGGCCATGCTCTCTGCTTCACTGCTGATATCAGGAAGGGAGCCTCAGGACCCATACCAACACGTTCAGGAATAGTTATTACCCACAACCATCCATCTCTTGAGTTAGAGTAGACTTCAGTCACTCCAACAATGAACTGATTGAACAACCAGTGGACTCACTTTCAAAGACTTTACAATTTTTTCTTTATTATTTTGATTTCTGTTTGTATCTGCACAATTTGTGAACTTTTGCACATTGTTTGTCCTTTTTTGTGTGCAATTTTTCATTGATTATGTGTTTCTTGGCATTTACTATGAAAGTCCACAAAAAATGACTTGTAGGCTAGTATGTGGTGACATATATGCACTTTCATAATAAATTTATTTTGATTACTTTGAACTTTGACAAATTGGTAGCTATACAGCCTGCCTGTAAAATTTTGAAATTTTGACATACTTATCCAATATGTGTTCTTCATTTTGCAGCTTAAATATGGTTCATTGCTTGGAAGTATTGGAATTATGAGAAAAAGATGGAAGTAACTTGTGTACATTTCTGTCTCACTGGGCAAATTCCATCTGTGGGTCAGTAGACAGCTGTTCCTAATAAACCAGAAGGATGGTTGTCAAAACACACTCATTTTTATTTCAATATTTCAGTGGATGTAACATTATTAGAATTAAGTAAGGAGTGTAGTGGCTGTATAACAAACGACCCACACAAAACATACTTACCAGTGAAAAAAAACCTGCAGTGCAAACCTCAGTTTTGAAACTGCCAACGTGCATAAGAATATCTTCTGCTTGTGTAAAAACCGTCAGTGTGCATTCATGATTTAAGCTGCAAACACATTTTCATCTTTAAAAAAACTCTCAAGTACATAAACAAACTTAAATAAAAAAAGATACAGTAGTACAAATCTTCTACCAATTCATTGTTGGGACTAATGGAAATCCACATTTCCAGTGGCAGCATTTAGAGCAAGCTGGAGTTGTCATTATCTGTCTGGGCTGGCTGACTGTGGATGTCTCTGTCTGCTCTCACGGATTGCTCATTGATCTTCTGCAGACCTCCTGACCCTCAGTCTGGGAAGTCAGCCCACTGAATCTATGCCATTTTAAATTAGGCACAAGTGCAACAGTCTCCAACAGATGGAATAGAGGCCACCTGGTTCCAAGGGAAAGGTAAAACAACTCCATTTTTAATATTTACTAAAAATTACTTTCAATGTGTTAATTGATATATTCAGATTCAGAATTAGAATCAACAGCATATGTAATGAAATTTATTAACTTTGTGGCCGCAGTACAATGCAATACATGATAATTGAGAGAAAAAGATTGTGAATTACAGTAAATATACACATAGTTATATATAAATAATTAAGTAATGCAAAAAGAGGAAATAAAAAATGTGTTCAATGTACATTCAGTAATCTGATGGCAGAGGGGAAGAAGCTGTTCCTGAGTGTGTACCTCCTTCCCGATTGTAGCAATGAGAAGAGGGCATGTCCTGTGTGGTGGGGGTCCTTTATGCCGTATGGTCA
The DNA here is from genome assembly GCF_030028105.1 of Mobula birostris. Classification (NCBI taxonomy): domain Eukaryota; kingdom Metazoa; phylum Chordata; class Chondrichthyes; order Myliobatiformes; family Myliobatidae; genus Mobula; species Mobula birostris. The sequence goes on along the minus strand of NC_092371.1, from coordinate 210,197,234 downwards.
CTTTTCTGAGGCACTGCTCCTGGATTCTGGAGGCTGGTGCCAGAGATGACTAATTTTACTACTCTCTGCAGTTTATTTCGATCCTGCACAGTAGCCCTCTCCATGGTGCAGTTATGTGTAGATATGTTTTTCAATTAGCATAAGTTTTTGTTTCAAATCTCTTGACGGTTACTGCACATTTGAAAATATCAAAGAGCAGCCGCATGGCCTGTGAGTTAGGGTTGGAGCCTCTCCATCGGTCAATGGTCCTGTGGCTTTCAGCAAAATTCTGCACACAGTGAGCCACAGTGCAGGAATCCAGTATAATGTGCGTCTGTAACAGATAACTTTAATGAAAATAATATGGTAGGTGTTCTGTTGACTAAGATTATTTCCATTAACGTTGTCTATTACCTATCCTCTGGAGTTCTCAAAAATGTGTACAGAGGGATGTCACCACAAATTCGCAGTATACAGACATGAAAAGAAATGCTTGTTTATTTCCAAGGCGGAACACTTAACCAAAATACATGGCGACGCCTTTGGCTTCAACTCCAGACTGCACTTTACAGTCAATGTCATTTATATACCAATCAACATATGCTGACAGACCTTGCGTGTGGTAGAGGGCGGGAACGGGTGCGGATTTATGTGTGCACGATTACTGACTCGGCCGGTTGGCCTCTAGTTGTTTTTCCAGCAGCTGCCCCAGGCTTTACCCGCGTCCAAAAAAAAAGAAGAAAATTTGCACCTAATTTCCAACAATCAGCAGCTGCACACCGCGCCTCCCGCCAGTCCCGACCGACCCCCACCCGCTCACTGCGGCTGCATTCCTCAGTGCGGTGTCATCCCTCTGAGGCGACTTCCTGTTTTACTGTAGCTGTACACGACGCCCCGAAGCTCCCCTGTAGGATCATGTGAAACGGTGCGCCGAAACTTGGAACGGAAAACCCAACATACCTGCTAATCTTTTCCCCACACAAAAAAATGTCTATCTGTAAAAGAGGGGACGTGACGGACGCTGGGCGCGGGGGTCAGAGGGCTGCCCCGGGGTGTACGTGAGTGAGAGAGTGAGTGATGTTATTTCCTGCCTTACTGTACATGACGTGTTCGCACTCCGGCCGTGTGTCTGGGCGGTCTCCGCATCATGTGAGGCTGTTGTACAGTAAGCCAGCAGCAACATGGCAGCGGCGTTCGCACACTGAGAGCCTGGGCGGGCTGTCACTCAGCGACCAAACACAGCGCTCGCGCTCCATTACTCAGCCCCCCCCCACCTCCTCCTCCTCCTCCCCTCCTCTCTCTGCCTCCTTCCTCCACTTGCAAAGTCTCTATAACCTTCAGCAAGTGTCAGCCTTTCCGACATGAAGGAGAAACAGAAGAAAAAGAAAGGACGAACCTGGGCGGAGGCAGCACGAACGGTAAAAACGACAGCAATAATTGCAGCGTCAGTTTGTCCTTCTGCCTTATTTTTCTTTGACAAAAGGGAATTTGAAACTTTGCGTGTGAATGCGTGGGCGAGCGTGAGTGTATGTGTATGAGTTCATGACCTACTACTGCAATCATTTACTGTCAGGGCCTCCTGTAGGCCGGGGAATTATTTCTTTTAAATTAATCGACTGTGCATGTCCAGGCTAATGGTCCAGCCACCCAGTTGGGAGTTGTCAGTTGGAAGTTCACCCTTTTTTTATGTTTTGGAAACACCTTGTGCAATATTCATTCTGGGAAATAAAATGCTAACCCGGTACACACAGTAATGGACCAGGCAATTAAGAGCTGTTGATGGCTTTCATTTGCAAGATAGTCTTTTTGTAAACTTTTTTGAAAAAATTAGGCATTTATACGATTTCTCCACTAATGCACCAGGTGAACGTGCAAACTCGATGTGTTTATGTGGGTGACATAAATGGTTTGATTGAACCAGTAATCCTGTTTTGCTTTGCACAAGTAATAATACACTAGTAATGTTATTGACATGATTGTATGAGGTTGACATCTAATGCTGTTAAAAAGTTGAGATACATGAAACAGATAAACAGGGAAGGATCTTTGAGATATTTTAACATTTCAGTCCTCTGCACTATGGTTGCCTGAAATGATACACATGCTTAAATACATTTTAAGAATTGAGGATATAATTATTTAAAAAAAACTAATCCTTGTGGCTCCATGTTCGTGGATCCTTCTGTCATTACATGCGGAAATTACGACTGATGTTGGCCTTCTGGGAAAACCAGGATTAGAGTTCCAGGGTAATTGGATGTGTGTGTGGTGAAGTATTTCAGTCTCATTTTGAAGTAGTGCATTCTGGCTTTTTAAATCTTCATTATATTTTCTGTTTTTGTGAGGTACATCAATGCAAACTGCCAATGCTCTGATTGCATATCCTTGCCAGTACTGGCAGTAATGTTTAATTGCAACACAATTTTACATGGGCATTTTATATTATAAGCATGAATATAGAAATTAATAGTAGAATTGGAAGTACATGAATGTCCAAAGATTTTCAAAGCATGGTTCTAGTCATACTTTGTATATTTGCATTGTTGTATTACTAGTCCATAGTGCTGAGAATTGCACTGTATAAAGTTTGAGCTAAAACTTAATCAGATAATAAGGTAACAATACTCTGCCCCTCATGAGCAGTGGGAAGTTGCACCTATTGCAGAGCTGCAGTACACTTTGCAGCAATCAAACTGAACCAATCACAACCCACAATTCCAATTTGATGCCTCGTCAGGCATCTTCCTGCAGATTCCAGGAAATGGAATAATGGAGGGTTTGTGAACTTGCTCTGGAGCTGGAGCTGTGGAATTAAGACCTAAATATCATGTTAATAATGAGAATTTGCTACTTTGTTGTATGTACGGTAAAATGGGCTATGGATTGAAGTCTAGTTATTGAGCTGTGTGATATTTTTCAATACTTTGAGTAAGATCATCCACTGCATTTCTTCTGCATTTGAAACTTCACCATTAGTATATGTGGCATGCTCTAAATTTACTGTAATTTTTGTTTGGCTTAACTAGAATTTTTGGAGATGATCTTACATGGTTTCTGACTGGATCTGCAGAATAATCTATATCCCACTTTGAACACTGGTATTATTAAGGATTCCAAAAAGTTATACTTTCTGTGAGCTTTCTTGAACAGAGTGGGAGAAAATTTGGACATACACATGATTCATTTTTCGGCAGCTTTGCGCTAAATTCTGTAGCATATTGAATATTGAAATTAGATTAACTGACTTCTGTAGCACTGATTAAATGTGGCTTTGCTGATGGAAATGTGCCTTGAATGGAACGCGAATTGGAATGATGTTCAATCCATTACTATCAATATGGATACCTAGCAATAGGATAAAAGAAAGCTGGAATGGAGAGGCTTACGTGTTTGTCTGTGTTCAAATGGGCTTTACAATGATTATCTTAGAATTAACAAATAAACTTGGAATACCATAGTCACTAAATGTTTTTATGTCATGGATAAAGGGAAATGCACAGGAGGGATTTAAAAAAAGACCAACAAATCTTAGCCAAGAATTTTATTGAAGATAAACATGTATTACATTCAGTTTGAAACTGATAGATATTTTTTGGTGTCAGTACATCTGTAGCAGGTGTTAATAAGAATTTATAAATGGAGGGAGTGAAAACGGATGAACGATTCTTCATATTGTTTTGCACCCTCAAACTTGTGATGCTTCATATTGCTCATTGTTGTAGTCAGAACACTTTACGTTTATGTAGTCATACCTCTTCAGCTCAACATTGTTATTTCCTTGCCCCAAGGAAGCAAACATAAAGGGGTAATTAAAAATTGAGAATCATTTGCAATTTTTCCAAGACAAAATTGATTTATTGCATATGTTTAAGAATTTTTATACCTTGTTGGTTCAGTTGACGTAGCTTAGCTGAAGTAATCTGCTTCTCAACAAGCAGCTCTGAAATTGGAGATTGATATTGTTGTCTTGTTGATGCAAACCCAAATCACAGATTATTCCTTTGACAGGCACAGCACAAAGCTCATGAGTTGAGTTTGGCAAAGTAGTGCACTATGCCTGAGCAACATCAGTGTGCAGTCAGCAAGAGTTTCATGGTCTACTGATTGCAGATTCACGTTAATTGTCATATAGCTCCATTTCACTCGGTAGCTCTTGACCATGTGAATTGTGTACTCTGCAGGTGATCTATTTCCCCTTTGACCCAGCTTTGTTGTCTTAGTGCTCTCATTGACCCCATTGCTATGGGTTAGGAGTTGCCCCTACACGTGCCTTGCATGTGGCCATAGCTGTAGTGCTGTCTTCCCATGTTGCTGTGAGAAAGCTGGTGAATTTTGATGGTGGTGTGTGCATGAAGGAGGTATCTGTGACCCTGTGTGCAACAACTCTCCTGATGTTTTGATGCAGAGACTGTAGACATTTGTGGACTTGGGAAGCTATTGATGATTCTGTAGCTGTCATTCAGCACTTGTCAATTGTTTTTGTTTGACAGAGCATTCCCAACAGGGCAGGTGTACGTACGCTACAGGGTGAGAGCACCGTTTCCAAACATGGATGGCCTTCCATTTGAAGTTGTTTGTTGTAATAATGACAAACACCCATTAGAGAGGATTATATGGATCATTGGATTTGCTGGACTAAACTGGAACCCCTGCTCTTAAGTTAACTCTGTATCATCTTGATAGATAGTGTGTTACAGCAATAGCAGCATTGCTGACCAAGCATTGTATTTGTTCACTATCAGATAGCCAACAGCAGATCCAGAAATGAAATGGACAAAATCTTCAGTCATAAAAGCTTTTTGCCATAAAATTCAGACTCACTGTCATCATAAAGAGCTGTATTTATTTCATGTCAGTATTAACTTACCATTATCTATTGAGTAATGTATTGCTCAGTGAAATATGGTTCTGCGGATTAGCTTTGAATTTGCCACTCTTGTTCTCTGATTCTACAGTTGGTAGGTGAGATGAGTCAGCTCACGGTAGTTATCTATTTAGCATTACAGTGCAGTAGTCCCTTCTGGCCCTTCAAGCAACGCAACCCCAGTAACCCCTGACAAACCTGATCAAACCTAACCTCATCATGGGACAATACACAATTACCAATTTACCTCCCTGTCTTTGCACTGTAAACCCACGCATTCCACAGGGAGGATGTACAGAGACTCCTTACAGAACAGTGCTGGAATTGAACCCTGAACTTGAGAACACCCCCCCCGCCCCACCGAGATGTTGTAGTGTCACGCTAATTGCTATGTTGCCGTGGGGCCTACATGATCTAGTCCTTTTCGAGTTGCAAAAGCAGTAGCTGGATTACTTGCCACCTTTCACTTTTCTCATGAGAACACAGCCAATTTACATATAACTCAAAACTTGTAATCATTCTATTGAATCTGTCTCCATTGTTTCAGAGGGCTATGTAGTATCTCAACTACAAGAACATTGGTAATTTGCAGATGGTTAATTGCATAAGCAAATCAGATCAATATTGTCTCTGGCATACATTTTCACCATCTGGTTAGCTTCATTTATTGTTGTAGGACATTGTAATAGTTTTGATTATCATCAAGATTTCTTGTACATAGATAAATGTTTGTGATTTTTGATAGTCCTTTTGTTTCCCTTTCCCTTGGACCATTCTTGACCAAAGATTTCAGCTTTCTGACTTGTATGATTGACTGCATCTTCTGTTGGTGTCAGTTGTAGATACTATTGTATGAAGAAGCAGAGCCAAATCGATGCACTGTTTGTGGGAGGGCTTTGTTTAGCTTTTCCATTTATTTTTGAAAACTGTAAACCCCGCTGTATTTTGTTAGCATTTCATTTTTAATTTCCACCCCAATCTTGTTTTCATTCTTCATTTTCCTGTCTTTTCCTTGACTCTGTCTCCAGTTGCTTTATTGATATACACTTCTGTTTTTATCTTTTAATTTCCTTTCCAGTGTCTTGCTCCATTGATCTGTTGCAAAGTCTGGCAATCATTTCATCATACTACCTCTCAGTATTTGTTTTTCTTATCACTTCCTCCTCTCTAAGTTGACTTCAATGTTCATCCTTCACTTGTTAGTTTTCAAATTCCAGGCCTGAGCCACTGATCTGTCTTTGCATTTAATAAGTTAATTGATGCACATTCCCAGTATTTTCTGTTTTCATTTTTTTGGGTAAATGCTTTCCTGATCTGATTATGTTACACAAGAATTAGCACTGAAGTAATTCAAAGCAGCACATATTTGTTAAGAAGCGATGAACGAAAAAGGTTGAATAATGTCTTTATTAGAGTCCTCTTTTGCATAGTAAATGGAAGATTTTATACTTTTTAAAAATGTAAGTGTATAATACAATGATTCTCTATTTTGTGTCCCAAGTTAAAAGATACAAAGGCACCAGGAGAGGATGCAGCGCAGATGGTAGTTGATTGATCACCAATGGCAATTTAACAGTGCATCTGATATTCTTGTCAAAAAGGTTTTTATACCTTTTTCAATCTTATCTCTGTGAGCAGCTGGCCCTATGCAGGCCGGCACACCGTTTATTGCTTGTATTCAGAATCTAGTGGGCATAATTGCTCATGGGAAGTTATCTGGCTGCTGTGCATTGTTGGAAATGTCATTATCCTTGTGCACATCCTAATTGAGAGATTAAAAATGGTAACAATTATTCTCAGCAAGACCCAACTTTCCTATCCAATTGTTAGCACTGTCCTGCCAGTAGAATTTTATTGCTAATGACAGAGAGCTAGTTTGCAAATTGACCAAGGCTGGGAAGGAGGAATATCTAGTGATACTTTAAGAAGAGATGGGCAAAGTAAAATGAATAACAGAAGGTGGGGGGGGGGGGGTTAGTCCTGATAACAATGTTTGGGATAAATGCGGTAAAGAGGAGAGGCCTTAGCTCCGAAAAGAAAGAAAAGGAACCATTTCAGACCAGGCTGAGAACTCGTGTGGGGTACTACATGGGAAAACTATGTTGGGAGTTGTATCATTCTGTTCACCCGTCCCACAAAAGAAAAGATAACATGGGGAATAATGTCATCAGGAAAAGAAGGGTGCCTGTAACAAGGATTATGTGGGAACTTTCCATTGCACTAAGGAAACCAAATTATTAGCCATAGTGCCCTGACTGAATTTTCTCAATATGAAAGAGGTTATTTCTTAGAACATGATGTTGTGGACCCAATGAGGGAACAAGCTGTCTTTGGTATCCTATTGTCCAATGAGAGAACATGAATTGGTGATTTGTTGGTGAAGAGAACTTCAGCCATGAAGGGAGTTGTAGAATTTAGGGGTTAATTTAGGAAAGTGGGGGTGAGATAAAAGGTTGCTCATAACCTTACTGAATGGCAGACCAGGCACAATGGGTTGAATAAACTATTTTTTGCTTCTGTTTCTCCTGCCATGATAAGAATTGTTTCGCAGAGACTCCTGGCTATCTGTTCTGACTTTGAAATTGCCTTTATAATGTCTGTCACTTGTTACTGGTTGGGAAACTGGTAAGTTGGAATGACAAATCATTATGGCAAAAGCACAGTGAAGTTAGTAATTTTATGTGGTTGCAAGCTAATTTGTACTGCATCTGAATTACTGCTTGATTCACAAATTCCACTTCAATTAAATTATGATCAGAATTCTTTTTATTCGTGTTGAATTGTATTTTCCTCTATCAGAGCACTCCATTCTACCACCTCCATTACTGTGAACTTCTTTTGGGAGGGTTCTCGATACTTGTGCTTCACTGTGAGCCAGTGTGCTAAAAGGTGACAGTGTTGTCAGATATATCAAGGTTGCCGATCACGTTAGAGGCCTTGCAGAATTTAACAGACACTATGTCAGTCTGACTGGGGGAGACCAACAATCACTGTCATTTTATTGATGACATCTGACAACAGGGATGACTGAAGAGCTTCCAGACATTTAGGAATGCCACACAAAACTGCAAAGACCGTGAGAATAGTATTAAGTTCTAAGAAAAGCAGCGAGGCCAGTCTCCAAGGTTTTGATGTTGAAGAGAAAGTCAGCAAAGGAGAACTATAGAGAGTAACAGTTTTTTTAATTATTTGGGAGCCATCATAGGTAACAGTTAAAAGGAAGTCATGACCAGAAAACAAACAGCTAATCTGGGTAAATTGCCATCATGCACTCAAAGCTGCTGCCTACTGTACTCATCTCAACCCTTGTGGCCGTGACGCAGAATTTCTTGACAAATAGATAGATAGTTAAGGCAATTGAAATCGTTGCAACCTGTGAACCTTGACAGACTTGGCTTGATAAAGGATAGTGCAATGGTTTGGGCATTTTGCAAAAAGCCCAAACGTTTTTGTCCATACCAAAATCCAGAGTGTTGTAGAGGACAGAAACATTGTAAACCCCAGAAGAGCTGGAAGCTGTTGCAAGGTCCTTGACCTAAAACACTCACTTTGTTTCTTTCCCTGCAACTGCATTTTTTTTCTTTTTAGAGAACTTCTATGAAGGTCTAGATGTGTGTTCAACAGATAGTGCGCAGAACTAGCCAACAGGACAGATTGGAGAAAGTGATTGCAGTGAGCTCATGTTTGAATATGGTTAGCTTTCTTTTGCTGTCTTTTGTCCATTGTTGTTGTTGTTGTTCCTTTTCACGCCTTATGGTGCATCAGGCAGCAATTTTGCCATTTCCTTCGCACTTAACTGTTTTTCACGAGGCCAAATTGCTAGCTCGATGCTCAACCCTGCACAGATGGAAAGTGTCCAAGGAGCCAGCTAGATTCAAACTCGGGACCATTTGCCTCAGAAGTCCAGTGCAACACCAGCCAGCTATTTTGTCCATTGATCTTACTTCAATTTCAAGCCACGTATAGTCAAAGATGCTTAAAATAAATAATAAAATATTTCTCCTATTTTTTCTTAAGACTGGCAATGATAGAAAGCAAATGTGAAAATGCCTGTCATGTTTAAAGTTCAAAGTGAGTTTATTGTCAAAGTACATTTATGTCACCATATACAACTCTGAGATTTGTTTCTTGTGGGCATACTCAGTAAATCCAAGAAACATAATATTGGTGAAAGACTGCCCCCATCAGGATGGATGAACAACCAATGTACAAAAGGCAACAAGCTGCAAATACAAAATAAAAAAAGAAATACAATAATAAATAAGTAAGCAATGAACATCAAGAACATGAGATGAAGAGTCCTTGAAAGTGAGTCCGCAGGCTTTGGGAACAGTTCAGTGATGGTGCGAGTGAAGTTAACTGAAGTTAAACCCACTGGCTCAAGAACCTGATGGTTGGGGGGTAATAACTGTTCCTGAACCTGGTGGCGTGAGTCCTAAGGCTCCTGTACCACCTTTCTGATGGCGGCAGCGGAAAGAGAGCATGGCCTGGCTGATGGAGTCCATGATGAAGGGTACTACTTTCCTACGACAGCACCCCGTGTCGATGTGCTCAGTGGTGGGGAAGGCTTTAGTTGTGATGGACTGGCGATATCCACTACTTTATGTGGGATTTTCAGTTCAAGGTCATTGGTGTTTCCACTCTAGGCCATGGTGCAACCAGTCAGTATTCTCTCCACCACACATCTATAGGTGTTGGTCAAAGTTTCAATATTATGCTGAATCTTTGCAAACTTCGAAGGAAGTAGAGGCACTACAGTGGTTTCTTTGTACGTAATTGCACATGGGCTGGGCCCAGGACAGATCCTCTGGAATGATAACACTGAGGAATTTAAAGTTACTGAACTCTCCGCCTCTGATTCCCCCAATGAGGACTGACTCACTGACCTGTAGTTTCCTCCACCGGAAGTCAATAATCAGCACCTCGGTCTTGCTGGCATTGAGTGAGACGTGGTTGTTGTGGCATCCCAGAGCCAGATTTTCAATCTCCCTCCTCTGTGCTGATTTGATTCAGCCAGTGACAGTGGTCTTGGCAGCAAACTTGTATGTGGCATTGGCACTGTGCCTTAGCCTCACAGGCATAAGTATAAACTAGTAAAGCAGGAGAGAAATACGCAGCCTTGTAGTGTACCTGTGCTGATGGAGATTGTGGAGGAGATGTTGTTGCAAATCTGAACTGACAAGTGCGGAAAATAACGATCCAATCGCACAAGGAGGTATTGAGGCCAAGATCTTGAAGCTTATTATTAGTTTTGAGGGGATGATAGTATTGAAAGCAAAGCTGTAGTTGATCAAGTGCATTCTGAAGTATGCATCTTTGCTGTCCAGATGTTCCAGGGTTGAGTGAAGAGGCCAATGAAATGGCATCTGGTGTGCATCTGTTGTGTTGGTAGGTAAACCGGAGCGGATCCAAGCTGCTTCTCAGGCAGTTGATATATTTCGTTACCAGCCTCACTTTATCCCAGTGGATGTAAGTGCCACTGGACGATAATCATTGAGGCAGGTTACCACGTTCTTCTTGGGCACCGGTATAATTTAAGGCTGCTTGAACCGGGTGGGTATCTCACATTGCTGAAGTGAGAGGTTAAAGATATTGGTGAACACTCCAGCCAATTGGTCAGCACAGATCCTTGGTACTTGCCTAGGTATGCTATCAGGGTCTGATGCCTTCCGTGGGTTCACCCTTCTAAAGGATGCTCTCATGTTGGACTCAGAGGCTGAGTTCACATGGTCATCGGGGGCTGTGGGAATTCATGAAGGTTCTTCATATTTTGACAGTCAAAGCGAGCATGGAAGGCATTGAGCTCAACTGGGAGCAAAGCCTTGTTATCATCCATGTTACACACACAAAATGCTGGTGAATGCAGCAGGCCAGGCAGCATCTATAGCAAGAGATGCTGCCTGGCCTGCTGTGTTCACCAGCATTTTGTGTGTGTTGCTTGAAATTCCAGCATCTGCAGATTTCCTTGTGTTTGCGTTATCATCCATGTTTCTTGGTTTCACTTTGTAAGAGGTAATAGCATTCAAACCCTTCCACAGCTGTCGAGCATCCTTCAGTGATCACACCTTTATACTTTCAGTGATTGGACTTTTCCCATGTGTTCTCTAGTTAGATATATTAGCTCTGGATTGTTCTTTATCCTTCTGCATACAGCATGGGAACAAGCCATTTGTCCTATCAATTCCTCAATTCGTATTAATTTATTATTGTAACGTATTAAAAATAGTGAAAATCTTGTCTTGCATATAGATCATATAGATCAATTCATTGTAATAGTGCACTGAGGTTGTACAAGGTACAATAAGAGTGCAGAATAAAGTGTTACAGTTATGGTAATATAGTGTATATAGTGCATAAAGTGTTACAGTTGTGGTATGTAGTGTTATATAGAGCATAAAGTGTTACAGTTATGGTATGTAGTGTATACAGTGTTAGTTATGGTATGTAGTGTATGTAGTGAATAAAGTGTTACAGTTATCGTATGTAGTGTTACAGTTATGGTATATAGTGTTACAGTTATGATATATAGGCATTGCAAGTAGACAATAAGGTGCAAGGTCATCTGAGGTAGATGGTGAGATGAAGATGGTTCCTTATCATACTAGGGAACCATTCAATATTCTTTTAACAGCGGGACCCTTGAGCCTGGTGGTATGTGCTCTCAGGCCTTTGTATTTTCTCCCTGATTCATGAAGAGACAGTGACTGGGTGAGTGGGGTCTTTGATTTTGTTGGCCGTCTGACCAAGACAGCGAGAAATATGGACAGCAGGCTGGTTTATGTGACCTGCTGAACCGTGTCCACATCTCTTTGTGATTTCTTATGGTTATGGGGAGAGAATTTGCTGTACCAAATCATGGTACATCCAGATAGACTGCTTTCTATGGTGCACTTCTTAAAAGTTGGTGAAGGAAATAGGGACATAAGCTTCTTGAAGAAATAAATGTGCCGGTGATCTTTCTTGGCCGTGGTGTCAATGTGATTGGACCAGAACATTCCCTGGTGCTGTTCACTTGTAAGAACTTGAAGCTCTTAAACCCCTTGGACTTCATAATCATTGATGTAAACAGGAGCGTGTACATCACCCTTCTTGAAATCTTTGACCAGCACACTTCTGTTTTGCTGACATTGAGGTCAGGGTTGTTGTGATGATGCAATGTCAGTAGGCTCTCTGTTTCCTTTCTTTACTTTGACCCATTGTTACTTGAGATACGGACTCCATGGTGATAATCATCTGTAAATTTGTAGATGGAGCTTGAGCAAAATCTGGACACGGTGTCATGAGTATGTAGGGAGTAGAGTAAGGGGTCTGATGACGCAGCCTTGTGAAGCATCAGTGTTGAGGATAATCAAGGTGGGGGGGTTGCTGTTTATTTTTATTGATTATAGGCAGGAAGTCAACAATCCAATTGTAAAAGGAGGTGTTGAATCTCAGGTCCAGGAACTGGCAGATGAATTTGCTTGGAATATTTGTATTCAACCACCATGTACTCTAGTTATCCACTAATTTCATATTTTAATACTCCCCACATTCCCAGCCGCTGCCCACAGGTTCTGCTACCACTCGCCTGAACTCCAGGGGCAATTTACAATGGTCGCTTAATTTACCAAGCTGCATGATATGGGATTAACCAAGCTGCATGTTTTTGGGATATTGGAGTAAACCAGAACAGCTGGAAGAATCTATCCTTAATGCTCCAGAGATGTTTATTTTTTCTTCGGCACTGTAATATTCACTTAGATTATAATAGCCATCCTCTGACATTCTGTTTTAAATGGCGCTCATTGTTCCTGTATACCTTTCCAGCTAGAAATGTTAACGATCTGTTCTCATTATCAATTTTGCAGCATGGCTGTTTGAACCTACAACTCATTCAACCTTATCACCACACCTAACACAGCCGAAAACACTCTTCAGATTTGAATCTGTTAATAATCTAGTGTCCTGTGCTGATCCTGCTTTTTATAACTGGGTCGGCTCCTGTCCCACATGGAACTCTTCTCCAGCTCTTTGAACTTTGACTTCTTGCATTTGTTTGTTCCTTCAGTGCTGCTGCTTTCTCGTTGGGGTTTGATGACTCTTTCTATGAATTCCCTTTACCTTGGCACTAGGAAGGCAGTTTGGATTTGGAAACCATCAGTGCCGGCAGAACTGTCTCTAGCCCTGACAATCAAATCCCCATTATATTAAAACTGTTAATATGCCGCCTGGGATTGGTACTGGACGCTCATTTTCCTTGGACAGTTGGATGTTATACTACTTAAATCTCCGAAACATGTTTATTTTGTTCAACTGTTCTACAGGAGAGTAGAATAATTAAGTTTCTATTGGGTGAGTTTAGAGGGAGCATAAGAAGTCAAAGAAGGCATGGCAACAGCTCTAGTTCTTTAGGACATTTGGTACGTCACTAAAGTCTTTTGCCAATTTCTATAAATATACTGAGCATTCTGACTGGTTGCATCTCAGCCTGATGAGGAGCCTGCACTGTGCAGGATTGCAAAAGGTTGTAGTCTCAGTCAGATCCATCACTGGTACAACTGTCCTGGCCATTGAGAACATCGTCCAGATGAGGTGCCTCAAGAAGGTGGTATCCATCATTAAAGACCCTCACCTCCAGCACATACCTTCTTCATGTTACTAGCGTTGGGGGGAAGGTGGAAGTCCCACACTCAACATTTTAGGATCAGCTTCTCTCCCCCACCCGTCATCAGATTTTTGAACAGTTCATGAACACTACCTTGCTATTCCTCTTTATTTCTCAGGTTCAGGTTTGTTTATTTATCCCATGTACATCAAAACCTACAATGAAATGAGTCATTTACATTAACAACTGGCACAACCTCAGGATGTGCTGGGGCAGCCTGCAAGTGTCACCACACATTCTGGCGCCAACATAGCATGCTCACAGTGCTTGCCAAAATGACGTAGAAAACACCAAAACTAAACAAGGCACAACAAGCAACAAAACAACAACAGCAAAACAGGCCCCTTTCCTCCCTCCCTCCTACCCACACAATGGGTCAGTCCCCAGGACAAGCCTCTGGGCCTCCAATCTCCCGACTTGGGCCATCGGGCTTTGACTTCCGTTTGACCTTCTGTCTTCGATATTGATCCCTGGGCCGGGACCCTGAACTCCAGGCTCACTGACTCCCTGGCCCTCGTGCCTCCTGCTTGTACAGACATCGAATCCTGGGAGCCACGAACATGGTACATCTGAAGTCGATGGATGTCCTTCGTCACATGCTCATTTTGCAGGCCTTCTGGTGCGGGAGGCCTACGTTCCAGATATTGTTCGTCCTCTGTCCCTGTTGCTGGCCTTTGAGGGTGAAGCAGAGGTCTGGACTCCAGATCTAGCAATTTTTGTGTCTTATGCTATATCGTTGCTACAAAAGAACACATATCATGACATATGTTTGCGATAATAATTCTGATTCTAATTTAGAAGGGACCTGGGCCCCCAGAGTGCAAGAGGAAGAATGGGAATTAGCACCACTGAGCCAGATACCAAGTTACAGGATTTCTGAACACTTATTGGAATTTTAATGAACAGATGAATTTGTACAATGTTATAATTGGCTCTTATGTCAGGCTCAGGCCTCTGACCTGGCTGTGACCACAATGTTTACTTTGGGTTTATAATCCTTCCTCATTTTTTTTTTAACTGAAGCAATACAGAAATGGTTGACAGATAAGTTGCAGTGTTTTTGGGCAAACCAGAAATCAGCTTTACCTTTCTTTAAGGCTTTTCACTTTTATACACAGCACTTGATGCTGTTGGGTTGGAGCTTCAGGGAAAGAACGGCATATGAGTGTTGTAAAGGTACCAACTGATATAATCTTCAGCAGAATTTGAACAGTACTGTGACTGAGCCAAAAGTTTTCACATCGTTAATGATTTAAACAAAAACAAGGATGATGGTGTACTCACTATCAGTAGTGGCTCAGTTGACTGCCGTCTGGCCTCCTGCCTCTTAGTCATAGTATGGAAACATGCCCTTTGGTCCACTGAGTCTACTGACGTCAAACACATATTTACACAAATCGCACATTCATCCCGTTTTAAAACAAAATCTCTCTGCATTGTCATTAACTCTTACCCTCCCCAGATTCTTTCACTCCCTAAAGATCTGGGGGCATTTGCAGTGCCCAGCTAAGCTACTAATCTGTGTATCTTTGGGATGTGAGAGGAAACTGGAGTGCCTGGAGAGAACGCAGACAGAGCCCAAGATCAGGATTGAATCCTGGTCTCTGGGGTCGTGAGGCAGCAGCTATTCCAGCCAAGCTTTTGAAAAGTTGCGGTAGGTTCAGGACGCACTTCAGAGATAAAAGCAGAAAAATCTGGATTAACAACAACACTGCACTACCTAGATTTTATAGTTGATAAATACAAATGATCCTCCAGATGCTGGAAATCCAGAGCAGCACACACAAAATGCTGGAGGAACTCAGCAGGTCAGGTCCGTCAAACAGCCCTAAACTGAGGCCTCGTCTACTCGACTAGGAAGAGTTGAGCAATCCCTTGGCAGGAAGAAAATTAAAATTTGTAATTGGTTGGTTAATTGGTATAGACCTTAGTTAATTATGGATGTTAGCACTTTGTTAGAATTAGTTAATAGTATAAATTTGTACTACAAACTCAAAACATGCTGGATCACAGAATTGTAGATGAGAGGACATCAAGCTATAACATTTTCAAGCTATTTTGGCTAAATCATCCTCACTTTATGTACTGAACATCTGGAAGTACAGGATTTTTGGGAAAAAAATAATTCACAGTTACTTTGTAACAGTTACTTTGCTTTCTGTTCACTGTTCCCTGTTAATCTATTTCATAATTCTATCACCAGCTCAGAAAAAATAACAGCCGTGTTACCTAATTCTTCCCAATTTTCCTTTCTTTGAATCTTTTAGCAAGTAGAAGAAATTAGCTGAGAACAAATTTTCTTCACTTGTAGCAACAAGTGAAGAAACTTGGAGAAATTCAGCAAGTCAGGTGCCATCTGGGGAGGGGAATAAACAATCGGCATTTTGCGCCAAGACCCTTCATCAGGAGGATCTCCACACTTTGTTTTTCCACACTTGTAAATTTTTTAAACATTTGTAATCTTTGTTATTTAAAAGGTATTAGTGAGTTGGAGCGTGGCCAAGTGGTTAAGGCATCAGTCTAGTGATCTGAAGGTTGCTAGTTCGAGCCTTGGCTGAGGCGGCGTGTGTGTCCTTGAGCAAGGCACTTAACCACACATTGCTCTGCGACGACACCGGTGCCAAGCTCTATGGGCCCTTCCCTTGGACAACATCGGTGGCATGGAGAGGGGAGACTTGCAGCATGGGCAACTGCTGGTCTTCCATACAACCTTGCCCAGGCATGCGCCCTGGAAACTTTCCAAGGCGCAAATCCATGGTCTCATGAGACTAACGGATGCCTATATAAAAAATAAATAAGTGAGTTCGAGCACTTCATGTTGTGTAGATCTGAAATTTGGGCTTCAGCTTTGTAGCTGACTTCTTTGCCTCATATTCATACAGAGAATAAATCTAAATGCAACATAATTGGTGAATCACCAGGAGCAGACTCACTTGGAAATTGCCTGTTCCTAAACTTGTAAATCACACTTGAACGCCAGCACCTTATTCTGTTTCCTCACGACTTGGAATCTCTGAAGTTAATTTGATACCTAGATCTTGTAGTTGATAAATACAAATGATTTTCCAGATGCTGGAAATCCAGAGCAGCACACACAAAATGCTGTAGGAAATCCAGAGCAGCACACAAAGTGCTGGAGGAACTCAGCAGGTCAGGAAGCATCTCTGGAAATGAATAAATAGCCACTATTTCTGGCCGAGACCCTTCATCAGTATTGCAAAGGAAGAGGGAGAAAAAGCCAGAACAAGAAGGTGTGGGGGAGGGGTGCAGTAGGTGAAAGATGGAAAAGTCAAAGGGCTGGTATCTGATAGGAGAGAAGCGTGGACCATTGGAGAAAGGGAAGGAGGAGGAGCACTTAGGGGGAGGTTGATGGGAAGATGAGGAGAAGAAAATGGGTAAGGAGGCCAGAGTGGGGAATTGTGGAAGAGAGAGGGGGAAAGTTTCCCAGAGTTGGAGAGATCATTGTTCATACCATTTCACCTCTCTCAAATGTCTTGTGTCTGCATACAAATGTGCACTGCATTTGAATGCGTATGAGCTACAGGATTGAACTTAATGCAATAAGTAGCAAATTGCATTTTGACTAATTTAAATTTTCCTATGCGTACCTGTTAATTTTGATGTGAATTCTGTTTGTGTGACTGAGCCAGTGTAATTTTGTAGATTGGCAAAATACATCAGCTTCTTAAAGGTCCCATGGCAGCTGTGGAAAGCCATCATACTAATTTAAGGTATTACCATAGAAGCTGTGACTAGCATGTAAAAGTGACACAGATACCAACTGTTCACACTTGTGTCGTTGTTTTGGAGAGTTTTAATTTATATTTCAGTCTTGTTCAAATTCCTGAAGCAATAAAAACAAAATTAATTGAGGCCAAAAGTGCTAATTGGAATATAATGCCAGTGTCAGCAAGAATTCTGAATTGTGTTTGGACTGATGTTGAGAAGATTCAGAGGTTTGTCTGTACACATTATCCGAGAGTAAGATTGAAATCCCACAATGCTGCGAAGTGATGAGATTTTTGGATAGCAGGTTGTGTTAGAACCACACAGTCTACACTTGGATCAGAAGTTGAATACATTCTCGTTTCAATTGTTGAAGGACAAGGTGTGCAGCCTCAGAATAAACATAAGATATTTGCAGTGTGAATACCGGCATAAGCACCGGCCTGATGGGCCACAAGGCTCGTGACAGACTTTAACTAATTTGCAGAGTGAGGGCACGGCTTTGAGGAAACATTGGAAAAATTGGTTTATTTATTGTCTAAACAGGACAAATAAATTTCTCTTGGGGATCATTCCTTCAGATCATAAACAGGACCCTCGCAAGGTGTTAGGCCCTGTTGGTGTACTTGGTAGGGCACTGAAAACCTGTGCCAACCAACTGATGGGAGTGTTCAAGGACGCCTTCAGTCTCACTGCTGCAGTCGGAGGTTTCCACCTGCTTCAGGAGGGCAATGACCACACCAGGTCCAAGAAGAGCAGGGTAAGCTGCCTTAATGACTATTGCTCAGTGGCACTCACATCTACTCGAGGTTGGTCATGGTTAGAATCGACACGTGCCTAAGCAGGGGTACAGACCCGCTACAATTTGCCTGTCACCACGATAGGTCTACGGCAAATGCAATCTCACTGGCCCTCTGCTCAGTTTTGGATCACCTGGACAGTAACAATACCTATGTCAGGCAGCTGCTTGTTGACTATGGCTCAGCATTCAACACAATCATACCCTCAGTTCCAATCAACAAGCTCCAAAACCTGGGCCTCTGCAACTGTATCCTTGACTTCCTCATCGTGAGACCACAGTCATTGAGAATCAGAAATAACTCCTCCTCGCTGACAATCAGCTTTGGCATACCTCAAGGGTGCATGCGTAGCCTGCTGCTGTACTGTCTCTACACTCATAATTATGTAGCTTGGGACAGCTCCAACACCATCTATAGAATTGCCAATGAGTCCAGAACAAGCTGCCAGTGCAAATGGTGCGTTCAACATTTGATAGAAGTTTGGACAGGTACATGGATGGTAGGGGTATGGAGAGCTACGGTGCAGGTATAAATCGATGGGGATAGTGTGGCACGGCCAAGATGGGCCAAAGGGCCTGTTTCTGTCTGTACTTTTCTATGACTCTATTGTTGGCAGAATTTCAGATGGTGATGAGGAGGTGTACTTGGAGTGAAAACAGATCAGCTGGTTAAGTGGTGTCACAGCAACAACCTTGCACTCAATGACAGTAAGACCAAGGAATTAATTGTTGGCTTCAGGAAAGGGAAGTCAAGGGAACACATAGCCCATCCTCATCGAGGAATCAGAAGTGGGAAGAGTGAGCAGCTTCAAATTCCTGGGTGTCAGCATCTCTGAGGATCTGTCCTGGGCCCAACATATTGATGCATTTACAAAGAAAGCACAGCAACGACTATATTTCTTTAAGAGTTTGAGGGGATGTGATAGGTTACCAAAGACACTCGCAATTTCTACAGAAGTACTGTGGAGATGGTGGGCACGTGGCCAAGTGGTTAAGGCATTTGACTAGCGACCTGAAGGTCATGAGTTCGAGCCCCAGCCGAGGCAGCGTGTTGTGTCCTTGAGCAAGGCACTTAACCACACAGTGCCCTGCCACGACACTGGTGCCAAGCTGTATTAGCCCTTGCCCTTCCCTTGGACAACATCAGTGTCGTGGAGAGGGGAGACTTGCAGCATGGGCAACTGCTGGTCTTCCTTACAACCTTGCCCAGGCCTGCGCCCTGGAGAGTGAAGACTTTCCAGGCGCAGATCCATGGTCTCACAAGACTAATGGATGCTCTTAACTGTGGAGAGCATTCTAACTGGTTGCATCACCGTCGGGTATGAAGAAGCCACTGCACAGGATCGGAAAAAGCCGCAGGAACTTGTGAACTCAGCCATTTCCAACATGGGCATCACCCACTTCAGCATCCAGGATTTCTACAAAAGGCGATCCCTCAGAAAGGTGGCATTCATCATTAAGGACCCCCATCACCCAGGACATGTCCTCTTCTCATTGCTACCATTAAGAAGGTGATACACACACTCAATGTTTCATGAGCAGCTTCCTCCTCTCTGCCATCAGATTTCTGAATGGACAATGAACCCATTGAACCAATGAACCAAACTACCTCACTATTTTTTTCCTTTCTTTTTGTACTACTTATTTAATTTAACGGTTTTTTTATATACATCTTATTGTAATTTATAGTTTTTACGTCTAGGTATTGCAATGTACTGCTGCCGCAAAACACCAAATTTCACAGCATATGCCAGTGATATTAAACCTGACTCTGATTCTGAAAGCTATCGTAAAACATACTCTTACAACATCTTAATGGATATTGAGCATTATTTGACAAAAGAATAAACATGATTGTGCTCTATTAAAATAATTTGGAGATACTGAACAGATTTTTGGAAATGGGACATGTGAGTGGATTGGAGCTGGGGGTTTTGTATGTTATTTCTGGATTGAAGAGTTGGAGTAAGGGTAATCTGACTTTTCCTTAACTTTATTATGAACTTAAAGCTGTATGGTAGTTCATTTAAACTTAGTTTCTTATTGAACATTCCCTTGTGCTGCCTTCCAACTGGAGCTAATTTACTCTTCGGTCCTTCCAATGCTCATTCACAGCCTGTTTGAGATGAGCGTCACAAACTATCTTGCAAAGATGTTTCTTCAAATCCAGATTTGGAAATTAAACACCAGTGGCAACTCTTTGTACAAAAAGTTATAATGGTTACGCTAATGAATTTTCTCATTCTGACAAAGGGTCTTTGCCATGGATGTGAATATTTATATTCTCTTTCTGAGTTTGTAAACAGGTCTTCAATGTATTTCACACAACTTTGAGTTTTGTTTTGGATATTTCTTTGACATTCGTGTTTCAGTTTTTACCTGTGCTGAATGACATGGTCATTAGTGTTTGAGTTCCTGAGTACACTTGCCCTGTGTTAACACGAACTGTACGGGCCTTTCATCACACACAATTGTGGTCAAGGAACGAAATGAATTGAGGAAATGTATGGAAAATCTGTGTTTGTGGTAATACATACAAAAATGGGCTAGGAATGCCATAAAAAAACATTTTAGGTTTTGATATTACTGACAAAATAGGCCTTTTGCAGATGTTGAATGCCAGGACATGAGTTGGGTATTGCAACCTTACTTGTCAAAAAGAAGCAAAACAGGAAATGGAAAATTCTACATTTGCTTGGGCTAATATCTTGGGAAGGAAATGCTTTGAATGCACTTTACTGAATGCAATTAAGGTTCATCCAAAGAGCATTAACTGGAATGGTTAGAGTGGCTTTGCCAACAAATATTCATGGCTCATTAAGCTTCTGGAATTCTTTTGTGTAAGTAACTGAAAGAGAACTGTACAGTGAATATAATTGATTTGGGTACTCGGGGTATATTTGATCATATTTCATGTGAAGATTTTAGAGAAGAAATTAATGACATTTTCCAACTGAACAGAGAATGTGAATGTACAATAAAGGCACAATTAGATGTGATTTTAAAAGTAACTACAAGTTGTACAAAATGCAACAGACTGAGGAATCATTAATGTATGGGTGAAACAAATTATTGTAATTTGAAGCAAGAGCAGATATGAATTAACAGTTTAAAAAATGTGCTTTGAGACTTCAGGAACATATGAAAGTGTTGTTACCTTCAGCAGTGTTGAAGTGTATTCTGTAATTATCTTTTTACATTTACTTTCCTTTTTATCTCACACCCACCCTCAGAGCAACTGGTTTATAGACAGAGTCTGGAGTATAGAATGACAAAGGTGTATTTCAGATGAATGAAACTTATAGTTCAAATCAGAGCTCGAAACTTTGAGTATGGCTGGAAAGCTTAAAGGTCCATTTTCACAGAGTTCAGCAGAGCAATGCAGTTGGGGAGGGGGAGGTGGACGCCCATCCAAGTTGAATATTTAGTAAAACTTGTCTTTTTCAAATCAGTGTGTTGACGTTTGAATATAAATTTGCTACAACCAGTGGATCCCAGATACTGGAATTACTTAGTTTTTCTGTTGTTCGTTCATTATACACTGTGTTGAATGATGTAGGTGATCATGGCCTTTCCATGACCATGATTGTTCTTGGGAATTTTTTCTACAGAACTGGTTTGCCATTGCCTTCTGAACAGTGTCTTTACAAGATGAGTGACCTCAGCCATGAACAATACTCTTCAGAGATCTTCTGCCTGGCATCAGTGGTCGCATAATCAGGATTTGTGATATGCATGAGCTGTTCACATGGCCATTCACTACCTGCTCCCATACATTCATGTGACCCTGATCCGGGGTGGGGAAGGGCTAAGCAGGTGCTACACCTTTCCCAAGGGTGACCTACAGGCTAGCAGAGGGAAAGAGTGCCTTTCACCTTGTTTTGTAGCGATGTATCTCCACTCCACAACTTATTTTTCGAAATTTGCTTAAAATGGGGATCTTTCCTTCTCCCACTCCCTGTATGACTTATCCACTTAAACTCCCCCTAGTTCTAATAGTTACTTTGACTATGGAATGATTGTTGGTGCCAGAGAGGGTGGCTTGAGTATCTCAGAAACAGCTGTTCTGGAATTTTCACACACTACAGAACAGAGAACAGTGCGAAAAACAAAAAAAAATCCAGTGAGCTTCAGTTCCGTGGGCAAAAATGCCTTGTTATTGAGAGAGGTCGGGAGAAGAGCCAGATTTAAGCTGACAGGAAGGGAACAGTAACTCAAATAACCATGCGTTACAACAGTCATGTACAGAAGAGCATTTCTGAACGCACAACACATCAAACCTTCAACGTGCATGGGCTACGGCAGCAGGAGACCACACCAGGTTCCACTCCTATGGCTACTTTATCGGGTACATTCCTGTATATGACAAGCCACCAGGGGCACTGCACTGATCCCCATGGTGCACTGCTGGTCAAAGAGCGGTCAATCCATTACCATCATCTAACTCCTTCCAGCTAGACAATTTTGTATCCAATTGAACAGCTCACTCAGGATCCTATGTGATCTCTCCTTCTGGACAACCCTATCATGGGGACCTAGTGGAAGGCCCTGCTTAAGCCCTGTCTTCTTTAATCCTCATGGTCACTCCTTCAAAAAGAGAACTCAAGTCAAATTTGTGAGACACGAGAAGTATGGTTACTTTCAAGATCAGAGTGACAGCAGGAAACAAGCACCAATGCTAGTTGTCGGTGCAGCAGTGCGAAGCAAACAGGGGAACCCGGGCAGTATTGAAACAAAGAATGCTCTATATAGCTTACAAAACGTCAGGTACAGCTGGTTTTCCATAGCAACATCCTTTATCTGCCGTGAGTTAAAAAGAATTTTTTCAAGGTAATACAGAGGAGCTTATCAGCTAAGTAGGGGGGGCTGAAATGTGTTGACTGTTGGAACAGCACTTCCAGGACATTTTCTGGGAGACGGGAGGTAAGTCGTAAGATTTGCTACGCAAAGTCATTTTGGTAGCAGTGTCTTGTCAGAGGAGTCATGAAGATGAGACGTTGGACAGAAGAAAAGTGATCAAGGTATGTGGAATTTAATTTATAGGCATTGCAAGAAGCTGGAAATAAATGGTTTACGATTATTGATTGTGAATATGGGTCAAGAGAGGAAGGAAGAAACAATTATCATGGAATTAGGCATCGACCCAGAGTGTAGCAACTGGTTGAAAACAAACTAAAAGTTGCTGAGAGACTAAGTGAGGGAGTAGTGCACTGTATGATGCACTTTCAAGTCAAAAATGTACCTTTAATCTTCTATTACAAACCAACAATAAATCATTCGACTCTCCATAATTCAAGTAAAACAAAAATGGGGGAGATAAGCGTAATTGGATCATATTCAAAGACAAAAAATATGTGCTCCTTACTCACCCCCTCTCTATGCCGCTATGCAGGTGAATAAGTGACCATATTTATTTCTCTCCATGTGAGAAATTACCTTAACCCAGAGTGAGGATACTCAACACAAATACAACACAGACAGTCAATAAATAGATACATGGCTCTGACAAAGGGGTCAAATAAATGACTGGTTTAAAGTTCAGGATTGATTTCAGAGTACTTGTACTGACGTGTGGAATACCGTACAGTGTTGATTGGCAACCTGCAGTTTTGAAGAAGGCTGTATCTCAAAACTATAGGTTTTCAACCCAAGGATGATTAAAACTTGCTGCTGCATTTATTTTGTTGAATAGTTACTCATAATTGTGGACTTATGAATTTTTCTTTAACTTGTATATCTCATTGGCATTTTATTAACAGTTTTAGCATTCATTTTCAAGATAACAATATTATTAATATCCATTTAGATGGGATGTTTGAGACCCCACAGTCATCTAAAACCAAGTGAGACAACATTTTCTTTCATGTGGTTTTTAGAAGTTCTATGACAAGCTAGGTATTATGTTGTGCTTCAGCTGAGCTTTGTTTCACCAGTGGAATGCCCCTCTCTCAAGGAGCGCATATTGGCTGATGAAAGGAGGGGGATGGTGGTGAATGAGGAAGTAGAAGCTTGTACTGGAAGAACAGAGCTGCAGCAGGTATGGATGACCGAAACCCTCCCTGGTTGCTAATCCTCCAAGATTATTTCGGATATGATGAAATTAAGGATAAATCCTTTGATTTAGCTGCTCATCAAAGAAAATATCGAGCAATGCATATCAAGGAAGTGTTTTCTCTAGTACATTTGGGAAATTGGAGAAGTGTTTGAAAAGGATCCTTGGCTGCATATGGCTGCCGCATGTGTGGGACAGGGTGAACACTCAGGAAGGTTCATATCACAGTTTGCAAATGTATATCCTGTCTGTATTATCATGGCATTTGTAAAATTGATGACCACATTATGGGTGAGGTTATTGATCTTACAGTACCTGGAGATAAATCTGGTGACACGGCTATTAGCTAGGCTTTTAAGCAACCAGGCTGTTGGTTATATTGCAAGAAATACATATTATATCACAAATAAAAATTAAATTGTGGTCTCCAGTCAATATATTGCTTTTATTTTAGCCTTTAGATCATAGGCTACTGATGTTGTATGTGGACTGGTTTCTTAAGCCCACTGTGGAAGACCGTATACATACCTATCCTCCTTGTGTTTCAGTTTTTGGCTTTGTCTTGTATGACCTGGTGTCCATTATTGTGAACTGTGAATCATTGAGTGGCAGTTTACAACTTGAGAGCCAGATATACTGATTAACAAAGAAAG
This sequence comes from Mobula birostris, assembly GCF_030028105.1. Classification (NCBI taxonomy): domain Eukaryota; kingdom Metazoa; phylum Chordata; class Chondrichthyes; order Myliobatiformes; family Myliobatidae; genus Mobula; species Mobula birostris. Next base: position 210,172,517 of record NC_092371.1, on the reverse strand, counting down.
GGGGTCTGTCAGATGCCTGGCAGTTCCTGCAACTCAGCAAAAATAGCTGAAGGGTATTTAATTTCTACTCGTGTCCTGGTTTTTCCTGCTGCAATTTTGCCATTAATACAATTTCCAAACCGTCTGCTTGTAAGTGAATGAGAGCTGGTATGGTTTGTCATTTCCCCAGTTGAAATGTAAAAGTTGAATTCTATAGCTTAGCAACCACACTTCAAGTCTTGATAATGCTTTGATTCAAACCAGCCATTTGACCTTGAGCTCCCTCTAAGTTCTCTTTTGGGACATGGGTTTTACAGTTCATTTCTCCATCTTGGCATGATTAAAGGCTGGAGGATTTGAGTGCCAAAATAACTTTTGTCCAGAATTTGATCCTTTGTGATTTGACTGTTGTCCATTCTTCTGCCCACACTGTTTCCCCCTTGACTCAGGGTCGTATGTGTTAATCATCTGGGTGGGAAATTTGGTCCTAACAGTCTCCTGTGTCACCATCCAGAATGCACAAGACAATGATAATCAGCATATGGCAGCAAATTTCCTCATTACATTTTGATCAACAGTGTACACTTGGCATTTTCCAGGAGCTTATGGATTCTGTGTGGTTGAAGGTTATGCATTCGATACCTCCTGAAGCAAGATCTACTGAAGTGGAAAAGCTGCTAGTTTCATAATTTCTTATTGTGTGTGCAGTTCCAAGACTGTTCCATGAATGATTAACTTGCTCATTCCAGCTGTGAGCCTTCCCTTTCCACATGCTACTAAATGTGTTCTGCTCAGAACTACAGTTCAAGCATTGTTGCAGCATGTCAGTGTTTATTAATTGGCAGGGACAATGCCTGAGGGTTTTTATATCTAACCTCCCATTCTTGATTGATGCCATATTCAGAAAATAACCATTATATAAGTGAACTTTATAACATCATTGCATACCAACACACACACACACACACACACACACACACACACACACACACACACACACACACACACACACGGGATTTTACACAATGGCTTTCATTCAACTCTCGAACAATTAAGAAGGGATTGGCTGTCAATCATTCTGAATATAATTACTAATGTAAGATAGGAGTACCACGGCAATTGGTACCACAGAGAATTTCCAGCAAGAATGTTGGCAGAGTGTTGAAAGCTAGATAAAGTGTTCCTGATGAGTTGCACAAGTCCACTTCCTGAGTGCTACACCTATAAACAATGATCAAAGTATTCAACAGTGAATTGTTTAATGCCAATCAGCTGGTTGATATTTAGAGAGGGTGTTCTTTGGAGCCTTCAGGTGAGAGTTTGCAAGTAATTTCAAGTGTAATTGCACTTTATTTAGGCTCCTTCATTTCTCCCAGAGGTGCAAACTTATCCCCCAAGTAAACTTTAAATTGAAGTTCTCTGTCTCTTTCACTGTATGATATACTCCATACTGTAAAGGTAGCACACTAGACCATCAGGCCAGTACCTGAACACTTTGAATGTCAATTAGAAATTGCTTATCGATGCATGCATCCTCTGCACCATCCCTTCTCAAAATAAACTGTGTCACTTAATAAAGTGAATGGTGTTAAAAGCAGCCAACATGGTCATTATATGGGTTTGTTTACATTTTTTGATGCTGTCAGTCAATGTCATCCAGCCGTCACTGTCCGTGAAATTGTGATGTATCCTGTCATTAAATCTGGGTGTTAAAGGAGCTTTCAAAATAAACATTCACAATCCACCAAGTCCTAATTTTGTGGCAATTGTATTTTGACATCCAGTTTCTTGGGAGTTGCTATAAAAATTTAAGATTCTTTTAAGCATTTAATATCTCAGTAAATTTTCTGTACAGCAGAAATCATGATTTGAAAGTTGATTGAAGTGAATTGAGTTGTGGAGTTAAAGTAGGAGACAGGTTTGTTAGCATGGGGATGTTGGGGTAGAATCTGCTTCAGTTAATAGGGATTTTCTAAAGAGTTAAAAATGTTCCAGGCCATTAAGTTTAAACTTTTAAGTTATAGGCGAGTTGTGTAGAATGGTGTTGTTCCTGCTTTGATCAATTTGAATTCATTTTTGGAAGCATTTTATGAATGGCTCTTGAAAATCTGGGGGAAGATGTAGTCTTTCATTTTTTCCAGGTATTTGTAATTCCTTTTCATGCTGAGGAACATCTTCCACAGGTGCTTATTGCTGACTGCTACACTGCCCAAGCAGCTATCTTTCATGTGTTGACTGAAACAGGGTTTCAAAGTAAGGCTGTGGAACTGGTGATAAGGAAAACTACAGCCAATTGCAAACATGTCTCTCCTTGCTTTAGTTTCTCCGTTTGTTGCCACTGTTTTAACCTGCCACACACCGAAGTCAAAATTTTCGCTTTCATTGAAGTTAGATGAAATCTGCATGTAGCAGTTAACAAAAAAAAGCAATTGATTCCTTTAGCATGCAGGAAATGCTGAACAACCTACTTGGGAAGAATTGAAATGCTCTAAGAATGCTGAGCTTTCAACAGGTTCCAGCCAGAATTACTTATTTCAGCTGTACAAATATTAAGCTTGACCATGAACCCTTAACCCTTAAAAAGGATGCAAACACAAAGAAGCAATTACTTTATCTTGTTGACTTAATGACTCAAATTATTGACCTCACTTGTCATTGCAATATTTTTATTTAGATCTCACCAATTTATATTGTCTCTGAGCAGTGCATTAATCATAGTGTTGCAAGTTTTCCATGATTCTATGTCTGTGCTGATAAATAATGTTGGATTTAAAACACATTAGCTGGACATTTGCCCTAATGTGGTAAATGTTAAATCACTACTTCCTGTGACTGAAGGCAACCTTTTCATAATAATCTATTGTGCCATTCAGTAATTTGGGCCAGTCTTAAATAACACAGACTTGTTCATTTGACAATGTTAAGGATATGATAATTAAATCATTCGATTCTCCATGGATGCTGCCAACTTTCCCATTTCAATTTAATTAATTTTAAAGCTTTGACAGCTTCACTGACAACAGAAAAGGCAAAATAACTTTACTCTATTTTCATTTCTAAACCATGTTTTTATTTGGGCCAAGAACTGAATTATTTGAAGCAGGATTATTTAAAACAGCAAAGTTCATGGGTTGAGGGTGTACCAGAGCTGCATTGAGCAAATGACACAGGTCAACTCCAGAAAGGCAAATGTGTTTAGCGTGCTTTGCTGCACGAAAGAGAGAAAAAAAATTTGAGGAAAACCAATGTGACAAGGAGGGGGTTGATTAGATTTTTTTGTAGTGTCGATGTATACATGCATGGTTCAGCGGCTCCTTTCAGTTGTTCTTCACCAGTTTGATACACAGGATTTGATCTTGTTAATATTTTAAAAAATAATTTAATTGATTTAAAATTTTTTTATGTGTTTTCCTGTCATAAGGATCTTGCATTGCCACTTGTTGGTGTCATGCTCCACTCAACAGATCCTGGTTGAGAAAAGTTAGTGTACTTGTGCAGATAACAGAAGGTGTGAAATGGATGTGCTGTTTTCACTTTATTTTCTTAATCCCTGGAGAGTATCCTGTCTACTCCACATGCAAATGTTGCATTGCCAGCTATTGGTCAAGGCATTCTAGTACTCAAGGGGTTGCAACTTTAATGTACCCGGAGCCACTGAATCTCTCTTAGTGTAAGCCACACCTCAAATGTTTACACGCAAAATGCCGAGGAAACTCAGCAAGTCAGCCAGCATTTATGGAGAGGAACAAACGGTTGATGTTTTGGGCAGAGACCTTCATTAGAACTGGGATCTTAGCAATCGTACCTTGAGTCAGAAGGTTGTAGATTCAATTCCTATTGCAGGATTTTGACCAAATCATCTGGACTGACTTTCCATGGCCTGTACTGAAACTGTATATTCAGTGAGATATCAATTAGGATCTCCTGTCCCTTTGGGTGGAAATAAAAGTTAACAGAACATTGCTTTGAAGAGAAGTGGTGAGCTAATTTGTCCTTCAAGTGTATTAAAAACTATCTATTTGTGAAATTCTGCTGTGGGCAATTTGACCTTTGTATGTCCAACCTAAGTGGCAGAACTCCAAAAGCAGGCTCAGGACACTTATAGATGCCCACAGGTTGTGACTGGTGATGTACAAATGCATCCTTCAATGAGCAGCTTTCTATCATACACAGTCTCTTAGAACAAATCAATTTTGGATCCAATTTACGAACTTGCCCTAACCTTTTGGACCAGCCTCACATTAGGGACGTACTGAAGTTATTAATGCACTTAAGAAAAGATGACACTACCATTGCTAACAAGAGAAGTCAAAGCCAATATAAAAGCCAAAGAGAGGGCATATAGTTGGGAAGTTAGAGGATTGGGAAGCTTTTAAAAACCAACAGAAGGCAACTAAAAAAAGTAATTCAAAAGGTAAAGATGGAATACGGTGGAGGCGGTAAAGATGGTGGTTGGTATCCATCTGCCTAGAGGGACAATGGGTGATGATCATCATCACAAGTCTAGGTGGAAGATATGGAATTCCTGAGATGCCCAGTTGTCAAGATCCCCCTCTTGGCCTCACTGGTGTAGTCCAAAGAAAAGCTTGTGAAGCAATGCATTTGGCACTAGTTTGGCTGCAGGAGCTGCCAGAAGGATGTTCACTGACGTCCAGCTGCCTTAAGGGCTGAACTCCAGATTTGCTGTCTGGGTTTACTCCTGCAGCCATTGTCCCTCCCGAGATTGCCCACAAAGCAGTGGGGCTATCTACTCATAGTTGGGGATCTGGTAGGCGGTAAGCATGAGTGCTATGTGTACAGGGCCAAACCTCCTCCCTGTCCTCTCGTTCACCCTGAGTCTGAAAGGAGTTCAGTTTCCGTGTGTCGCCAGCAAGGAGGCACTACGTGAAGCTTGCTGTAGGAGAGGCTCTGTACTGGCAGGAAGATACCTACACATTCACCTCTCCTTTTTGCAAGACTGTTAGCCAACGGTGGAAGCTCAATGTGAGAGCGCCAAGCACTACCCACTACACTACCACATAGATGCATCCCAACAACCATTTCAACATACAAAAGTAAGCTAGCCAATAATATTAAAGAGGATACCAAAAGTTTCTTCTGATACATAAAATGTAAAAGAGACGAGAGAGGATATCGGACTGCTGGAAAATAATGCTGGAGTGGTAGTAATGGGGGACAATGAAATGGCAGATGAAGTGAATAAGTATTTTGCATCAGTCTTCACAGTGGGAGACACTGGCGGATAGTGGAAGTTCCAAGTGTCAGTGGGCATGAAGTGTATGAGGTTACCATAACTACAGGGAAGCTTCTTGGGAAATTGAAAGGTCTGGAGGTAGATAGGTCACCTGGTCCAGATGCTGGACAGAGTTCTGAAAGAGGAGGCTGAAGAGATCGTGGAGGCATTAGTAACCCATAAGATATAGGAGCAGAAGTAGGCCATTCGGCCCATCAAGTCTTCTCTGCCATGTAATCATGGACTGATCCAATTCTTCCAGTTATCCCTACTCCCCTGCCTTCTCCCCATACCCTTTGATGCCCTGGCTAATCAAGAACCTATCTATCTCTGCCTTAAATACACCCAATGACTTGGCCTTCATAGCTGCTCGTGGCAACAAATTTCATAGATTTACCACCCTCTGACTTAAGTAGTTTCTCCGCATCTCTGTTCTAAATGGACGTCCTTCAATCCTGAAGTCATGCCCTCTTATCCTAGTCTCCCCTACCATGGGAAATAACTTTGCCATATCTAATCTGTTCAGGCCTTTTAACATTCAGAATGTTTCTATGAGATCCCCTCTCATTCTCCTGAACTCCAGAGAATATAGCCCAAGAGCTGCCAGATGTTCCTCATATGGTAACCCTTTCATTCCTGGAAGAATCTTTCAGGAATCACTTGTTTCTGGAATGGTTCTGGAAGACTGGAAAATTGCAAATGTCACTCTACTCTTGAAGAAGGGAGCGAGGCAGAAGAAAGAAAACTAGGCCAGTTAGTCAGTCCTCAGTGGATGGAAGTTATTGGAGCCGATTATTAATGATGAGGTCTCAGGGTTCTTGGAGGCACAAGATAAAGTAGGCCGCAGTCAACATGGTTGCCTCAAGGGATATCTTGCCTGACAAATTTGCTGGAATTCTTTGAAAAAATAACAAGCAGAATGGACAAGAAGAATCAGTTGATGTTGTGTACTTGGATTTTTGGAAGGCCTTTGACAAGGTGCCACACATGAGACTGCTTAACAAGCTATGAGCCCACGGTATTACAGTAAAGATTCTAGCATGGTAATGCAGTGGCTGATTGGTAAGAGGCAAAGAGTGGGAATAGAGGGAGTCTTTTCTGACTGGGTGCCGGTAACTAGTGGTGTTCCACAGGGTCTGTGTTGAGACCGATTCTTTTTACGTTATATCTCAATGATTTGGATGTTGGAATTGATGGCTTTGTTGCAAAGTTTGCAGACGATATGAAGGTAGGTGGAGGGGCGGGTAGTTTTGAGGAAGTAGAGTGGCTACAGAAGGACTTGGACAAATTAGGAGAATGGGCAAAGAAATGGCAGATTGAATACAGTGTCGGGAAGTATATGGTTATATACTTTGGTAGAAGAAATGAAAGGGTTGACTATTTTCTGAATGGAGAGAAAATTCAAAAACCTGAGGTGCAAGGGGACTTGGGAGTCAGTGTGTAGGATTCCCTAAAGGTTAATTTGCACGTTGAGTCTGTGGTGAGGAAGGCGAATGCAATGTTAGCTTTCATTTCAAGAGAACTAGAATATAAAAGCAAGGATGTAATGTTGAGACTATATAAAGCATTGGTGGGGTCTCACTTGGAGTATTGTGAGCAGCTTTGAGCTCCTTATCTCAGAAAGGATGTGCTGAAGCTGGAGAGGGTTCAAAGGAGGTTCACGAAAATGATTCCAGGATTGAATGGCCTCTCATATGAATAGCATTTGATGGCTCTGGGCCTGTATTCACTGGAATTCAGAAGAATGAGGGGTGACCTCATTGAAATGTATTGAATGGTGAAGGGTCTTGATAGAGTGAATGTGGAGGGGATGTTTCCTTTGGTAGGAGAGACTAAGACAAGAGAATACAGCCTCCGAATAGAGGGGTGTCCTTTTAGAACTGAGATGAGGAATTCTTTAGCCAGAGAGTGGCGAATGTATGCAGTTCTTTTCCACAGGCAGCTGTGGGGGCCAGGTCTTTATGTATATTTAAGGTGGAGGTTGATAGATTCTTGATTGTTCAGGGCATGAAGGGATATGGGGTGAATGCAGGGGATTGGGTTTGAGAGGAAAATTGGATTAGTCATGATGAAATGGCAGAACAGATAAGTTGGGCCAAATGGCCTAATTCTGCTCCTATATTTTATGGTCTTAATATCATTGGTATATGTTGTGAAATTTGTTAATTTTGTGGCAGCAGTACAATGAAGTACATGATAAATATAGAGAAAAAAATCTGAGATAACTTTATTGTATATATGTCAATTAAATAGTGACAGTAGCACAGAAAGGAAAGAAAAGAAATAAAAAAGTGGCGAGATATTTTTATGGGTTCAATGTCTGTTCAGAAATCAGATGGCAGATGGGAAGAAGCTGTTCCTGAATCGCTGATTCTGTGCCGTTAGGCTTTAGTACCTCCTTCCCAATGGTAGCAGCGAAGAGGGTATGTCCTGGGTGGTGGGGATCCTTAATGATGGACTCTACCTTCCTAAGACACCAGTCCTTGAAGATGTCTTGCATACTGTGGAGGCTGGTACCCATGATAGAACTGACCAACTTTACAAGTTTCTGTAACTTATTTTGAACTTGTGTAGTAGCCCCCCCCCCCCCCACCCCCCATGCCAGACGGTGACGCAGCCAGTTAGAATTCCCTCTACGGTACATTTGTAGAAGTTTTTGAGTGTTTTAGTTGACTAACCAAATCTCCTCAAACTCTTATTGAAATATAGCCTTTGTCTTGCCTTCTTTATAGCTGCATCCAGGTTAAGTCCTCAGAGATATCAACACTCAGAAACTTGAAATTGCTCACTCTCTCCACTTCTGATTCCTCTATGAGGATTGGTTTGTTTTCCTTTGTCTTCCCCTCCTGAAGTCCACAATTAGCTCTTTGGTCTTGCTGCCGTTCAGTGTGACATCAATTGGCTGGTATATCTGGCTCCTGTATACTCTTTTGTCACCATCTGTAATTCTGCCAACAATGGCTGTAAATTTATAAATGCTGTTTGAGCTGTGCGTAGCCACACAGTCATGGGTGTAGAGCAGTGGGCTAAGCACATATCCCTGTGGAGCATCAGTGTTAGTTGTCAAGGAGCTGAAGATGTTATTTCGAATCGACGCAGATTGTGGTCAGTGCTTTGAGTTTGTCTATTTTACAAGTTGAATTCCTTGTACTAAAATGATGCAATTAGCCTTTGTTTTCTTCCAACGATACTTATCCCTACACTACCAACTGGATTTAACCTTTTCTCCACTCGGTGACTGTACCTCCCCGTCTGAATATCTACTCTGAGCCCCATTCCTTTGTCAACTTGGGTTAAACCCTCCTCCAACTGCACCGGTGAACAGTAACTTGTAAACTGAGCTCTGACGAAGGGTCTCAGCCCAAAACATCATATTGGTATACAATTGACAGTTATCAATTTAACTGAATTCTTCAGTCTGTGCCTTGGACTGAAACAAAAATGATTTCGTAGTATTTCCCAGGTTGTCTGTTTTGTTTCCAGAAAAAAACTTGTCTCTCTTCTTAGTCCTGATATTTTTTTGGCATAATCAAGGATGCATACAAAGGGCCACACGGTGGCGTAGTGGTTAGCGCAATGCTATTACAGCTTGGGGCATTCGAATTCGAGTTCAATCCCAGCTTCCTCCGTAAGGAGTCTATATGTCTCCTGGTCTTAGCAAGTCCATTGGGCAGATTCTTCAGAGATTCTTGATTCGTCAGGGCATGAAGGGGCACAGGGAGAAGCCAGGAGATTGGGGCTGAGGGGGAATGGATCAGCCAAGATGAAATGGCGGAGCAGACTTGATGGCCTAATTCTATTTCTGTATTACGGTCTTCTATACTCCCCGTGGAATACATGTGTTTGTTTTCCCCCAGATCCTCTGGTTTCCTCCCAACAGTCCAAATACAGTGCCTACAAAAAGTATTCAGCCCCCTTGGAAATTTTCATGTCTTATTGCTTTACAGCATTGAATCACGGTGGATTTAATTTGGCTTTTTTTGACACAATCAACAGAAAAAGACTCATGTTAAAGTAAAATCAGATCTCTACAAAGTGATCTAAATTATTTGGAAATATAAAACACAAAATAACTGATTGCATAAGTCTTCACCCTCTTTAAGTCAGTATTTTAGCAGATGCACCTTTGGCAGCAATTACAGCCTTGAGTCTGTGTGAATAGGTCTCTATCAGCTTTGCACATCAGGACACTGCAATTTTTCCCTATTCTTGTTTGCTAAACGGTTAATGCTCTGTCAGGTTGCATGGGGATCGTGAGTGAGCAGCCCTTTTCAAATCCAGCCACAAATTTTCAATTGGATTGAGGTCTGGACTCTGACTTGGCCACTTCAGGACATTAACTTTGTTGTTTTAAAGCCATTCCTGTGTAGCTTTGGCTTTATGCTTGGGGTCATTGTCTTGCTGGAAAAGAAATGTTCTCCCAAGTCATAGTTCTCTTACAGACTAATCAGGTTTTCCTCCAGGATTTCCCTGTATTTTGCTGCATTCATTTTACCCTCTACATTCACAAGCCTTCCAGGGTCTGCTGCAGTGAAGCATCCCTACAGCATGATGCAGCCACCACTGTGCTTCACATTAAGGATGGTGTGGTTTTTGGTGATGTGCGGTGCTTGGCTTACACCAAACATAGCGCTTAGTCTGATGGCCAAAGAACTTCATTTTGGTTTCATCGGACTATAGAATTTTCTTCCAGCTGACTTAAGCTTAAGCTTCCAGCATACTCTAGCTGAGATTCTGTGTGAGTTTTTTCAACAGTGGCTTTCTCTTTGCCACTCTACCATAAAGCTGTGACTGGTGAAGCATCCGGGCAACAGTTGCATGTGCAGTCTTTCCTGTGGCAAGCACTGAAGCCTCTAACTCTTCCAGAGTTGTCATAAGTCTCTTGGTGGCTTCCCTCTCTAGTCCACTTCTTGTGCAGTCACTCAGTTTTTGAGGACAGCCTGCTCTAGACAGATTTACAGCTGTGCCATATTCTTTCCATTTCTTGATGATTGACTTAACTGTACTCCAAGGGATATCCAGTGAATTAGAAATTTTCTTGTATCCATCTCCTGACTCGTGTTTTTCAATAGCTTTTTTTGGGGAGTTGCTTGGAGCGTTCTTTTGTCTTCATGGTGTAGTTTTTGCCGGATACTGACTCACGAGCAGTTGGACCTTCCAGATAAAGTTGTATTTTTACTGCAGTCAATTGAAACACTTGACTGCATGCAGTGATTTCCATTTAATTAATTATGTGGCTTCTAAAACCAATTGGCTGCACCAGTGATGATTTGGTGTGTCATATTAAAGGGGGGGGGGAAATACTTATACAATAATTTTGTGTTTTAAAATTGTAATTAATTTAGATCACTTTGTAGAAATCTGTTTTCACTTTGACATGAAGGAGTCTTTTTCTGCTGATCAGTGTCAAACAAGCCAAATTAAATCACTTTAATCAATGCTGTAAAACAATAAGACATGAAAACTTCCAAAGAAGGTGAATACTTTTTATAGGCACTGTACATACCGGATAGGTTAATTGGTCATTCTAAATTGTACTGATTAGGTGAGGGTTAAATCAGCGGTTTCTGGGCAGTGTAGTTTGAACTACCAGAAGGTGCTACTCCACGCTGTATCTCTAATGAAATTAACAAAACCATGGTGCTTTTGGCATTTTAAAATTTTGTTTCTGATTTCCAGCATCTGCAATACTTTACTATTTTATCATTGGAAATACATTGATTTTTAAGTAATTCTGTATAACTGGTACTCTACCCAAATATCTATTTGTACAAGTTCTGTAACCAAATACTCAAAGCTTTTGTCTTGTGTATGGACTTGCATTGTTCATGCTTTTCATCAGGGCTCTGGGAAAATGAGTTTTTCTTTATTTAATCGTGGTCCCAGCCTGTAACAATTAAGTCTAATTTTTTTTGAAAAGAGATTTCCTTATACTGGCATTGCTTAGTTTTTCATGTATTACAGCTAGCCACCTTATTGTTGAGATTTTATTTGAGAGTTCAAGGTTATTTTCTGAAGCTGGGTAAGTAGAAAACCTGCATGTTAAATAGTTTTCCTGTACGGATAAAGTTGTACTTAATTTGTGTTGGTATGTTGACGGTGATGGACTTTATCGTATTAAATGTAAGTTGATTTGGTACCCGCTGTTTTTTCGTAAAGACAAATAATTTGCTCAATGTACTGTTAGCTTGGATAATTGTCAACTGATAAGCATAAAATTGGCAGAAAAGGCCTGTGACATCAAGTTTCCATTAAAATATACTATGTAATTCTTCTTTCTTTATTTTAAAGATTGACAATTTGCAGAGCTGGAAAATCAAGCAAACCCAGTCGCTGTTTTGAATTTCATATTGCCCACATTGAGAAGGGTGAGATGCCAAGAAATATTATCTAAAAACATTTTTATATGTTTATGTTTTTGAGGATTGTTTGAGTAAAGCAAATATTGCACGATTCTTGTTCACACTCAAGACTGAAGTAAAGATTGTGAGATTGAAGTAATAATTTGAAAGGACTTTAAAATAATATTCATTAGTCAACTATTTCTGTAAATGTAGTGACAAATACAAAGAAGTAACCAAAACTTCTCATGGGTCAAGGCTCCAGTGGTTAACAGATGTCTCAGTTGTTTTGCCAGCCAGTAGGAGTAAGTATGGGGATCCCTATATAAAAGGTCAAAATAGAAATGGATGCACAATAAAGATCTTCCATTGGGTAACTTTGTGCTTTTATATCTTCTCCTGTTCAGCATGCTCTCAAAGCCAAGTCAATGTTTCCTTTGTTTTGAGAAAGAAAACCAATGAATATGTAAATACTTTGGAGATTTCTGTAATTGCTCCAGTATGTGTTCCACTTGTTTGACCTCTTTTGGGGAGAGAGATGTGCTCAGTAAATGCACCGTTAAAATTGATGAATTGTAGTTTAAAAACTATGTTTTTTAATTGTGAGTACATGAGCGATGATGTATTTATGAGGCAGCTTTATAATGGGAAGTCTGGTAGGGTGGTTAATCTGCTCTTGGTTGCTTGTTCTTATCTCTATACTCTCATCAGGCCTACTGTCCATGAAGTGTGCCTGATAGTTTAAAATATTTTGTTTTAACAGTGTATCAATGGTAACCAAATCCTAGAAGGGGAATTCCTTCTCAACAACATAGGTCAAAGATCTCCTGTGACTACAGATACTCTAATCAATTTGGGGCTTTGGATTTATTTTCTGTCTGTAGAATTGATGTAAACAGAGTTTGTTTCTTTTTGCTTTTGGTAAATCTTCTGAATATGTACTTCTAAAGCACCATATCAAGTCTACAGTGACTGAAATTATCTCAGAAAAATACTCCTAGGTTGTAAAGGTATGAGCTGTAAATTGCTATAGAAGGATCTTTTTGACTTAGTCAAAAAGATAAGTTTTCTGTAGGTTTTTAAATGCAGAGACAATGGCATAGGGATTAATTTGCAGAGTGGAGGCAGGTGAAGATTAAAACAAAGAATGGAGTGAACTAGACACGCACACTCACATACGCACACTCACAGATGCACACGCATGTGCACACACAGTGCTGGAGGAACTCAGCAAGTCAGGCAGCATCTGTGGAAAGGAATAAAGAGTCAACATTTCGGGCCAAGACCCTTCATCAGAAGATGGTTTGAAACGTTCCTCTTCATAAATGGAGCAGAGATAGTTGTCTGAGATACACAAGAGAAATCATTGCATAGCCACAAACATTCCACCGATATCCCACCTCAAAGAGCCATCTAACCCTCTGTGAGGAACAACAGCTCTTAATCTGTCAGTGTATAAACCTGGTGCTCTGTTAGTAAATTGGGGAATTGAAGTAGAGCAAGTCTGAAACATAGATCAAGGGTTCACTATGTATCCACACACCAAAAATACTCTCAGTTTAAGATCAACAGCAGTGTATCATGGGGAGGTAAATATTGAGCTATTTGGAGTGGTGGTTCAGAACTTAGATTTTTCTTTTAAAGGCAAAGAGCAAGAAAATTCCATATTCTGAATCATTTGTATACAGTTGGCTAGGAAGAGCAGAGGGGAAGAGGGGATGGAAGTAGTGTTTCAGAGTCAAAGGGGCAGTAGTTTCAGCTGGAATGAATGTCTGACAAAGATTTCACAAACCTGGGAGTTTAAAGGTCTTGTTGTGGGAGTAATTTGTCTTTGTATGCTCAGTTACAGATGTGCAGTTGTTGTCTGTTGCTTGTATCTGCTTTTCCATATTTAAATTTATTGACTTGGGAGCCATTTGATTTGTTTACAGGTGTATAGGCAGTGTCTGAGGCACTGAATTTGACGAATTTCTATTTACGTTCCTTTGTTTTGTTGTGGATATAACCTGATTTCATTGTTCATTATGACAAGGCTGTTGTACACTTCTACCTTTTCCAAATTCTTACCTTGTAAAATGAATTTTATTCAAATTTATTAATTTTATTTTGGACTCCTAAAAATCTCTGGGCAGTTTGTAGCTGATTCACAATCAATGCATACCATTTCAACGAAGTCCCAGCATAGAAACTGGCCATTTACCCTAAGCAATTCATCTCTGCTTTTATCCTTCATTCAGCCACTTGACCAAATCTAACTACTCACTCCTTCCCTGCATTTCTTTTTCTTTCTCCTTCACCCCATCTAATTCCTTAACATTTCTTCTCGTTCACCTGATTGCCTTTATCCTTTCTCTCATCCCTTGCAACCTGTCATGTGAGTGCACCTTAGTTGGTTCTTTGTTCAGGGGGATGCTTGTACAGCTCCCTAATCAGATCCTTCAGAAGGTGTTCCCTTGGACCCTGTGGGAAGCTGGTACTGAAATTCCAGGAGCCCCAGCAGAGGTATTTAAAACATCTTTGGCCACAGGTGAGGTGCTGGAGGATTGGAGGATAGCCAATGTTGTTCCATTGTTTAAGGAAGTCTCTAAGAATAAGCCAGGAAATTATAGGCCAATGTGTAGGGCCTATCGGTAGTGGGAAAGTTATTGGAAGGTATTCCAAGGGACCAGATGTATAAACATTTAGATGGGCGTGGACTGATTAGAGATAGTCAACATGGCTTTGTGTGTGGCAAATCATGTCTAACCGATCTTGTGGAGTTTTTCGAAGATGTTACCAGGAAAGTTGATGAAGGCAAGACAAGGGATGTTGTCTACATGGACTTTAGCAAGGCCTTTGACAAGGTCCCCATGGCAGGTTGGTCAAGAAGGTGCAATTGCTTGACACTCAAGACATCGGCTTTGTGGGAGAAGGCTGTGTATTGAGTACAGGGAGTTGAGATGTTATGTTCAAATTGTATAAGTGGTTAGTGAGGCCTAATTTGGAGTGTGGTACCAGTTTTGGTCACCTACCTAAAGGATAGATGTAAATAAGATTGAAAGAGTGCAGAATATCTACAAGGATGTTGCCAGGACATGAAGAAAAGGTCGAATAGGTTAAGACTTTATTCCCTAGAATACAGAAGATTGAGGGGAGATTTGATAGTTATACAAAATTTTGAATGGTATAGATAGGGTAAATGCAAGCAGACTTTTTCTGCTAAAGTTGAGTGACACTATTAGTAGAGTCATCTGTTAAGGCTGAAAGATGAAATGTTGAAGGTGAGCATGAGGTGGAACCTCTTCACTCAGAGAGTGGTGAACGAGCTGCAGTGCAAGTGGTGGATTCTGGGTCAATTTCTTGACTTTTTTTCAGATAACTGGTGAAGAATGTAAAGGATTAATAGACAAATGAATGTCACGTCAGTGTTGACAGATAGTCAAGTGTAGTCATGCTTTCAGGTCGAACCATGTAATTTCATTAGTTCCATTTCCCTAATCATTTTCCTGAACTCTATTCTCTCTTACATAACAAGTCTCCATAGATTTTACCATTCACAATCACTTGGATTAATTTATGGCAGCCAATTTACCTGCCAACCTGCACATCTTTGGGATGTGTGAGGAAAGTGGAGCATCTTAGGGAAACCCCACGTGATTGTAGTGGGAACATGCAAACTCTGTATAGTTAGCACCAGAGGTCAAGATCAAATCCAAGTTACAGGAGCTGAGAGGCAACAGCACTGTTTGCTGTGTCACTGTGCTTTAAGTGCGGAGTAAGGAGCATTGGAAGGCTGGGAGATGCATGAGCTAATTATGAAGTCAAGCAGTAAAGATGCATGGAGTATGTGTTTTGGATGGCAGTGCACAACGCTTTACAGTACCAGTGACCCAGGATCAATTCATGCCGCTGACTGTAAGGAATTTGTACATTCTCCCTGATCATGTGGGTTTCCTCTGGGTGCTCCTGTTTCTTCTCACAGTCTAAAGACGTACCAGTTAGTAGTTTAGTCGGTCATTGTAAATTGTAAATTAGGCTAGGATTAAGTCAAGGGATTGCTTGGTGGCACGGCTTGAAGGCCTGAAAGGGCCAATTCCAAACTTTATCTCAATAAATAAAATAGAAATATCCTTTATTTTCTATGAGAATGGTTAATTTAAAAGTGAGTTATGCATAGGTCTTCTGTTCTGAGATAAGCACATGATAAGAAATAGAAGCAGAAGGCTATTTGGCCAAATGCATGCACCCCATTCAGCGAGATCATTGCTGATTTTTCACTTCAAATACTATTTTACTCTTTTTGGTTTATTTGGGGTTCTTTATTTTGTTTATTCTTTCCTTTTCCTTTCTGTATTAGCTTAAATGTTCATTACTGTTCTAGTCATACTCCCAGTGAGAATAATCATTGCCCCCTTGAATAGCACACATCTGTTTGTATGATTTGGCCTCTCTCTCCCAGTGATGATGTTAGTCTTTCAGGAATCTGAACTCTTGCCATCAGCACTGTTTATCCTCATGATGCCCTCTGTGGTAATATTGAGATGAATAAACTCTGGCTCTAAATTCTACTCGCTCCTCTTTATACGAAATCGCAACACAGAAGTCACGCCTTAGCTTTGGAGAAGAGCTATTGAATCAGTACTCTACTGCCGTCCCAATGACCTGCACAGGTTTTTTGTTTGCACATGTATATCCAATTTCTGTTTGTTTTTCTGGGTGATGTTACATGATCTAACATGCATGCTATGCTTTTTTTGTAAAGAAATTTAAAGAGAAAATGCTGGAAAGACTCAGCTGGTTAGGCAATGCGAAGGAACACAATGAACTTTATAGATTAAAGACTTTTGGTCAGACCTGTTCCGACATGGTATCTTTGATCTGAAATATTAAAGTTTTCCTGCTTCATTAAAGCTGCCTGACCTGTTGAGCGTTTCTTGCATTTCCTGCTATCATTTCTCACTTCCAATATATGGAGTTCTTTAAGATATATATATTTATTTCAAAGTTCCCTCATCTCTGATCTGCTCCTTTGCCAATTATTTTACTTTAGTGTCCTTTCATTATCAACGGTGCTGTTAGTAGAAATGATTTCCTCCTCTTTACTGTGTCAAAACCTCTCATGATAATGTGTACCTCTACCAGATTGTCTCTTAATCTTCTCCGTACAACCCCATTTTGTCCGGTCTGTCTTTTGACAATAAGTGAAACCTCCTGATCTTCATTCCATTCTGGAAAGTCTCCTTTGTCTCTTTTCATGGGTCATTATATTCTTGATGAAGCCATTGTGAGTGCTGAAGGACTGCAGTTGGAGTGGATAGATCCTTGCATGGGACTGTCTTTTTGTACAAGGGAGGATCGAATTGAGGTTTATAAAATCATGAGGTCCAAACAGTGTGAAGGAAAGGACTTAATATCTCTTATAGTAGCAGAGAGGTCATTAATTAGGGGGCATGGTGGTGGTGGAAAGGAGTTGACAAAAATATTTTTCACCGAAGTTTAGTGAACATGTGGATCTCACTGGTTTAAAAAGGGAATAGACATTGAAACCCTCAGCATTTTTAACTTGTAAGTGGATATGTACCTGCAGGACATAACCTAAAGATTTGTGAATGATGCTCGGATGTGTGCACCATCCCAGATTCAGTTATTATTTTAATTTAGCTTCATGATGACCTTGCTCTTGTATTTTTTGGTATTTTATTTACAAAGACAAGGATTCCAAATGCTGCTTTGAAAGCATTATCAGGTAGTCTTACCACCTGCAAAGTTTCAGCATAGCTTTGGCACGTCTCTCAAGGTCAGAAAGCAATTATAGGGGACTTTGACACGGATGTAATGTGAAATGAGGTTGGCCATAAATTATTCAATTTACCCACAGACAATTTAGAGAAATCTTTGCCAGACTTCTTTGTGCATATGATTTAATTATTTCTAAATTATTGATTTGGAAGACATTAAATAAATAATAATAATGTAGGTCATGTCCGGAATTTTTCTGGGTAGCGAATGACTTCCTCCCACGCCATTCTGACGTATTGGGAATTCGCGTACGAGGCAAGTTACAGCAGTGGTTTGCCATTGCCGTCTGCCGGGTGAGTTCTGTTTTCAAAGAGATCACCGGCTGTTAACCCCCACGGATGGAAAGCGTGCCGGGGGGAGTCGGCTGGATTTGAACTTCGGAATCTCCGCCCCACAGTCCAGCGCTGATGCCACTATGCCACCAGCTGGAAGACATTGACACTGTGCAATCAGATCACTGTATTTTGCCAATATGTTGTTGGAGCAGTTTTTTTTGATTGTTGTTTAAAATAAAGTGTAGTATAAAAGCAATTGCGAAATAGTGCATTGCATCAAATTAACTTTGAACGTGTATTTATATGTACATCATGCATGCACTTTGGAACTTCACAAGATTATATTATTTATTATACAGCACTTCATAATATTCCAATGCTAATATTTTTGACTATGCACGGAGAATTCAGTCTCAGTGACATGGACAGGCCCTAATACTCGAACACAAAAAGGAATATATTTCAAGTTTTTACATCACTGAGTACATTTTAATTCTGAACATTAAACCCCAAGGTACATAGACTTGCACAGAAGGCATCTCAAAGCTCTGGAGAAAAGCCAACAAGTTCACTCTCACTTCTACAAAATCTTCCAAATCCACTGGCAGAAGAAGTGAACCAACTTCAATGTCCTCTCACAGGTCAACATTGCTAGCACCGAGGTCCGTTTCTAGTACTTAGTCAGTTCCTTTGGGCAAGCCAAATTGATCCAATCCTTTAAACATGCAAAGCAGACAGAAGTTGCAAGGACATTTTCAAAGCTGCTTTGAAGAAGGGTAACTCCCTGCCAGCCTGAGGGAAACCCTGGCCCAGGACCTCCTGCACCGGGGAAGGAGCATTTGGAATGCCGCTGAATGCCTTGTCCAATTGTCAGGAGCGCGCAGCGGCTTAGCAAAAGTGGTGGAAAGAGTACATTGGCATCCACCTGCCCTGCCAAGCACTTTGTGCCTCATCTGTGCCTGTGTCTGAGTCTGCAGATTCTGCACTGGCCATATCAGACATCCAAGGATTGGAGTGGAAGCAAATTTATCCTCAATCTTGAGGGACTGGCTACAAAGGAGGACTGTTCTGTTAGTAAGTGGCCTGATCATTCCAGTCAGCAGCTCTGAAGTGTCCCCCCTCTAATTTGCAGTACACCTGTAAGCAAAATTAAATGCCAGCAATTTGTTTCCATCTCCTTCAGCGGAGAGAGAGCATCAGACATCAAGCGTATGGCTTGAGCCAAATTGCTAAAGGTTTAAAGAAACATCCATGTATCCAGGAGGCTTGCTGGTCTAATTTACCCTGTGGTTCTTTGCTATACCTATCATACTAAAGCCAATGTGCAGAAAGGATCTTGTGTGAAAAGACTATCACTTTTATTAATACACCCAAAATGATGAAGGGCCTCATCCTGAAACGTCTTTTCCGTAGACGCTGCCTGACCTGCTGAGTTCCTCCAGCATTGTGTGTGTACTGTATAACTTTGACTTTCAACATTTGCAGATTTTTTCTTGTTTGTGATATCCCTGCTATTCTTGGCTCCTCATGCTTGGCCCAGTTATGCTACAAGTTCTATTCGTACATGATCCTGGGGGGTCATGAATCAAAACACTATTGCGTTCCTCAGGGTGGGATTTCATTGCCAGACTACTGAAGGATACTTGCAGTACTCTCTGTACAGATTCTCCCACTTAGTTGTTGTGTGCCACAAGCTGTAAACCATCTTGCTGTAATGAGAGCAGAGTACAATATTTGGAGAGCAAAGGGGGTAGGTAGTAGGTGTCAATGAGGAGAGGATTTCTTAAATGCATAGTCAGGGTGCAAACACGATTTGTATGAGAATGCTCTTCCACTGGCTCGAGCATACACAGAGGGCAGTTCCTGTCAGATTGCCACCATTTGGAAGTCTCATTTTCCCCCTTTCATTACAAGTTTCTCAAAAAGCAACATGCTGACAAGAAAATGAGCAGCCAGGCACCTGCTATGGCTGCAAGACCATGTTGGGAGTTGTAAATGTTACAGCGTTGGGACTCAGCGTTCACAGTAAAGTTCATGAGAGAAGTTCTTATTTGCTTCAGCGGCACTGAATCCTCTCTGCTTGCATTTATGATTGAGTAAAAATACAACTTTATTATCTGACTAGCATTTTATTACAGCATCACTTGTAGTAACTTGGCAAGAATCACCTCTATTTCAACTTGGATGGAGTTATTGCTGTCCAGACCACTGTTTTTAAACTTCCTCCCCATCAGAAAGAAAAGCTTTAACATGTACCACCTAGGAAGACACAGATTGTTCTCATTTGGATAATTATTACATTTTAAAGAGAATTCCAAGTCTCTGATTATGCTCATTTAGCAATATATTTTCCCTTTAATGTGTGTTAATTAATTTAAGGAGCCAATATTTCCTTAAGCCCAGTGGAACCATTTCTACCAACAAGAGAAGGGGCAAAGGTGAGTTACTGGCGCCTTAATACCAGTTGCTTCAGGCAGATAGGACTCATCATCTGTAATTGGCAGCTCATCTCAGAAAAGGAAAGTTCCGATCTCAAAGCTCTGCTACCTTGTGGCTATACGCACTCATGGGGAAGGCTTCAGGAGTAAACCCTGAGGGGGGGAAAAATCCAGAGCTGGGGTCTCTAATGCAGTCCTACGTTGAGCTCAACGCTGATGGCAACTCCTGCGACACCAGTGGTGCCAGACTGTATTGGTCTCTGCTGTTTCTTTGGATTTATCACCTGCGTAGAGAGGAGAAGCCTGCTGCATGGGCATCAGCTTGCCTTCTATATTGGACTGCCCTTGTTTGCATACCAGCTTGTGTATCATTAGACATCTATTCGTGGTCAACCTCGACCAATAGGGGGCCTCGTATTACATTTGGAGTTTTCCCACAGCAGTGCTCAGCACCTCAAACCCTACAGTGGATTAGGAAGGCAGCACCTCAGCACCACTGGTGCTGACGCCTCCAGTACGGTGAGCACCCATGAGAAGATAAATGAGAAAAGCGAGAGGAAAACATTTCCTAGTTGCCATCCTTCTGTCAATGATTATTTTGGTGTCCTTCACTATACAAATCAGAATCACACTGGTTGATATCCTAAGTATTATGTACATACATTCAATGGCACAATTGTTAATTCATCACTTTATGCATTCCCTTAGTGCCTGTAGTACTATTACATGGCTCCTTCCCTCATACCTGATTGCTCCCTTGGAGTAGATGAGGACGTGGATGACTGTATGGGGTGATTACAAGGAAGTGACAAAATAAACTGATGAAGGTAGAGTGGTGGATGTAAAGTATATGAATTTTAGTAAGGCTTTTGACAAGATTCCCCATTGTAGGCACATCCAGAAAGTCATGATGCATGGGATCCATGGAAAATTGGTCATGGGGATTCAGAATTGGCTTGCCCACACAGGACAGCGGGTGGTGGTAGATGGAGCAGATTCTGCATGGAGGTTGGTGACTAGTGGTGTTCTGCAGGAATCTTTGTGCTGTTTAGAAATGACTTGGCTGAGGAAGGGAGAGTTGGGTTGGTAAGTTTGCAGATGACATGAACATGGGAGGTGTTATTAATCATGTAGAAGGCTGTCATAGGTTTTAATGAGATATAGACAGGATTCAAAGTTGGGCAGAGAAATGGCAGATTGTTCAGTGTTAAGTAATACACTTTCAAAGATCGAACGAAGACGGAGCACAGGATTAATGGCAAAATTCTTAGCAGTGTGGAGGGAGAGAGGGATCTTGAGGTCCAGATCCATAGATCCCTCAAATTTGCTGCACAAATTGATAGGGTTGTTAAGAAGGTGTATGGTGAGCTGACCTTCATTTGTCGGGACATTGAATCTTCGAGATGTAAGGTAATGTTGCAGCCTTATAAAAACATGGTTTGACCACACTTGGAGTAATACACACAAAATGCTGGAGCAACTCAGCAGGCCAGGCAGCACCTATGGAAAAGAGTAAGCAGTTAACGTTTAGGGCTGAGACCCTTCATCAGGACTGGGAAAAAAGAGGTAAGAAGTCAGACTAAGGAGGAGGGGGAGGAGGAGGAAGAAGTACAAGGTAGTAGATAATGAGTGAAACTGGGAGGGGTGAAATAAAGAGCTGGGAATTCTATTGGTGAAAGAGATGAAGGGCTGGAGTAGGAGTAATCTGATGGGAGAGGACAGAAAGCCATGGAAGAAAGGGAAGGGGAAGGAGCACCAGAAGAAGGTGATGGGCAGGTAAGAAGATAAGATGAGAGAGGGGAATGGTGGAGGGGAGTACTTAACAGAAATTTGAGAAATCGAGGTCTTGCCCTCAGGTTTGAGGCTACACAGATGGAATATAAGGTGTTGCTCCTCCATCCTGAGTGTGGCCTTATCACAGAAGTAAAGAAGGCCATGGACTGATGTCGGAAACTTAGAGTATTGTGTTCGGTTCTGGTCATCTCATTATAGGAAAGATGTGGAAGCTATAGAGAAGGCGCAAGGGAGATTTACCTGGATTAGAAGTTTAGGGGAGATATCATATGTTAGGGAAGAGGTTACAGAGAGAATGGTAGGTGCCTGGAATGCACTGCTGGGGGTGGTGGTTGAGACTGATACATTAGAGACATTTATATGTTGGTGCAATATTGTGGGTCCAACTATGTTTAATGAACAGCTCTGCGCTTGGATGACTTGACTTTGAACTGCATATACCTGAAACAGGATTTCCAGTATCTATTGCAGCTTGTTTTGCACTTACATTTGTCAGACAAGTGTATGTTCAAAATATGCCAGGTGAAGGTGCTCAAATGAGTTCTCCAGAGTAGACCTGGTGTGTGGCCTCACCTTACAGAAGCAAGTTGAAGAGCTTTGTTTTTACCAGTTTGGCTGGTGTACACCCATGTCTGGCGACTGAGCTTGTGCATCTCCTCCCTCTTCAACCGCTGTTCAAGAAGTGTCAGTGTCTGACCAGGTCAGTCAAGTGTTAGATATGGTCATTTCTATTTTCTGCAGGTTCACCAGTGGTCAATTGTGATCTCCTTACCCTGTGAAATAACCAAATGACAAATGTAAGGTCACAGTGAGGGGAGTGGCAGTGAGGATACAGTGAGGGGAGTGGCGGTGAGGAGGTGAGGTTACAGGGAGGGGAGTGGCGGTGAGGAGGTGAGGTTACAGTGAGGGGAGAGACAGTGAGGAGGTAGGGTTACAGGGAGGGGAGTGGCGGTGAGGAGGTGGGGTTGCAGTGAAGAGAGGCTGTGAGGAGGTAAGGTTACAGTGAGGAGAGAGGCTGTGAGGAGGTGAGGTCACAGGGAGGGGAGAGGAGGTGACGTTACAGTGAGGGGAGTGGTAGTGAGGAGGTAAGGTTACAGGGAGGGGAGAGGAGATGAGGTGAGGTTACAGGGAGGGGAGAGGAGATGAGGTGAGGTTACAGGGAGGGGAGAGGAGATGAGAAGGTGGGGTTACAGGGAGGGGAGAGGAGATGAGGTGAGGTTACAGGGAGGGGAGAGGAGAGGAGGAGGTGGGGGTTACAGTGAGGGGAGAGGAGATGAGAAGGTGAGGTTACAGTGAGGGGAGTGGCAGTGAGGAGGTGAGGTTACTGAGGGGAGAGGAGATGAGGAGGTTACAGTGAAGAGTGGCAGTGAGGAGGTGAGGTTACAGTGAGGGGAGTGGTGAGGAGGTGAGGTTACAGTGAGGGGAATGGTGAGGAGGTGAGGTTACAGTGAGGGGAGTGGTGGTGAGGAGGTGAGGTTAGTGGTGGTGAGGTGGGGGTTACAGTGGAGAGGAGATGAGGTGAGGTTACAGTGAGGGGAGTGGCAGTGAGGAGGTGAGGTTACTGAGGGGAGAGAAGGTGAAGTTACAGGGAGGGGAGAGGCGGTGAGGAGGTAGGGTCACGGAGGGGAGTGGTGGTGAGGAGGTGAGGTTACAGTGAGGGGAGAGGAGGTGAGGTTACAGTGAGGGGAGTGGCGGTGAGGAGGTGAGGTTACAGGGAGGGGAGAGGCGGTGAGGAGGTAGGGTCACAGGGAGGGGAGTGGCGGTGAGGAGGTGAGGTTGGCCGAGGGGAGAGGCAGCAAGCTGACAAGGAAAGGGCATGGTGAGTGGAGGGAGTAGGTCAGGAAGAGTACCTGTGAACTGACTGACAGTGTAGATTGGGTGATATCAAGGGAGGTAGGAAGGAGGACACTGCAAGGCTAAAATTACAGTTCAGTTGGATATTATGGAAAATCTATCACATAAGTTCTGCACTATAATGAATGTGACCACAGTGAGTGACTCTTGCATGGGATGTCTGTATTTTCAAAGCTCAGGGACCACCCTGTTTCGACAGATACCTGAAAAAAATTTCTGCCTGTTACGACAGCAGAGGGCAGAGTTGCATGGCATTGTAACATTATTTAAGCAGTTTTAAAAAATTTCTATGATGTTTGGTAAATTCGTTTTTATTTTTGTGAAGTGCGACAGCTTACGTTTGTTTTAGGGCAATAATCTCAGTTGTGTATGAAGAAAAATAGTGACGTGGAGTTTTGAAATGTTGCACAGTAGTAAGGTGTGGATATTTTTAAAAAGTTGAAATATACTTTATGTATGTAGAGGTTGTAAGCCGAAGATGAAATTTTCATGTTTTGCATCATTAAGTTGCGGTGCTTGCCAATAAAATGAGCTCATGTGAGCAAATATGTGAAACATAGTCTTCAAGATGGAAAATTCCAGTTTATGGAGTAGTTGTTCATCTCTGTGCGCTCGACAACTTTTGTGTGGTCAGTATATTGTAAATGGTGACTCATTTCTTTAGAAATGTTAGTTCCAGTGTGATGGCAACATTTTTAGTTTTTCGAGCAATAAAGTACAGTTAAACTGAATTTTGCTCACAAAGTAAAATAATAATGTTTATAATCTTGTATTTAATAGTACAGGATTTAAATTGGGAAGTCATATTTGTTCCTTTCAAAATCCTGTAAATACTTCCTTTATATTTTCATGTCTTCCTTTTGGAACTAGTTTCAAATTTTTTAACATCAATTGTCTCTCGTGCATGGCTCCTAATCAACTTAGTCTTTTGTGGCTTCCCAAACATTCCTCTCATAAAAGACCTTTCCTAGCATTCTATCTACTCCAAACACTTGTTTGAGATACTGGTTGCTGTGGTTTAAATATCACATTGTTGCTAAATGTTGTACGGCTTCCTGAATTTTGAAGTTAACTTTTCACTGTGTTAATTTAATTCTGTTTAGAATACAAACTATTTATTCACTTATTTGAGTAGGATATTGAAACCATTTGTGATCTCAATTCAACTTGTGATATTAAAGGAACACTTCATATAAGGTCACAACCGTAAGGTATAGGAGCAGAATTAGGTGGTCCGGCCTGTCGAGTTTACTCCAGCATTCAATCATGACCTATTTATTTTCCCTTCTAACACCATTCTCCTGCCTTCTCCCTGTAACCTTTAACACCATTACTAATAAAGAATCTATCAACCTCCACTTTTGAATATATCCAATGACTTGGCCTCCACAGCCGTCTGTGGGAATTAATTCCGTAGATTCATTACCCGCTAGCTAAAGAAATTCATCCTCATGTCTGTTCTAAAGGGACATCCTTCTATTCTGAGACTGTGCCCTCTGGTCTTAGACTCTCCTACCATTTGAAGCCTCCTCTCCACAGCCACTCTATTTAGGACTTTAGATATTCAGTAGGGTTCAATGAGATTCTGCCTCCCCCCCCCATTCTTCTAAATTCCAGTGAGAACAGGCTCTGAGCCGTCAAAAGCTCCTCAAATGTTAACTCCTTCATTCCTGGGATCATTCTCACAAGCTTAATTTGGATCCTTTCCAATGCCAGCACATCTTTTAGACATGGGGCCCACAACTGCTGGTAGTAATCCAAATGTTCTCTGACCAACACCTTATAAATTTGCAGGATTATATCCTTGCTCTTATATTATAGTCCTCTCGAAATCAACGCTAATGTTGCAGTTTGGCTTCCTTACCACTGACTCAACCTGCAAATTAAACTTTTGGGAATCCTGCACGAGGACTCCCAAATCCCTTTGCACCTCTGAATTTTGAATTTTCCCCCATTTAGAAAATATTCTACGCCGTTATTCCTTCTACCAAAGTATGCATGTCCATCCATTTCTCTATACCATATTCCATCTATCATTACTTTGCCTACTCTCCTAATTTGTGCAAGTCCTTGTGCAGAGTCTCTGCTTCTTCAACACAACCTGCCCCTCCATCTATCTTCATATCATCAATTCTGTCAACCAGGTCATTGCCTTTTAATGTGAAAAGTTGCAAAGCCAAAACTGACCCCTCTGGAACATCACTAGGCACTAGCAGCCAACCAGAAAAGGCCCTCTTAATCTTACTTTAGCATTTTGTCAGTAAGCCAATTTTCTGTCCATACTAATAGCTTGCCTGTGATATCATGGGCTCTTGTCTTGTTTAGTGGCTTCATGTGTGACATCTCGTCAAAGGTCTTCTGAAAATCCAAGTAAACAACATCCACGGATTCTCCTTTATCCATCCTGCTTGTTGTTTTCTCATAGAATTCCAGCAGATTTGTCAGGCAAGATTTCTCCTGAAGGAAACCATGCTGACTTTGGCATATTTTATCCAAGTACCCCAAAACCTCATCCTTAATAATAGACTATGACATCTTGCCAACCACTGAAGTCAGGCTAACTGGCTTGTAATTTCCTGTCATTTGCTTCCTTTCTGAAAGAGTATGACATTCGCGATTTTCTAGTCCTCTGGAATCATTCCAAAATCAAGTAACTCTTGACAGATCACTACTAGTGCCTCCACAATGATGTGGGACAGTAGAAAAAAAGAAATTATAATGGAAATTAAAGCAAATCTATTATTAGCACTTTGAGGGCAGATGGCAACAAGTATTATGCAATGTCCAATCTACTGTGTGGATTGATGCAGCAGAGTAAGTCATTATGCTTTATCAATCTAGGACCTATACCATCTTAACTATCAAAAAATTCTGGGTGGAAATTACAGTTCAGCTGTACTTACATATAAAAATGTGAAATGATTCTGCATCTGACTAAATAGTATCCAGGTTGATGATATAAAATAGAACAGGCTATATGTTATCATCAGCATATAACCTGCAGCACCAGGGGTCCCATAACAACATACTTGACCACTGCTATACTACGATTAGGAATACTTGTGGTTCCGTGCCTACACCGCATTTTGGGAAACCTGATCACTTGGCTGTCCTTCTCACCTGCATATAGGCAGAGGCTAAAGAGCAAGGCTCCAGTGATTAAGATGGCAAAGAGATGGTCACCGGAGGTAGAGGAGTGGACTGGGCCATGTTCAAGGACTCATCAGAGGATCTGAACCAATACACATTAGTTGTTATGGACTTTATAAAAACAGTCGTAGACAAGTGTGTCCCCTCAAAATCATTTAAAGACTTCCCCAACCAGAAGCTCTGGATGAGCCATGAGATCCACAGTCTTTTGAGAGCCAGGTCAGTGGCATTCAGGTCTGGTGACCAAGTAAGATAAAAGAGGTCCAGATACTGTATCTGGAAGGACATCTCATGGGCAAGGTAGCAATTCCGGACTAAGCGTAAATCAGTGAAGGTTACTCCACAGTTGTGGAAGGGCCTGAATGCTGTTACCAAAGTAAAGCCAAGTGACGTAGGTAAAACAAGGCTACGCTCCTAGATAAGCATAATGCCTTTTATGCTCGCTTTGACCGTCAAAACATGGAGGAACGGTCATGAACTCCCACAGCCCCTGATGACTCTGTGATTTCATTCTCTGAGGCCAATATACGAGCAACCTTGAAGGAGGCGAACCCACGGAAAGCATCCAGCCCAGATGGCATACCTGGTAGAGTGCTAAAGACCTGTGCTGATCAACCGGCTGGAGTGTTCATTGATATCTTTAACCTCTTACCTTGGCAGTTTAGGGTGCACACCTGCTGCAAGCAGGCTTCAATTATACCAGTGCTGAAGAAGGATGTGATAAACTGCCTCAGTAGCTATTGTCCAGTAGCACTTGCACCCTCAGTCATGAAGTGCTTTGAGAGGTTGGTGATGAAATGTATCAACACCTGCCTGAGAAGCAACTTGGATCTGTTTCAATTTGCCTACCGTCACAGCAGGTCCACAGCACATGCCGTTTCATTGGCTCTTCACTCAACCCCGGAACATCTGGATGGCTAAAAAGGCATACATTAGAATGCACTTGGTCAACAATAGCTTTAAGACCCTAGCCTGAATACCTCCTTGTACAATTGGACACTCAAATTCCTCACTTGCAGATCCCAGTTATTTTGGATTGGTAACAACATCTCCATAATCTTCATCAGCACAGGTCACCAAAATTCTGTGTGCTTAGCCCCTGCTGTACTCGCTTTATACTTATGATTATTAGGTTAAGCACAACTCCAAGGCCATATTTGAGTTTGCTGACGACACCACTGTTGTTCCTCGAATCAAAGGTGACAATGAATCAGCACATAGGTGAAAGATTGAGAATCTGGCTGAGTGATGTCACAACAACAACTGCTTACTCTATGTCAGCAGGACCAAGGTGCTGATTATTGACTTCAGGAGGAGAAAACAGGAAGTCCGTGTTCCAGTCATCATTGGAGGATCAGAAGTGGAGAGGGTCAGCCACTTTAAATTCCTCGGTGTAAACATTTCAGAGGATCTGGTTCCAGTATGTAAGTGCTTAGAAGTTTGCAAAGATTCAGCATGACCTCTAAAACTTTGACAAACTTCTGCAATTGTGTGGTGGAAAGTATATTGATTGGCTGCATCATAGTCTGGTATAGGAACACCAAGGCTCTTGAACAGGGTTTTCCTTTTTGTAAGAAAATCCTAATGAAAGTAGTGGATATAGTCCAGACCATCATGGGTAAAGCCCTTCCCACCATTGAACACATCTTAGGATGTGTTAGGAAGGTTCAATCGTTAGGTATTAATATCGAAGTGGTAAAATGGATTCAGCAGTGGCTAGATGGGAGACACCAGAGAGTAGTGGTAGATAGCTGTTTGTCAGATTGAAGGCCGGTGACTAGTGGTGTGCCTCAGGGATCTGTACTGGGTCCAATGTTGTTTGTCATATACATTAATGATCTGGATGATGGAGTGGTAAATTGGATGAGTAAGTATGCAGATGATACTAAGATAAGTGGAGTTGTGGATAATGAAGTAGGTTTTCAAAGCTTGCAGAGAGATTTAGACCATTTAGAAGAGTGGGCTGAAAGATGGCAGATGGAGTTTAATGCTGATAAATGTGAGGTGCTACATTTTGGTGGGACTAATCAAAATAGGGCATACATGGTAAATGGTAGGGCATTGAAGAATGCAATAGAACAGAGGGATCTAGGAATAATGGTGCATAGTTCCCTGAAGGTGGAATCTCATGTGGATAGGGTGGTGAAGAAAGCTTTTGCTATGCTGGCCTTTATAAATCAGAGCATTGAGTATAGGAGTCAGGATGTAATGTTGAAATTTTACAAGGCATTGGTGAGGCCAGATTTGGAGTATTGTGTACAGTTTTGGTCACCGAATTATCGGAAAGATGTCAACAAAATAGAGAGAGTACAGAGAAGATTGACTAGAATGTTACCCTGAGTTTCATCACCTAAGTTACAAATGGAAGGTTGAACAAGTCGGGTCTGTATTCTTTGGAACGTAGAAGGTTGAGGGGGGACTTGATAGAGGTATTTAAAATGACGAAGGGGATTGATAGAATTGACATGGATAGGCTTTTTCCATTGAGATTGGGGGAGATTCAAACAAGAGGACATGAGTTGAGAGTTAAAGGGCAAAAGTTTAGGGGTAACATGAGAGGGAACGTCTTTACTCAGAGAGTGGTAGCTGTGTGGAATGAGCTTCCAGCAGAAGTGGTTGAGGCAGGTTCGATGTTGTCGTTTGAAGTTAAATTGGACAGCTATATGGACAGGAAAGGAATGAAGAGTTATGGGCTGAGTGCAGGTCAGTGGGACGAGGTGAGAGTAAGAGTTCAGCACGGACCAGAAGGGCTGAGATGGCCTGTTTCTGTGCTGTAATTGTTATATGGTTGTATCTATATGGAGTGTTGTTCTAGGAAAGTAGCATCCATCATCAAGAACCCCTTCCAACAAGGCCATGCTCCCTTTCACTACTGCCATCAGGAAGAAGGTACAAGAGCCTCAGGACTCACACCACTGGGTTAAGGAACAGTTATTACCCCGCAATCATCAGGCTCTTGAACTAAAGGAGATAACTTCACTCAACTTCACTTGCCCCATCACTGAACTGTTCCCAAAACCTAAGGACTCAGTTTCAAGGACTCTTCATTTCATGTTCTCAATATTCATTGCTTATTTATTTATTATTATTATTCTCTTGTATTTGCGTAGTTGTCTTCTGCACATAGGTTATTTGCCCTCTTGGGTGCGGTCCTTTGCCTTTATTGTGTTTTTTGATTTGCTGTGTATACCCACAAGAAAATGAATCTCAGGGTTGTATAGGGTGACATATATGTACTTTGCACTTTGAAAAATACATAAAGAAAATTATGTTAATAGTTCGTAACACAACTCGGGTCTGGTTTCCTAAATGAACTCTTCTACTGACTGTCCCAAATTTCTGATCTGTTATTAGACTGGAGTAGAGAAAAATCATCAACCTCAGAACCTGCTCTTCTGGTCACACCTGGCAATGCCTGTCACCAGAGTAGCTTCTCCATTTCTATGGCCCAGAGAAACTGGGGGGAAACCCATGACGAGACGGTTAGAGATCCTTGCTGGATTCGTGACCCTTTCATAACTGCTGTTAGCTTTCTGCTTTTGTCAGCCCTTAAAAGCTCTGGTCTCAAAGGTCAGTTGGAAATAAATAAAGAAGCATGAGTATACAGTATACAGGCTGTTATTAAAGATCCAGGGATTGAAGTGATTGATTATTTGTTGCATATCCAATCAGTTAGGTAATAAACTTTAAATGCAATAATTGAAGTCTGAGTTCACTATTAGTTAAAAAGAGGCCACAAGCGAAATGTACAGATGATTTGATGTGGACCTGGACATGTACGTGAACTGCTGTACAAATTCTTTGCACTTCCTCGAATTCCTTCAAGCCAGACACTTACCTGGGGCTTGTTCACTATGGGTGAAAAAACTTATGATGATATGATCCACACATTAAAAAATAAGCTGCATGACTTAACTTCAAACACAATGCTTGCTTTAAATTTGTACAGTCTTCAGGAGAATTCCAGTCAATATTAGTGACTGGAATATTTCTTTAAGGAAAGTATTTATTCCATAGACCATAAGACATTGGAGAAGAATTAAGCCAATTGGCCCATTGAGTCTGTTCCACCATTCCATCGTGGCTGATTTATTATCCCTCTGAACTTCATTCTCCTGCTTCATATTGTAACCTTTGACCCCCCCCCCCAAAAATAATTAAGAACCGATCAACCTCTGCTTTCGATATACCCAGTGACTTGGCTTCCACAGGTGTCAAACAAACGCAATGAATTCCACAGATTCCCTACCCTTGGATTAAAGAAATTCCTCCTCATGTCTGTTCTGAATGGACGTCCCTCCAGTCTAAGTCTGTGCCCTTTGGTCCTGGACTCTCCCACGCTTGGAAACATCCTCTCTTCACCCACTCTGCCCAGACCTTGTAATATTCGGTAGGTTGCAATGAGAGTCTTTCTCACCGCCCCCCCCCCCCATTCTTCTAAACTCCAGTGAGTACAGGACCAGAGCCATCAAATGCTCTTCATAGTTAACTCTTTCATTCCTGGAATCATTCTCGTGAACCTCCTCTGAACCCTCTCCAACGCCAGCACATAATTTCTTAGATAAGGGGCCCAAACTGTTCTCAATAGTGCAATCTAACCAATGCCTTGTATTCAGCAACATATCCTTGATTTTATATACCAGTCCCCTCAAAATGAATGCGAACATTGCATTTGCCTACTTTACCACTGACTGAGCCTGCAAGTTAAAATTTAGGGAATCCTGTACAAGGACTCCCAAGGGCCTTTGCATCCCCTGATTTTTTTGAAATTTTCTCCCCGTTTAGAACATAGTCCACTCCTTTATTCCTTCTACCAAAATATATGACCATACACTTTCTTACACAATATTCCATTTGCCACTTCTTTGCCTATTGTCCAAATCTGTCCAAGTCCTTCTGCAGACTCCTTCCTCAACACTACTTGGATTGTCAAAATCATTCACATATAACATAAAAAGAAGTGGTCCCAACATCAGTTCCTGCAGAACACCTTTCGTCACTGGCAGCCAACCAGAAAATGGCTCCCTTTATTCCCACACTTCGCCTCCTGCCAGACAGCCGAGTCTCCTATCCATGCTAGTATCAAAGTTTTAGCATGGAGACATAAGCCACTGCAAGTTCTGAAATCTGGACCCCCAAAAAGAATTGAGCTGCTGGAGGAACACATGAGTTGGGCAACAGGAGAAAAACATGAATCAGGCAATATCTGTGGAGGGAAATGGACATTTGACATTTTGTGTTCCACCTGTCAGTTAACCCTTCTCATCTGGATCAAGCTATAATTTCCCAGCTTTTGCACTACCCTCTTTATAGTCAGCTCTTTTAACAGGCTACTTCACTCTATTCTTTCAGTCCAGAACAAGGGTCTCAACTTAACGCATCAACTGCCCATTTTGCTGTATGGATTCTGCCTGACCCGTTGAGGTTCCCCAGCAGCTCGCTCTTTTGTGCTACCTGGTAGCCTGGTCCTTTTTGATACTCAGATCATTTCTCAGTTTGGGATTGATTTTTTGTAGTATACTTGGAGAACTTGGGTTTGAAGTCCAAAAGTATGAAACAAAGGGATAAATGAGTTTCAACAAGTCTTAACACTGAACTAGTGTCGGCTGTCACTGTGTTTTAAGAATCTGCATTGGATGTGAGTCCACAGTCTTCATCGACATTGATAGTGTCACTGCTGGCCAAAGCTGCGTCCCTGTAGCAAGCAGGTGGCAGGCACAGCAATTACTGCCTTTTCATATCTTCTCCACAGAGCTGAGGGTCTAAGTGGCTTTGTGTTTTGGAATGTAAATACAGATTCTTTTGTGAAGTTTGAAGCAGGTTAATTTAGCAGCTTTTTCAGTATGGTTATGTCTAAAAATAAAAACACAACATTTATGAAATTACATTGATGAACTATTATTTTCATTTCGTGATGGTTCTAAGCTGGACGCGCAAAAGCAAAGAAATGTTTTCTTCCATGATTCTGTGGGTAACGTAAATCGCCAGCAGAGAGCCTCTTTTGGCTCCAAATGACTCATCCATTGTTATTCACAGATTTGTTATTTGCGGCTTTGACTATTTGTTAAGCCTATGGAAAATATGATCCCTGAAGAAAAAAATTACCAACCATTGTACATTCAAATGTTGTAATTGGTTTCTGATCCACTTGTGTCAATTCGTACCCTGCAGTGTAATTTTGAAGCTGCTTGTTGTAATTGTGAACAGTTTGTTTTTTTTAATATAGCAACATCTGGTGATCTCAAAACTTAGTTCTTCTGTGTGGCTATACCAATAGAGTGAAGGGTAGTTCCCATTTATAACCGTGATTCCTATATTTGTTATCTACCCTCTGAAGATTTTTGGTAGCCAGCGCAGACTCAGTGGGCCTATTTCTATTTGACTCAGTGACAACTAAGATGGCTTTCTTATTGCTTACAAACTCCACCCAGAGTCATTGAAGCCAGACTGTAGAACCAGGGTGCACCAATTTGAGCTTCCTGTCCAGGTCTTTCGAAATATACCATTCTGAACCAGTGGCACATAAAAATTGTAAAAAAAAAATAAATTTAAATCTGCAGATGGTGGAAATTCAAAATAAACCAGTAAATTCTGGAAATGTACAGCTGTTTCGCTCTGCACTGATCCTGCTAACCTGCAAGGTGCTTTTGAAACTTTGTTTTTATTGATTACTTTGGTTGGGATCTTTTGTGGGAAGGACTGAAACATGAGTGGGACAATCAAATTGAGCCAAGAATTGTGAAGTGAGTTAAAGGGACAGAGGGCATTATGCAGGCTGGTCTTTTTTTAACATGAGAGATGAGAATCAGCCACATGCTCACTCCAGGCTGCTCTGACTGTGTTCAAAGGTTTCAAAGGTATATTTAATGTCAGAAAAATGTATACAATATACATCCTGAAATGCTTTTTCTTTGCAACCATCCACGAAAACAGAGGAGTGCCCCAAAGAATGAACGACAGTTAAATGTTAGAACCCCGAAGTCCCTCCCCCCCCCCAGCTCCCCTCCCTCCTGTGCGTAAGTGGCTGCAAGCCACAATTCCCCCTCTCCCCACCGGCAAAAATAAAGTATGGGCACCCGCCACCAAGCATTCAAGCGTGAGCAAAGCAACAGCAAAGACACAGACTTGCAGTACTCCAAAGACTACCTGTTCACCCGGTATTCAACATACCACATGCTCTCTTCCTCCCTAATAAGAGAGAAAGAGGTGTCTCCATTTCACAGCGAGAGGGGAGACATAACAAACAACTCACTGGTTTACGATGCTAAAAGTCAGTTGCGTTGTTTTTCCGAGCTCTGTGCCCAAAAATCTCTGCTGTCTGAGCACAGCCTGAGATCTTTCATCTCCGACGACACACCGGTCTTCTGCTCAGACACTGACCTCCGATTTCCCTCCCCCGTTTCCAGAGCCAAAGCTTAACAGGGATATTTTTGACATTATGCTTCTATATACCATGAGACAAATTAATATTCTTGACTACACTATTTGGAATTTAAGTTGATACAGGTTGAGTACCCATTATCCGAAATGCTTGAGGCTGAAGGTGTTTCAGGTTTAGGATTTTTTTTTCAGATTTTGGAATATATAATGATGGGACCGCTATCATTTACAACACACAATTTATGCACTGCTGGTAAGCAGTATTTGTCTTACACTTATTCATCAAACTTGTGTACGTAACAGTAAATAATATTGCATGCCATTAATATAATGAAAGTATAATGTGTGCAGGGTAACAAAAGCTGCACAGCAGCATTGGGAGAATACCTGGATCAGCTGTTGAACAACAAATCAAGGCAGGCTTTCAGTCTCCACCAACGATGCTATGTTTTGATTAAAAGGTTACACTACACTGTATTTGTATTTTAAATTTTTTTAAGGTTTGATATACGTTATAAAAACAATCATCATTGTAGACTTGTACTGGTGTTAGATTTTCATCAGCAATGATCTTGGCAAACTTATCAATGAATTTCTCTGCTGCTTCGTGATCAGCAGATGCTTTGTCACCTCAAATATTTTTAAAAAATTAATGTCGTGCCTTTTCTTAAATTTCTGCGGCCAGCCTGCTGAATGTTTGCAGGTACCTTCAATTTCCAGTTATAGTGATAGATATTTGCTTGCTTCATGATCGGCATACCGTTAAGCAGGATATGTTCACTCTGTTGCTGATGAATCCACTCTTTCAACTCACGATTGAAGTCTTTATTCTTTGCTTTATGCAGTTTTTTTATTTTTCTTTCACATACGTGAGATCACCTCTCAGAGCTGTCCGTGCTACGCAGGGACCTGCGCGTCATCTGGGAACCTTCCCAGCATCTTGTGGAATTTTCAATTTGTGATGTCATGTCTGCACTCAAAAAAAAAAAATTTGGATTTCGGAGGTTTTAGGATTTTGGATGTTTGGATTAGGGGTGCTCAACCTGTAGTTAAGAAAGGCTCTTCGAATGACGCATGTGACTGTCATTTAGAAATTAAGTAATGTTCAGAAAATTGCTAATAGTTGAAATGTTTTACTGAGTAAAGTGATGGAAGTTGAATCCTATTGACTGATTGGAAGTAAAATCTTTTTTTTGAAGTTATGTTGGATTTCTGGCACAAGATCAGATTTTAGATTGTTGACTTTATCACTACTTGCAGTAAAATAATTTTCAGACGGTGGTATGGTAAGCACAAGCTTAACTGTCATCACTATAGTAAATGCAGAGTTTTGTTTGTTCAACATCCTTGTACAATGTGGATTTCATTCAAATGGTGGAGCAACTGAGGAAATTGCTATCTTTAGGCATTTATGCTGATCACTTTCATCCTGTAATTTCATGTAAGAAAATACATGAGATCTTTTTTTTTTTAACCCTATTCTTTACTATCAGATAGATATTTTTCTTTGGTTATTCTGTTCCAAAGATTTGTTTTTTTTTCCTTTGTCATTGCATGAATTTATCACTACCATTTTAATATTTTAGTTCACTGTCTCTGTTCTTAGCTCACTAAACCCAGTCTTTCGTTCCCCACTTCATGGCTAGGCCCTGACTTGCATCTACAATCTGCCACATGAATCACTGCCTTGAACTGAAAGCCAAGATATATTACAGTTATGTTTCAGAATTGCATTGTCTTCACAAATGAGGCCAGTCCATATTTCAGTGTGATGCTTCAATCATGGTAAATGGCCTGCCACAGGAATGTTAAAATTCAATTCACAGGCCTAAAAGAATAACTTAGTCCTTAGAAACACAAGAAATTCTGCAGATGATGAAAATCCAAAGCAATATACATAAAATGCTGGAGGAATTCAGCAGGTCGAGCAGCATCCATGGAAATAAACAAACAGTCGATGTTTCAGGCTGAGACCCTTCTTCAGGACTGGAATGGAAGTGGGAAGATGCCAGAATAAAAAAGTGGGAGGGGAAGAACGATCGTGAGAAAGATAATGGGTTGGAGATGAAGGAATCTGATAGGAGAGGAGAGTGGACCATAGGAGACAGGGAATGAGGAGGGGACCCAGGGGGGAGGTGATAGGCAAGTGAGAGGAGGTAAGAGGCCAGAGTGGGGAATAGAGGAAGAGGGGAGTGAGAGGTACATTTTTTTTTAACCAGAAGGAGGAATTGATATTCATGCCATCGGGTTGGAGGCTACCCAGTCGGAATATAAGGTGTTGCTCCTTCACTCTGAGGGTGGCCTCATCACGGCATAAGAGGTTGCCATGGACCGACATGTCAGAACGGGAATGGGAATTGAAATTAAAATCTTGGGCCACTGGGAAGTTCCACTTTTGGCAAATGGAGTGGATGTTCTTGGTGAAGTGGTACCCCAATTTCTGACGGGGCTCACCAATGTGGAGGAGGCTACATTGGGAGCACCGGACACAATAGATGTCCCCAGCAGAGTCGCAGGTGAAGTGTTGCCTCACCTGGAAGGACTGTTTGAAGAAGGAGGACATCTTTGATGTCCTGGAAAGGAAAGCCTCATCCTGGGAACAGATATGGCGGAGATGAATGAACTAAGAAAGTCAGTAAAATGCATTAACTGAGCAACATTCCTTCCCCCTCATAGTTTGGCTTTTCTGATTCTTGTGTAAACGTCTTTCTGGTGTAACTCACAAACATGCAAAATTCATTAGACATACAGAGTGCTGGTATGAGTGCAAAGCATGTGTGATGTATCAGGTGAAGATTGTAGACGTGTTCCATTGGATTCCACACTCGGAATTTGAAAATTGGCATTCTGCAGGTTATGTACTTGGTTTCCGAGATGAACTACCGGATTTTTTCATGTGAAAGCAAATCTTGTATCTCCATGGAATGTGAAATCCCTCAAAGAATAAGGAAGATAACTCCAATGATAGGCAATTAACATTATGATAGTCCTGGTGAGTTAATTTATCTGAGTGTTCACAGCTGCTTCCTCTTTGATCTTGTACTGAAACCAAACAAGTCATAATGTATTTAACTAGGAGAGCCATTGAGCATTTTGTAATCAACATATTAATGAAAAGAGGATTTTTTTTGTTAAGTATATAAAGCCTGGAATTACTACTTAATTTTTTGGGAGACAGTTTTCATCACTGAACAACAGTTTTAATATGGAGCAGTTTAAAACAGTGGTTCCAAAACTTTTGGGTTACCGTCCCTTGGCTCCAGACCCCATCCTCAGCGCCCCCTCTCCCTTTCTGGCCAGTACAAACTATAAAGAATTTTGATTTACGATGCACAGTTGAAAGAAAATAGGAACTACAAATTCAAAGCAGTGACAAATAATTGCTAAAATTATTTAAAGCTACATATAAAATTATTTTTAATTACAGTGAAAATAATTTTCATCAACAATGTTAAGAGTGTACATTAGCAGTCCAACTGTTCAATATTTTATGAATTTTTGGCCTTTCAATGAGATGAATGGGTTTGGTGTAGTGATATCAGCTTCTCAATGTCAGGCTGAATTTTACTGAGAAGAATTCTCAGATCCCCACATTGATTAATTTGAAGTCTGTTTCATTGCTTCGAAAGAAGTTGGGCGACTGCACTGAAATCGTGCTCTATCCTTCCTGTTACTTCCTCATTACAAGTGTTCAGGAATGGATTTATGACTCAGTCTGGAATTTGAATCGAGAGAAGATCCTGAAATCTCTCTGACATGTCTTTATGCAGCTCGCACACTCGGGCACAGTGTACTTGAGTATCATCTGGTATTCTTTCTCTTCCAATTCCGAGGGGATGGGAATTGAAAAGGTTGTGACAGCCAGTGTTGCACTTAAATAGGGTAAGCTTGGTCAGAAATGTAGAGACAACTGATTTGACTTTGATAAGATTCACATCATTTTCTTGC
The DNA here is from genome assembly GCF_030028105.1 of Mobula birostris. NCBI lineage: Eukaryota > Metazoa > Chordata > Chondrichthyes > Myliobatiformes > Myliobatidae > Mobula > Mobula birostris. Next base: position 210,134,347 of record NC_092371.1, on the reverse strand, counting down.
AATCGAAGATCAATTTCATTAAAATTTAGTGAATAATTCTGACAAATAAGCAATGTTACGTTCTTGAGATGATCACAGTTTGAAAAACTGCATAAGAGTATCTCAGGCATTTTCCATTTTGAGAGCCATCTGTCTTCTGTGTGCAAGAGCAAGTGTTCATACTGTGCATCATTCTAAATACAAAGCTGTCAAAATCATTGAGAGTGAGAGCATGGAACTTGATTTTATTTACCCCTGTGATAAGTGTATTGATTTGTATAGCTGATCACTTATATTTGTTGCAACAAGATAACGTCTGTGAATAACACAGTGAATGATAAATATGTTAGGTACAGCTTTTTTCAAGAAAGTAATAACTCTATGGTGATGTCTTGTCAATGATGGTGCCCCATCTGTTGTACAACCAAGAATGTTGGTGAGCAGAATGCCCTCTCCTTTGAAAAATTGCCCGACAACCCGAAATATTGACTCCCCCTTCGTATCTGTTTTCAGTCCCCTTGTAAATACCAGAAGGTATGAACATAACCAGAAGGAAGCCAGAGCTGACAGTGTGGCTGGGGTGAAAGTAAATGATGTTGAAAGTTTAAGCAAATCCGCAGATAGAAAGGTTGTGAGTGGTGGTAAAAATCTTCTGAGGTGTATATATTTCAATGCTAGGAGTATTGCGGAGAAGGCGGATGAGTTGAGGGCGTGGATTGACACGTGGAATTATGATGTTGTAGCAATTAGTGAAACTTGGCTACAGGAGGGGCAGGACTGGCAGCTTAATATTCCAGGGTTCCGATGTTTCAGATGTGATCGAGGCAGAGAAATGAAAGGTGGGGGAGTAGCATTGCTTGTTAGGGAAAATATTACAGCAGTGCTCAGGCAGGGCAGATTAGAGGGCTTGTCGACTGAGTCCTTATGGGTGGAGCTGAGAAACAGGGAAGGTATGGCCACATTAGTGGGATTGTATTACAGACCACCCAATAGTCAACGAGACTTGGAAGAGCAAATCTGCAGACAGATAGCAGGCAACTGCAGGAAACATAAAGTTGTGGTGGTAGGGGATTTTAATTTTCCATACATTGATTGGGACTCCCATACTGTTAGGGGTCTAGATGGTTTAGAGTTTGTAAAATGTGTTCAGGAAAGTTTTCTAAATCAATATATAGAGGGACCAACTAGAGGGGATGCAATATTGGATCTCCTGTTAGGAAACGAATTAGGGCAAGTGACAGAAGTCTGTGTAGGGGAGCACTTTGCTTCCAGTGATCATAACACCATTAGTTTCAATTTGATCATGGACAAGGATAGATCTGGTCCTAGGGTTGAGGTTCTGAACTGGAAGGCGGCCAAATTTGAAGAAATGAGGAAGGATCTGAAAAGTGTGGATTGGGACAGGTTGTTCTCTGGCAAAGATGTGATTGGTAGGTGGGAAGCCTTCAAAGGGGAAATTTTGAGAGTGCAGAGTTTGTATGTCCCTGTCAGGATTAAAGGCAAATTGAATAGGAATAAGGAACCTTGGTTCTCAAGGGATATTGCAACTCTGATAAAGAAGAAGAGGGAGTTGTATGAAATGTATAGGAAACAGGGGGTAAATCAGGTGCTTGAGGAGTATAAGAAGTGCAAGAAAATACTTAAGAAAGAAATCAGGAGGGCTAAAAGAAGACATGAGGTTGCCTTGGCAGTCAAAGTGAAGGATAATCCAAAGAGCTTTTACAAGTATATTAAGAGCAAAAGGATTGTAAGGGATAAAATTGGTCCTCTTGAAGATCAGAGTGGTCGTCTTTGTGCAGAACCAAAGGAAATGGGGGAGATCTTAAATAGGTTTTTTGCGTCTGTGTTTACTAAGGAAGCTGGCATGAAATCTATGGAATTGAGGGAATCAAGTAGTGAGACCATGGAAACTGTACAGATTGAAAAGGAGGAGGTGCTTGCTGTCTTGAGGAAAATTAAAGTGGATAAATCCCCGGGACCTGACAGGGTGTTCCCTCGGACCTTGAAGGAGACTAGTGTTGAAATTGCAGGGGCCCTGGCAGAAATATTTAAAATGTCGCTGTCTACGGGTGAAGTGCCAGAGGATTGGAGAGTGGCTGATGTTGTTCCGTTGTTTAAAAAAGGATCGAAAAGTAATCTGGGAAATTATAGGCCGGTGAGTTTAACGTCAGTAGTAGGTAAGTTATTGGAGGGAGTACTAAGAGTAACAAGCATTTGGATAGACAGGGGCTTATTAGGGAGAGTCAACATGGCTTTGTGCGTGGTAGGTCATGTTTGACCAATCTATTGGAGTTTTTCGAGGAGGTTACCAGGAAAGTGGATGAAGGGAAGGCAGTGGATATTGTCTACATGGACTTCAGTAAGGCCTTTGACAAGGTCCCGCATGGGAGGTTAGTTAGGAAAATTCAGTCGCTAGGTATACATGGAGAGGTGGTAAGTTGGATTAGACATTTGCTCGATGGAAGAAGCCAGAGAGTGGTGGTAGAGATTTGCTTCTCTGAGTGGAGGCCTGTGACTAGTGGTGTGCCACAGGGATCAGTGCTGGGTCCATTGTTATTTGTCATCTATATCAATGATCTGGATGATAATGTGGTAAATTGGATCAACAAGTTTGCTGATGATACAAAGATTGGAGGTGTAGTAGGCAGTGAGGAAGGTTTTCAGAGCCTGCAGAGGGACTTGGACCAGCTGGAAAAATGGGCTGAAAAATGGCAGATGGAGTTTCATACTGACAAGTGTGAGGTATTGCACGTTGGAAGGACAAACCAACGTAGAACATACAGGGTTAATGGTAAGGCACTGAAGAGTGCAGTGGAACAGAGGGATCTGGGAATACAGATACAAAATTCCCTAAAAGTGTCGTCACAGGTAGATAGGGTCGTAAAGAGAGCTTTTGGTACATTGGCCTTTATTAATCGAAGTATTGAGTATAAGAGCTGGAATGTTATGATGAGGTTGTATAAGGCATTGGTGAGGCCGAATCTGGAGTATTGTGTTCAGTTTTGGTCACCAAATTACAGGAAGGATATAAATAAGGTTGAAAGAGTGCAGAGAAGGTTTACAAGGATGTTGCCGGGACTTGAGAAACTCAGTTACAGAGAAAGGTTGAATAGGTTAGGACTTTATTCCCTGGTGCGTAGAAGAATGAGGGGAGATTTGATGGAGGTATATAAAATTGTGATGAGTATAGATAGAGTGAATGCAAGCAGGCTTTTTCCACTGAGGGAAGGGGAGAAAAAAACCAGAGGACATGGGTTAAGGGTGAGGGGGGGGGAAGTTTAAAGGGAACATTAGGGGGGGGCTTCTTCACACAGAGAGTGGTGGGAGTATGGAATGAGCTGCCAGACGAGGTGGTAAATGCGGGTTCTTTTTTAACATTTAAGAATAAATTGGACAGATACATGGATGGGAGGTGTTGGAGGGATATGGTCCGTGTGCAGGTCAGTGGGACTAGGCAGAAAATGGTTCGGCACAGCCAAGAAGGGCCAAAGGGCCTGTTTCTGTACTGTAGTTTCTATGGTTCTATTAGTTGCCTGGTAAAATTGGCTCATCCAACTGCAGAGCAAATTCTCTTGCCCTAACTATGTTGCACAATATATCTTCCACATTCTCAGACATTTCATCTGTTCATTTTTGAACAGAGTTGTTGCTGAATGCAATTGCTTTTAATTATTTGGTCTGGAGACTTGTGCAAAACCGTACTTAGAGCCTCCCTTACTGCCTGCAGAGTCAATTCTTCTCCAATTGTATGGGGTTTTCCAGATTTAGCAATGAGCAATGAAAGCACACAGACCATCACTGTTTTGTTGTGAAGTGCTGGCAAGCATGTTTTTGAAGTGTTTAACGTTTCTGAAAGAGATAGGGTTATTATGTGATCATTGTAATCAATTGTACGGCACTGACAGTCAAATGCTTATAATAGTATTTCATTTCTTAAATTAAGCCTGTCCCCCTTGCTACCGATCACCCCTTTAGAAACTCTTAGCACCCTGGGAGGGGGGCAATTTTGCCAACTTCGGGAACCAGTGGTTTTAAATGTATATATTCTGCAAAATATCACAATTGCAAGGTGATTGTCTATTCATTGAACACCATACTTGATCATATTTGTTGTTTGAAAATGCTATGTTTAATAAAATACCACTGTAATTGAAACATAATTTTTCTAAGTTAATCTTTGGATTATTAGATGTATACTGGGTGCTCCTCATAAGTGTGGTTACCACGCGGGAATGCAAATTTGAAGCTGACATTGCTGTACGTCTTTATCAGGTACTGGAGAAGTACCGAAACACACCAATGAGCCACAAGGAGATCCTACAAGTCATTCAACGTGAAGGACTGAAGGAGATCAGGTAAGTGCTTTTACATTCTTTTGTACACAGTTACCTCCACAAACCAGAATAAGGGTTAGAAGACCAACATGATAAAAGCAAGGATATAATTTTGAGGTTTTATAAGGTACTGGTGAGGCCTCACCTGGAGTATTGTGAGCAGTTCTGGGACCATTAGAAGGAATGTGTTGAAACTGGGGAGGGTTCAAAAGAGGTTCATGAAAATGATTCCGGGATTGAACGACTTGTCATATGAAGAGTGTTTACTTGCTGGAATTCTAGAAGAGTGAGGGGTGACCTCATTGAAATGCATCGAATGTTGAAAGGCCTTGATAGAGCTGATGTGGAGAGGATGTTTCTTATGGCGGGGGAGTCTTAAGACCAGAGGATGCAGCCTCAGAATAGAGGGGTGTCCTTTTAGAATGAAGACGAGGAGGTATTTCTTTTGACAGAGAATGGTGAATATGTGGAATTTGTTGCCACAGTTGGCTGTGGAGGCCAAGCCAGTGGGTATATTTATGGCGGAGGTAGATAGGTTCTTGAGGAGATTAGGGCTGAGAGAGAAAATGGATCAGCCATGATGAAATGGCAGATCAGAGCTGATGAGCCAAATAGCCTACTTCTGCTCCTATATCTTATGGTCTTATGGTCACACTGATAATAGAAAGACAAATGAGGTACAAATTTGAGGTACAGGCCAAATATAGACATTCACAAAATGGTATTTACTCAAGAATATGGAGACATCTCCTCTGTTTTTTCCTGTTTGGAACTTTGAAACAAATTTTTTTCTCTGTCCATAGCACAGTGCTTTGGTATAAATGTAAACGTTTGTCAAATTATGTACAGTAAAGATAACCAAGCAGAGGTTTCAGAACATTATACTTAGTGCTGTTCTCTTTGTTGTCTATGAGTTCTCTTCAGCGATGTCATCTGGAAGCAAGATATTGATTATGCATGTCTTGTCTCCACCTCTGTGCATACCAGTGACGTTATTTAATTGGCCCAGTTAGAAGAGCAAAACTCCCTTATCTACATGGAGCCAAAATTTTAGCAATTCCTTTTGGCTTTTGTCAGCTTTGGTGGTTCTGCTCTTGTTTTTAATTTGAAGTTTTCCTTGGTGTCATTCGTCTTTGAAATTGTGTTCAATTCTCAGCTGATTCCTTTTCCCCACATCGTCTGTCAGCAAAACCAACACTTTGCATTGTCTGTAAGAGTCTTGAAACAGATTGTAACTTCAAGGCAGTTATATATTTTTGGGTATTTTGTCATACTAATCTTGATTTTTGTGTCCGTCCATCTAGGCAAATCAAATTTCATTAAATTCCATTGCTCAATTTTTTATCTGTTTAAAAACCCCACACTTGCTTTACCAGGCTTCACTTCCACCCTGCATTTTTGAGGTTGAACTTGAAGACATGGTCCTTCAGATGTCCTCCCCACAGTCACACATCTTCACAAACCTTTTAACTTGTAACTTTGTTCCTATCCTTTTTCTCCTTCACTTCTGCTTTTGTATGTTAAAAGATTTCCTCCTCACTCCTCTGAGCTTACACTCTTTTCTCCTCCTTTCCAAAGTTCACTCTGGACAACTTTATTTGTCACTGCAGATTGGTGTTTGTGAAAGAACTGAAACTGTTATTTTAATTTGACAATGAATATCTGTTGAAAATTGATAATTTAACTGAATATAATGATATTAGAAACATAGAAACATAGAAAATAGGTGCAGGAGTAGGCCATTCGGCCCTTCGAGCCTGCACCGCCATTTATTATGATCATGGCTGATCATCCAACTCAGAACACCGCCCCAGCCTTCCCTCCATACCCCCTGACCCCCGTAGCCACAAGGGCCATATCTAACTCCCTCTTAAATATAGCCAATGAACTGGCCTCAACTGTTTCCTGTGGCAGAGAATTCCACAGATTCACCACTCTCTGTGTGAAGAAGTTTTTCCTAATCTCAGTCCTAAAAGGCTTCCCCTCTATCCTCAAACTGTGACCCCTCGTTCTGGACTTCCCCAACATCGGGAACAATCTTCCTGCATCTAGCCTGTCCAATCCCTTTAGGATCTTATACGTTTCAATCAGATCCCCCCTCAATCTTCTAAATTCCAACGAGTACAAGCCCAGTTCATCCATTCTTTCTTCATATGAAAGTCCTGCCATCCCAGGAATCAATCTGGTGAACCTTCTCTGTACTCCCTCTATGGCAAGGATGTCTTTCCTCAGATTAGGGGACCAAAACTGCACACAATACTCCAGGTGCGGTCTCACCAAGGCCTTGTACAACTGCAGTAGTACCTCCCTGCTCCTGTACTCAAATTCTCTCGCTATAAATGCCAGCATACCATTTGCCTTTTTCACCGCCTGCTGTACCTGCATGCCCACTTTCGATGACTGGTGTATAATGACACCCAGGTCTCGTTGCACCTCCCCTTTTCCTAATCGGCCACCATTCAGATAATAATCTGTTTTCCTATTTTTGCCACCAAAGTGGATAACTTCACATTTATCCACATTAAATTGCATCTGCCATGAATTTGCCCACTCACCCAACCTATCCAAGTCACCCTGCATCCTCTTAGCATCCTCCTCACAGCTAACACTGCCACCCAGCTTCGTGTCATCCGCAAACTTGGAGATGCTGCATTTAATTCCCTCATCCAAGTCATTAATATATATTGTAAACAACTGGGGTCCCAGCACTGAGCCTTGCGGTACCCCACTAGTCACACAAAGTGACACTCAAAACGATAGAGCAAAGTTTATCCCAACTGATATGAATTTTCTAGTCTGTGTGCCTGGAAGTTTGGGTAAAGATGGATAGATTGCTGTGTTTTTATAATGATCTATTGGCATCTGATCATCATGGCAGATGGTGAACTTTACATATCTAGATTTTTGTAACCGCTGTATTCAAGTTCTCACACTGCCATAACATGTTTTTTCATGTTTTTATACATTTTCCTATTTTCTTATCATATAGAAGGAGCCATTCAGTCCATATGATCTGTTGGCTCTAAATCCCATAACCCCACTTATCTCCCGGGCAACTGTTTTCACTTTCACACCTTTTCAACTTCTCCGATTATCCTACCTCCCAGCTACACAATGGAAAACTTTGAATAGCCAATTAACTTTCTAACTAACACGTCTTTGGGATGTGGGAGAAAACTAGTGCGCCTGGGGAAACACAAATGATTAGAGGGAGAAGGTGAAAAATCAGTCCATAGTCCTCATAAATTATTTGATTAGATCCCAAATTTGTACCTGAGTGCTAGGTGACAAAGAGATTTGCATGCAGGTGAACTGAATGGGAAAGTGACATGTAGAAGAAATAGAAAGGCAGTGTATTTTATAAAGGGTTAAAGTTGGAAAGGTGCCAATGTCTAAAATAAAACTTGGGTGGCCTTATAGACAAATCACCAATAGTTAATATGTAACTCAGCTAGATTAGGAAGGCAAATAGGATGTTTTCCTTCATTGTAAGACTCTTACCCTAATGATTTAGAGCCTCAGTAGTACCACATTTGGGATTTACCCAAGGAAGAAAATACTTCCAATGGAAGGAATGCATCAGATTGATTTCTGGATAGAGGAGACTGGACCTATACTATTTTGAGTGGTGATTCTCTTTGGGGGGAAAAAAAAAATTCCTTGAAGGGATAACATAGGATGACGTGACCATGATGATTCCCTTGGGGTGTCCAAAAGAGGGGTGTGCTCTCAAAATAAATGGTTAGCCATTCAGGACTGAGAGGAGAAGAAATTTCTTGACTTGGAGAATGGAAAATGTTTGAAATTCGCTGTTGAGGCTCAGTTACTGATGTAATCATGTTAAGGGAATCGAATAGGGGTTTAATCTGGGAAATAACATCAAGGGCAAAAGTCAGGCACAACCTTACTAACTGGTGAAGCAGACACAAGGGACCAAATGGCTTCCTGCTCAGATTTCTCACGTTCTTCTGATTTTAAAAATCAATGGATGGGAAACCAACAAATTTCATACTTTGAGATCTTAAAAAAATGTAAAAAAAAGTAAGGAGAAGTACTTTCAGAATTGATGAAGATGTCGGGAAACCATGCAGGATACGCTTGAAGAAGAATTGAAAAAGAATACTCAAAGGCCCAGTGTGTTGATGTCACTAACCAGCAAAATACACACTGATATCACTTTGCAACACTTGATCTAAAATGCTGCAGATCATGACTCCATCCAAGTATGTTTCAAATGTGATATGAATTTCGCCCTCTACATTCCTTTCAGACAGTGTATCCAGACTCTATTACCCTTGGTTCAAATCATTCCTCATCTCTTCTCTGATGTCTGCTGTAACTTCAAATCTATGCCTCCTATTTTTGAATTGGCTGATTGGAGAAATAGGGCATTGTTATTCACTCTGGTTGAGGAGAGTTGGCTGTGCTAGATTTCATCATTTGATAGAAACATAGAAAACCTACAGCACAATAAAGGCCCTTTGGCCCACAATGCTGTGCCGAACATGTACTTAGTTTACAAATGACCTAGGGTTACCCATAGCCCTCTATTTTTCTAAGCTCCATGTACCTATCCAGGAGTCTCTTAAAAGACCCTATTGTATCCACCTCCACCACCGTCGCCAGCAGCCCATTCCACATACTCACCACTTACTGCGTAAAAAAACCCAAAGAAAACTTATCCCTGACATCTCCTCTGTACCTACATCCAAGCACCTTAAAACTGTGCCCTCCCATGCTGGCCATTTCCTCTCAAACCTTAACCAGAGAATCTCCTGCAATCAATACACGCACACATATATCTAAAGAGATAGCTGTTTTCTCTTATTCTTTCATAATACTGTATGCAAGATGCAAAAGATTTATTCACACATTATAATATTTATATAAGTACAGCACAATTAGTGATTATCAGAATTAGTGGGTTCGCCAACTGTACACGATATACAAAATGCAAGTGTTAAGAGGCTTTGGTTCTTTAGAATTAAGTCTAATGTGGATATCTTGAGGAAATGGTACTGGGATTTACAGAAAGCAAAAGTCGAGGTGTTAAGTTTTATACAAAGAAAGAAATTTATGTGATCATTTTAGTTGGTATCACATGACAAACAAATTTATAGGCACAGCACTTGATGGAGCATATGTTGGAGAGAGTGAGATAAAACCACTTGTCACTGAGCATGATCTTGCATTTGCCATTTACGTATGAACTCATGTTCATCCTTGACGAAACTGTCTTCATGTTCTCCTTCCTCACAATTTTTGTTCGCTGTCAATGTTCATGTCAAGGATTTCCAGTAAACTTGCAAAACATAGATTATAACTGATTTAATGTTGTATTGTTTGTGTTACTAAGACTTGCATTTGAAAAGTAGTCGCAGTTCCAGTGGGGTTTATCTTGTACTGTTCTGTTACTTGGATGGAATGAGTGAGTGGTTCAGTGTCAAGAGTGCTGGTGAACCCTGAAGTATTAGAGATGTGGGATATACCCAGTAAGTGTGAGGTTCAGTTGGCCTGCCTTTGAGTAGGAGCAGCTAACATGGGCAATGGATATTTATGAATTGCTGAATAGGACCATGGTTATTGTCTGAGTTATCTTTCCTTGTGGAGGTACAAATAAAATGCAGTAACATTCATTTGTGAGCACTATTTTCTTTGGGGAAAAATAATGTAGGGAGCAGAAGTCACTCAGATTTCGTGGTGGTAAAAGCTGGAAGTTTAGACAAGCTTGGATCATAAGCAGCACGGTCCTTTTTGAAGATGCGTTCTTTCAGGCCTGCTTTGATATTAGATTATACCTATGAGCGGCTTTACAATGACGAGGTTTGTATTTTATGAAAGAGAACAGCTTAACCAATTCTAGAGAAACTAATTATGTGCTTGGCTCTATTCAGAGCGATTATTTGTAACTTCCCTGTATGATGTTGCAAAATGTGAACTTTGTGGTTAAAATGCTTCAAACTGCATTTCTTTTCTCCAAGCCCTCCAGTGAGAATTCAATAAAAAATGCTGCTCCAACGAGTTTTCGCAATATCTTGCAGCCAGCTGCAGATGGTAGTCGGCACAGCATGGTTTTATTAAATCAAGCACATTTTGCAACTCCTGCAGGGTGAAAGGTTCTTGCATCTGACTTGAGGGCGCTGTACGTATTTTGCCAGGGGTTAGGGATCCTCCTTTAGTACCTCAATGAACCCTTTATTTTTGACTCTCCACTGCTGATTAACACTGGCAGAATTTTTGATGAGTAAATGAATAAATTGCAGCCACAGTGAAGAACTGAAATATCTGACTTCTTAACAGTGGCCTGGAGTTTCTGGAAAGTGGACGTTTTAAAATAGTGAGTGACTGCATAATGTTAACGTTTTGAAGAGGTTATCACTGAGAGATGAAACAGAAATGCAGCAAGAGATTAGAAAGGTGGAAGGCCTTTGTTATGAGAGGGTTTGAGAGCATGAGTAAGGATTTATTGCTGTAACAATAGAACCTTGGTAATAGTATATGTGGAGCAATTTGTAGAGTTTTGGTTTTTCTTTCTAAAGAAGGATACATTGGCCTCAGAGGAAATGTGGCAAAGATTCATGAGGTTGACTTCAGGGATGATGTGTTTGCTGTACGAGCAGAGATTTTATTTATTTGTTTTTATTTATTGAGATACAACGTGGAACAGGCCCTTCTGGCTCTTCAAGCCATCTCCAGCCTAATCATGGGACAATTTACAATGATCAATTAACCTACTAACCAGTACATCTTTGGACTGTGGGAGGAAACCCACGCAGTCACGGGGAGAACATACAAACTCCTTACAAGCAGCGGCGGGAATTGAACCCGTGTCGTGTGTGCTGTAGAGCATTGTGAGAGCCACTATGCTACCCTGCCACCCCATTCAGGTAAATACGACTGTATTCTCCATAATTTAGAGAATGAATGAGAGTTCATTGAAATATACAGAGTACTTACAGGGCTTAACTGATTGGATAGATGCAGATGGATGCTTCCCCAGGATGAAAGAGTTTAGGACCAGGAATAAAAAGGAGACATGCGTGAAACACTAGATAAGTGCTTTCAACATTTTCTGTTTGTATTTCAGATTTTCAGCATCTACAGATTTTGGTTTTCAAACTAAAGCCAATAGTCATGATTTCAGAATAAAACCTAAACTATTTTGGGTCAAGGGGAGGATAAATCCCATCACTAATGAAGGTGTAACAAGGAATCGCTGGAGTTTTCCACCCAGGAAGGCTGCGGAGGTTTTGTCATTAACTGTGATTAAAACAGAGATAAACAGATTTCAGAATATTAAAGGAATCAGGAGATTCAGAGGCAGTGCTTGAAGATAGCATGAAAGTGTCAGATGAGCCATGATTTAATTAATAGTTGAGTGGGCTTGGAGGACCAAATTAACTCATCCTGCTGTTACTCCATGTGTTCTGAAAGATACAGAGTTCCGTGTTGTTCTCCACAAAGCTTTACTGAGAGTGCATTGCTTTGTGACAGGAGTGGTTGTCGAGGACCTGATGCCAGGGAGTTTCAGAAAATGGTGATGTCCCCAACTCCAATCAGCGTGGAAACGTTTAAATGGACAGCCAACCAGGAATTGCAGAACATGCTTAAATAATAATAGACAGTGAAAAATCATATACCAAGTTACTTAGAATTTTCTTATTTTCAAAATTCAAAGATTCAAAGTACATTTATTATCAAAGTATATACATTACTGTGCAAAAGTCTGAGGGACCCCAGATTTTTTTTTATATGGTTTCAGATGGTATGGCCTCCACAGAGCCCTGAACTCAACGTCATCGAGCTGTCTGAGATTACCTGGAGAGACAGAAGCAAGTCTGCAGAAGAAATGTGGGTTAGTTCTCCAAGATGCTTGGAACAACCTACCAGCTGATTTTCTTATTAAAAACTGCATGACAGTGTAAAGTCAAGGTTTATTTATCATCGAAGTATGAAACCAGAATACAACTCTGAGATTTGTCCTCCCACAGTCAGCCATGAAACAAAGAAACACCATAGAACCTGTTCAAAGAAAACATCGAACACCCACGTGTGGAAAAAAGAACATGCAAACGGCAAAAAGAGAAGGAATAACGCACAGAATATTAAAGGTCAAACTGTCAAGTCCGCGATGATCCAGGGGTGTTCAGTTCAGTTTATTTTAGTGCTGTCTTGTTCATTGACTGCAGGCCGAAGCACCCTGATCAAATTGCGCAAAAATAGTAAAAAGAGAAACCAGAGACACATGTAACATGAACTGCAGAGTCCTTCAAAACCAGTCCAGAGCCAGAAGCTGCGCTGGTCAAACCTTGCAGTGTGAGGAAGACTCCTGCACTTTCCTCTGGCAGCAGCAAAAGAGAGGGCGAGGGAGACCGGTCAAACACCGACAGACGGCGCTGAACACCCACTTGCCTTCGGCTCTTGTCCTCGTTGATTTTCATCTTGCTGTGATGCTTCAATCGGTAAGGAGTAATGGAGCCAATCACGCATTCACGCTCCAACCTTTAGCCACTCACTCTTCTCTCAAGCTTGCTGAATTCCCCTGGAGACAGCAAAGGCCCCAGATCGCTCAGTCAGCCCAGAAACACATCACTCAACGTAAATTTCAGGCTCCAGTCACACGCAGTTTAGTAGCAGAAGCATATTTAAAAGAAGTAGTTGTTTTGTGAACTGTCTGTAGGACATCTCCATTGGTCGCTGACGCCATCTTGTCAAAACAGTGAAATCAATATTTTAAAGTCAGTGAAATTTTGCAACAATATTAAACCCTATGTATAAAGATTAGTCAGAAGCAATTATGAATGAGTGTGATTTCATAAATTTGGTTACTCATTTGACAAGTCAATCGATGTTCAGTGGTTTTATGGAAAGGATGAATTGAAGTACATGTCATATCACTGTTTGTGTGTTGCTTTTAGGAGTGCCAGATGCAGTGCAGGACCAGGGTATCACAGCTTGCTGATTCAGTTGTTTCCCTGTGTGTCTGTGCAGACATCAGAGATTTTAGTGTTGAGCTGACAATTTTACTGTTATTAAAACCCAGATGATGGACACACAATACTCTTCTCTGGAGTGAGTGGGGTTAGAGATTCACAGCAGTATTTGTTTCTCAATCTATTATAGGAAACTTGTTATGAGAAAAAAGGAAGGGGTCATTCATTGCAGGCCACTAATGAATTTACTCCTTTGCAGTTGATAGACTGCCCATATATTTCAGGCAGGGTAATATGGGAAAGATGAAATGAAATTGTGGGAGGAGATGGAAGCAGACCTGACAGTTCATTAAAATATATAAATTATAATTGATGCTATCATCTAATTGAATATATAATTACCATATTCTAACTGAAGCCTTAATGTTGGGCAAGAGAAAGAAACTGAAAGCTGGGGAAATGTATTAACAGAATTCAGAAATCCAATAGGCGTTCCAACTAAAAGTCATTCTACATGGCAGTTTTTTGCAGTACTTCTACTTCACTCAGGCAGTTTTGGCAATGGCAATTGCAATTGCCATTGCCACTGCAGTTAATAAATAGATATAGTGAGTTAGATTTAATTTAAATTTTCAAGTGAAGTGTTACAAAGACATTCTCTGTCTTCTCACATCTGTCAAGAGTTTGTCCTTGTCCTTCATGGGAATTGGAATCAGAAAGAATCCATATTTTGTTGTGTTTACATTGTGGATAGGAAGCATAGGTGCACTGGAGAAAGTTAGCAATGTTTTGTATTGTTTTGAAATACTGCTCAACATCGTTACTGTATGAAGTCTAAGAAACTTTAAAATTCAAATGAAGCCCTTATCTGAGAAATCAGTTCTTTAGTGGAATGTGGCAATTACAACATGCTAGTGTTTCTGTTTTAGAAACGTTGATTTCTTTTGGAGAAAATAATGTGGAATTAAATAGGGTTCAAAACTAATGAACATAGCAAATGCAGAGTTCAGGTTGTGGTGAATATTGTAATAACGAGGATTATGTTTGAGACTTTCATCCGGGGCAATTAAATCAGTGGTCAGCGTTTGATGTAATTGGCAGGTTTACCTAATATGGGTGTGGAAGCAAAGTCTATTGACTATATTCAGTTGAATTTGATAAAGGAAATTATGTAAGGGAATCTTCATGCTTTTGCTCCTGAGGGGATTATGAGTGCATCAAAGAATTTTTGAGCTTTTCATTTAGGCTTGGTTGGGTGTGTGTGTGAGAATGAGAGTTGTGCATGTTGCCAAGAAAATGACTACTGGGCTGTATGGTTACTGGCTCTTCAAACAAGTCTAGACACACATTTGACTTTCTTGAATTGAATCTGCAGTAGCAAAATTGTCAGTTAACACCTTATGTTTCTTTTTCTATGTGAAGCCATTACAACTGGTAGCTTGTAACATTCCAGGTTTTAAATGTTGGCCAGTGTGATCCTGTGTATTTCTAACCTGGAAATCTGAGGTAGGTTCTTTTAAAATCAGAAATATTTTTCCTGTTACGGATGGACACACAATTCTTAATGTATTTTGTGGCATTTTTCATATTGACTGCTTCTGTCTCGGTTATATCTCAAGAGAATTTCACTGAACAACAATATCAATGAAGTCATGAGCAATATCAATGAAGTTTCTTTTCTGAGCCCTGTCTAGTAGCACTGTAAGTCTATGAATGATTAGGTGCAAAATTGTGTTGAAAGTATATGTTTTCTTTTTAGTTATTGTTTGGTGCGCCTATTTACTGTTTCATTTCTATTCCCTACATGATATTCTTGCAGCTCTACCTATGTTCGTTTGGAAATGTTTGTGCTCGGTATTTGTTGAGTTGAACTGCTCTGTTTTAGCACGGCTTACTGCAGTGAGCAGTAAACTCTTGCCAAACTGCCTTTTGGAACATTGGAGAGATAGAAGTAATCGATTTGAAACTGCCAAGGTGTTGAAGTTGTGAAATTTTGTATTAAATGCCAGTTTGGAGGTTAATCGGTTTTTACAGCTTCCGATGCAACCGAGTGAACCATCCAGGTAAATGTATTTGTGGTTCTTCTGTGTTCTCATAAGAAATCATACTGCTTTATATACTCAAGTTCTACATCTGCTTTTCTCGGCTGTGGGAGATGTAGTTTTAATATCAACTACAGAAACTGTTCTTGGATTCTGTTGCTGTGGTTTGAGAGGTGCTTTGTTTGTAAGGTACCTTGTAAGAATGACTGTTTTTTTTTGAACAGGGAGGCTGATGTAATAGTGTGCTGGCAGCAGCTGCAAGTAATGTGGGACAATGGCTGGTTACACAGCTGCTTTTGCCTCTCAGGGTCACCAAGCAGCATTGCTTTCAACAGCTCACAGTCACTTCAGCTGAGTTAACATTAAGGCAAGGCTAGCAACAGAATAGTAGAGCAGAAACAAAAAAAAAACAAAGTGAGAGCACCAAATGCTGAAATTCCCAACAGGACAGGCAGCATCCATGTTGCAAATGCATTGTCTTGAACTGAATAATGTTTGTGAGCGATCTGGCCAGAGCTATTAAATCACAAGGCAGCACGAAACAGGTTACTGGAGAGTCAGAGCTATTAACAGTCTTCTCCCAATTACACAGTTCATTATCCATCTGTAATCTGAACTGAACTGGATCAGAATCACTGATGTGAAGTTTGTTTTGTGCCAGCACTACAGTGCAAAAACATAAAATCACGATGAATTACAAACAAAACAGTCAAAAGAAAAGCAACAGTGAGGTCTTGTTCATCAACCACTTAGTAATCTAATGGCGGAGATTTCTTAGTGCTATAGTTAGTCCTTATAAAATCTAGATCTGTACAGGTATGATCTTTTATATTTATCTGGCTTCATCTGGTGTTATTCGCCACAGAACACTTTGTTGAAGGTACTTGCTGCATGTTATGACAAGACCAGTGGTCTATGAGCGATTCCCATAGATCAAAGAGATTTTGGGGACTCTGCACCCCTGTAGTTGCCATCAAGCATAAGCTGTGCTTTCCCCTTTGCCCCACGTGTGGATGAAATGCCTGATACCAGTGGAGGTAAAGTAGGCTCTCACTAAACCTGCTGTTGCTGTTCCTTCACTCCTTTCTTGTAAGACTGCAACGAAATTCAATTTCCATCCAATAAGAAGCAACTTTCTGTCTGTTTTATGCCTTCCCCCAATTCATGGAGCACAAACTAATAATCCTTATCAAGGAGTATTTCAACTCTTGGCTCTGACGATAAGGGAGTTGCATGATTTTTTAAACCCTCCCTCCCCCATGGAGTTGAATTTCTTGTCACTTGCTCCCACTGCCTGTGAAAGAAAATGCAACCTATATTGCATTTCCCTTCTTGCCCCTCTTAACCTGATTCACTACCTCACTTCCATTCCTATCCATCTTCACTCCATCCTCCTTCCATCAGGACTTCCTCACTTATCAAAATGATGCATCACTTCACCATCCTCTGTTATGTTACTGTCTCCTCCTCTCCTTCTGTCCAGATGTTAAACAAGCTTCTACAGTTCTGGATTTGGTTGCTGGGTATGTGCTGTATCGTGGGAGGTTTGCTGGTGTACTGAGAAAGAAACAGTGGAAAAATACAAAGAAAGGAAATGGAACTAAATTTAAGAGCACTATTATTAAATAATGTTCTTCTTAATTAACCCCAAATAACAATATTGTAACTGTACAGTTTTATAAAATCTTCATGGTTTGATGTTAAAACTACTTATTATAGGATGTGTTAGCTGAGAAAACAATATCTCAGTGGTGCTGAAGATTTGATGAGAATGAACTAATTAATTCTTGTGAAGGACTTAAAAGAGATGAGAAATTCTGATTAGGTACTTTTCAAACTACTTCCTGTATTATGTGCTTTGGAGCTTTATTTTGTAAACTTCCAGTGCTGTTTTTGTATTTCTAATTTTTTTTCTGAAACCTCTCACTTGCTATAAATTGTGCTGCTATTTGGTTGACTGCCAAATGTAAGCAGGGGGTTTAAAGTGCCACTCTGACGAAGAGGGTGATGTACATATCATACACCAGGATGGCTGGGGTGCTCAACAGCAATTGACTGTAAATTGATTTTAATGGCAATGTTGCCAGCAGTGTACAAGAGAACAGCTTGGGATTTTGAAAACTCTTCAGTCTTCAACTAATATTCATGAGCAATGAAAGCTAGAATTGAAGGTGTTAAGATATACTCAATATTCATTGAATTACAGGCAAACTTCCCTTCCCCTCCCTTCCTCCTCCCCCACCATGGAGAAACAGTCAGTGACCTGAGCCAGTGGTATTTCAAATTTCTCTCCTTCAAAGTCAACCTTTTGTTTCTGTGGTCTCCTTCATGAAGAGTACTAAAGCATCCAGTAGTTTTAATATAATTTATATATAATTTACCACTCACTGATCATCAACAACTCTACAGTTAGCACCGATTCAACATTCAGCTTCCTGGGCATCATTATTTCACAGGACTTCATGTGGGGCAGAACCAGATCTCCTTCTTTAACAAAAAAGCTTGATCAGTATTGTGGGAACGACGGTGTCAAACACTGAGCTATAGTTAATAAACAGCATCCTGAAATGGGTATTTGCATTGTCTAGGTGATCCAAGGCCATGTGGTGAGCCAGTGAGATCATGCGCACTGTAGACCTGTTGTGGCGATAGGCAAATTGCAGTGGGTCCAGGTCCTTGCTGAGGCAAGAGTTGATTCTCGCCATGGCCAACCTCTCAAAGCATTTCATCACCATGGGTGTGACTCCTACTGGATGATAGTCAATAAGGCAGCTCAACTTGCTCTTCTTGGGCACTGGTACAATTCTGCACTGCCATCATAAAGAGCATTCTCACATCAGCCATTACTGTCTGGTTTGGTGCAGCATCCTCCCACAACATAGAAATATTGCGGAGAACTGTCAGGACGGCAGAATCAGAATCAGGTTTATTGTCACTGGCATGTGTCGTGAAATTTGTTAACTAAGCAGCAGCATTTCAATGCAATACATAGTCTAGCAGAGAGAGAGAAAAAAAGCATAATAAATAAACAAGTAAATCAATTATGTATATTGAATAGATGTTAAAAAATGTGCAAAAACAGAAGTACTGTATATTAAAAAAGTGAGGTAGTGTCCAAAGCTTCAAAGTCCATTTAGCAATCGGATGACAGAGGGGAAAAAGCTGTTCCTGAATCACTGAGTGTGTGCCTTCAGGCTTCTGTATCTCCTACCTGATGGTAACAGTGGGAAAAGGGCATGCCCTGGAGGTGTTTAAGCTGCAGTCTACTTTCGCTGCAGGACTTGAACACTTTGTGGCCACTTCATTGGGTACACCTGTACATCTGCTTGTTAATACAAATATCCAAGCAGCCAAACATGTGGCAGCAACTTGGTGCACAAAAGCATGCAGGCATTGTCAAGAGGTTCAATTGTTGTTCAGATCAAACATCAGAATGGGGAGAAAATGTGACCTAAGTGAGTTTGACTGTGGAATGATTTGCTAGTTTGAAACTGATGTCCTGGGATTTTCACCCACAACAGTTTACAGAGGAAGATGTGGAAAACAAAAAGTATCCAGTGAGCAGCAGTTTATTTGTTTATTTTTATTTAGTGGTACAGCACGGAACAGGCCCTTCTGGCCCAATGAGCCACCCTGCCCAGCAACTCACCTACTTAACCTTAGCCTAATCACAGGACAATTTACTATGATCAATTTACCTACTAACCATTACTTATGGACTGTGGGAGGAAACTGGAGCACCCAGCGGAACTCCACGTACTACATCTGCTACTGCCCACACTGGACCCCCTACAGTTCGCCTGCCGACATAACCAATCAACAGATGACGCAATAGCCACAGCTCTATACACCGTCTTTATAAGGTTCATCCATGGTTATCGATGAAGACCTCAACACTATTAGTACTTTTTACGAAGTCGGGTTGCTAGCTCAACGCTCAACCCAGCATGGATGGAGAGCGTGCACGGGAGCTGGTCGGATTCGAACTCGGGACCTCTCACCCCGAAGTCCAGCGCTGATGCCACTACGCCACCAGCTGGCTTATATGATGGTGTCGAGACTAGCGCTTGATTTGGATTTAAGTGAGGGAGAGTTGCGCAGCGTCAGCCTCACTCTCTCTTCCCAATTCCCATCTGGATCAAGTGGCAAGACAAGAGTCGAGATGGCTGGAGATGGGACTAGGCACAGTGTATGACCAGGACGTCTTCTGTGTCTAGTCGTGCTCTACACCTTCCACGACGCTTGCGGAGACTGCCTTCTTGACCATTGGACCTTCCGTTGGTCTCGTCTGCTCAATCCGCTGGAGTCTGTCTTCACATGCTGGGATAGACACCTCCCTATCTCACCAAGGGTTTGAGACCCGTTGGCTACCCTCACCTGCTTTAGCCGGCTTGTCGAAGCCGTTGCCTGGGGTGTGGCCGCTGTCGCATACAAACAGCTACGGGGAGCCACGGGTGAGAGGTGAGTGCCAGGTGGGGACCAAAGGTGGACTAACCGCCTTGAAAAGGATGCGACATGTTCCCCCACCAGGGGTGCTACCCCTCCCTGACACCCCATACACATCGTCCTTACACACCTGGAGAAGAAGGATGCTTATGTGAGAATGCTGTTCTTGAACTACAGTTCAGCATTCAACACCATAATTCCCTCCAGGCTTGACAAGAAGCTCAGAGACCTTGGCCTTCACCCTGCTTTGTGTAGCTGTAGCTGGACCTGGACTTCCTGACAGATCCCTCACCCCTGCCCCTCTGATCCTCAACACAGGTGCCCCTCAGGGCTGTGTACTAAGCCCCCTCCTTTACTCTCTGTATACCCATGACTGTGTCGCCACCCACAGCTCCAATCTGCCATTTAAATTTGCTGACGACACTACACTGATTGGCCTAATCTCAAATAATAATAAGGTAGCCTACAGAGAAGAAGTCATCACCCTGACACAGTGGTGTCAAGAAAACAATCTCTGTACTATTCCGCACCGTATCTCAACAAACAAATAAATAAATAAAAGCCAGACTGGTTCAAGCTTCCGGGAAGGAAACAGTAGCTCAAGCAACCACGTGTTACAACAGTCGTGTGCAGAACAACATCTGTGAACACACAACACGTTGAACTTTGAAATAGGTGAGCTACAACAACAGAAGAGCACACTCCTGTACCTAACAAGGTGGCCGGTCAGTGTATGTGTCCAGGACAAAGAAGCGGGCAGGAAACATGATTGCGGGCACTTCCCTCCCAGCAGACTGCCTTTTCCAAAGCCTCCCTTCTGGAAAGGGCTGCAGGTTTACTGAAGCAAATACTTTGTGTAAGTGTGTGGGCACGTGGCCAAGTGGCTATGGCGTTCGACTAGTGAACTGAAGGTTGTCAGTTCGAGACCTGGCCGAGGCAGTGTGTTGTGTCCTTGAGCAGGGCACTTAACCACACATTGCTCTGCGACGACACTGCTGCCAAGCTGTATGGGTCCTAATGCCCCTCCCTTGGACTACATCGGTGGCGTGGAGAGGGAAGACTTGCAGCATGGGCAACTGCCGGTCTTCCATACAACCTTGCCCAGACCTGCGCCCTGGAGAGTGAAGACCTACCAGGCGCAGATCCATGGTCTTGCAAGACTAACAGATGCCTTTACTTACTCCCAAGAAGCTAATCTGATCAACCATTCTAGTTAGCTCCTCCCCCCCAATCTATTACCTCAGTAACTGCACTGTTAACATTTTAAACCACTTTTTATAATGCTGTTTACTTTGTAAATACATGGTTGTATTTATGCACATTTTATTCCAGATCTGTACTTCTAACATTATTTTTATGTAACTGTAATTCTTCATTCTTTAGAATTAATTTCTAATACATGTAACTGTATGTGGCGTCTGAAGTTGATCCTTGATGTAGTGCATAAAAATGGCAAAAGATGCATTTGTTGTTCATCAAATTGTTAATACCACCTGTAATTGCTGGTCAGTATGGTGCTGAATTGTTATTTTAGCATTGCAGACTTGATGGGGGAGAAAAGATGACTTTTGGAGTCACGTGAACCAGACCTGAATTCGGCTTTGTGACTTGCAGTGAAGGAAAAATTGCCATTCATGTTGCTGGCAGCTGTTATAGACTTGGCAGTCTTTTGAGCCAAAACTTTCTCTGATCTAGTGTATCCATGCTCGCAGTATATTACAAGATGAAAAATGCCAAAGCTCTTTAATCAGTTCATTGAAGGCTCCACACATAATCCTGCTGGAGTGAAATTTGTTAATGGGCAGTTCTGTCTTTTCAGCAGTATCAGGTTGGCTAACAATTATAATCAATACCTGATGTTCAATTGCTTTGAATTACCAGAGTAAAATATCATTCACTGCATATGAAGGGACAATGGTTTGCTGGCTCATGCTGTGCAGATCATCTTCTGTTCGTCTGTAGTGTTTAAAATGATTTGTTGTTTTGGAGAACCCAAACCAGTGAAATGAAGATTGGAAATGAAAACTGGCTTGATGGTGGTGGGGTGGGGGTGGAGAAAAAAAGGGATATGAAAGTTACAACTAACTAAAAGCAAACACTGATAATTCTTTTCAAGTCACCCATTTAAAAATCACTAATGAACTCTTGAAGGAATGAGTCTCAACCCATGAGATGTCTTAAGAACAAAAAAACAAATCACAGTCTAATAGCGTCTGTGGTGTCATGAGGCTGGTTGACCTTTCAGGTAGTGACCCTGCATCTGGACTTGAGAGTGAGGAGCGAAGATGGTCAGTATATTGAAGTGAGAGGGAGGGTTGAGGCTAGGGAAGGCAAGTAATTAGGGGAACCAGAGGAATGGGAAGAGTTGGTGGGCAGATGGTGCTGGATGGGAAAGGGTAGAGATGTGAGCTGGTTGGTGATAGATGGACGCAGATTTTTAAAAAAAGGACAATGGGTAGATAGAAGCAGGTGGAGGAGGGGATATAGAACGTGAACTAAGGGAGAAGAGAACCTGGGCAGGCTGTGGGAGTGGAGGGTGCTATCTGAAACTGGGAAATTAAGCATTCACACTAATCATGCTATAGGCTGCCCAAGTGGTATATGAGGCCTTATAGACGAGGCTTGGTAGTGCAGAAGGCTGAGGACAGATAGGATGGTGTGAGAGTGGGAAGAAACTCAAGGTGGCTATTGTAGACAAAGTGCAGGTTTTTTGCAAAACTGTCATCTCACCCTTGTTGGGTCTTGCCAATATAGATACAGGAAGCCACATTGTGAGCACTAGGTGCAATTTTTCCATGTTGAAGGAGTGGCATATGAATCTCTCCCTCACCTAGGAGGGCTGTTTAGGTCCGTGGATGGTGGTGAGTGAGGAGGCGTGGAAACAACTGTCGCACTTCCTGTGATTCCAGGGAATGATGCCAGGATATGGGGAAGGGCAGGTAGGTGGGGAGAGATCGAGCAGTCATGGCGTGTAGCCCTTGCAGAAAGGTGGGTGAGAGGAGGAGATGTGGCTGGTGTTGGGAATCTTTGTGCTGGCAGAAGTGGCGAAGGATGATAAACTGGGGATGCAGATTCCAGGTGAGGTAAAAGATGAAGCCCGAGGGGACTCCTCTGTTCTGTCTGTGGAGAAGGAGGACATGGGAAATGGAGAACACAAGTGTAATATTTCATGGGCTGCAGAGATATTTGGCCATATCATCTTGTTAAAAATTTCTTAAATGCTCCAGTCCAAAATTCACATGGCATTTTCAGGGTGGTCATGTTGGATTGGAACACCAAATAACGCCATTACATGGCATTGCTGAAGCTGTCAAAATCTGTTTCAGCAACATCTTTTGGGGTACAGGCCATCTTTGACATGAACTGTGACTGGAAATAACTTTATGATTACTGTTGTAATTATTGGCAGTAATACAGTTGTAACATTATAAACCAGATCACTGACTTTCATTTTAGCATTGCTCTATTTAAGTTCCCAAACTGCAGGGACTAATTATAGAGGAGTTCAAAACACATGAAGAGGAAATGAAGTTTGACATCAGATGCCTGATTAAATTTATTAATCTATATTGTTCCCATTTTTGTGTTGTAAATCTATTTCTTTATGTCAGACAGCTGATGAAAGTTTCCTTCACTTTCTTCTTCTCCTCCCAACCCCTTAGCTTCCTAGTTTTCTGTATTTGATATCAGAAATAATGAAGTAGATATTTGAGGGGGAAAAACAGGTTTCTGTGTTTCAAGAACATGCTATTGTTGTTGACCTCATCAATCAAACAAATGAAAGGCAGAAAAACTTGAAAGCATTCATGGGACTGTTTGCTTTGAAGAATGCAGTCACTAGTTTCATTATTTTGACATACGGTGAAATCTGAGGCTGCCTTGTTTTGGCTTTTGGTACGTTGTGATGTTCATTAGCCTGTGGCTGTAAATGTTGCTGTCAAGTCTCTGCAAGCCCACCATGGAGTGGCAAGAATCACAATCTTTACTTGTTTTTCTCCTGGAGGCACCCTTGTTTTAATCTCTTGCTGTCTGCTACAGGCCTAACAGCAGGCTGTGAATTTGAACTTACTTATGCATTTTTAACAGTGGTAGATTGTTTTTAGTGATGTTACAATAGATGCGCACATATTTGAATCTTGCATATTGGAAAGGTACTCAGAAATAAATTTTCATGAAGTGCTCACGACTTTAATAGTTTTGGTATGAAATGCACCAGTTTTCAAGTTCTTCCAGGTTATTAGGAATCATTGTAAAAAATCCTTGTGTGTGTATTTAAAAACTGCAGTAATAAAGAAACTATGGCGAGAATGCTTTTTTTTGACATTCCCCACTTAGAAAAATATATTGAAAATAATGTGGTGTATTTCAATTTTGTTTAAATTTTATTTAGACATGCATAAGGTGTATGCATACATCAAGCTGCACCAAAGCTAGCAGTAATGAGAGTAATGTAAATTTAAAATGGGCCTTTTCTTCCCTATTGAGAATAGTTTTAGGCATTTGTCAGGGAAGGTGACGTGCTGAAGTTTCAGTAAAGATAATTAAAACCATCACACAAAGGAGCTGGAGGAACTCTGGGTCAGGCAGCATTTATGGAGGGAAATGGACAATTGACTGAAAGTTGGTGTAAATATGAAAGACATATTAATTTGTGTATTTGAAATAGTGAATAATGTTAAATTCCATATTGTATGCTTATTGTACAAAACAAATTAATAATTGGGATTTGGTGAGTGTGAATTAGAAATATCCCAGTCCCCACTGTGATTAGTACAGACACTCTGGCATGAGCAGAGCTATTCTATGAATTATATTGTGAGGAAGAGGAGGGATTGGGACCCAAGACAGTGGATTTATGTTAACTGTACTTTGTTTATCTATGAACTTGGAGGGGTTTTCAACTCTTGAATTGCTTTTATTTTCCTCATGTTAACTGTAACTTCATTGAGTGTGTATCAGCAGCGTCAACCTGCAGTGTGCCATTGCATTTTTCTGACCTCTTGTATCTGCATTGACTCCAGTGGGGGGAACACAAACTTGCTTTTATCTATCAGCACTCACACTGGGAAATATATCCACTGAAACTGCACTGGGTAGGACTGTTACATTTTTTATTTTGTAGTTTTAGTTTCAGTGCATTTAATAGAAGTTAGTTGTTTTCTGCCGTTTTTGTGTTTCCATTTTAACTCAATTATTTTTGTCATCATGCTTGCTTCTTAATGGCCAGGATCTCATGGAACAGCTTGGAACTGACTTGCCTGCAGAAGTTTGTGCTCAGTCCCCTGTTCCAGGTAGTAGCAAGTTCCACAGGTAGAGAGCACTGGTGGCTCAAAGTTCAAAGTACATTTATTATCAAAGTGTGTATACTATATACAAGCTTCAGATTAGTCTCCTTGCAGGCAGTCACAAAACAAAGAAACCCAATAGAACTTGTTAAAACGGAATACCGTAAAAAACGAATGTGCAGGGAAAAAAAAACAAATCATGCAAACAATGAAAGTAAGCAAATAATAATCAGAACTAAAGTTCATGAAAGTGCCATGAAGCCAGTCATAGTCAGTCCAGGATCCTGCTAGTTGCAGGCCACATCAGTTCGGTGCAGAGAGGAGTAAACTTCTTGAGCAATGAGCTGAAGATTGGCCCATCCCTCACCTCTGGTCCTGATACACTGATGTTTTCAGTCCTGCTCGGTAATTAAATTGGTCAAACACTGGCTCATTCCTGGCTCCCAGAACTGGACCCCGCCGCTTCAATATGCTCTTGAGCCTGGGCCCCTCTGCCTCGATTTGGTCTGTACCCATCCTTTCCAATCTGGCTTGGCGCTTATATTGTTCAAACATTGGCTTGTTCCTTAGTCTCGGGCTCCGCTGTCTGGACTCTGTCTCGCCTCGGCTCTGCTGCTTCAAATCGCCTTCAAGTCTGCTCGAGCCATGACCAAACATTTGCTTGTTCCCTGCTCTTGCACCCAGGTCCCACCGCCTCAGTTCTCATCTCTCTCAGTTCAAGATCCAGGCTATGTACTCAAGTCTGTAAGACTTCCTAATTTACATGGATTGGAGCAGAGTGAATAGATTCTTCTTCAATTTAATGGTGTTTGCTTTTTTATGTGGGAGAAAGTTCTGTACTTCTAGTATACTATGTATGAAATATCAGTTGAATCCTCTCCGAAATACCATCTTATGTTGCCCTGAATAAGTCTTCCTCCCAGCAGCAACTGTGTACAAACCTATTTCTTTTACGTTTGTAAGTACCTTTAAATTCGAGGAAAATTATGCCCAATTTCTGTAATCTTAACTTAATTCCGGATGTCCTGCTGCCAGTGTATTATTGCAGTGATTTCAAAGCTAATTTTATCATTGTAAGGTTCAGAGCACAAAAATAAAATCATTGAAATCTAGATGTGACTAAACCAATGTACCCCAGAGTTGTCACCAAACATCCTCCTCTTTATATTCTACCTCTGGGGATATCAAGCTCAGCATTCCTTCCAAGCATGTTTATTGTACCTGCTGTTGGCTTTTTGGTGGCATCTGCATGCAGTTCCTTGTTGTGTCATCACTATTCCCAATTCACCGTTTACATTTTACAGTTTAGAGCCTCTTGTTGCATGTACTCAAGAAATTCATTATTTTCTCTAATTTTGCTTTACTCCGCTGTTTCTCCTGTGAAAGTGTTTTTGCTTTTGTGCTGGTATAGTGTCATTAGAAGGATCAATACTGAAAGTTGCTGCTTGAAACAATGTGAATGCTGAACATGATCTAAACAGTGAAGTTCAGAATGTATGTACCCAACGGTAATTTAAACTGCATTTCCTTGAACTTCTGTTGAACTTCACTGGGAACTTTCAGAGGCCAAGGTCAAAATGGGAGGGAGAGGAAAAATTAAAAAGGCAGCTGCGGGACTGTGCTTGAAGTCTGAATGGAGCAACTGTTCTTTGTTTTTAATTAGGTTTCATTCCTACACTGAGGAGGCGAAGAGCAGACGAGTTCAGAATAGAAGTGTGATGAAGGAATAACTGGAAACTAGGAGCATACTGTTTGTGCAGGGGTCAAATGGATGGAAACTGCTCTTAATCAGTTTAAACACTACATTATCTGAAGTGCTGATGAACTGAAGCATCTGAATTTGTGTTGGGGGGGGCGCGGTGTGAGCAAAGTTGATTTGGTGTCAGACTTGATGGTCATTTATGTTCCTGGGAAACTAACTGTTGCAAGGCTAAAGTTTAAATTTGTAAGTTTCCCTTGGGTGATGAGGATTGTGTGGTTGGGGTGGGATGGGAAGGATTACAGCAGCATGTAGGAAATCCAAAGTAATACAGTTCATTATGGAGAAACTTTCATCCAGTCAGCACGTACAATAGGAACAAATATACTTAGTTAATGCTGAAGAAGTATTTCATTGTAGTAACTTGAATAAAATATTCAGGATAGGAAAAGCTGAACATTAGAACATAGAACATGACATTCTTTCGGCCCAAGATGTTGTGCTGACCTTTCAACCTACTCTTAAGATCAATCTCACCCTTTCCTCCCACATAGCTCCCCATTTTTGGACTGTTGAAAAGCAGAGTTGCCTTTAAGCATAGCAGCAAAAAATGTGTGATGCAACGTTGGCTGTTTCAACTGGACTATACATGATTCCAGATGGGTTGGTGATGTCTACCCCAAGCATGAATCACAGATTGTCATGGCTTTAGTGGTGAGACCTTTATGGTAATGCCTTTGCTCGTGGGAAAAGTAGTTAAAACTTTACACAAAATCAAGGATGCTTCAGTATGATTTGGTGCAACTCCCTATTATGTCATTAGGCCTGACAGTATCAATCTCCTTGTCCCTAACCTTGACTGTCAAGTGTGTAGATGACGAGAGGCATAGATAAGGTAGATGGTAAAAGTCTTTTTGTCAGGGTATGGTAGGTCAGAATGAAAGGGCACAGGTTTAAGTGAATGGGAAAATATTTAAAAGGTGGTAAATGTGGGTTCTTTTTTAACACTTAAGAATAAATTGGATAGATACATGGATGGGAGGTGTATGGAGGGATATGGGTCTTTGTGCAGGTCAGTGGGACTAGGCAGAAAAAGGTTCGGCACAGCCAAGAAGGGCCAAAAGGCCTGTTTCTGTGCTGTAGTTTTCCATGGTTCTGTGGAAACTGAGAGACAGCGTCTTGCATGCAGTAGCTGGTGAATAAATGGAATGAGCTGCCAGTGCAAGTGGTTGAGACAGATACAGTAAAATTATTTAAGAACCACCTGGATAAGTACATTGAGAGGTGGGGCTTAGAGAGATCTGGGCCAAACGTTGGAAATTGGGACTAGGTCAGTGGCACCATTGTCAGCATGTACTGGTGGGCCAAAGGGTTGCTCCGTGCTCAATTACTCAATAACTCCGAAGATTCAGTAAGATGACCCACAACTTCATCGCAAAAGCTGTATAAATTTTCATGCATGATTATTCATATTTTGGATTCTGCATGTCATCAGCTTTTATTGCCCGTGTTGAATTATCATGGAGATAATGGGGTGTGTCACCACCATGAGTTGCTGTTGATATTAATAAGGTTTTACTATTAGGTTCCAGCAGCTCTGAGGGAAAGGAGATTTTACATACTGGCACTTTACTGGTATGACTTCCACTCGTGCTCCCAAACCTACAATAATGATTCAGCCCATTATTTCAGCTATTTAGTGTGGTAAAATAAAGAGTAATGCCCATTTAATTTGTAATATTTAATTTCTGTTGAGCAGTCCAGAACATCATCTTTACAGTTCGCCAACTGTTTGCTTGTAGCATCAGCCTAAGAATATGTTTCTTTTAAATATTTTTTTTGTGAATGGCTGTGAAGCATGTAGATTAATAAAAGAGAAAGCCTTCACTCTCTCCTGTAGCTTACCAAATATGCTGAAATATCAACTAAAACCATAACGATTTCTTTCAATTGGTGTTGAGACCAGAATCACTCACCCGTTCCATTCACCTGCCCTTGATGTGTTCCTCCTCCATGGCTATTTGTCTATGTTTAGATACATCATGATCCTGGTCCTATTTTTGATTACCTTCTCTCATAAACATTGCAGCTTTTACCTCAGTATAACAGTACATGAATACTAATACTGCCTATCAAGTGTACTAGAACATCCTGAAGTTATCAAAGACATGTTGCAAAAAACAGGTTTATTTTATCCTGTTGAAATTAGTTCCTTTTTAAAATTGCCCCTCACTTTCAAATTATTCCCACCGCTGCCTGTAAGGAGTTTGTACGTTCTCCCTGTAACTGTGTGGGTTTCCTCCAGGTACTCCAGTTTCCTCCCACAGTCCAAAGATGTACCAGTTGGTAGGTTAATTGATCATTGTAAATTGTCTCGTGATTGGGCGAGGGTTAAGTCAGGAGTTGCTGGGCGGTGTGACTCGAAGAGCCAGTAGGGCCTACTCTGTGCTGCATCTCAATAAATTAAAAGATCAATAAATGATTAGAAAAAAAGTAGGCAAAATGTATTAAAAGATAGAGGATCAATTTCATCACTGTAATTGACTGCTTCTCAATTTTATGGGTTTACAGGCAACTGATGAGGACATTGTGGGAACAACAGACAATTCCAGGATGGGACCAGAAGTAGATGAGGACAAGGGCAGGTGTTACCTTGTGAAATGGGTGCAGCTTCTATCTTACACTTGGGGTTTATGTAATTTACAGAAGTAACCTCGCAGTATGACTGTTGGATATTGGAGGCCAGGGCACCCATAGAAAGCCAACATAGTAATGGGGAGAAAAGTCACAACCCACACGGATAGCACCTGAGGCCAGGATGAATCTGGATCCTGGAAATTTGAGATGACAATACAAACTGCTGTGTCACAAAACTGCACTTTTGGTTCCAAGCAACACACACAAAATGCTGCCTGGCCCGCTACATTCCACCAGCATGTTGTGTGTGTTGCTTGAATTTCCAGCATCTGCAGATTTCCTCGTGTTTTGGTTCCAATATCATTTTGGCTTGTTGATAGCAAAGACTGTGGCAAATCTGAGTGTATACGGATGTAGACTTGAAAACTATGATCATAGTGTGATCCAGTAATGAAATCGCTTTTGTACATGTGTGCACAATGGTTTTTAAATTCCATATGATTCATAATGTGAGAGATTGCACTCACTGACCTTTTGAGCAGCAAAAACAGAAAATGCTGGAAGTACTCAAGAAGGTTGAATAGTAATAATGGGTTTTTCATCTCTTTATGTACAGTATTTTTAATGCTTCTTATTTGAACAGAGCATCTTGGAAATGGAAGTTTGTTATACGCAAATAACAACTCGTTTGAAGGACTGAATAGAATGCACGGTTAGAGACCTTCATCAATTTGGAAATATTCGAAGGAGCAGAATTTATTGTAATTTCAGATTTTCCACATAAGAGTTATGACACTATTGTAGTAATCATGTCAAAGTTCAAAGGAAATTTATCATCAAATTATATATATGTAACCATATACAATCCTGAGATTCAATTTCTTGCAGGCATACTCAATAAATCCAATAATCATAATAGAATCAATGTATGACCACACCAACAGGGTGGACAGCCAGTGTGCAAAAGACAATAAACTGCAAAACAAGAAGAAAGAAAAATAACAAATAAGCGATAAATATAGAGAGCATGAGATGAACAGTCCTTGAGAGAGAGTTTATAGATTGTGGATTGTCTGTGGATTGTCACCTTGTCATGGTGGAGAAGCTTGTGTGGTCCTGAGATCCTGAGAGCGATGCCGTCTGGAGCTATGCTCCATGGCGGTAAGGTCGAGGGTGAGGTCCCTGACAAAGAACAATCCAACCAGGACCTCAACGGTGGAACAGGCAGACAAAGTTACTTCGAACTCAACGGCTTTGAAGGCGGATGAAGACTGCAACAAATCCATCAGCTCCAATCGTCGTGGTTTCCGTGCCATTGGAATCAGTTGGTTGATTTGTGAAGTATAGTGTGCTTCTTGGAATGCAACATCAAGTACACGTTAAACAAATACACGCACATGCATCTTCGCTCTGTGGGCCACTTCTTCAGGACGAAGACCATCATCCTCGACCTCGAGGGATAGCCACGACGGATAGGTTGTGGGAACAGTTCGGTGATGCGACAAGTAAAGTTAACCCCTTTGATTCAATAGCCTGATGGTTGAGGAGTAATAACTGTTCCTGAACCTGGTGGTGTAGGTGCTGAGGCTCCTGTGCCGCCTTACTGATGGCAGTAGAGAGAAGAGAGCATGGCCTGGATGCTGCGGGTCACTGATGATGGATGCTACTTTCTTGTGAGAATGTTCCATGTAGATGTGCTTCTGCACCATACCCACTACTTTTTCTAGCATTTTTTGTTCAAGGGCATTGGTGTTTCCATACCAGGCTGTGATGCAGCCAGTCAATATACTCTCCAGCACACATCTATAGGGGTTGGTCACAGTTTTAGTTGTCATGCCGAATCTTCGCAAGTTGCTAAGGAAGTAGAGGCGCTGCCTGCTTTATTCATAATTGCACATGCATATCTTCCTTCTGTTTCCATCCCTCCCCCAAGTAACACTTAATGATATCTTCACCACATAGAAGGAGGTCATCTGGCTTATCAAATCCATGTCATCTTTCAGAACAACATCATCAATTCCTGTTCCCTTTTCTCCGAGCCTGTTCTCTCACACAAGTCCTATTCTGCCCTCGTTCAAGGGTCTTCCCTGTTTCCTTTAGCTAGACAGATAGATAACTCCAATCCCGGCATAGCTGTAGATGAAGGCTTTTTATTATTCACCAACGTGTTCCAGTACGCAAGGAATCGGTGTGAAAAGACAGTACGTCTCAGCGTTCTCCTGAAATGTAGATTCAAGTATTGATTGAAATTCCTTTGGCTTCTAACTATGAAATGAAATGTATAAAGATATAAAATGGCTGACCAGATGACGAAAGCTAATTGCATAACAATACGATAATAAGCAATCAACAACAGCTGTGAACCCACGAGTAAGCAGTGAGATCTCGTAATTAGAAATAAAATAATTCAATTCATGAGAGACATAACAAGCCCATTAGAAAAGATACTGATGGAAGTGTAAATGAAATAAGAGCAAACAAGAGAATCTGCAGATGCTGGAAATCCGAGCAACACACACACAAAGTACCGGAGGAACTCAGCAGGCTAGGCAGTATCTATGGAAAAAGTACAGTTGACGTTTTGGGCCAAAACCCTTCAGCATGACTGATGAAAAATAAAGAGTAGAGTTAAAAGGTGGGGTAGGGGAGAGAGAAACACTAGGTGATAGGTGAAATCCAGAGAGGGAGGGATGAGGTCAATAGCTGGGAAGCTGATTGGTGAATGAGAAACAGTGCTGGAGAAGGGGGAAGTCTGGTAGGTGGGGATAGAAGGCCATGGAAGAAAAAAAGAGGTGGAGGAGCACCAGACGGAGGCGATGGGCAGGCACGGAGAAAAGGTGAGAGAAGGAAAAGGGGAAGGGGTCTGGGGAAGGCAAGGGCGGGGTGGGGTGGGGTGATGTGTTGGGGGTTGCCATTATCGGACGTTCAGGAAATCGACTACTTTTTTTTTCCATAGATGCTGCCTGGCCAGCTGAATTCCTCCAGCATTTTGTGTATGTTGCTTGAAATAAGAGCTTGCTGGCAACCAAAATAAGAGTGCCAGGGAGTGAATTAGGTTATAAATAAATGGTTAAAGATTAATGTGAGAGGACTTGCTATTGAAATGAATTGAGTTGTTTCTGTGATTAAAAATACAGCGTCCACAATGGAATGAGGAACTGGAGGTAATAATACACAAGGATCCAGGTATTATAGGTGTCCCCATTGTAATAGAGCTGTAGACAAAGTCAGGACTAGGAATTGAACACATGCTCTGTTTATTAAAGAGGAGGAACTGTTGTGGGTGGAGTTGCAGTTTCTGTCAGAAGTACAAGACAGCCATTCACACAATAGAACAGAAGCCATGTGGGGATAGGATCAATTGCATTTAGTTGGACGAGTCTGCAATGTACCTGTTTGCCGAGAGGCAAAGAAGTATTTGGAAAAACTATGGAAAGCACAGAGAATCAATCATAAAGGGATTCAAACACCGATTACTTAGCTATAAGATGAAGTTAATAGGTTGAGGGAATCGAGTTCTTGCAGTGTCTGCAGGAGTGTTTTCTACTCAATATGCAAAAAGGAGAAGCATGTTCCTGAATGTCATGAGTAACAAATCAGACAGAAAGCAGAATTAAGATAGGAGTGGGTCAATTGGTGGCCACATCACATTGAAGATGATATCTGCTCCTCTGTCTTAAGATCTTGTGACTGGGAAATCATTTTTGAGGGGCTTAGTAAAGAGTTTTGGAAAATGAAATTGACAACAATATTGTCAACCAGTATTAAATGGGAATGGAAAATGCAAAACAGTCTTCAATAGAATCCAGAACATGCAGATTTTGTACAAAAATAATCAGACCAACAGCTAATAAACATGAGGGAAGGAGCGCTCTCAGGAAGCAGCAGAAAGAATGACAGAGCTGAATATGAAGTACATGTATTATTGATGTATACGATATACAACCTTGAGATTTGTCTCCTTACAAGCAGCTACAAAACAAAGAAACAAGAGAATCAG
This sequence comes from Mobula birostris, assembly GCF_030028105.1. Taxonomy (NCBI): domain Eukaryota; kingdom Metazoa; phylum Chordata; class Chondrichthyes; order Myliobatiformes; family Myliobatidae; genus Mobula; species Mobula birostris. The sequence goes on along the minus strand of NC_092371.1, from coordinate 210,100,992 downwards.
TTTTAAAAAAGACTGTCAAGGTGCAGAAAAAGAAACAAATTGTGCAAGCAATAAAAGCAAGCAAGTAACATTCAGAACTGAAGTTCACAAAAGTTATGAAGCTGATCATCACTGCTGCCCATCCAGGAGCCCATTAGTTGCAGTCTACAGCCTCAGTTCGGTGCAAAGACAAGTTAACTTCATGTATCAATGATTTGAACTGGCCCATACCTCGCCCCCGGCTCGACACCCTGAGCTTTTCAATCTGGCCTGGTGCTTCAGTCATCCAAACCTCGGGTCGTTCCTCAGTCTTGGACCTGGTCCCTGCCGCTTCTGTGCGCTCTCAGGCCTGCTGCCTCAATCCGGCCCATATCTGACCTTTTCAATTCGCCCAGCACCTAAATTGGTCAAAGCCTGAGTCCTTCTCTGCTCTCAGGCCCTTAACTTTGTATCACCTCCACTCAACTCACCTCTGTTCTGCTGCATCGAATTGCCTCTGAGTATGCTCCAGCAATGGTCAAACATCGACTCACTCCCACTCTTGGGCCCGGGCCCGGGCCCTGGCCCTGCTGCCTTGATTGGGCCCGTACACGCCACACCGCAACTGTCCTGCGCCTTCGAGACTTCAGTTCACACTGCAAAAGATGCCAGGTTGTACAGGTGGTTCAAAATCTCAACTCCAAAAGGGAATTTACAGGCTATTGATGGCCGTGATCCTATTGGAGAAAAAGTCTGGTAAGTACAGTAGTTTTTTTTGTTTGCTACCTGCAAGGCATTGCTATGCTTCACCAGCACCATCTTAAACAGAGATTAGGTGAGAGACTGAAAGAGGAAAAGAAGAAATGTTGAAGCATAAAGGAAAGTAAGGCCGAGGATGCAAAGCTGTAATCTTGCTTCAAAACCTGGGCTTCTGTACCTCCCACTGTACACAGGATCCTTGACTTCCTTATCAGGAGACCACAGTCATGTAGATCAGTAATAACATCTCCTCCTCATATGTACAGTGAAGACCTTGTCTTACATACAACACGCACACAATTTCCAGCATCTACAGATTTTCTCCTCGTTGTGTTCTAATACTTTTCATACAGATCAAATTATTACTCAGCGCACTGAGGTACTACAAAGTTAAACAATAACAAAATGGGATGAAAGCACAACAGCTACAGAGAAAGCGCAGTGCAGACAGACAGGTGCAGGATCATAATGAGGGAGGTTGTGAGGTCAAGTGTCACAACCTCGCACTCAACATCAGCCTGACCAAGGATGAGGACGTTGGGAGAACGCAGACCAGCCTTTATCAAGGGCGTCAGCGGTGGAAAGGGTGAGCAGCTTCAAGTTTACGGATGTCAACATTTCAGAGGATCTATACAGGACCCACCACATTAACGCAGTTGCAGAAAAGGCATACCGATGGCCGTACTTCATTAGGAATTTCAGGAGCTTCGGTATGTTACCAAAGACTTAATTTTTTGACAGGGGTATGGTGGATTACATTCCAGCTGTTTGCATCACCACCAAGTATGGAAGCTGCAATGTGAAGGATCCAGAGGGTTAAGGTCTCAGCCAGTTCCATTACAGGCATAAGCCTCCCCACCCTTTGAGTATATCTACAAGAGGCAGTATTCATTATTCAGAACCCTCAACATCCAAGACATGCCCTCTTCTCATTGCTACCACCAGGATTGGAGGTACAGGAAGACCCACGCTCAACGTGTTTGGATTAGATTCCTCCCCTTCTCCATCAGATTTCCGAATGGTCCACACAGCACTCCCTTGATATTCCTCTTTTACTGATTTGTTTGTAACTGATTTCTACGTTTTGTACTGTATTACTGCTGCTGCAAAACAACAAATTTCACAACATATGTTAGCGGTAAACCTGATTCAGAGAAGAGGGAAAAGGAGTTAAAGCCAAAGTTAGGATGGGAACAGCACAGCTGGGTGTATTGAATGTAGCTACAAATGATAATTACATTGGTTGTTTCAGATGAAATAGATGATATGCGAGTGACATCAGAAGATGAGATTAGAAATGTTGCAGCTGTATATATAATATATATCTATTAAATTATTCATCCTCTAAAGAAGATGAAACTGATTCAGATAGATTCACGCAGCATTTTTTAAGAAGAACCTGCTCAAAGGATTATAAAAGTAGTCCCTTTAAAGCTTAATAATTTGATTGCAATACCAAAGCTGTGTTCCCTCTAATTTGTAATGACCAGTGTGCGCAAAAATCTTGTGCTGTGCAATTTTTTGCCCAATGACAACAACATGCGCGCACTGAATTTTTAGGTGAAGTAAACCTGAAGCTATTGTAAGGGTAATAAACTACCAAGTCCAGTTCGTTGTTCACTCGCTGTCCATATCATACTGCCCAAGCGTGTGTATCTAGAAAGCTAGGACGAAATATACGTTGTCCACTCTGACCTATGGAGGCCTTAGATTCAGAAAAGGAAATACAATAATAGATATCAATGAGTCTTTTTTTCCTCTTATGCCATATGACAATACACACAAGTAACACCAGTTTCTGTATTGTACATAAATATTTCTCGTAGCTGCATGTTCCTGACCTCGTGAGCTTTCGGTGTAGCAGTTCCTACTGTTTCATTAAGCCATTACCCTTTAAATGAACAAGCAGTTCTTTAGCGCTTCATGGCTTTTGCTTCTTTGGAATTTGACGTAGTGAATACGAATCAGGTTTATTATCACCGGCATGTGACGTGAAATTTGTTAACTTAGTAGCAGCAGTTCAATGCAATACATAATAGAAAAAATATATATAACAATAAATAAGTAAATCTTATTCGGTTTACTTTGTACAGTATGCATATATTGAATAGATTAAAAATCGTGCAAAAAACAGAAATACTGTATATTTTTTTAAAAGGTCCTAGGGTTCAATGTCCATTTAGGAATCAGATAGCTGTTCCTGAATCCCGAATCAGTGAGAAAAGGGCATGCCCTGGGTGCTGGAGGTCCGTAATAATGGACGCTGCCTTTCTGAGGCACCGCTCCTTGAAGATGTCCTGGGTATTTTGTAGGCTAGTACCCAAGATGGAGCTCACTAGATTTACAGCCCTCTGCAGCTTCTTTCGGTCCTGTGCAGTAGCCCCCCCACCCCCACCCCCCCATACCAGACAGTGATGCAGCCTGTCAGAATGCTGTCCATGGTACACCTATAGAAGTTCTTGAGTCTATGTGTTGACATACCAAATCTCTTCAAACTCCTCATAAAGTATAGCTGCTGTCTTGCCTACTTTATAACTACATCAATATGTTGGGACCAGGTTAGACCCTCAGAGATCTTGACACCCAGGAACTTGAAACTGCTCTCTCTCCACTTCTGATTCCTCTGTGAGGATTGGTATGTGTTCCTTCGTCTTACCCTTCCTGAAGTCCACAGTCATCTCTTTCGTCTTACTGACATTGAGTGCCAGGTTGTTACTGTGGCACCACTCCACTAGTTGGCATATCTCACTCCTATACACCCTCTCGTTACCACCTGAGATTCTACCAGCAATAGTTGTATCATCAGCAAATTTATAGATGGTATTTGAGCTATACCTAGGCAGACAGTCATGAGTATATAAAGAGTAGAGCAGTGGTCTATGCACACACCCCGAGGTCCACCAGTGTTGATCGTCAGCGAGGAGGAGATATTATCACCAATCCTCACAGATTGTGGTTTTCTGCTTAGGAGATCGAGAATCCAATTGCAGAGGGAGGTACAGAGGCCCAGGTTCTGCAACTTCTCAATCAGGATTCTGGGAATGATGGTGTTAAATGCTGAGCTACAGTCAATGAACAGCATCCTGACATAGGTGTTTGTGTTGTCCAGGTGGTCTAAAGCTGTGTGGAGAATCATTGAGATTGCATCTGCTGTTGACCTATTGTGGTGATTGGCAAATTGCAATGGGTCCAGGTCCTTGCTGAGGCAGGAGTTCAGTCTGGTCATGACCAACCTCTCAAGACATTTCATCACTGCAGATGTGAGTGCTTCCGGGCGATAGTCATTAAGGCAGCTCACATTATTCTTCTTAGGCACTGGTATAATTGTTGCCTTTTTGAAGCAAGAGGGAACTTCTGCCCATAGCAGTGAAGGGTTGAAAGTGTACTTGAGTACTCCCGTCAGTTGGTTGGCACAGGTTTTCAGAGCCTTACCAGGTACCCTTATCGGGACCTTCTGCCTTGTGAGGGTTCACTCTTTTTAAAGAAAACCTAACATCAGCCTCTGAGACAGAGATCACAGGGTCATCAGGTGCAGCAGGGATCTTCACAGCTGTAGTTGTGTTCTCCCATTTAAAGTGGGCATAGAAGGTGTTGAGTTCGTCTGGTAGTGAAGCATCGCTGCCATTCATGCTGTTGGGTTTCGCTTTGAAGGAAGTAATGTATTGCAAACCCTGCCAGAGTTGCCGTGCATCTGATATCATCTCCAACCTCGTTCAAAATTATTTCTTTGCCCTTGAAATAGCCCTCCGCAAATCATACCTGGTTTTCTGGTACAGGCCTGGATTGCCAGACTTCAATGCCACAGATCTAGCCTTCAGCAGACGACATACCTCCTGGTTCATCCACGGCTTTTGGTTTGGGAATGTGCAGTAAGTCTTTGTGAGCACACACTCATCCACACAGGTTTTAATGAAGTCGGTAACAACTGCAGCATACTCATCCAGGTTCGAAGATGAATCCTTGAATGCCGTCCATTCCACCGATTCAAAGCAGTCCTGTAGGCACTCCTGTGCTTCTCTTGTCCATACCTCCTTGGTCCTCACTACTGGTGCTGCAGACTTCACTCTCTGCCTATACTCAGGGAGTAGAAGTACAACCAGGTGATCAGACTTCCTGAAGTGAGGGTATGAAATAGCACGGTAGGCATTCCTGATGATGGTGTAGCAATGGTCAATTGTGTTGCTTCGTCTGGTATTGCAAGTGATCTGTTGATGGTAATTGCTTAGTGATTTTTTCAGACTGGCCTGGTTAAAATCTCCCAAGACGATGATGAAGAAGAAGAAGTTAGGATGCGCTGTTGCGTGCATGTTGATCCCACTACTCAGATCACCTAAAGCCTGATTGGCATTGGTCTGAGGTGGAATGTATACTGCTACCAAATTGACCCCGGAGAACTCCTGTGGTAGGTAAGATGGACGGCACCTAACTGCTGGATATTCCAGGTCTGGTGAGCAGAATTGGGGCAGCACTGATATATTTGTGTACCAGGAAGAGTTGATCATGAGGCATACTCCTCCACCTCTGCTTTTGAGAGACTCTGTAGATCTATCCTGACGGTGTATAGTAAACCTGTCGATCTGAATCGCTGCTTTCGGGACAGAAGGGGTTAACCAGGATTCTGTGTAACAAAGGACACAAGCAGTCCTAATGTCCTTCTGATTCAGCACCCTAGCTCTGAGATCATCGATTTTATTCACCAGAGACTGCATATTTGCTTGCAAGATAGTCTGTGTTGGGAGTTTAAGTAATCAATAATTTCTTCAATAAAAACAGTATAAATAAGTCAGTTCTAACACCTGTAGACAAATCATTGCAAACTCCACGTTGTTAACACCATCCACATCAGAAACCAGAAAGTGAAATGTGATTGTGTATGATTGTGAAATATACTTAACCTGCCATCACGGCAGAGAGATTATTGTACCAAAGGACTGCCAAATCACGAACAAAATACTTTGAAAGGTATCTGATACATAGGTAGGCTGCCGTCGTTTAGTCAGCTGAGTGACAATCATAGGTTAATAATTGGATTCCTATGAAAGCAGACTTCGAAAAATGTTTAAATACTAATTGTTTAATAATGAGTAGCCAGCATGAGTCCAAAAGACTTTCTGAACCTATTTTTGTAATGTTGTAACAGAAGAAATAGACTAAAGCAATGCAGCAGATGTAATTTATTCCTTGAACGAGGTCTCATATAGCAGTTTAATGAATCGTATTGGAGCATGTGTGGAGTTGAGACAAGTTATAGACGAGATGTATTGCTATCTTCAGGAAAGCAAGGATAAAGGATGGCTTGTTTAAGTGGCAGAGGATGGAGAACGGAGTTCCATTTGTATTACCACAGAACCACTATTGTTCACTATTCATAGTGACAATTTAGACTGCAGCTAAAAATGTAATCTCTAAAATTACAGTGACATAAAATTGTGAGCAGAAGTTTAGGGTAATTGTTAACGTTGAGGAAGGGCGTCATAAGTTAAAAGGAGACATTAATAAATTGAAGATTGGGCATACAACTGGCAACTTAAATTCAATGACCTTCCAAGCATTCTATATTTATAAATAAAATGCAGAGATCTCATTTTCTTGGGAATTAAGAAATTCACTTAGGAAGATGAACAAAGGACTCTTGAAGTGCAACACAATAGCTGCGCATATTAACAGGGCAGCAAGAAAAATGCAAGCCAAACACTTGGAATTATTTCAAAAGAATATAGTAGGAAACCCAGTGTGCCAAACCTACACCAAGCTTATGTGTTACCAGTGCTGTGCCCACTTCTGTTCATCGTATAAAAATACAAGATATGGAGGTACTGGAAAGGTGTAGAATTAACATGGATGATGATGGGGGTGTGACATTATATCTACCAGGGAAGGGGGAACAGTTTATGTCAAACATAGAACAATGCAGGCATTTCAGTCTGGGATGTTATGCCAACCTTTTCACACATTTTCATATCAATCTAACCTTTCCCTCCCACGCAATCCTCCAAATTTTTTTTATCATCCAGTGCCAATCTACAAGTTTCTTAAATGTCCCTCGGTGTATTTGCCTCTACCACCACCCTTGACAGGCCATTCACATATGCACTACTCTTTTTTTTTGATGATCCCCCTATACTTTCTTATGCTCACATTAAAAAATTATGCCCCTCACCCCTCGTATTAGCAATTTCCACCTTGGAAAAATGGTCTCTCGCCATCCACACAATCTATGCTCTTGTCATCTTGTTCACCTCTACCAAGTCATTTTTCATCCTTCATTCCTGCAAAGAGAAAAGCCTTAGCTCGCTTAACCTGGCCTCATAGGTCATGCTCTCCAATCCAGGCAGCATCTTCTTTGCATATTCTGTAGCTTCCAGATTCATCCTATAATGTGATCAGAACTGAAGTCAATATTCCAAATGCATCTAACCAGGGTTTTATAGAGTTGTAACATTACCTAGTAGCCCTCCAGCTCAGTCCCCCAATTAATGAAGGCCAATACACCAAAGACCTTTAAAAACCCTGTCAACCTGCCCATCAACTTTGAGGGATCTCTGGATCTGAACCCCAAGGTCCGTCTGTTCCTCTAAACTGCTAAATATCCTGCTGTTAACCCTGTATTCTGCCTTCAGATTTGGTTTTTCAAAGTGAACTGCTTCACTCTTTTCTGGTTGGACTCCATTTCCCACTTCTCAGCCCAGTTCTGTATCTTTTATGGTCCTTATTCTTTTGAAAAGAGGAGGATGAAGATTCATGTAGCAGGTCTTTTAAGGGGGTGAAGAAAGAATATTTCCACTTGTGACCATCAATGTAGTATGGCACTAAAAGATCAGAGAGAAACTGAAGAAGAAATCTTTGCCCAGAATATTGGACTAAAATCTTACTTACTGAAAGAATATCTCAACAAGCAAGCAAAGGAGAAGGTTATAGATGATGTGGACAGGCTGCAGAAGCATTTGAATTGGTATGGAGTCATTGCGCTAAATGGCCTTCCATTTTTCTTTCTTTTAAGAAACAGTTAAAGATCAAGAAGAAAACTGGATTTGCTGGCAAGTATGAACACAGATAAGCTCTAACTGGGTCACTTGAGACACCATTCCTGTAAGCAGCATATGGGAAATAATGGCGTGGCACTCTGTTGAAGTGCTGTCCAAAGAAAGAAGGGACGATTGAAAGGTGGTAGAATAAAAAGTAGAGAGGAAAATTATAGAAGTAGAAAATGCTGGAAGTTATATCCAGGTTGCCAGCAATTGGCATCAAAAGATAATATTTCAATATAACCTGGCAGCATAACATGAAAACATCATAGTTTATCTGCTGATTATTCCTCCCCTATATTAAAAGAGAATGGAAAAAATTTGACTGCAGCCTGTGCCAACATGACTAATTTTATTCCATTTTTTTTTAAGGTCGACCCATTGAATAACGAAGTACGGCTGAAAGCAAAAGCCAAACACGCCCAACAGGATGTTGTACTGTGAACAAAAGTTGACTCTTAATTGATTTAGAAGCTCACGGTCGCCATAACCTACATAGTTGCTTTTAAGATAGAAAACAAAACTTGGTAGAATATTCTGTATGGGCAGCATCTGCAGAGAGAGAACAGCAGAGCCACTATTTCTGGCTCATAACCTTTAATTAGAACAGCCGTACTTTTTGTCTTATTTCAGATTTGTAGCACTTGACATATTTTGTTTGTTATTAAATATGCTCAGCTTCTTTATTGGCACGGATACATTGGCTGACCAGTCCATTACAATAGTCTCCAAATACAAACACAATATAAAGGAATTGGAAATGAAATAGAAAATTCTGTAAGCATACAGCATTTTCATGAGGGCATGAATATAGATGCATTGTTAGTCATCTTGTAAACCTATCATTAGAATCGAAATAAATTCGTTGAATTCTTTAATAGTAATGAACCAATCAAAAGGGAGATGGAAATTTTGCTAAGTTTGTTCCTGCCAGACCGCTTTTGCAACTAGAAGCTCCTTCACAATCATAGACTCTGGCAACTGTCCAGAAAATGTTCTAATATTGTCCTGAATGATGCAAGAGAGCAACTTGCATTTAATGTAAATAAATACAACAGATGTGATCAGTCATAAACAGATATCAAATCATTGAAGATGTTAGGATGTGTGAGCATGACATGATCAAGAAGGTGATTTTTTAAAGTTGCTGGCTACCTTTATTCACCACTGAGAACATAGCAAAATATTTCATATTGTTTCGCAGGCATGTTATCTAGCAGGTTTTAACAAGGGGAGACAGAGGAAGGGTCCCAAAATTAAAGATGGAATTCCAAAGCTAGAGGACAACTTCAATGAGTGATTGTAGGACAGGAATGCACAAAAGAAGTCTGCAGAATGAAGAATTTCTATATGAAGTTTGTTAGTTTTGTGCGTTGAAAGCGGCAGAAGAGGTAAGGCTGTGAAAGAGTTCTACCAGAAAGAAAATGATTGTAAAGTGAAGATAATAGCTGTTGATGGAAATTGACCAGGAAAAGATGAGTCAGCTAGTAACCAAGTTCGGAATGATTTTTACAGCAATATACTGGTCTAATACAAGGAACCTTGTGTTGGAGCCTTGCATTTCCAACAGGAAACACTTATTAGACCCAACAAATATGCTTCCATAGATATCAGCAGCAGCACTGTGCATGTTGAAGATTAACTCACTAACAAAGTCTTGTATGCAAAACATGGGTCCGCGTTGTATTCAATTTGCAGAAAGGTTACTAATGGATTTGGTGTAAATAAATTAAGCCAGTTAATGCATTGGATATAACCTAAGGAGAATCATCCCATTCAGTGAAAATTTTTATGGCAGGTTCTTTTTAACTGAATTCTCCAGAACTTAGGTTCTGATTGAAATATTAAAGCCATTTTGACACAGTATCGTCACATGTTTCCTTTCTGCTGGAATCAAAAAGAAACTGGCAGAGCTTCAAACAATTCTCCAGACTTATAAAGATGAATTTTCATAGGTTGCACCCTTCAAGGCAATGCACATTTCTGACTGTTCTCTGATTATACAGAAGATTTTAATAGAGTTGTTAAGAAACATAGGTGCTGGCTGAAGAACAAGTCATTAAAGTAGCATTGGCACCTTGTTGAAATTCATTTTTTGAAACACTTCAAAGTAGTTTAATAATAAAATCTTGACTAATAAATGATCCGTGTATCTTTAATCAAGCATTGATTGATGTTTCTATTTTTTTCCTAGTGGCACCTCTCCATTGGCTTGCTTGAATGCTATGCTTCACACTAATTCTAGAGGAGAAGAAGGTATTTTCTATAAAGTACCTGGTCGCATGGGAGTCTACACCCTAAAGGTGAGCTGCTGTTTAGAAAAATGACTCCTTTCTTTGGAGATAAATAGATTATTTCTAATCTACTGTAAAACTAGTTTATCTGTTAGATTGCATTTATTGGTGATTAACGGTAAAGCAAGTGAGTTGAGCACTTTTACACTCAGCAGTCTCGGGTCTGATGTAGTATCACTGAGAATAAACTTGCTTAAATCTACTCCAATATTACCTTTGTTCATTGTAAGAAGAACAACCCTTTGTCATCAGCGCAAATTCTTCAGTTTCTTGCAATCTTTTGATTATGAGAAGTAGTCCAGGTTTGGTAGTGTTTTTGTGTTGGGCATTCTAACCCTCCAGGAATTGGCTGAAACATCTCACGGAATTTATAACAGTAGTGTGTGATGATGCCTCCGCACCATCGAGGGTGCCTTCAAAAGGTGATACCTCAAAAAAAGCAACATCCATCTTTAAGCCCCCACTACCCAGGGATCGCCCTCTTATTGTTACCATCAGATTTCTCAATGGTTCATGAATGCTGCCTCACTATTTTCCCTCTTTTTGCACAACTTCTTTATATATTTCTAATTTTGGTGTAGTTTTAATGTATTGCACTGTACTGCTGCTGCAAAACAACAAATTTCATGAAGTATGCCGGTAATAATAAACCTGAATCTGATCCTGAACTTAAAGGAAGGGCCAAAATATGTTAGATTTATGAGTGACATATGAAATCTAAACTCCTGAATAATGTGAAATTGCAATTTCATTCACTGGATGAGCACAAATTGTCAATGGTTTTGATTCACAAACGAGAAAATCTGCAGATGCTGGGAATCTAAGGAACACACACAAAATGCTGAAGGAACTCAGCAGGCCAGGCAGCATCTATGGTTTTCATTTGCATGTCATCCCTCTTTAACACTAATAATACTGAAACATCAATTTCACTAAAATAGCATTAAAATTTTCCTTTGAGAATGAAGTTCGTGCCCCCGTTCTGCCTTCTTATTTGTGCCGTTGGACAGCACTGTGGAATACAGGTCATTCTGACATCAGAATCGAGGCTAAGTGACATCTACCACAGATTAGGAGTGGCACAAGACTGAGAACAGGGGACTTGACAGCGGAAACTTTGCTCTGCTTTTTTTTGTCCCGTGTTACTATATTTGCACTGATTAATGTGGGAAATCAAATAGCAACTTGAAAACGATATGGAACTGTGCTGCAGAATAACTCAGATGAAGCAGTGATGAAATGTGCATTGTATTATACTGCGTCCATGCTATCAGATATGGTGAGGAGATGGCTCATCCATAAGCATATTTTTATGTGTTTAAATACATTTGTATTTTCTATTTAAATTCATATTTGACCATTATCCAATTATTTTGACAGCCTTGGTTATCGGTCCTTGACCGATAGTAATTGGAGACTAGTCAGCAATAGACACATAAATGAATAGACAAAAATGAAAAGTAGCTGACAACAATTTAATCTATTCTCAAGTTCATAAATGGAACTTATTAACCGAATATATACAGAGATATGGTCTCTGAACAGGTAACATTTGACTAGTCTCTGTGCAATAATGGAAAAGTCTGAAAAGTTAGTCATTCTTACTTCGACACAAGAGGTACTGCAGATGTTGGAATGTGCTGGAGGAGCTCAGAAGGTCAGGCAGAATGTATGGATGGGGATAAAAAGTCGATGTTTCAGGCCGAGACCCTTCTTCAGTCATTTTGACTTGCTGTGGTCTTGAAGTCCAGAAGGTGGTAGAACAATCAATGGGCTTCTCTTTTTTTCAGGTTGACAAATCCTTAATTCAAACTCTGCTTTCATCAGTACAGTACTATAATTGGCAGCAGTTAATGAGTCAGTTCTGTTGTCATGCCATCAAGGGTGAGTTTTCAGAATCTCCATTTATAGCCTGTGAGCTTAAACAAGACGTGTGCTGAACTGGTTGTAGCAGAACAAAAGTCCCAAGGGATTTTGCTGATTGTAGCAACCTATTGAGACAAATTTTCAGTAGGTGACCTACGCGGTATTGGGCTGGAATGTGCTGACTTGCAGTTGGTAGGCCAGGAAAGAACTGCTAGTTCATTCCTGACTTCCTGAGTTGATGCATTTTTCAGCAAGAAGGGTGAGAACAGCCTGGAGGTCCAGTGCTGGTGCACATGGGTATTATGCATTTTCCTTCCCTCTCGACTGCTGGACTCAACACTCCATCTGCAGTCGAGTCTCTAAGCTGAAGGGCTGGGTGCCACTTCGTAATCACCCCAGTCATTGTGCCAGAGATGGCTGCTGTACATATCGCATGACCCATTTTCGAGAAGGGAGTTGCTAACACCGATCGAAAAGTAGAGTGGAAATAAGTGGTTATGATTGATGTTTATGATTAACTTCTTGCTCTTAAATGTTCAAAGTGATCCGGAAGCAAAATGTCATGTACCAGAACTCTGAAATAAAGATATGTTCGAAATACTCTGTCAGACATCATCTGCAAAGGATAAACAGAGTGAACTGTTTGTCTCCACGAAGAAGATTCCTAAGGACATTGAGGCAAGCAAGACTCCCAACCCCCATCTCAACTGCGTTTTACAGGAACACCAGAGCACCATCGAGCACGTCCTGACAAGTTCATCCCCATCTGGTATGGGAGCTGCCAAATATTAGACTGAAATTCCCTACAAAGGATTGTGAGAACAGCTGAGAGGATCATAGGGGTCTTCCTACCATCCACTGGGATATTCATCAGGAGCACTGCATGCGTAGGGCCCTTGGTATTATTAAGGATCCCACCCATCCATCCAGCATCCTCATTGACTTTCTACCATCACGCAGGAGACTATGAGGAATAAAAACAAGGATGGTCAGGATGGAAAACAGTTTCTTCTCCCAGGCTATTAGGCTTCTGAACTCCCTCCTGCATCGTATTCGAAGTGTCACTGGTTCATCTGTACCGTACCTTCCAATATTTAAAGTTAATGCACTTTAGTTTATTATTTATGGGTGATTCATCTGTATATTTTATCCTTACCTTCATAAATTATTGTGTGTTATATGCACTACTGTGCTTTACACCCCGGTTCGGAGAAGTATTGTCTTGTTTCTGTGTACATTATACATGTTGTATACATTATATACTAAAATGACAATAAACTTGACTTGAAGATACTGTGTGACCTGCTGAGTGCTTAGAATGTTTTCTGTTTTTTTACAATGATGCACTTGAGTAATTTTATTACTTTAATTTACTTACTGATTTTTAAAACAGGTAGTTTTGGTTTCTTTTTTAAATGTCCTTCAAGATGAGAGACATGCAGGAAGTGTTCAAAGGCTACTGACAGCAGCAGACTGTTGGTAGACTGTGATGGTATTCTGAGGATAAAGTCTTCGTCACTGCTCATGGGCTGCTTTGCCTTTGGGTCAAGAGCTTCAGTGAGGCCCAGAGGATGATTAACCCTCAGTTATGCAAAAAAGTGCAATCACAGGAAAGTTTTGTTGGGCGTTGGGGTTGTGAGTGTGGACAGTAGGCTGGATCGAGCAATGTCTACCCATTGTAATGACAGGACTTTAGAATGCAGTAACATTGCTTTTTCTTTTGGCTTTGCAGAAGGATGTCTCAGATGAAATGAAGGATCTATCTGAGATGTGGGAAGACAGCAGTGATGGCCAATCGGACTCGCAGAGCATAGAGAGCAACGAGAAAAAGGAAAGGAAAAAAAGTAGGTGAAATTTAGGAGACAGTTGAAAAGATCATTTTGTGGCCTCCACACACGTTTAGTTCCCCTTCTTGATCTGGTCAGAGTTGTTTAATAAGGACTGAGCTTCAGTAATTTGGACCCCGTTTTATCCCAGCTAAAAATAATCTCAGAATTTCACAGCAGGTGACTGTCAATTCAATCTAGGGTACAGGCATATTGTGCACCTTCAGCCAACAGAGGAAATGATAGTGTTCATATTGGATGCTCACATGCCAAGTAATATTGAAGTTTTAGAACTCTCCATCCATTTCCCAGTGGGAAAACCTGCAAAGGGAACACACGAGTGCTGGGTAGAACAATGGAGTGTATACCACATTGATGGACAGCAATGATAAAGTCTGTTCTTGTCCCTCCCAGTGGTTTTTAATGCTACATCAGTCTTTGTACATGGTTCAGTATGAAGATCGACTCTAATGAATGTATTTCTAGTCGGCTCTTCCTTGCTCACAAGTTCTCCAAGTGCAGTGGTAATTCTACATTTTCTGTTGCAAATGTACTTTGACGTAAACATGAATGTATGCTTGCAATATTCTTTATACTACATTTTTATTAGCAATTTTATGGGTTAGCATTTCTGAGTTAGAATCTTGTATGAAATCAGCACAAAATCTATTACATATTTAATTGACTTCATTCCTGGCTGATAATTTTGTGTTTTGAAAGCTTAATTATATATGTTAAAAGAGGAAAAATGGCTGGAAAGAGATAAATGTGTCAGATTCTCCATTGCACCCAATTATTTGATCATTTTATAATTAATTTGGATTTCAGCTCATATTTTTGATAAAGGGTAGATGGCTCATCTTTGAGTTTTAGCCAGTTTTTAGTGGAAATGATGAATAACAGATTTATTTCAAAAATAACAATCTGCCTGGTGAATGACCATTAATATATCTGTGACATGCCCATTCACTCCCTGTACACAGATGGTCTATTTACAAGTTATTTGCCAGAGGAACACTTGCATGTTCGTATGAGAATTATTAGAATTTTTGGCTGTGCTGATCTATTGAGTAACCTAATTAAATTTGTAATTGACAAATTAATTAAATAGAGAAAAATCATTGCACTAAGTCAGTGGTCCCCAACCACCGGGCTGCAGAACGATACTGGGCCGCAAAGCATGTGCTACCGGGCCGCAAGGAAACGATGTGATTTGGAGATATGAAACGATATGAGTCAGCTGCACCCTTCCTCATTCCCTGTCACGCACTGTTGAACTTGAGCACCCCCCACCACCTGTCAGCCGGTCTGCAAGAATATTGTCAATATTAAAACGGTGCAGAAAAGGTTGGGGACCCCTGAACCAAGGTGACATAATGAACACAGTCAAACATATGCATTTCATTCAAATCATATTCTGCAAATCATTGGTGGTTGGCAAAATTGAGATAATTGATAGTCATGGAAACATTTTTAGTACCTGCATTTTCCTGCCACACAAGATGAAACTTGTTATAATTAGCCAGTATTACATTGAGCCTTTATTTAAATTTCCTGGTTTCTACACCTGTTATAACTATCTGTGACAAAAATAATTGAATATGTAACCTTTTATTAATGAGGCGTTCATGGGTTCAGTGCTCTGGGTCCATATTCATTACTTTGTGGTGTATATTTCAAAGTATGAAAACTGATGATAGGAGTCCATATCAGCTAAGAGAAAAATCCAAATTTAGACAGTAGATAGTTTTCAAGCGCTTCTGAAGTGCATGTCTTAAAGTAACCGCTGTTTGCAATTGTGTTGCGCCTTGAAAGTAACTCGATTTCAGGTGCTTTGCAGGACATAATATTGAGCCATTTGTGATATATTGTATACTGTTTGTGGTATAGTAGTTGCATTTTAAGGGGCACTATTATGAAGGTGATTCCAGAGTTTGGAGCTTTGGTTAAGTTGGATGAATAAGTTGAATACAAATAGCTTTGGGTTGTGAGTTTACATAGAAAGAATGAAAACATGTCTGAGATATTAGAAGTTAAATATTGATCAGTAGGGAACTAATAAAAGAAACAACAGGCAGTTTTTGGAATTACTGTTGAAAGGCAAATTGATCTGTTTTATGTTAAGAATAAATATTGGTCAGAATGTTCTTTGCAGCAGAGATGTTTAATACTAAGGGACATATAATTAGCCGAAGGAATAAAGTTTTCAAAGGGATCTGAGGAAGTACATTTTCATCCAGAGACTGGTTGAAAGTATTTCGATGAGCCTCTGAAGTGTCAAGTCAAAGAAGGCAATAGACCAAGGGCTGGTAAGTGGGATTAACATAGATAGGTACTTGTTGGTCAGTATCTTGGGGCCTGATTCTGTCCTGTCCTGTTCTGATATATTTATTCTTTGCTTTCTAAAAGCAATCCATTCATGCTTCATGTGCACTTGAAAGAAGTGCTGCAAAAATTGAAATAATTGGCAAAATACTTTGTCTCATCCAAAAGACGGCACCCTGCACTGATGTACAAGTGAAAAATTCTGTGCCCCACTCTCTGAAGTGAAATATGACTCCTTCTCTTTGTCAGTAGAAGGATAGACACCAGTATAGAACCACAGCTTCCAATCAATCAAAGTTCAAAGTAAGTTTGTTATCAAAGTGCATGTATGTCACCATATACAACCCTGAGGTTCCTTTTCTTGCGAGCAAACTGAATAAATCCAATAACCATAATAGAATCAAAGAAAGACTGAACCAATAGGCTAGACAACCAGTGTACAAAAGAGAACAAACTGTACAAGTACAAAAAGGAAAACAAGAAATAATAATAGAAAATAAATAAGCAATAAATATCGAGAACATGAGATGAAGAGTCCTTGACAGTGAGTTCATAAGTTGTGGCAATGGTTCTATGATGGGGCAAGTGAAGTTATCCCATCTGGTTCAAAAGCCTGATGGTTGAGGGGTAATAACTGTTCCTGAACCTGGTGGTGTGAGTCCCGAGGTTCCTGTCCCACCTTCCTGATGGCAGCAGCGAGAAGAAACCGTGAGCTGAGTGGTGGGGACCCTGATGATGGATGCTGCTTTCCTGTGACAACGCTCCATGTAGATGTGCTCAGTGATAGGGAGTGCTTTACCCATGATAGGCTAGCTGTATTCACTACTTTTTGGGCGATTTTCCATTCGAGGGCATTGGTGACTCAATATCAGGCTATGATGCAGCCAGTCAATGTACTCTCCATAACATCTATAAAAGTTTGTCAAAGTCATGCCAAATCTTTGCCAACATCTAAGGAAGTAGAGACACTACCATGCTTTCTTCATAATTGCACTTGCATGCTGCGCCCAGGACAGGACCTCTGAAATGGTAACACCGAGGAATTTAAAGTTGCTGACACTCGCCACCTCTAACTCCCCCAATGAGGACTGGCTCATGGGCCTTCCCTTTCCTCCTGAAGACTTAAAAATAACTAAAAAGATCCCCTTCATCCCTGGCAGCTTCAAAGAAAGTGCTAATGCATGGAGAAAAGAAAAGAAAACAGAATCAGTTTGAAGAGTAATATGCATGAGTTCAACAATGATGGTTAGAAATGTTTCAGATACCCCTGCTCTCTGTTACCTTTGTTTCATGGTGGGAGCTACATGTTGGTTCTCTCTCTCTGGCTATCCATCCCATAGGATGATGATGGTTCCTTTCAGTCAGTTAGTGGGGTTTGATATGTGCGTCCTGGAGTGGCTGTACAGGCCGATCCTTGACAGGCACTGCTTGCCACATACTTGGCAGGTGAGGCCTGGAGGGGCAGCAGGGGCCGAAGCTCTGTTGTGGCGCTTCCTGTGCCTTTCCTCCGTTGCCTCGTTGAGCTTGTTCTCAGCAGCATCCACACCTTTTCTGATGGCGTCCCTCCACTGTGAGCGATCTTGAGACAGATCCTCCCATGTTGATGGGGCAATGTCAGCTATCTTGAGGCTCCTGTGCAGAACATCCTTGTACTGCAGTCACTGGCCTCCTCATCTTCGGGTACTACTGGACAGTTGGCCGTACAAGATGTCCTTGGGCAGTCTTCCGTCAGGCATTCTGACAACATGTTCTGCCCAGCGCAGCTGGGCTGACATCACCAAGGTTGAAACTGCTGGCATTCCGGCTCGATAGAGGGCCTCCGTATTGGAGACCTTGTCTCGCCGGGTGATCTTCATCAGAGAACGTAGGTGACGCTGCTGCAGTTGGTCAAGCTGGCGTAAGTGTCTCTGATATGGGGACCAAGTCTCACATCTGTTTTACAAGGTTGATATGACAACGGCCTGTATACCTTGCACTTGGTGGCCAACCTGATGTTCTGTGACCAAACTCGATGTTTCAGCTGACCATAAGGCAAAGCAGGCTTTCCTGGTTCTTGACTCAATCTCTGTATCCAGAGAAGCTGAGGATGTTATTATGCTGCCCAGGTAGCAAAACTTGTTGACAGCATTGAGACGAGTGTCATCAATGAGGACAGTTGGTTCTTTGTAGCTTGAGCCAGGAGCCGGTTGGTACAAAACTTCCGTCTTTTTCAGGCTGATTGTCAGTCCGAAGCTTTTGGCTGCACTGGCAAAGCGACTAGTGATCTCCTGTAAGTCTTCGAGAGAGTGGGCAACTAGTGCACAGTCATCAGCAAACTGTAGCTCATGCGCCACAATGTCCCTGACTTTTGTTTTTGCTCTCAATCTTGCGAGGTTGAGGAGCACGCCATCATCCTCGTTTGTAGAAAGACCCCTAACTTCAGGTCTGATGTGGCATCCTGAAGAACAGCGGCGAAGAATGGTCCAAACAGAGTAGGAGCCAGAACGTAACCCTGTTTTACACCGTTGCTGATGGAAAATGGGTCTGACCACTCACCGCACATGTTGATGCGGTCTTCCATGCCTTCGTGGAACTGACGGATGATGTTGGTTAGGCGTGGGGGGCAACCGAATTTTGGTAGGAGCTTCCACAGGCCATCTCTACTAACAGTGTCAAACGCTTTGGTTAGTTCAACAAATGTGACATAGAGACTTCTCTGCTGCTCAACACATTTCTCTTAGAGCTGCCTCAGTGAAAAGGTCACGTCCACTGTACTACGGCCTGCTCGAAAACCACACTGGCTTTCTGGAAGGATGTTGTCACTGATGTTGGACACCAAGTGTCTGGGGATGACCTTCGCGAGGCATTTTCCCGCAGCTGACAGAAGAGAGATGCCACTGTAATTGTTGCAGTCTCTCTTGTCTCCCTTGTTCTTGTAGATGGTCACGAATGATGCAGCTTTGAAGTCTTGTGGTAGTTCTGCAGCTCCCAACAAGTTTGTGAACAGCTGGTGCAGGCATGATGTCAGTGTGTGTTAAGCAGTGAGCCAACAGATGGTGAGTGAATTATCTAGCAGCTTATGAAAGATGACCAAGCTCGGAGAGTGATCGTCATTGAGTGGAATAGCAATCTGTCCAACATTAGTGATGGCATGAAATGTGGGTTGCTTGTTGTGCTCACTTGCAAGAAAAAAGCAATTTCATGAATTCTGTAGCTCTTCAACAAAAGTATTGTGGTGGAGTGTGTTTTATGCTGCACTTTATTATCCAATTGCAGCTGGATTAAAATATTGTAATTTTCTTTTTTATATGAGATCTTCCTGAATAGTGAAATAGGAAATCTGCTTTTTATAAGGTACCTTGATGCCTGGATTTCAGTAGTGGAAAGGCAGTTTTGCAAGCTGTACTGTAAAATAAAGTTATCAGTGAAGGAACAGCTTCAAAATGGTATTCTTCTGCTAAATCAGTGAAAGAAAGTTTGATTTGTTTTACAAACAGGATCTCGTATTCGAAGGTAAGCTTGGATATCAAACCACCCAGGCAGCTATTCAGCTGATGTCAGGAAATAGTTGCATTGAAGTTATTGCTGGCAGCAAGCAAGGACATGGAGGCCCAGTACTGATGAAATAAACTTGCATGTTTATGCAACAGGTAAAGGTTAGTCAGTTGGTTGACCCTTCGACACAAAGTAGTGACATAAACCTGAAACACAAATTCAAGAAAATTGGTTTTGTTTACTTAATTTTTGGAAGGAAATGTATCATCCAAATTAATGGCTATAAATTTCCTTGAAATGGCAATGGCCGTGGCCCAGGGTTTTGACCCTAAACATTGACAGTTCATTTCCTCCCACAGATGTTGCTTGACCTGCTAGGTTCTTCCATCGCATTGTTGCTCTTCGGTTAATGTCTTGAGTTTCCTATAGC
This sequence comes from Mobula birostris, assembly GCF_030028105.1. Taxonomy (NCBI): domain Eukaryota; kingdom Metazoa; phylum Chordata; class Chondrichthyes; order Myliobatiformes; family Myliobatidae; genus Mobula; species Mobula birostris. The sequence goes on along the minus strand of NC_092371.1, from coordinate 210,081,035 downwards.
TGGATAGGTTGTGCTGAAAAGATTGGTATACAGTTTCCATTTGGTTTAGGTTTACAGTTTCGAAGCTGAAATCAAATGGAAACATCTCAGCTGCTGCTTGTTGTCAAAACAGAGACGTGATTCACTCTCGTGCTGTTTGTAAAGGCCAAGTGAAGATTGGAAACTTCAGTTGTGAGGTTCATTACCATCACTCTCACATTCAATGTGTAACAATGCACGTGAGAAATGTTGCCTGCGTCATTGTAGATTCTCAATTGATGTGTAACAAGTGCTTTCAGTTCTCAACATGAAATGCAACCAAGAATGGTCTTTGCAGGTAGTTTGAAAAAGACATAACTCAACGCAGTCAACACTCTTCCACCACCGGAGAGTATTATCACTGCCTGAATGAATATTGCAGTGGTGTGACGGGAAGATGATCCCAGGAGCTCAGATGGACTCGTGCCTGCTTTGTCTTCCAGAGGATGAAAGGAAATTAGATGAAGACTTCTCTTCGTGTTCATGGAATTTGAGTGTGCTCCCAAATGCATCAGTGAGCAGCAAACTGAGTTGAGGCAGACACCAGCAGCCTTGAACCATCTTGAGGCTGAGAAATAGTGACCTTGATAGTTCTAATATTCAGAGTTGGCAAGGCACACATCAGCAGTGTTTGATGTCGTAGAAAGCCAAAGATCTCAGTATGTGTTCAGCGTTTGACCCATAAAATAGTAGAATTTCAGTTCTGTGAATGATCAAGTATTCATTTTTTCAGGCCTATAAGATTGAAAATCTGACTGCAGACAAATATTATGTATTGGATTGCTTTGTGGGTGAACTTTATACTTGAAAAGTGTCCATGGGGGCTGGCTGGTGGCGCAGTGAGATCAGCACCGGACTCTGGAACGGAAGTTCCTGGGTTCAAACTCAGTTAGAGCCGCTCCCGAGTACGCTTGCCATCCGTGCTGGGTTGAGTGTTGAGATCGCAACTCGACCTCGTAAAATAAAAGGGGAAAATACTGCAAATATCTGTGTGAGGAGTGGCGCGCCACACAGTCTCTCTCTCTCTCGCTCTGCACCTTGTAAAGGCACGAAAAAGACATCGTCTCGCCAACATCGCACACGCAAAAAAAGAGTCCAGGGAACAAAAATTGTCCAATAAAATGAGTAGATTTATTTTCTAGTAATATGAAAAACATATTAAAAACCCTGCATGGTTTCAACCCGAAACATCGGCAATTGATGTCTCCCCACAAATACTGCTTGAACCACTGAGTTCCTCCAGTAGATTTTTTTATTGCTTAAAAACTGTTGGTCAGTTATAAGCCTTATCTTGGAATTTTCTTGTGCGTTGTTAGAGTGGAGAATCCACCTGCCTCAAGGAAGGTAATTTTTGCAGAAGCTGTGGAACTGTGGGTGGCAGCTTTCAAAGTCTGGGATCTGCGTGCCTGAAAACACTTGTCTGTCATTCAGCAATTTAGGAGCATTTGGCATGCTTTCAGCTTCTGTTGTAATGTGTAGTCACTTTTGACAGATGCATACCAAGCAAGTAGATGGAGATGGGGAAGTATGATTTCTGCTCTCAGTAGGCAGTTAAAAATTTCCATTTAGACATTAAGTAAATTTAACCCATTGAAACACAGTACTTGTGTACTTCAGCAAAATTGAATGCTTTCATTCAAAAAAAAGAATCAAACCAAAGAATATGAATCTTACATTAAAAATAAAAGGATGCAAAGTGGAAAGGTTTGGTGTTGTATACCCAGTCTGGCAGAAAGCTGTTTTGATTCCCTTAACAAACTAAGAGCTTAGTTTTACAGAGATATTAGAAATAAAACACTTTTTAAATAACCTCATTTGTCAAAATTCTTCAGTAGGTTCTGCAACTGCTATTGTTTAAAATGAACACCTTGGAGACCTCTCAAAGAGACTGCTTCAAGCACCCTTTCCAATCAGGGCTGAGCACCGCAGGCAAGAAGGTGGTTGTGAGCCAGCATGGCCAGCAGCTCACGCGAAAGTAAAGGTCGTGAATCATTTCTATCAGAACTTCTTGCCTTTTGTGGAACCAGCATGAGTCCACACCTGATAACAGGCGTTGATGCATTTTCATCGCAAAGTTTTCCTTTGGAATACATGTAAAAATTCAAATGTAAGAATTAACTCTCTGTTTGATCGGCAAAATTTTTTGAAGTGCGGATTAAATCTGTCTGCTTGCACCCCAGTCTTTGATCAATTGTAGTTCCCTTTTAAGAAAGATTTGTTAAGTATTGTCTGTCACAGCCTCCAGTCTTTCCAAAATCCTCAATGATCTCTTTTATTTCCTTAGTGAGGAGAAAACAGTTTGAATAAAAACAGTTCTCAGTCAAACCCTGGAGCTTCTCTATGTCAAAGTATACGATAATATTGACGTTTTTCAGATGGATGACAATGAGAGAAGAGAGAGAGTTTTGTTTATGTATATGGACATCGAAAGCCACTTGCAGAGTAATTATCTTGCAATTGAATAATTGATAAAGAGATCAGATTTGCTTTTTTGTCATACATACGTCGAAGTATGTGTCATTTTGTATCAAATTAAATCGATGAGGAATGTGTGGGGCAGCCTGCAAATGTCACCAGGCATCCTGCTCCAACGTAGCACACCCCCAACTCACAAAGCTTAACCGTATGCCTTTGGACTGTGGGAGGAAACCAGAGCACCTGGAAGGAGCCCAGGCGGTCATAGGAGAATGTACAAACTCCTTAAAGACTGCAGCGGGAATAGAACCCCAAACTTACAGCCAATGCTGTAAAGCATTACGCTACTATGCCGTAGAGTACGTAAATCGACCGTGACAGGTCTCGAAAGTGGTGTTCCAAAGAATCTGTATCTGCAAAGGGGTGGGAGTGTGGATTGGGGAGGTGTGTTCTATTCTGAAATTATTGCAGCACTTAACTTTGAAATGCCTGTCATGCTTCATGGTCATTCAGTGCATGGTCAAATTTTCAAAGAACACTTTCAAAGCAGGGAGAGAAATAACAAGGCTGGAATTCCAAAATAGATTATGTAAACAGAAAATGCAGGAAACACTCAACTGGTCAAGCAGGATCTATGCAAAGAGAAGCACAGTTTGTTTTTGAAGACCTGCTGTGTGTAACAAGTGTTTTCTGATTTTTGATCAGAATTCCAGCACCAGGGTTGTTTTTCATACCATTTGAAATTGGTTCCTAGTTGCCTGAAGCTTTGGTTGTCACTTATAGATACTGGGATGCGAGGTATGTAAGCTTTGAATTTTCTGTGGCAGAATCTTGTAACTAGGAGGTTGCAGGGAACTTGAACTGCCTCTTGCTCTGACTTTTGTCTTAATATCCTGCCCATTATGAAATGATGAAACTCTGAATGCAGCATTGAAGGAAGTTGGTTTTGTGGATGGCTGTAGTAAAAATACTGACTAATTTGAAATCAGTCAATACAAAATCAAAAATAATGTGCTATCACTTTAAGAAAGTAACTTCCTGCAGCTTTGAGTTGATTAAGTCTGAGTCACAGCTGTGGGTGACTGAAGATGGCTGTGACTGTTGAATGTGGTTACTGGGCAGCAAAATGTCATCAGAAACAACATGTGTGTGGTTTGAGAATGTAGAGAGAAGGTGATGCTACTTTGGCAAATAAGGGTGTCCTATATTTTTTCCATTATATTCGTTGATACACATGCATGACTGGTTTGAAATGCAAAGAGGTGGTCTGAAGGACCATTGTTATATCCGGAATTTTAAATCCAAAAGGAAACAGCAACATTTAAACTTACAATATTTTGTTGGCTCGGTTCAATTATGATGATTTGGATTTTTTTTGCCTTAGGAGACAACTATTTGCAAATACAAGATCGAGCGATGGCCATAAATGAGAATGAGGGGGACATAATTGCCCTGCAATCCCTGCCTTAGCTCATCTCTTCCACTTTACTATTCAGTATAGCAGACCTGTTTGTGATACCATTTAGCTCTATTACAGTATAGCTGCCATAAGACATAGGAGCAGAATTAGGCCATTCAGCCCATTGAGTCTGCTCTACCAATTCATCATGGCTGATCCCAGATCCAATTCAACCTCATACAGCTGCCCTCTCACCATATCTCCTGTTGCTCCAATCAATCAGGAATCTTATCAACTTCCGCTTTAAATATACCTACGGACTTGGCCCCAACGGCAGTCTATGACAGAGCATTCCACAGATTCACCACTCTCTGGCTAAAAAATTCCTCCTTACTTTGGTTCTAAAAGGTCACCCCCTCAATTTTGAGGCTCTGCCCTCCAGTTCTCTAGTTCTGGATACCCCTACCAAAGGAAAGATCCTCTCCACATCCACCTTATGTAGTCTATTCAACGTTCAGTAGATTTCAGTGAGATCCCCAAGCATTCTTCTAAATTCCAGTGAGTCCAGGCTCAAAGCTGCCAGATGCTCCTCATATGTTAACCACGTCATTCCCGGAAATGTCCCTGTGACCTCCTCTGGACTCTCTCCAATGACAATAATCCTTTCTGAGATAAGTGGCCTAAAACTGTCGACAATTCTCCAACTGTGGCCTGACTTGTGTTTTTAAAGCTTCAGCATTATCTCCTTGTTTTTATAGTCTATTCCCCTTGAAGCAAATGCCAACATTGCATTTGCCTCCTTTACCACAGACTCAACCTGTAAATTAAAATTCTGGGAGTCTTGTGCAAGGCCTGACACACTTTTAATTTTTAACATCTTGGTTTAAATATTGAATTCAGATTCTGGTTTCATGTTGCGAAAATTTATTCTGTTCAAACAAGAATTTCGACCTGTCAGGGTTTTATTGAAAACTATGGCCATCACTTATCGTGGATAAAAACGTAAGAAATAGGAGCAGGAGTCGGCTGTAGGCCCCTTGACCCTGCTGTGCCCCCTTCATGGCTGACATGATCCAAGTCCCGGCCATGCTTTCCTGCCAGTTTCTCCAAACCCTTGATTTTTCCCCCATAGTTCAAAAATCTGCCAATGTCAATCTTGACTTTTATCAGAGACTCAGCAAGAACTTCGGAGCACTGCAGCTAATACTTGATAACAGAAACAGTTCTCTTGTTCATCAAAGCGGGGGGCATCCTGTCAGATTCTTCATAAGCATGAGGAATCCATCATTTCTTAAAATTGTGAACCAGAAGGTTCTTGTCTTCCTGATTGGTACTTGGACAAAATGTTATTTTTCTGCTGCTTCAGTTTTAATTCCTGTGGCTGGGTATGGTCTTGGGCACATTTTGGGTAGATCAATATCAAGGGGAGTTGCAATACAGTTAGAAGAAACAGAAATTATTTAACAAAATCTTTGCAGTTCTCAAGGTAATTTGAACTCCAAGCAAACAAATTTAGTTAACTTGATGCATTTTCAGTATGATGAGAGGCAAATCTGTTTGCAGTGTGACATTCAGAAATTTAGTGTTATGCAAACAGAAAAAGTTATAATTTTTGCCTCAGCTCTGTATGTCCATTTCCATGTGTATTATTTTGAAATGGTGAGTGGCGAAATGAGGGACACTATATGGATGTGTAGGCATAATTCAATTTCCATGTTGAAGTTGTATGCCTTGTCCTTAATTTTCACACAATATGTTTGAATTAATGCCAGTATTTAAAGTGTTGATTAGTGAAAACAATACTTGGGAAAAGTAAAGTTAATGAGAACATGCACTTTTCTCAGTGATTTAAACTTGAGAGTGGAGCTACACTGAAGCGGGTTATTATATTCTCACAGTGTGAGGAAGTGATTGCTACGTGGCAAGTGTAAATAGCCAGCGCCTGTTATCTATGTGAAATTTACCTTTGCATCATTTGGTGCTACTCCGCAGCTGCCTGGAACCTCGCTTCATTTGCAAAATGTTGACCAAAGGAAAGGACAAGCAAAGGATTTTTCTTCAATGTTCCATGGTAGATGTAACTCAAGTGATGAGAACAATTGTTATTTAAAGTTGGGGTACTTAGCTCAGAGAGGTACATTACATCCTATAAAACTCTTGCATTCAGTTTTCTTTTCTTGGATTTTCATAATCGCCCCTGATGTGTTTGCGGTATTAGTAATTGAACTTGCCTTCGGTGTTCAGGTTTTTAAATTTTTTTAGCAATTTCCTTCAGATGTTTCCTGATAACTATGCAATCATCAAAGAAGGGCATGTGGGATCCAAGAGTGATGAAGGAAAAACCCGTCGGATTGAAACATTTTGAATAATGTGAATTGGAATGGAGGAGAGAAGCAAAAGGGAGAACAAGATCGTTAATCTGGAATCATCTCCAACAGTCCCTTGGAGGAGTACAACTATTCATGTAATAGATAAACGCAGGAGATTCTGTAGATGCTGGAATTCCAGAGCAACACACACAAAATGCTGGAGGAACACAACAGGTCAGGTCAGGCCGGGTCTAGACCCTTCCTCAAGATGGGAAAGAAAGGGGGAAGGCAGCAGAATAAAAAGGTGGGGAGAAGGGGAAGGAGGGTATTTGGAAGATGACAGGTGATGCCGGGTGCATGGGAAAGGTAGAGGGCTGGAGAGAAAGGAGTCTGATAAGAGAGGATAATGAACTGTGGGAGAAAGGAAAGAAAGAGGGGCACCAGGGGAGATTATGGACAGTGCGGAGAAGGGATAAGAAGCCAGAGTGGGGAATAGAAGAAGAGGGAAGTGGGAGGGAAATTTTACCAGGAGAAATAGCTGTTCAGGCCATCAGGTTGGAGGCTGCCCGGACAGAATATGAGGTGTTGCTCCTCCACCCTGAGAGTGGCCTTTTCATGGCAAAAGAGGAGGCCATGGACTGACTTGTCAGAATGGGAATGGGGATAGAAATTAAAATGGTTGGCCACTGGGAAATTCCATTCTTTACAGAGTGGAGGCGCTCAACAAAGCGGTACCCCAATTTATGTTTGGTTTCACCAATTTAGAAAAGGCCGCATTGGGAGCATCAGATACAATAGACAACACCCAAAGGTTTGCAGGTGAAGTGTTGCCTCACCTGGAAGGACTGCTTGGGGCCCTGAATGGAGGTAAGGGTGTTGGTAAATGGGCAGGTGGAACATTTCAGTCGCTTGCAGGGGTATGTGCCAGTCTGGAAATTAATGGGGAGGGATGAATGGACAAGGAAGGAGTCTGTGGAGTGATATGAACATTAAATGCTTCAGGTCAAGATCCTTCATATAAGGTTCTAGAAAGGAAACGTCATCCATTGTATTGTCAGAGAGAAAAAGATGAGCTTTTTCATTGCTATGTCACACTGCAATGGCACCCTCCCACCAGTGGAGACACTCAAGTGCCATTGCTGCCCATATCTGAGAAGTTGCTATTGGAAATGTAAAGGCAAAATGTAACACAGTAAAATTGATGCAAAGAAATTTTTTAATTGGGAGAAAGGTGGTTTTGATTAGAAAAATCTGCAAAGAGTTAAAAGTATACCAGTTGCTGTTGACAGTACCATGGATACATTTCATGGCATGTATGCACTAGACACTGAGACTTGTGAGCACATATTGCTGTTGCCTGGAATTGAATGCTTCACCATGAGTATACTTCCTCATTCAGTGCTGTTCCGCCTCAATTATATGGTCAAGGATTGCTTGTCACAGCTTGTACAGCCAATACTGCAGTATGCAAATTCACAGTGTGAGCAAAGTAAATTTGTGGTGCATTCTTCTCTGGAGTGCTTGCAAGTTATTTCATTTAAGAACAAGAACCTTGGTGTCCTGATATATCACTCAGTGATTTAATAATTTTCAGGCACGATCATGAGTAATTGCTAAATTGCAAGTTGTTGTTTTCACGTTGATTCTGGATCAGAGGGAAGCAAAAGCTGAGAAGAGGTCAGCTGGTTTGCATCAACCTCGATTTAGGTGCAGAAATACAAGCATTGACTCTGAAGATGACCAAGGAGATAGGCCAGATTGTCAAAGCCCAGTCCAATCAGACACGATAATCTAAATTTGTAGAACGACAATTTTGAATCATGGTGTTTAAAGTTCAAGATACTTGTAAACACAAAGGTAATAAAACTGCTGTTCGCGCAAAAATGGTGGAGAGCATTATATGGTACAGCCCTTCACAAAGTGTCAAAATCATTTTATTCTGCTGTGGATTTTGCAACGTGACATCATTAGTTTCATATACTTGGTACAGGAAGCTTACTGATAAAAATCAACAACCACTTCCTTATAAGTACCGAAATAAAGTCACAGAAAGCGGAAATGTCGCTTTTTTTTTCAAAGAAACACTTTATTTTGCTGATATAAACTATATTACCATGCTAATTGACCAATAAGCTGAGGTGTTGAAAACAGCAAAAGTTAAGCAGTACAGCAGCAGCTTCAACTGTTCGAGGTGAAGTGAGAAAAAAATGTTGAATAAAAACTTTTATGCCGATCAGTACAAAGGTAAGGAGCACTGACATTTTGTTGAAACCTTGTGTGTGTGTGTTGGAAATTCTTACATCTGTTAAAGTGATGAATGTTTGTAAGGAGGCAGAATCACATTTGCATTGACTAATATTGTGGGTGGAACATCAACTCCAGTTTCATTTGGACATTTTAACTCTGAGGAGTCTTTGAAGAAATACAAGTAAATCCAGTCGGAGGCCTTTGCGTCAACTGTCTCCTTTCTTTGTCAAATCATGATGAATTCCTTCATCTTTGGCATTTGCTTTGAAAATGTAACATTGATAGTGTGCAGTTCCGTCTCTCATGTGAATTAATGAAAGACCTGAAATTGACCAGATCATTAAAGAGATCATAACAGATTATTAAAAGATTCTTAAATTATCAGCTTTGAACACAACCTTTTATTGAGATATTTTTGGATTATGTAACTAAAATAAATTAGAATAACATTTTGCCAATTTTGACCATTCTGTGACTGTTATCATAATACACACTCTGCGCCATTGACAGACGTAGTTAAAAATTGTTGAGATCTCATGCTTCACCAGAAGGCTGTTTCCATACATTTTATCATTCAGATACTGGTAACACCTGCCCAGTAGAAGGAATTGACACCTCCAATGTTACACTTCCTGTTCATTGACCTAAAATGAGAAGTTTAACTGTGTGAACATTTGCAAATCTTTGTCTGAAAGTATTGGAAAAAAAACATTTTTTAAGTTGCTTTCCTCTGTGTTCAATATTGTGACAGTTGCTTCGCAATCAAATTTTACAGAATATGATGACAGTTTTGAAATGTAGGACAGTTTCAACCTGTGAATTAATACTCTTTGCCGGACTATTAACTTAATTAACTTTTAATACATCTCATCTACAAGCAGCACCTAGTCAGTTGAGCCAACACAGGTGTGTCCTGTTCTGTACTACCTGACTACGTTTAAATTAAATTGACATTAATTGAAGCAGCAGGAGTAACCCAACTCGATTGGAGCTTCAATTGATCAGAAAAATAAAGGCTTTAAACTGGTTGCTATGTGATGATGTTGGATCGAAGGTTACATTTTCAAGTTTATGTCTGCTTTTCAGAGAACAATGAAATGTACTCCCTGTATAAAGGGAATGTGTGGAAATTTGCTGTGCTGATCTGCTGAAATGACCAATTTAGTAATGATTCATTGTGTGCCGAATTTTTGGACCAGCGTGATGATGGAGGAAACTCAAAGGTTGAGATGCTGTTGACCTCCATTTACAACTCTGAATCTCTCATTCTCTTGGATTTGAATTTATATTCTGATATGTAAACATGGAGCAGTACAGATAGGAATAGCCCTTCAATTCATAATATCTACGTTATTATGATGACAATTGAAACTAATCCCATCTGTCTGCATATGAGCAGGAACTTGCGTGGCTGCAATGTCTTAACTTGCACTCCCACCTTCCAGGAGTCAATTTTCGACCTATTTCCAAAAGATTGTCATTTAAAAGATTTCAGTTTGATTTTTAGATCTTGTCAAACCAAATGCTCTTAGCTGGTCCAGCATTTGGGGCAGTACTGTTGATCTGCACAGATAAATCATGAATGTTTCAAAAACGTATGGTCACAAAGTTGGCTTTTGGTTGGTATCCAGTGATCTCTGAGGGGAAATTTGCATGCATGTTCTTAATTGTATACTTTTCTCAAAATTCCGTTGGATTTAAAATCCTGGTAAGTTAACTTAGGAAATAATTTTCTTTGTTGTATGATTTGAAGGAATGGTCCATTAAATACAGCCTTACTCTACATTACCACATTAATTTCTAATCCTTCGTTTGGCAAAGTTAGTAATATTTTGCTTTTTACAATAACTCTACCATTTGCACTGAACCAGCTGCAGGCTCCCCTTTGTCCTGCTGGTGATGACAATTCTTCCATCAGACTCAATGGCAGAAAGTTACCCAGAAGCCTTGCCCCTGATATGTCTAACTGGATTTTGATTCTCAAGAATCTGTGTGGTTAGATCTATTTGTGTCTCATGGTTGAAGATCATAGTATGTTTGTCCCATCACAAGATACACGTAACTAAACTGAGGAACCAGAAGGCGCTTCATGTGAAGTATAATGATGCATGGAAAGTTGCTTCAGGGAGAGAAGAGAGGAAGGGAGAAAACTGGAGCATGAAGGATGGAAAACGTATTTTGGAAAATGTTATTGGTTCCACTGATTCATTTTTCTTATAAAGCCAAAATTGCATATAAGAATGGTTTATGTTCCCAAGAAAGGCAAATCCTTAAACTGAAGTGAAGACACAAAACACTGCAGATGCATGAATCTGGAGCAACAATTTGTTGCAGAGTGAGCAGGATCTGTGGGGAAGGGGGGTGGGGGTGGGGAAGAGCTGTTGATGTTGCTGGTGGAAACCCTGCATCAGAACTGACCTGAAATGTCGACAATTCCTTTGACCCAAAACGTTGACAATTCCTGTTCTCTCACAAATGCTCCACAAACCATGAAAATTGTTTCCCTTAAAAGTGAAATGGTGAGCACTACCTTACTTTTAAAATTACCTATCTTAACCATGTCAGGTTGTACAAATTTGCCTGCGATGAAAGCTAATGACCAGAATGACTGCAGATCCACCTTAAGTTAAAGGCATCCGTTAGTCTTGCGAGACCATGGATCTGCGCCTGGAAAGTCTTCACTCTCCAGGTTGCAGGCCTGAGCAAGGTTGTATGGAAGACCAGCAGTTGCCCATGCTGCAAGTCTCCCCTCTCCATGACACCAATGTTGTCCCAGGGAAGGGCATTAGGGCCCATACAGCTTGGCACCAGTGTCGTCGCAGAGCAATGTGTGATTAAGTGCCTTGCTCAAGGACACAACATGTTCCCTTGGCTCGGGCTCAAACTCACGACCTTCAGGTAGCTAGTCCAATGCCTTAATCACTTGGCTACATGCCCACACAGATCCACCTTAAAAGCATACAAATCAATAAATGTAGCAAGGATGAGGGAGAGGAGGGGAATGCAGAGTTGACATTACATGCAGATAAGTCATGATCTCATTGAATGGTGAAGGAGGTTCAAGGGGGCTTTGTGACCTACTCCTGCTCCTAATTCATACATTTCTTTACTGAAGTATTTTTATTGTGCTTGAAGAACAGAAAAATTACTATGTACAGTACTGTGGAACAAGAAAAAATCATGACATATATGAGTGATGATAAACCTGATTCTGATATGGGTCTCTATAGTGGGAAGGAGGCAGGGAGAGGGAAATCATGGTTGGTAAAAGGGCAAGGGAGAGAGAATGAAGCGGGAAACACCAGAGAGATGTTCCATAGTCAATAAACCAATTGTTTGGAATCAAATGACCTTGCCTGGTGTCTCAGGGCTGGGTACATCTGCATCCACACTCCTCCAGCCCACCTCTGGCACTCCTCTTCTGCCACTCGAGTCTGCTAAATCTTCCTGAAGGACTTTTGCAGTCCAATGGGGGTTTTGATTTGCCTTTCTAGCAATCCTACGAGCAGTTCTCTCGGAAAGTTTTCCTGGTCCTCCAGACCTCAACTTGACCTCCACCATTCCTGTTAACTGCCATTTCTTAATTACATAACGAACTGAGGAAATGGCTACCTGAAAAATGCTTTGTTTTCTTCTTCTAGCCTTCTCCTGCTTTGTGAACATCATTTATTTTAATTTTCAGAGTGCTAAGCAGCTGCTTAGAGGAGCCCATGGCTGCTGATTGTTGGGACAAGGTTTGAGGAGTCAGGGTATTTATAAAGCTTTGAAATTTGCATCACCTGGTCTTTCCTAATAATGACTGTGAACAAGCCATAGCCCTAACAAGCTAATTAAGGTCTGAGACCTTGGTAACAAGTTATCTGAGAGCTCAAATCTCTTGGGGTGCCCAAACGTTTTCATGGTGCTCCTTTCCTTTTTTTCACTCTAAAATTGTACAAAACAAAATTAATACACTAATCTTGCTTAAAATGTTGAAAAGAATGTTTCATCTTTAACTTTATGACTTTTGGAGATCAGTTCATCTTCTACTCACTTAACTATTCACAGTAACAGAAATTTTGACCGGGGTGCCCAAACTTTTGCAAGCCACTCTGTATGTGTGTGTGTGTGTGTGTGTGTGTGTGTGTATATATATATGTGTGTGTGTATATGTATGTGTGTGTATGTATGTGTGTATATATATATATAAAAACAAACTTTTGGTACAGTACTGTATATTATGTAATTAATGCTTCAGCATTTGCTGCTGTACACCACCTAAAAGCTCCATTTTCACCTGTGGTTTTTGCTCTGTAATGGGGGCTTTGGCCCAATGGTTTTTATCCAAACCACAATAGAATTCTCATTCTGGTATGGCTGAACACTTCAAAGATGTGTTAATATTTGATGATTTATCTTTTGTTGTGTTGAAGTAATTCAGGTTATGTTTCCTCTGCTTAAAATCTGGAGACTAAGTGATTGGAATGTGTTAAGAAGATGAAGCACCAGGCTATAATGACCTGTGCTTTGCAATTTGAGAGATTGTCATGCTGCCTGGGTATCTAGTAGAGCTCTTGCAGGCTCAGCTAATCACTTGCATTAATTTCAGCTGGTGATGGGTAGCACCCTCATGCAATCTATCTGCCATCTATTTTATCTGCTGAGGGGGGTTTCCGGCATCATGTTGGTAGTTATATACATTGTGTACAAGATAATGAGAGGTATTGATTGTGTGGATAGTCAGCGGCTTTTCCTCAGGGCTGAAATGGCTAGCACGAGAGGGCACAGTTTTAAGGTGCTTGGAAGTAGGTACAGAGGAGATGTCAGGGGTAAGTTTTTTACACAGAGATTTGTGAGTGCGTGGAATGGACTGCTGGTGGCAGTGGTGCAGGTGGAAACGATAGGGTCCTTTTAGAGACTCCAGGACGGCTACATGGAGCTTAGAAAAATAGAGGGCTATGGGATAAAGCCTAGGTAGTTCTAAGGTAGGGACATGTTTGGAACAGCTTTGTGGGCCGAAGGGCCTGTATTGTGCTGTATGTTTTTCTATGTTTCTACATTCCATGTGCGGCAGGCACTGAGGGAGCTGAGCACTGTAATCAGCAGGCACGAACCAGCACACCTTGATGGGGCATTTCAACCGGGTAATCCTGAAGAAGTCTCAGAACAACTACCACTCACATATCACTGGTGGAACCAGAGGAGCCAACACCCTTGACCACTGTTAGACCACCATCGAGACACACTTACCATGCCGTCCCACAGCCACACTGTGGAAAGTCCAATCACTCAGCGTATAGGCGGAGACTAAAGACTCCAGCAACAGTGGTGAGGACCAAGAAGGTGTGGTCAAGGGAGGTGTAGGAGGGCTTACAGGATGGCTTTGACTTCATCGTGACCTGTGAATGAGTGTGTGCCTGTGAGAACATATCTGACATTTCTGAACCAAAAACCCTGGATGAACCAGTCTCCTGAGAACTAGATCCATGGCTTTCAATTTCAGTGATCCAGAACTATGCAAGAAGCCCAGTTATGACCTACAGAAAGCTATTTTAAGGGTGATGAAACAATCCTAATTGAGGTTAGAGATAGAATCAGGTGCATGTCAGTTCTGGCAAGGTTTGTTTGTCATTGCTTCCTACATAGTAAAACCTAACATCATGAATGGCTGTGATACTTCAACACCTTCTATGCACACTTCGAAATGGAGAATAAAACTCAGCCTGTGCAAATCTCTGCAGCATCTAGTGACCCTGTGACCTCTGTCTTGGAGGCTGACGTCAGAACATCCTTCAAGAGGGTGAACCCTTGCAAGGCATCAGGTCCTGATGATGTACCTGGTAGGGGTCTGAAAATCTGTGCCAACTGGTGGGAATGTTCAAGGAGGTCTTCAATCTCTGACTGCTGCAAGCGGAGGTTTCCACCTGCTTCAGAAAGGTGACAATTATGCCAGAGCCGAAGAAGAACAGCCTGAGCTGCCCGTGCAGCGTAGGTTCACAAGGTTAATTCCCGGGAGGGCAGGACTGTCATATGTCGAAAGATTGGAGCGACTGGGCTTGTATACTCTGGAATTTAGAAGGCTGATAGGGGATCTTATTGAAACATATAAGATTATTAAGGGATTGGACATGCTGGAGGCAGGAAGCATGTTCCCGCTGATGGGTGAGTCCAGAACCAGAGGCCACAGTTTAAGAATAAGGGGTAGGCCATTTAGAACGGAATTGAGGAAAAACTTTTTCACCCAGAGAGTGGTGGATGTATGGAATGCTCTGCCTCAGAAGGCTGTGAAGGCCAAGTCTCTGGTGCTTTCAAGAAAGAGATGGATAGAGCTCTTAAAGATAGTGGAATCAAAGGTTATGGGGATAGGGCAGGAACTGGATACTGATTGTGGATGATCAGCCATGATCACAGTGAATGGCGGTGCTGGCTCGAAGGGCCGAATGGCCTACTCCTGCACCTATTGTCTATTGTCAATGACTATCACCCAGTGGCACTCTCATCCACTGTGATGAAGTGCTTTGAGAAGTTGGCCATGCCTAGAATCAACTCCTGGCCTATTACCGCAATAGGTCAACAGCAGATGCAATCTCACTGGCTCTGTACTCAGCCTTGGATCATAACTGCATCACGCTGCTGTCTATTGTATACAGCTCAGTGTTCAACACAATCACACCCTCAGTTCTAGTCAGCAAGCTCCAAATCCTGGGCCTCTACCTCCTACCATCTGGATCCTTGATTTGTTCACCACAATCTGTGGATCAGAAATAACATTTTCTCTTCGCTGACAATCAACACTGATATATCTCAAGGATGGATGCTTAGCACACTGCTGTACTCTCCCTAAACTCAGGACTGTGTGGCTTGGCACAGCTCAAACAGCATCGATAAATTTGTTGGCAGAGTTTCAGATGGTGATGAGGAGTGTACAGAAGTGACGTAGATCAACTGGTTGAGTGGTGTCACGCAACAACTTTGCACTCAACTTCAGTAAAACCAAGAAATTGATTGTGGATTTCAGGAAAGGGAAGTCGAGGGAACGCACCAGTCTTCATCGAGGGATCAGCAGTGGAAACGGTGAGCAGTTCCAAGTTTCTTGGTATCAACGTCTCTTAAGATCTAATCTGGCCCAACATATTGATGCAATTACAAAGCAGGTACAGCATTAGGAGTTTGAAGAGACTTGGCATGTCATTAAGGACACTCGCAAATTTCTGTGGTGAGCATCGCCGCCTGGTATGGAGAGGCCACTGCATGGGATTGGATAATGCTGTGGAAAGTTGTAAACTCAGCCTCCCCAGCATCAGGGACACATGTGCAAAGGCTATGCCTCAGAAAGGTGACATCCATCATCAAGGACCCCCATCACCCAGGACTTGCCCTCTTCTCATTGCTACCATTAAGGTGGAGGTACGGGAGCCTGAAGGCACACACTCAGTGTTTCAAAAACAGTTTCTTCCCCTCCATTATCATATTTTTGAATGAATTCCACGAGCACAACCTCTCTATTTCTTCCTCTCTTGCACTACTTATTTAATTTAATATTTTTATATTTATACTTACTGTAATTTATAGTTGTTATGTATTGCACTGAACTGCTACTGCAGCAAAACAATAAATTTCATGATGTGTGCCAATGATATTAAACCTGATTCTGATCTCTTGACAAGCAGGATCAAAGTCTGCACACATTTTTCTGGTAATCCTTGTTCTCTAGTTGAAAACGTAATTCTATTCTGTTAGTCGTAACTAAGAATAAGCTTGGAGAAACTGGACAAGTTAGGCAGCATCTGCAGAGGGAAAGGGAAAGATGACATTTATTTGTCCAGCTGAAAGGTCTTGACCTGAAATGGCAGCTATACATTTCCCTCCACAGACACTGCTCAACCCACTGAACTCCTTGAGCCTTTTGTTTATTGCTCCAGATTCCGACATCTGCAATATCCTGCGTCTCCAGCAGCATCTAATTTTTTTAACCAAAAGTTGTCAGTACGATGTCACATCTAGTACTTGGGCAGATAGGTGTCAGCTCTGATCACTGTACAAATGTCCCTCTGAAAGGTTCTGGCCTGAAACGCCGACTGTACTTTTTTCCATAGATGTTGCCTGGCCTGCTGAATTCTTCCAGCATTTCGTTCGTATTGCTTGGATTTTTCAGCAACTGTAGATTTTCTTTTGTTTGTACAATTATATTTATTTACATTTCCTTCTCCTTTTTCTTCCAATGTCTTGGTGTTAAAATGCGGTAATTAATAGCAGCAATTGGCATTAGAACTTGCCTAGGAAACCTCTATGGTTTGAACATCAGTGCTTTCAGCTTGGACCTATGGAATCTAGCCAAGCCAATATCAGGGATGTGACGCTTGAGTCTTGAAGAATTTGAACTTGTGTCATTTGCAAACATTTGTGCTAATGTGGGGATAAAAGATGAATGGGAAGAAATGAAACAGCCATGACCTTTCACTTTAATTTATCACCTCACATTCAAAAGAAGACTGACCTACTTTTCTCATTACATAAATCCACAGGGTTTTGTGCAACTAAAGGACATCTTATAAAACATGATGGATTTACAGTCAGTCTTATCAATGCTATCTTGCTGGCAACACTTTAATTTTTGGTTCATAATAATGTACTATATAATGCAGGCCAAGAATAGATTTATCAAAGAGATTTGGTTATGGCCTCTTTCTCAAAGTTTATGAGGCATTTTGAGGAAAATCTGCACATGAAGTACACCCTGTACCTAATAAAATGGCCACTGAGTGTATGTTTGTGGTCTTCTGCTGCTACTGCAGCGCATCCACTTCGAGGTTCGATGTGTGTTCAGAGATGCTCTTCAGCACACCACCATTGTAGCGCGTGGTTATTTGAGTTCCTGTCGCCTTTCTGTCAGCTTGAACAAGTTTGGCCATTCCCTGACCTTTCATCAACGAGGTGCTTTCCTGTGGAACTGCTGCTCACTGAATTTTTTTTTGTTTTCTGTACTTTTTGGGGTTTTGTTTTTTGCACCATTGTCTGTAAACTCTGACACTGTTGTGCACGAAAATCCCAGTAGATCAGCAGTATCTGACACCGACAATCATTCCACAGTTAAAGTCATTTGGTGCACATTTCCTCCGCATTCTGATGTTTGGTCTGAATCACTGAACCTTTTGACTATGCCTGCAGGCTTTTATGTATTGAGTTACTGCCACATGATTGGCTTATTAGATATTTGTATTCGTGAGCAGGTGTATCTAATAAAGTGGCCACCTGATGTACATGGTGTGATGTAGAACTGACTGCCATGGAGCGAGCTATCATGAAAAACAATGGCATATGGCATCAAAGATGAACATCAGAAAGGTGTACGAGAATAGGCAGACTACATCAAACTTCTGAAACTTGTGTAGTGATAAGCATCCTGTGCACATTATAGAAACATAGAAAATAGGTGCAGGAGTAGGCCATTCGGCCCTTCGAGCCTGCACCGCCATTCAGTATGATCATGGCTGATCATCCAACTCAGAACCCTGTACCTGCCTTCTCTCCATACCCCCTGACCCCCGTAGCCACAAGGGCCATATCTAACTCCCTCTTAAATATAGCCAATGAACTGGCCTCAACTGTTTCCCGTGGCAGAGAATTCCACAGATTCACCACCCTGAGTGAAGAAATTTTTCCTAATCTCAGTCCTAAAAGGCTTCACCTTTATCCTCAAACTGTGACCCCTCAATCTGGACTTCCCCAAAATCGGGAACAATCTTCCTGCATCTAGCCTGTCCAATCCCTTTAGGATTTTATACATTTCAATAAGATCCCCCCTCAATCTTCTAAATTCCAACGAGTATAAGCCCAGTTCATCCAGTCTTTCTTCATATGAAAGTCCTGCCATCCCAGGAATCAATCTGGTGAACCTTCTTTGTACTCCCTCTATGGCAAGAATGTCTTTCCTCAGATTAGGGGACCAAAACTGCACACAATACTCCAGGTGTGGTCTCACCAAGGCCTTGTACAACTGCAGTAGTACCTCCCTGCTCCTGTACTCGAATCCTCTTGCTATGAATGCCAGCATACCATTCACCTTTTTCACTGCCTGCTGTACCTGCATGCCCACTTTCAATGACTCGTTGAACCTCCCCTTTTTCTAATCGGCCACCATTCAGATAATAATCTGTTTTCCTGTTCTTGCCACCAAAGTGGATAACCTCACATTTATCCACATTAAATTGCATCTGCCATGAATTTGCCCACTCACCTAACCTATCGAAGTCACCCTGCATCCTCTTAGCATCCTCCTCACAGCTAACACTGCTGCCCAGCTTCGTGTCATCCGCAAACTTGGAGATGCTGCATTTAATTCCCTCATCTAAGTCATTAATATATATTGTAAACAACTGGGGTCCCAGCACTGAGCCTTGTGGTACCCCACTAGTCACTGCCTGCCATTCTGAAAAGGTCCCATTTATTCCCACTCTTTGCTTCCTGTCTGCCAACCAATTCTCTATCCACATCAATACCTTACCCCCAATACTGTGTGCTTTAAGTTTGCACACTAATCTCCTGTGTGGGACCTTGTCAAAAGCCTTTTGAAAATCCAAATATACCACATCCACTGGTTCTCCCCTACCCACTCTACTAATTACATCCTCAAAAAATTCTGAGATTCGTCAGACATGATTTTCCTTTCACAAATCCATGCTGACTTTGTCCAATGATTTCACCGCTTTCCAAATGTGCTGTTATCACATCTTTGATAACTGACTCCAGCAGTTTCCCCACCACCGATGTTAGGCTAACCGGTCTATAATTCCCCAGTTTCTCTCTCCCTTTTTTAAAAAGTGGGGTTACATTAGCCACCCTCCAATCCTCAGGAACTAGTCCAGAATCTAAAGAGTTTTGAAAAATTATCACAAATGCATCCACTATTTCTTGGGCTACTTCCTTAAGCACTCTGGGATGCAGACCATCTGGCCATGGGGATTTATCTGCCTTTAATCCCTTCAATTTACCTAACACCACTTCCCTACTAACGTGTGTTTCCCTCAGTCCCTCTATCTCACTAGACCCTCTGTCCCCCACTATTTCTGGAAGATTACTTATGTCCTCCTTTGTGAAGACAGAATCAAAGTAGTTATTCAGTTGATCTGCCATGTCCTTGTTCCCCATAATCAATTCACCTGTTTCTGACTGTAAGGGACCTACATTTGTCTTAACCAATCTTTTTCTTTTCACATATCTATAAAAGTTTTTGCAGTCAGTTTTTATGTTCCCTGCCAGTTTTCTCTCATAATCTCTTTTCCCTTTCCTAATTAAGCCCTTTGTCCTCCTCTGCTGGACTCTGAATTTCTCCCAGTCCTCAGGTGAGCCGCTTTTTCTGGCTAATTTGTATGTTTCTTCTTTGGAATTGATACTATCCCTAATTTCCCTTGTCAGCCACGGGTGCACTACCTTCCCTGATTTATTCTTTTGCCAAACTGGGATGAACAATTGTTGTAGTTCATCCATGCGATCTTTAAATGCTTGCCATTCCATATCCACCGTCAGCCCTTCAAGTATCATTTATCAGTCTATCTTAGGTAATTCACGTCTCATACCTTCAAAGTTACCCTTCCTTAAGTTCAGAATCTTTGTTTCTGAATTAACTATGTCACTCTCTATCTTAATGAAGAATTCCACCATATTATGGTCACTCTTACCCAAGGGGCCTCTCACAACAAGATCGCTAATTAACCCTTCCTCATTGCTCAATACCCAGTCTAGAATAGCCTGCTCTCTAGTTGGTTCCTCGACATGTTGGTTCAAAAAACCATCCCGCATACATTCCAAGAAATCCTCTTCCTCAGCACCTTTACCAATTTGGTTCACCCAATCTATATGTAGATTGAAGTCACCCATTATAAAGAGCATAATTAATACCAAGTGTAATTGGAAGGCATCCATCTAATTTTTATTTTTAAGAATGTTCACTCGCAGATCTGATCACTTTAAATTCCCCTCAAGGATCTTTTTTTTTTAAAAAGTAATTAAATTCACTACTGCGAAGCCTGTTCCGGTGATGCCTACACTGAAGAAGTTTAAATCTTCCCTTTGACGGGAGTTCAGCGAAACCATCTCTCACTGCTCCCCATCTGTAATCTCTTCGGCCATTTTGGATCTCCCCCTCCCCCTCCCACTTTCAAATCTCTTACTAGCTCTTCATTCGGTTAGTCCTGATGAAGGGCCTCAGCCCGAAATGTCGACTGTACCTCTTCCTAGAGATGCTGCCTGGCCTGCTGCGTTCACCAGCAACTTTGATGTGTGTTGCTTCTATTTTACAGTTATTTTCCCTGAGTTCAATCATCAGAATGGCAGTGTTATTGATTATAAAGAATTGTGCTTGAAAATGTCAGCCATAGACGGGGAAGACGGTTTTGTGTGGGTCCTCGTGCTGCTTTTGTTGTGCACTTGCTGATCTTTTACACCCTGGCTACTTAAAAACTGCAATGAACTTATTCCACATAAGCCTGCTAAGCAAGATAAGAACCCGTGGAATTAAAGGAAAGATACCAGCATGAACAGAGGATTAGCTGACTGGCAGAAAGCGAAGAGTGAGAATAAAGGAGGCCTTCTCTGATTGCCTGCCAGTGACTAATATGTATGTTCTGCAGGGGTCAGTGTTGGGCCTGCCACTTTTTACATTATATGTCAATGATTTGGATGATGGTATTGATGGCTTTGTGGCCAAGTTTGTGGATAATATGAAAATAGGCTTAAGAGCAGGTAGTGTTAAGGAAACAGAGCCTTCAGAATGACTTGGACAGAATAAGGAATTGGAAAAGAACTGACAGATGGAATAAAGTGCAAGGTAGTATGTGGTCATGCACTTTGTAGAATAAATAAAGACGCAGACTATTTTCTAAATGGGCAGAGAAGTAAAAAGTCAGAGCTGCAAAGAGGCTTAGGAATCCTTGTGTAGGATTCCCTAAGGATTATCTTGCAGGAGGAGTCAATGTTGAGGAAGGCAAATGCAATGTTAGCATTCATTTTGAGAGGAATAGAATATGAAAACCATAGTAGAATGCTGAGGCTTTATAAGCTTTGGTCAGACCACATGTAGAGTGTTGTGAGCAGTTTAAAGCCCCATATCTAGAAAAGCGCATGCTGGCATTGGAATGGTCCAGAGGAGTTTTCATACAAATTATCCTGGGAATGAAAGGGTTAATGTATGAGGAGCATTTAATGGCTATGGGCCTATTCTCACTGGAGTTTAGAAGAATGAGTTGGGTAGGGAGTATCTCATTGAAAACCTACTGAATATTGAAAGACCTAAATGGAGAGAATGTGGATAGGATGTTACAAATTGTGGGAGAATCTCAGACCAATGGGCACAGTCTCAGAATAGAAGGATGTCCCTTTAGAACAGAGATAAGGAAGAATTTCTTGACCCAGAGGTGGTGAATGTGTGGATGGCTTTGCAGGACAAGTCATTGGGTATATTTAAAGCAGAGTTTGATAGGTTCTTCATTTGTAAGAGGGTCAAAGGTTATGCGGAGAAGGGAGGAGAAAGGGTTGAGAAAGAAAATAAATCAACCATGATAAAGGATGGAGCAGACTCAATGGGCCAAATGGCTGAATTCTGCTCCTATGTCTACGGTCTCATTGGAAAATTAATCAAGCATGCTATTACCCTGTACCTTGGATTATTGAAATGTTGAAACTTTGAAAATTGTCTGTTAACATTATGGATTTTATTCACTACATTAATTTTCCAATTCTTTTTTCAAGTCTCATCCAGGTTATCATCTCAACCAGCCTCGCCTCAGGAAAGCTGTCCCTCTCCCTCCATCACTCAGAATAAGGTTATGTCTCCATCCCAGAAGCACAGCAAGAAGGCTCTCAAGCAGGTTAGCCTTTCAAATTGTCTCTCGTGTCTTCTTAGTAGTCTCATAAATATCCCAGACTTGGTGCCAACAATTGAATTATTATTAACTTAGCTGAACAAATAAAACAAATTTCAGCAAATTTTAATATTTGGAATATTTTGTCCAGATCTTTATTATACCTTTATACTTTATCATTATCCTTTCAGAAATGTTAGGCCAAGGACAGTTGCAATTTTTCTGATCTAATATTTTGTTTTAAATATTCTAAGATAATTTAAAAAATAATGTAAAATAAAATGGAAGTTTTTTTTCTGTGTATTCTTTAAATGCCCATGCCACTGATTGTGAGAAAATTGAAAAAGAAGATATCCTCAATTTAAAAAAAGAGGTTGAAGGTGTCATATTCTCCAGTTTCAGAACCCATATCAGCAAATATTTTCAATGTGTTGATAAGACCATTGTAGATTTCATATGATCTTTATAACGGTTTAAGTAACGTTGTAATTGTGCCAGTTTTATTCTGATAAAGAAATGATACACATACAAATGAAAGCCAGATGAATTAAGACTTCCTTGCCCAATGTTTCCAGATTCTAGAGACATGAAACAGAACGACAGGGTACACATTATCAGAGTCTACTGTGATGGGGATCATTGGGACTTGGCCCAATCTATATGCCTGTAATGCTGCTGCAAGCAATGTTTCTTTGTACCTGTATCTTGTCGTACTTGTGCATATGACAAAAAAAAAACTCTACTTCAGGAGCTCATAGAAGTATCTGGAGTAATATGCAAATTAACAGTGTAAGCCGGGTGTTGTAGCCAGAGAATGCAAGATAATGATTGACTTAAACAGTAGATGTCTCCTGTAGTGTCCGGCAATAATGCGTCTGGGTTGCTACTGTATGTCGCTCCAGAAAACTATCTGAGTGTCCTGACAATAATTACTTGGTTTGCAGTTTAAGCAGTGTCCTCTGGAGGGAATCCCATTGGAGTTTGACAGTCATGCGGTGGCAATCTTAACTTTTATGGGTTGAATATACATAAGTGCTCTTATGGGTGATATTTTTGTTCTCTTTCACCTTGTGGGTTGGAGGTTGGGGATCTTCTGAGGGTAATACATAGTTCCAATCCAGCTGAGGTCCCCTTTCGCACCTTATGAAGAGATTGCTGTCTTATGCCAGCTCTGCCACTGTAGAGGCCAGTGGGCTGTCATTCATTCCCAGTATCCGCTTACACAAGAAAACGTATCCACTGTTGAATGGCCTTGCTGGAATTAGGAATCCAAGGTGGTCTTTTAATGTTCTGTGTAAGTTTTGTCCATTTATAAGATGACTGTGAATAAATTGGAGATTGCACTATTTCCCAGGGAAATCCCCTGGAATTAGAAATAGAAGCAAGTGGAAGCCATGTTGATTCATTGTGTTGTGAATGGAACAGACATGAAGTTTTATCAGTAATTTGAAGGAGCATTTTATTGTAAATAACTTATCCATCTGTATCAACCTCCTTGGTTCTGCTGCTTTCTTGATCAACACAGTCTAATCACTGTACAGTATTATTCTTAACATCAGAGAAAAGTAATGCTCCAATCTCGTGTTAAAAAGTAACTATCAATTCAAGTGATTGCTAACGGAGACTTGAATAGTGAAATAGTTTGTACATTGAAGCATCTCTGGAAGTTGTTGTTTTTTGAAACAATGTTGTCATTTCTAAGCACAAATAGGTTGTACATTAAAACAAAAGCTTCCAGTTGTCATTTCCCTTGAGGCTATCCAAATAAAAGTGTTTTATATTGTTATGCTTTAAATAATATAAAACCTTCACATATTTTAATACTGGCAGGTACAACAAAATCGGTGTAAATGTGTTCTGCATTAATGTAATGTGTGGGCACGTGGCCAAGTGGTTAAGGCACTCGACTAGTGACCTAAAGGTCGTAAATTCGTGCCCCAGCCAAGGCAACGTGTTGTGTCCTTGAGCAAGACACTTAACCACACAGTGCTCTGCGACGACACTGGTGCCAAGCTTTATCGGCCCTTGCCTTTCCCTTGGACAACATCGTTGTTGTGGAGAGGGGAGACCTGCAGCATGGGCAACTGCCGGTCTTCCATACAACCTTGCCCAGGCCTGCGCCCTGGAGAGTGAAGACTTTCCAGGCGCAGGTCCATGGTCTCACAAGACTAATGGATGCCTTATTTATATTAATATAATGCATGATTAAGCAAAACTTGTATTTAAACAATGCTTAGTTAAAAATTGGTCATAATTGGTGGTTGTTGCATTGTACTTGTGTTCGTGATGTGGTACGGTGTTCCTCAGTTTTCATGTTGCATTCAGTATTCAACAAACCCTTTCCAAGAGCACCTCATTCAAATTCAAGTTTATTGTCATCTTGACTGTACATGTATACAACCGAATGAAACAACGTTCCTCCAGACCAAGGTGCACAACACATATAAAAAAAATTGCCACAAATAAGTCTCTCAGCCTGAGGGAAGAAGATATTGCCCTATCTGGCAGTCTAGTCCTGATGTTCCTGTACCTCTTTTTCTTGACAGTAGTAGATCAAAGAGATTGTGGGATGGATGGTCGGGGTCCTCAACAGTGCTTTGAGCCTTTCGTATACAACACTCCCAGTAAATGTCACAGATGAGTGGGGGGGGGACATGAAAATGCATACCCTTAATTCAAATTAAACAATATTAATGCATTGATTCTGGGTCAAGGCCCGATCCATGGAAAGACTATTGGGTTGACTTGACATCTTTTGAAGGACCCAGGAAGAAAAATGTTCGATTCCTTGTCGTTAAATTGAAAAAAATAATGATGGCGCAATGACATTGGCAGAAATATGTACTGCATTAAGACCATAAGATATAGGAGCAGAAGTAGGCCATTTGGCCCATCGAGTCTACTCCGCCATTTAATCATGGGCTGATCCAATTCTTCCAGTCATCCCCACTCCTCTGCCTTCTCCTCATACACTTTGATGCCCTGGCTAATCAAGAACAAATGGACACTGCATTGATATACCTCTTGTGTGGAGCTAGATAATATTTGGGCAGTCATATTACCCCACTGGAAAAATAATCTTGTCTGGTAATGAATCAGACATGTGTATTTTGTTTAACCAGTTCATTATGTGCTTGATATCATTCGGTGGTTTGTCTGAGGCCAGTTATTTCCTTTAACTTACCAAGTGCACAAACACTGAAAGCACTCGTCAGAATCAAGTTTAATATCACTGGTATATGTCGTGAAATTTGTTGTTATGTGACAGCAATACATAATACTGTAAATTACAGTAAGAAGTACATATACATTTTAAAAATATTAAGTAAGTAGTGCGGGGGGAGAGAGAGAGAGATAGTACTCATGGGTTCACTGTCCATTTAGAAATCTGATGGCAGGGGGAAAGAAGCTATTCCAAAATCGTAGAGTGTGTGCCTTCAGGATCCTGCACCTCCTTCCTGATGGTAACAATGAGAAGGGGTCATGTCCTGGGTGCTGGGGAGGCTGGTGCCCATGATGGAGCTGACTGAGTTCACAACTTTCTGCAGCTTATTTTGAAGCTGTGCAATGACCCCCCCCCCCACCCCCCAAAACCAAATAGTGCCAGAGCCAGTTAGAATGCTCTCCACTATACATCTGTAGAAATTTGCGAGTCTGTTTGATGACATGCCAACCCTCCTCAAACTCTTAATCAAATATAGCATCTGTCGTGCCTTCTTTGTAACTGCATCGGTATGTTGGGCCCAGATTAAATCTTCAGGGATGTTGACAAGTAATGTCATATTTTACAAAGAAAATTAACTGCTCTAAAAATTGGTTAGCATGTCATTTTGAATAACTGCTGATACTTGCATGCCATAACATGTCAAATGGTATTCCTTATTTTGACTTCACCTCCTTTTGATTTGGGATTTTTTTTATGTCTTTTCTTCTAGTAGCGTTGGGTACAAAGGAAATACTGCTTTCTTACTTTGTTCATTTTCCCAAGTGTTTATGATTAATTAAGAATTATGTTTATTGTCACAGGTTGTAATAGAAAAGTTTGTATCTTGTGAATAATTTTCCATCCATATTTTGTATTATTTTAACATGTAGATTATGAATGCTAAACAAGTCTGTCACAATTTAGACATTTAGTTCTATTAATTAGATTAATTAGTATAATTACTTTTATGTATTTATCCCTGTTAATATACTGTATGTTGTTTATTTCATTTTTAAAATCTTTTTATTTATAATCTTCTACAGCTATAAAATATAAAAGTTCAACAAATTAGTATATATATATATATATATAATTAATAAAGCTGAAAGGAAAAAAGGTTGTATATGCTAATGAAAAGAAAAACTTATTTAAGAAAAAGAAGGAAAATAGAGAACCCCAACTAACTAAAAAAAAAAACCCCACTAACTACAAAAGAAATAAAAATCCATTAGGAACCAACTCCCGGAGCAATACATCTTACAATAATCTATAAATATAAAAAAAGAAAAAACAGCAACTGCCAAATCACATTTATATAACATAAAATTGGAAGGAAACCATATAAATTAATTCAAATTAAATGATAATCTTGGCAAAAGAGCGCCACCTTCTCTCAAAATTGAATCGGGGATCAAAAGTTCTACTTCTAATTTTTTCCAAACTAAGGCATAACATTACTTGGGAAAACCATTGAATTAGTGTAGGGGCAGACATATCTTTCCACTTCAATAAAATAGCCCTTCTTGCCAACAATGTAACGAATGCAATTACATGTTGATTTGAAAATGAAATACCCCGAACATGATGCGGAACTATTCCAAATAGAACAGTCAATGTATTAGGTTGTAAATTAATTTTCAAAGCTTTAGAAATTGTAGAAAATAAAGATTTCCAAAAAGATTTCAGTGAGGAACATGACCAGAGCATATGTGACAAAGTAGCTACTTCATTTTTACACCTATCACAATAGTTGTCTATATTAGGATATATTTTGGATAGCCTCTCTTTTGTTAAATAATAACGGTGAACAATTTTAAATTGAATTAAACAATGTTTGGCACATATCAAAGAAGAATTAACCATTTTCAGAACTCGCAACGAATTTTCATTAACAAAAGCCATATTAAGTTCTCTCTCCCAATCTTGTTTAATCTCTGGTGAGAGTTTATCTTTTTGTAGCAAAAATAAATTAATTCTACCAATGAAACCTCTCACTAAAGGATTCATACTGAAAATAGTACCCAACAAATCAGATTCTTGCATATATGGAAACGTAGAAACATTTTTGTAAGAAATGTCTAACCTGAAAATATAGCAAGAAATGTGTATGAGAGAGAGAATATTTGCTAATTAACTCTTCAAAAGTCATCAATTGACCATTACTAAACAAATCTGCAAAAGAACAGATCCCCTTATTTCTCCATAAAAGAAAAATGGGATCAGTAATTGAAGGTTTAAATAGCAAATTTCGAAACACAGGGCTAGACAATTTAAATTGTTTAAAACTAAAAGAGTTGTGAAACTGAAACCAAATCCGTAAGGGCTGTTTAATAACGGTAGAGATTTAAATTGGGAATTTTAGCAAGTTGTAAGGGTAATGGAGTATATTGTTTAATTAACATAATTGACCAGATAGAACTCTTTTTTTTAAATACACACAGGCTTTGAAACAGCAGCAACAGAGAAAGCAGTGTCGTCCTGGTTTAACAGTGTCCTCCAACTCACGGCTTTTGGTGAAGTCTGTGAAAACCACTGATCAAGCAGGCTCTAAGACTGGTATGCTTTAAACTTATTATATTTCCCACAGATGGTAATTTCTTCTCCATAACAAAAATGATAATGTCACATCATGTGTTATTTTTGAATATATTGGATTTTATCCCATCCGGTTGATTTATGTACCGTTTGTATTTGCACTGCAATTTCAGTTAAAAATTACAACTTAAATAACTGATCAGCATGCAAGAATTGTGAATGCACGAGGACCATTTGCTAGTTTCAAGCATGTGGGGTCTAACCACTAATGTCGGTTAAATACAGTTTTGTGAATAGAATTTTGTGAGGATTTGTGGAAGTGGGTTCCAAAACATGTTTTTGTCAGTGCAACTCTTATCTGTAAACTGTGGGATATGAATTGATGCAACATGAAGTCTTAAACAGTGTAGTTGGATGTGACCAGAAATGCCATAAGGATACTCTGAAGTTATTTGTAATCATGGTGAGCTCAGATTTACAAAACATTTAATTTACCCAAAGAAAGTTTTACAAAGGCAGTTTTAACAATAACTTCAGTTCAAATCCCAATGTTATCTCCAAGGGATTGAATTAGTTGATTCAAGTCAACAGTATTTTGGAGAATTACATGCTTTATTGAATATGCCTTCTGAAGAAATTAATGTAAAATAGGTCCTAAATATGGGGGTAAATCCTCTGCTTCTGCTCTTGGAGCACACATCGCAAGCACATGCTGTGAATTCCCAAACCAATTTCTTTGTCTATTAACATTTATGAATAGAAAATGATCAACTCTGTGTGTCATCCCAGTGTATGCCATAAGTCATGGTGCAAAACTACTCCAAGCAATGACGGAGCACGGCAGTACAAGTTCAATTTTATTGTCATCTGTTTATATGTATATAAAACCAAACAAAACAACATTTCTCCAGACCATGGTGCACCCTCGCAACACAGCACACACAGCACCCAAACCAAAATATTACCATAAATGTGCAAGTAAACGGTCCCGTATAAAATCAGCAGCACTTCGACCTCGTGACGAGACCACGGTGATGGCAGGGTATTCTTTAGTCTCACAACCTGAGGGAAGAAGCAGTTACACAGTCTGAGTCCTGATGCTTCTAATTCTCCGTCCTGACAGTAGATTGTGAGATGGGTGGTTGGGATTCTCAACAATGCTTCGGCCCTTTCGTCTGCAACACTGGCGGAAAGTGTCACAAGTCGGGGGAGGACACCCCATGATCCTCTCGGCAGTTTTTACTATCTGCTATAGCATCTTGCGGTCTGAGTCCTTGCAGCCTCCATACCACACAGTGTTGCAGCCAGGCAGGACACTCTCAAGGTGTGCTCCTGTAGAAAGTTGTTAGAATGGGGGTGGAGAGCCTTGCCCACCTCAATCTATCCTCAGAAAGTGTCGGCGTTGCATCGCCTTCTTGACTAATGAGGAAATGTTGCAGAAGAGGCATTCTGCCTGAACATAGCATCCACATGCTGAGCAGGCCTAGGGTTGCCGAGTTGAGTTCATGCATAGGTTGTAATGAAGACTGAGATGTTGCTTCCCCACCTACTGGAAGTTGGCCAAAAGCAGGCGAACGATCTGGCCAAGATGACCTGTATTCCAAATTTTCAGAAGAAGTGGCTGAAGCAATAGTGGATGTATGAGTGGCGATTTTCCACAATTTTCTGGATTTTGGAGCAGTTCCAATGAATTGAATAAACGCAAATATAGCATTGCGTATCCAAAAAAGAGTGAATGAGAAAATGGAGAAGTACAGCCAAATTAACTTGGAATAATTTCTCTGGGGCTTCCATCATTAAGGAGATGAGAACAGGAAAGCTGGAAAATGGGAATGTGAAATCATGCTGGCTGAGGCTGCTGGTTTCAAAGGGAATCAGCATCAGGTTTGTTATCACTGTTAACTTTGTGGCAGTAGTGCAATGCAAAAATTACCATAAGTTATAAAAATAAATAACACAAAAGAGGACTAGCGAGGTAATGTTCATGGACCATTCAGATATCTGATGGTGGAGGGGAAGAAGCTGTGCCTGAAATATTGAGTGTTGTCTTCTGATGGCACTGATGAGAAGAGGCCATGTCCCGGAAGGTGAGGATCCTTCATGATGGATGCCACCTTTGCCTCTTGAAGATGATATCAGTGGGGAAGGTTGCTGGAGCTGGCTGATTCTACAACCCTCTGCAGCCTCTGTTGATCCCGTGTACTGGTGCCTTCATACTGCGCAGTGAGGTGGCGAGTCAAAATGCTGTCCTTCGCGCATCTGTGCATCTGTTGCTGGTGACTTAACAAATCTCCCCAAGGTATAGCAGCTGGTGTGCCTTCTTCATGATTGCATCAATATGTTGGGCTGAGGATAGATCTGTTGGCATTCAGTTTATTCCCATGCAAAGAGGTTTGGAATTTATTGAGTGTTAAGTGCTGCCAGGTATTTAAATACCTCCTTACATAGTTTGTATTCTTATCAGGCCTCACCTGTTTTCATTTTTCTAAACCTGCTGTAAACCATCTTTTTTATTTATCCAACCTGTGATGTTCCTTGACTTCCAGGTTCTTTGGACTTGTTGCCCTTCACCATTACGGAAACTTCTTGATCCAGAGCTTCCAATCATTTGTTTTTTGAATCGCAAACAAAAATCTAAAGGTTCAAGTAATGGCCTAGAAATTCTACTGTGTCATAAAAGACTTAGTAAAATGCTGTAGCGAGGCTTTCTGAGGCTGAATTCAAAGGTGCTGTGTGCTATGGAATAGCGCTTAGGCTAATAAATGCATACAAAGACTTTTGCTCTGTAGCTCTGTCATGGTTAATGGTCTAGGGTACTGTGGACTTCCAAACCTGACCTTTGGAATTTGCGGACATGATTGGATCTGCTTAAAGGGGCACAAGTTTGGAGTCTTGACGAAGGGATTTGTGATCAGAAGCACAATCGGATGAGGGTCAGGTGGGCGGGAGGTTAAGGCCATGAGCAGGAGCCCAGAAGCTAAAAGAATGGAATGGGTCAGTGTAGAATTCTTCAAGGAACTACCTACAAGAAAACCAGCACCTTGGACTCCCTCAACAAACACAGTAAATACACACAAAATGCTGGAGGAACTCAGCAGGCCAAGCAGCATCTATGGAAAAGAGTAAACAGTTGATGTTTTAATCCGAGACCCTTCAGCAGCACCTGATGAAGAGTATTGGCCTGAAACGTCGATTGTGTACTCTTTTCCACAAATGACAGGTGTGGAAAACTTTAAATCTCTCCCTCTCCCAGTGTAGAGTGGCCTCCTGCTTCAAAACATCTAACATTGTTGTTGTACCTAAAAAGACCAAGATAACATGTCTGAACAACTGGCGTCCTGTTGCACTCACCTCAACAATTGAGAGGCTGGTCGAGGACTACATCTGCAGCCATGTTCCCACCCACACTGGACCCCCTACAATTCGCCTACCAACACAACCGATCGACAGGTGACACAATAGCCACAGCTCTATGCACTGTCCTTACACGTCTGGAGAAGAAGGATGCTTATGTGAAAATGCTGTTCTTGGACTACAGTTCAGCATTCAACACGATAATCCCCTCCAGGCTCGACAAGAAGCTCAGAGACCCCAGCCTTCACCCTGCCTTGTGCAGCTGGATCCTGGATTTCCTGTCAGATCGCCGGCAGGTGGTAAGAGTGGGCTCCCTCACCTCTGTCCCTCTGACCCTCAACACAGGTGCCAGAACCAACAGGCTCCAGGACAGCTTCTTCCACCAGGCCATCAAACTGATTAATGCACGCTGATACAATTGTATTTCTCTGCTATATTGACTGTCCTGTTGTATATACTATTTATTACAAATTACTATAAATTGCACATTGCACATTTAGACGGAGCTTTAATGTAAAGATTTTTACTCCTCATGTATGTGAAGGATGTAAGGAATAAAGTCAGTTTAGTTCAATTTTTCCTAGATGCTGCCTGGCCTGCTGAGTTCCTCCAGCGCTTTGTGTCATTTCACCTTGATTTCCAGCATCTGCGGATTTTCTCTTGTTTGAAATACAGTAAATGCAGCCTTCCTTAATGGGAGAGCAGAGGTTCCTCAAGTGTAAGGCCTGCTTTAGTGTGACTGGCTTGTGACATTTGCAGGTCACAGCCACATAAGTGATGTCGAAGTGTGCACTCACTGACAGGTGTGAGGATGAGAGATTACAGTAAACGAACTGATTGCATTTGATGTTTGAGTTTTGTTAAAGTGAACTTGCTGAGAGTGCAGAGGCATTGCACTGTGCAGAAGAATTTCCAATACAGTGAGATGAATAAACAATGTTATGCACCATGATTTCAAGGGGATTCTAGAGAGCTTGGTCTTAAAACAACTTTTTAACATGAAATGGCCATTGGGTTTCGTGAGTGAGATGATATGCTTGAGAGCATAGAGCAATGTTGGGCACATGCTCTCTGAGAATCAGAATCAGGTTTATTATCACCGGCATGTGTCATGCAATTTGTTAACTTAACAGCGGCAGTAGAATGCAATACGTGATAATATAGAAAGTATGAATAAATAAATAAATTACAGTAAGTATATATCTGTGCAGACCATAAGACATAGGATAAGAATTAGGCCATTTGGCCCATCGAGTCTGCTTTGCCATTCAATCATGGCTGATCCTCTTTCCCCTCCTCAGCCCCATGCTTTTGCCTTCTCCCCGTAACCTTTGATGCCGTGTCCAATCAACAACCTATCAAGCTCTGCCTTAAATATACCCAACAACCTTGCCTCCACAGCTGCCTGTGATGATAAGTTCCACAAATTCACCAACCTCTGTCAAAAGAAATTTCTGCACCTTTCTGTTTTAAATGGACGCTTCTCTTTTCTGAGGCTGTGCCCTCTTGTCCAAGACTCCCCCACTAAGGGAAATATCCTTTCCACATCTACTCTGTCTCGGCCTTTCAACATTAGAAAGATTTCAATGAGATACCCCCTTCAGCATTCTAAATTCCAGCAAGTATAGATGCAGCTATCAAATGTTTCTCGTATGATAACACTTTCATTCCTAGAATCATCCTTGTGAACCTCCTCTGTACCCTTGCCAGCACATCCTTTCTTAGATGAGGAGCCGTTCACAATACTCAAGGTGAGGCCTCACCAATGTCTAATAAAGCCTCAGCATCACATCACTGCTCTTGTATTCTGGACCTCTTGAAATGAATGCTAACATTGTATTTGCCTTCCTCATCACCAATTCTACCTGGAAGTTAGCCTTTAGGTTGTTTTGCATGAGGACTCCCAAGTCAATTTGCATCTCAGATATTTGGATTTTCTCCTCACTTAGAAAACAGTTTGCATGTTTATTTTTACTACCAAAGTACATCTATGGAAAAGAACCAAAGTACCAATGCATTTTCCAACATTGTATTTCATTTGCCACTCTTCCCATTATTAAATAGGTTAAAATAGTGCAGTGCAAAAACAGAAGTAGTATATATTTTAAAAAATTAGACATGAAAAGAAATGAGTGGATTTTGAAGATTGCCTTGAGCTTTTAATTTTTTTGGTGTTTGTCCTTGCCAATTAATGTAGATAAGCAGCATTTTCATCTAAAAACAGAATATCACCTCTCACCACAGGTTGGGAAACAAAGCAGTCAGACGGATGTTCAACAAATCCTCAGAATTCAACCTCCACTCCATCAGTATCCGGTAAAATGGAACAAGCTCTGTCTGGGCTGGGCAGGAAACCCACTCAGAGGTCTGAGAGGCTCAATGCAAGTGAGTTTATAATGTATTTTATTGGACAATCTACGCTGTTCAGTTCTGTAAATATAGAAAATATCAAGAAAAGGAACACAGAAAAAAAGATGTTTGTTGGAGTTGCTGGGATTGAGGTGGGAAAAAACCAGTAGTGACTTCTGCCAGCAGGTGCACACCAACAGTGTGGTTGAAAAGGCTGAAAATCTATTTTCTGTCTCTAATCAATGCACTTCTGGAATCTTAACAAAGAGTTATTATGCATGAGGCTTCCACACTGTTAGTGAGAAATGCATTTCCTTTGTCTTGGAAGTTCACTGTTAACTGAAGTATTTGATCGTGACTGTAAGACATCGGAGCAAAATTAAGCCATTCAGCCCACTGAGACGACTCTGCCATTCCATCATGGCTGATTTATTTTCACTCTCAATACCGTTCTCCTGCCTCCTTCCCATAACCTTTGACTAATTGTGGATTAATTTCCAAAATTTGATTCGTGAAGAACCTATCAGCCTCCGCC
Source organism: Mobula birostris (assembly GCF_030028105.1). Classification (NCBI taxonomy): domain Eukaryota; kingdom Metazoa; phylum Chordata; class Chondrichthyes; order Myliobatiformes; family Myliobatidae; genus Mobula; species Mobula birostris. The sequence continues at coordinate 210,046,831 of NC_092371.1, read as the reverse complement.
TTAAATATACTCAGTGACTAGGCCTGCACAGCCTTCTGTAGCAATCAATTCCACAGGTTCGCAACCCGCCAGCTAAAGAAATTTTTCTTCATCTCTGTTCTCAATGGATCTGTCTCTATTCTGAGACTGTGCCCTCTGATCTGAGACACCACCACCATGGGAAGCATCCTCTCCACCTCCACTCTGTCTAGACCTTTCAATATGCGATCAGTTTCAACGAGATCCACCCTCATTCTTCTAAACCTCAGCGAGTGCAGGCCCAGAGCCATCAAGTGCTTCTCATATGTTAACCCTTTCAATTCTGGGATCATTCTTGTGAATCTTCTCGGGACACCCTCCAATGGTTGCACGTCTTTTCTTCGATAAGGAGCCTGAAATTGCTCACAATACTCTAAAAATGCCATCAGAATTGTTTCTCCCTGAATGATCTAAAAACAAAATTGGAACAGCAACAAAACCTTCCCTCTTATTTGGGTCAAGGAGAAGAATGAAGTGCTTGGTTGCCAGAGTAAATGCGACTAGAATGAGAGCGAGAGGAAACATTTCCAGAGTTTGTTCAGATTAGAGTAACAGTGGCATGAGATGTCAATGTGTGCATGTGGTACATGGATAGGTGATAGGTGCAATGTGTGCATGGATAGGTACATGGATGGTCCTGGTGCAGATCAATGCGAGTAGACAGTTTAAATAGGTTGGCATGGACTAGATGGGCCAAAGAGCCTGTTTCTGTGCTGTACTTTTCCATGACCATAGGAAATGTTAAAATGAGTGTGGGGCAAAGGATGAGAATCTTGGTTGGCATGAAGCAGATGGGCCAAAGGGCCTGTTTCCTTGTTCTCTGACTATGTGCAATGAACAGCTCTGATGTTGAATCACAATCCATTTTCTCCTGTTATACACAATCCACAGAGAAAAACACATTCAAAGCTAGCATGTGTGAATTGCCCTGAGTCCAAAGTGACTATTGTGAAGCGATATATGTTCTCTATAGTTTAACCAAATTGCTAGAAAGCACGGTTTCAAGTTTGTAAACAAAAACTGTGCATAAATTAGCAGGTCATTGCTGGAATGCCATTGTGGGAGTTGATTCTCCTTTGGGCACAGGATGTTCACAACAGTGGAAAAATAACAGAAATGTTTGCTTTGTACTTTTCTCAAATCTTCAGTGAACTCCCAAGCAGGTTGGAACTAGAAACACTGCTGTACAGTGCAGCAAATGGAAAATTCATCCAGGTGCACCGAAGGGTGAAAGATGATCCCTTGGTTCTTGTTTAGGAAGCACCATAAAACCAAAGCATTTTGTCATTCTCATTTCTTCACTTGGTATCTAACTTATGGAATTACGTACCCCCCATGACACTTTAAGGACTCATTCTGCATTATAAAATTGTAATATAAACCAACAGCAAGGCCACAGAATACATAACTTTAGCAAAAAGCAGAAGGCTAACTGCCCGCAAACAAAGATTGGATAAAAAATTAAGAGAGAGCAACCAACTATTGATTCAATAGTTAGCAGAATGTATGCTGCAGATGGGATGGTAGTGCAGCTTCAGCAGCCCAGGTTTCTGACCTTGAATGATTGCTCTGTGGATTTTTCATGTTCTCCCTGCGAATGTGCAAGTTCGCCACACATGGTTTCTCTGTTTTCCTCCCATGTCCAAAGACTATGAGTTCTTAATTTATCTCTGTGAGGCCAGGGTTGTAAATGGGTGTAACGTTGAAGCAGGTTCACGGATTTGATGAATGACTGCGAAGAAGTATATAAATCAGTTATTTACAAACAGTAACAAATTCAATCAGACACTCATGTTCCCCAGGTTACAGAAACTACAAAGTCGAGTATTCAACAAACAGATATGTAGTTAAAAGTGTGTGTGAGGCATACCTGTAAAAGCTCTGCACAGCTTGCTTTAAACAAAGGAAGAGAGAGAGCAAGCCTCCTGAATGTGCTATCTTATACCCAGGATATAAAGTGGGGCACTAGGCCACCAACCAATGAGAAGAGCAGCTGCAGTTTCTGAACTAACCAATCAGGATGGAAGCACCTTTCGACCAGCAAAATAAGCCGTGCCCCAGAGGGCACCCCTGAAAATTTGCGAGACCGTGATGATCCAACCCTCAAACTAGTAAGACCCTGCTGAACTCCCAACAAAGCTAGATATAAAAAAAATACCCAGTACTGTAAACCCAATTGTGACCACCCCGCCCAGTGTACTACAGTAGTCCACCAGCCTCCCTGTGCCTCAAAAGGCCACCAGCCCCACCCTGGAGTGTAACAGCTAATGAGCTGGTCCCCCACTTAATCTGACACACTGACTCTCAGATGTGATGATCCAGATGAGTGATATTCCCCGGCCTGTCAGGCATGTAGGGACAGCTTTTTTGACCATTAACAGTAGAAGTGCCACTTCGCTTTGAGAGCTGATAATCTAAGGCCATCAAAATCAGTTCCCAGGACAGTCTGGCCATACCATGCCGAGAAAGGCTATCATTGGAAACCTTCCTTGCTTTGTGATAGCCCTTACTGTGCCAACTAACATGGGCAAGGTGCTCATCCAGGGCACTGGGGTGGTATACGTTCTGCACTGCATATCAACTGTACCACCCTGGGGGGGGGGGGAGGCGGTGCATGGGCAGGCCTGGGAACTACATATCCAGTGAGTGCCAGTCAGCGTCTAGCAAGTGCCCACCTTCACCATATCATTTGGGATAGACACATCCATCCCAGGATACTGCTCCTGCTCACACTCGCCATCCACCGTGTACCTGTGCTTATCATACCACCACCACCATTCCCTGTCAAATGGGAACTTCAAGAGTCAGGACCTTTCAATTATGTAGGGAAGTACTAGCCCTTAAAACACTCACTCAGCAAGGGCTGTTTCGTCTCTAGTCTCTTGAGGCTGTTACTGTACTCTTGGTCGAGATTGGCTGGAATAGACGACTACTTCCCAGCTCCCCCCCAAGACAGAATGCCAAAGCCCAAGAAGCCAGATCATTTCCTCCAACAGTCTGTTTCTCTTGTCATCAAAGGGATTAATATTAGCGGCATGCCTTCCGCAATGTAGTAAGAATTCCTCATACAAATTCAGCAACCTGATCCGTTGGTCCATGTGAGAATTCAAACACCATTCCAGGAATGTATCACAGGATCTCCCACGACAAGTCAGCCTCCACCACTTTGCCATTCTGTAATGCAAGGAGATACAGTGGTATGGAAAAGTTTGGGCACCCCTGTTCAAAATTCCTGTTACTGTGAATAGCTAAGCGAGTAAAAGATGAACTGATTTCCAAAAGGCATAAAGTTAAAGATGACACATTTCTTTAATATTTTATACAAGAAAACCTTTTTTTATTTTCATCTTTTACAGTTTCAAAATAACAAAAAAGGAAAAGGGCCCAAAGCAAAAGTTTGGGCACCCTGCATGGCAGTACTTAGTAACACCCCCTTTGGCAAGTATCACAGCTTGTGGATGCTTTCTGTAGCCAGCTAAGAGTCTTTCAAGCAACACACATCAAGGTTGCTGGTGAACACAGCAGGCCAGGCAGCATCTGTAGGAAGAGGTACAGTCGACGTTTCAGGCCGAGACCCTTCGTTAGGACTGTTGTTTAAGAGTCTTTCAATTCTTGTCTGGGGAATTCTCGCCCATTTTTCCTAGCAAAAGGCTTCTAGTTCTGTGAGATTCTTGGGCCATCTTGCTTGCATCGCTCTTTTGAGGTCTAACAACAGATTCTCGATGATGTTTAGGTCGGGGGACTGTGAGAGCCATGGCAAAACCTTCAGCTTGCGCCTCTTGAGGTAGTCCATTGTGGATTTTGAGGTGGGTCGAGGATCATTATCCCGTTGTAGAAGCCATCCTCTTCTTATCTTTGGCTTTTTTACAGACGGTGTGATGTTCGCTTCCAGAATTTGCTGGTATTTAACTGAATTCATTCTTCCCTCTTCCCAGTGCCACTGGCTGCAACACAAGCCCAAAGCATGATCGATTCACCCTTGTGCTTAACAGTTGGAGAGGTGTTCTTTTCATGAAATTCTGCACCCTTTTTTCTCCAAACATACCTTTGCTCATTGCGGCCAAAAACTTCTATTCAAAAAGTTCAAAAGAACATCTGAACAAGCCGGATGCATTTTGGAAACAAGTCCTGTGGACTGATGAAGTTAAAATCGAACTTCTTGGCCGCAATGAGCAAAGGAATATTTAGAGAAAACAGGGTGCAGAATTTCATGAAAAGAACTCCTCTCCAACTGTTAAACACGGGGGTGGATCAATCATGCTTTGGGCTTGTGTTGCAGCCAGTGGCATGGGGAACATTTACTGGTAGAGGGAAGAATGAATTCAGTTAAATACCAGCAAATTCTGGAAGCAAACATAACACCGTCTGTAAAAAAGCCGAAGGTGAAAAGGGGGTGGCTTCTACAACAGGATAATGATCCTAAACACACCTCAAAATCCACAACGGACTACCTCAAGAGGCGCAAGCTGAAGGTTTTGCCATGGCCCTCACAGTCCCCCGACCTAAACATCATCGAAAATCTGTGGATAGACCTCAAAAGAGTAGTGCATGCAAGACAGCCCAAGAATCTCTCAGATCTAGAAGTATTTTGCAAGGAAGAATGGGCAAAAATCCCTCAAACAAGAACTGAAAGACTTAGCTGGCTACAAAAAGCGTTTACAAGCTACGATACTTGCCAAAGGGGGTGTTACTAAGTACTGCCTTGCAGGGTGCCCAAACTTTTGCTTCCGGCCCTTTTGCTTTTTCATTATTTTGAAACTGTAAAAGATGGAAATAAAGAAGTTTTCTTGTTTAAAATATTAAAGAACTGTGTCATCTTTAACTTTATGCCTTTTGGAAATTAGTTCATCTTTTACTGGCTTAGCTGTTCACAGTAACAGAAATTTCTATCAGAGGTGCTCAAACTTTTGCATGCCACTGTATACAGATGCATTCCCTCTTGATTAATCACTGGGTATTTAGAAAAAAGAAAACAAAAACTTCTAGAATTGCTCCCCAAATGCTTGTGTCCCTCAGAAATATGGGCATCTCATTTCTGGAATAAAGTTGCTCAAATTTCTACCCAATCAACTCAAATTTCATGTAGCCAGTGTGAAATGTGAGTTGTCTCTAAAACCGATTACATGGAAAACAAGTAACAAAACACAAGAAACAAAGTAACAGATTAATACACAATAAACACATAATAGATTTCAAAAATGAGAAACAAATTAACAGATTTTTTAGAAACACAAGATATAAAGCTCAAGCTGTATTCCTCTTTAAAAACTTCTCATGGAACTGCAAAACCTCAGACAGGCAGTTAATTCCCATGGGGAATAGCACACTTATCAGAGAACAACTGAGAAGGAAAAAGCAACTGGACAGGGCCCAACACATTCACATTGTCTCTTAGCGACAAAGTCGTCACGCACGCATGCACGCACACACGCACGTAGACACACACATTCACACCTCTAACCCCTCCACCAGGTTCCCACTGCTGTCACAGGTCGGCACCGGCCCTCTGAAGGAAACACGAGGAAAGGGAGTACAAAGAATCTGACAGAGGAACAAAAGGAGCTTTTATCAGGAGAGGGCTTGAGAAATGACCCCTCCCCCTAATGGCCTTCCATTCTCGCCTCCCTTGACAGTACTCCCTCCACCTCACATAGAGGGTGGGGTAGGAATCCCTCTTACCTGCTCCTCTGGGACCCCAGCTTTAAGCAACGCTAAAAATATCTTTTATAAGACGTGCAGGATCCCTCACCCCTCGTCTGTTTATCCAACTCCCTTACCTGTCCATGTACACCCTACATGAAGGTCCAGAGAAATAATTGGAAGAAATGGAATTGCTTCACTTATGTCTCTTAAATGGGACACTCAATGTTTTACGTGAATAAGGTGTCGATTCTGAACAGGAGGGAAAGTTATGAAAATGTGAGCAAAGGTCAGAGATTTAATTTTCAGACTCCGGCCAAATCACAATGCAAAGATGTTGGACATTGCAAATGAATACATATAGACTTGAGGTAAAATATGTTCTGTATATACTTTTTATTATTATCTATTGAGCCCTATTGTTTTCACTAGTTGTTGCTATGCATTGCAGTGCTGTTTTGGAAACATGCAAAGGACTTGTTTGGGAGTGTTGAGTATCCAGGATCTTCATAGAAATATTTATTTGCATATTAGCATTCTGGCTTTAGAAGGTTCTGCAACGTACAGAAATTTGTGACATTAGGTCACATTCAGTCATTTTGTCATATGGATGTGACAGCTTTGCCATCAGGAACATGAGTAAACCAATGGCAAAACCCTGGTGTACTACAAGTATAGTTATAGCATACTGGAATACAAGCTGGGGTTGGGCAACAATTTAACTGTTGATAGTCTTAATAGTGCTGTCCCCACTGAGTGCAATATGTGTGGAGAGTTAGCTTTACACATGTAAGGTCAGCTGTTCAGTTTCTTTTAAAGTTAAATTATTTAAGGAATTAATTAAATTAATTGTAACATTTTGGCATAGTGTGCTTAAGCAAATGAAGGCATAGCAAAGCCTGTGGACTGCATAGCCAGTATCGTATGAAAACTCTTGGATGCTGCCCAGGTGCTGAACAAGTTCAAGTTCTCGGTCCCGGAGCTTGAAAAATACCTGACATCTTCCAGGACTGTAAGCAAGGTTCAGCAAGTGGCCAACCCCAAAGTGCAAAACTAGGAATTGGTGACTGCCAGACAGACAACTAGATAGTCTAATGGACTCCTGACTCTTTCCCTAGTATCTTGTTTTAAAAGCTACCTGAGGCCATGCATCTTGGTGAACACAAAAGAACCACAGCGACCAGAAATGAGAAAAATAGCCAAGAAAGCATAGTTATAAAGGAGTGTTTAGTTAAAACAGCAGACCTGTTTCCAGATGAGATGTTGTCAGACAGGTTCTAGAATCATGGATAAATCATAACAACCTAATGGGAGTGGAGGTCATAGATTATTTTGGTGCCAATAACATATAGAAACTTGAGAAGTTCAAAAGGGAGATACTTTGAATAAATTAAGAAGCAGGGCCTCAAATGTGGACACCCAGAGGTAAATGAAGAAATAAAAGGATTGCCGGTGAATGAATGCTGGCCAGAGGGACACTGCAAAAGGAAGGGCTTGACAATCCTGGGCCATTGGATCTAGTTCTGGGCAAGTTGAGTTGCACCTCAACAGGGCTGCAACAAATGTTTTCAGAAGCAGGTTTGCTGGAGCTATTGGAGAAGGGGCCACCTTTGCAGGAGGATGGAAAGGGAGAAAAAGCAGAACTGAAAATGGGAGGCAGAAGTCAATGAGAGAGTAAGAAGAAAAACGGACCAAAAAAAGGAGTGTGGTCATGATTCTAGTTAGTACACAGTGATACAGAAATGAGTAAACAAGGCAGAAGAATTTGGGGCCTTGCTAGAGCTGTTGAAAAATGTAATGACGTGATTATGAAAAACGTGGCTCAGACTGTAAGGAATGAAAACGACATTCCAGCTTGCAGTCTTTGCAGATAACAAAGATGGAGATAAAATGGACTGAGTGTTTATGACAATATCAGTTGAAGAAACATTCACAACCAAGAAAAGGGTCAATGTGTTGGAGGGATTATCACATGAGGCTTTATACCTTGAAGTGAAGAATAGATGATCATACTGTTGCAACTGTACTACAGCCCGACAAATTCCCATAGGTAAAAAGCTTGAATGCAGAAATATTGGGAGGTTTTAATTATGCTGATATTTACCGTGTTACAGTCAATACAACCTGTTTTGAGGTCTCAAAGCCAGGCGGAAGAAAATGTTTTGAGTCAGCTTCTAGGAAGCTCAGCAAGAAGCATGGAGGAGAAAATGAAATTCTGAATTCAGTTCAGGGGTTGACACTGGATGTTGTGTCAATAGCACAGCATGCCTGTGGTGATCATAGGTTAGGTTTACTACCATTATGGAAAGACCAAAGATGGAATTGGAGTAAAGGTTCTAAAATGCTAAAGTGATCTAGCATAAGTGAACTGAAAACTAAAATGTTGTTTCCGTAACAGTTGGCTACTCCTGAAGGCCTGGATGAGTATTACAAATACAGTAGTAAAATTACAGGAGCGTTTGGGAAAATAAAGGATGGGCATGAAAAATTGTGCAAGTGAAATCAAATCCAAAATCTTTTACACATAGTACATAACAAACGAGATTATTCAGAAATAATCTGTAAGCGGAGCATGTGGTAAGGTTCTTCAAAAAAATAAATTTTTAACCATCCTCACAAAAGAAGGGAATAATGCTGTTGTAATTAAAAATGTGATAAATATTGTAAAAAAAAGTAAATATTGAAGAATTTATCATCTTTGAAAATGGATAAATTGCCAGACCTGAATAAAATGTAACTCAAGCTGTTAAAAGAGGCAAAGTTTAAAAATTGCAAAGACTTTCTCAAGGACCTTTATCGTCTTGTGAGCCTGTGCATTGGAGGCTGCATATCAGATGGTGATGCAACAGGTCAGAATGCCTTCCATGATATATAGAGACCTACAGCACAGTACAGGCCATTCAGCCAACAATGCTATGCTGATCATGTACTTAATTTAGAAATTACCTAGGGTTACCCATAGCCCTCTATGCTTCTAAGCTCCATGTACCTGTCTAGGAGACTTTTAAAAGTCTCCACGTCTCCACCACCGGCAGCCCATTCCACACACTCACCACTCTCTGCGTAAAAAAGCTTACTCCTGCCATCCCCCTGTACCTACTTCGAAGCACCTTAAAACTGTGCCCTCTCGTGTTAGCCATTTCAGCCCTGGGAAAAAGCCTCTGACTATCCACACGATCAATGCCTCTCATCATCTTATGCACCTCTATCAGGTCACCTCTCATCCTCCGTCGCTCCAAGGAAAAAAGGCTGAGTTCACTCAGCCTGTTCTCATAAGGCATGCTCCCCAGGCCAGGCAACATCCTTGTAGATCTCCTCTGCACCCTTCTATAATTTCCACATCCTTCCTGTAGTGAGGCAACTGGAGCTGAGCACAGTACCCCAAGTGGGATCCACAACACCCCCAACCTTAGTGTAATCAGCAAATTTACGAACCCATCCCTCCACCTGCCTTTGACAAAACCATGCTGACGTTACATGATTTATATTATGCCTATCCAAATGTTCATAATCCTGCCTCCCAGGATCTTCTCCATCAATTTACAACCACTGAAGTAAGACTCACTGGTCTATAATTTCCTGGGCTATCTCTACTCCCTTTCTTGAATAAGGGAATAACATCTGCAACCCTCCAATCCTCCAGAGCCTCTCCTGTCCCCATTGATGATGTAAAGATCATTGACAGAGGCTCAGCAATCTCCTCTCTCACCTCCCACAGTAGCCTGGGGTATATCCCGACCGGTCCTGGTGACTTATCCAAGTGATGCTTTCCAAAAGCTCCAGCACATCCTCGTTTTAAATTTTTTTTTGCTCAAGCTTTTCAGTCTGCTGTAAGTCATCCCTGCAATCAGCAAGGTCCTTTTCTGTAGTGAATACTGAAACAAAGTATTCATTAAGTACCTCCGCTACCTCCTCCGGTTCCATACACACTTTTCCAGTCACACTTGATTGGTCCTATTCTCTCATGTCTTATCCTCTTGCTCTTCACATACTTGTCGTATGCCTTGGGGTTTTCCTTAATCCTGCTGGTCTAGGCCTTCTCATGGCCCCTTCTGGTTCTCCTAATTTCATTCTTAAGCTCCTTCCTGCTAGCCGTATAATCTTCTTGATCTCTATCATTACCTAGTTTTTTGAACTTTTCGTAGACACAGACTGTCCATTCCCGGCCCCCCCCCAATGGGTGCTGCCTGACCTACTGAGTTCCTCCACTGCATTGTGTGTTGCATCAGACTCCAGCACTTCTGGTCTCTTGTGTCTTCTGTGCCAGAATTGGCTTGGTTGCCTTTGCGAATGGCTGCCGGTGACTAGTGAGGTCCCACAGGAACTGGTGCTTGGGACACTTGTTACTTGTAATACTTGTGAATGGCTTGGATGTGGATATGGATGCAGAGTGAGTAAGAGAGATAACTGATGTGTTGAAATGCACTGCAAAATGACAGATGGAATGTGCGATGGGAGTATTGAAGAACAAAGGGACATTGGAGCGCATCTTTCGGGAGAAGTACAGGTAGACAACATGATTTAGAAGGCACTGAATAAAGAAGGTTTTAGAACAATGGTCAGACCTCGGCTGGAGCACTCCATGTATTTCTGGTCACCATGGTGTAGGAAGGCTGTGATGGTGCTGGAGAAGGTGCAGAGGAGATTCACTTGGATGTTGCCTGAGGTGGAGAAATTAAGTTATTTGTGGAGGCTGGGGAAGTTAGGTCTTTAATCCCCAGAGAACAACACAAGAGGAGTATATAAAACTGGAGGTGATAGATTTGGGGTAAGAGGAAAGAGATTCAGAAGGGACATGCAGGAGACCTCCTTCACCCAGAGAGTGGTAAGTTATTGGAAAGCGATGCCTGGTTGAAGCTGGGTGGCGACAGTATTGGAAAGTGTTCAGATGAACACTTGAAATGCTTTGACACGGAGGGCTATGGATCAAGTGGTGACGGTTAACCAATTTCCCCCGGGATCAATAAAGTATGACTATGACTATGTGGAAGGCTGCACATGGGCCGGTGTAGATGACATGCATGCTGTATGTTTGAAAGCTGTCTGATTCTAGTTGGGAACTGGAAGAGGTACTGTCTGGTGAGCTGATGGGCAATCCTCCTGATTGTAAATCTTCGTGATGCCATGATTCTTTAATACACCCATCAACATTACTCATAATTAAACACGGAATAATTGTTACAGCATTTGTAATACAGTCTACCTGTTAGTTTTAATTAATGCAAAATCATGGCACATGAGGCTGCCAAGAATTAGCTGGAATTTTTAAACTGGTGCTGCTGATTTAATCTTGTATCAACATCTGATTACCATAAAATTTATTGTCGTGATTTGGAATTATCATTTTCTATTTTTTTTGAGCAAAAGGGGAAAGAGCAAATTTACCTCTGAGCCAGTTACAATGAGAAATTAATTTGTCTCCTCTGTTAATTTTTAGGACAACTGAAAAGAACAAAAGCCATGGACATTGATGTTGAAACACCAGATTCCATTCTTGTGAACACAAATCTGCGGGCTCTTATCAACAAGCACACATTTTCTGTTTTCCCTGGTGATTTCCAGCAGCGTCTCCTCCTCCTGCTTCCTGAAGTGGACAGACAGGTCTGTGTGTTGTCAATAAACAGAAAAGCAGCTCTGCTTTCTGCCCTGATTTGTTCCAAAAGCAACAGGAATAGTGTCCCACAGACCTCGTGATATTCTACTCACAGTCTGTTATCACCCCCAGAGGCAGCATGCTGAATTGAAAGTCACAGGTTAAATGGTTCCAGAAATACAGAACAAGTCATTTTATGAGATGATGTAATTGCCCGTATTGAAGCTGCAAAGAAAAACCTGCAAATTTGTCTGTCCACAGTGTCAGTGGCACTCTAGATTTTATCGATGGTATCAAAAACACAAATGCGTAATGCCAGAAGCCCTCGCAGATTGAGATGTTGTGCAATATTGATTAGGATAAAAGATAAATCACTTCCACCTGTCTCATTGAAGAAACAGCATTGTGAGTGAACAAACCCAGAAAATGCTGGAAATGCAGAATATGTTGAAGAACTGAGAAAGGAAAGAAAATACTTACTGAGTAGGCCCTGAACATGTAATCGAACTGGGATTTTTAGTGATGTCATTGCAAAAACAGTGTGGCGGAAATAAGATTGTCTGTAAACTGCACAAAGGAAGACAGCTAAATGATGTAAAAGAAATTTGGTGAAGTGTAGAGATTTGCCAGTGGTGCAGAACAATATTGAAAATGTGAAGCTTAGATGTGTATTCAAAGCCTGGAAAATAATGAATCAATAAGGAGTTAGAAAACTGTTGAAATATTTAGATGAATCAGAAATTAATCGAGAGAGGAAAATGCACTAATCTGCTGGACCTAAGAAGAGCTCAGACCCCAGCAGCATTGCTCTCTAACCCAAATGTCAACTTGATGCTCTCCCACCACTGTTGTGATGAAGGTGAGCTGTGAAGCTGGGATCTGATGTTTCTATGGTAGTCTTAAGCCCACTGGGTTGGTTATAAGAAGGAAGATGACACGTTTTGGAGGCTGGTTAAATGGAAGGCAAGGATTTTAGCTAGATAAAAGCAAAGGTCTGAGAAATACTGTAAGTTTTGGTTAAGAGTCCTGTGAAAGAATGCATGATTTTTGAAATGCTTTGGAAAATGCGGGCTTCAGGGCAAATGGGATGACGATGAAGAAGCTAAGGTGGAATACTTTATTTATGTAAGGTAGGAAGAAACCTGATGAAATAACAAGGTGTACCATCTAGGCAATAAATGATGAAAGCCCATCTGCATAAGTCAGGGAAGTCTGAGGAATTGGAAATGGGTTTTGTGAAGCTTCATGTTTTCAGCACAACATGCCCAACTCAATCAGGCCGGCAAAACACCACTTGGTCCTGGGTGTGAAGCTTGAGGACAACTTAATAGCATCCAGCATTAATATTGTGAACTCCTGTTCTTCCTGGTTTCACATTTTAGTAAATTGAAGGAGGGGAGAAAATCCTTTCACATTGGTGGCATCCAATAATCTTCTCACAAATAACTTGCTAAGTCTTCTGATTTTAGCGCAATCTTAGTCACTTGCATTGACTTTAGTGTGTAGTTCTTCAATAGAACTTTCAGTGGAAGTCCCATGAAGAGTGAGAATTTATTTGCAAGGTTCACAAAGCATCCTTCTTGGGTTTCCTTGCAGAACGACTTGCTGAAACTGGCATTATCAGTTGTAGCAGTGTTCCCTTCTGACAGATTATAATTCCTCTCAGCTGTCAACATTTCGCCTTTATCAAATGGGTCTTGAAGGCCAACATAAATGATGTAACGTCTTTCAAGCTGCAACGAGTCTGGAGTGGATTGCTTCTGTATTGATAAGGGCTGTGGCAGGGAGGGCAATGGATGACCGGAAGAAGTGTGGTCCTGTGAAGTGAGAGCATTTTGACCTTTGGATGACCTCCTTCCTGTGGTAATGAGCAACAGATTTTGAAAGGTGTTGGAAATCTATGATATCATAGCAAAGCATCTGCAGAGGATCGATACCTGTTTAATGTGGCATCGGAATCCCTGGATATTGTTGAAAACCAGTGTAGCACTGAGTATATGCCATTCAAGCTGAGAGTCATGGGAGACAGGCCATGGGAGATTGCTTTCCTCTCTTGCAAACAGCCAAAGTTTGGGTTTCATTGTAGATGCTGACTTGGTACAGGTTTACTGGACATGAAGGTGGCAAGTTTCTAAAGAGTTGACTGGGCTGTTTGGCTAGATTCTTTGCAGTGTTATATCTGATGAAAGTTTGATTGATTGATTGTGACTCCAAAAACCTGATGATGGAGAAATTTCACTTGAGAGTTGAAAATGTGTTTGAATATTAAAGAGGATTATTGTGGGGGTAAGTCTTGACATACTTTGCACAATGTTTGAAAATCACCCAGGAGTATGTTTTGCAATAATTACCCTGACAGATAAAAATCAGCCACAGTGCAAACCAAGCTGACAATTATTTATCAGTATATTTAGTTTGACTTCACTTCCGGTTAGTTAGTTTTGTATCTGTCTCATATCTAGTAAATGCAGCAGTTGTATGCCAGGGTTACCAAGCTCAATATACAAGTGACTGCCTTTGCATTGCTTTTCCCCCAATGTTCTGCTTGGATTTTTCTCACAGGTGGGTACAGATGGCTTGATGCGCTTGAGCACTTCAGCACTGAATAATGAATTCTTTACTTCTGCAGCCCAGGGTTGGAAGGAGCGGCTTTCAGAGGGTGAGTATCTTCTGCCATTTAACAGGCATTGTTACTTAATTGTACAATTTTTATTGTTCCCCAAGTGGTTGCCCATTAAGAAGTAGAATTTTGACAAGTATGTTGACGCTGTATAGCCACCATATGAGGTTTGATGAATTTCTCATTTGGCATTATCCATTCTGATATTGTTTTATGATTTTTAAAATGTAGTTCTGAAATATTAGTTGACAGAAGTTTACAGAATTAAAGTCTTATTGCTATACCTGCCCATTCCACATCCCTCTCATATCCATCCAGGGCCCCTAACAGTCCCTCCAGGTGAGGCAACGCTTCACTTGCAATTCTATTGGGAGTTGTCTACTGTATCCGGTGCTCCCAGAGAGGCTTCCTCTATATTGGTGAGACCCAACCTTGAGAGGGAGACCACTTTGTCAAGCACCTTCACTCCGTCTGCAAAGGGCAGGATTTCCCAGTGGCCAATTTTCCCAATCCGACATGTCGGTCCAAGGCCTCCTTTACTGCCACAATGAGGCCACTCTCAGGTTGGAGGAACAACATCACATATCTGGGTAGCCTCCAACCTGATGCATGAACATCAATTTATCCAACTTGTGGTAATTTTTCTCCCTTCCCCTTCCCTCTTTGATTCCCCATTCTAGTCCCCCTCTTACGTCTTTGCATCTCTTCACTTGCCAATCACCTTCCTCTGGTGTCCATCCTCCTTCCCTTTCTCCCCTAGTCCATTCTTCTCTCCTATCAGATTCCTCCTTCTCCAGCCCTTTACCTTTTCCACCTATCTTACTTCAACCCCTCCCCCACCCACCTGGCTTCACCTATCACTTTCTACTTGTTCCTCCTTCCCCCTCCCTGGACCTCCTTTTTCTGCCTTCTTACCACTTCCTTTTCAGTCCTGATCAGGGGTTTTGGCCAAAACTTCGACTATTTATTCATTTCCATAGATGTTGCATAATTTTCAATATTCCTCCAGCAGTTTGTGTTGCTATGAATTTTCAGCATCTGCAGAATCGCCTGTGTTTGCCTATTTTACCACACAGTGTTCTGCAAATTCACCTCAAATTCACAACCATGTATCAAATATTTAAAAGTATCAAAATAATTATTCTATTAAACTTGATATGTTTTAAAGGAGGTAAACAATTGTTAAAATAATATCTTTTGGTATTAAATGTTACACAACGGGACAGGAATTGTTTTCAGGAAAGATTCCTCATATGATGAGTTCCTATTTTAATTAAATTATTAGGATAAGTTATCAAGTCCACCCCTAATTGGATGCAGTAGTGGATCCAAGTAACTCAGCAACTTTTACTGGCATTATAGAATGGCATGTATAGTTTCCTGTCGTGTGAGAGTCTCAGACCAGAGGGCACAACCTCAGAATAGAGGGACGTCCTTTTAGAACAGAGATGAGTAGGAATTCCTTTAGCCAGAAAGTGGCAAATCTGTGGAATTCATTGCCACAGGCAACCTCGAGGCCAAGTCATCAGGTATATTTAAGGCAGAGGTTGATCGATTCTTGACTGGTCAGGGCATGAAGGGATACAAGGGAAGGCAGGAGACTGGGGCTGAGAGGAAAATTGAATCAGCCGTGAGGAAATGGCAAGGCAAACTCGATGGGCTGAATGGCCTAATTCTGCTCCAAAATCTTATGGTCTAATAGTTGATTTAAGAGGTACTGTTTGTTTCTGTGGAAGATAATGCGTATCTTGGAGACCAAAAGAAGGAACTGTTGCAAAATATTGATAGTAAAAGCAGCAATTCAGTTGTAATGCTTCTCAGTTCTCCATGTCCCATTCCTGTGGCTTATAAAGGTTATGAACTTCAAGCTGTATTTTCTGTTTTTCTTAAACCATAGCCTGTGTGTGACATCAGAAAAATGTAATGCAGAAGTGATCTGATATAGAGTTTTAAAATGGTATTCTAGCATGTCATTCTTCGTCCTCATTTGTGCACTTTCCACTTCAGCTCAGAACAAAAAAATCAATGCCATTTTTAAGCCTTGTCAAAAACAGTGATTCATTCCATTTCACCTCCATCTGTATCAGAAATCGAACCTGAATGGATAATTTCTGTGAAAGTACATTCAGAGGCATGGCGCCTTAAATCAGGGTGTATTTGCGGTAAATTGAGCAGCAATGAATTCAGGATGTCTAATCTAAATAGTTAACTTCTATAAAGTTTTTATTCCCTATAATCATTAAATATTAATCTTTTAGCATACATAGAAGGCTGGAAATATTTGCTGACCAAAGAGAAAATTGAAAGAGGTAAATTTTTTGATGACGGTATTGAAGGTTTAAGCCACCTGATTAAATAACAGCCTGATTTGCATAGGCATTCTATTTTTATTTAAAGATTATGAAAGCATATTGCATTTATTCAAATGTTCTATCAGAACACTAAATGAACTGTAAAATTGTGTTAAATCATTTAAGTTTTAGTAATAAATTTGATATAATACTTAAGGAAATTAATTCAAATTTTAGTTAATCTGTTATGTTTTCACCAGAGGATGGTTTTGAGCAGACAGATTGTGAAGCAGAAATATTGCTGAAACTAATTATGAATGGCATTCTGCCAGCTTATTTAACAGTCCTGTACACTGAAGAATATAATCTAGCAGGAACAGAAACCAAATAGTGTGATGCTGGAAGTTTACAGTCAAAATGCCCAGTAGGTCAGAGAATGTCTGCAGAGATGGAGTTTAACTTTTCAGGTTGACATTAATCAGAACGAGTTTTATCCAGCAGTCTATTATTCCTCTCACTTCATTCTCTTTGTTACCTCGTGTATTATTTCACTGACAGTTATCATTGATATCACTTTTAAGTATTTTGTCTATTGGAACTGAAATAGAAGACAGTAGACCATGTAAATTAATATCCAGTAAGCATATCTTTTGGGTATAAAACCTAATTCTATAGTATTATTTTCACATTTCCTGTCCACAACTTCCCACTTTATTTTATCATTAGAACAAATAGTCTTAATTGCCATCCACCTTGTTTGCATTTGAGAGTGGTTTTCCAACTCTTCTGTTGCCAACGTACTACAATAGAAACAGCTTCACAATATTGCTTTGGCTTTCTCTCTTGCAAGTTTTCATTCATCTGTCCGACTCTTGATTACGCTTAATTGAATTCTGTGTTGTTCACTCTTGCAATTACTTTGTCTACACATTGGTAGATGAAAGTAGATTCTGATTGCAAACCTTCCCACTAAACTTTCTAACTAGCAACAAGATTGGGGGAGGAAATAAAGCATCATTAATTTTCTTTTAACTTTCATGATTTCCTTCATTTGGTTTATCAACATTCAACCATGCAGTTGAACTGCTATATGCCACGTAATTTTATTTTCTTTCTCCAATCTTCTAAGCAACAAGAACATGTTTGTTTAAATTCCTTTTAGGTGCACTGATGCCAAGAGTTAGTTGTCTGTCAGCGCCACAGTGGAAATCTTTGAATGTCAGTCAGGCTTGAATTCAGAATCGTCACTGCCGGTTTTGCTAGGCCAAAGATATGCTGTAATTATATTTTATGACCTAAGCATTAATTTTCTATTTAACTAGCATGATGATTCAGCAGTTGATAGCTAGGAGATATTTTGTGGTGTGCTAATAGACGTTGATGGTGTACCATCTTCTTAAATTGCTCTTTTATATGGCAGTGCCCAACTAACCTATTTAACAATCGGCCTATTGTACAAAATATTGACAAAATGTTAAGTTATTTTAATTGGGTTGATTTTTTGTTTTTTTTTTGAACAGTGCTGCTTATTTTTCTAATAACAAAGTATTGTTAAGAATATTCCATCAGTCTTGGTTGTTAATTCTGAGAAATACTCTGATTCGTGGTTAAGTTAAAATAATGTGATGTATATTCAAGTAAGACAAAAGTTTGTCTTATTCCCCTGAACTATTGAAGTCAGTGGATTTTGAGTCACAGTGACAATAAAGGTGACCTATTTTTGCCTCAATCCACAGCTATTTCCTTCATGTCTCGTGATAAAGTGCCTCAGAGAGCCATTGGTAATTTTCAAAATCTTCCAGGTTTATACTTGATATTTGCCATTTTTTTTTTCATTGCAATGAACAGTGGCCCTTTAATTTAATTTCCAAGGTAAGGTGCTGAGCAAGCAGTGTTGTACCACTCATCTACTTTGCTTATATCAGGTGAACTTACCTTTCTTGGATTGGCAAATGACAGTGTTTTCTTCTTGCATTGTCCACGTCTTTCTGGTACTACCAGCATCTCATTCAGCTTTGGTGCCTCAAATATTCTGGGGTCTCAAAGTTTCCAGCCCCTCGCAGAAATCCAGCAGAACACCCCACCTGTACAAAGCACTTACTGTATACAGAAGTCTGCACCTCTGTACAAGATCCTGGCCATTTCCCACTTTCCTGGTCTCCTTCTCAGGGTCTTCTATTACTTACCTAATTCATCCTCTCCTTCTGATCTCTTTTCATTATGGATCTGAGACACAGGCATTGTTGTAAATGAGCATAAGACGTTGGAGCAGAATTAAGCCATTTGACCTTTTGAGTGTTCTGTCATTTGATCATGGCTGATTTAACCCCATTCTCCTGTGTTCTCCCTTAAATCTTTGACACCCTTATTAATCAAGAATCTAAAAGCTTCCACTTTAAATATAACCAATGACTTGGCCTCCATAGCCATCTATGGCAATGATCTGCAGATTCACCACCTTCTGAAGAAGAACTTCCTCATCATCTCTGACCTAAAGGGACTTCCTGCTGTTCTGAGGCTGTGCCCTCTGGTCCTAGTCTCTCCCACTATTGGAAACATTCTCTCCTCAAACATTCTAGGTCTTTCAACATTTAGTCAATTTCAGTGAGATTCCCCCATCATTCTTCTAAACTCCAGTGAGTTCAAGCCCAGAGCCATCAAACGCTGCTCATTCATTCCCAGAATTATTCTCGCAAACCTCCTCTGGACCCTCTCTAATGACATGTTGTCTTCATTTTGCTTAATAATCTAAAAGACAGTGAAGGCATGTCTGACAAAAATTGCACATCAGGAAATGATGGCATTGAGCATAGTAATGATTTTGTACCACATCAGAAGTTTGGGACTTGTTATGGATATTGATTCTTCCAGTCCTATTTCTAATTGTATGCCAGCAAAACCCAAGGACACAGTACTGGCATCTCCTGCTATCTGAACTGAACATTTACAATGTTCGCATTTGTGCTTTTATCTTCTGAAGGCAAACAAACACTTGGTGAAATTAAACTGTTTAGAAGCCAATAAACTTATTTTAGAGTAAATCAAATGTTTGAATCAGAATCACTTGGTCCAACAAGAGAGAGTACTATTGCATGAAGTGAACAAGACAAATAACACAGCATGCTTCCATCCGTCATTAGACCACCTATCTCAGCTTCAACTAAATAGCTGCTGATTATTTTCTCCTGCAGTCCAAGCACCTTCAGTTGTTTCTACCTGCTGGCCTCACTGCATTCTGGTTCAAAACCTGACTGCCTGTGCCTGTGTCTGTGTCTGTGTCTTTTAACTCTAGCTGTTCACAGCCAGAAAGGAAAGGATTACCAGACCTCATGCCAAGCATCAGGGACCAGTGACCCTTCCAGCAGAATGCTTGTGAGTCGTTTATCAATTGCTGAGCCAAGCTAATGAATTGCTCATTATCCACTGCCCATGGGGGAAACAACACCAAAGTGAGCTCGTTATCATCTTTGACTTGCATGAATACACTGGGGTAGAAGATAGTCCTCAGCCTGCACTAAATGCACATAAATAGGAGGGCATGCGCACTGTACTTCACTGAGGAAATTAGGTTCCACTGAATTGAGCATGCTGTACTAGGCTGTGCATTTACTGCATGATTCAGAGGATGAATTTCTACTGCAGCATGTTTAAAGATGGCATTTTTTTCAAGAGTTTTTTTTGTGGAAAATAAGTCAAGAATTACAGAAATGTGTTAAAGAACAGATTTTAAAAATTTCCAAGGTACAGTCTCATCTCATCTTATTACTTAAATTGATTTCGGTATCAATGTAATTCTCCATTTTCAGAAGTTGCTTTTTGAACACAGTATTGTTCTTTGTGAGAAGCAAAGAAAAACCTATAGTACTGGAAATGTAAAATAAAAAGCATGCTGGAAGCATTTTGCAGGTTGGGCAGCATTTATGAATGGAGAAGCAGTTAATACTTAAAGTCAACCATTCTTTAGAATTGGGAATTGCTAAAAATTAAGTCCTCTTTAAGTTGCTGAGAAGTTGTGGAGAACAGGATGTCAGAGAACAAAAGGGATCAACTATGGTATGATGGAAAACAAAAGAGAGTGGTCGTGGTGTTGAGGGAAAGAGGGTGGTTTAGACAAAGTGTAAATGGGAGACCAGTGAATTGTAAAATTACCAGAAATAGCAAAATAAATACTCATGGCTGGGTTGGCTGACTAACCAAGTTCATTTCTGAATAGATTAGATTTTAAGCACCCAGTCAGATGATAAGGTACTACTCCTTGATTTTGACATGGAAAAGAGGGGGAATGGAAAGGAAAATCAAAATGACAGAATTGCCTAATATCTGGTGTAACATTTCAGTGTAGCATTTCAGTTGTTTACACCCAAAAGCAATACCTTCCTGGTTCCCAACAAGCTAGATTCATTTGAATGCAGTGCCAACACATTGCTTTGCAACACTCAGCCCTAAAATGCACCTTCTTTCCACCCTCCCCCCCCCAACCATTGCTGTTGTCTGCTTACCATGGAGAAGGAGAAGTTGCTAAGGAGCGGGAGAGCTTCTCAGAAAAGGTCATTGAACTCCTTTTAACTACAGTATGCAGTTATCTTGAGAAGTGTGTAGGACAGTAACTGGGTGGGTGAGTGCATGGGAGATGAAGAACCACCAAGACCATAATTGGAAGGTTTTAGCATGGGAGACTCAAGTGATCCCGGTGGGAAGATCAGTTCTGAGATACATCATGGCCATTTGCACATCACAACAAATGTTATTACAGTAGATGGTCTCACCTATCCAGGCATATATTTATTTGCCTGTTGCAGAAATCTCAACACTGGAGATAGAGGCCTGAATATCATTGGAGAACCTTTCATTAGACAGTGTTCAGAGCCTTGCTCCTATTTCCTACAGCCTTAGTGCAAACAGAGAAGTGTTACGTTCTCTAACATTTTTGTTCTTGTCCCATTGGAGACTTGGTCTCTTTGTGAGGTTGGAGGGGTTGAATGTCATTGGTGAAGACCATCATGAAGACCCTGGAGAGACTTGTTCTGGAGCTGCTCCGGCCTATGGTCAGGCCACACTTAGATCCCCTCCAGTTCGCCTACCAGCCCCGACTAGGAGTTGAGGATGCCATCGTCTTCCTGCTGAACCGTGTCTACGCCCACCTGGACAAGCCAGCGAGCACTGTGAGGGTCATGTTTTTTGACTTCTCCAGTGCGTTCAACACCATCTGCCCTGCTCTGCTGGGGGAGAAGCTGACAGCGATGCAGGTGGATGCTTCCCTGGTGTCATGGATTCTTGATTACCTGACTGGCAGACCAAAGTACGTGTGCTTGCAACACAGTGTGTCCGACAGAGTGATCAGCAGCACTGGGGCTCCAGAGGGGACTGTCTTGTCTCCCTTTCTCTTCACCATTTACACCTCGGACTTCAACTACTGCACAGAGTCTTGTCATCTTCAGAAGTTTTCGGATGACTCTGCCATAGTTGGATGCATCAGCAAGGGAGATGAGGCTGAGTACAGGGCTACGGTAGGAAACTTTGTCACATGGTGTGAGCAGAATTATCTTCAGCTTAATGTGAAAAAGATTAAGGAGCTGGTGGTAGACCTGAGGAGAGCTGAGGTACCGGTGACCCCTGTTTCCATCCAGGGGGTCAGTGTGGACATGGTGGAGGATTACAAATACCTGGGGATACGAATTGACAATAAACTGGACTGATCGAAGAACACTGAGGCTGTCTACAAGAAGGGCCAGAGCCGTCTCTATTTCCTGAGGAGACTGAGGTCCTTTAACACCTGCCGGACGATGCTGAGGATGTTCTACGAGTCTGTGGTGGCCAGTGCTATCATGTTTGCTGTTGTGTGCTGGGGCAGCAGGCTGAGGGTGGCAGACACCAACAGAATCAACAAACTCATTCATAAAGCCAGTGATGTTGTGGGGATGGAACTGGACTCTCTCACGGTGGTGTCTGAAAAGAGGATGCTGTCTAAGTTGCATGCCATCTTGGTCAATGTCTCCCAGCCACTACATAATGTACTGGTTGGGCACAGGAGTACATTCAGCCAGAGATTCATTCCTCCGAGATGCAGCACAGAGAGTTATAGGAAGTCATTCCTGCCTGTGGCCATCAAACTTTACAACTCCTCCCTTGGAGGGTCAGACATCCTGAGCCAATAGGCTGGTCCTGGACTTATTTCATAATTTACTGGCATAATTTACATATTACTATTTAACTATTTATGGTTCTATTACTGTTTATTATTTATGGAGCAACTGTAACGAAAACCAATTTCCCCGCGGATTAATAAAGTATGACTATGCCTATGACTAAGTGTGGTAGAAGAAAGGATGGAGATTGGCTGGTGTGGATCAGATTGTGTGATATACTGCCATCTGCCTGTTCCAATTGATATTAAATGTTCCTAAGAACCACTAGCCAAGCAGTGTAGGCAACCCCCTTGTTACAGCATGGTCGTATTCCAAGAAAACTGCATTTTGATTTTCTGTACACAAACCCCATTTTCCCATTAAATCCCATGTTATGAGCAGTGAAACATGCATGAATGTTTTTTCTCTCATATTCAGCCATTTTTCAATATTGTCAATTTGATCAATTGTGGTCATTTAATAACTAAAGGCAACATTAGGCTTGGATGGATCAGGCTCATGAGAAAAATAACGAATGATGTAAAATTTTATTATCATCTATTCAATACTGTGGGCCAATAAGATTTGGATATAAGTTACCATGTCGATTGGGTTAGAGTTCCCTCTGTCTGAGGACACATGAACAGCCATGCTCTTCATCAGCAAACAGATGCGCAAACTTCGTAGGTTAGGAAAGGGTTTAGATGAGTTTGCTGGAGCCTTGAATAATATCTTTTTGTCCTTTCTAGCCATTGGCGAGGTCCCAGAAGACTGGCAAAGAGCTAATGTTGTCCATTATTCAAGAAGGGAAATGGGGATAATCCTGGAAACCACATCAGTATTAGGGAAGTCACTGAAGAGGATTCTTAGGTTTAGGATTTAAGTGCATTTGGAAAATCATGGCCTAGTTAGGGACAGTCAGCACAGCTTGACGCAGGGCAAGTTGTGTCTTGATAATCTGATTGAGTTTTTCAAGGAGATGATGAAGATAGAGCTGTGGGTATTGTCTACGTGGATTTTAGATCCCCCATAGGAGACACATCTAGAAGGTTAAGATGCATGGGATCCTCAGTCATTTGGCTGTTTGGGTCCAGAATTAGCTTGCTCATAGAAGTCAGATGTAGTGATCGATGGGAGTTATTCTGGCTGGAGCTTTGGGACAAGTTTTCCACAGATGTATATACTGGGACCTCTACTCCATGTGATATATGTAAATAACCTGAATGAAAATGTAGATGGGTGGGTTAGTAAGTTTGCAGGTGATCTAAAGATAGATGATGTGGTCAACTTCAAAGACTGGCAAAGGATGCAGCAGGATATAGATTAGTTGCAGATATGGGTGGAGAAATTGCAAACAGAGCCAAATGTGAAGTGTGCCATTTTGGGAGATCAAAATGAAAGGACAGTACACTGTTAATGACAAGACCTTGAACAGTGTTGATGTACAGAGGGACCTTGGGGTTGAAGTCCATTGCTCCCTGAAAATGGCTACACAAGTTGATAGGGTGGTAAAGAAAGCATTTGGTATGCTTGCCTTCGTTAGTTGGGGGTTTAAACTGAAGAGTCGGGGAGTTATGTTGCCACTTTATAAAACTTTCATGAGGCTGCATCTGGCGTATTGCATTGAGTTCTGATCGCCCCATTCTTGGAAGGATGTTGAGGCTTTGGAGAGGGTGCAGAAGTTGTTCACTAGGACGTTGCCTGGGTTATAGGTTATGTGATGTAAGGATAAGTTGAACAAACTTGTGTTGTTTTCTCAGGAATAGCAGAAGCTGAGGGGAAATCTAATTTAGGGTTTTAAGATTATGGGAGGCATAAACAGAGTAGACAGCAAGTATCCTTTTCTCAGAGTTGGAATGTCCAATACCAGAGGCTATGCATGCATTTAAGGTGAGAGGGGTGAAGTTAAAAGGAGATGTGCAGAGCAAGCATTTTTTACACGGAATTGTGGAGGGTTGGAATGTCCTACCTTGGATGGTGGTGAAGGCCAATATGACAAAAGTATTGAAAAGGACATGGATGTGCAGGAAATGTAAGGATATGAACATTGTGCAGGCAGAAGGGATTAGTTTAGTTGTGCGTTTGATTACTGATTATAGAAGTGAAATTTTGAGAGTACAGAGTTTGCATTTCACTGTCAGAATAAAAGGCAGGTCTAACAGGTTTAGGGAACCTTGGTTTTCAAGAGATATTAGGTCCTGGTTAAGGAAAAAAGGTGCATAGCAGGGCAGGTATAGGCAGGCAGGAACAAATGAGGTACTTGAGTATAAGAAATGCATGAGAACACTTGAGAAGGAACTGGAGGGCTAAAGAAAGATATGAGGTTGATCAAGCAGACTAGGTGAAGGAGAATCCTTAGGGCTTCTACAGATTTATTAAGAGCCGAAGGATAGCTTGGAACAAAATTGGTCCTCTAGAAAATCATAGTGGTAACCCATGTGTGGAGCTGTGAGATAGGAGAGATCTTAAATTAATTTTTGCATCTGTATTTACTCAGGAAATGGACACAGAATCTATAGGTGTGGGGCAATGCAGCAGTGAGGTCATGGATCCTGCACAGATTAGAGAGGAGGGGGTGTTTGCTGTCTTGAGGCAAATTAGAGTAGATAAATCCCCAGGGCCTGACAATACGTTCTCTCAATCCCTGTGGGAGGCTAGTGCCAAAATTGCAGGGGCCCTAGCGAGATATTTTAAAAATCCTTAACCAAGGGTGTGCTGCCAGAGGATTTAAGGACAGTTGATGTTGTTCCACTGGTTCAGAAAGGCTCTGAGAGTAAGCCAGGATACTGAGTCAGTAGTGGGTTAGTTATTGGAAGGTATTCCAAGGGACTGGATATATAAGTATTACATAGAGCTGGACTGATTAAGGATAGTCAGCATGGCTTCATGCATGGTATGTTGTGTCTAACCAATCTTATAGTTTTTTGAGGAAGTTACCAGGAAAGTTGATTGAGACAAGGCAGTGGATGTTGAATGCATGTACTTTAGCAAGGCCTTTGACAAGGTCCCACATGGGAGATTGGTCAAGAAGGTTCAGTTGCTTGGCATTCAAGGAGAGGTAGTAAATTGGATTAGACACCGGCTTTGCAGAAGAAGCCAGAGAGTGCTTGTAGATGGTTGCCTTTCTGACTGGAGGCCTGTGACTAGTGGTGGGTCACAACGATCAGTGGTGTCAACTATATCAATGATCTGGATGATAATGCAGTCAATTGGATTAGCAACTTTGTGAATGCCACCAAGATTGGGGTATAGCAGTACACAGGGAAGACTGTCAAAGCTTGCAGTAGGGTCTGGGCCATTTAGTAAAATGGGCTGAAAAATGGCAGATAGAATTTAATGCAGACAAGTGTGAGTTTTTGCACTTTGGGAGGACTAATCAGGTCTTACACAGTGAACAGTAGGGCACTGAGGAGTGTAGTAGAACAGAGGGATTTGGGAATACAGATCTATGATTCCTTGAAAGTGGTGTCAAGAGTAGAGAGAGTTGCAAAGAAAGCTTTTGGCACATTGTCCTTCATAAATCAATGTATTAAGTACAGGAGATGGATGTGATGTTGAAATTGTATAAGAAGGTCTAATTTAGAGTATTGTGTCCAGTTTTGGTCACCAACCGACAGGGAAGATTTTAAGGTTTAAAGTACATTTATTATCAGAATATGTATGCAGTATACACCCTGAAATTCATCTTCCCACAGGCAGCCACGAAACAAAGAAACAGCATGGAACCCATTCAAAGAAAACATCAAACAGCCAACGCGCAAAAAAAACCAAATCATGCAAACGCCAAAAAAAGAGCGAAAATCGCAATAGAAAACATCAAACGACAGAGTCACTGAAACAGTTTAGTTCAGTTCAGATCAATTTAGCACTGTGTTGTTCATTAACTGCAGGCTGCAGAGCCAGTCTGCCCCAATCAAAATCACACAAAATAGCAATTTTTTAAAAAAGTAACCAGAAATACATCATAACATGAACTAAAGAGTCCAATCAGCAAGCCACATTGATTAAAACTCGCCCAAGACCCAAGACTCCAGCACCCTCCTCTGACAACAGTGAATGAGAGGGAGAGAGAGATTGGTCAAATGCAGGTAAATGGCGCTGAACACCCGCTCACCCTCATTGATTTTAATCTTGCTGGAAGCTTTAATTGACAAGATCAGTGAGAGATGGAGTCTATCATGGGCTTGCGCCGCATCTCCAAGCCGCACACTCCACAGAGAAGAAAAAATTTACAAGGATGTTGCTGGGATTTGAGGACTTGAGTTATTGGGAATGGTTGAGTAGGTTAAGACTTTATTCCCTAGAATATAGAAGATTGAGGGGAGATTTGATAGCGATTTACAAAATTATGAAGGGTATAGATAGGGTAAATGCAAATAGGATTTTTCCACTGAGATTGAGTGAGTCTGGAACTAGAGGTCATGCATTTAGGGTGACAGCTGAAATGTTTAAGGGGAATATAAAGGGGATCTTCTTCACTCAGAGGGTGGAGAGAAAGTGTGGAATGAGCTGCCAGAGCAAATGGTGAATGCTTGGTTGATTTCAATATTTAAGTAAAATTTGGATCGGTACATGGATGGGAGGTGGTATGGAAAGCTATGGGAGTAGTCAATGGGACGAGGCAGGTTAATAGTTTGGCACAGACTAGATGGGCCAAAGGGCCAGTTTCTGTGCTGTAGTGTTTTATGACTCAATTTAATGTGCCAAGAGCCTGTTGCCGTGCTGTACTGGTCAATGTTTTGTGATCAGTCTCTGTCTGGAAATATCCACAGGCAGCACCAGAGACCCTGTTCTAAATCATTTGCGCAGGCAAACTTTGAAGATGGAGGTAACATTCTCTTCATTAAGCATTTCTGTTTCTGGTGTTTACATTATAGGGAAGGTCAGTGTTGAAGCAGGGGAAATATGGAGGTTGCAATTTATTGCGAGGCAAAGGATGCTAGCGTAGCACTGTTGGATTCCACCTTATAGAATCTACCAGGGTAGTATTAACTTCTGCAGACTTCCCTGCTCCTAGGATGGGATATCTTCTGCTGACTGCATTCCATTTTAACCTGCCATAGTGATAGCAAGCCCATTGGGTAAATGGGGAGAAATCAGCTGCATGAGAAACATATATGAAGATTATTAAGTTAGCTTAAATAGTTTGCATCATGGCCTGGTATGGGAGCACTGATGGCCTTGAACGGAAAAGCCTACAAAACGTAGTGGATGCGGCCCAGTCCATCACAAGTAAACTTCTCCCCACCATTGAGCATATCTGAATGGAGCACTGTCGCAGGAAAGTAGCATCCATCATCGGGTACCTCTGCCACCCTGGTCATGGTGTCTTTTTGCTACTGCCTCCAGGAGCCACGCTGGTCATGGTCTATTCTTGCTACTGTCTTCAGAAAGAAGATAGAAGAGCCTCAGGACCTGCAGCTCCTGGTTCAGGAGCAGTTATTACCCCTCAACCATCAGCTCTCGAACCAGAGGAAATTCATTCAACTTCACTCATACCATCACTGAACTGTTCCCACAATCTACAGATTCATTTTCAAGGACTATTCATCTCGTGTTCTTGATGTTTATTGCTTGCTTTTTGTTCTTTTTCACTTTTACACAACTTGTCTTTTGTACATCGGTTGTTTGTCCATCCTTTTGGGTGCGGTCTTTCACTGATTCTATTGTGTATCCTGTACTTACTGTGAATGTCTGCAAGAAAGTGAATCTCAGGGTTATATATGGTGACGTAGATGTGGTTTGATCATAAATTTACTTTGAACTAATTGATTTCTAATGCTTGTTATTGGTTCTGTAATCTTATTCTTTAAATACGTATCATTCAATAGATTTTTTTTCAAACAGGTCCCAGGTGTTTTTAAATGTTTCTACATAGATATCATATCCATTGATATTGGAAGCAATCACACCATGGACTATCATTGAAACTGGGGGAGGGAGGGAAATTGGGCTCAGCAGCGATTAAAGGCAGGCTGTCAGCACAGCTGAACCCCCAACATTAGGAGAAATTGAACTGCCCCGTGCTTCACATTGTCCTTGCTGCAGAGAAATTTGACCAGGACCGCTTTGGACAGAAGTGTGTGATTCAGGACACAGGTCACAGTTGGTCAGCAATCTTGGGTTTAATAGTATATCTGCCCCATAGTTTCCTCCAGCTTGAGGATAAGTTGTACTTTGTATTTTTCCCCTCTGTGAAGTGATGGCCTCTTCTGTAGCTATAACAGAACAGCTTAACTCAAGACGCAAGGGATCTTGATCATAGATCTTCACCACCAATTTTCCGATAGTGTGCAGTCCCATTAACTTATCCTGTGTTGCCAGCCCTTGTTATCGCATTTAGCTGATAAATTTACAAGATTTTGTCTCGTGCCTTTTTAAAATCCATTGTCTTCTCCTTCTGTCACTTAAAAGCTATCTTTTCATGTACTTAATACCTCTTTAGTAAAGCAGGACTTCCTGCTTTTCCAGTTTTCTTTTGCTGCCATCAGTTTGTTGATCTGGCCTCTGTCAAAGACTTGTATTTCTGTGTACCCATTTGGAAAATAGAAAGCTGGCAAAAGAACAGCTTGTGATTTAATGGGAAAGTCATCCAAAGCACTATGAAGTGAAGCACGAGGAAACGGATGCCAGTAAGTTGCAGAGGTGGATTTTGAAAAGGTTTTTAAGAGGAGAAGAGTATAGGACAATGGTAATGACTGGAGAAAGCACTGCATGATATCACTTGATGCCTTTATCCTCTTTATTCAAAGCATAAATGTGTTTTGTTTGACACTATACCCACCAGGTGTCTGGTGATTGATCTATTATAAATGAAAAAAATAGTATATATGTAGAACTAAACTGCATATCTAATGAAGAAATCTGCATCTTTTTGTGCCATTGTGTTTCACTTTCCCACTACTGTGATTAAAGTTATTTCTCTACTCTCACTTTGAGCCATGAATTTTGCCGAGCAGATGGATTCAGTTGACAGAGTGATCAGCAATCTGGATGAAAACTTGGAAATTTCTTCTGGGAAGTTTATGTGAATTCAGTACACATTTTGATCCAGTTGATGTAATTATTCATTTGCTTTAGAAATCTCACAATATCCAGACCTTCTCCATAAGTGTGCTTGAAATATATTTTGGAAATACAGTCATCATAATTTGTAGGGGATTAAAAATTACTCAAAGTTTATGTTAAGTTTAATCTGAAACATACAAATATGTAGCCTAACAAATGCACTCTTAGACTTGGCTGCTGGAACAGCTTGCTCTTTGGCTACCTGACAAGAAAAGCTGCCTTCAGGGACTTCTGATTGCCTTTAATGAAAGCAAGAGAGGGCCATTTGGCCCCTCCTGTCTGCTCTGGCAATCAAGATAATTATGGCCAATCTTTTACTTTGGTACCACTTTCATGTAATAAACCCATATCCCTTAATATCAAAAAATGGGTTGAGCTGCATCTTGAGGATAGTCAGTGTGTCTCCTCAATGCTCTTAGCCTGTAGATATATTAACACATCTTCCAGTGCAGGTAAATTATCCTAATCTACCTAGTCAGAAGGTGAGATATGTAAGGGTTCTCCTCACACATAGGGCAGGAGACTCATGGTAAAGGCCCAGAGATTGGCAGTAGTGTGGAATATGGTTGGTACTGCAGGGTCGATGGAAGTAATGAAGCCACAAGGAAATGTAAATGTAATTGTGGGAATATTGGTGATAACAGTACATAAAGAGGAGCAAAAGTATTTCAATCATGTAGAAATTGTCATGTTAAAACTAGTAATCATATTACTGCAATTAAGTTATGCACTTTTGTTACACAGGAAGAAAAAAATATATATAGTTCTCAACAAGATTATTGGAAGAAAGCTCTAAATAAGGATGTACTGTTGAGACTTTATAACGCACTGGTGAGGTCTCACTTGGAGTATTGTGAGCAGTTTTAGGTTCCTTATCTTAGAAAATATGTGCTGAAACTGGAGCGAGTACAAAGGGGGTTCACCAAAATGATTCCAGGATCGAATGGCTTGTTATATGAAGAGCATTTGATGACTCTGGGCCTGTATTCATTGGAATTCAGAAGAATAAGGGGTGACCTCATTGAAAGCTGTCAAATTGTGAAAGGCCTTGATGAAGTGGATGTGGAGAGGATGTTTCCTATGGTGGGAGAGCCGAAGACCAGAGGACACAGCCTCAGAATAGACGTGTGTCCTTTTAGAATGGAGATGAGGAATTTCTTCAGCCAGAGAGTGGTGAATCTGGAATTCTTTGCCACAGGCAGCTGTGGAGGCAAAGTCTTTATGCATATTTAAGGCAAAGGTATAGATTCTTGATTGGTCAGGGCATGAAGGGATACAGTAAGAAGGCAGGAGATTGGGGCTGAGGAAAATTAGATCGGCCATGATGAAATGGCAGAGCAGACTTGATGGACCAAATGGCCTAATTTTGCTCCTATATCTTATGGTCTTATACCTTTTACATTTATGTAGCAAAAGGTATTGGTAAATACTTGAAGATGCATAAAATAAGTAGAGAAGAATTGGGACCGCACACATTTTTCAAATAATAGAACTCATTTTGTTTCATCCTTGTTTTAAGCTTCAATTCAACACTCAACGGATTGGAGCTTTTAATATTTTATGAAACAACCTGGGGAAAGCTATTGTATTCTTTCTTCTTTTAACTCTTTAGTTTATCACATATTCATTTTAAATACACACTTTCTCAGACTACTTTGCCTGTACTAAATATACTGAGAACCTACATTTACCAAAAGGAAACAAAAAGTTCCAAATACATCGGTGTATTGCTGCATGCCATGTTTGTGCTGGTTAGTTGTGCTTTTATAACCAGGAACAATACTGGCAATTAAAGTAGGATGATATCCTAAGAAATAGCACAAGAATTCAAGCTTTGATATGAATCTGGCATCAATTGGTGCCAAAGAATTGCTTGTTATAGCGAGCATTCACCCATCTACCTGTTTCCATGAAATGAAAGAAGATATTGGTAAAGGTCAATATCTACTGTAAGCAAGGAGCCTTTACTCCAGCAATAAGAAAGAATCAGGACACACCATTCTTCTGTTTAATTTGTTCCTCAGCTCCATCTTTCTGGCTTTGTCCAATATGCTCTGATACTTTTTCATACCAGATAATGGGAAAGAGAAATATATAGTGTGAAGTAGTGTGAAGGTTTTTCAGGTTGGTTCAAGAACCTGGATAGCAGTGGAGAAGGAGTTGTTGTCGAACCTTGAGCTGTAGGTCTTCAGATTCCTTTTCCTCCACAGCACGCACAAAATGCTGGCAGAACTCAGCTGGCCAGACAGCATCGATAGAAATGAATAAACTGTCAACAGTATGGGCTGAGACCCTGCTTCAAGACTTTGTCTCTAGCCTGATGACGTCGTCATGAAGAGAGCAGAGCCGAATGAGGTGTTGGGGAGGGCATCCTTGATGGTGGATATACTCTTCCTGACATGTCTCCTCTTGAAGATATTCTGATGTTCACTTGCTGAGTTACCGTTTGTTACTTCATGGTGCACTTCATCCCAAGTCGCAGAGGAATTATGATGTGAGACATTAATATTCTTAGAGTATGCATGCTTTTGAAATTCTTCTCTCTGCTATTTTAGGAACACCATTAACCTGTCTAAAGTAAGTGTTGTTAGCACCCTTGAACAGTGGAGATGAATTTCAGTCTTTTGCATTGACTATTTATCTACCAGAATGAGAAAACATTTATTGTGGACCTAGATATTCTATTTCAGCTCATTTATATTCAGATTAGTGACGGGAAAGTTTAAATTTTTAATTTTTTTTGTATAAAATGCATGTAAGTTGCTTTAAAGCATGGCTTTTGAAAAGTAAGTACATATAAGTTGTATTTACCATCTAAGACTAAGCAATCTTGTAAAGTTGCTAAGGTGAAGAATTGTTCTTCTCCATGCTTAATATGATGAACTGATTCAAGAGAATTATTGAGAGTCAAGTGGTTTCAGTTTTTATATTTGATCTGAAGAAATAATCTTGTATTCTGATTTGTTTTTTGTTACTGAAAGTTATATCCAGCCTGTGGTCATGGAAACGGAATTCAGACTGCTGGAATCTTTCAGTTCCATCCAGACAGACAATATTTAGCTCTATTTGATAATGTCTTTACTGTGAGGACTGTCATAATATCTATAATGTATTTATGTGTTTGAATATTTTTATCATTGATCTTAATTTATGTTACCCTATTTCAAAACAAATTCTTGTATTCTTTGCAAATGCAAACAAAATCTAGCCAACTAGTATTCACTATGGTGAATAGAATCTGTTTCAGGGTTAAAATATCAGGGTTTGTCACTCAAATGAAAATTTGAATCATCTTTTTGGTAGAATGGTCCAGAATTTTGATTTCAGTGTGTACACAGGCAAGTCAGAACATTTTATGCTCCATTTTCTAATTATACTTCTGTATAGCTGGCTGGAGATGAGAACATTTTTGTAACTGTTCAGTGTGTACCATGCAGCATATTAATCTGTTAAATGTTTATTTATCTTCAGGAGAGTTCACTCCAGAGATGCAGCTGAGAATACGACAGGAGATAGAGAAAGAAAAGAAGGTGGAACAATGGAAGGAAAATTTTTTTGAAAACTATTATGGTCAAAAGTAAGAAACTTGTTCAAATTTTAAACCTTGTAGTGAAGTTATCTGTAAGTTAAAGGGAATATGTCCTTTGCTTTATGGCAAGCTATTCCAGTTCAGGTGCTATAATATTGCAATTTTTGTCACAAAATTAGCACCTTGAGCCAATCCTTTTAAATAAGGAATAATCTTTCTTTGTGAAGTATAAATGAAACATTCCTTCAATGGAAAAATAACTTTCTAATATCATTATTAATTAATTTGAACATTAACTATGGTATTGTTTTAGGACAATATCAAGTGCCAGTTTCACCTTATGCTAGTGAGGTCAGAAACAGAACGATAGGCCAGATTCATTCATGGTTGATAAGCAGGTTCAGGTTCTTGGACAATTGGGATTTCTCCTAGGGTAAAGGCATTTGTATGAAAGTGACAGGTTGCTACATAGGAAGGTTTAAACTAAATTACCAGAAGGATGGGACTCTGAGCATGAGAAAGTCATAGTTTAAAGCAGTAGCCTTTGAGAGCAAATCTAGTAATCAGAATAGCCAAGAGCACAGCAAAGGCTTGGAAAGGAATACTCAGTTAAACTGTGTTTATTTCAGTGTTCAACATTTAAAAGGTTAAGAAGACGAACTCAACTTGGATTGGCTCTGAGGTCTAGGATGCTAAAGAGATAACAGAAATGTGACTAAGAAAAGGACAGGACTAGAAGCTCAGTATTCCAGGATACAGATGCTACAGTGTGACAGAGATACAAATAATCAAGGAGAGTGTGTGGCCTTTTTATTAAGGAAGAATATAACAGCAATACTTAGAGAAGATATTCTTAGGGAATCACCCAGGGAAGCCCTGTGGGTCAAGCTAGAAAGGGTAGGGGGGGGTCGCCCAGGTGGGGCTGTATTGTAGATTCACCCCCCCCCCCCCCCGCCCCAGTAGTCAGCAGGAACTTGAGTAGGTGTGCAGAGAATTTGCTCACAATTGTATGAATAATTGGTTTGTAATCATAGGAGATTAACATTTCCCTAGTATTGACCAAGCCACCTAGCGTGTTCAGCACTTACACAGGGTGGAATTTGTGAAATGCGTCGAGGGAAGTTTCCTAGGCCACTGTCTCCAAGCTAGGGAGCTACAGACTGTTCAACCTGGCATCAGTGGTGGGAAAGTTACCCAAAGGAATTCCAAGGGGCAGGACCTACCAACATTTGGATAGGTAGAGTCTGATTAGGAGGAGTCAGCACGGCTTTGTGCATGAGAAGTTGTGCTTGATGAGCCTCTGAGATTTTTGAAGTGGTAGGACAGGGGATGTTGGATTTTTGAGGGTAGAACAGTGGATGTTACCTATTTGGATATTAGCAAGACTCCACTTGCTAGGCTGGTCTGGAAGGTTGGGTTCTGTGGAATCAGGGAGAGCTAGTTAGGTGAATTCGTAATTGGCTTGGAAGTGTGAGCAGACAGCGTGGGTGAAGATTCTCTTTGGGTGGCTAGTGCTGTACCATGTGGCCTAGTGTTGGCACCCATGTTACCTGCTACTGATTTGAATGCAAGTGCACAAGGCTTGGTTAGTAAGTTTGTGGATGACACACAAGTGAATTTGGTTATTGTAGATGACAAGGAAATCTTGATCAGTTAGAAAAGTGGACTGAGGAGAAGCATATGGATTTCATACAGCAAAGTGTAACGTGATGCATTTTTGAAAGTCAAACCAGTGTAGGACTTATAATGTGAATATTAGGGCAATGAGGAGGACAATGGAACAGAGGAGTACAAGTGTGTAGTTCATTGAAAGCAGTGCCACAAGTCGACAGGGTGGAGCATAAACACAGGAGCTGTATTAGGCCATTTGGCCCATTGATTCTGCAGCGATGATGAAAAAGGCTCTTAGCATGCTGGCCTTCATCTGTCAGGGCCGTGACTGCAGTGTTAGGACATGATGTTGCTATTGTACAAGTCAATGGTGAGGCAGCACATGGAGTATTCTGTACAGTTCTGGTCACCATGTTACAGGAAAAGTGTAGTTAAACTGGAAAGGATACAGAAAAGATTTGCAAGGAATTTGTCAAAACTAGAGGGCCTGAGTTATAGAGAGAGGCTGACTGGGCTTGGTCTTTATTCCCTGGAACGTTGGAGACTGAGGAACAGCCTTATGGAAATGTTTATAATTATGAGAGGCTTAGATAAGATGGAAAGAAATTGCCTTTTCCCCAGGGTAGGGGAATCCAGAACTAGGAGCATAGATTTGAGTTGAGAGGGGAAGGATTTAAAAGAGACATTGGGAAATTTTTTCTGCAGAGGATGGTGAGCATAGAGGATGAGTGGCCAGAAGAAGTGATTGAAACAGGTACCATACTGTCAATTAAGAAACACTTGATAGGTACATCGAAGGACAGAGCTTAGAGCAGCAGTTCCCAACCTGTTTTAAGCCATGGACCCTTACCATTAACTGAGGCGTCTGTGGACCCCAGGTTGGGAACCCTTGGCTTCGAGGGATATGAGCCAAACACGGGGAATTGGGACTGGCTGGGTGTGCACCTTGGTCACCATAGACTGACTGTATTGCTCTGTGGCCCTGTAACTTTGTCTCTAGGCCATGGATATATTATCCAGAGCTATTCTATACAGGAGATGTAAATCAGAAATGGATCTTCCCAATTAGCAGGAAAAAATGTATTCAGCATTTTCCTGGTACTCCTTTAAGAGGGAGCTTATAATGTCTAGTTTTCTTCAAAAAGTACATGAGTGTGTTTCTTGTCCACTTGGTCAGAACATGAACATAATAGTCATTTTCGCCAGGAGGTTTCCTCACTTACTGGTACATCACATATTTTCCAAAATACACCTAACAATCTGAGGGTAGCTGGCCAGTGGTGTGGTGGCATCCCACCAGACTTCGAGGCGAGCATTCCCTGGTGCAAACTCCTTGCATGCTTTCCATCCGTGCTAGGTTGAGCATCGAGCTAGCAACTCGGCTTCGTAAAAAAAAAAAACAGACACATGCTAAAGAAACGGCAAGGTTGCCACCCGATGCACCACAAGGCGCGGAGAGGAACAACAACAATCAACTGAGGGGGTTTCATTTTTTTTTTGAACAATCATTAGTGTTATTTATTTCCCCTCCACATGCTTGAAAATACAAATTTAAAAATTGTTTGTGGTTTTCGATCTCTTTTAATTTTGCAGCTCTGGGATAAGTCTGGAAGACTCAGAAAAGCTGACTGCAGTAACAAATAATTCGGAGGATCGTCCTGTGTCCAAACAATGTCCGGTCCAGTTGGCTGCACATGATACCTCTCACAAGGCTGGGACACAGACTGAAGCAAAAGGAGAAAAGGACAACAAGACAGGAACCAAAGAAATAAGAATGCTAAAAGAAGAAAAGACTGAAGAAAATGAGAAATCACCTGTGTCTTCAGAGCAACGTAAAACCAAATCTCCAATTATTAAAAATCCTGAAGAAAACTCCTCTGCGATCAGTATCGTGTCTGAGATAAAGGTGGAGCACGCTCAGAACACTTCAACACTGAAGCAGGATAATCAAGCAATGGGAACAAGCCGGGTTATCTCCCCAGAGCCAAAAGTCATGGTAGTTAAGCCAGAAGTAGAGCAAACTGAGTCCAAAGTGCAACTGAAATTGGAAGGCTTGGATGCAAGTGAAAATAAAAAATCTGAGACTGTTGATTCTGTGGAGAGCAAAGCCCATGAGCTTCCTAAACAAGACCAGCTTGTAAAAATGTCTTCTATAGAGGAAATGGAAGTTACTGCAGAGGGCCTGAAGAGGAAGTCTACCAGTGACCAAGAATCTGTGCTCAGCCCTGAGAAAAAGCCTCGAGTTGTGGACCATCTGTTATTTCGGACCCCACCTAAGGACTTTCCCAGGAACGAAACTGAGCCAGAAGAACCCAAAGTCCCACCTCTTAAGGTACTTAAAATCATACTTAAGAAGAGTTGTACCTGGTATAGTTAGGGAGATGTGTGGGTGTACATGATAGAACTTAAGCTGTTGACTCAGTTAAATAGATTTTTCTTCTATTTCTAGCTGAGTTTGTCACCAATTATTGGCATATTGGTTAAAATAGCACTTATAGTTACCAAGTTATGTTTTATAGCCAGAAATAATGCAAGAAATCATAGAATGAAGCAACAAAAATACTATCATTGAACCATGGAATCATACAATACAAGATGTCTTTACTCCCAACTATAGTCAGTCTTATTGCCCAGCTATTACCTTTAACTCTGCATTTTTCCTGTCAGATTTCTGGTTAAGCCCTTTTGGAAGCAACAAAAAACATTGATTCCACAGCCTTGCAAATTGTGAAATTGAGACCACAACAATATCTTACATCTTTTTTGTTTCTTTGAGTTACCTTTTACAAGTTTGCCAATCACTTTTAAGTTCAGTTCCTCACACTTCACCTTTCTTCAGTGGGAGCAGGTTTTCTATGTACTGGCTGCCCTGGATCTTTTCATTGCTAACTGCTGGCGAGACACTAACCGTCTCGACTTTACCACTCCTTCCAAAGGCACTGCTCTTCACTCTTTCTGCATTAATCCTAACCTCATCATCAAACCCTCAGATAGAGGGGGGTGCTGTGGTAGTCTGGCAGACTAGCTTGTTGAGGCCAGGCGGCAACTCTCAGACACCTCCTCTGACTTAACCCCTCGAACAGGACCCTACTAAGAAGCGCCAGGTCATTGTCTCCTGCACCATCAGCAACCTTATTAACTCTGGGGATCTCCCACCCACTGCCACCAACCTCCTTCCCCCATCAGGAGGGCCTTAAAGCTCTCTACTTCTTTCTAGGTGACAAACCCGACCTGTTCCCTCCACCACCACTCTCCTCCATCTGGCAGAACTGGTCTTCACTCTCAATAATTTCTCCTTTGGCTCCTCCCACTTCCTCCAAACAGGTGTAGTCATGGGCACTCACATGGGTCCCAGGTATGCCTGCCTTTTTGTCAGCTACATGGAACAGTCTATGTTCCAAGCTTACACTGGTATCACTCCCCAACTTTTCCTACGTGATGTTGCATTGCTGCTGCTTCCCGCATGAAAGCTGAGCTTGTCAACTTCATCAACATTGCCTCCAATTTCCAGTCTACCCTCAAATTTACCTGCTCCATTTCTGATACCTCCCTCCCCTTTCTCGATCTCTCTGTCTCTGTCTATGGAGACAGCCTATCTACTGATATCTTTCATAACTCCACTGATTCTCACAGCTACCTGGACTATACCTCTTCCCACCCTGTCACTTGTAAAAATACCATCTCCTTCCCTCAGTTCCTCCATCTCTGCCGCATCTGCTCTCAGGATGAGACTTTTCATTCCAGAGCTAATGAATGTCTTCCTCCTTCAAAGAAAGGGGGCTTCTTTCCTCCACCATTAATGCTGCTCTCACTTGCATCTCTTCCATTTCACGCACGTCCACCCTCACCCCATCCTCCCACCATCCTACCAGGGATAAGGTTGCTCTTGTCCTCACCTACCACCCCAGCAGCCTCCATGTCCAGCACATAATTCTGTGTAACTTCCGCCATCTCCAACGGGATCTCACCACCAAGCACACCTTCCCCCCCCCCCCACTTACTACTTTCTGCAAGGATTGCTCCCTATGTGGCTCCCTTGTCCAATCATTCCTCCCCACTGTGTCTCCCTGCTGGTACTAATCCTTGCAAGTAGAACAAGTGCCATACCTGCCCCTATATGTCCTTACTCACTCCTATTCAGAACCCCAAGCAGTCCTTCCAGGTGAGGCAATACCTCACCTGTGAGTCTGTTGTGGTCATCTCCTGTATCTGGTGCTCCCAGTGTGGTCTCCAGTATATCAGTGAGATCTGAGGTAGATTGGGAGACAGCTGGGCTGAGCACCTATGCTCCATCCACCAGAAAAAGCAATTCTACTTCCCATTCCCACTCCCATTCCGACATGTCAATCCATGGCCTCCTCTACTACTGCAATGAGGCCACACACAGTTTGGTGGAACAACACCTTGTATTCCACTTGGGTAGCCTCCAACCTGATGGCATGAACATCAACTTCTCAAACTTGCAGTAATTGCCCCCACCTTCACCATTCCCCATTTCCATTTCCCTCTCTCATCTTATCTCCTTACCTGCCCATCACCTCCCTCTGGTGGTCCTCCCCGTTCCCATTCTTCTCTGGTCTTCTACCCGGTCCTATCAGATTCCTCCTTTTCCAGCCTTTTACTTCTTTCACCAATCAACTTCCCAGCTCTTTACTTCAGCCCCCACCTCCCAGTTTCACCTATCACCTTCCCCACCTCCTAACTTCTCATCGTTTTCCCCAAGTCCTGATGAAGGATCTCGGCCTGAAATGTGGACTGTTTATTCTTTTCCAGAGATGCTGCCTGGGCTGCTGAGTTCCTCCAGCATTTTATGTGTGTTGCTTGGATTTCCAGCATCCGGAGATTTTCTTGTCTTTCTATGTATCCTGTTTAGATTGTTAATAATTTTGAACTGCTCTCAAGACACACCTCAACCTTCTCTGTTCTAAAATCATAACTAACTTCTCCATTCTGTTTAAGTTGTTCATTGTCCTGCAACCACTGAAGTGAATCTATTTTTCTCTTTTTCTTGCTCATTGCCCCTCTGCGTGACCCACCCCAACACCCTCCTCATCACCCCTCCGTGCCGCCCCTCTTTTTGCCTCCGTCCTCATTGTCTGCCTCTCGGGCTTCACATCCTTCCAATACTGCCATGATCAAAAGTGGAGGGCAGTTACAGGTAGCTTATTCAGGTTCAATGTCATCTGCTTTTGTACTCTTTGCTCCAGTTAATTAGATTAGGATCCCTTCTATTTTCTGGAAAGTCTACTTTCTCCACCTCCCATGCACCTTCAATTATTTGTTAATGCAACTACTGGTGTCTATGTTCCAGCCTCCATTTTGGAACTCTGCCATTATGCTGCCATTTCTCCCTTTTCCTCCTGAAATTCCTGGTTTTAACCTCTGTCTGCTATGTATTCAACGGACTATCTGCATCTTCTTGAAGTCACACACTCTGCTAACTGCTGATCTTGGGGAATTCAACTCCGGTCCAAAAAAAAACTTCCACATTACATTGATTTTTGTTTGTGATTTTTGGTGCACTGTGTTTGTACCAACTTTTTCAAAACAGCTATTCAATTTGTCCCACTCACATCTTCTTTTCCTCAAGCCCTGAAAACCTTTCTTTTTTACTAATATTTTTCTAACTCCTTTTTGTAAATTATAAATGAAAATTCCACCACTATCTTTGTAGGTGAAAACTTTTAAGCAGCATTATCAATGACTAGTCTGCCTTCGATCTGTGTCTTTAACTTCTGTCATTGAAAACACTTTCTCCTGAACCATTTGTGATTCAGACACTTATGTTAAAGCTCGATTTAATCTCCTCTGCATTGAGGAGAATAGATGCATTTTCTGTAATCTGTGCCTTGCTGGAATTCATTCATATATTTTCCCATCTCCAACGCAGACTCTTCAGGATTATGACATCCTTCAGAGAGTGTGCTGCTTAGAATTAACGACCATACTTGACTGACTTAAGTTTGTTCTGATGTCCCAGCTTGTGGATTCTGAAGTTCTAATTATAAACCCCAAGAATCAAAATGCATTATATAATTTAGCTTTAATTAATTTCAGTGAGACCCATTGAGCACAATGGTGCAGTTGATGGAGCTGCTGCCTTTCATTGGGTTCACTCCTGATCATTGGTACTGTCAGTCTAGAATTTTTTATTCTCTCTCTGACTGCATGAGTTTCTTCCAGCTGCTTTTATTTTCTCCCACCTCCTAAACAATTCCGATCAGTAAGTTAATTGATCACTGTAAATTTACCTTTATGTGGAGGTGATTGGTAGAGAATGGGATGAGATGATGGGAATATGAAGAGACTGAAATGGAGTCATTGTAGAATGAGTGTAAAATGGCCATTGATTTGCTGTTGTCCAGGACATTAGTATCCAGGGCATCTTCAAGGAGCTTAGCCTCAAAAAGGCAGCATCC
This sequence comes from Mobula birostris, assembly GCF_030028105.1. NCBI lineage: Eukaryota > Metazoa > Chordata > Chondrichthyes > Myliobatiformes > Myliobatidae > Mobula > Mobula birostris. The sequence goes on along the minus strand of NC_092371.1, from coordinate 210,005,917 downwards.
ATCATTAAGGACCCCCATCACCTAGGTCATGCCTTGTTCTCATTGCTACCATCAGGCAGGAGGTATAGAAGCCTGAAGACACACAATCAACAATTCAGAAACAGCTGCTTCCAATTTCTGTATGGACATTGAACCCTTGAGTTTAGTTTAATTTTTATTTTTGAACTGATTTACTTGTTTTGTGTGTGTGTGTATTTATGTGTGTATAGCTATTCACTTCTTTCTGCTATTATGTATGGCATTGTGCTGCTATCGCAAAGACAACAAATTTCTGGACATCTGCTGGTGATATTAGACCTGATTCTGATTCTCACGTACCAAGATAGTGTGAGGAGATTTAGTTTGCGATGCCATTCAGGCAGACGATTCCATGCACAGCGTTGTGCACTGCAGAGAGTTCTGGGCACAGAAACCAGCTACTTTCTGTGGACTCTGTCAGCCTTATGCTTCAGTGAAGCAGCCAGCATAATCAAAGAATCCAAACATTCTCTTCCCATCAGGCAGGTGGAAGATACTAAAACTTGAGAATGTGGATCGAGGACAGCTTCTATCCTGCTCTTATAAGGCTTTTGAACAGTTCCCTCGTACAATAAGATGGACTCTTGACCCCAATCTATTTCTTATGGCCTTGCACCTTATTGTCCTCCTTGTCCTCTGTAACTGTGAGACTATATTCTGCATTCCATTAATGTTTGTAATTAATTGATCTAGATGGATGGTATGCAAGACAAATTTTTCACCGTACCTCAGTACCCTTGGTAATAATAAACTGAGTTTCCTTAAGGTAGAATGATATATGCATAGTGGAGCGTTACACTGACAGAGTGAGTGCACTACAGGTAGATATATAAAGTGCAAGGGTCTTGACGAGGTAGATTTAGCAATCATGAGTCCATCTTTGTCATAAAAGAGGCCCATTCAAGACTCTTGTACCACAGGGCTCAAAGGCAGCTTCTATGCTGTTGTTACAAGTTCTCAAGCGTTAGCACCTTCTATCTAAAGGAAAGAAGGAGAAGAGGGAGTAACTGGGCTGGAGAGGTTTTGGATTATGTTGGCTGCTTTCCCGAGGAAACAAAATGTCGACCAAGTCAATGGAGGGGAGGCAAGTTTGCATGATAGATTGGGCTACGTTCACAACTCTCTTCTACTTCATGTATCCCGGGCAGTGCATTTGTCGTATCATCTGGATAGGATGCTTTCTATGGTGCTCAGTGGTCGGTGTGGCCTGGACCATTGGGCTGAAAGGTCTGTTGCTGTCCAATATTAATCTGTGACTGTATGGCTTGAGAATCTGAGGAGTGAGCAGAAGATTTCAAACCTCATATGTTTTCCCATGGCAGAAACTGTGTGTACACATTTTAATTCAAGGACTGAAAAGATTAGATTAGATTAGATTCAACTTTATTGTCATTGTGCCGAGTACAGATACAAAGCCAATGAAATGCATTTAGCATCTGACCAGAAATGCAAAGAATAGTGTTACTTACAAAATAACTGTGAATAAAAACAAGTGCTACAGCACACAAATATAAAAGTACTGAGACAGTACAATACGGATGCAATACTGCTTAGCGCTGTGATGAGAGGTTCAGCAGTGTCACAGCCTCAGGGGAGAAGCTCTTCCTGTATTAAAAGCTGTATTAATGGAACCTTGGCAAAGAAATTTTAAGAGCAAACATTGATTCCACCCATAATTAGGCAAGCAATTCACATGCATTTAATACTCCTTTAACGTTGTGTTTTTTTCATTCTTAACAGATACCGGTCTCAAGGATCAGACCCGTACAAACCCCAACTGGTCAGGTCTCTCCAAGGGCCACTTTCCCACTGCTCGTCACTAGTCCAGGGAGAACCTCAGCCAGGACTCTGGCCGACATCAAAGCTAAAGCTCAACTGGCCAAAGCACAGCACGCAGCAGCCGCCGCAGCCGCAGCCGCAGGTGGAGCCGTTCCAGGCCCGGGTCCGGGAGGAGGGAGTGGAGGAGGCGGAGGTGCGCTCGCTGGGACAGGGAGCCACAGGAACTCAGGACAGTGGGGTGCACTGGACCTGGACAGAACTGGAGGCAGGAGAGGTGCTGGAGGTCCCCTGTTTGTTTCTCCAAGAGAGCAATCTAAATCGAGTTCGGAGGCAGCGAGCGAGGCAGGAGCCAGTGTGGATACGAGAGCACAACTACAGCCGGCAGCCCTGGCGCCGTGCAACTCTACAGTCAGCAACATGGACCCCAGCAAATCCACATCCCTATCAACACCAGCATTAACATCACCAAGTGCACATAAAGCAGTACCAGTCGCTGTGCGATCACCTTCGCGGGCGTCCCCAGTGGCGGCAAGTATTGCTGCAAGTAAAACTTCTCCTGCCCTTTTTCAGGCACACACAGTAAACCAGGTTTCCAGTCCAACTTTGAGAGAAGTTTTGAAACTTGCACCTGCTTTCAAAGATTCAGAATATGCAAGGGCAGAAACTCAAAGCTCAGGAAATTTTACGGTGCACAATAAACCGGGTGAAGGGGGTAATGAACAACCTTCAGTAGGTTCCAGTAACAGAGAATCGAATGTGGACAGAAAGCAACCTGCTGAAACCCAGCTGCCACCCCTTTCATTTGATGCACAAAAGAACCTTCAGCTGGCATCTTCAGCCAGTGTCTTCACCACAGCAGGTAGTTGTAATACAGTAGCAACCAGAGGCACAACTGGGACTTTAAAGGTGGCCCCTCCAGTTTCTGAAGCCATTGTGAATGTAGAGAGCTGTTTCGTTACATCTGTTGCGTCCACACCATTACCTTGCAGCACACAGAATGCAGCCAGCCTTAAAACGCAAGTAGAAACCATGCCAAAAAGCAGCTCGTCTATCCCTGCAAACAATCCACTGGTGACGCAATTGCTTCAAGGAAAGGAGCTGCCTCTGGAGCAATTTCTACCTAAGACGCTAACCAAAGCAGAGATGAAGCCTGTGTATCAGTTATCGCCAAGTGATAAAGTGAGGGCATGTTCTGATGGTGCATTGTTGGTGTCTGTCACTGTTGGAAGTGCTACCACTGTGATTCACAGGTCTGGTGAAGGAACCACTGATCTTATCAAAGGGAGACGATTCCAGACAATTACGGAACACGGTGTTGAATCAATAGCTCAGCTAATTCAGCCGGAGCAGTTTGAACAGACTTCAAAGGACAATTCTACCAGTGAAGAGCAACAAAGCAGGGACTCTGATCAAGACAGCATTCAATCAGAGTTGTTCAACAGATCGCAGGAGAGAATTCTGCCGCCCATACTGAGCAACGTGCCAGGTCAAAGCCTGCCTGCTGTGTCAGAGTCATTACAGTACAAGATCAGCAGCTTTCCCTCTGGAGATGCTGCTTTGGGTCAAAGATCAAGATTTGGTTTGATGGGGACAAAGTCTGCCCTTAAGCCAGCAGTGTCTGGCCACTACCTGCTTAATACGGCAACCTATGGGAGAGGTTCTGAGAGCTGGAGGAGGGCACATGCTCAGACCTCGGAGCCTCCAGTTGCTCTGAACGGTCAGGCGGAAACTTGTGAGAAGGATGGCAGGGCAAAACCGGCCGAGGCTGGTGCTCAGCAGACACCAGCGTCCAGTCATCCTCCATCTGCAGTAATCAAGACAGAGCAGGACTCTACCCAGGCTGGTGACAGTGTCTCCTGTCCCCAAGCAGGTTATTTATCCAGTGGGGTTTTGAAGCAGGAAGTAGTTGTGCATGAACACAGACACACAGGAAAGGAGAATACTCCTTTACTGCCTCCTGTCCCAGTGGCTGGTTTACCTGTGTTTAAAGAACACCATCAAGGAACACAGTCAAACCTAGCTCATTCCGGTGGTGGCAAACTGTTGCAGAGTCATCAGGATCCCAACAAAACAGCCAGTTTCTCTGTCGGATTTCAGCAGTCTGCCCAGCATCAGCAAAAGGTTCCTGCTTATGGAAACCGTGCAAGTTCCCAGTTTGCATTCAGACCTGTTCATAGTGGTAGTAACAACATTCCTTCTGTTTCACCTGTAAATCATTGCTCCATAGTCAAAGGAATGTCAGTGTACAGCCAAGTTTCAAACAACTCTGGAAATATGGTGTCATTCTCGGTTACTGTAACAACACTTCCTGCTGGTCAGTCAGTAAATACCAGCACTCATGGCCAATCTGCCCAGACTTTTTCTGAAGGTGGCAAAATGGAGGACTCACCTTCCAAATGTTATTGCAGGCTTAAAGCCATGATTATGTGTAAAGGATGCGGAGCATTTTGTCACGATGACTGCATTGGACCATCTAAGTTATGTGTTTCCTGTTTAGTGGTACGATAGATAACATGGTTTCTTTTGTTTAAAACATTACCTGAACTGGCATATGCCATGCACAAGAGACATGTACAATCAGGAAAAGTTTGTATCGATTTTATTAACAGTGGCACCTTGTTCTAGGCTTGACTGGTATGTGTTAAATGAGACAGAGTTTGCACTAAAGATCATGTTCAGATATTATTCATCTATTTTTTTCAAAAAAAAAGAACTTTGAACAGAAGCAAACAGGGTAACTAATAGAAATTTGTTTGATGTTATTTAAATGCCCACATATATTAACAGGGGCCCAGTGTATTTTACCCTTTCTCCCCGTTTTGGCCACTAATAAAATTAATTTGATGAGGCATATTTGAAATTTGCATTGGCAGCAAACACTATTTGCTGCTCATTTACCTTTCCCCATGAAATGAGACAAATCATCCAGCGTTATACCGGGGTAAGAAATTTTCGGCTTGTCACGAGGGATGGCTGGTCTGTCAACTTAAATCTAAATCTGCTTGGTAGTTGCTCTTGCTTAGTTTTACACTTATGAGATTGGTAAATGGGTAACGCAGCTGCAATATCCAAATATAACCAAAATCATAAATCTCTGAAGTTAGTTTTGAACTAGAAATCATGGCTGATGTGAAATTAAGGCAAAATGAATGAACTGCATTATTATTGACTTTAAATAAGAGAAACTCCATCAGGCATTAAATTTTAAAAGCTGTCAGGTTGTGTTTGTCGATCAGTAAAAGCCGAGATTATAAACTGAAGGCTCTTTGGCAATGACCAATAAAATTTACATCACGGTTTCATCATAGAAAGAAAACCCCAAGATGATTAGATTTTATATCCTTTCACAGTATTTCTAAGCTCCTTTGATGATCAGTCCAATGACAATGACAAAATGAATATAATAGATTTTTAATCTGTATTTCCTGAAATAATTATAGGGTATGTGGCACTGAAGAAATTCCAGATTTTTCCCTTCATTTTTAATGATTTTATTTAAGTGTATGTATTAAAGTAATTACATTACAGAATGCCAGTGGAAAGAAAAATTCTCTGTTACAATATACAGATCCAAGCCCTCAAATAGAGTACCTCTTGTCCAATGTTTCTGTGAAATGACAAAAGTGAAGCTCTTAACTTCTGAAAGGCAAGCATTTAATAAGGATATTACAGCCTCTCAAGCAAGAGAACATATCACTGATTATATCAGCAATAAACAACACAGTTGCAAATTCAAAGAACTGGCATACTTCCTTAATCCTTCATCCACAGCCAAAATCTAGGCTCTGAGGTTAATTACCAGGAATCACCAAAGCTCTTTTTACCAACACTAGTGAAACCTGCTAACATATAATTGCCTGTGGTTATTTGGAGATTTCAGATGACATTTTATGATTTTTGAAGCTGTTGACAACGATCCAAGCAGTTTAACACCAAAAAGGGGGCCAACAAAATAACCCACTTTCTTGACAGTGTAGGTTTTTTTTTTAAAACACCCTTTTCCATTCAGTACAAGGGAAGTAAGACTTCAGTTGGGTGGTAAAGCAAAAAAGCACCCTTAACTGTCACTTAACTGAAGACTAGCTACACTTTTTTTTATTATTTCTATTGGTTTTGGTTTAAAATAGATTGTAAAAATAGCATGATTTCAATGCTTTTGTTGTCTTTAAAGACTTTTTAATATTCTGCCTTTGTCATGCAATTTTTGAGGGTCTTTTGAGTTAATAATGGGGCAAATGTAAAAATAAATTAGACTGATATATAGTTTAAAAAAAGACAGTAATTTTTTTCACAAATACCAGTATAGAAATCACTATTTTAAAATAATAAAGACTTTTTAAAGAATTTAAAAATGAAATAGATGATTCTTACTTTATATTGGTTGCACTTCATATTTTATGTTTAAAGAAAATAAGTGGCAAAATATTTAACATTTACTTTCCAAAACAAAACTCACCCAATAGTAGGTTGCATGGTTAGTAACATGGAAAATACTCCATACTTACTGTAACTGCATCAACCAATGTTCTTGTCATAGATGCAATTGAATTATTGATATATTATGTCACTTGTTTTAAAAAAAAAGAAACATAGAATCTTTATTTCTGGTATTGTCTTTCTTGATACAGATTATATTTTTCTCTTAAAATTAAGAACCTGTTCTTTTAATGGAGAATGTATATTAGAAATATAGCTCCTGTATGAAATGTATTTTATCACCAGATAAACAGCAAATAAAGATGGCTGTTATATCATTTGTGTTTGCAATAGCAGAAGTGAATGGTATGATCTATGGCAAAAAGCACACCAGTCAATTGTTTCTTTGTTCAGTAATTCAGTATCATTACGTTGTTAATATGGTCTTGTCTGCAAACTGTGGGCAAATTCTGAAGGTATACTTCAGATCTGGAAGTATTTTCACCTTTTGTATTAGACACTACTCACTAAGTAATCTATTTCAAAATCTTTGTTAGCGAAGGCATGATACTTTTTACTGTCAGTAAGAAACTGATAAAGCTGGATTTTTTTGGTTTTTATACAGTTCACCCAATGTTATGTCATGTCATTTTTTATGGAAATCAACAAAAGAATTTCTGGTGCAGTATAGAACCTGCAGGCAGTAGATTACTGATTGCTTTGGGGTATCATTCTCTTGAATCAACACATTTAAGCATTTACAGAAGATCTTCACTTTTTGATTCCTTTCCTTGCCTCACAACTATTTCAATATCCAGAACTTAAAGCAAGATTCTCTCTTACAATTCCACCCACTCTTTCACACTGACCATGGTGACTGTGTGCAGTGTTTATCTGTTATTAAATGTGTGTACACTCTCACACATCCACACGAGTTAGCAATGAAAAGCTATGTACAGTTGCAAACAGTGTGTTTTATATGTGAGTTCAGCGTTATTCCACTGTACCCTTTTATAACACTACATGACATTCTGAAGTTAATTTTATTTCTCACCTGGTGGGCAAATTGATATAAAAATGGAATTATGTATATGAAAACAATATTCATAAATTTAAAGTGTTAGAACCTTAATAGCTATTTTCAAAAGGAAATTTGGATGCGTAATAAATATTCACTCGGAGCTTCACTCATTAAAAGATGATAAAATATATTGAACATAAATGCACTGAATATGTTTATCAATGTCTAATTAGTTCTTTAAGAGCTTTTTAACATGAAGTAACAAATTGCTAGAAGTATTTCAGTACAATATTGACTGTCTACACCTCCCACTGCCTGAAGAAAGCAGCCAGTATAGTCAAGGTCCTCTTCCACGCCAGTCATTCTCTATCCTTGCCCCCTTCCATTGGGCAGAACATACAAAACCTTGGAAGTATGTACCACCAGACTCAAGCACAGTCTTTACTTCACTGTTATCATACACTTGACTGGATCTCTCATATGCTGAAGATCAATTCTTGATCTCTCAGTCTGTTTTGTCATAGTCCTTGCAATTAAGTTGTCTACTGCACTTTCTCACCAGCTTAACAGGATGTGTCTGGATGGTAAGAAAACAAAGCTTTTCACTGTACCTCAGAACATTTGACAATATGATGCCAGTATCATAAACTTAATACTTCCGAGCTGCTGCCTGTACAAGATGGAGGAAGCTACGGTTGCAATGCATGTGATGTTTTGGTATGAAGCTTCCCTTACACAACATGTCCTCAAAGTGTAGCATTTAGATAAGTGAATCAATTTACAAGAGAAGCACAAAGGTCAAAGGATAACTACAGACCAAGCAGACTGGTTGAATAGAGCTATGAAATATTTCTAGCACTATTCCTTAATAGATTTGATCTGCGGTGTGGTTCTGTCATTCCTGTTGGGGGAGTGAAGACTTTTTGATCATCTGCATCTCTTGATGAGCATCCTTTGTAAATACATGTAGCACAGATTTTAAGATTACAGTTTGTGAATAATTAAGTTTTACTCAGCAACTTCAGTTTCATCCTGTATAACTGAACGATAATGCAGAAAGTAATTTATTTCTGATTAGGATCTTAATTGGGGAGCCACTTCATAAACTCGTATCTGCAACAGCTTTACAGGCAAACACTATGGTCCGTTCATCACCATTCCTTTGCACCTTGCCATTAACTACATATCCTGCCTCTATTTGACTTATAATGTGTTACTTTTCACTTGTTGGGATGAAATTCCATTTGCCAACACCTCATCCAAATTTCCATCTGATCTGCAGCCTTAATCTGGAGCTAGAGCTTTACTCTTTGGAGAGAAGGGTGATGAGAGGAGACATGATAGAGGTGTACAAGATAATAAGAGGAATAGATGAGTGGATAGGCAGCGCTTCTACCCCAGGGCACCACTGCTGAATACAAGAGGACATGGCTTTAAGGTAAGGGGTGGGAAGTTCAAGGGGGATATTAGAGGAAGGTTTTTTACTCTGAGAGTGGTTGGTGCGTGAAATGCACCGCCTGAGTCAGTGGTGGAGGCAGATGCACTAGTGAAGTTTAAGAGACTACTAGACAGGTATATGGAGGAATTTAAGGTGGGGGCTTATATGGGAGGCAGCGTTTGAGGGTCGGCACAACATTGTGGGCCAAAGGGCCTGTACTGTGCTGTACTATTCTATGTTCTATGTTAACGTGTGTTCTTCTCAATCCACACCAACAACTTCTGTGCCATCCACAGATTTACTAAGCATGTCTCCAACATTGATGTCCCAGTCATCAATATGTATTAGAAACAACAAGGGTCCAGGAACTGATCCCTCAGGTACCCCATTGTTCACAGACTTCTAATCAGAGAGACACCTTTCCACCACCTTCAATCACCAACCCAAGTATAAATCGAATTTGTCAGCTTACCTTGGATCCCATATACTGAAATGTTCTGCATCAGCCTACCATGCAGGGTCTTGTCAACCACCTTATTACAGTCCACATAGACTTCATCCACCATCTTGTCTTCATCAGTCTTCTGTGTTATCAAAATTATATAAAATTAAGTAAGCAGGATTTCCTGTTTGCAAATCCATGCAGGCTATCCCTGATCAGCTCTGCCTTTCCAAATATACACAAATCCTATCCCTTTGGATTTTCTCAAATAATCTCCCTCCCACTGAATAAAACTCACTGGCCTGTAGCTTATTCCTGCTGCCCTTCTTAAATAAAGGAATGATACTCGCTATCTTAGAGAACATGCTTTCACTGGAAGTGCATTCAGAATAAGGACCACTGCTGAGTATAATGGCTGAATGACCAGCTTGTGTGCTGTTGATTTTCTGTAGTGTGGTGTATCTGTGGCTCAGAGCTCAGACTTGCTATTGCAGTCCTTTGGAAGACAGAAACCAAGTTTAGAATGTAAAGTGAGTGTGTTGTCTATTCCAGGGCTGATACCCTGATATGTTAAGATGCCGCGGTACAGTAGCGGTTAGCACGTTGCTATCGCCGCTCGGGGAGTAGTCGGAGTTGCAGTTCCATTTCGGCACCCTCTGTAAGAAAGTTTGTCCATTCTCCCCACGTGCACGTGGGTTTCTGTCAGGTGCTCCAGTTTCCTCATGCAATGGAAAGATGTACCGGTTTGTAGGCTATTTGGTCATTGGAAATCGTCCTGTGATTAGGCTAGGGTTAAATTGGTGGGTTGCTTTGCGGTGTGACTTGTTGGGCCAGAAAGGGCTGTTCGTGCTGTATCTCTAAATAAATAAATAAGTCCAGTACGAGGGTGATTTTGACCTCTGACAATGACATAACACTTATTGGCTCAACCCCCCTGTTAAATGCTTCAAAATGACTTTCTGTTGACTGCAATGGAAATGAAAATCAAGCAGGACGTATATCCTGTCATCAAAAGTCAAAAAGATCCCACATGCTCTGTTTTAGTTCATTTCTCAAATATATTATATCTGCTTTAATATCTTGGAGGCAATGCAAATGATGAGAACTTTGCATTTCATGTAAAATCTGTGTACACGAATTAGTGAAATCTCCGCAGTGTGATAACACCATAATTTGTGGATTTGCAGAGTTTTCTCCAACAGACTTCAAATGTGTAACAGCAACAGGAATGAAAGCTGGCTGAATTTGGTCTCGAAGCCAAGTGGGAAATTTGTGGTCAGAACAGCCAGATGGCCAGGGGCCAGAATTATTCCTGAGTGGCATCTTTTTAAACGGAATTACAATCTTTCTACTGTAAACAGCCTTCAGAACTGAAGCTCCAATTAGGCCCATTAAGTTACAACTCCATAAGATAGAAATACACTCTGACATCAGCCTGCAAGGTATTTCCATTGTTGCAGCAAGAAAATAAAGAGACTCCACATTCAATGGCATTATCTTGTTATTGTGATAAGTCAGTGTAGACAACATGAAATCCCTGATCCATATTTAAATAGCAATCCAAAACTCTGATTTCAAATGATTAAGGTTTTATAAATTTGAACAGAGTACAGGAGTAAAAAAAAAGTTACTGCTTTGTGAAAGAAATCATCTGGGATGATTAGCGTACAGGATATGAGGAAAAGCATACCTGTCCCCTCAAAAAAACATACAGCCAGGACCACCAAGATAGCAGTGACTCAGTTGTATGTTGGCAGTTCGATACCTGAGTTAACAGGACAATCCCTGCTTTAGCAATGAAGGAATATTGGAAATTTAATGGAAGTTTCCAATATTATTAACAACTTCGTAGAATTGAAAAAGAAAATTAATTTCCTGTAGCTCTTAGTTGCATATGGTCACCAACTTAAAATCATCATGGTGTGCAATGGGAAAGATAAGAATTTGAAATGTATATGTTTGTATGGGCAGTGTATTGCTCAAAAGCTTTATGTTATATCTTCTTAGTCAATTCCTGGAGAATGATGATGACTTATTTTCATTATGGTTGTGTAGTCCCGAGGTGTTTAATCAGACCGATGTAAGACAACAGATTCTTCCAGAGATGGGACGGGAGTTTGAATAGATAGGCAGTTTCTGAGATGGTACTGTATACTTACTCTGCTGCTAATGCTGGTCTTCTGTGTGGTCCTGGTGCATGGCTCCCAATGCCATTCTAAAGGTTTCGGCTCCACTTTGAGAGGTGATGGGCCTCGGATTCCCAGGAGTAAATGGGAAATGCTGATTTTTTTTCCCACAGCATTTGAGTATATCTTTGAATCCATACTCTGTCCAACTGATAAGCTCTTCCTGTGATGCTGACCATTCTTCTGAAGTGGCCTATTGAGGTTTCAGATCAAGGCTGCCAGGGTCTAGGAACAAGAGAATGTTCTCAACTGAAGACTTGTTCATTCTTATGAATACATTTCTGAGTGGAAATAATTTCTTAGTATCTTTACATATCATCATATATTACGTGATCTCTCAGTTGCCCAAACACAAGCAATTACAACCCACTATGTTGATTGCTTTCTCAATGTATATACTGTAATAAATTGCTGGGGCATTATTCTGCTGACTTATAGAAGTTTGGTTCTTGAAACTGAATGCATTGGTCAACTGACATAAATCTCCATGCCCCCACGCGCCCCCCCCCCCCCCAGCCCCACTCCCAATTGCTTGTTTTCCTGACCCTTAGAGACGAAAGCCAGTGTTGTGTTGCCTGTTAATTATTGTACACATCTGTGAACAAGCCTTTAATGGTTTGTGTTCAAGGAAACACAAAACCCATTGATCTTTGACACTGCTTCTATTTCACCTTTTATAAAATTCAGATTTTTCTTCCTTTGAATCAAAGTTGATGGCATCCAAATTAAAACATATTTGATCATAGTTCAATCATTTAATTAGAGCCACTTGGAAACACAGAGAAATATACCATACTTTAATCCTTTATGCAAGAAATGGGTTAGACTGAGGTGCCATTGGTGGTGACTAGAGAGTATCACACACATCATTAGACATACCATTAAAGAGAATGTAGTCCCTCAACCCCACATCTCTGTCTCCTGCAATTAACAGCTCCAATTCTTCATGGTCTCACATAGCCTCTTGTGCTATAAACACTGCACAATTGTGACTTTTAAATAATAGTCTTAGGGAAAGATCACTAAAATTAATGAATTTATTTTTATAATAACCTTTTGATGGCAATGAAGCAAAGTTCACAATCCAGAAGGGCGGTCATGACATCAGACCTGTTAGACCTCCTCCATTGCCATTTACCTCTTCAGACAATCCCTCAGGGTTGAGGATAACTTGCTTCCACTCCAGTTCCATGCATTCTGATAAGAACAACAGAGAGCACACAGATTTTGCCACTGGTGTTCAGTAAGTGTCAGGCTGGTCAGGGAGGTGCGGGTTTTGTAGGGTGGGGCACTCCTTCCACTTTCTGCTTCTGGGGCTCTCTGCTCCAGATGCATAGACCCAAGAGCTCTGTCAACGATGGGAGATGGAAAGTCATGGTTCATTAAGACATCCTCAGAGGCAACTTGATGGAAAGCCTTGTATTTAAAGCAAATAGAATGGAAATAGAGGAACATGGAAATTTGAATGGAGCCCTTAGATGAGACAGTGTGAGAGGAAATATGGCAGAGCTAGTCTGTAGGCTTGTAAAGGATGTTCTCCTGAGCACTGCCACTTGTTTAGAATAACAAATATATTCACAACAGTTCATGAAAAAAGTCTGTAATACATAGGTTCCATGAGTAATGGTGGGCACATAAATGACTAGGTCTTCTTAAAAAATTCATCTTTGTCATTTACATCCTCTAAGGAAGGAGATCTGTCAAGCTTACCGATTCTGACCGGAGTTCAGTGAAATTTTTGGAAATGCAAAACAAAGCAGGAATACTGCTGGAAAACCTCAGCTGATCAGGCAGCATCCACAGACGGTACAGTAGAGTAGTGGTTACTGTATCACTTTACAGTGCCAGCCATTGGAAGATCGGTGTTCAGTTCCTGCTGCTACCTGTAACGAGCTGGTGTGTTCGCCATTCACCCCTACCCCAACATTCCTAAAGGTGTACAAGTTAGGGTTAATAAGTTGTGGGCATGCTACGTTGGTGCCAGAAGCATGGCAACACTTGCGGGCTGCCCCGAGCACATCTTCAGGCTGTGTTGGTCATTGACACAACGCATTTCACTGTTTAGGTTTACACGTGACAAATAAAGCCAATCTTTGACAGAGCTTAGCTTTATCAGAGCTGAAAGGACAGTCTGATAAAAGGTCATTGACCTGAAATATTAACTCTGTTTCTGTCTCCACAAATGTTGCCTGAACTGTTCTCAATATTTATTGTTTCTTTATTACTACTATCATTATTATTATTATTATCATCATCATTATTCATATTAGCACAGTTTATTGTCTTTTTCACACTAGTTATATCTTTCATTGATTATTGGATTTATTGAATATGCCCACAAGAAAATCAATCTCAGGGTTGTATATGGTGACATGTATGTACTTTGATAATAAATTTACTTTGAACTTTAAACTTTTGTGGAATGTTTTGTGGAATGAAAGATTCACTGTTTTCATTGTGGGCGATTCTTATTCTTAGAATTCAACTCTAACATGTCAGGAGCATCAAAGATTGGGCAATAAATGACTGCACTGCATCAAATTCCAAAAGACCAACTGGCTAAACACAGAATTTTTATATACTGTTGAGGCCTCAATCAGATACCCAGAGAAGAGAACTTTAAAAACAAGATTCATAATTTTAGTTGAAAACACATGGTCTTATTTCCTACTTTGTTTATCTGTTATAAACTAGTCTACACTGCTGCTTTTATTAGTTGGAAGCGATTGTCACCTGAATAAATGTCATATTCAGACAGGCATTTCCAATATTAATACTGAGAACTGACACAGTTATATAGCACTCAGTCAAAATGATTGATGCTTTGCTGAGTGATTGATTGAATCATGTATTCCTCTCAATAATCTCCAAGGCAGCAGAAATTTGGTGTCTTTTTGACAGGACATAACAGAAACTGAATATTTGGAATCAAAGTGGGATCTCACACATAGATCGGACTGGGGCAACATGAGTGATTCCCTTTCTCAAAGGCTGATAATGGGCAGGACTGTGATGAGACTACCTGAGATTTCTGTGTGTGCTCCAGTTTGGTCACATATCCCAAAGGCATGCCAATAAGTCAATTTGAAGCTGTGTATTTACTTTTGGCATAGGTGAGTTGCAGGAGAATTTAAGGGTAGTCGGCGGGTATAAGTACAGAGTCATGGAGAAATAAGAGAAGGAGTGTCATATTAGATTTTGTAAAAACATTGGCTGAATGTCTGAGAGGTCAAAATAACAATTTACCTCTTCCTGATCTTGTAGCATTTCGGGTCTGTTGGTGGAAAATGTTTGTGAAGTGTCTATACAAGGTAAAGACTGTAGATCTGCTAATGTCTGCACGATGTCTGTTGATAGAAGCTGGAGTTTTTCTTATTCTCAGGCATCATTAAAATATAAATGTCGGTCCAGTGATTTGATAGTTGGCCAGATGAATTTTTTTGGATTCAGGCTTATTGCTTATATGTAAACCTTTTTAAGTGTAAGGAATGCAATGAGTAACTATTACAATATTTAATTAATTGTTTTGTGAGGCCTGTGTTAATGGACACGAGAAGTGTTTGTAAAAAAAAAACAGGCTGTGTGAAGACAAAAGATCATAGACTTTGTCTGTTTCTGGGTGTCTCTGTGCTTGTGGAGCTTGTGTTTATGGGGGTGCCTTTCCTGGCTTCGTTGGACTTCACTCAAGGGCTGAAATGGTGATCGATTCCAAGGACCCAGGGGAATTTCAGGAATGAATCAGAATTTGGTGCTTCCATGACAACAGCAACAATCAAGTGGTGACTAAGAATCATGAGCCATGAACCTTTGTGCCTTGCAGAAATATATGATACTTGCTTTGTAGTATTTTGGGTGTTTTATTTGTGCTTTCTATTTTATGATGATAAATTAGGCTTAAGTTACCTTGTTGTGCTTGTACACTTATTACCGCATGTCCTGGACACTCAGATAGTGTGAGTCTGATTAATCCAGCTCATTACTGAATGGGGAAACAGGACTGATGGAATTGCTCTGCTGGAGCTAACGTGGACCTGATGGGTGAGTTTCTTCTTTCAGTGTCAAAAGAAGTCAGTCAGTGCAGGTGAATAGTGATCCAGTGGACACAACTGGAGTACCCTTATTGTTGGTAAACATATGACAGCTTGTCAGTATCTACAGATTACATTGTGTTCCTATATGCAATGCAATAATGCAGAATCTGAGAGTTTTATACATGACAAAGTATACTCATAAGTGATCAGCAATGATATTGTAGCTTCACTTTTCAGTGAGGTATTTTTATATGCGATTAATATTGCTGAAGATTTCAGAGTACAGTCTAGTTTCAAGCAAACCATTTGCATTCTCTCCATACAGATCATCATCCAGAATATTAATTCGTCTCCACTGCTTGCTGTGCCTGAATAAACCACTATTTAGGTTTCAAAGAAATGCTTCAGAGGAGGCAGTGACTTTAATTTCTCTGTGCAAGCTTTTAAGTAAATTGTAGGCATCTGTGAAGCATTCAATGCACATAAAAATGTATTTCCTTAGCAACTTTAGGATGACTGTGGAATACATTATTTGTAAGAACATAGCATTGGAAATATTGGATAAGAGATTTATGTAACTGTCTTGCAATATTATTCAAATAGAGTTTCACAGGCATACAGGAAGGAGGGTAGGAGAAGATGGTGGCGCGAGGCAGTGTGTGCGGCTGCTACGAAATGCTGTCGTATTTGTTAAGTAGGTACCGTGCACAATCCTGATTTGATGGAGACAGATGTGAGAAGCACAGAGGAACATCTGGAGGAACTTCTGAAATGCCCACTTCGCTGCCGCTGCTACTGTGCAACCAAGAATCTCCAGAGGGGAAGGACCCAAATCCTCGGCTTTGCCTATTGCCTTTTGCCAGGGCCGGGGTCGAAGCGCTCGGCAGAGGTGGTGCTCGTTGTTGGAGGGCTGGTCAGAGGCTCAAAGTCTTTGGACGGACTCAAGAGACGGCTGTGGTCGGGTGCTTCCAGGGTGCTGCATCGGCAAGTTTGCGGCGCTGGAAGCTCATGGCAGGGAGAGTTTTTCTTCCTTCTACTGTCTGCATGAGATGATGGGACTTTCGAGAGACTTTGAGACTTTTTTTTACCGTGCCCATGGTCTGTTCTTTATCAAATTATGGTTTTGCTTTGCACTGTTGTAACTATATGTTATAATTATGTGGTTTTTGTCAGTTTTTTTAGTCTTGGTCTGTCTTGTGTTTCTGTGATATCATTCTGGAGGAACATTGTATCATTTCTTAATGCATGCATTACTAAATGACAATAAAAGAGGACTGCGTGTCCTCATAATCTAATCTAATAATCTACTAGCCCCTGAAATTTGGACACTTGGATTTCTGTTATTTCCTGATGAGTTTTCAGCAATATCCACTTTCATGGCGTGTCAATAAATTACTTGCATCATTGATATGTTGTTTTTGGAGGGCCATTGTGTGAGTGGACAGTGTTAAATTGGTTAACAGCCTTGGATGAGAATAACTAAAGGTGAGGATTTAAGTTTGAGAAGTTAAAGGCACAACGAGTGTAGGCAGGATGGTAGTTCAGGAGGTGGAATGCTCCTTCTGTGAGAAGTGTGATTTCAGGGTACCTAACGGTCTCCCTGATTATTACATCGGCAGGAAGTGCTCCCAACATCAGCTCCTGACTGTCAAGGTCAAGGAACCTGGAGCTGGAGCTGGAGCTGGATGTACTCAGGACCATCTAGGAGGCTGAAAATCTCATAGACAGGTCTTTTACTGAGAAGGTCATACCAAGAGTGCAGGCTTCAGGTTGTAGATGGGTGACCAGCAGGAGAAGTAAGGGGATTAAGCATGGTTCCCCTGTGCCCATTCTCCTCAGTTGCAAGTATACTCCTATGGATACTGCTGGAGGGGGTGTCCTGTCAGGGCACAGCAGCAGCAGCCAGGCCAGTGGCACTGTGGCTGGCTCTGAGGGAAGGGTGAAGTCAGGAAAAGCAACTGTGTGATAGGAGACTGGATAGTTACGGGGACAGGCAGCAGATTGTGTGGCTATAAAAAAGAAGCCAGGATGGTGTGTTGCTTCTCAGGGTGTCTCAGAGCGGCAGCAGAAGACTCTCAAGAGGGAGGCCGAGCAGCCAGAGGTTGTGATGCATATTGGCACCAATGACATCCTGTAGGTAGAAAGGGGGAAGAGGTCCTGTGCAGTGGATTTAGGGAGGTAGGGAAAAGGCTAAAGAATAGGATCTCCAAGGTAGTAATCTCTGGAATACTCCCAGTGCAACATGCTAGTTGAGGTAGGAATAGGGTGATGGTATTGATGAATGAATGACTGAGGAAGTGGTGCAGGGGGCAAGGTTACAAATTTCTGGATCATTGGAATCTCTTCTGGAGAAGGTATGACCTGTACTAGGTGGACGGGTTACACTTGAACCTGAGGAGGACCGATATCCTTGTGGGTTTGTTTGCTAGTGCTCTTGGGGATGGTTTAAACTCAGTTGGCAGGGGAATGGGAATTGGAATGATCGGGCTGAGGATGGGACAGTTGATGTACAAGTTGATGCAGTGTGTAGTGAGACTGTGAGGAGAGACAAGCAGATAGTAGGGCAAAATTGGGGTCAGTGGGATGAGTTGAAGTGTAACATCTAGGCAAAATTGAAAAGGGTGATGAATACTGGACTGAAGGTGTTATATTTGAATGAATGCAGTATATGGAATAAGGTAGATGATATTGTAGTGCAGTTAGAGAATGGCAGGCGTGATGTTGAAGGCATCACTGAGTCATGGCTGAAAGAAGATCACAGTTGGGACCTTAAATCCAAGAATACATCTTATATTGAAAGAACAGGCAGGGAGGCAAATGAGGTGGGGTGGTTCTGTTTGTAAAAAGTGAAATCAAATCCTTAGAAAGAGATGATGTATGATCAGATGATGTCAAATCCTTGTGAAGTTAAGAAACTGCAAGAGTGAAAAGCCCCTGGTGGGATTATATACAGCCCCCGAACAGTAGCCAGGATGTGGGATATAAGTTGCAATGGGAGATAGAAAAAGCATGTAATAATGGCAATGTTACAGTAGTCCTGGGGATTGGAAGATTGGGAGAATTGGGTAGGTACAGGATCTCAAGAGAGGGAATTTGTACAGCTTTTTATAGCAGATTGTGGTTGAGCCCACAAGGGGAAAGACAATTCTGGATCGGGTGTTGGGTCATGAACCAGATTTGATTAGGGAGCTTAAGGTAAAGGAACCTTTATGATCCTAATATGATAGAATTCACTCTGCAGTTTGAGAGGGAGAAGATAAAGTCAGGTGCATCAGTATTACAGTGGAGTAAAGAGAATTATCAAGAGGAGCTAGACAAAGTTGATTGGAAGGGGACATTCACAGGAATGACATAGAACAGCAGTGATTTGATTCGGAAGATGCCACCTGGAGAAAAAAATACACCCCAAAGATGAAGAAATATTCTAAAGGGAGGATGAGGCAACCGTGGCTGACAAGGGAAGTCAAAGAGAGGATAAAACCAAAAGAGAGAGCATATAATATAGCAAAAAATAATAGGAAGTTAGGGGATTAGGAAGCTTTTAAATACTAACAGAAGACAACTAAAAAAAAAAACCATAGAGAGAAAAGATGAAAAGTGAAGTTACAGTAAGTTAGTTAGAAATATCAGAGGATAGCAAAAGCTTTTTTAAATATAAAATGTGTAAAAGGGAGATGAGAATTAATTGGCCGCTGGAAAATAATGCTGTAGAGGTAGAAATGGGGACAAAGAAATAGCAGATAAACTTAATAAGTAATTTGCATCAGTGTTCACTGTTTAAGACACCAGCAGAATGACGGAAATCCAAATGTCAGGGGACAGAAGTGAGTGTAGTTGCAACTACTAAGGAGAAGGTGCTTAGAAGCTGAAAGGACAGAAGTTAGGTAAGTCACCTGGACCAGATGGACGATATTCAAGGGTTCTGTAACAGGTATCTGAAGAGACTGGGGAGGCACTAGTAATGATCTTTCAAGAATCACAAGATTCTGGAATGGTTCCAGAGGACTGGAAAATTGCAAATGCCACACCACTCTTTAAGAAGAGAGAGAAGCAGAAGAAAAGAAATTATACGTCAGTTAGTCTGGTTTCAATGGTTGGAAATGTGTTAGGGTATTATTAAGGATGACATTTCAGGATGCATGGAGCCACATGATAAAGTAGGCCGAAGTCAGTATGGCTTCCTTAAGGGGAAATCTTGCCCAACAAATCTGTTGGAATTCTTCAAAGATTCAAGGTTCAAAGTATGTTTATCAGCAAAGTATGTATGCAGTAAACATCTCTGAAATTCATCTTCCCTACAGACAGTCACAAAGCCAAGAAGAACCATGGAACCAACCCCATTCAAAGAAAGACATCAAACCTTCCCCCCCCCGCCCACACACACACACACACACACACCCGCAAATGGCGACAAAAAAATGAGTGAAAACAGAATATAAAACACAAAATCAAAAGGCGTATTTCAGTTCAGTTCAGCTCAATGTACCTTACCTGTTGGCCGCCCCGATTCAAAAATCGCCCCAAAGTAGTAAAGAAAAAGGGGTGACCAGAACTAGAACACATCATAAACCTGAATTAGAGTCCAAATCTACCATCTGCCTCAATTAACCCTTGCTTTGGCACCATCCATCGACAGCATCAAGAGAGAGGGTGGTTACTCAAACGCGTCCTTTCGCTTGGGAGCAGCGAGCAAGAGAGATCAGGAGACTGCCACACACGGACATCTTCTCTGGCAGCAGTGAGCGAGAGGCTGGTAGACGGCGCTGAACATTTGCTTTCCATCTGCACCTGCTTCGACGGTTTCAATCTTCTCAGCACTTTAATCGGTGAGCTTGGCAAGAGATGGAGTTGATCATGGGCTTGCGCCCCGTCTCCTGACTCCTGGCCCCCTGGACTCCAAGCTGCACGCTTTGGTTGCAGCCTCGTAGAATATTCTCAGAGACAGCAAAGTGCCAGATCACCCAATCAGCACAAAATCACACCGCCAGAATGTAGATAACCGGAAATAACATGCAGGATCGACAAAGGGGAGTCAGTGGACGTTGTGCACTTGGATTTTCAGAAGGCCTTTAACAAGGTGCCATACCTGAGGCTGCTTAGCAAGATAAGAACCCATGGTATTACAGGAAAGATACCAGAATAGGTATAAGATCGGCTGATTAGCAGGAGGCAAAGTGTTGGAATAAAGGGGGGCAATTCTGGTTGGCTGCCAGTGGTGTTCTGCAGGGGTTGGTATTAATGCTGCTTCTTTTCACATTATATATCAATGATTTAGATGACAGAGTTGTTGGCTTTTTACGCAAGTTTACAGTTGATACAAAAATAGCTGGAGAGGCAGGTAGTCTGCAGAGGGAATTGGACAGATTGGACACTGGAGTTTAGAAGAATGAGGGGGTGGATCTCATATGAAATCTATTGAATATTAAAAGGACTAGACAGAGTGGATGTAGAGAGGATGTTTCCTATCATGGGCGAGTCTAGGACCAGAGGGCACAGCCTCAGAACAGAGATGAAAAGCAATGAGAAGCAGAGAGTGAATTCCACAGATTCACCATTACCACAGATGGCTGTGGAGGCCAAGTAATTCAGTATATTTAAAGCAGAGGTTGATAGGTTCTTTGTTTGTCAGGGCATAAATGGTCACAAAGAGGAGGCAAGAGAATAGGTTTGAGAGAGTTAATACATCAGCCATGATTGCTAGGCAGAACAGACACAATGGGCCAAATGACCTAATTCTGCTCCTGTACCTTCTGATCTTATATCCAAATCAAAGCACAACAAAGCATCACCCTAGTTACTTCACTGACGCAATGAGGCTTTCGATTCTCCTGTCATGACTGGATGGAAAATAATCATTGAAGCTGGTCTTGGGAAGTGAGGCATTACTATTGCAGCAAATGGTCTTAACTTCAGAAACAGATCGTGTAGATTTGCAGAAAAGGAAAACATGCAAGTTTAACCCGCAAACTTCAGCATTTAAATTAAAATTCAATATGAAATGTAATTTAGAAATGTGGTTGATGAAGAGGGAGACTAGGAAAGACATGAGCAGGAAAGGGAAACTTACTGGGTGCAAATTTCGGGTGTGTGGTCTGATTATATTGGATTTACATCTTTTGAGGACTCCATAAAAGATAATGTGCTCTCTTTTGCAACTACTCGAGGCAGTTCCAGCCATAACATGGATGTATTAGGGAGTGTTCTTCGTAATTTATTCTAAGATGCAGGCATCAGAGAATGGCCAGATCAACACATTCCTCATTGCCCGTGAGAAATCCTCATTCTGGTGCAAATTGACTTGTGAGTTACAGATGTGCACAGCCACTTTAAGGGATTTTTCTTGCTCTGGAGGTGAGAAGCCTTATCTGGCATGAACAAAACTTGGCTACATGGGACAGGATTTATCAGTATTTGGAAAAGCATCAAAAACATTCATGAAATTTGAACTCCTAAGACCCTGACCTTTGATGGCAATGGGCAGAATGCCCTGAAAGAAGTGAAGAGTTGTAAAAAAAAACCCTACCATCTAAGACATTCCCTGTTCTCATTACTACCATCAATGAGGAGGAGCCTGAAGACCCAGACTCAATGTCTTAGGAACAGCTTCTTCCTTCTGCCATCAGATTTCCAGAAGGTTCATGAACACTATCTCACTGTTCCTCTTTGCACTGTTTACCTATTTACTTTTAAAATTGCAATTTAAAGTAATGTGTTATGTTTACATTGCACTGCTCCCACAGAACAACACATTTCACCACTAACATCAATGACAATAACCCTGATTCAGTCTCTAATTCAGAAACTATCTTGTAAAAAATTTCAAACACCAGCTGTTGAGATGTGGTTTAATCCACTAACAGATTATTGGGATGGGGCCTTTTGGGGGAAGGCTGATTATGATGGTATTAGTCAGGAACTTGGGAGCATAAAGTAGGAACAGATGTTCTCAGGCAAGTGCACAGCAGAAATGTGGAGGTTGTTTTGAAGCTCTTGCATGGGGTTCTGGATAGGTTTGCCCCACTGAGATGGCAAGAATGGCTGGTTGAAGGAACAGTGAGGAGGAACAAGAGAGGAAGAAGGAAGTAAACTTCAGATTTAGGAAGCAAATATTAGACAGAAGAGAGTTAAAAGATAGTCAGGAAGGAGCTTAAGTAGGGACTTAGGAGACTTAGAAGGAGTCATGAGAAGGCCTTGCCACACTCTAGGTGTTCTACATACACGTGAGGAACTAGAGTATGACTAGATTGAAGGTAGGACCGCTCGGGGATAAAGCGGGAAATATGTACCTGGAGTTGAAGGAGGTAGGGAAGTCCTTTATGAATACATTGCTTCAGTGTCCAACAAGGAGAGGGGCTTTGATGAATGTGAGGTCAGAGTAGAAAAAGCTAATATGCTAAAACATGTCAATGTGAAGAAAGAGGCAATGGTGGAGCTTCTCAAAAACATTTGGATAGATAAGTACTCCGAGTCAGACAGGTTACTCTGAAATGAGAGGGGGGAGATTGCTGAGGCATTGAAATAATCTTTACATCTTCCCTTGCATTGGACTCATAACAGAGGATTGGAGGACGGCAAGTGTTCCATTATTCAAGATAGGTAACAGGGATAATCCTGGGAATTATACACCCAATGAGTCTTATGTCAGTGGAGGGCAAAATAATGGAGAGGATTCTTGGGGACAGAATTTATCACCATTTGGAAGAGCATATGCTTATTAGGGATAGTCAGCATTGTTTTGTGAGGAACAGGTCGAGCCTCATGAGCCTGATTTGAGTTTTTTATGGAGGTGACAAAACAAATTGATTAAGGTAGAGTGAATTTGACAAGGTTCCCCATATTAGGCTCTTCCAGAAAGTCATGAGGCATAGGATTCATGGAAAACTGCCTGCATGGATTCAGAACTGGCTTCCCTACAGAAGACAGATGGTGGTAGTAGGTAGAATACATTCTACCTGGAGGTCAGTGACCAGTATTGTTCAGCAGGGATCCATTCTGGAACCCCTATTCTTTTTGGTTTTTATAAATGACCTGGATGAGGAAGTGGAAAGGTTAGTTAGTACATCTGCAGATGACACAAAGGTTGCCAATGTTGTGCACAGTGCAGAAGGTCATCATAAGTTACAATGGGATATAGACACCTTGCAGTACTGGTCAGGGAATTGGCATATGGAGTTCAATATGGAAAAAATGAGAAGTTATACACTTTGGAAGATTGATCTTAAATGTTAATGGCAAGATTCTTAACAGCATGGAGGAACAAAGGGACATTGTGGTCCAAGATCATAGACCCCTCAAATTTGCCACACACATTGCTAAGGTGGTTAAGAAGGTGTATGGTGTGTTGACCTTCATTCATTGATGAACTGAGCTCAAGAGCCAAGAGGTAATGATGCAGCTCTATAAAACTCACGCTTGGAGTATTATGTTCAGTTCTGGTCACCTCAATATTGAAGCTTCAAAGAGGGCTCAGAGCAGTTTTACCAGACTGCTCTCTGGATTAGAGAACAGGTCTTATGAGTAAAAGTTGAGTGAGCTCGTACTTTTCTCTTTGGAGTGAAAGAAGATGAAAGGTGACTTGTTGTGAAGATTATGGGAGGCATAGATAGAGTGGACAGCCAGTACCCTTTTCTGAGGTTGCCAATGGCCAATAAGGAGGACATCCTTTTAAGATGAGTGGAGGGAAGCTTAGGGCAGATGTCAGATGTAGTTTATTTACACAGAGAGCGGCAAAAGCCTGCAATGCATTGCCAGGGATGGCTGATACAATGGGAACATTTAATAGGCACATGGATGTAAGAGAAATGGAGGGTTATGGGCTATGTAGAAGGGATCATGGAGTATTATCAGGGATTATGTAGTAGCATCATGGGCATTAAGGACAATACTGTGCTTTATGCTCTATGTTTTATTTGTATGTCACCCCGTTACACCCTTGATTATAGGATCATTCATCAAAATCTATTATCAGATTTGTCCTTTGACATTGGACTTCCTTTTCTGCTAAACAAGTTAAGTACACTCTCACTAAACTTAAAACAAACTGACAAGCCATGAAGACTTTGTTTCCATCACCAGGCAGCCTAAGGCAGAATTATCATCGACTCCCAGAATCCCTTGGAAGAACATTGTTTTCACCAAAGGTTTCAAGTAGTATTGCACATACGTAATTCTACATTCACCACCACAAAGAATTCTCCTCTGTTTATTCAATTAATTTTCACTTCACAAATTTTCCATCCATTTTTGAAAACATGGGCACAAACTGATCTTACGGATGTTACAGACAAAATGCTGAAGGAACTCGGTGGTTCAGGCAGCATGTCTGGAGAGAAATGGAAAATCGATTTTTCAGGTCAGGACCCTTCATCTGGACAGCACCTGCGTGCTATTGTGTCTCCACTTTATGGATGACAGTTACTTTTCAGTATCTCTGTCATTCACTCTCCTCACATGGACCTGGGATATTAACACAGCAGCAATTATGGAGCTTACATTTAGATTGTGGAATAGGACTAACAAGTCAAAATCTCTTCGTCAGCTGCTGTACTTAGAGGATAACATCTGAAATAAATATCATTTCTTTATCTCATGGTCTCCTGGGCTTTGGACCAAATTTTCATTCACATGTTTTTGTAATCATGAAAGAAAAGGGCTCGACAAATGATGAATTAACTCACTAATTGTAAGGTTTGCCAGCTCAGTAATTAAATCCACAGAAGGTTGATTTCTCTTTGTTCATTGTTCCTCTGCTGCTGCTTGTGATGCATTTATGAGCAGCACAATGGAACACCCTACAGACCTGCCACCTCACAACTCCAGTCACCTGACTTCAGTCCTGACTTCCAGAGCTGTCAGTTTGACAGTTTGCTCTGTCTCTCTCTGGCCGTGTGGGTTTCCTCTGGATGTTCTATTTTAATTCCACATCCCAAATATGTGTTGATTGGTCGTTCATGTGTAGGTGAGAGGTGGAATCTGAGAGGAATGTGGGAAGAATAAAATGGGATATGTTTAAGTGGGTGTCTCATGGCTACTGTAGATCCTGTGGGCTGAAAGACTATAACACCATAAGACCATAACATATCGGAGCATATTTGGCCCATTGAGTCTGCTCTGCCAGTTCATCATGGCTGATCCAATTTCCCTCTCAGCCCCAATCTCCTGTCTTCTCCCCATATCCCTTCACGCCCTGACTAATCAAGAATCTATCAACATCTGCCTTAAATATACATAAAGACTTGGCCTCCACAGCTCCTGTGGCAAAGAATTCCACAGATTCACCATGTTCTGGCTAAAGAAGTTCCTCATCTCCATTCCAAAAGGATGCCCCTCTATACTGAGGGTGAGTCCTTTGCGCTTAGGCTCTCCCACCATGGGAAACATCCTCTCCACATCCACTCTATCAAGGCCTTACCATTCAATACATTTCAATGAGTCACCCCTCTTTCTTCTAAGTTCTAGTGAATACAGGCCCAGAGCCATCAGATGTTCTTCATAGGACAAGCCATTCAATCCTGGAATCATTTTTGAGAATTTCTTTTGAACCCTCACCAGTTTCAGCACATCCTTTCTAAGATAAGGGGCCCAAAACTGCACACAATATTCCAAGTGAGGCCTCACCAGTGCCTTACAAAGTTTCAAACTTATAACCTTGCTTATATTCTAGTCCTCTCGAAATGAATGCTAATATTACATTTACCTTCCTCACCATAGACTCAACCTGCACAAAGACTCCCAAGTCCATTTGTGTCTCAGTTTTTTTGTATTTTCTCTCCATTTAGAAAATAATCAACCCTTTCATTTCTTCTACCAAAGTGCATGACCATACGCTTCCTGACATAGTATTCCATCTGCCAATTCTTTGCCCATCCTCCTAATCTGTTTAAGTCCTTCTGTAGTCTCTCTTCTTCCTCAACACTACCTTCCTTTCCTCCTATCTTCATATCATCTGTAAACTTTGCAACAAAGCCATCAATTCCATCATCCAAATCATTGACATATAACATAAAAAGAATTAGACCCAACGCAGACCCTATGGAACACCACTAGTCTCCGGCAGCCAGTCGGAAAAGGCTTCCTTTATTCCCACTCTTTGCCTTCTGCCATTATCCATGCTAGAATCTTTCCTGTAATACCATGGGTTTACAGCTTATTAAGCAGCCTCATGTGTGTCAACTGGTCAAAGGCCTTCTGAAAATCCAAGTACACATCATCAACCAATTCTCATTTGTCTACCCTGCTTGTTATCACTTCAAAAAATTCCAAAGGATTTGTCAGGCAAGTGTTTCTGTTGAATCATGCTGACTACGGCCTATTTTGTTACGTTCCTCCAAGTATCCTTAGACCTCATCCTTAATGATCGAGTCCAATATCTTCCCAACCACTGAGGTCAGAGTAACTGGCCTGCAGTTTCCTTTCTTCTGCCTCTCTTCCTTCTTGAAGAGTGGAGTGACAATTGCAATTTTCCAGTCTTCTGGATCCATTCCAGAATCCAGTGATTCTTGGAAGATCATTATCAATGCCTCTACAATCTCTTTCAGGACTTTGGGGTGTACACCATCTGGTCCAGATGACTTATCTACCAACACACATAAAAGTTGCTGGTGAACGCAGCAGGCCAGGCAGCATCTCTAGGAAGAGGTGCAGTCGACGTTTCAGGCCGAGACCCTTCGTCAGGACTAACTGAAGGAAGAGTGAGTAAGGGATTTGAAAGTGGGAGGGGGAGGGGGAGATCCAAAATGATAGGGGAAGACAGGAGGGGGAGGGATGGAGCCAAGAGCTGAACAGGTGATAGGCAAAAGGGATACGAGAGGATCATGGGACAGGAGGTCCGGGAAGAAAGACAAGGAGGGGGGGGACCCAGAGGATGGGCAAGGGGTATAGTCAGAGGGACAGAGGGAGAAAAGGGAGAGTGAGAGAAAGAATGTGTGTATAAAAATAAGTAACAGATGGGGTACGAGGGGGAGGTGGGGCATTAGCGGAAGTTAGAGAAGTCGATGTTCATGCCATCAGGTTGGAGGCTACCCAGACGGAATATAAGGTGTTGTTCCTCCAACCTGAGTGTGGCTTCATCTTTACAGTAGAGGAGGCCGTGGATAGACATGTCAGAATGGGAATGGGACGTGGAATTAAAATATGTGGCCACTGGGAGATCCTGCTTTCTCTGGCTTATCTACCTCCAGATTTTTCAGTTTCCCAAGAACCTTCTCTCTAGTTATGGTAACTTCACACACTTCATGCCCCCTGACACTTGGAACTTCCACCATACTGTTAGTGTCTTCCACAGTGAAGACCTGTTTCTATACTTGAAGGGTTGGACTCCATGATGGGAAGCAGTTTTCTGGCTCTTTATGTAAATGATCTTTCTTCATTTGCCCCATACCAGATTTCAATATATTTCTTCATCATGGGGCAGCATAACCAAGCCACTTCTATCAGAGATCATTAAATCAAGATCAACCATGAATTCTGATTTCAGTCCCTGCCTTTTCCTCACAAGTCAAATAGTTGCATCACACAGGAGATACAAGCCTTAAGAGATCTTTATCTTGTGCAGCAGAACAAGACCTATCACAACACTCTAATCAGCTGAAATAATCCAAGTCCCGAGGCCATCTTGTGTATTGCAACAGCACAAAAGCATACTTATATCAAGAAGCAAAGGGAGAGCGAAGGTGTTCAGGATCAGTCAATGGGTAAATAAGGAACAATGACCTAAAGGTAATACATGAGATTCGCCTCACCAACATTTACATCTCACCTATTAAACCAAAAATCAAACTGACACGCTAACCTCATCCACTTGTCTGGATATAAACCTTTTGTTCAGAGGTATCAGGCTTTTGTATCAGCCACCGGTGGAAAACCCAGGGATGTTAGATTGATATAAATCAGAAACATCACTGTTCTGACCCTTGCTCCCCAGAGCATGCTGGTTCTATTTCTTCTGGCAACCTGGATTGAAGAATCTGGCAAGGTATCTCTGGAGTCAACTTTTATTTAAGCTACTTTCCTGACTGATACCTGAACGTCTTCACTTTTGCACTTTGTTTATCATGGGTGCTGCTATAATTAGCAAAGGCTGACTGTTAATTGATCATCACTCAGTTACAAACCTTCAGTATAGGAGTGAGTAGTATTTGCACTTTGGTGCCACTGGCCCTCCCAGCGTCTAGTGGACCTCCCAGCAAGGCTCCGGAAACAGATCTTCACTGAAGAATGGAGTGACAGTGTTGCAGCATCGAAGAATAAAGCTGCTACGCTGCCTTTCTGGATCTCACAGATGAAGACATTGGACTTCATCATCTGATCAGCCATCCAATACATAATGTGTGAAATCTCTGTGATTTTCAGCTTGAAGGCCTCAACATTTAGGGGAGACATCTCCAGATATCATGGCAAAATGTCCATTCTTTACATATTCTATCACCCCCCCCCCAACCCAACTCCTTACCCCATGCACTGCTCATTCATTGCTCTTCTGGTAATCTCCTTCTTGTGTGGTTGCTAGGTGGCTTGGATTGCTGGTATGATTGGTAGTGAAGTGTCTGAATAGATTTTCTTCCTTCAATGTTTCTGCTTGACAACGCAAAGTGTCATGACAAGAAATCGAGTGGTTAGTGAGGAGAATGGACCATTGACAGGTTGTGTTCACATATGGCTCTTTGGAAAATGGGACACAGAGATTTTCACAAAAGCTTTATCACAATGAAGAAGTATGGAAAAATGCTTTTGTGAACTCAGGGTGATGCTTGCCCTCCGCTCTCTGCTCATCTATCAGCAACAAAAACATCTTGAACAACGGAGAAAATCAAGGATGATGGTGTCAAGGGTGGGGATACCGGTTCATCTGTGTTTGTTTTCTCTTTTACAAAGAATTCAAAATGTGAGGTTGGCCTTGAGCAGATGGATGTATGTGCAAGGAGCCTTGTGCTGCTTGTTGGACATTAACAATGAGCCTTAAAATTTTACAACAAATTGAAGGGGAAATTTTTAGACGATTTCCTCTTCAAAGGTGGGTGCAGTTTCTCTTGTATGGCTATCCTTTGCCATTATTAATGACTAATGACATTTGTCAGTAGCTCAGCTCAGAGTGACTGTCCAGAATACTTCCTTCAGCTGAATCAGATAACAATCTCTGGGCTTGGTCTCTGACGTAATTGTCTTCTGTTTTCCTCACTGTGGAGTTAATGGCCCAGAAAACTAAATTCTTCTTTCTGGGAATGCTTGGCTAGTTAAAATTTGACTAAATGCCATATCATATCCACTGATCGATGTGGAGATTATGTTGCTGTTTGTCCACAGCAGTTCAACTCTGGTGAGAATCTGGGCAGATTCACCACAATGCCGTTTATCCAGGGGAGGCTCCATCCTCCCACTTCTCATGATGATCACTTAGCAGTGGAACATCTGAAGTTAAGCACTAAAAAGTAGGTTTTAATATTTTCAAGATTTCTGTACGGATATGCCACAACTAAAAATATTCTCAGAATGATAGTTGTGAAGAGTTCTGCATGAAAACAACTTGTATAGCTTCCTGAAGGTGGATTTGACACAAAAAAACGTTGTTTTGCTCTGATTAACAATTTCATTTGCTGGGCAGGTTACATTTCCCTTTGCTCATCTGCTTAAAAGAACCTTATGGCATTAAATGCTTCTGAAAGTCAGTATTCTCGCAAGATTCTCTCGTGGTGTAAAACAGATTGGAACTGTTAGATGCAGAAAATGACATTTAGTTGCTAATTAACACTTTTTTAAATATTCCGTGAACTACTGTATATAATCTATTATCACCAGTGCCTCATTAAATTTCATGGCTTCACTCTTCCTAAAATCACATTAGAATCCCCGTTGCAGGTGTCATCAACAAGAGACTTTTATACCCAGGTTCTCAACATAGCCAGTATCTCTGCTTCCAAGCAATAATGTGTTGACTGTAGATTATTCCTCTAGAGAAATTCCAGTTCTCTTCAGTGCACATCAGTAATTGCATATGTCAGAGAAAGGTGAAAGTGCTTACATTGTCGATGAAATTACTTGTATCTTAACAAGCTTTATTTCAGCCAGTGTAATTAAGGAATAATTTTATTCCTTCACTGTTGTGAGGGGAGCACTGAATAGCGAACTATTCATCACAAAGTATATTCCTATTTAGATAAGATTTTGCTTTTCTTCACATTGTTCTTTGTTTGAATTGTGCCAAACAAAGTAAGTGTCACTGATGGTAGGAAGATAGGCTTCGGAGCGGAGTGAAGTGATGATGGTGCTAAACGGTGCCTCCTTTGCTTACATCTTCGGAAACAGCTCTATTCGTATCTTTGATATCTCTTTTTTTTCCTTTTCAAGGTTCTTTTGAAGACCTTGACCTGGAGTTACACTCTGACTTCAGTTCTTTACAGGAATGGGACCCACTCTCAGGGTCTCACGACTGGCTGTTATTTTGATATCCCAAATTACCGGGTGAACGAGTAGTCTTTGGGGTACTGCAAGTCCGTGTTTTTATTGACGCTTTGCTGCATGCTTGAGTGCTTGGTGGAGGGCACCGATGCTTTTTTGCTGGTAGGGAAGGGTGGGGGGGGTTGTTGACTTACTGATGCTTATGCATAGGAGGGGGGGCTTTGGGGTTCTAACGTTTTAACTGTCATTCATTCTTTGGGGCACAACTCTGTTTTCATGGATGTTTGCGAAGAAAAAGAATGTACATTGTATACATTTCTCTGACATTAAATGTATCTATTGAGATCTACTGAAACAAAAAAGAATATAAATTGTCTCCTTATCTCAATGGATTTAAAAAAAAACTTTTTTCATTTTAGGTCAGAGGTAGTATGCAGGGTATGATTAGACATCTGCTGTACTTTGAAGCTGTAAGTTCTTCCAGCTGTGGTTTAAATGGGTTACCATGTACTACCGACAAAGGAACATGTGGGTGGCATGTGATAATTCAGTTATACCATGTGTAATGGGCCCTTACACTGCAGGTAAGGCCTGTGTAACCCAGGTTAATTAAACCCAAAGATGCAACATTAGAAAGCTCCACCTGTGGAGGGATGAAAACAGGGTTTATCAGAGAGATCTTGGAAAGAAAGCTTTGCGAGAATGAGGCATGGCTGTTGTAGGCGTGGACAAGTGAGGGAGATGTTGCAATCTGTTGGAAACTAAAGATGTAATCTGTTAAGAGTGGAATTAGTGTTGAGTATCTTTACACTACTTACTTGAAAACCCCAGGGTGAAACCCCTGAAAGACAGACAATAGTGATGAAAAATTTATTGAAGCTATAGCTACTACAGGCAGTAGCTATAGTGAGACAATTCTGGCAGAGATGAGTGTCCAAGATCTCTACTGTGTAACTGGGAATTAGTTCTGTTAAATCACACCAAGGGTTTTGGGTA
Organism: Mobula birostris; assembly: GCF_030028105.1. NCBI lineage: Eukaryota > Metazoa > Chordata > Chondrichthyes > Myliobatiformes > Myliobatidae > Mobula > Mobula birostris. The sequence goes on along the minus strand of NC_092371.1, from coordinate 209,974,197 downwards.
GTTTTTTTTGTGTAAGTATTGTGAATGGACTTTCCATGGATGATCAAATACTTCAACCAAAAAACAAAGAAACAAGGTGGGAAGCCAACCAAGGTTGAAGAACCAGCACGCGATCGAAATATTTCATGATGTACAGGATTTAATACAGTTGGATGTATAAGGTTATTTTCATTTGAAGAATCTGAATTTGATTTTCTGCAACAACTGATTATTTTTGCAAAGACTTCTTTTTATGCTGTAGATCAGCAATTTAGATGATGGAATAGATGGCTTGCTGCCAAGTTTGCAGCTGATTTGAAGATTGGTGGAGGGGCAGGTATTGTTGAGGAAATAGGTGGGCTGCAAAATGACAAACAGATTTGGACAATGGGCAAGAAAGTGGCAAATGAAATACAATTTGGAAAATGCATGGTCATGCACTTTGGTAGTAGAAATAAATGTGCAGACAATTTTCTAAACAGGGAGAAAATCCAAAAATCTGAGATGCAAAAGGGGCTTGGGAGGCCTTGTGCAGGACATTCTAAAGGTTAACTCGCAGGAGAGGAAGATAAATGCAATGTTAGCATTCACTTCCAGAGGTCTAGAATACAAGACAAGAGAAAATCTGCAGATGCTGGAGATCCGAGCAATACAAACAAAGTGCTGGAGGAACTCAGCAGGCCAGGCAGCACCAATGGAAAAAAGTACAGTCTTCATTTTAGGCCAACTTTCAGCCCGAAACGTCCACTGTACTTTTTTCCATAGATGCTGCCTGGCTTGCTGAGTTCCAGCATTTTGTGCGTGTTTGTCTAGAGTACAAGAGTAGCCATATGATGCTGAGTCTTTATAAGACACTGGTGAAGCCTCACCTTGAGTACTCTGAACAGTTTTGGACTCATCTAAGAAAAGATGTGCTGGCATTGGAGAAGGTTCACTCCCACTCTTCCCCCTTCTGCCTGTCACGTTCTGCCCAGTTAAAATGAGAACTTGAGGAATCATATCTTAAATTATTCTGGACCCATTGCAGATGGAGCCTATTCTGATTCAACAGCTTTGCTGGTGAACCTGCCCAGATTCTCACCCGAGTTTAACTGCTCCAACTTTAGGTAGCTCACTCTGTCTTTCTGTCTACTTCAGAGATTATTATTTCTGTCTCCATCATTTTGGCTCAGTTTTTCTTTAACTGTATAATATAGTAAGTCCAACTGGGCACAGCCTTCAGTCTTACCATGAGCAAGACTCTGCACAAAGAAGTTTAATCTGACCTTACTGCTATATTCACTCATTTGGTCTCCCCATAACGGAGATACTATCTTTGTTCTACCCATCCCTCCCCACTTCTCTCCTACTGAAAATTAAGTTTCCCCTCTTTCCCATTTCTGATGAAATTACCTTTTCCACAGATGCTGCTTGCCCTGCTAATTTTTTTCCAGCATCTTCTGTTCGTTTTTCAGATTTCCAGCAAGCATATTAGAGCTGTGTTCTGTAACTGGGCTAATAATCCACAGACCAGAGCTGAAATCCATAGCAGCACTGAAAGTTCAATTCAGTTAATAATCTGCACTTAACAAAAAAAAGAACCTATTATTAGTAATGTTAATGGCAGAATTATCGACTTGTCATAAAACCAGATCGAAAAGGTCAGAACGTCAGGACCAGAGGAGAGGTGAACTCAACACCACCTTGCTCGCTTTGAAAGGGAGAACACAACTACACCTGTGAAGATCCCTGCTGCTCCTGATGACTCTGTGATCTCTGTCTCAGAGGCCAATGTTAGGCTGTCTTTAAAGAGAGTGAACCCTCGCAAGGTGGAAGGTCCCAATGGAGTATCTGGTAAGGCTCTGAAAACCTGCGTCAACTAACTGACAGAAGTATTCAAGGACACTTTCAACCTTGCACTGCTACAGGTGGAAGTTCCCACTTGCTTCAAAAAGGCAACAGTTATACCAGTGCCTAAGAAGAATAATGTGAGCTGCCTTAATGACTATCGCCCGATAGCACTCACATCCACAGTGATGAAATGCTTTTAAAGGTTGGTCATGACTAGACTGAACTCCTGCCTCAGCAAGGACCTGGACCATTTGCAATTTGCCTATTGCCACAATAAGTCAACAGCAGATGCAATCTCAATGGCTCTTCACACGGCCTTAGACCACCTGGGTAACACAAACACCTATGTCAGGATGCTGTTCATTGACTATAGCTGAGCATTTAATACCATCATTCCCACAATCCTGATTGAGAAGTTGCAGAACCTGGGCCTCTGTACCTCCCTCTGCAATTGGATCCTCGACTTCCTAACCAGAAGACCACATCTGTGTGGATAGGTGATAACATATCCTCCTCGCCGATGATCAACACTGGTGCACCTCAGGAGTGTGTGCTTATCACACTGTCCTACTCTCTGTATACCCATGAATGTGTGGCTAGGCATATCCCCTTCTCAAACACCTTCTCATTAGCATTAAGAAGCTGTGCTAATTTTTGGTTAGTGCTGCCATTTGGGCTGCTGTTGTTTGTTGGTACCACACTGAATGTTAGCCCTCCACTTTTCAATACATACGAGTGGCAGGATGGGAGATGCCAGAGAGTGGTGGTGGATAACTGTTTGTCAGATTGGAGGCTGGTGACTAGTGCTGTGTCTCAGGGATCTGTACTGGGTCCAATGTTATTTGTCATATACATTAATGATCTGGATGATGGGGTGGTAAATTGGATGAGTAAGTATGCAGATGATACTGAGATAGGTGGAGCTGTGGATAATGAAGTAGGTTTTCAAAGCTTGCAGAGAGATTTAGGCCAGTTAGTAAAGTGGGCTGAAAGATGGCAGATGGAGTTTAATGCTGATAAATGTGAGGTGCTACATTTTGGTAGGACTAATCAAAATAGGACATACATGGTAAATGGTAGGGCATTGAAGAATGCTGTAGAACAGAGGGATCTAGGAATAATGGTGCATAGTTCCCTGAAGGTGGAATCTCATGTGGATAGAGTGGTGAATTTTGGTATGCTGGCCTTTATAAATCAGAGCATTGAGTATAGGAGTTGGGATGTAATGTTGAAATTGTACAAGGCATTGGTGAGGCCAAATTTGGAGTATTGTGTACAGTTTTGGTCACCGAATTATAGGAAATATGTCAACAAAATAGAGAGAGTACAGAGAAGATTTACTAGAATGTTACCTGGGTTCCATCACCTAAGTTACAGAGAAAGGTTGAACAAGTTAGGTCTTTATTCTTTGGAGCGTAGAAGGTTGAGGGGGGACTAGAAGGGCCGAGATGGCCTGTTTCCATGCTGTAATTGTTATATGGTTATATGTTATATGGGTGATTGATAAATCCCTGGCCTAAGGTAGAAGCAGTCAATTTTAGAAAACCTCGCACATTTATTTTTCAACATAGTCCCCTCCTACATTTACACACTTAGTCCAGCAGTCGTGGAGCATACGGATCCCTTCTTTGTAGAAGTCGGCGTCTTGGACCTCCAGAAAGTGGTCCACAGCAGGGGTGATTGGTAAGTTCGTGGCCTAAGATGAGTTATACGGCTCTCGTTACATGCATGTGCAGTTCAACCCTTTGAGCGATTATGCAGAAAGTTTGAAGTTAATAACTCATCTCCTTCTCAAGTCAAGTCAAGTCACTTTTTATTGTCACTTCGACCATAACTGCTGGTACAGTACACAGTAAAAACGAGACAACATTTTTCAGGACCATGGTGCTACATGAACAATAAAAAACTACACTGAACTACATAAAACAACACAAAACTACACTAGACTACAGACCTACCCAGGACTGCATAAAGTGCACAAAACAGTGCAGGCATTACAATAAATAATAAACAAGACAATAGGCACAGTAGACGGCAGTAGGTTGGTGTCAGTCCAGGCTCTGGGTATTGAGGAGTCCGATGGCTTGGGGAAAGAAACTGTTACATAGTCTGGTCGTGAAAGTCCGAATACTTCGGTGCCTTTTGCCAGATGGCAGGAGGGAGAAGAGTTTGTATGAGGGGTGCGTGGGGTCCTTCATAATGCTGTTTGCTTTACGGATGCAGTTTGTGGTGTAAATGTCTGTAATGGCGGGAAGAGAGACCCTGATGATCTTCTCAGCTGACTTCACTATCCGCTGCAGGGTCTTGCGATCCGAGATGGTGCAATTTCCGAACCAGGCAGTGATGCAGCTGCTCAGGATGCTCTCAATACAACCTCTGTAGAATGGGGGGGGGGGGGGGGATGGATTTTTCTCAGCCTTCGCAGAAAGTAGAGACACTGCTGGGCTTTCTTTGCTATGGAGTTGGTGTTGAGGGACCAGGTGAGATTCTCCACCATGTGAAAGCCAAGAAATTTGGTGCTCTTAACAATCGCTACGGAGGAGTCATCGATGTTCAGCGGAGAGTGGTCATTCTGTGTCCTCCTGAAGTCAACAACCATCTCTTTTGTTTTGTTCACAATCAGAGACAGGTCGTTGGCTCTGCACCATTCCGTTAGCCGCTGCACCTCCTCTCTGTATGCTGACTCATCGTTCTTGCTGATGAGACCCACCACGGACATGTCATCGGCGAACCTGATGATGTGGTTCGAGCTGTGTGTTGCAGCAAAGTCGTGGGTCAGCAGAGTGAACAGCAGTGGACTGAGCACACAGCCCTGGGGGGCCCTGTGCTCAGTGTGATGGTGTTGGAGATGCTGCTTCCAATCTGGACTGACTGAGGTCTCCCAGTCAGGAAATCTAGGATCCAGTTGCAGAGGGAGGTGTTCAGGCCCAGTAGGCTCAGCTTTCCAATCAGTTTCTGAGCCTACTGGGCCTGAACACCTCCCTCTGCAACTGGAGGAATGATTGTGTTGAATGCTGAACTGAAGTCTATGAACAGCATTTAAAAATACGTGTCTTTTTTGTCCAGCTGGGTTAGGGCCAGGTGGAGGGTGATGGCAATGGCATCATCTGTTGAATGGTTGGGACAGTACGTGAACAGCGGGGGTTCAGTGAGGGGGTCAGCAGGGTCCTGATGAGCTCATGATGAGCCTGTCGAAACACTTCATGATGATGGGTGTGAGTGTGATGGGACGGTAGTTGTTGAGGCAGGACACTGAAGACTTTTTCTGCGCAGGGACGATGGTGGTGGTCTTGAAGCATGTAGGAATGATAGCGTTGCTTAGGAAGATGTTGAAGATGTCAGTGAGAATATCTGCTAGCTAGTCAGCACATCCTCTAAGCACTCTGCCAGGAATATTGCCTGGTCCAGCAGCCTTCCGTGGGTTGACCCTGCACAGGGTTCTCCTCACATCGGCCACAGTGAGACACAGCACCTGGTCGTTTGAAGGAGGGGTGGCCTTCCTCACCGCCAAGTCATTTTCCGCCTTAAAATGAGCGTAGAAGTTATTCAACACATCTGGGAGGGAGGTATCACCAGCACAGGCAGGTGGTGTAGTCTTGTAGTTAGGGATGTCCTGAATGCCCTTCCACATACGCCGCGTGTCGCCGCTGTCCTGGAAGTGGCTGTGGATTTGCTGGGCATTTGCACGCTTTGCCTCTCTGATGGCCTGGGACAGGTTGGCCCTCGCTGTTGTTAGGGCTGCCTTGTTGCCTGCTCTGCTGGCAGAGTCACGGATCCTCAGCAGTGCACGCACCTCGACGGTCATCCATGGCTTCTGGTTAGCACGTGTAGTGATGGTCTTGGCCACAGTGATGTCATCAATGCACTTGCTGATGTAGCTAGTCACTGATGCCGTGTACTCCTCTAAGTTGGTGGTCACCATCGGTTGCAGCTTCCCTGAACACGTGCCAGTCAGTGTGCTCAAAGCAGTCTTGAAGAGCAGAGATGGCTCCTGCTGGCCAGGTTTTCACCTTCTTCTGAACTGGTCTGGAGCGTCTGATGAGCGGTCTGTATGCTGGAATTAGCATAACAGAGATGTGGTCTGAGTAGCCAAGGTGGGGGCAGGGCTAAGCCCGTATGCTCTCGTTGCAAAGTCCACATACTGATGGAATTTAGGGAGCACTGACTTAGGTTCGCGTGGTTAAAATCTCCGGCGACAATAAACCTTAGGCCACAAACTTATTAATCAACCCTGCCGTGGACCACTTTCTGGAGGTCCAAGACGCCGACTTCTACAAAGAAGGGATCCGTATGCTCTACGACCGCTGGACTAAGTGTGTAAATATAGGAGGGGTCTATGTTGAAAAATAAATGTGCTAAAATTGACTCCTTCTACCTTAGGCCACAAACTTATCAATCACCCCTCGTAAAGCTCTAAATGTTGTGTTTGGCCTTTATACATCACACTTACTTTCAGTTTTCCTTTGGGAGACACTTTTTCACTTGTGTAAGTCTTTAGCATCAATGAGGTCTTCTCTTATTGTATCTTAGAAAACAGACTGTTGTATTCAGCCTCTGGAATTATAGACAAAGCTAACCCTCTATCCAGCTCCATTTTTACTTTTACACCAGACATATCTGTTGTATCCATATTATATTGTGATCTGCTTCAGTAATACTATGCAGTTCTAAGCATGATAGTTCAGCTTTGTCAGACTCTATGTTGTCTGATTCTGTTTTACATTCGGTAACTTTAAGCTTTTGCTTAGTTTTGTGTTTGAGACTTTTCACTTGGTTGTGTTTTTTCTCTGCCTCTCTTTATGTGACCTTGTCTGTGACACTTCCTGCAGACTTTTACTTTGAACCAACAGTTTTTAACAATATTGCAATGGTCAATGCCCATACTTGGATTAGGTCTCTTTCTGCCAGTAGCCTTGTTTGAGTGTTTTGACTATGCATGCCATATAAAAGCCCATCCCTTAATGCATCAGAAAGTCCATCTCTAAAGTTACAGTACTGGGAAAGTTTGCACAGTTCTGCAATGTATTGAATGAATGAATGAAATTTATTTCAGTCAGTACAAACATAACAAAAAGCATCATTTTCAATGATGATTTCATAAGACAAAATTACAACAAAAAAAATAGATATTTTTTAAAACAGACCGAAAGGGTGTAGGCTGAAGCTACAGCTTTTTATGCCTACCCCTCTTACTTATACAACAACATATTTGGCATCAATCATCACATCAAAACAAAAGATTTCATAATCTTTTAACACAAAATCCAATTCCAAGTATCACTTATTTACATTACTCCCATTCATTTTAAATCATATATTTTATAATTGTTCATTAAATTATTTTTAAATAATTTTTTTAAAACTTGAGTGTGGTGCATATTTTTAAATTCTCACTACAACTGTTCCATAGATTCACCCCTCTGACTGAAATACAATGATTTCTTACATTTGTTCTTATCCTTTGTTTTTGAAATATACATGTTCCTCTCAAATCACATTGGCTTTCTCTCATTTTAAACAACCTTTGGATACTTTGTGGTAGCTGTCCATTTTTCACTTTGTACATAATTTGTATTATTTAAAAATCTATGAAATCTCTGAATTTTAAAGTTTTTAGTTGAATAAGTAGTGGATTGGTTCAGAAAGGCTTGCATCTTTTGAACGATTCCTTTTGTAAAATCTAAATCTCTCAGCTATTGCCAACAGTTTAGGGCCCAGTGATTCAGTAAAATTGTAACAATTTCATCGAACGTCTTTCTCGCTTGCTTTTCAGGGGTCTCTAGGTTGCATAAGAGACTGTGGTTCCTTGCACCTGTAAAGCTGTGAAGTGTAGGGGCTTTCTTTTCCTCCTCCATGTTATTTGCGTTACAGTACAGTTACACGTTCTTGATATACAACTCCCAGCCTTTATTAGTACTATCAAATTCATCAACTTTTCCGAATGAAGCCATCACCACATTATTTTCACTTTAAGTTCAGCATGTCTTTCACTGTTGCTGTGCACTGTACTCATGCATTTGTTAGGGTCTATGATGGCCTTCTCATTCAGTTTAACTCTCGTTGTTTCGTCCTGTAACTGTAGGTGCAGTTCGTGATATTTTCTGATGTTCAGGAGCGTACTCATCACCAATTTGTTGTGTCTGTGCACTACGTGTCAATTAAGTAAAAGCACTCACACAGGAGATGGCTTTAACTTGTGTATTTGCATTGCTGCAAGTGAGAGAAAGAGAACAATGTGCTTGTGTAGACAACGGTGTAGGCGTAGACAACAGATCAATATGTAATGCTAAATGTGGGGTGGGGGGGAGGTTATTGCTCTAAAAGCAATAGATCCGTACATTACAGATCCCAGACTCATTTGTTTAGTTGACTCAAATGTCTTTTGAAGTGGGATTGCAAGCTCCTCAGTTCAAAGGCAAAAAAGGAGGATCAATAAATCCTAGATTCTGAAAAATGAATAATTTAGTCTCTTGGCCTGCAAGGTATTCACTGGCAGGAGAGAGTGAAATGAGTTCAGCTCTGTTTATCTTATGAAGGGCAAGTGGTGACATGGATTGCTACCAGCAATGCAGTCCTTCTCCGAAGCTGGCGTTATGAACGAAGTCAAGGGTACTTTTCATTCAGAACTAACTTCATAAAGTACAAGTTGAGCATTGCATCTCAAATGGTTGATCTGGCCTCCCAGTGAGAATCCTCCTTCCTGTCCACCAGCTGTCCGCTCTGGTCTCTGTGCTCTGTTGTCATTATTTTAGTCACGCCAAACTCCAAGGGGAATGTCTACAAAGACATGCATGCTTGGGTGAAACTGACTGGCATAAAGTCTCATCAATGACTTCCAGTGCCTGCCCAACCAACAGGACTGAAATATGCCTTTTGATTTTGTGCTGTACATTCTGTTTACACTCGTATTTTTTTGTCAACGTTTGCACAATGTTTTGCACGCAGGGGAAGGGGGGGGTGGTGGCTGATGTCTTTTTTTTGTTTGAGCAGTTTGGTTCCAGGCTTCTTCTTTCCTTTGTGACTGTCTGTGGGGAATTTTAGGGTTGTATACTGCATACATAATTTGATAATAAATGTACTGTGAATCTTTGAAAGCAATCTCTGTACCCCTGAGTACCACAAAAAATACTCATAACTGTTTAATTCTAACAACAGCCAGTAAAAATCAGACATTAACTTACCTAAGTCGCATTAGTGGGAAGGCCTTCCCGCTGCTAAATAAGTGTTCCGCTGTGCAACATCAAGAGAGAGACTGAGCCGGAGAATATCAAACGTGCAATGCGTGCTCTTCATGTCAGAATCTGATTTCTCTGCATCCCTTCAGCAAGTGACAGCATCACAGACTCAACCCTCTTAAAGTATGGTGTTCACAGTGACCATGCTTCAAATCTGCATACTGACACTTCAGTTACCATATTGGAATCAAGGTTCTGAGTAGAACCTTGTGCCTAAAGTAATCGTTTATTATCACGTTATTTAAATGTTCTCCATAATAATTTTTCCTGTCTTTGTCTCAAAGAGACCAACTTTATTTCATTCAGGATTTCATTACGGCCATCTTAAAGGATTTACTTTACCTGAACATGCTGCTGAAAACGATCCTCTTGATATTTGCAATGAGCAATAAATTGCATTTTCTAAATTGCTAACTTCATTTGGGATTACTTGGTTCTGCTCTTTCAATGATTTATTCCAAGAGCCTTATGTGTCTTCAACTAAATAGAGACAGAATTGCAATTTTAATTAAAAATGTTTATTTTCTCAAAGCTTATAAAATATAAAACTGCATTCTTTATACTCTTTCGTAATATTTTCATCCAAGCATTATTATTTCAAGTTTACTTCATTAAGTTAGCCTATAATTCCTTCCAAAATTGGAAGTCTTCATTGGAAAAGCAGTTAGTTTAAGTGATTAAGATTACAAATAATATTACAATAACAGTGGTGCTAGAAAGTTTGTGAACCCTGTAGAATTTTCTCTATTTCTGCATAAATATGACCTAAAATGTGATCAGCTTTTCATGCAAGTCCTAAAACTAGAAAAGAGAACCTAATTAAATAGATAACACAAAAAACATTATACTTGTTCATTTATTTATTGAGAAAAATGATCCAATATTACATATATTTGTTGGAAAAGTATGTGAACCTTTGCTTTCAGTAACTAATGTGGCCTCCTTGCACAGCAATAACTTCAACCAGATGTTGATAAGTCTTCCTCATTGGTTTGGAGGAATTTTAGGCCATTCCTCCTTACAAAACTACCTCAACTCTGGGATGTTGGTGGACTTCCTTGCATGAACTGCTTGCTTCAGGTCCTTCCACAACATTTCTTTAGGATTGAGGTCTTGACTTTGACTCGGCCATTCCAAAACACAAACTTTCTTCTTTTTAAACCATCTTGTTGTGAATTTACTTTTGTTTTTCAGATCATTGTCTTGTTCCAGTATCCAACTTTTATTAAGCTCCGGGTGACAGACTGCTACCCTGACATTCTCCTATAAATGTTTTGATACAATTTTGAATTCATTGTTCCCTCAATGATTGCAAGCTGTCCAGGCACTGAGGCAGCAAAGCAGCCCTAAACCATGATGTTCCTTCCACCATGCTTCACAGTTGGAACGAGGTTTTGGGGTTGATGCGCAGTGCCCTTTTTCCTCTGTGCATAGCAATGTGCATTTCTGCCAAAAAGTTCAACTTTTGTCTCATCTTTCCACAAAGTATTATCCTAGAAGCATTGTAGAATTTCCAGATGGACTTTTGCAAACTTGAGACGTGCAACCCTGTTTTGTTTTGGAGAGCAGTGGTTTCCTCTGTGGTGTCCTTCCATGAACACCTTTCTTATTCAGTGTTTTTCCTTATAGTGGACACATGAACAGAGACTTTAGCAAGTTCTAGGGATTTCTGCAGGTCTTTTGTTACCCTTGAGTTCTTTTTCACCTCCTTCAGCATTGTACATTGAGCTCTTGGTGTGATTTTTGCAGGATGCCCACTCCTGGGAGAGAAGCAACAGTACTGAGTTTCAAACAACAGGAATTCTGCAGATGCTGGAAATTCAAGCAACACACATCAAAGTTGCTGGTGAACGCAGCAGGCCAGGCAGCATCTCTAGGAAGAGGTGCAGTCGACGTTTCAGGCCGAGACCCTTCGTCAGGACTGAGTTTCCTCCATTTGTAGACAGTTTCTCTTACTCTGGACTGATGAACACTCAGGTCTTTAGAAATGCTTCATGCATCTCTACAATTCTTCTTCTAAGGTCCTCTGAAAGTTATTTTGATCGAGGCATGGTGCACATAAACAGATACTTAATACTTTATTGTCGCCAAACAATTAGTACTAGAACATACAATTGTCCCAGCGATATTTGAATCTGTGCTTCACACTCCCTGGATTACAAATATTAAATATTAAAAATAGTTAAAATTAGTAAATATTAAAAACTTAAATTATAGAACATAGAATAGTACAGCACAGTACAGGCCCTTCGGCCCACAATGTTGTGCCGACCCTCAAACCCTGCCTCCCATATAAGTCCCCACCTTAGATTCCTTAAATTATAAACCATAAGTAGAAAATAGAAAAATGGGAAGTAAGGTAGTGCAACAAAACCGAGAGGCAGGTCCGGATATTTGGAGGATACAGCCCAGATCCGGGTCAGGATCCGTTCAGCAGTCTTATCACAGTTGGAAAGAATCTGGCCGTACAAGTCTTCAAGCTCTTGAACCTTCTCCCAGAGGGAAGAGGGACAAAAAGTATGTTGGCTGGGTGGGTCGTGTCCTTAATTATCCTGGCAGCACTGCTCCGACAGCATGCGGTGTAAAGTGAGTCCACAGACGGAAGATTGATTTCTGGGATGTGCTGCACTGTTTTCATGATCTTCTGCAGCTTCTTCCGGTCTTGGACAGGATAACTTCCATACCAGGTTGTGATGCACCCTAGAAGAATGCTTTCTATGGTGCATCTCTAAAAATTAGTGAGGGTTTTAGGGGACAGGCCAAATTTCTTTATTTTTCTCAGGAAGTAAAGGCGCTGGTGGGCCTTCTTGGCAGTGGACTCTGCTTGGTTGGACCAAGTCAGGTCATTTGTGATATTGACCTCGAGGAACTTAAAGCTTTTGACCTGTTCCACTTGCGCACCACCGATGTAAGTTGGGTCGTGTGGTCCGCTACTCCTTCTGAAGTCAACAACCAATTCCTTCGTCTTGCTGACATTGAGGGATAGGTTATTGTCTTCGCACCATGCCACCAGGTTCTTAATTTCCTCTATGTACTCAAACTCATCATTACCCGAGATACAGCCTGCAATTGTGGTGTCATCAGCAAACTTAAATATTGAGTTTGATGGAAATTTGGCTACACAATCATGGGTGTACAGTGAGTACAGCAGGGGGCTGAGTACACAGCCTTGTGGGGCACCAGTGCTCAGAGTGATTGTAGAGGAGAGCTTGTCCCCTATTTTTACAGCCTGGGTCCTGCCTGTGAGGAAGTTGAAGATCCAGCTGCAGATCTGAGTGCTAAGGCCCAGGTTCCAGAGCTTAGGAAACAGTTTATTTGGAATGATGGTATTAAAGGCAGAGCTGTAGTCAATGAAAAGGAGCCTTACGTATGCGTCTTTATTCTCCAGGTGTTCTAAGGAGGAATGTAGGGCCAGAGAGATGGCATCTGCCATTGACCTGCTGCTCTGGTAGGCAAATTGCAAAGTGTCGAGGTTGACCGGTAGGCTGTGGTTGATGTCTGCCATAACGAATCTCTCGAAGCACTTCGTAGCAATTGATGTCAGAGCCACAGGTCGATAGTCATTCAGGCATGCCACCTTGCTCTTCTTCGGCACTGGGATTATCATTGCCTTTTTAAAACATGAGGGGATCTTAGACTGAAGCAAGAGCAGTTGAAGATGTCAGCAAACACTCCAGCTAGCTCGCTTGCACAGGCCCGGAGAACTCGTCCCGGCATGCCATCTGGGCCCGTCGCCTTCCTTGGAGTTATCTTCAGGAAGGCCCTTCTAACGTCCTCCTCGGTGACGATGAATCTCAATGCCACCAGGTCCGGTTCATCTGGAGGGAGTGGGACGCTCCTCTTCTGTTCGAATCCTGCGTAGAATACGTTAAGTTTGTCAGGAAGAGAAGCGCCACAGTTATTGATACTCCCAGCCTTTTCTTTGCGCCCAGTGATCTCATTTAGACCCTGCCATAGTCTACTGGCATCCCTTTGGTTAGCCTATGCTTCCAACTTGGCTTGATATTGCCTCTTGGCACCCTTAACGGCTTTCTGGAGTTCATGCCTGGATTCCGTGTAGCGACTGGTATCCCCGGACCTAAAAGCCGCAGCTCTAGTCTTTAAAAGGGACTTGACCTTCCAAGGTTTCCGGTTAGGGAATACCCGGATTGTCTTGCAAGACACATAGTCCTCCGTGCATTTCCGAATAAGGTCCGTGACAGCTGAGGCATACTCATCGAGGTTAGCTGCCGAGTCCTTGAATACTGACCAGTCTACCGATTCAAAGCAGTCACGGAGGACCTCATCCGTTTCCTCCGTCCAATGCGACACTACTTTTGACACCATGACCTCCTGCTTCAGTTTCTGTTTGTAAGCCGGGAGGAGGAGTACGGCCTGATGGTCCGATTTTCTGAAGTGAGGTTGTGGGATGGAACGGTAGGCATCCTTGACTGCTGTGTAGCAGTGGTCAAGAATATTCGGGCCTCTAGTGGGGCAGGAGATCTTTCTTGAGAAGAGCAGGGTCTGTCAGTAAACTGACTTTGTGTGTCTTTTTATTTATATAGGGCAGGGCACCTCTACAACTCACACCTCCAATCTCATCTCGTTGGTTGAAACACCTGACTCCAAATAGCTTTTGTAGAAGGCTTTACCCCAGAGGTTCACGTACTTATTCCAACAAATACATGTCATATTTGATCATTTTTCTCAATAACTAATTGAACAAATATAATGTTTTGTGTTATTTATTTAATTGGGTTGTCTTTATCTAGTTTTAGGACTTGTGTGAAGATCTGATCACATTTTAGGTCATATTTATGCAGAAATAGAGAAAATTCTACAGGGTTCACAAACTTTCTGGCACCACTGTACATACATATTTTTCAGATAATGTAAAGTCATTTTCAATTTTGCATTTTGCATTGAATATTACATTTTTGGGGTCAATTCAAAATATTTCAAAGTTCAAAGTTAATTTCACCATATACAACCCTGAGATTTATTGCCTTGAGGGCATACACAGTAAATCCAAGGAACACAGTAGAATCAAGAAAGACCGCACCCAACAGGACATACAAACAACAAATGTGCAAAGGACAACAGACTGTGCAATACCAAAGAGACAAAATACATAATAACAATAAATAAATAAGCAATCGGTACAGTCTCGCTCCTCTACACTGATTCGTCATCACCTTTAATTCACCCAACAACAGCGGTGTTGTCAGCAAAGTTACAGTAAATATGACACTGGAGCTGTGCTTAGCCTCACAGTCGTAAGTGTAAAGTGAGTAGAACAGAGGACTAAGCACACAGCCTTGTGGTGCACCTGTGCTGATGGAGATTGTGGAGGAGATATTGTTGCCAATCTGAACTCACTGGGGTCTGTAAGTGAGGAATCAAGGATCCAATTGTACATGGAAGTGTTGAGCCCAAGATCCTGAAACTTATTGATTAGTTTTGAGGGGATGATAGTATTGAATGCCAAGCTGTAGTCAATAAAGAGTATCTTGACGTATGCATCTTTGCTGTCCCGATGTTCCAGGTTGAGCCTGTGCAATGGTCTCTGCAGTGGCCCTGTAGGCAGAATGGAGTGGATCCAAGTCACCTCTCAGGCAGGAGTTGGTATAGTTTCATCATCAACCTCTCACAGTGGATGTAAGTGCTACTAGTTGATAGTCATTGAGGCAGGTTACCATATTCTTCTTCGATGATGATGATGATGATGATGATGACGTTGACTCAGACCTGAGAGGCCAGCCTTGGGCATTTTCATGCCTTACAAGGCACAGCTCAAAAGGCCGTGTGGGGCGCCACTCCTCACACAGATACTTTGCAGAATCATTTTACCAGGCCAAGATGCGAGCTCGACATCAACCCAGCGCGGATGGAGAGCACGAACAGGGGCGGTCTGTCACTTGACCGAACTCAGGAACCTCCGTTCTCGAGCCCAGTGCTGATCTCACTGCGCCACCAGCCGACCTACTTAGGGACCAGTATAATTGAAGCCTGCTTAAAGCAGGTGGGTATCACTGTCTGCCAAAGCGAGAGGTTAAATATATCGGCAAATTGTAGTTAATTGTCTCCTTAAACAATGAAGATGCAACCAAAGGCAAAGCGAGTTCGAGGGATGAGCTGTGCTGGTATGTTGCAGAATTGGCGCAGATTGTGTGAGCCATTCAGAGAGGAGAAGCTGAGGCACAGGAATTTCAAAGCCTGGGTGCAAGCTTGGGTTGCTCTGGGCCCAAGCTGATTTGGAAACATCGAGAGTGGCTTCGGGCTGGGCAGCAAAATCTGGGCCTGGAGTGAGTCATTGGGCAGTATGTTCTAGGCCCTGAGCCTTTCGTTGCAGCAGTGCCGGTGTCCCAGCGCAAAGTACAATATGCTGTTCAGATAATTTAAATGCCTCGATATACTGGAAAGGCAGGATGTCAGGATCGGAAGCAAGAGACGATTTCACTCGCTCTCCTGTGATGTTCACTCTTCTCTCCATGGTGCTGAGGTTATGAAGTCTGCCCCCAGCTGCTGTGCATTGTGCCCACAAATATGATGGCTGATACCATAGGCCTTGGGCCTACTCCAAGCTGCTCTGGGGTTCAGATCAAAGTACACATTTTGTTTCACTTCTATTGTCTGCATGATCTGTGTTTTTTTCTTTGCCCTTTCTTTGCGCATCATGTGTTTTTTTAAATCGGGTTTCTTGCTTTGTGGCTGCCTGCAAACAAACAAATCCCAAGGGTGTATAATTTATATATTTTTTGATCATGATAAATGTACATTGAAACTTTGAACACTCCAGCCAGTTAATCAGCACAGGTCTTTAGTACTCAGCTGGGTACCCGTCTGGGCCGGGTACTGAATGTGGGTTCACCCTCCTGAAGGATGTTCTCACATCAGCCTCAGAGACTGAAATCATCAGGTTATCAGTGGCTGTGGGAGTTTGTCAAGGTCAAAGTGGCCATAGAAGGTATTGAGCTCATCTGGGAGTGAAGCCGTGTGGTCACCTCTGCCACTTGGTTTTACTTTCCAAGAGGTAATAGCATCCAAGCCCTGTCACAGCTGTCAAGCATCCCTCCATGACTCAGGTTTGCTCTGGAATTGTCACTTGGCGAGAGGGATGGCTTTTTGGAGATTGTACTTTACTTGGTCACCAGATCTGAACACCACTGATCTGGCCCTCAGCAGATCGTGGATCTCATGGTTCATCCGGAGCTTCTGGTTGGGGAGGAATGTGAACGATTTTGTGGGCACTCACTTGTTCACAACTATTGTAATAAAGTCAGTGGTGTATTCATTCAGATGTTCTGATGAGTCCTAGAACACATCCCAATCCACCAGCTCAAAACAATCACGTAGCTGCTCCTCTGCTTCCTGAGGCCAATCCTTTGTTGTCGTTATCTCTGGAGCCTTGCTGTTTAGCCTCTGCCTGTATGCAGGTAGGAAAAGGACAGCCAAGTGATCAGATCTCCCAAATTACAGTCTAAGCATGGAATGGTAGGCATTCCTAATAATGGTATAGCAATGGTCTAATGCGTTGGGGTCACTGGTGTTGCACATTATGTGCTGATGATAATTTGACAGCTCATCCCTCAAACCATATTGAAGTCGCTAGCTATGATCTGAAATGCATTGCAGACAGCATTTTTTTTGTTTGGTGATGGCAGCATTCAATATCTTGAGTGTTTGGTTAAATTGGCTTTTGGCTACATGTGAAGTCAGGATCGTGGAATTCCCTTGGTAAACAGAGTGGTTGCCACTTAATCATTAGATGTTCCATGTCGGGGGAACAAGTGTGCGACAAGACTAAGACTGCTGCATCTGCGCACCACAAAGAGTTTATCATGAAACA
Source organism: Mobula birostris (assembly GCF_030028105.1). Classification (NCBI taxonomy): domain Eukaryota; kingdom Metazoa; phylum Chordata; class Chondrichthyes; order Myliobatiformes; family Myliobatidae; genus Mobula; species Mobula birostris. Next base: position 209,957,325 of record NC_092371.1, on the reverse strand, counting down.
CTGACCAACACCTTTTGCCTGCTTCAAATCTGCAGTTCGGTCCATTCTGTGTACCAAGAAGACCTTGTGTCTGATCATCGAATCCAGCCTGTTAGGAGTGAGCCATGTCTCCGTGAAATATGGATGCAGCAAATCCTCATTTCCCTCTAATACAGCAATCTTATCATTAGGTCTCCAATCTTGTTTTCCAGTGACTGTACATTTACTACCAAGATGCTGAGTAGAGGAACTTTCATTGCATGGCATTTCAGCCTAGCTTGGAGTCCTCCTCTCTTCCCTCTCTACTGGTTATGGCAATGTACCTTAATCTGCTTAAAAGTGTTGTACCTGTAAACTTGAGAGTTAATTTTGCCAAGTACTTCAGAGGATCATGAAATCGCTAGTTCATTAAGGTGGTTCAAAAGTGCATTTCATAAAGGGAAATTACAGTCCGCAGATTGCAATGTGTGATTTAGAAGGGGTATATCTGAAAGCTTTGTAAGCAGCCTGCAGCATGCCACCATGGCTCACTGGTGCCATCTTACCAAACAAGTTGCTTAATTGGAAGTACTCTTTTTAATGATGGCATATTTTTCTATGTAAAACCAAATTATTTTTAAGGAAGGAAAATAGCATCTCATTCATGGTAAGAACAAAAGAAATAAAAGCAGTGGTTGGCCATTTGGTCCCTCCCATCTACTTCACTAGACAAATTATGTTTTTACTCAATGCCACTCTCCTGCCCTTCCCAACTCCCTTGATCCCATATTCAACCTCTGTCTTGAATTTACCCAGAGACTGGGCCTGCAAAGCCCTCTTGAACAGTGAAATCCAAATCCTTTCAACAAGCCCCATAAAGAGAATGCCACCATCTCATGTCAATGAGAACTCAATCAGCCCAGCCTGTTTATTCTCTTTCTACTGTCAACCCATCATCCCAGGACGTGTTGAAAGAAAGGTGGTTTACCAGATTGATAAACCTTTGCTGCAATCTTTACTAATATACCCTTTCTTTGTCAGTAAGATCAGAACTGTAAGTATTCAAAAAGTGAAATCACAGGAGCTCTGCATAACTGGAACAGGACATCTCTTCCCTGGTACATAAATTCCTTTGCAATAAAGGCCAGCAAGCCCTTTGCCTTTCTGCATGGTACCTTTCAGTGATTTTTGTACTCAGACACTCAGGTCTTTCTGACACCGTCACTTTCAATATTTCTTTTTTTTAACTATTAGCTTTACTTATGACATGTACACTGAAACATACAGTGAAATGCGTCACTTGCATCAAATCAAATCAGTAAGAATTGTACAGGACAGCCATCAAGTGTTGTTACACTTCCAGTGCCAATAAGACATGCCCCACAACTCAGTAACCTTCACCATACGTCTTTGCAAGGTGGCAGGTAACCAGAGCACCCAGAGTAAGCCCATATAGTCACAGGGAGAATGTACAAACTCCTTACAGACAGCAGTGGGAAGTAAACGTCAATCTTATGACTAGCACTGTAACAACACTATGGTAACTACTATTCCACCATTTAAGAAATTTTTCCACATTATATATCCATGTTAATACCCCCTGAACTTTCTGCAGCCCTCATTGGCACCAAAAGTGGATATAGTATTGACAATCTTCTCAACCAACTCATTGATGTAACATGCAGGGCCCCGCATTGATTCTCGCAACCCTCTGTTGGCCCTAGCCAGTAAGTTATTGTTTATGTATGCTCTGTTTTCTGTCCACACTTTTTTTTTAACCAATACTCACATCATGTTATTAATTAACTATCCAGAATGTCATCAGTCTCAGTATTGAATGAAATCAGTGACTGAAAGATCATTGTCCTTCCAGGTGGAGAATTCCAATAACTCACCAGTCAGGCATAAATTGGTATCCCTTATTTTGAACTAAGACATCTAATTTTAAATTCCTGAACCTAGAGAATAATCCTTCCAATATCCACCGTGTTGAGCTCTCTTTCTATAAGTTTCGATGAGGTTATCTCTCTCTCTTCAAAAAACCCATAAAAGATGGCATTTTAGAGCAGCTCATGGTTGAGTCCACTAGGGGATCAGCTTTTCTGCACTGGGTGTGGTGCAATGGACCAGAATTGATTAGAGAGCTTCAGGTAAAAGAACACATAGGGGAAAGTGATCATTGTATGACCAAATTCACACTGAAATTTGAAAAGGAGAAGTTAAAGTCAGATGTATCAGTATTACAAAGGAGTAAAAGGAATTACAGAGGCATGAGCGAGGAGTTGGCCAGAATTGACGGGAAAAGAACACTGGTAGGGATGATGGCAGAGCAGCAACGGCTGGAATTTCTGGAAGCAATCCAGAAGGCACTGGATATATACATCCCAAAGAGGAAGAAGTATTCTAAAGGAAAGATGACACAACTTTACCTGGAGTCGATTATTAAGGATGCAATCTCAGGGTATTTGGAGGCACATGATTGTACAGGCCATAGTCAGCATGGTTTCCTTCAGGGTAAATCTTGCCTGACATATCTGTTGGAATTCTTTGAAGAAGTTACGGGCAGGATAGACAAAGGAGAATTAGTTAATGCCTTGTACTTGGATTTTCAGAAGACCATTGACGAGGTGCCACACATGAGGCTGCTTAACAAGCTCTGAGCTTGTTGTATCACAGGAAAGATTCTAGCATGGATAAAGCAGTGGCTGATAGGCAGGAGGTAAAGAGTGGGATTAAAGGGAGCCTTTTCAGACTAGATGCCGATGATTAGCGGTGTTTCACTGATTCTCCACAGGGATCTGTGTTGGAAAGTTCCTCCAACATCTTGTGTGTGTTGCTCAGATTTCCAGCACCTGTTTGTCCTTTGCTAATTATGCCTGTTGCCGCAGGGAAAGGTATTCATCCTTTAACTATTCTCTCCTCTTTGATCATTGCTTTCTTCTTTACCTCTCCTATTCCAAAATTCTTTGTTAGTTTCTCATTCACCCTACAGTCTCTGCTTTCATCTCAGCAGGTTGCAGGGAATCTGCACGTGTCGGACAGATGCAAGGGCTAAAGCCCCAGTACCACTTCGTTCTGGATCCTCATACCTTCCCGACCTGCAGTCACATCCTCCTTTCCCTTTTGACTAACCAATTCATTGTACTCATTCTAAGAAACATGGCTGTTTCCTGGAAGAAGTTATCCAGGATACTTCTCATCTCACTGTGCATCTCATCATTTTCATCCCAGACTCTGCTAATCAGCTGTGAGCATGAATCCCAGTAATTCCCATCAGTTGCCACTGATATCACCTGCACTGCCACGCCTCTCTTAAGATATTTATTTAATGCAATTAACTTAGTTAATCCTGTTACCATCACCCTTTTCTTAATTGACTATTTCAGATCTTTGGCTGAAATCTTTGTCAGATCTTTGGCTTATATTGGTAAAATGACCAAGGCAAAGACATTTACACCTGCAAAATGATATTATCTGTTCACTCAGCTGGGATTGAAAATGTATTCATCAATCCATAAAAATGTACAAAACATGTTTTAGTCTGCGCTTGGCTTCATTTTAATGATCGTGTTAAAAAAATCAGAGTTTGTAAATAATTTCAGTGGCATTTTTTTGTTAAAACAAATGAAAAATATCATGAGAAAACAGGTTGTGATGAAATAACTTATTTTTCCTCCTAATTTTGACCTACTGCTGGCTGGTAGTGCGTGTGACAGCACAATTCTATTGCCTTTTCAAGAACTCCATTGTTCATTGGAAGTGGGCATGCTTATCAAGACAAAGCATTGCAGAAACTTTGACTGATTTTGAAATAATCTATAGTTAATAACTCTGTGGTCTGCACTGTATGTTCGCTGCACAACAATGGGTAATGATTTTTCAAGGTATATATTTCCTTCTCTTAAATCAGCAAGGTGTTGATGGTTGCTCATCTGTGGTTTCCGATGATGATCAGATCTGAAATGTAACTTGAATTTTCTTCCAACATAGTGACAGGACTGTTGGGTGTTTTGGAATTCTTGTTTTAGATTTCCCCATTTCCTTTCATTTTATTTTATCAATACTGCTTGACTTGTTATCTCTCTTGTAGGAAGAATTGCTTTGAAAGCTTTGTGTTCTTAGAATCACAGAGTCTTTGAATCTGATTTTGCACAAATATGCTCTTGTCAAGATCTACTTTCCTAAGATTTAATGAGATGTAATGAGGAAGTACTTACATAGGTTCCTTCTGATTGACATTTTAAATTTAATGAACAATTCTATTTCTCCAGGGGCTCCATGAGTTTTCCATCATAATGTTATCAGTAGACTCAAATTTGCAGCAAAAGTTTCTGGTTCTAATTCATTCTGCATGGATTTTAATTGAAGTTTTTTTTTGTTCCACTTTTATTCACATTTACCAATCAGTGGAAACTTTTGTGACTTCCAATACCCTTCTGGTTTCAGGCACTCTATAATGATTTTTCATGTGTGTATTCTCAAATTTTAAGCAACTGCATTGGCTGAACCCTCGCACAATTCCTTGGTTTTCCATGACGTATGATCCTTTCTACCATCTGTAGTATATCCAAAAAAGGTTTGTACTTTCCTTTTAGTTGAGAAGATTAGAAAATTAAGCACTTATTGGATGCAGACTAAACCACAATTTTCCTCTGGCTTGGACTCTTGTAATCTCCAGTGCTCATCAGTTGTGACCCAAGGTTTCTTAGCCTGAAGAATGCTGCCATGTATCCCAACAATTTCCTTCAAATGCCAATGATGGCACCTGCACTGCTATACCTGTCTTAAGATATTTATTTAATGCAACCAATTTCTCAGAAGCCCAAGTTGCCACGTTCTCCCAAGTTCTCACCACAACTAGAAAGTAGAAGATACTTTCCAGCATCTGCAGAATTCCTGTTGTTTGCGGTTGTAGAAGATACTTTATACTTTATTGTCGCCAAACAATTGATACTAGAGTGTACAATCATCACAGCGATATTTGATTCTGCACTTCATGCTCCCTGGAGTGCAAATCAATAGCAAATATTAAAAATTTAAATTATAAATCATAAGTAGAAAATAGAAAAGGGAAAGTAAGGTAGTGCAAAAAAACCGAGAGGCAGGTCCAGGTATTTGGAGGGTACGGCCTAGATCTGGGTCAGGATCCGTTCACCAGTCTTATCACAGTTGGAAAGAAGCTGTTTCCAAATCTGGCCATACGAGTCTTCAAGCTCCTGAGCCTTCTCCCGGAGGGAAGAGGGATGAAAAGTGTGTTGGCTGGGTGGGTCGTGTCCTTGATTACCCTGGCAGCACTGCTCTGACAGCGTGCGGTGTAAAGTGAGTCTAAGGACGGAAGATTGGTTTGTGTGATGTGCTGCGCCATGTTCACGATCTTCTGCAGCTTCTTTCGGTCTTGGACAGGACAACTTCCATACCAGGTTGTGATGCACCCTAGAATAATGCTTTCTACGGTGCATCTATAAAAATTAGTGAGGGTTTCAGTGGACAGGCCAAATTTCTTTAGCTTTCTCAGGGAGTAAAGCCGCTGGTGGGCCTTCTTGACAACAGTCCGTTTGCTTGGTTGCACCAAGTCAGGTCATTTGTGATATTGACCCCAAGGAACTTAAAGCTTTTGACCTGTTCCACTTGTGCACCACCGATGTAAATTGGGTCGTGCGGTCTGCTATTCCTTCTGAAGTCAACAACCAATTCCTTCATCTTGCTGATGTTGAGGGATAGGTTGAGAGATTTGATAGAGGCATACAAAATTATGAGGGGTATAAAAAGGGTAAATGTAAGCAGGCTTTTTACACTGAGGTTGGGTGGGATGACAACCAGAGGTCATGTGTTAAGGTGAAAGGTGAAAAGTTTAAGGGGAACATGAAGGAAAACCTCTTCACTCAGAGGGTCATGAGAGTGTGGAATAATCAGCCAGCACAAGTGGTGCATGTGAGCTCGATTTCAACATCTAAGCAAAGTTTGGATAGCCACATGGAATACAGGGGTACGGAAGGCTATGGTCCCGGTGCAGGTCGATGGGTGTAGGCAGTTTAAATGGTTTTGGCATGGACTGGATGGCCAAATGGCCGGTTCCCCTGCTATACTTTTCTTTGACTCTAACTAATCACAAGCTTGTTAAGACTTTGTTTAATCTGCTGTTGCCATTATTACTTCACTTCCTAAACTCTTTTTACAGTGAGGAGAATCCTTCTGTCTGAATCTGATCTTTGCAGCGGACAACAAATAAGATCAAAAACTGAACCTGCTATTTCAGGTGATGATTGGGGGTGGGAGAACTTGATGTTCCTTCTCTAGAACTATCATGGGATCCTTAACACTCAGCAAAACAAAGGGAGTTAAAGATCAGCTTTAGTTGTCACATATACACATATGTCAAGCATACAGAGTAAGTAGGGTGAAATGCATCAACGACCAACACAGACCGAGGATGAGCTGAGGGTGGCCTGCTAATGTCACCATGCTTCTGGCATCACCCTAGCATGTCCACAACTTAATAACCCTAACTCGTATGTCTTTGGAATGTGGGAGGAACGCAGAGCACTGAGAGGTAGCTCACACAGTCAGAATCAGAATCAGATTTACTATCACGGGCATATGTCATGAAATTCGTTTATTTTACAGCAACAGTACAATGAAATGCATGATAAATAAATAGAGAAAAAAAACTGAGTTACATTAAGTATATATATGTCTATTAAATAGTTAAGTTAAAATAATTAGTGCAGAAAACAAAACTGAATAAAAAAGTAGTGAGGTAGTGTTCATGGGTTCAAAATCCATTTACAAATCAGATGTCAGAGGGAGAGAAGCTGCTCCTGAATCCCTGATCTCCCGATCAATGTTGCCATGAAGTGTTCTGCCAACCAATATGCAACTTTCCAGGTGTTGATTTAAGGCTTCTTCCTGATGATAGTACTTCTCACGCTGTAGCTGTTTATAATGCAACACATCAACAGGCAGCAATCTGAAGAGGACATGTTGTGTGTGGTGAGGATCCTTAACGATGGACACTGCCTTCCTGAGTCACCGCTCCTTGAAGATATCTTGGATACTATGAAGGCTAGTACCCTTGATGGAGCTGACTAATTTTACACCTTTCCGCAACTTATTTCAATCTTGTGCAGTAGCCCTCCCCGATACCAGACAGTGATGCAGCCAGTCAGAATGCTCTCCATGATACATTTGTAGAAGTTTTCAAGTGTTTTAATTGACAAACCAAATCTCCTCAAGCTCCAAATGAAATAGAAGCACTGTCTTGCCTTCTTTATAGCTGCATCAATATGTTGCATCCAGTTTAGATCCTCAGAGATATTGACACCCAGGAGCCTGAAATTAGAACATTAGAAAGTTTTTGACAAGAACAGACCATTTGGCTCAACAAAGTTTGCCAAATTCCGATTCACATAGTGTGTTGAAATAACTATCGAGTTTAGATTTGAAAGTCCCTAAGGTACTCCTCTCAACTACACAACTGGGTAGTTTGCTCCATATGTACACAACTCACTCTGTAAAGAAATGCTTCCTGATGATAGTCTGAAATCTCCCTTTAACCAGTCTCCACCTATGGTCCTTGATGATGGATTAATTTTGAAGTAGCAGCTGGCATCCATCTTACTTGTACACTTAATGATACTGAACACTTTTATCATGTCTCCTCTCATTCTACGTCTACTTGGGGTCAACAGATTTAATTCTTTCTCACTCTCCCCACTTCTGATCCCTCTATGAAGATTGGTTGGTATTCTCTTTTCTTACCCTTCCTGAAGTCCACAATCAGCTCTTTGGTCTTGCTGATGTTGAGTGGAAGGTTGTTGCTGCGACAACACTCAACTAACTGGTATACCTTGCTCCTGCATGCCCTTTTGTCACCATCCGAAATTCGGCCAATAATGGTCTTATCATTAGCAAATTTATAAGTGGCATTTGAGCAGTCTCTAGCCACACAGGCATGGGTGTAGAGAGAGAAGGGCAGTGGGCCAAGCACAAATCCCTGTGGTACGCCAGTGTTGATTGTCAGCGAGGTGGAGATGTTATTTCCAATCCGCACAGATTGTGGTCTTCTGGTTCGGAAGCTGAGCATCCATTTGCAGAGGGAAGAATGTACAAACTCCTTACAGACAATGCTAGGAATTGAACCCTGATTTCCCGATCAATGTTGCCATGAAGTGTTGCGCCAACCTATATGAAACTTTGCAAGTGTTGATTTAAGGCTTCTTCCTGATGATAGTACTTCTCACGCTGTAGCTGTTTATAATGCAACACATCAATATAATGCTGCGTGGAGCAGTCAGGCTAAATTATGAGTTGATTTCTGCAATGGGAACTGACTCAAAACAGAGAATACTTCTGATGGAGTTAAGCTAAAACTCGAATATCTTAAAGTATGGGCATTTTCATATAAAATTTCTTTCTGATATTACTTTGCGTCTTCTTTGAGGGAGCAAAATCTGCTTTGCCACTTCCCATTTTGGTTTCACTTCATCTTCAGCCTGCTCTAAATGCGGCAGCACTGAATGAAAATTCAATTGTGCAGTGATGCATTAATGCCTTCCAAGTGTTCTGCAGACTCGATTAATTCCATGTTCATCAACAATGTGCACAGGACCTTTCCCTGACCAACACCATTCAAAAAGACAAGTTTGCATTATTAACCCTTTCAGTACCAGGCCACCGATGGGTTTATTTATCATTGATGGCATATCATGGTCCGGATGCGATTTCCGTGTTTGAAATCAATCCTGTGGCTTCTATAATGCAATCATTTGAACTCAATATTCTGATTAGCAGATAAATTTACCTTGAGAGGGAATCATAAGCTAATTGATCAGTGCGTTGCTTTATCTTTGGTTTCATTTCAAATGTAAACGAGAGAAGCAAGACCATCAAAAAGGAAGGGAAAAAGAAGAATAGGTAAATGCAGATAAAAGTCTGTGAAATTAGTAACAAATATATTGAGGGTCCTTCTCGGGATGTGGGGGGAGGTGCTGCAACAAGGGACTCCTTAGGAAGGGCAAGTGTTTGAAGAGTCAGTCAGGGAGCACCTTGGGTTCAGTGAACATAATTCTGTAAGTTTTTTTAAAAATTAAATGGGTAAATTGGTTTAATATTGTTGCATGTACCAAGATACAGAGAAAAACTTTGTTTTGTGTGCCATCCATACAGATCATTTCATCACATCAGTGCAATAACAGAATGCAGAATAAAGTATTACAGTTATCAAGAAAGTGTGGTGCAGGTAGGTTACAATAGACCATGAGGTCCAGAGTTGATCTTACCATACCAGGGGATTGTTCAATAACTGTGGGATAGAAGTTTGTCCTTGAGTCTGGTGACATGTGCTTTTGTATCCTTCATCCAAATGGCAGGTGAGTTCCTTGGGTCTGCTGACTGCAATACAGTACTGATCAGCGAGAAGGACAGACAAAGTCCCTGGAAGGGTGGCTGAGCTGTATCCACACTTGCTGCAGTTTCTTACAGTCATGGGCAGAGCAGTCAACATATCAAGCAATTGGCAGGCTGGGTTATGGAAAACCCCAAGGGATTCTATAGGTATATTCAGAGTAAAAAGTGGCCTGGGAGAGAAAAGGTCCCCTTAAAGATCAACATAGGCACTTATGTGTAGAGCCAGGAGATGGATGAGGTTTTAAATGAATATTTCTCTTCAATTTTTATAATGGGGAAAATGATGGATGCTAAAGAAATGTAGGAAATGAGTGATGATATCTTTCATCACATACATATTCCCAGAGAGGAGTATTGGCGGCCTTAAAGTACATTAAAGTGGATAAATCCCTGGGCCTTGACCAAGTGCATCCTCAGACCCATGGGAAGCTATGGAAGAAAATCTAGAGACCCTTGCAGAGATACTTGCTTCAATTTTAGCTGCAAGTTATGTTCCAGAAGACTGGAGGAATACTAAGGTTATGACATTGTAACACTCAGGTCTATCGGCTCGTGTTTATCTAGGGGAAACTCTGTCGGCCCACCAAACCGTGTCTCACGTTTTGTGTAGGTGCTGTGTAATGCACCCTGGTTCAAACTCACACCTCAAATATCAGACAGCACACAATGTACGATTTACAGATTACAATTTATAGCTCTTACTGGAACTATGTAATTAATAGAGATACAACATAAAAGGAAAGTAAAAGGTGCCAATCTTATCAGAGTTCAACCACTTTGTGCACAACAGTTGGAGCTCAATTAACGGGGTCTTCTTTCCACCATTCGATCCCCTCCGACTCCCTCAACCCGCCGCCTGGGATCAACCACGGTGGTCAACCAGAGCGCGTCCAGCATGTCCTTCCTCTTCGGTTCTCCTCCCGAAAACCTGCCAAACCACACAGTTCCCAGCCAAATGAGACAGAATGTCACCCACAAAAAGAATAACATGGACACTCATTGGTTCATTCTCTCCCTGATCAATAATATAACCCAATCAAGCAGGGAGAGAGAGAACTCCTTACATCACAGTTATTTTAACAGAAAAGCCATTTTATATAACATACAAGGAAGCCATTTTAGACACCTCAGCAGCCAGTGTAACCAAGACCCAGTTACATTATTTAAGAAAGACAGCAAAGACACATCAGGATCTATAGGTCAGTGAGTCTGACATCAGTGGTGGTAATTTACTGGAGGGAATTCTGAGGGACAGGATCTATCAACATTTGGATTGGCAAGGTCGTCTAAGTAGGGAGAGTCAGCATGGCTTTGTGCATGGTAAATTGTGTCTGACAAATTTCCTAGAGATTTTGGTAGAGGTAACCAAGAGGCTAGTTTTGGGTAAAGCAGTAGCTGTTGGTAAGGACTTTTGCAAGACCTTTGCCAAGCTCTTGCATGACAGGCTTGTCTGAAAGGTTAGACTGCATGTGATCCAGGGACAAGTACCTAAATGGATTCACAATTGGCTTGATGATAAGAAATTAAAGGTGATGGTTAGAAGCTGTTTCTTGGACTGGAGGCCTGTGACCAATGACATGCAAAAGGGGTCAGTGCCAGGACTTTAGATGTTCATTATTTATATAAAAAATTTGGACGTGAATGTACGAAGCACAGTTAGTAAGTTTGTGAATGATACTATAAGAAGTGGTACCATAGATAATGAAGGAGGTTGTCAAAAACCACCGAGGGACCTTGATCAGCTAGGAAAGTAGATCTCCAAATAGCTTTCAATTCAGCTGAGTACAACGTGTTGCATTTTGGAAAGTCATACAAGGGCATCACTTGCACAAGAATGGTCAGCCCCTGGGAAGTCGTGTGGAACAGTGGGATCAAGGATGGGCATGAAAGTGGCAGCACAGGAAGACAGGAGAATGCAGAAGGCATTTTGGCTTGCTGGCCTTCATCAGTCAAGTTACTGAGTACAGGAGTTAAGACTCTATGTTGCAGTGGTACAGGGTATTAGTGAGACCGTACTTGAAATATTATGTCCCGTTTTGATATAATTAAACTGGAGAGAGTGCAGAGAAGATTTGCAAAGGTGCTGCCAGTACTCAAGGGCCTGAGCTACAGGGAGAGATTTGACAGGGCAGGGAACAGACGATATTGAAGGCTGTCCTTAGAGAGGTGTATAAAATCATGAAGGGAATAGATACTATGAACTTTGAGACTGGGTGAATACACATTGTATTTTTCTCAGTGAAGGGGAACAAAAAGACAGAGGGCATAGGTTTAAGTTGAGAGGTGTAAGATTTAAATGAGACCGGAGGGGCAACATGTTCTTGGAGAGGGCACTGTAAGTATGGAGTGAGCTGCCAGAGAAAGTGGTTGAAATTGGTGAAATAACAACATTTAAAGCAAAAAAACAGGAGAAAATCTGCAGATGCTGGAAATGCAAGCAACACACACAAAATGCTGGAGGAACTCAGCAGGTCAGGCAGCATCTATGGAAAAAAGTACAGTCAACATTTTGGGCCAAGATCAGGACTGGAGAAAAAAAGGCGAGAAGTCAGAGTTAGAAGATGGTGGGAGGGGAGGAAGAAACACTAGGTAGTAGGTGAAACCGAGGGTGGGGGTGGGGGAAAGATTGAAGTAAAGAGCTGGGAAGTTGAGGGGTGAAAGAGATACAGGGCTGGAGATGGGGGAATCTGATTGGAGAGGACAGAAGGCCATGGAAGAAAGAAAAGGGGGGAGGAGAACCAGAGGGAGGTGATGGGCAGGTAAGGAGATTAGGCGAAAGAGGGAAAAGGGGATGGGAATGATAAAGGGGGGAGGGACATTACTGGAAGTTCGAGAAATTAATGTTCATGCCATCAAGTTGGAGGTTACGCAGATGGAATATAAGGTGTTGCTCCTCCAACCTGAATGTGTCCTCATCGCAACATTGACATGTTGAAATGGGAATGGGAAGTGGAACTAAAATGGGTGGCCACTGGGAGATCTCGCTCTTTCTGGCAGACGTAAGACATTAGGGTAAGTACATAGGGAGGTCGAGTCTAGAATGATGAGGGTAACACAGGCAAATAGGACTAGCTTGGTGGGCATTATGGTCAGTATGGATGAAGATCCTGTTTTCATGTTGGTTCATTCTTTGGCACTATGACACTTCTGGCTGCAGAGAGAGAAAGCAGAAGATTTTCAGTTGGCTCTAAAGCACAGTTAGGATAATATAGGTCCTTGCACCAAACTGCAATTTCCACTCAAGCTATTTTATACATCTGTTGGAAACACTCAAGGCACATTTTTAACTGATAACTTCTGTCAAGACCCAAGCCTCAAGAGCTTCTATCAGTCAAGACTTAATGATGCAGCTCCCTCTTTCACCACGATTATTTCATGCCTTGGAATAAACCAGAGTGAAGTGATTACTCCCAATTATCTAGGTTGTATACTCAATCTGACAAATTTGCAAAAATAAGTTTCGACAAGAATTGGAAATTACTGTAGTCTGAGAAACCTGTACAGATTATTCATATTTTTTTCAAGAATATTATACCGTTATTCATTACGGTATTTACACAACACAAAAGGATAAGATTTGGCCTAATGAATCCAAGGTGGCCTCCAGCAAGACAATCCCATCATCCATCACTCCCATTCCTGTGATTTTTTGAAAAATATTTCTCTATTGCTCAGGAACATATTCTATCAGAAATGCCCACAGCTCACCTTTGATCCTTTTTGCCACTGTACCAATTAACATCTCAGTTCAGAATGGGGGAGGAAGTTGGAGAACCTGGCAGAAGTTCATAGAGTGTGTAAACTCCACACAGACAGTCTTCCTAGATGAGAATCAAACGTGTCTCCCTGGAACTGTGAGGCTGCAGTGCTAAGTGTTGCTCTTGAAAACCATGACTGTTCTGGTGATGAAATGATAACTTTGTTAAAAGTGCAATGTCCTTGTGAGTATTAATTTCACTTCTCAACCATTTAAGCAGTGCAAAAAAGATATACATAAACAAATACATTTTGTATGTAGCATTGCATGGAAGAATATATTCCTAATTCATAAATAGCAAGTATTGAGAGTCTAATTGGAACAAAGCAATTTTGGTGTAATGAGAGGAAGCATTGCTGCTGACTGTTGAAGTAAATTGTCTTGTTAATGGTGAGAATAAAATAGAAAACAATAGCTATCTCAATGAGAAAGTGTCCTAACACAATTATTTCTGTTAGGAGAAAATAGGTCAAACAATTATAATAGCTTTACATTGCTGTTCAAAATACAGTAGGACTCCCATTAAGTGCTCCCGTATATGCAGAAATTCTGATCGTTCAGCATCCAGTTCACTGGCGATGTTTGCTCAGCTCACTGGCGATTGTTTGCCCAGCTCACTGGCGATGTTTGCTCAGCTCACTGGCAACGTTTGCCCAGCTCACTGGCGATGTTTGCCCAACTCACTGGCGATGTTTGCTCAGCTCACTGGCGATGTTTGCCCAGCTCACTGGCGATTGTTTGCCCAGCTCACTGGCGATGTTTGCCCAACTCACTGGCGATGTTTGCTCAGCTCACTGGCGATTGTTGCCCAGCTCACTGGCGATTGTTTGCCTAGCACACTGGCGATGGTTGCCCAGCTCACTGGCGATGTTTGCTCAGCTCACTGGCGATTGTTGCCCAGCTCACTGGCGACGTTTGCCCAGCTCACTGGTGATTGTTTACCTAGCTCACTGGCGATTGTTTACCTAGCTCACTGGCGACGTTTGCCCAGCTCACTGGCGATGGTTGCCTAGCTCACTGGCGATGTTTGCTCGGCTCACTGGCGACGTTTGCCCAGCTCACTGGCGACGTTTGCCCAGCTCACTGGCGATGTTTGCCCAGCTCACTGGTGATGTTTGCCCAGCTCACTGGCGATGGTTGCCTAGCTCACTGGCGATGGTTGCTCGGCTCACTGGCGATGTTTGCTCAGCTCACTGGCGATTGTTTGCTCAGCTCACTGGCGATGGTTTCCCAGCTCACTGGCGATGGTTTCCCAGCTCACTGGTGATTGTTGCCCAGCTCACTGGCGATTGTTGCCCAGCTCACTGGCAATGTTTGCTCAGCTCACTGGCGATGGTTTCCCAGCTCACTGGCGATGTTTGCCCAGCTCACTGGCAATTGTTTCCCAGCTCACTGGCGACATTTGCCCAGCTCACTGCTGACTAAATAGAGACTACTTCCAGTGGTCCCTTCCAATCCAACAGGGCACCACTTCTTGTGCTTGCTTTTGAATTATTGGGACTGCTGTCCCCCTCTCATTTCTGATTCATTGGGAAAGCTCCTGTTCCCATCTTCTGATTCAGTGGAGTGCTCATTTCCAAGCTCTCTTTAAACCATACTGAACCCCTCCTCCCAACATCCCACTCCTGCTCGCCTGTTAAACTTGCTAAGTTTCACCAGAAAACTTCATCGTCATCGTCGTCGTGGCTATCCCTCAAGGTCGAGGATGATGGCCCTCGTTCTGAAGAAGTGGCCCACAGAGTGAAGACGCCGGTGCGTGTATTTGTTTAATGTGTACTTGATGTTGCACTCCAGGAAGCACACAATACTTCACAAATCAACCAACTGATTCCAATGGCCTGGAAACCATGACGGTTGGAGCTGATGGATTTGTTGTAGCCTTCATCCTCCTTCACAGCCGTTGAGGTTGAAGTAACTTCGTCCACCTGTTCCACCGTTGAGGTCTTGGTTGGGTTGTTCTTTGTCAGGGACCTCACCCTCGACCTTACCGCCATGGGTGACCCTACCAGGAGCATAGCTCCAGACGGCATCGCTCTCGGGATCACAGGACCACACAAGCTTCTCCACCACAACAAGGTGACAATCCACGGAGAATTAGAAAACTTACAATACTGTGGAACCTGTACTGTGGAATAGACTGCAAGAGGATATAAGTAAGATGTCAGATTTGGCAGCCAAGAGGCAAATGGGCTCAAACGGGATGATATGCAGTGGATTCTGGTTAATTGAGACACAATCAGACCGGTACATTTTGACTCAATTAAGTGGCTGTCCCTATTAGCTGAAGTTTCATGGAAGTACATAATTTATTATTCCGTATAAAGGTATAAAAAAGACAAATTACTGTTGAACTGAGCAACAAATTATGCATTTAAATGAAATGCAGAACAAATTAGAACACTACCAATACTATTACTGTACTAAAAATATTTATTAGTTCCTAAGTTATCAATGGAGGAATTAATTCAGTGTATGCTGACACGTTCTTTCGATTACTGTAAATGAACAAAATCAGCCGAGACACCTAGGACTACCCCCATACAATGATACCGACAATTGCATCCTTCATTTTAAGACCATAAGATATAGAAGCAGAATTAGGCCTCTTGGCCCATCGAGTCTGCTCTGCCATTTCATCATGGCTGATCCAATTTTCCTCTCAGTCCCAGTCTCCTGCTTGCTCCCTGTATCCTTCATGCCCTGACCAATCAAGAATCTATTGACCTCTGCATTAAATATACATACAGACTTGGCCACCACAGCCACCTGTGGCAAAGAATTCCACAGATTTACCACTCTCTGGCTTAAGAAATTGCTCCACATCTCCAGTATAAAAGGATGCCCCTCTACTCTGAGGCTGTGTCCTCTGGTCTTAGACTCTCCCACCATAGGAGACATCCTCTCCACAGCCACTCTATCAGGGCCTTTCATCATTCAATAGGTTTCAATGAGGTCATCTCTCATTCTTCTGAATTCTGGTGAATACAGGCCCAGAGCCATCAAACGCTTTTCATGTGATAAGCCAATCTATCCTGAAATCATTTTTATGACCTTCCTTTGAACCCTCTCCAGTTTCAGCATCCCTTCTAAGATAAGGGGCCCAAAACTGCTCACAATACTCCAAGTGAGGCTTCATCAGTGCTTTATAAAGTCTCAACGTTACATTCTTGCTTTGATATTCTAGTCCTGTTGAAATGAATGCTAACATCACATTTGCCTTTCTCACCAGGACTTAGCCTGCAAATTAGCCTTTAAGGAATCCTGCACAAGGTCTCCCAAGTCCCTTTGTGCCTCAGTTTTTTTGTATTTTCGCTCCATTTAGAAGATAGTGAACCCTTTCATTTCTTCTACCAAAGTGCATGACCATACATGTCCCAACATTGTATTCAATGTCCTGCCTCTGTACTCATTCTCCTAATTTGTCAAAGTCCTCCTGTAGTCTCTTAACTTCCTCAAAACTACCTGCCCCTCCAACTTCCTTCATATCATCTTCACAAAATTGGCCACATGCCATCAAATTTTCATTGTAATATTCAAGGTGATTGTCAATACCTTCAAATTGTTTATGGTTCTGAACGCGTGGAAGTCGGGAAATCATTTCTTTTTCACTCCCGTCTGTTCCTGGCAACTTCAAAGCTGAATACTTGAAATCACAGTGAGTAAAACAGCTCTGAATTGTCTTATTGCTTTTTTCTCACCCACTATCAGTCAAAAAAGTCATTGCTTTTGAACACAACGGCATGTAACTAATGTTCTTTAAAAACTGTTCGCTCTAAGCACGTTGTAGTCTCTGTTACGTACCCTGTAACTGGGTTGCCAAACCAGCAGAAATGGATCACTCAGTTGGAGTCTGGATTACTAGAACTAAGAGAGTTTTATTAAAGAAACAAGCAACACAGTACACTAATCAAAAGGATAATAAATGCAACAGTTCAGCAATGATAAACACACATGTACACAGAATTAGGATAACAGGATCAATCAAGCTCTATCGTTGTCTAGGGGTAAATGACCAGTTTCAAAGTGACGCAAAATTCAGTTCGCAGACAGTGGGGGGAAGGAGAGAGAGAGCAAAACGAATGAATATTCAAACGGCTTCCACACAGACCTTCGCAGTCAGCTTTCGTGCGAGCCCTTTGTGATGTCATCTGAGGTCACCGACCGTGACCCCTCCGTTTCCAGATACGGTCGTTTCTCTGCGGTGAACTCGGCACCCAGGCAAGGGTGGACACACACCAGGTTCCCGCCGATCGTGCCTTTCCACCCTGTGCACCTATGGCTTGTCCCGCGACCAGCCATCCAAAAACTTCCCACCGACTTGTGGGAGACGCACCGCTTCCAGGGTCTCATTACCTCGGGTGTCGTGTGTGTTGCCTTAGCGAACCTGTCCCTTTTTATCCCCCTGCTGGGGTATCGCCTGTCCATCACTTCAAACAGTTCAGGGTTCAAAGGGGGAGCCGATCTTGACAGCTCTCCTTCCGTTACTCTCTCCCGTCCCTTCATTAACATCTCCTAATGCTGCTCCATTGTTTTCCTTATCTCTCTCTCTCCTGAAGACAGGTGACAGACCAACTGCTGATCCCACTGGTGCCAGCACAGGACAGCTAACATCTTAATCTATGTGTATTCTTGTCACATCTCTCATGGCTACACAAGCACGCACATCTGACTCTAATTAGAAACTGTTTGGCAACAGTCTCCTAAGCCAATTATGTGGCATGGTGTCCCAAATAAACAAAGGGAATTCCGGCTACTTTCTTTATTTGTTTTTGTTCTTTAAGAGTTGTCCCAAATAAGTGGCTGCCCTGATTAACCGATGGCCCATTTTACTGATAAAGCATTTGAAGTGAAATAATCAAGGCAATGGCATGATTCTAAACAGTCTTCTGGAATTGAAGGGTGTATGTGGGCATAAATTGTTGAAAGCAGCAGGATTTTTGGATTGGGTTTGGTTTATTATTATGTTTATGAAAATACAGTGAAAAGCTTGCTTTGCACACTGTTCATACAGATCAAAA
This sequence comes from Mobula birostris, assembly GCF_030028105.1. Lineage (NCBI taxonomy): Eukaryota > Metazoa > Chordata > Chondrichthyes > Myliobatiformes > Myliobatidae > Mobula > Mobula birostris. The sequence continues at coordinate 209,939,187 of NC_092371.1, read as the reverse complement.
TCATTGCACAGTGCATTGAGATAGAACAAGGTGAAACGATAACAATGCAGAATGAAGTGTAAAGGCTATGGAGCAAATGTAGTGCAGGTAAATTACTGTTGATGGTGACAATCTGTCTTTTTGGAGTAGCTTTATAGATGTAGCATCAGCATTATAGTATGAGGAGTGTCTGACATAAAACCAAACAAACCAGTGAGAACTTCAACTGAACCAAACAGCATGATGAAGATTAAGTATGGAACGCTGCAGATACAGTGAAAAAGAAATCCAATAAATTAGACAATTGGGTTTAATTGGAAGTTTTCACGAGTTAAACTACTTCAGGTACAAATGTGGAAAGTACATTATTCCTAAATTTAAGAATTAAGGCTTTGCATGCAATACTGACACAGTGTGCTACCAAACCAAAGGAGATGAATTTATCAAGAAAGTATTATGCATATGCACTGCATTGGAGAGATTGAGTTATCGGGAGAGATTGAATAAATTAGCTCTGTTTTCCCTGGAGTGAAGGAGGCTGAGAGGTGACATGATAGAGGCAAATAAAATGATGAGAGACAGTAGATGTTTCCCATGGCCATCACCATTATGTGCTATGCACCTGCTGCTCATACGACCATCCAAGACCTGCTCCCATGGCTTCACATGACCCTGATCGGTGGGGGATGGCCAGGCAGGTGCTATACCTGGCCCAAGGGTGACCTGCAAGCTAGCGGAGGGAGGGAGTGCCTTACTCCTCCTTGGTAGAGATGTATCTCCACCCTTCCACCTATGGCAGCAGCGTCTAAAACAGGAGGGCAGAGGTTTAAGATGAGATGAGTTCTGAACGGTAATTTCTTTTCACGCAGTGTGGTTGGCAACTGAATTGAGTTGCCAGAGGGGGTATTGGAGGCTGAGATGCTAACAACATTTTTGGAGGCATCTGAACAGGTACTTGAACATGCAGGGCAAAGAAATATATGAAATTAATACAGGCAAGTCGGATTATTACAGATATGTATAGTTGTCAGCATACACATGGTGGGCCAAAAGGCCTGTTTGTACACTGTATTAACTCTAAGACAACATGAAATGCAATGGCCCACACACCAATGTTGCTTGAGAAAGATTTAGTGTACTTGGCTCATAGTGGAAATGACGCTGAACACAGGGTCACTTATTTGGGAAATGGATATGTTGCATTGTAAAATAGGGTGGTTTCTCAAGTTGAATCTGAGGTAGCTTAGTGAGGAATATCTGATCATCCTATATTATTGATCTTGCTACTCTAATCTATAAATTGATCCTCACTGCTTCTTGCTGGGACTCTGGTCTATTCTAGCATTGGCCAGCAGGGGAAGACATAGTTCCCTAAGGGATTTTTCGGAACCCATCGGACTCTCTTGTTATTGATCATTGACTGCTCATGATCCTAATTAATGCCTATGTGTTTAAACCCTGCTTCCTGTACTTTATTTTGCTTGGTCATAAAGGGTGACCTTGTAGGTAGTGACAGCCTCTGGTATTTTTGAGTCTTTTCTGTGTTTTTTTTTATGTCTGCTTACTGCCTGCTATTTCTGGATCTTATTTGTGCCTCAAGATCTTGGATTATTGAACTTGTGTTTGGATTACTGCATTTTTGGGTTGGACTAGTTGCCTGTTTTATTGCCCACCTTGGCTAAAAGAAAGTAAAATTTGCTTTTGAATCTGCACATCAACTCCTGTTTGCCTCGTGGTTTCTGCAATTGGGGTCACTCACTATACTCAGTGGTGCAGCGGTAGAGTACTGGACTTCCATGCCGGCAACCTGAGTTCGATTCCTGATTGGGCCATTTCCTTACAGCCTCCAATCCCAAACATTCTCCACACTGATCAAGTGAGGACAAAAAAAATACAATAAATGTCTACATATATCAATGATAATATATAGAATATTATCAGATGAATCAGATGCAAAACAGGCAATATCCTTAACAACCAACATAAAAAAGCCAGCTCTGCACTGCCCTGATCCCTGGATTGAGTTCCCGGAGCTCAGCAACCATGAACACATAGAAACATAGAAAATAGGTGCAGGAGTAGGCCATTTGGCCCTTCGAGCCTGCATCACCATTCAATATGATCATGGCTGATCATCCAACTCAGAATCCTGTACCAGCCTTCCCTCCATACCCCCCGATCCCTTTAGCCACAAGGGCCATATCTAACTCCCTCTTAAATATAGCCAATGAACTGGCCTCAATTGTTTCCTGTGGCAGAGAATTCCACAGATTCACCACTCTCTGTGTGAAGAAGTTTTTCCACATCTCGGTCCTAAAAGGCTTCCCCTTTATCCTCAAACTGTGACCCCTCATTCTGGACTTCCCCAACATCGGGAACAATCTTCCTGCATCTAGCCTGTCCAATCCCTTTGGGGTTTTATACATTTCAATAAGATCCCCCCTCAATCTTCTAAATTCCAATGAGTATAAGCCTAGTTCATCCAGTCTTTCATCATATGAAAGTCCTGCCATCTCAGGAATCAATCTGGTGAACTTTCTTTGTACTCCCTCTATGGCAAGGATGTCTTTCCTCAGATTAGGGGACCAAAACTGCACACAATACTCCAGGTGTGGTCTCATCAAGGCCTTATACAAATGCAGTAGTACCTCTCAGCTCCTGTACTCGAATCCTCTTGCTATAAATGCCAGCATACCATTCGCCTTTTTCACCGCCTGCTGTACCTGCATGCCCACTTTCAATGACTGGTGTATAATAACACCCAGGTCTCGTTGCACCTCCCCTTTTCCTAATCGGCCACCATTCAGATAATAATCTGTTTTCCTGTTCTTGCCACCAAAGTGGATAACCTCACATTTATCCACATTAAATTGCATCTGCCATGAATTTGCCCACTCAGCTAACCTATCCAAGTCACCCTGTATCCTCTTAGCATCCTCCTCACAGCTAACACTGCCGCCCAGCTTCATGTCATCCGCAAACTTGGAGATGCTGCATTTAATTCCCTCATCCAAGTCATTAATATATATTGTAAACAACTGGGGTCCCAGCACTGAGCCTTGCAGTACCCCACTAGTCACTGCCTGCCATTCTGAAAAGCTCCCCGTTTCGAGGGGGAGCAATATCCTTGCAGGTGGGTTTGCTAGCATGGTTCAGGAGGGTTTAAACTAATTTGCGAAGGGGATGGAACGCAGAGCGATAGACCAGTGAAAGAAGTGCATGGAGTAAAGACAGATCTAACAAACAGAGAGGCTTTGAGGAAAGAGAAGCAGAATAAACGGTGTAAAGACAGTAAGGTAGAAGGGCTGAAATGTGTGTACCTCAATGCAAGAAGCATCAGGAACAAAGGTGATGAACTGAGAGCTTGGATACATACATGGAATTATGATGTAGTGGCCATTACAGAGACTTGGCTGGCACCAGGGCAGAAATGGATTCTCAATATTCCTGGATTTCAGTGCTTTAAAAGGGATAGAGAGGGCGGAAAAAGGGGAGGAGGGGAGGCATTACTGGTCAGGGATACTATTACAGCTACAGAAAGGGTGGGTAATGTAGCAGGATCCTCTTTTGAGTCAATATGGGTGGAAGTCAGGAACAGGAAGGAAGCAGTTACTCTACTGGGGGGTATTTTATAGGCCCCGTGGTAGCAGCAGAGATACAGAGGAGCAGATTGGGAGGCAGATTTTGGAAGGGTGCAAAAATAACAGGGTTGTTATCATGGGTGACTTTAACTTCCCTAATATTGATTGGCACTTGATTAGTTCCAAGGTTTTAGATGGGGCAGAGTTTGTTAAGCGTGTCCAGGATGGATTCCTGTCACAGTATGTGGACAGGCCGACCAGGGGGAATGCCATACTAGATCTAGTAATAGGTAATGAACCGGGTCAGGTCACAGATCTCTCAGTGGGTGAGCATCTGGGGGACAGTGACCCCCACTCCCTGGCCTTTATAATTATCATGGAAAAGGATAGAATCAAAGAGGACAGGAAAATTTTTAATTGGGGAAAGGCAAATTATGAGGCTATAAGGCTAGAACTTGCGGGTGTGAATTGGGATGATGTTTTTGCAGGGAAATGTACTATGGACATGTGGTCGATGTTTAGAGATCTCTTGCGGGATGTAAGGGATAAATTTGTCCCGGTGAGGAAGATAAAGAGTGGTAGGGTGAAGGAACCATGGGTGACAAGTGAGGTGGAAAATCTAGTCAGGTGGAAGAAGGCAGCATACATGAGGTTTAGATGGGTCTATTGAGGAATATAGGGAAGCAAGAAAGCAGCTTAAGAAGGGGCTGAGAAGAGCAAGAAGGGGGCATGAGAAGCCCTTGGCGAGTAGGGTAAAGGAAAACCCCAAGGCATTCTTCAGTTATGTGAATTAAAAAAGGATGACAGGAGTGAAGGTAGGACCGATTAGAGATAAAGGTGGGAAGATGTGCCTGGAGGCTGTGGAAGTGAGCGAGGTCCTCAATGAATACTGCTCTTCGGTATTTACCAATGAGAGGGAACTTGATGATGGTGAGGACAATATGAGTGAGGTTGATGTTCTGGAGCATGTTGATATTAAGGGAGAGGAGATTTTGGATTTGTTAAAATACATTATGACAGATAAGTCCCCGGGGCCTGACGGAATATTCCCCAGCCTGCTCCACGAGACGAGAGAAGAGATTGCTGAGCCTCTGGCTAGGATCTTTATGTCTTCGTTGTCCACGGGAATGGTACCGGAGGATTGGAGGGAGGCAAATGTTGTTCCCTTGTTCAAAAAAGGTAGTAGGGATAGTCCGGGTAATTATAGACCAGTGAGCCTTACGTCTGTGGTGGGAAAGCTGTTGGAAAAGGTTCTTAGAGATAGGATCTATAGGCATTTAGAGAATCATGGTCTGATCAGGGACAGTCAGCATGGCTTTGTGAAGGGCAGATCGTGTCTAACAAGCCTGATAGAGTTCTTTGAGGAGGTGACCAGGCATAGATGAGGGTAGTGCAGTGGATGTGTTCTATATGGATTTTAGTAAGGCATTTGACAAGGTTCCACACCGTAGGCTTATTCAGAAAGTTAGAAGGCATGGGATCCAGGGAAGTTTGGCCAGGTGGATTCAGAATTGGCTTGCCTGCTGAAGGCAGAGGGTGGTGGTGGAGGGAGTACATTCAGATTGGAGGATTGTGACTGGTGGTGTCCCACAAGGATCTGTTCTGGGACCTCTACTTTTCGTGATTTTTATTAACGACCTGGATGTGGGGGTAGAAGGGTGGGTTGGTAAGTTTGCAGACGACACAAAGGTTGGTGGTGTTGTAGATAGTGTAGAGGATTGTCAAAGATTGCAGAGAGACATTGATAGGATGCAGAAGTGGGCTGAGAAGTGACAGATGGAGTTCAACCCGGAGAAGTGTGAGGTGGTACACTTTGGAAGGACAAACTCCAAGGCAGAGTACAAAGTAAATGGCAGGATACTTGGTAGTGTGGAGGAGCAGAGGGATCTCGGGGTACATGTCCACAGATCCCTGAACGTTGCCTCACAGGTGGATAGGGTAGATAAGAAAGCTTATGGGGTGTTAGCTTTCATAAGTCGAGGGATAGAGTTTAAGAGTCGTGATGTAATGATGCAGCTCTATAAAACTCTGGTTAGGCCACACTTGGAGTACTGTGTCCATTTCTGGTCACCTCACTATAGGAAGGATGTGGAAGCATTGGAAAGGGTACAGAGGAGATTTACCAGGATGCTGCCTGGTTTAGAAAGTATGCATTATACAAAATAATAAGAGGAATAGATAGAGTGGATAGCCAGCGCCTCTTCCCCAGGGCACCACTGCTCAATACAAGAGGACATGGCTTTAAGGTAAGGGGTGGGAAGTTCAAGGGGGATATTAGAGGAAGGTTTTTTACTCAGAGAGTGGTTGGTGCGTGGATGCACTGCCTGAGTCAGTGGTGGTGGAAGATACACTGGTGAAGTTTAAGAGACTACTAGACAGGTATATGGAGGAATCTAAGGTGGGGGCTTATAGGGGAGGCAGGGTTTGAGGGTCAGCACAACATTGTGGGCCGAAGGGCCTGTATTGTGCTGTACTATTCTATGTTCTATGTACCCACTCTTTGCTTCCTGTCTGCCAACCAATTCTCTATCCACATCAATACCTTACCTCCAATACTGTGTGCTTTAAGTTTGCACGCTAATCTCCCTGTGTGGGACCTTGTCAAAAGCCTTTTGAAAATCCAAACATACCACATCAACTGGTTCTCCCCTATCCACTCTACTAGTTACATCCTCAAAAAATTCTATGAGATTCGTCAGACATGATTTTCCTTTCACAAATCCATGCTGACTTTGTCTGATGATTTCACCGCTTTCCAAATGTGCTGTTATCACAACTTTGATAACTGACTCTAGCAGTTTCCCCACCACCGATGTTAGGCTAACTGGTCTATAATTCCCCAGTTTGTCTCTCCCTCCTTTTTTAAAAAGTGGGGTTACATTAGCCACCCTCCAATCCTCAGGAACTAGTCCAGAATCTAAAGAGTTTTGAAAAATTATCATTAATGCATCCACTATTTCTTGGGCTACTTCCTTAAGCACTCTAAGATGCAGACCATCTGGCCCTAGGGATTTATCTGCCTTTAATCCGTTCAACTTACCTAACACCACTTCCCTACTAACATGTATTTCCCTCAGTTCCTCCATCTCACTGGCCCTCTGTCCCCTACTATTTCCGGAAGATTATTTATGTCCTCCTTAGTGAAGACAGAACCAAAGTAATTATTCAATTGGTCTGCCATGTCCTTGCGCCCCATAATCAATTCACCTGTTTCTGTCTGTAGGGGACCTACATTTGTCTTAACCAATCTTTTTCTTTTCACATATCTATAAAAGCTTTTACAGTCAGTTTTTATGTTCCCTGCCAGTTTTCTCTCATAATCTTTTTTCCGCTTCCTAATTGAGCCCTTTGTCCTCCTCTGCTGAACTCTGAATTTCTCCCAGTCCTCAGGTGAGCCACTTTTTCTGGCTAATTTGTATGCTTCTTCTTTGGAATTGATACTATCCCTAATTTCCTTTGTCAGCCACGGGTGCACTACCTTCCTTGATTTATTCTTTTGCCAAACTGGGATGAACAATTGTTGTAGTTCATCCATGCGATCTTTAAATGCTTGCCATTGCATATCCACCATCAACCCTTTAAGTGTCATTTGCCAGTCTATCTTAGCTAATTCACATCTCATACCTTCAAAGTTACCCGTCTTTAAGTTCAGAACCTTTGTTTCTGAATTAACTTTGTCACTCTCCATCTTAATGAAGAATTCCACCATATTATGGTCACTCTTACCCAAGGGGCCTCTCACGACAAGATGGCTAATTAACCCTTCCTCATTGCTCAATACCCAGTCTAGAATAGCCTGCTCTGTAGTTGGTTCCTCGACATGTTGGTTCAAAAAACCATCCCGCATACATTCCAAGAAATCCTCTTCCTCAGCACCCTTACCAATTTGGTTCACCCAATCTATATGTAGATTGAAGTCAGCCATTATAACTGCTGTTCCTTTATTGCACACATTTCTAATTTCCTGTTTAATACCATCCCCAACCTCACTACTACTGTTAGGTGGCCTGTACACAACTCCCACCAGCGTTTTCTGCCCCTTAGTGTTATGCAGCTCTACCCACATCGATTCCACATCCTCCCGGCTAATGTCCTTCCTTTCTATTGCGTTAATCTCCTCTCTAACCAGCAATGCTACCCCACCTCCTTTTCTTTCATGTCTATCCCTCCTGAATATTGAATATCCCTAAATGTTGAGCTCCCATCCTTGGTCACCCTGGAGCCATGTCTCTGTGATCCCAACTATATCATATTCATTAATAACAATCTGCACTTTTAATTCATCCACCTTGTTACGAATGCTCCTTGCATTGACACACAAAGCCTTCAGGCTCGCTTTTACAACTCTCTTCGCCCTTATACAATTATGTTGAAAAGTAGCCCTTTTTGATTTTTGCCCGGATTTGCTGGCCTGCCACTTTTACTTTTCACCTTACTACTTTTTGCTTCTACCTTCATTTTACACCCCTCTGACTCTCTGCACTGGTTCCCATCCCCCTGCTGTGAACTAACCTCCTCTCTCCTAGTCTCTTTAATTTGATTCCCACCCCCCAACCATTCTAGTTTAAAGTCACCTCAGTAGCCCTCGCAAATCTCCCCGCCAGGATATGGTCCCCCTAGGATTCAAGTGTAACCCGTCCTTTTTGTACAGCTCACACCTGCGCCAAAAGAGGTCCCAATGATCCAAAAACTTGAATCCCTGCCCCCTGCTCCAATCCCTCAGCCACGCATTTACCCTCCACCTTATTGCATTCCTACTCTTACTGTCGCGTGGCACAGGCAGTAATCCCGAGATTACTACCTTTGCGGTCCTTTTTCTCAACTCCCTTCCTAACTCCCTATATTCACCTTTAGCAAAAGCTTCCTTCCACTGGCTAGGCCGAAGCTGGCTGGAAACACCAGAAAGGATAACTGGGAAAGTACAAAATATATTTAAGGAAGTCACTTCGTGATACTGTTAGGTAACATAATTTATATTAATTATTATCTAAGCATTTAAAATCATTTTAACACAGTTCTTTCAGGGCAAGATGTGTATTTGGAGTGTGAAGAAGTCATGAATCGGATAGATTGGAAGTGCAGAGTGAAAAACCTGGAGGAGCAGGCACTAAATACTTAATCTTCAGAAGAATCGTGGAAGATTTGAGTTGATTGAATAAATAAAAGAATACAGAAAATAATTAACCGATCCAAAATGGTTTGACCACCAACTGGTTCCTTTGTCTTTCTTTCCCGCTGTATCATATCCCTGGTATCATCTTTAATATTTAACGGCAGATCCTCTTGCTTTTCATCTTTCACTTCTTTTTGCTGCATATAGTTGTATAAAAAGTGGATATAAAAGCAATGAGTCAAGTCTATTAAATCTAGAGAATTTGTTTTAAAGCCGGTTAGGTTATAGGATGTTCACTTGAATTTATTTCCATATAATGCCTTGAAAGCAGATTGGAATTTATAGCAAATTCTGCAAGTGGTGTTTTGAGCTTAAAATGAATAAGGTATTGGTATTGGTTTATTATTGTCACGTGTACCAAGAAACAGTGAAGAATGTATTTTGCATACTGCCCACACAAATCAAATCATTACCACATTGCATTGAGGTAGAACAAAGTAAAACAATAACAATGTAGAATAAAGTGTAAGAGCCACAGGGGAACGTGCAGTGCAGGTAAATTATAATGTACAAGACCATAACGAGGTAGATTGTGAGGCCAAAAGTCCATCTTATTGCACAAGAGGTCCTTTCAGGAGTCTGAAAGCCCTGGATGGAAGCTGTCCTTAAGCCTGGCAGCACATTCCTTCAGGCTTTTGTATCTCCTGCCCCGTGAGAGTAGGGAGAAGAGTGTATGTCTGGGGCGGGTGGGGTCTTTGATTATGCTGGCTGTTTTACTGATCCAGTGAGAAGTATAGACAGAGTTCCTACAGGGAAGGCTGGTTTCCATGATGTGCTGATCCAGGTCTACAACCCTTTGCAGTTTCTAGCGGTCATGTACAGAGCAATTGCCATACCAAGTTGTCATATATCCAGATAGAATTATTTCAATGATTCATCAATTAAAATCAGCAAGAGTTGATAGGGATGTACCAAATTTCTTTAGCCTCCTTAGGAAGTAAAGTTCAAAGTAAATTTTATTATCAAAGTGTATATATACATTCAACCCTGAGATTCATCTTCTTGTACTCATACTCAATAAATCTATAGAATAACCATAACAGAATCAATGGGAGACTGCCTAACTGGATTGTTCAACCAGAGTGCAGAAGACAGCAAACTGTACAAATACAAAAAGAAGAAATAATAATAATAAATAACTAAGCAATAAATATTGAGAACATGAGATGAAGAGCCCTTGGAAGTGAGTTCATTGGCTGTGGGAACATTTCAATGATGGGGCGAGTGAAGCTATCCCTTTTGGTTCAAGAGACTGATGATTGAGGGGTAATAACTTTTCCTGATCCTGGTAGTATGAGTCCTGAGGCTCCTCTACCTTCTCCCTGATGGCAACAGTGAGAAGAAATCATGTCCTGGGTGGCGACGGTCCCTGACGATGGGTGCTGTTTCCTGCGGCAGTGCTTCATGTAGATATGCTCAAAAGTACACTGGTGAACAACGTTTGAACCAGCAGAGGGAATTGGAACTTGGAATCCTCTCAACCTCAATACCTTTGATGTAAACGGGAGCATGTGCACTGTCCCTTTCCTGAAGTCAATGACCTGCTCTTTTCTTTTGTTGACATTGAGGGAGAGGTTGTTGTCATGACACCATGTCACTGAGCTCTCGACCTCCTTCCTATACCCTGTCTCATTATTATTTGAGATATGGCCCACTATGGTGGTATTATTTGCAAAATTGTAACTGGAATTAGAGCAGAATTTGGCCATGCGGTCATGAGTGTAGAGCAGGGCGGATGAGGACACAACCTTGTGAAACACCACTGTCTGGAGTAATTGTGGTTGAGGTGTTTCTGCCTACCCCTACTGATTGCAGTCTTTTAGTCCAGAAGTCAAGGATCGAGTTGCAGAGGGAGGCATTGACACCTAGGATCCAGAGTATGGTGATGTTTATACCTGGAATTATAGTACTGAAGGTAGAACAGTGTCAATAAACCATAATCTTTACTGTCTTTACTGCTCTGGGGATGAGTGTAGTACCAGGGAGATGGTGTATGCTGTGGACTTGTTTTAGCAGCAGGCTAATTGTAGTGGGTCAAGGCTTATATTAGTAACTCTGTTAATCTTGACAGAACAAACAACAAAACAAATAGGAATATAAATGACAGAGAACACTGATTATTCAAATTACCTTGGATTCTGCACTTTCAAACAATACTTGTTTGAATGATTATATGTAGATTGAAAAGGTAATTTTATTTAATTTTTCATAAGGCCAATTTCGGGATTGTTTACTTTCCATCAAACATGTGGAGTAGATTCCTGAAGCAGAAGCTCTTCTCGAAACCCTGTCATGGGATGAGATCAACAGAGACGGAAAAGATTCATGGACGTGCTCAAAGCTCCATTGACAAAATACAACATCCCAGCACAGATTCTTGGAAACTTTGGCCTATGACTGCTCAAAGAAGCTTTCAGAATGGCACTGAGAATGCCAAGACCATGAGTCAAGAGCACACGGGTTTCTGTGTAAGTGATGGAAAGACTGTAGCACCACAAACTACCCATTTGCCCACTCCATCAATTATCTTCTATCCCATCCGAGGCAAAGCCTGCAGTTCACATATCGTCCTCATCAGCTACCTCTGAAGCCAGGGAAGAAGCAGAACATATAACACAAAATAAGGATTAAGCCTTCATGATTGTGGATTGTTGTCTGTTTGAACAAAGAAGAGAACTTATTTTCAATTATGGTATTTTTCTCATGTAAATTCAGGGTGGGAATTTCAATTGTTAAGCCATTAAAATTGCAGGCAAAACAATAGTTTCACCATGGATGTCCAGTCCCTGTATACTTCCATCCCCCATCAGGAAGGTCTCAAAGCTCCCCGCTTCTTCTTGGATTCCAGACCCAATCAGTTCCCCTCTACCACCACTCTGCTCCGTCTAGCAGAATTAGTCCTTACTCTTAATAATTTCTCCTTTGGCTCCTCCCACTTCCTCCAAACTAAAGGTGTAGCTATGGGCACCCGTATGGGTCCTAGCTATGCCTGCCTTTTTGTTGGCTTTGTGGAACAATCTATGTTCCGTGCCTATTCTGGTATCTGTCCCCCACTTTTCCTTTGCTACATCGACGACTGCATTGGCACTGCTTCTTGCACGCATGCTGAGCTCGTTGACTTTATTAACTTTGCCTCCAACTTTCACCCTGCCCTCAAGTTTACCTGGTCCATTTCCGACACCTCCCTTCCCTTTCTAGATCTTTCTGTCTCTATCTCTGGAGACAGCTTATCCACTGATGTCTACTATAAGCCTGCTGACTCTCACAGCTATCCGGACTATTACTCTTCTCACCCTATCTCTTGCAAAAATGCCATCCCCTTCTCGCAATTCCTCCGTCTCCGCCGCATCTGCTCTCAGGATGAGGTTTTTCATTCCAGGACGAGGGAGATGTCCTCCTTTTTTAAAGAAAGTGGCTTCCCTTTCTCCATTATCAACTCTGCTCTCAAACGCATCTCCCCCATTTCACGCACATCTGCTCTCACTCCATCCTCCCGCTGCCCCACTAACGATAGGGTTCCCCTGGTCCTCACCTACCACCCCACCAGCCTCCGGGTCCAACATATTATTCTCCGCAACTTCCGCCACCTCCAACGGGATCCCACCACGAAGCACGTCTTTCCCTCCCCCCCTCTCTCTGCTTTCCGCAGGGATCGCTCCCTACGCGACTCCCTTGTCCATTCGTCCCCCCATCCCTCCCCACTGATCTCCTTCCTGGCACTTATCCTTGTAAGCGGAACAAGAGCTACACATGCCCCTACACTTCCTCCCTTACCACCATTCAGGGCCCCAAACAGTCCTTCCAGGTGAGGCGACACTTCACCTGTGAGTCGGCTGGAGTGATATACTGCGTCTGGTGCTCCCGATGTGGCCTTTTATATATTGGCGAGACCCGACGCAGACTGGGAGACCGCTTTGCTGAACACCTATGCTCTGAACGTCAGAGAAAGCAGGATCTGCCAGTGGCTACACATTTTAATTCCACGTCCCATTCCCATTCTGACATGTCCATCCACGGCCTCCTCTACTGTAAAGATGAAGCCACACTCAGGTTGGAGGAACAACATCTTATATTCCGTCTGGGTAGCCTCCAACCTGATGGCATGAACATCGACTTCTCTAACTTACGCTAGTGCCCCACCTCCCCCTAGTACCCCATCTGTTATTTATTTTTATACATTCATTCTTTCTCTCACTCTCCTTTTTCTCCCTCTGTCCCTCTGATTATACCCCTTGCCCATCCTCTGTTCCCCCCCCCCGTCTTTCTCCACGGATCTCCTGTCCCATGATCCTCTCATATCCCCTTTGCCAATCACCTGTCCAACTCTTGGCTCCATCCCTCCCCCTCCTGTCTTCTATCATTTTGGATTTCCCCCTCCCCCTCTCACTTTCAAATCTCTTACTAACCCTTCCTTCAGTTAGTCCTGACGAAGGGTCTCGGCCTGAAACATCGACTGAAACTCTTCCAACAGATGCTGCCTGTCCTGCTGCGTTTACCAGCAACTTTGATGTGTGTAGTTTTAAAATGGGGAAATGTTGAGGTCATAGGAACAAGGCAGGGAGGGTCAGGTTATTGAGAAAACCACTGAGTTTAACGTGTATAATGTCTTCTCGGGCTTCCAGTATATCAAAAGGACTGGAGAGAAATGTACAGTGGAATTGCAAATGATTTAGAATCAGAAACACTGCTTTTCCTGAGGCAGATTAATAACCCAACTAGAGTGTGCTCTACATAGTTTTTAAATTGCAAATGACATATAATTCAAAGGTATAACAAAAAGAAGTTAAGAATATACTTTGGGAGATGTAGACAGGTTGGTGGAATAGTCAGATAGGTGGAAAATGTAACTTAATTCTGAAAAATGTTACACAATTTGATAGGAGGAATAAAAAAAGTAATTATATACAAGGGAGCACAATTCTAAAAGGTGTTCAAGAAAAGAATGATCTAGGGGTGGAGTAATATGTGTTTGTCACAAGAGGGACTAGTTGAAGAAGATGATGAAAAACATACTGGATTTGAGGCTGCACAAGTAACATTCAGAGAGTATAAGGCAGGGATATCAGGATGAACTTTTATTAGACAATGGTTCAGCCTCAGATGGATTCTTAGAACAGCTTGTACTGGAGCCTACCAGAGAGAATGCAATTCTAGATTTAGTGTTGTGCAATGAACCGGATGTTATCAGGGACCTTGAGGTAAAGGAGCCATTAGGAGGTAGTGACCATAAAATGATAAATTTTAATCTACAATTTGAGAAGGAGAAGGGAAACTCAGAAGTGTCCATATTACAGGTGAACAAAGGGAACTATGGTGCTACGAGGGAGGAGCTGACCAAAGTTCAATGGAACAATACCGTAGCAGGGATGACAGTGGAACAGCAATGGCAAGTATTTCTGGGAATAATGCGGCATGTGCAGGATCAGTTCATTCCAAAGAGGAAGAAAGATCCTAAGGGGAGTAAGGGGAGGCCGTGGCTGACAAGGGAAGTAATGGACAGTATAAAAATAAAAGAGAAGTATAACATAGCGAAGACGAGTGGGAAGCCGCGGATTGGGAAACTTTTAAAGAGCAACAGAAGGTAACTAAAAAGGCAATACACGGAGAAGAAATGAGGTACGAAAGTAAACTAGCCAGGAATATAAAGGAGGATAGTAAAAGCTTCTTTAGCTATGTGAAAAAGAAAAAAAAAGTTAAGACCAAAATTGGGCCCTTGAAGACAGGAGCGGGTGAATTTATTATGGGGAACAAGGAAATGGCAAACGAGTTGAACAGGTACTTTGGATCTGTCTTCACTAGGGAAGACACAAACAATCTCCCAGATATAATAGTGATCAAAGGACCTAGGGTAATGGATGAACTGAAGGAAATTTATATTAGGCAGGAAATGGTGTTGGATAGGCTGTTGGGTCTGAAGGCTGATAAGTCCCTGGGACCTGATGGTCTGCATCCCAGGGTACTTAAGGAGGTGGCTTTAGAAATCATGGACGCATTGGTAATCATTTTCCAATGTTCTATAGATTCAGGATCAGTTTCTATGAATTGGAGGGTGGCTAATGTTGTCCCTCTCTTCAAGAAGGGAGGAAGAGAGAAAACAAGGAATTATAGACCAGTTAGCCTGACATCGGTGGTGGGAAAGATGCTGGAGTCAATTATAAAAGACGAAATTACGACACATCTGGATAGCAGTAACAGGATCGGTCCGAGTCAGCATGGATTTACGAAGGGGAAGTTGTACTTGACTAATCTTCTGGAATTTTTTGAGGATGTAACTATGAAAATGGACAAGGGAGAGCCAGTGGATGTAGTGTACCTGGACTTTCAGAAAGCCTTTGATAACGTCCCACATAGGAGGTTAGTGGGCAAAATTAGGGCCCATGGTATTGGGGGCAGAGTACTGACATGGATTGAAAATTGGCTGGCTGACAGAAAATAAAGAGTAGCGATTAACGGGTCCCTTTCGGAATGGCAGGCGGTGACCAGTGGGGTACCGCAGGGATCAGTGCTGGGACCGCAGCTATTTACAATATATATTAATGATTTAGATGAGGGAATTAAAAGTAACATTAGCAAATTTGCCAATGACACAAAGCTGGGTAGCAGTGTGAAATGTGAGGAGGATGTTAGGAGAATGCAGCGTGACTTGGACAGGCTGGGTGAGTGGGCAGATGCATGGCAGATGCAGTTTAATGTGGATAAATGTGAGTTTATCCACTTTGGTGGTAAGAACAGGAAGGCAAATTATTATCTAAATGGAGTCAAGTTAGGAAAAGGGGAAGTACAACGAGATCTAGGTGTTCTTGTACATCAGTCACTGAAAGCAAACATGCAGGTACAGCAGGCAGCGAAGAAAGCTAATGGCATGCTGGCCTTCATAACAAGAGGAATTGAGTATAAGAGCAAAGAGGTCCTTCTGCAGCTGTACAGGGCCCTGGTGAGACCACACCTGGAGTACTGTGTGCAGTTTTGGTCTCCGAATTTGAGGAAGGACATTCTTGCTATTGAGGGAGTGCAGCGTAGGTTCACAAGGTTAATTCCTGGGATGGCGGGACTGTCATATGTCGAAAGATTGGAGTGACTGGGCTTGTATACTCTGGGATTTAGAAGGCTGAGAGAGGATCTTATTGAAACATATAAGGTTATTAAGGGATTGGACATGCTGGACGCAGGTATCACGTTCCCACTGATGGGTGAGTCCAGAACCAGAGGCCACAGTTTAAGAATAAGGGGTAGGCCATTTAGAACGGAGTTGAGGAAAAACTTCTTCACCCAGAGAGTGGTGGATATATGGAATGCTCTGCCCCAGAAGGCTGTGGAGGCCAAGTCTCTGGATGCTTTCAAGAAAGAGATGGATAGAGCTCTTAAAGATAGCGGAATCAAAGGTTATGGGGATAGGGCAGGAACTAGATACTGATTGTGGATGATCAGCCATGATCACAGTGAATGGCGGTGCTGGCTCGAAGGGCCCAATGGCCTACTCCTGCACCTATTGTGTATTGTCTATTGTCAATGTGAATATTGAATCCATTTCAAGGTGCTACATTTTGGAAAGAATGTGGAGCCTTTGGAGAAATTGCAGAAATGATTTACCACAATGATCATAGGAATGAAAGACTAAAGTGATGCTGATAAACAGGTGGTTCTGAGGGGATAAGATAGAGATAATTAAAATAATAAGGTATATTAAACAGACTGGATGCAGAGAAATTGTCAGAGGAGTCAAGAACCAGGGACATGGGATGAAAGTGATTGGCAAAAGAACCAAATATGTGTGAGAAAAACTTTTTTTTATGCTGCAGGTGATTGGGTCTGGGATGGAGTGGACTTTTTTAAGCCAGAGGCTGATAATCTATGGAATTCATTGTCACCCATAGCTGTGGGGGCCAAATCATTGGGTATATTGAAAGCAGAGTTTGATAGGTTCTTGATTAGTAGGGGTGTTATAGGTTTTGGGGAGAAGACAGGAGAATGGATTTGAGAGGGAAAATAAAATCAGCCATGAATGAGTGTTTCAGAAGAACAATGGGCTGAAAGGCCTAAATCTGCTCCTATGTTATATGACCTAATGAAGGCATGTTCAAAGGAAGTGTGCAGAAGGAGATTGATTTATGTCTGAAAGGAAAGAATTTGCTGGAGTTTGGGCGGGCGGGGGGTGAGGAGCAGATCTGATTGGAGTTTTCTTCCAGGGAACCAGTATGGACTTGATAGGCCACGTGCTCTCTTTCAATGCTGTAACCATTCCGTGATTCTGAAGTGCAATTGTTTTCTTCACTCTAGAACAAATAACTTGAAAATCCCCATGTGCTCTTAGCATTTCTTACTTATTATCATCAACAAAAAGTTTCACTCCTACAGCCTCCCTTGAGCCACAGTTTGAAATGTGTGTGGGCAGAGTAGATTGTCGTCAGCTGCTTGAACACATACTACCAGGCCATGATTATCAGACAGTCTGTGGGACAGTGAGGGATGCAATGGATTTTTTACAGTGATATTATTTTGTCCCACGCTGGTCCAAAACACACTTTCCAGGAACTTCTTTGGTGTTCTCCTGATGCAAAATCCACAGAAAAATGTGTAACATTTTTTGCTGAAATAACAGTATCCAAATGGGGCTATCCCACAGACAGTTTGAGTAATCAAGTTTATTATTGTGCAACACACGCAAAATTCTGGTGGAACGCAACAGGCCGAGCAGCATCTATAGGAAGAAGTACAGTCGACATTTCAGGCCGAGCCCCTTCATCAGGACTCAGTCCTGAGGAAGGGTCTCGGCCCAAAACATCGACTGTACTTCTTCCTATAGATGCTGCGTTCCACCAGCATTTTGTGTGTGTTGCTTGAATTTCCAGCATCTGCAGATTTCCTCATGTTTGCGTTTATAATTGTGCATTTGCTTTGAAGTGATATCAGTCAATAATGGAGAGGCCAACTCTCCAGAGTTCATTAAGAAATTAAAAACTAATCTGCATGACATAAACTATGAGCAAGTCAGGAGAAAAAAAAGATATCGTAGAGATAAATATATTTTGTTTTAATTTTTTTAGGGTTCAGTTTTGTTTGCTAGTTACAAAAGTACCAGGCATAGAGGAAAATGGATAGTTAAACTAATTGTTCACAATCATTCAGTTGCTTAAGTAATGGAGGGATGACTCACTTTCTACTTAGCTGGTGTGGACGATATACCAAGGTAATGGATATATTTGGGTGACTAATAGATGGGATGACACCTCCAGAAATTTTTGCTGTCAGAACTGGCAACATCAAAAAGGAGCAGGATTCTCAAAATTCAGATCGCACCTGGTAATGTTTTAAGCAAAAAGAAATTCAATTATTACTGTCTATAGAGACTGGAAGTAAAACAAAATAGTATATTATGCTGATAACAGACAACTATTGCAGATATTCTGCTGTTCTATAGGAATGTGTTCACAGCAATTGTAACTCTTTCTATTGGACACGGACGCCAACAATTCTTGGATAATTAATACAGCAGATTTATAATCAATTGCGTAGGGGATGATATTTCTGATTGTGCTATACAAAATAGAGCAGTGCGGTTTCTCTCTTCTGGAAAAAACTGGAAATTTGGAATTATTTATTGAATTGTCTTTGGAAAGTGCATCACCTCATAAGCTGTCCACCGGATTACTGTGTCAGTCGTTCCTTGTCGTACACATAGTCCAATTCCCGCATTAGCCTTTTCATTTGGAAGGATGAATTCAGCATTCACACAGATACGCTGAAGTCAATTCCTCAGGATTCACTGATTCCAAAGCATTGACACCAGGTTTCAAACCTGTCAACTATAAACCAAGTCCATTTAATCTATTTCTTGAAAAGTCAAGAAGAAGCAAAGCTCAAGAAATTGGAAAATATCTTTGTGACTGGGCAACTCTAATGGTCGTCATGGTGAGAGAACTAGTATATTTACATATAATATGTAAATAAGCCATGATATTTCCAATGCAGAAAATAATGTAAGTGCTACATTTTGACCTGCCTTGTTGTTGGACCAAAATATATTACATAGTAACATAGAAATCTACAGCACATTACAGGCTCTTCGGCCCATACTTTTGTACCAATCATGTAACCTACTCCAGCAGCTGCCTAGAATTTCCCTAGCACATAGCTCTCTATTATTCAAAGCTCCATGTACCTAAGAATCTCTTAAAAGACCCTATTGTAGCCTCCTCCACCACTGTCACTGGCAGTGCATTCCATGCTCCTGCCACTTTCTATGTGAAAAACTTGCCTCTGACTTCTCCCTTGTACCCACTTCCAAGCACTTTAAATCTGTGCCCTCTTGTGTTAGCCATTTCAGCCCTGGGAAAAAACCTCTGGCTGTCCACATGATCAATGCCTCTCATCACCTTATACACCTCTGTCAGGTCACCTCTCATTCTCCGTCGCTCCAAGGAGAAAAGGCCAAGTTCACTCAACCTATTCTCTTAAGGCATGCTCCCCAATTCAGGTAATATCCTCGTAAAATCTTCTCAGCACTCTTTCTATAGTATCCACATCCTTCCTATAATAAGGTGACCAGAACTGAACACAGTGAACATCCCAAGTGGGGTCTAACTAAGGTCTTATATAGCTGTAACAGTACCTCATGACTCTTAAAACTCTATCCCATGGTTGATGAGTGCCAACACACCATAAGCCTTCTTAACAACACTGTCAACCTGTGCCGCAGCTTTGAGTGTCCTATGGACATGGACCTCAGGGTCTCGCTGATCCTCCACACTGCCAAGAGTCTTACCATTAATACTATATTCTGTCTTCAAATTTGACCTACCAAAATGAACCACTTCACACTTACCTGGGTTGAACTCCTTCTGCCACTTCTCAGCCCGGTTCTACATCCTATCGATGTCCTGCTGTAATCTCTGACAACCCTTCAGACTATCCAAGACACTCCCAACTTCTGCGTCATCAGCAGATTTACTAACCTATCCCTCCACTTCCTCATCCAGGTCATTTATAAAAATCACAAAGAGGAGAAATCCCAGAACAGATTCCTGCAGAACACTATTGGTGACTGTCCTCCATGGGAATACAGACCACTTACAACCACCCTTTGCTTCCTGTGGGCAAGCCAATTCTGGATCCACAAAGCAAGGTCTCCTTGGATCCCATGCCTCCTTTCTTTCTAAATGAGCTTTGCATGGGAACATTTGAAATCCATATAACGCACCCATGTTTCAAAGCTCCTCATCATCATCAGCTCATAGGAACATAGAAAATAGGTGCAGGAGTAGGCTATTCGGCCCTTCGAGCCTGCACCACCATTCAGTACGATCATGGCTGATCATCCAACTCAGAACCCTGTACCTGCCTTCTCTCCATACCCCCTGATCCCTTTAGCCACAAGGGCCATATCTAACTCCCTCTTAAATATAGTCAATGAACTGGCCTCAACTGTTTCCTGTGGCAGAGAATTCCACAGATTCACCACTCTCTGTGTGAAGAAGTTTGTCCTCATTCGGTCCTAAAAGGCTTCCCCTTTAACCTCAGACTGTGGCTCCTCGTTCTGGACTTCCCCAACATCGGGAACAATCTTCCTGCATCTAGCCTGTCCAATCCCTTTAGAATTTTACACGTTTCAATCAGATCTCCCCTCAATCTTCTAAATTCCAGAGAGTACAAGCCTTGTCGATCCAGTCTTTCATCATATGAAAGACCTGCCATCCCAGGAATCAATCTGGTGAACCTTCTCTGTACTCCCTCTATGGCAAGAATGTCTTTCCTCAGATTAGGGGACCAAAACTGCACACAATACTCCAGGTGTGGTCTCACCAAGGCCTTGTACAACTGCAGTAGTACCTCCCTGCTCCTGTACTCGAATCCTCTTGCTATGAATGCCAGCATACCATTCGCCTTTTTCACCGCCTGCTGTACCTGCATGCCCACTTTCAATGACTGGTGTACAATGACACCCAGGTCTCGTTGCACCTCCCCTTTTCCTAATCGGCCACCATTCAGATAATAATCTGTTTTCTTGTTCTTGCCACCAAAGTGGATAACCTCACATTTATCCACATTAAATTGCATCTGCCATGAATTTGCCCACTCACCTAACCTATCCAAGTCACCCTGCATCCTCTTAGCATCCTCCTCACAGCTAACACTGCCACCCAGCTTCATGTCATCTTTTGTTGGAGAGAGTCTTTACTCGTTGGGGATTGCCAAGGAGTTTTGAATCAGATCAAGATCCGCACTTCACCGCACAGGTGATGCAAAGTTTGATGGGACTGTATGGGATAAAACAGAGGTTATCAAAACCAATGCAGTGGAATTGTTGAACGGATGAATAGGTCTTTGAAGACAACATTGGCCAAAATGTCTAAACAACATAGGACCACATGGGTCACGGTCTTACCCTATGTTCTTATGATTCTCCGAACCACCGAAGCTTCTTCTCCTTTGAAGTTGATGACCAGGTCAGAAATAAAAGGGTTAGAATCCCTGGTTGGACTAGATTTATCAGATCCTGAATATGATAGTATTGTAAAGGACGAATGGGTGCAGCAGTTAATCAACACTATTAAGGGAGCCCATTATGTCACAGCCTATAATATGGGACAGAAGAAATAGCAGAGTAAAGCTTGTTTTGGTGTGTGAATAAAACTTAGGGAGTTGGAGATAGGACAGAAGGTTATGATCTCAGTATATCAGCCTGGCCTTTCTACATCTCTGAGATTTGTGGGACCATATGATGTTATTGACAGAGCCAGTTCATCAGTTTATTGCATCCAGACTGTGCCAAATAAGTTAGGTTGGTATCATATCAACCAGCTTAAATGCCTTGGGGGCAGTCAACGTTCTCTCGCGGCTGAGGTCCATAAAACACATTGTTAATGGGATGCTCTGGACCAAGATGATGATTTTTTTTTGTATGCCATATTCTGCCAGAGCCCCGGCGACCACTTTTCAAGTGGTTGCCTTGGAGGAAAGATTCTTTGAGTGGTCCCCCACGTCCTTCCCACAGCGCAGTTTTTTTTTAAAGAGGCCGAATTGCGAGCTCGACACTCAACCCGGCACGGATGGAAAGCAGCCCGAATAGGTTTGAACTCGGGAACCTTCGCTCCGGAGTCCGGCGCTGATGTCACTGTGCCACCAGCTGGCCAAGATGATGATACACATAGATTTGTTTCAGATAATTGACGATGAGGAGGATGAAGGAGTAGTTGTATCCTCAGTTACTTTGGCAACCATTTCTAGTTTGTACCCAGAGGTTAAGGATAGTCCACTTCATACCCAGTATCAAGAAGGGAGGGTTAAGGCTGGGCAATCTTTATAGTTGCCTAAGCCAAAGCAAAGTCAATGGAAGAGAGAAGCTGATGGGAGATTGCGTTCATCACCAGATATTTTGGAAATACAGCAGGGGATAGAAACCTTGAATTTAGAGGAGGTATTAGATAACTAGATAAGTACAGAAACTGCTCTTAGTGTTTTTATTTCCAGGTGTTCAGAGATGATTGGGATTAGAATAATACTGATCAGTGACCTCATAATGGTTGAAGGTCCTATCGAAGATCGCATGTAATATGAATGAAATTGTTAACGACTGAGACTGATTGTTGACATTTGTGGTTGAATAACGGTGATATGGGGAAAAGATGGGAGTACTAGGATAACAGTAGGGCATTATGTTTTATTGTGAATATAATGATATTGTTGATGTGGACACAAATTAGAAGTAAGGTTAAGGATTACCCTAACCCAGGTAACTCAGTCCCAGTGGCCCTGGAGCTCTAAGGTTTCCCATATATACCTTACTCCATGGCGTGAATGACAACAACTGACAACACAACCATCACAATGCCAACCGATGCAAGTCTTTTATTGTGTGATGAGGTTTGGAACTACAAAGGGAGTAAAATTGGTTCTTTTCATTGAAAAGGAGAATATTGGGTTTATTGCGAGGATTTAATTAAGAATGGGTAAACAAATTGTTGTTTTGTTTCTTTATGAATGAGCTCATAATGCAATTTGAGAGAGAGAAGCATAAGTCAGATGTATCAGTATCGCAATGGAATAAAGGGAATTACAGAGGCATGGGAGAGGAGCTTGCCCAGGTGGATTGGAGGAGGACGCTGGCAGGGATGACAGCAGAGCAGAGCAGAGATGGCTGAAGTTTCGGGAAATGGCTCACAAGGCGCAGGATAGATACGTCCCACAGAAGAAGTTCTCAAATGGCTGGGGAGGGTAACTGTGGCTGACAAGGGAAGTTAAGGACTGGATAAAAGCCAAAGAAACGGTATATGAGGTAGCAAAAATGAGTGGGAAGTTGGATAACTGGGAAGCTTTTAAAATCCAACAAAAGGCAACTAAAAAGCAATAAGAAGGGAAAAGATGAAATGTGAGGGTGAACTAGCCACTAGTATAAAGCAGGACCCCAAAAGTTTTTTCAGTTATATAAAGAATAAAAAGGAGGTGAAAATTGATATTGGACCACTGAAAAATGAATCTGGTGAGGAAGTAATTGGGGGCAAAGAAATGGCAGATAATCTTAATGGGTACTTCGAATCAATCTTCACTGTGGAAGAACTGGCAATGTGCCAGAGATCTGTGAGTGTCAGGGAGCGGGAGTGAGTGCCATTGCTATTACAAAGGAAAAGTGCTAGGCAAACTCAAAGGCCTTAAAGAGGATATGTCATCTGGACCAAATGTACTACATCCCACAGCCCTGAGACAGGTTGCTAAAGAGATAACGGATGCATTGGTCATGATCTTTCAAGAATCACTTGATTCTGGCATGGTCCTGGTAGACTGGAAGGAAATTATAGGCCAGTTGGCCTAACCTCAGTAGTGGGAAAGCGTTGGAGTCTATCAATAAGGATGAAGTTTGCGGGTACTTGGAGACTAATGATAAAATAAGTCAGAGTCAGCATGGTTTCTGTAAAGGGAAATATTGCCTGACAAATCTGTTAGTGTTCTTTTAGGAAGTAACAAGCTGAGTGGACAAAGGAGAGGCAATGGATGTCATTTACTTGGATTTTCAGAATGCATTTGATAAGGTGCAACACATAAGGCTGCTTAACAAGATAAAATCCTATGACGTTACAGGAAAGATTCTGGCATGGATGGAGGAATAGCTGACAGGCAGGAGGTAGTGAGTGGGAATAAAAGGGGCCTTTTCTGGTTGGCTGCCAGTGACTAGTGGTGTTCCTCTGGGGTCAGTATTGGGGCCACTACTTTTCACATTGTTTGTCAATGATTTGGATAATGGAATTGATGGCTTTCTGGGAATGTTTGCGGATGATAAGGAAAAAGGTGGAGGGATAGGTAGTGCCGAGGAAGCAATGTGATTGCAATAGGACTTAGGCAAATTGGAAGAATGGGCAAGAATGGGCAAGAAAGTGCCAGATGGAATACAGTGTTGGGAAATGTATGATAATGCTTTTTGATAAAAGGAACAGTAGTGCGGACTATCTAAATGGGGAGAATGAGTGCAGAGGGACTTAGGAGTCCTCATGCAAGACTCCCAGAGGTTAATTTACAGGTTGAGTCTGTGGTAAAGAAGGCAAATGCAATGTTGGCATTTATTTCAAGGGGAATAGAATATAAAAACAAGGAGGTATATGCTGAGCCTTTATAAGACATTAGTCAGGCTGCACTTGGAGCATCGTCAACAGTTCTGGACTCCATATCTCAGAAAGGATGTGTTGTTATTGGGAGAGTCCAGAGGAGCTTCACAAGGATGATTCTGGGAATGAAAGGGTTAACATATGAGGAGCGTTTGGTAGCTTTGGGCCTGTACTCACTGGAATTTAGAAGAATGCAGGGGGATCTCATTGAAACCTACCGAATGTTGAAAGGACTAGATAGGGTGGATGTGGAGAGGATGTTTCCTATGGTGGGGGTATCCAGAACTAGAGGGCACCATCTCAAAAGTGAGGGGTGACCTTTTAGAACAGAGGTAAGGAGGAATTTTTTTTTAGCCGGAGAATAGTGAATCTGTGGAATGCTCTGCCAGAGGCTGCAGTGGAGGCCAAGTCAGTGGGTATATTTAAGGCAGAAGTTGATAGTTTCCTGATGAGTCAGGGCGTCAAAGGATATAGCGAGAAGGAAGTGTATGGGGTTGAGTGTGATCCGGGATCAGCCATGATGGAATTGCAGAGCAGACTCAATCGGTTGGATGGTCTATTTCTGCTCCTATGTCTTACGGTCTTATTATGTGCCATGTTGTGTGACTTAGGCGATCATGGTTGTTGGCTGTGATTGTCTTTGACAAATTCTTCCACAGAAGTGGTTTGCCGGTGCCTTCTTCTGGGCAATGTCTTCATAAGACGGGTGACCCCAGCCATTATCAATACCCTTCAGAGATTGTCTGCCCGGCGTCAGTGGTTGCATAACCAGGACTTGTGATATACTTCAGCTGCTCATACAACCAAAAAAGAAGTCCTATTGTACTGTAATTATCATTGTAGTAAAAATTTGTAAGCAGTTTCAAAATAATTTGAGGTCCATCCCAAAATACATTGCGAGACCAAGGAGTTATTTTAGAGACAGAGTGAAAGCAGATACTAAGTTGGTCCCACACTGAAAAGGATATGCCTGATTGAAAGCCTGGTTCCTGCCTGCATTGTTGTGGCTGACTATTGAAAATCATGGTCTGCATATTCCTAGAGAAGTTAAGCTGCAGGCACATTCAGCATTCACTTGGTCATAATGGTTAATGGGTGACACCATGTATTAGAAGATAGAACACTACTAACGGTACAGTACAGGCTTTCAGCTCACAATGTTGTGCTGAAATTTTAACCTGTTCCATGATCAATCTAACCCTTCCATCCCATGTAGGCCTCCATTTTTCTTTCATCCAAGTGCCTATCTTAAGAGTCTCCTAAATGTCCCTAATGCATCTGCTTCTACTGCCACATTGGAAGCGCATTCTGCACACCCACTACTCTCTGTGTGAAAAACCTGCCTCTCGATAGGTCTGGTTGTGGGAGCGTAGGTGCTTGTTCCATGCCAAACCCATGGAGGAAAGGAAGTCAGAGAGGAGAACAACTGAAGAACATGTGAGGACATTGTTGAGTGGACGAGGGTTCAGAGGCCTGGTTCCACAGCTGGTTCCAAGGCTGGAAGAGATTTCATCATTTGATACAAGTGTTTTAAGGTGATATTCTGCCTCACAAAGACCCTCTTCAATAGTTGCACCACAACTTGGATCTCAATGTCAAGGAAAATGAAAGCTACATTCAAGAGTCTGCTCAGTTGTCAGATACATTTTACATTTTGTTTTTTTAGCACTGTTCATCTTGAAATGCATCTATGCAAAATACATGCACACGTACCTGTCATGTTATTATGAATACAATCATGTGCCATTACCATTCCAGATCAGGGTACCCTAAACAGGCATGGCCATTCATGCCTATAGATATTACTTATCTGTTTGCAGTGGAGTCATATAATAACGTGTAAGGCCATGACGAGGTAGATTGTGAGGTGAAGAGTCAATCTTACAAAAGAACATAATTAAGAATCCTAAAAGTCTTAGAATTTAGATTTAAGAGAGTAAAATGATTACAATAATGAATAGATTTGTAGAGGGAGGCTTGCTAGCACCATCTTATATTAACTTTTATTAATCTTTTTCATTTTATGTATATACAGAATCTCTTATAACACTTTAATATTTCTTGTGAGGCCTTTGAAAGGAAGCTCTCCAAGTATGCAGGACTGGTCAGCAACTGTCGGAAGGCTGGATGGAGAGCGAGGTGTCTCCCAGTGGAGGTTGGTTGTAGGGGATTCGTAGACCGTTCTTTAGTTAGAGCTTTCAGCATTTTGGGCATCGAGGGAGAGAGAAAGAGCAAAGCCATCCACAGTACCACCGATGCGGCAGAGAGGGCCTCAAGACGGCTGTGGCTCAAAAGAGGGGAGCCATGGAATCATAAGTAGCTAGCCATCTGGACACAAGCTGGGGTCTGACCAGCCCCGGCTGGGTCACCTGGAGGAGGTTGTATGATGTTGAAAGACCCGAAACACCCGATGATTCCAGGAACATCACTGAAGATGTGTCCAGAAGCATCAATAGATGTATGTACACAGTGAATCCACTTCTTATTCTACAGTTTTTTCTTTTTAATTGGTTCTCCTTTTCCAAATTCTGAAATGTTCCCAATCCTCATGCTTAATGCTTTTTCACGAAAATATTTTCTTTGATCTAATACTATATTTAATTTCTCAATAGATCAGATTCCCTGGTGGGATTTTTTTTTGCCTTGGAGTGTATACATTTCTCAAAAGTTAGGCACTGTTGGTTTACAGTCAAGCTCTTCACTCTATTTTCCCAGTCTATCATGGTACACCATGCCTCATGTTCTTCTGTATTTAGATTTAATACCCTAGATCGCAGCTGAAATAAATCACTTTAACTCTTTAAAACAAAAATGTAAGTAATTATTATTGCTGCACTCTGAAGACTCCTGAACTACCAGATCATCAGTTAATCGTTTCTCATTTTTTCCCACATTGATTCCTCCACACCTTGATTTTTAAAACAACCCTTAAACACTCCATATAATTTACTTCTCCACTATCATTGTGGATCTGTTTTCCCTTGTCAAAGTGCAGGATTAAAGTCCATGACTATTCTCTTATTTTTATTCCATTTATACTACCTCAAATTTCATGTTTATACGATACCTTTACTGTTTTTTAGGGGGAGGGGGAAGGCCTATAGACAAAACCTTTTGATGTTTTCTGTTGTTTCTTAGCTCCATCTAAATTGATTCCAACTTTATAATTTTTTAACTAAGATTTTTTCTACTCTACTGCCTACTCCCCATGCTTCTCAATCGGGTCTAACCTATCTTTCACTTTCCTAACTACATGCAAATTTTGGAGCCCTTGATAAACCCTCACTCCTGGATGGTAATGCCCACGGCAGAACTGTTTCAAAGCTTGATGAAAGAAGGTGTGCTTTTTCATTTAACAGGCAATCATCTGGAGGAGTTCGGCAGGTTAAGAAGTACCTGTGGCAGAAAATGAATTATAATCCATCCAGTTCGAAACCCTGCATCAAACGTTTCAACCTGAAACATTATCAATGGCTGTACCTCCCAAAATGTTACTCAGCCGCCTGAGTTCCTCCATCTGATTGATGGTTGCTCCAGATCTCAGCGTCTGCTGTCCCTTGTGCCCCACTTTTGATTTAGTTGGTGCCAAACATCTCTCCCAGGGTCAGGCTGAAAATCTTGACCTTCAATGTTGTATATAGTAGGCATACTTTGATAGTAAATATATTTGAAACTTTGCTGGTCATGTTATGATTTTTATGCTGGATCAACTACAGTACAACATCTGCTGGGGTAAAGACTAATTTCAAGACAAGGAGAGATGCACTAAGTCGTCCCCAGTTTGAGACCCTCCCCTTTTGTCCGTGCTCCTTTTGAGGTAGGTAGGCTCCTCTAAGTGCTGGCTCGAAGGGCCGAATGGCCTATTCCTGCACCTATTGTCTATTGTAAAGAGAAAACCCAAGCAAGATGTTAAAGATTAGGACTTCTTTCTCTAGGTGGCTTCTCTAAGATCTCCTCGGCTATTTCAGACGAGATACTCCAAAACTTGGTAGAATAAATATTGTTGCAACGTCTGTGAACTCTTCACCAGATTGTCTCCAAAAGCTTTCCACTATGCACTGAAAGTCCTCTTTTCGTGAAGTTTAATTTGCAGCAGCAAGTGAAAATTTGCCCCTTCCAATCGATTTCGGTTGTTCGCAGTCTGCAAGATGACAACCTGTAACACTTGCCCTCAAGATGTTGTGAGGTCTCAATTGAGGATTTAGAATTGCTCAGTCAGTCCGGGCAATTCTGGAGGAGGCCTTCAGTACTGTCCGTCTCGTTTGTTCTATTAAGATGGTGTCCTGCACTGGGCTTAGTTATCAAAGCGCTGCAACTCAAGTTCCCGTTATAATGACCTCAGATACTCACTAGCTCATGTTGAAATCAGAGCGTAAAATGTTCACGGAAAATTCATCCAAGTGGTTGCATGTTGGATAGTGGTGAGCGACGAGAAATAACTCTCTCTCTCTCTCTCTCTCACAAAGCCCAAACTTTTGAATTCCCACCAACCATCCAGCATAGTTAACCAAATTTTAGTTTGCCGAGATTAATCTTCAGTAGTGCTTCGTATGCGAGAGCAACCAGCCCAGCGATAAAGTACAGGTCAATCCTTCAGTGCACTGTATGAGTGATAGAATACCGATAATGGCTATCGATCACACCGTGATTTGAAGCGTCATTAGTGTTTAATGGTGCAAATGAAACTAACCAAAATAAATACGCGCGCCTCTTCAAGAAATATTGTACAGTAGAAAATATAGACATTTAAAGATAGGAACTACTTTATATAATAATATGACTTTGAGACAAGTAAGACGAGTGCAGTGAACTTGTGCGGTGTCATGTAAAATTGAAAGTGAGAAAATAAGTGGTCGAGAGAAGTGCAGAGGCATCTGAAATAAACGGTAACGCAGGGGGAATATGCGAGAGTCAGTGGGAAAAAGTATATACTATAGAAGCTGCTGGTGTGGGGGAAGAAGCAAGCGTTGCATCCAGCGAGCCCGTGAGTGAGGCTGATCCGCAGTAAGGTGAAGCGGGAGGCGAGCCTGGGCGAACAGAGCCGCAGCACATCAGGGTCCCGCAGTGAAGTCAAGTGCGGCAACGCGCAGTGACTCCTCTTTCCCGGTGATAGCAATACACGACCGAGCGCGGATGCTGCTGCGGGGATCCAGCGCCTGACTGCAGGCAGCCCTCCCGCCCGCAAGCGGCCGAAGGACTGCGGAATCCGTGCCCCGTCCGCTCACAGCTCCAGCTCCCGGGGGCCGCGCAGGTGAGCGACCGGCCGGCAATTAGACTCCGGTAAGTGCCCGCCAAGCGCGGGGAGGAAGGGAGGGCGATGGACCCAAACATGGCCGCGGAATCGCGGCTCCCTCCCAAGCTCAGCATGTGGGAACGCTGCTGCATCAGTGCCCCTCCCTCCTCGGCCGTGTGTGGGGTGTGGAGAAGGTGGAATGGAGAGGGTTGTGCACGGGATCTACCACCGCTCAGCTCAGGTACGGCGCACAGGGCAGCGACGGGCCTCTCTCCCTCCGCACCAGGGGCGGGGTAGCGGCGCTGGCTGCCACCTCGGTCCCCCACTCGAGTGGGAGGAGGTGCTGCGTTCCTCCTCCGCCCTCGGCGGCTGTGAACGAGACCAGCGAGGGAGCGGCGAGGCTCCTTTCAACGGTGGCTCGCACTTCGCACAAGTTGCCCGAGGGCTTGGCTTGGAGGAGTTTCTGCCATCTCCTCCTCCTACTCCCACTCTTGGGACAAAATCCGTCCCGCTAACTCGTGTTTTAATGTTAATCTCATCCCAACGGCTGTGAGCTCCCTCCGACCCCGCTTCCCACAGAAGTCGCCGGCTGATTTAATTTCCTTTGGTACACTGAGGTAAATTATTAACATTTTACAGTTGAACAATGTAACGGGAACAATGTTTTCTATTGTTGTGATTATGTCCGTGGGATAAGGGCGGAGAGCTGGGGAGGAATTTGTGTCGTTATATGACTTGGAGCTAAAGGTAGGCACAACTACTTAAATTCACCATCCAAGGTCAATGTTCTTAAATTGGACGGTGTTAGTTTTGTTTTGCGTGGTTTAGTTTTATACTTGAAGTGGTATTGTAGAATGCTTTGTAAGATGATTTGGCTTCTGACTGTTCATATACTTGTGGCCATTCTCCATTTCTTACCCGATTGTTTATTTTTTAATATATAAAACACCATAAATTTTTGGAGTGGATTTTAATGTGGCGCTTAATAATTAACAAAAACAAGCACTCAAATAAAGATCAAATACTAATTTAGCAGAAATGTTGCTTTAATGAGACTATTTGTGATACAGTATTTGTGTTCATTTGGACAACGTGTCTCACACCGGTCATTGGATGAAATAAATTTTTCCAATGTCCGAGTAGGTCCCGAGTTTTACAGATGTGCAGTATTCAGAATCATGGCCACTGTCTCACAAAATGCTGGAGGAACTCAGCAGGCCAGGCAGCATCATGGAAAAGAGTGGAATAGAGGAAAATAGAAGTAAGTGTGTGTTGTGTAAACAGCGTGACTGTATAATGATTGCAAATAGAACTTCACTATTGTCAGTAGTACCTACCCAAGCTGAGGTGATGTACTCCAACTTTTAAACTCGAATAACCTGTGCAGTAATATTCTCCCCGTCTCTGGTATCTCGCTCTGAACATCCCGCTGGGTATGGTTTGTAAACTGAAGCAGTATTGTGGGAGGGTGAACAATGTTTGTTCTGTGTCGGTGTATCGGATTTCAGAGGTGCACTCCCGTGCGTCCGCTTCAGGGAATGAAAGTCATGCACGTTCACGTGATGTGATGCCATTTCTGTCACTGCCTGGATTCGTGGATCAAAATCTCTGCATTTGCCGAAAGAAAGTGATGTCCAGGTACTGAGCTGGGAGGAAGCCTTCATTACATGTGCCTGACATTAATGGCTTTGAAGCTGAAAGCCATAAATAAGCCTTCAGTTTCAGTTGATTGTTCACTTTCTGAAATAAACAGCCTCTTTGCTGATGGTGTGCTATTTCAGGGAATTGTTCACCTCCATAAAGACATTCGCTGGAAGACTGTAGGTAAATTCCACATTAAAGAACACTGCTAATTCACTTCTGTCAGTGGAAGCAGTTTATTCAGCATGTATCTGATGTACTGTATTTATGAAGTAGTAATCTGGTTGATATCAGAAGAATTAAAGCAGAAAAGTAGAACTGAATGATGTGTGTTTGTAGCCTAAACTTTTAAGACTTTCAAGCTATGGTTTCTGCATATAAGGGAGGCAAGTTGAAATTGCACTCGATGGACTGTAATTGTTGCGACATTGAAAGAAACGATTTTGCCAATCTCATTTCCCAAATGAGCTGATTATTGGCCACACATATCAAAGTTGCTGGTGAACGCAGCAGGCCAGGCAGCATCTCTAGGAAGAGGTACAGTCGACATTTTGGGCCGAGACCCTTCGTCAGGACTAACTGAAGGAAGAGCTGGTAAGAGATTTGAAAGGGGGAGGGGGAGATCCAAAATGATAGGAGAAGACAGGAGGGGGAGTGAAGGAGCCAAGAGCTGGACAGGTGATTGGCAAAAGGGATATGAGAAGATCATGGGACAGGAGGCCCAGGGAGAAGGAAAAGGGGGAGGGGGGTAAAAACCCAGAGGATGGGCAAGGGGTTTAGTCAGAGGGACAGAGGGAGAAAAAAGAGAGAGAGAGAGAAAAAGAAAGAATGTGTATATATAAATAAATAACAGATGGGGTACGAGGGGGAGGTGGGGCATTAGTGGAAGATTGAGAAGTCAATGTTCATGCCATCAGGTTGGAGGCTACCCAGATGGAATATAAGGTGTTGTTCCTCCAACCTGAGTGTGGCTTCATCTTTACAGTAGAGGAGGCCGTGGATAGACATATCCGAATGGGAATGGGATGTGGAAATAAAATGTGTGGCCACTGGGAGATCCTGCTTTCTCTGGCCGACAGAGTGTAGGTGTTCAGCAAAACGATCTCCCAGTCTGCGTCGGGTCTCGCCAATATATAGAAGGCCACATTGGGAGCACCGGATGCAGTATATCACCCCAGCCAACTCACAGGTGAAGTGTCGCCTTACCTGGAAGGACTGTCTGGCGCCCTGAATGGTGGTAAGGGAGGAAGTGTAAGGGCATGTGTAGTACTTGTTCCGCTTACACAGATAAGTGCCAGGAGGGAGATTGGTGGGGAGGCATGGGGGGAATGAATGGACAAGGGAGTCGCGTAGGGAGCGATCTCTGCGGAAAGCATAGAGGGGGCGAGGGAAAGATGTGCTTAGTGGTGGGATCCCGTTGGAGGTGGCGAAAGTTATGGAGAATAATACGTTGGACCCGGAGGCTGGTGGGGTGGTAGGTGAGGACCAGGGGAACCCTATTCCTAGTGAGGTGGTGGGGTGGTAGGTGAGGACCATTATTGGCCAGCTGGCTAAAGATGTGCTGTCTGTTTACTTTTGTATTGGTTGCAGACCATGTTTGACCTTGGTTTGCTTCAGCCAGTTGAATGTTGCTTTTCTAACTTGGTTGGTTGCATGTGCTCGTGGTCTGTGTCTGAGATGAGGATTGGTGGAAAGTAGTTCTGCTGGAATTTGAACTCTTCTTAATAAACAGTTTGTGACTATATTTTGCTAACTGATGTTTTCCAGTGTTTTACCCATAACTGGAAAGGTGCTTATTGTGTAAAATTGACACAGTTCTATCTTGTTGTGTTTCTGTTATACCTGGGTACGTGCTTTCTTTACGTCCTGTGGAGTGAGCTGAATAGGCAAAGCACTGGGATCTATCAATATTAAGGGCTTAATAGGATTGTCCTTCCAGCATCTTTGGTGAGGGTGCTTGCAAGCACCCCAGGGTTGACTTGTGTGCATGTGATGGGTTCCACTGTGGTTGCAGGTGGAGCAGTTACTGAGTCACCATCTCTCCCTGTTAGTTTCAGGACATCCAAGGGGAGGGTGAACGGCTGGAGACCATGATCCATATCAGTACCAAAGACACAGGCAGCAGCAAGGATGAGATCTGGATTCTCGGGAGCTAGGTAGAACATTTAAAGACAAGAATTTCCAGGTCTGTATCTGCGCCACCTGCCAGAGAGGTGAGAAGCAGCTACACGGTGCAATGTGAAACATAGCTGAGGAGCTGGTGTAGAAAGGAGGCTTCAGATTTATGGAGCATTGTGCTGTCTTCCAGGGCAGTCTGTATCTGAACTGGAGAGGAACCATATTCTTGATGGGAGGTTTGCCCGTGTTGCTCAGGGTTTAAGTTAGAGTGGCAAGGGGATGGCAGCCACTACAGCAGGGCAACAGGTAGTAGGGTTGAGAGCACGGAGGGT
Source organism: Mobula birostris (assembly GCF_030028105.1). Taxonomy (NCBI): domain Eukaryota; kingdom Metazoa; phylum Chordata; class Chondrichthyes; order Myliobatiformes; family Myliobatidae; genus Mobula; species Mobula birostris. The sequence continues at coordinate 209,905,537 of NC_092371.1, read as the reverse complement.
GATATGACAAGTCGTCGTCGTGGCTATCCCTCGAGGTCGAGGATGATGGTCTTCGTTCTGAAGAAGTGGCCCACAGAGTGGAGACGTCTGTGCGTGAATTTGTTTAACGTGTACTTGATGTTGCACTGCAAGAAGCACACAATACTTCACAAATCAACCAACTGATTCCAATGGCATGGAAACCATGGCGATTGGAGCTGATGGATTTGTTGCAGCCTTCATCTGCCTTCACAGCCGTTGAGTTCGAAGTAACTTCGTCCACCTGTTCCACCGTTGAGGTCTTGGTTGGATTATTCTTTGTCAGGGACCTCACCCTCGACCTTACTGCCATGGGTGACCCTACCAGGAGCATAGCTCCAGATGGCATTGCTCTCGGGATCACAGGACCACACAAGCTTCTCCACCACGACAAGGTGACAATCCACGGAGAATGATATGACAAGTAGGACCGAGAGGAAGGGCAGCAAGGGACAGGCAAATATCATGGTGGGGCTGATAGGCTGAAATATGTTAATTTCAAAGGAGCATTTAGGACGAGGAGGATGAACTTTTAGAGCTTGGATCGTTACATAGAATTACAATGCTCTTGCCATTACGGAAGTTGCATGAGGGATAGGACTGGTAGTTCAGTGTTGCTAGGTTTTGTTGTTTTAGATGTAATAGAGAAGGAGGGTAAAGAGGTGGAGGGGTTGCATTGATTATCAGGGAGAATGTCGCTGCAGTACCCAGATCACATTCTTGAGGGCTCACCCTACAACTTGGGTGGAGCTCAGCATTGGAAAGGTGCAGTTAGACTGCTGTGATTATGCCTTTGTCCCTCCAGTAGCCACCAAGAATCAGAGGAACAGAAATGTGGACAAATGTGCAGAAATAACAGGGTTGTCAGAGTGGTGGCATTGATTGGAACTTCCTTAACACTAGGTGTTCAGAAGGGGCAGATTCCTGCAGTGCAACCAAGAGGGATTCTTGAAACTGTGTATAGAGCGTACAACTAGAGATAATGCACTGGGCTGGGGCCTAAAACCGGGCCTGGTGACCAACCTGATAGTGGGGGAGCAATTTTGGAACAGTGACCACAACTGGTGTTTTAAGATAGTTACGAATAAGGGAATAATTGGATATTGCAGGAAGGTACTAAATTGGGGGAGCATGAATTACAACAGGATAAGACAGTCCTGATAATTGGCCTCAGCCTGAACATAGACGGTTTATCCCTCTTCATAGATGTTGCCTGACCTGCTGCTTTCCTTCAGCATTCCGTTTGGTTCTCAGGATAAGACAGAAGCTAAAAGGTATTGATTGGGAGCAGCTACTGTCAGACAAGTCCAGACCTTACCTGTGGGGGTTGTTTAGGATGGTACTGAGGGAAGCCTTTGAGCTCTGGGCTTCAGTTTTACCTGCAGCTCTCTGGGCAGCCAGATTTTCTGAGACAAGGGAGAAGGTCACTGACCTTCCACCTGCTGTGCTTGTTCCCTGGGTGGTAGGTACAGGAGCAACTAAGCTTCATCTGCGACTAAAAACTTTAGAACGCTTAAAAAAAAGCCTGTTTCATCCCTTAGCACGGTGATGTGAGACAGTTGTGTGTTTACGGAGCAGGATGCAAAAACGAGTTGTTAATATTCTATACATCTAAAATAACTTGTCAGCAGGAGTGAGAACTGAAATCCATATACACATAACTCCAAAGGAAGGCTGTTGATAAGAATATCAACATCTGAACTGCTATGAGTTCACAAGTTTATTGCACATCAGAGAATTAGGCAGTTGATGCAAGAAGTCCAGAAACTACAGGGAAAATCCTTCTGATTAAGCAGTGACATTGAGAACACTTGTACTGAATTCGTGCATTGTTATGGTGGCAATATCCATGCTAAGTATTCAAGTACATCGAGCCAAATATGAAGCTGAACACTAAGGCATTGAAACTCATTGAAGAAGAATGTGAGCGATGTGCAGGATTTGGATAGTGCCTTTATTGTGGGGACGTCATACAAAGTGGAATGACTTCGTAAGGAGAAGCAGTGTCTCCTACGGAAAGTTCCACAATTTCCGGAAAGTTTATTGTACAGCAAACCCAGTTCTTCAGAAAGCATATCGCGAGTGCTGAAGTGAAGGAGAAAGCCAATAACAATGATCATGACTCTGAATATGTAATGTCATTCACCTCGCTTGCTGGGGCATTCATCGAGAAGTGAAGGGGCAAATGATATTGTGATAAATGGAAAAAGAAGTTGACAGTCTTCACCATTGTCGTACTCTAACTCTGTGACAAAATGCTGACTCTAAGCTGGCGACATCTTTGACAGTTTGGTGAAAGTGTTAAGGAGATTGAGGGGTGAGTTTGTTGGGGTGTGTATAATCACGAGTGGGTATAGATAGGTAAATGTACAGTCTTTTGTGAATGGGGACTAAAGACAAGTGAGTGTAGGTTTAAGGTGAGGGGTGAAAAGTTGAAAAGGGACCCGAGGGACAAATTCTTCACACGGGATGGTACATATATGGAATGAATTGCCAGAGGTTGAGGTAGGTAACAATAACAGTATTTAAGAGACATTTTGGTAAGTAATGGACAGGAGGGGTTTAGAATGATATGGGCAAAACTTGGGCAAATGTGAACTAGTATGATTGGTACAATGGATAGTATTGGATGAGTTGGGCAGAAGGATCTATTTTCATGTTGTATTATTATATGACTTAAGATGATGCTCCATTGCTCTCAGTGACAGTAATTCTGTCACCAAAGATAAACCGTATTCTGGAAACACAATACAGACTGCAGGACGTGTACACGGTATCCAGTGAGCTCATCATTTCATTTTTGTCAGTTCTTGTGATGCGCGGTAAATTGTTTCTGATCATGCATCGTATCTCAAGCACCCGTGGCTTGCGTTGTGCTCAGTATTGAGTTCTTGTAATTAATCATGGGAAAAGGGGTCAACATTTAGAATTATTCACTCAGGGGATGTCTTGGGAGGTTTACCTTGGTGAAAAAGCCAAAGAGGTGCAGCACAGAAGCTGAATGAATAGTTTCAACATGATCAACATGATCAGTTTGAACAGCCTGTAGATCCTTTCTGGCATTCACATCAAATGGCAGCATGTTGTTATGGAGTTGCTTGCTTGCCTCTGTGGTTATCAAGTTTCATCAGAACTATTTCTCCAGTAAGTATTGTTGTAGATCTGAATTTTATGTATTTGCATATTATTTGTGAGAAGTGACGAGTGAAAAATATGGTGTGCTCAGTGGTTAAATTATCGGTCTAAAATTCAGAGGCCTGGAGTGTTAATCATTTGTATGCTTTCAAATCCCATCAGAGCTGGGGACTGTAAGTTTAAAAGCTATTTAATAATCTTTTAATTTATGGCAAAAAAAGCTTGTAACAACATTGGTGCTTAAATCTGGTGCTAAATTACTGGATTAGCATGTGATCCCAGATCCCCCATTGTGACTGGAAAAGGCATTAAGAGACATTGACTGGCCATGAGCATTCAGTAGCATTTTAAGGTTAGGTAGTAAATGCTGGCATTGTTGGTCATGTTCACATCCTACAAGCAAATAAGTTATAAGGATACAGATTTGGAATAGAGAAGCAAGACCCATTGGGGCTTGATGTGGGTCAATTCAACTCTGGTGATGGATACAAAACTAATCCTTTACTCAGGAGATGGAATGGTGCAGGAAAGGGAGCTGATTTAAAAGATCAGACAGGATCTTAATGAATGAGGGAGAGTGTATGTGGGGGGATCGTTTACTCAGATTCAGTAGCTTGTGTTCCCAAATTAGCAATTACTGAAATACTGTGGCAATGGAAGATTAGAGAATTTGAAATTTTAAAAATATCGTTGCACGTGACATGGAATTAATTTTTTTCCCCCAGAATGAATACATTTCTATACTTAGGTTGTGTAGCATTTATGGATCAATTTTAATTCAGTAAAACATTCTGAGTTACTTCACGGGCTGTTTTTCAAGCAAGGGTTAGTATTGAGCCACAGGGGAGGTGTTGGGCCAGGTGACTAAAATGTTGGGCACAGAAGTGGGTGCTTTCAGGAGCTGGGTCTCTCTGAGCCACACTTTCTCTCTATCTTTGTAGACTATGGCAGAGGTGTGAGGTTCAGTGAGAGCACTCTGGAGCCTGGGTCCCAGCGGAGCAAACACACTGCTGCCAGTGAAAAGATGGAATTGATAGGGCTGGAGAAAAATTCTGTTGTCAAAAGATTGCAGGCTGCTGGAATTAGGCCATGGAGGTTTTGATCACATATATAGAACTTTAGGCCTGTCTGATGGCAGGTTAACAAAAGTTGTTGACTGGGAAATGGTAACAAATGTATGCCATGTGTAGATTGGAAGTTCAAAGATTCAGAGTACGTTTATTATCAAAGTATGTATAAAGTTCACAACCTGAGATTCACCTTCTTGCAGGCAGCCACAAAAGAAAGAAACATCATAGAACCTGTATAAAGGAAATCCCCCACACAACAAAACCATCAAATAAGTGGGGAAAAAAAGAATAAATTGTGCGAACAGCAAAAAGCAAACAAATAACACACAAAAGATTAAACATCAAACTGCAGAGTCCCTGAAAGTTAGTCCACAGCCACAAGCCATGGAGGCGAGTGAAGGCAGTCCAGGAGCCGATGGGCACTGTCACCACGTCGGTCGGTACAGCGCTCTATCGATGGCTGCAGGCCACAGCCACAGATCCAGTTTTGTGCCGATCAAATCGAGCAAATAGTGAAGTACATTCAATGCTGAGGACATTGAACATCGAACCGCAGCCTAAAGTGAGTCCACCGCCATGAGCTGCCGAGGTGATCGAACCTTGCTGCGTGAGACCCAAGACTCCTTCACTTCCACGCCAAATGCTCCAGGAGATCACAGAAGTGCCCGATTGTCCAGCCAGCCCAAAAATGCATTCATAAAAGGGAAATTACATGCTGCAGTCGATCATAGTTCAGAAGAAGTGTATTTAGAAGAAGAGTATCCAGTAGTTTTGTAAGCCATTAGCAAGCTGTCACCATTGGTCACTGCCATCTCACCAGAAACACCAGTTAGGTAGGACCTGTAGTAAGTGTTTTGGATGTTTTGAGTGTTCTGACATACTCCATGTTTTAAAGGTTTTGAGATTAGATTAGATTAAATTCAACTTTATTGTCATTGTACTGAGTACAGTTACAAAGTCAATGAAATGCAGTTAGCATCTAACCAGAAATGCAAAGAACAGTGTTATTACAAAATAACTGCGCATAAAAAGTAAGTGCTACAGCACGCAAATATAAAAGTACTGAGACAGTACAATATGGGTGCAATACTGCTTAGCGCTGTGATGTGAGGTTTTGCAGGGTTACAGCCTCAGGGAAGAAGCTCTTCCTGTGCCTGCTGGTGTGGGAGCAGAGGCTCCTGTAGCACCTACCAGATGGGAGGAGAGTAAAAAGTCCATTGTTAGGGTGAGATGCATCCTTGATAATGCTTTTCGCCCTGCCCAGGCAGTGTTTATGGTAGATGTTCTCAATGGTGGGCAATTGGGTGCCGATAATCAGCTGGGCAGTTTTCACCACACGCTGGAGTGCTTTGCGGTCCGATACAGGACAATTGCCATACCACACTGAGATGCAGTCGGTGAGTATGCTCTCACTGGTACAGCAGAAAAAGTCCATCAGTATCCTGGGACAGAGGTGAGCTTTCTTGATGCTCCGCAGGAAATAAAGGCGCTGTTGCGCCTTTTTGATCAGGATGAAGGAGTTCAGGGACCAGGTGAGATCCTGGGAAATGTGGACACCAAGGAATTTGAAGCTTGATACACACTCCACTACAGCCCCGTTGATGTAGATGGGGACGTGAGTGTGGCTCCTAGCATGCCTGAAATTCTGGTTATAAATATTTTCAGTTGGTGCACCAAGTATCTAACAAACTGGAAAATTTATGTTGGAAGCTATATAACGGGTAGGCTACGTAGGTGACATGTTGTTCAAAAGTCCGCATTGACTGACTTAATGCTGCTGATTGGTTTCATTTGATGTAGTGACTGCCCACCCAACTATGGTTAAAATGAAATATAAGGAAAATTAATTCTTATCTGTTTTTGGTGGATTTGCATCGTTTGCAGAAACGAAAGAACATGATTTTGACTCCTGAAATTATTCTATAGTGATTCTCAGCCTTTTAAAGAGTTGAGCTCTTTGTGCAACCACTTAGTACAAATGTTGTTCTTATTGAATTACGATAAATGAATAATTGTGATTCTAAGAGCAGAAGTGAAATACTGAATTAATCTAGTTTATGATTTATTCAGGCAGTCCATTTGTCTGCAAGGTTTCTCTGCACTACACCCATGGAGAAACTCTACCATCCTCCCCAAATATGGTTGCCTTTTACAGGATAGTTCAGAATACTTGTCCTTTGCAAAATAGTCTTGGCAACTAACTTAGTGCACAAATGCAATACAGACAGACTGATGTGACATGAGTCTTTGCAATGGGTTTGAAGGATTTGAGTATGGAAGTTGTATGTTGTGATGACTTTAATTTCTGTCTGCCATCATCTGTGCTGACTTCAGCATTGAAAGCTGTGATTATGTTTGAATTTGTGTGGTGGAAATGGTTTTTGTGAGTGCCAAGATGCTGTGGATAGCTTTGATCTGAATTTGTTCTCTCTTATTTGTTGCCTGCAACAAAATCACAAGTTTCGAGTTTCCTTGCAGATTTTCATCCTGTATTCTGCATGGTGCAAATGAAATGAATGTAGCGTTTAAGAATAATAAAGAGTGGGGAAGAGGAGAAAATGAACTATGTCAGGAAGGATAAATAGGCTGACAAAGCTAACTTAAAGAATAGAATCTTCTGAGAATTGCAGAATTAGTTTCCCAGCACCCCAATTGGAGCATTTCAATTTGTATCCTATTGAAGACCATCTCCCAAAATTTTGCATTTAAAAATCAAATGCACTCAAAGCCCTAATAGAAACGATGAATTTTGGCCAAGGACAGTATTTAATGCTGTGCTGTCTTTTCTCCAACTCTTTCATTATCTTGTTGTTCTTGCATTGAATTACACTGCAGCTGTTGTTGGGTATCCATTCTGCTGTGCAACGGTAAGGTTCCACACCAGAGTAACATCTGTCCCGCACCTCCACATAAAAATGTCCCAGCCATTACAAAAGAAAAGACAAACGTTATGACCGTAACTTAATTTGGTGAAATAAACAGTTGGAATTGAAACATGAAGGAATAGGTTTGTTTTTTTTTGGTGGAATTAATTCCTTGACAGTCATTCTTGTCAGTGGGTCAATTGAAGCGAATGGTCACTAACCTGCTAATAGTATTAGCACAGAGCATTTGTTTGTAAGGAGTTAGCATACCACATGGTTTTGCCATGTTCTGCTGTTATCTGATTCTGGTGTTCGCATTGATTGTTCGCATTGACAATGGCTGCCTCCAACAATGGATATTCTGTTAGAACTGTCTGGTGAAACATAGTGCTGCCACAGCCCTCGCAGAGGTGGAGTTTGCTTGCTTGTGAGCGTGGTAAGAGACCGATGTAATGAAGCAGGAGAAATGGATACTCTGGATATTGGTGAGACAGGTATTGGCTTATTATTATCTTAATAAGATAAAATGAAAAGCTTGTCTTGCATACTATTTATACTGATCAGATCATTACGCAGATTGTAACAAAACAATAACAATGCAGAGTTGTGAAAGACCTGCTGAAAAGTGCAGTGCAGGTAAATGATGAAGCGTGGTGGTGGGTGAGGCGGGGGGAACATGTGGATACCTGGGAAGTGTGAGCAACTCCGGTGTAGACTCTGGGGAGTTACTTTTGTAAGATAGGAAAAAATTTGAGATCCTCCCACATTCCAAAAATGTACGAGTTAGGGTTGGCAAAGTTGTGGGAGTGCTATGTTAGTGCTGGAAGTGTGGTAACACCTGTGGGCTGCCCTCAGTACAATCCTGGATTATATTGGTCACTAATACACAAAAAAAGACTTTTCACTGCATGTTTCTATGTACACATGACAAATGGAGCTAATCTTAAGATCACAAGGAGAACGTAAAATGGGGAATGTGAAGTTGGGTGAGGAGGAGGAGGTGACGTTACTGCTCCTAACATAATGGGAGACATGAGATTCTCTGAGTATACTTAAGCCATCTTTCATGTTTTCAGGACGAAGTGCACAAAAGAAGTGATCAGTGAAAGTGAAAGCTCTGGTTGTTTAATTTGCAATCTGGACAGCAAAGGACCAAACTCCAAGCAGCCAGTGGATTGTGGATCTACTTGGAGTGGTGTTGTTTCAGCGTAGTAGCAGTGGAGCTGAGATATTCTGACCTTCGCAGAGGATCTGGATCCATGGTAAAGAGGGTGGTGCAAAATTAAGGGGGCAGAAATGTGGTTTCAGAACCAGCAATTAAATCAAGATGCATGGCTGCAGAAGAACAGACGTCTGAGCATGGAGAATGCAAAAGGGTAACAGAAGACCATTGAGAGTTCATACTTGATAGGGAGCTAAATGTATTGTATAATTACATTTATGCTAACTGTTAGAGGTAATGGAAATTTAGGGTTTTCATTAACTATACAATTGATAATATGGTCAAAATTTTGGCGTTTTTTTTTGTCAGTTAATTTTGGAGGTGTGGGTATTTCTAGCAAGACCAGCATTTATTGTCCAATGAATACTGTTCTGAATAATGTTAGAATATAGAACTGTACAGCCCAGTACTGGCCCTTTGGCCCATTATGTTGTGCTGACCCTTTAACCTACACTAAAATCATTTTAACACTTCTCTCCCACATTTCCCTCCACTTTTCATTCATCCATGAATTTACCTGAAAAAAATTTAAATGTCTCTAATGCCTTTTCCACCATGCCTGGTAGTGTGTTCCAGGACCGACCACTATGTTGTGTTTTTTAAAAACTACGTTTGACATCCCCCCTGTACTTTGCTGCAAACACCTTAAAATGATGCCCCCTTGTAGTAGCCATTTCTGTCCTGGGAAAAAGTCTCTGACCATCCACTTGATCTGTGCTTCTTATCATCAAGTCACTTCTCATCTTCCATCTCTCCAAAGAAAAAAAACCTAACTCTTATAGCTTCCACCTCCTTCCTATAATCAGGCAATTAATACTGCTTACCTTTGTTTTGCTTGGTCACTTCAGTGAAGCACATTGTTGGTCTGGTGTCACAAGTTCAAAGTTCAAATTTGTTATCAAAACATGTGTATGTCAGCACGAAATTTCTTGTGGGCATACTCAGTAAATCCATCATAGGAAAATAACCACAACAGTATTAATGAAAGACACACCAGCTTGGGTGTTCAACCAGCGTGCAAAAGACAACAAACTGCAAACACAACAAAGAAACAAATAATCATAATAAATAAGCAACGAAAATCGAGAACATGAGATGAAGAGTACTTGAAACTGAGTCCATAGGTTGTGGGAACATTTCAACGATGGGGCAAGTGAAGCTGAGTGAAGATATCTCCTTAGATTCAAGAACCTGATGGTTGAGGGATAATAACTGTTACAAAAAGGTCAGACGAGGAAAGGATGGCAGACTTCTAACCTGAAGGACCTAAATAACATTTTATTTTACAACAGTCTTGAAATTATATTACCAGATCAAGATGTTTTCTTTTTCAAATTGCAAATGCAGCATAATTTCATTTTGGAATTTGAACTAGTGTCTCTCAATTGTTAGTCTGAAGCTTCAGGCTACCTCTCTGATAATTTGGCTGTTGCATCACCAATCTATCAAATCATTTATGTACATTGATGTTAGACGTGTGAAGAATGCTTAAAGAATTTCAGATACAGCACAAAGATTGTCTCTGGGTTCAAGTAAGACAACCAAGGTGAGGAAAATTGGAAATGGAATAGATTCATGTTTGGTTAGATTGTCTTATAGTTAAATTGCTTTTGGAAAGACCAGCATTGATTGTGCAATTCAGGTAGCTCCTGAGAAGGAGATAATGAGCAACCATGCTGAAACATTGTAGTCTGTCAAGGTACTGCCGAGATGTTGTCGGATCAAGATCTAGGAATTAAAATAGTGTGATGATATATTTCCGAAACAGGCTGGTTTGCAGCTTGGAGAGGTGTGTGGTGGTGATGCTGTTCCTGTGTGTCTGCTGTCCTTGTCCTTGGTGGTTGTGGGTTGAACAGGTACCATTGGAATAAACTAGCTGTGTAATTGCGGTGCTTTTCGGGGATTTTTGTGTTGGAGGAGTACCAGCTCGTGCTGAGCTCCTTGAGAGCTGTTGGAATTGCAGTCTACCAAGCAAGTGGAGAATATTCTGTCACACTAATTATTTTGTGCCTTGTAGGTGGTGAAAAGCCCATGGGGTGTCAGATAGTGAGTCGCTCACTTACAGAATACCCTGCCTCGGATCTTGTAATCAGGGTAATTATGTGCCTGATCTAGCAATGCTTCCAGTCAGTGGTGACGCCAAGGATACTGATTTGGGGGAAACACTGAGTACCAGATGAAGGTGATCACATTTCCTCTCGTTGGGATGCCATTGCCTGATATTCCTGTGGCAAAAATGTTACTTCCCACTGGTCTCCTGTGCCTGAATGATGTCTGGTTGTTGCTGCATGGAGGGGCAAACTGTTTCGGTTGCTGACTGGGTTTAGAGTCCAGCTGAATATAATGCAGTCACTGAGCACTCTCACTGCTGTCATTGTGATTGAGGAAAGGTCATTGAGGATGACTTTGAAGATGGCTGGGACAGGAACACTGCACGGAGGAACTCCTGCATTGATGTCCTGGGGCAACCACTACAAGATGACACCAAGCTGTAGTCTCCACCGAAGTCATGTCTCAGACTTTTTTAGATTGTATGGATGGTTTCTGAGTACGGGGGAAGAGCTGGGGGTCGGGCTAGGGTTTCGGGACAGGGATGTTTGGGAATAAGAGGACAAGCTGGAGTTTAAGCCTCCACTCTCTGTGCGAAGGCCAGTGACTTGGATCTGGGTTGGATGTTGGTTTGTTAGACCAGAAGAGATGAGCGCAGGTCCCTGTACACCCTTCCCTCTGGTCTGTGAGTCATCGGCATATTCTGGAGTTCCTTGCGGGCAGGAGGCATAAGGGCCGGTGACTCTCTAGTATGTGAATCAGCGAGAATGGAGTTCCAAGCTTGGTGTACCCTTGGTTGTGTTGGTTAACACAAATGACACATTTCACTGTGTATGTATATGTGATAAATAAATCTGAACATGAATCAACCATTTTTTCCCCATTGTTGAAGGCTTTTGGAAAGCAAGTGCTTTCCGATAACTCTGCTAATAATTGAGATAGCCTGAGTTGACTTACTAACCCGATTGGTTTTGTCCTGCCTTTCATTGGCTCGATGTACTTGGACAACATGTTAAGCAAATACCTGTGCTTTATCTAAACTGGAGCAACTGCATGAAAGATGTTATTTTGTTGGCTCTGTCTGGTCTGAGTGACAATACTTGCAATGACACTGCAGATGTACGAAAGCACTGCAGTGGTTCAAGCTGTATTTGGGTGGGTATCTACAGCTGCTCTCTGGTCAGCCTACAGACTTGAAAGGTAGCAACCTTGTCTTTGTAATTAAATATGTTTTGCATGTGTCTAGATAATTTTAAATAGAGTTTATTCATATTCCAGTGTTGACTACATAAAGATATTAGAAACAGTTGAAAGAAGTGTAAGAATTTTGCTGAATTCAGATACAAATTCGTTTGTATTGAATTGCAGAACTTGGGTTACTGGTTCAGGAGCAGTTTCCAAGATGGTGTTTATTTTTTCCTCAAATTTCTTCAAGTAATATGAGCTGCTTTCATATAGGACACGAGTCGCAGAACAACACTTGGTTACATGCTTAACAACAGATGTTATGACATTAATTACCAGGACGTGTTTTTTTTTAAAAAGAAGCTTGTAAGGTGAATGATTATGTGGCACCATTTAGATAATTCAAATATGCTTATCATTACTGAATAATAGAATGTAAAAAAGGGGAACTAAGTATTTGAATCTGACTACGAAGGTGGTGAGGGTAGATCTGATTCTTGGCTTCCTGCAAAGGAGATTGATGATAGAAGAAAACGAGTGCTATTTAGTCTCCACAGAACCTTGGTCAGATTGTGGTAAAAGAGCTTTGTCATTGGGCTCCCCCAAATATGAAGCAGTGGAATGGCAATGTGTAAAGTAATGTTAGATTGAAACAAGTTCAAGTTTTTTGGTCATCCAGCCGTATTCATGTTCCGTTCAGTTCAGTTTTCATTTATTGTCATTTAGAAATGCATGCATTAAAAAAATGATACAACATTCCTCCAGAATGATATCACAAGAAAACACAGGACAAACCAAGACTAAAACTGACAAAACTGCATAATTATAACATAATAGTTACAACAGTGCAAAGCAATACCATAATTTGATAAAGAGCAGACCATGAGCACGGTAAAAAAAAGTCTCAAAGTCCCGATAGACTCATTATCCCACGCAGGCGGCAGAAGGGAAGAACTCTCCCCGCCATGAACCTTCAAGCGCTGCCAACTTGCTGATGCAGCACCATTGGAAGCACCCGACCGCAGCAGATTCTTGAGTCCGTCTGAAAAGTTCGAGCCTCCGACCAGCCCCTCTGACACAGCCTCTCCGAGCACCATCCTCTGCCGAGCGCTTCGACCTCGCCCCGGCTGCCAAGCAAGCCAAGGACTCGGGGCCTTCTCCTCCGGAGATTCTGGACTATACAGTAGCAGTAGCAGCAGCAGCGAAGCAGGCATTTCAGAAGTTTCACCAGATGTTCCTTCGTGCTCTCACGTCCGTCTCCATCAAATCGGGATTGTGCATGGCACCCTACTTGACAAATAACAGACATCACCACCAGAGTGGCTGCTGCGAGCTGCGTCGCGCCGCCATCTTCCCGCCTCATTTACTGCTAAATGAAACAACATTCTTCCAGATCAGCACAGTACATATCAAAGTAAAAACTTATTATCATAGTACATGCATATCACCACATACAACTCTGAGATGCTTTTTCCTGTGGGTGGACTCAGCAAATCTATAGAATAGTAACTGTAAACAGGAGCAATGAAAAAGCAAGAGCATACTACTACTACTACATCAACTCAGGCGTAGGGGGCATAGAAGTCAACAAACTATTGAAATGCACCTATAAACAAGCAGCGATAAATAACAAGAACATGAAATAAGATGAAATAAGATAAAACATGTAATTCACGCACAAAGTATCATTGCCACAAATAATAAATTATCATCCAGAAAATTGATGTCCTTGAACAAGACATAATAGATTGTAGTTGGAAGAAAACTCTGAAAGCATTTGGGTTAGTTCTCACTGGTATAGAAAGCATTTCATAAAGACTTAAGTTCTCTAATGTTTTGGAAATGAAAATAATCAACACCTCTGGCTATTGATTGTCAAATTGATGTCAATGGGGCATCAATTGAAGATTGTATAAGAGGAATGATGTTTCTCGCAGTGTGTAGTGAACATCCTTTTTAAAAAGTATTTTGGTACGCTAACAATGAAAACTGTGATTTTGATCTATTATTGAATAATGACCCAGAGCAAGTTGGTAGCTTAAAAGTAGGGTAACATTCAGCTAGCTACTTGCTAATCACATCTCTTGCTTCTTGCAATAACCTGGCAGGTTTATCCATCACATCAATCTCTGGGGACTTAGCCACCTTGATGTTTTTTATAAAGAGTCCAAACATTATCCCCTTTATCTTGAAGTATGCTTGCAAATTTGCATGCTTCATAATGATGTTGCTTTCATCCACGTACTTCTCCTTGGTGAATACTGATGACTGAATAAACTTCTCTTTATTGCAGTGCTAAGCAGCCTGGCCCTTAACAATGGCCTCAGATTCTAGACTCCTCAGCCAGGAAAATCCCTGCATCTAGCCTGAAAAACCCTTTACTGCTTTGGCATGCTTCAATGTGAGTTCCGTCATTTTTCTGAACACATGGCCACACAACAGCTGTCTACTTGATCTCTCCTCGTACAGTAAACTCACCATCACTGGAAGTGGTCTATGGAGTCTTCAGTGCACTCACTATAGTATACACATCGCTAGCTAAGGAGAGCTGAGCAGTACACAATATTCCATGGATCATCTCGCCACAGTCCATATTCAGCGACATGGGCCAAATCGATGTGGCAGGGCCAGTTCCAAAAGTGGGTATTGTACTGATGTTTAGCCATTGATAAAGCTGATTGAGGCCGAATCAAAGCAGCAGGGCCAAGTCCAAGAGCATTGTTTGGCTGATTTAAGCATGGGGCCCGATTTGGGGGGTGGGGGGAGTTCAGGTGTCAGGGCCGGAGGCAAAGTACATCCACTGTTAAGCTTGCTGCTCCACAACGTTTACAAGTCTGCACTGAACTGAGGATGTGGCCTGCAGGTAACAGTCTCCTGGACCGGCTGTGGTGATAAACTGGCCTTGTGGCTGTGGACTCACTTTTGTGAGTTTTACTTGTTTACTTTTTATTGTTAGCATGATTTTTTTTGCACATTAGGTGTTTGTCATTTTTTAATAGGTTCTATTGGGTTTCTTTGTTCTTGTGGCTGCCTGTAAGAAGACAAATTTCCAGATTGTTTATAGTATACATACTTGATAATAAATGTACTTGAATTTTTCTTTGAATTTGTAAAGGACTTTTATTCTGAATTTCAATTCCTGGTTCTTGCCACTTGGTGGAGCCAGTGAGCACCATTCTGAAACCTTTGTGCTTTCCTGGACCTTGAGGGCTGGAATTTGCAGGAGCAGTTCATCAGAAACCATTCACTGTATCTTTTCCATTCAGTTTCCTCTGCTCCACAAGTGCAATCTGACAGATTGCAAGGATGGCAATGTTTTTGGGATCACGGTGAAAAATGAGAGCAACGTTACTGATCTGATTTCTAGATCTGTGGCGTTCTAGTCTGGCGACCCAGGCCTGTACCAGAAAATCAGATATGATTTACGGAGGGCAATTGCAAGGGTGAAGAGACTATTTTGAATGAGGTTGGAGGTGACATCGGATGTACGACAACTCTGGCAGGGTTTGCAAGACATTTCTTCCTACAAAACAAAACCCAATAGCATGAATGGCAGCGATGAATTCAACACCTCCTATGCCTGTTTTGAAAGAGAGAATATAACTACAGCTGTGAAGATCCCTGCTGCACCTGATAACCCTGTGATCTCTGCCTCGGGGGCCGACGTTATGCTGTTTTTAAAGAGAGTGAACCCTCGCAAGGTGGAAGGTCCCGATGGAGTACCTGGTAAGTCTCTGAAAACCTGTGCCAATCAACTAACTGGCGGGAGTATTCAAGGACACTTTCAACCTCTCACTACTATGGTTGGAAGCTCGCACTTGCTTCAAAAAGGCAACAATTATACCAGTGCCTAAGAAGAATAATACCTTATACTTTATACTTTATTGTGTCCAAACAATTGATACTAGAACATTACAATCATCACAGCGATATTTGATTCTGCGCTTCCTGCTCCCTGGTTTACAAATCGATGGTAAATATTAAAAATTTAAATTATAAATCATAAATAAAAAATATAAAAATGGTGGGAAAGTAAGGTAGTGCAAAAAAACCGAGATGCAGGTCGGGATATTTGGAGGATACGGCCCAGATCTGGGTCAGGATCCGTTCAGCAGTCTTATCACAGTTGGAAAGAAGCTGTTCCCAAATCTGGCCGTACGAGTCTTCAAACTCCTGAGCCTTCTCCCGGAGGGAAGAGGGACAAAAAGTGTGTTGGCTGGGTGGGCTGTGTCCTTGATTATCCTGGCAGCACTGCTCCGACAGCATGCAGTGTAAAGTGAGTCCAAGGACGGAAGATTGGTTTGTGTGATGTGCTGCGCCGTGTTCACGATCTTCTGCAGCTTCTTCCGGTCTTGGACAGGACAACTTCCATACCAGGTTGTGATGCACCCTAGAAGAATGCTTTCTACAGTGCATCTATAAAAATTAGTGAGGGTTTTAGGGGACAGGCCAAATTTCTTTAGTTTTCTCAGGAAGTAAAGGTGCTGGTGGGCCTTCTTGGCAATGGACTCTGCTTGGTTGGACCAAGTCAGGTCATTTGTGATATTGACCTCAAGGAACTTAAAGCTTTTGACCTGTTCCACTTGCGCACCACCGATGTAAATTGGGTCATGTGGTCCGCTACTCCTTCTGAAGTCAACAACCAATTCCTTCGTCTTGCTGACATTGAGGGATAGGTTATTGTCTTCGCACCATGCCACTGAGTTCTTAATTTCCTCTCTGTACTCAAACTCATCATTACCCAAGATACGGCCTACAATTGTTGTGTCATCAGCAAACTTAAATATTGTGTTTGATGGAAATTTGGCTGCACAGTCATGGGTGTACAGTGAGTACAGCAGGGGGCAGAGTACACAGCCTTGTGGGGCACTGGTGCTCAGAGTGATTGTAGAGGAGAGCTTGTCCCCTATTTTTACAGCCTGGGTCCTGTCTGTGAGGAAGTTGAAGATCCAGCTGCAGATCTGAGTGCTAAGGCCCAAGACCTGGAGCTTAGGAATCAGTTTATTTGGAATGATGGTATTAAAGGCAGAGCTGTAGTCAATGAAAAGGAGCCCTACGTATGCGTCTTTATTCTCCAGGTGTCCTAAGGAGGAATGTAGGCCCTTCTAACGTCGTCCTCGGTGACGATGAATCTCGATGCCACCAGGTCCGGTTCATCGGGAGGGAGCAGGACGCTCCACTTCTGTTCAAATCTTGCGTAGAATACATTAAGTTCGTCAGGAAGAGAAGCCCCACAGTTATTGATATTCCCAGCCTTTTCTTTGCACCCAGTGATCTCATTTAGACCCTGCCGTAGTCTACTGGAATCCCTCTGGTTAGCCTGGGCTTCCAACTTGGCTCGATATTGCCTCTTGGCACCCTTAATGGCTTTCCAGAGTTCACGCCTGGATTCCGTGTAGTGACTGGTATCCCCGGACCTAAAAGCCGCAGCTCTAGCCTTCAAATGGGACTTGACGTCATAATTCATCCAAGGTTTCCGGTTAGGGAATACCCTGATCATCTTGCGAGACACACAGTCCAACATTCATTTCCAAATAAAATCCCAAATAAAGCTGAGGCATACTCATCGAAGTTAGCTGCCGAGTCCTTGAATACTAACCAGTCCACCGATTCAAAGCAGTCACGAAGGACCTCATCCGTTTCCTCCGTCCAACGCGACACTACTTTTGACACCGTGACCTCCTGCTTCAGTTTCTGTTTGTAAGCCGGGAAGAGGAGTACTGCCTGATGGTCCGATTTTCCGAAGTGAGGTCGTGGGACGGAACGGTAGGCATCCTTGACTGCTGTGTAGCAGTGGTCAAGTATATTTGGGCCTGGAGACATGTTGGTATAACTTTGGCAGCGCCTTTCTGAGTTTGGCCTGAATAATGTCCCCGGTTGTGATGAGCAAAGCCTCCGGATACCTGGTCTCAAGTTCACTGACGTTGGCATACAGTATGTTCAAAGCACACTCCACGTCCGCCTGTCAGTATGACCAAGGTGAATTCCCGTGGCAGATAGTAGGGATGACACTTCACCGACAGGTGTTCCAGGTCCGGGCTAATGTGAGCTGCCTTAATGACTATCACCCGGTAGCACTCACATCCACAGTGATGAAATGCTTTGAGAGATTGGTCATGACGAGAATAAACTCCTGTCTCAGCTGGGACCTGGGCCCACTGCAACTTGCCTATCGCCACAATGGGTCAACAGCAGATGCAATCTCAATGGCTCTTCACACGGCTTCAGACCACCTGGACAACACAAACACCTATGTCAAGATGCTGTTCATCGACTATAGTTCAGCATTTAGAACCATCATTCCCACAATGCTGATTGAGAAGTTGCAGAACCTGGGTCTCTGTACCTCCCTCTACAATTGGATCCTTGACTTTCTAACCAGAAGACCACAATCTGTGCAGATCGATGATAACATCTCCTCCTCGCTGACGATTAACACCGGTGGACCTCGGGTGTGTGCTTAGTCCATGGCTCTATTTTCTGTATACCCATGACTGTGTGGCTAAGCATAGCTCAAATACCATCTATAAATTTGCTAATGATATAACTATTGTTGGTAGAATCTCAGATGGTGACAAGAGGGCATACAGGAGTGAGATATGCTAACTAGTGGAGAGGTGTCGCAGCAACAACCTGGCACTCAACGTCACTAAGATGAAAGGGCTGATTGTGGACTTCAGGAAGGGTAAGATGAAGGAACACATACCCTATCCTCACAGAGGGATCAGAAGTGGAGAGTGTGAGCAGCTTCAAGTTCCTGGGTGTCAAGATCTCGGAGGATCTAATCTGGTCTGAACATATTGATGCAGTCATAAAGAAGGCAAGACAGTGAGTATACTTCATTAGGAGTTTGAAGAGATTTGGTATGTCAACAAATACACTCAAAACTTCTGTAGATCAGATAGGCATTCTGATGGGCTACATCACTGTCTGGTATGTTGGGAGGGGGAGAAGGTTTTACTGCATAGGACCGAAAAAAGCTGCAGAGGTTTGTAAATTTAGTCAGCTACATCTTGGGTACTAGCCTACAAAGTACCCAGGACATCTTGAAGGAACAGTGTCCCAGGAAGACAGTGTCCATTAGTAAGGACCTCCAGCGCCCAGGACATGCCCTTGTCTCACTGTTACCATCAGGTAGGAGGTACAGAAGCCTGAAGGCACACACTCAGCAATTCAGGAACAACGCCTTCCCCTCTGCCATCCAATTGCTAAATAGACATTGAACCCTTGGATACTACCTCACTTTTTTAATATATGTTGTTTCTGTTTTTTTGCATGAATTTTGCTCTATTCAATATACGTATACAGTAACACACATAAAAATTGCTGGTGGAACGCAGCAGGCCAGGCAGCATCTATAGGAAGAGGTACAGTCGACGTTTTGGGCTGAGACCCTTCATCCTGAAGAGTGTCGGACCAGAGGACACCAGCCTCAGAATAGAGGGGCGTCCTTTTAGATTGGAGAAGAAGAATTTGTTTAGCCAGAGAGTAGTGAGTCTGTAGCATTTGTCGCTGTGGAGGCCAAGTCTTGTTTTTACTTAAGGCAGGGGTTAATAGATTCTTGAATGGTCAGGGCATGTAGGGGTACTGGGAGAAGGCAGGAGATTGGGATTGAGAGGAAAATGGATCAGCCATGATGAAATGGCGGAGCAATCTCAATGAGCCAAATGGCCTGATATCTTATAGACTTAAGACGTAGCCAGGCAAAAGAAACATCAAAAGGTGCTATCTCGCATTTTGTTTAGATTGAATGTTGTGGGGGTACACTGACGGATGCGAGACTCAAGGAAAACCATCGAATCCGATGGACGTAATGTTCAAGGTGGTATATAAGATGACCCCCTGTATGGAAATGGAACTTAAAACATGAGGCGGTTTTGATCAGGGCATAATTCCCAGGTGCAAGCTATTAAAACTCATTGAGAGGTGGTTTAGGTGGCATGGACACCTTTGTTGCCAGATAAAGTGGACACTCCAATTGGACAACAGGAGGTCCCTGAGTGCAGTGGTCAAAGGCGAGGGTGTACAATATGTGTGTCTTTGCTCATGGATGTTATGAGAGCCAAGTGGCCATTGAAAATAGTCAAGTGAATGTCCTGGATAGAATGTTGCTGCCAGTAAATTTGGTACTCTCGCGTTGGCTTAGATACAAGGAGACTAGTTTACGGAACAATTTTGCTGGGAATCAATCACATAGGGTCAACTAACGATCAAATGAAAACAGAAGTGCTAATTGGTATCTGTTGGATAACTAAACAGTGTGAGAAAGGGAGTACTTTTTTGGTTATCTTGCTGATAATGAGGAAGTAATTGTAAATGTAAGCAGCAAGATATGTTGTGGACCAAGACACATTTGAAATACCATCTCCTATTTCATTAGAATAAGAGCGAAACAATTTTGGTACATTTGCAGAGTGAACTCTCCCAAGTTAAGGGGCTGATGAACTTCCTGGTCTCGAGGAAATAGAGAATCCACTTGCCTCTTCTAGCTGTCAGCTGTGAGTGTGCAGCAGTGATCATGGGGGTGGGTGGTGGTGGTGGACTGGATCAAGTCCTTTAAGGCTTTTTGAAATTCAACTTCCTTTGGCCCTGAATGAATTCAGAGGCTGCCCTCACTTTGGGAATGCACTGACCCCGACTGTGGATATCATTGGTCAGGTGGGTTTGGGGGGTGCTGAGGAGTTTCCAAGTTCCAGACACTGGAGCTGCAGGGTACAACCCTCTAGTGCCAATGAGATAGCTGTGTAAAATGAGACAACTCGTGAGGGGAGGTGCAGTCCAGGATGGGAGTAGCCTTCCCGAAGAGGACATGTGCACTTCCCAACGCCAGCACCGTGACAGGTGGAATTTGGAGACAGTCCATCAAGTGTGAAAGGAAGGAGGGCTGACCGGTGAAACATGAGACCTACTTGGAAGAAAGCAGGGAAGAGCTTTGGCTGAAGCATCCACATCACACAAAGAAAAACAACTAAAGGAATTCCTGCAACTCTGTGTCAAAAGCCAATGGGAAATAATGTGGCAATGACAGAGGTCTAGGACAGGATAACTCCAGAAGAAGTTTGTAATTAGTGTATGATGTTCATGGAGGAATAAGGAGCCTACTGAGGGTATTCTTTGGGAAACATAAGCTCATGGTACTAATTTTTCAGGAATCAGACAATTGATATATGATTGTTTTGCCAGGAGTCATGCATTGCAACCAAACCTAGTACTGAAATTATTAATCATGGAAATACTTGCAGAGGTAACCACAGGCCTATGAAACAGGTCTGCAAATCTTAGTAACAAGATGGTCAGTAAATAAGCCAAGGTTAAGGTGCACTGGAAGAATACTGTAGACCCTCCAAGTCCTGGACCAGTGGAGGTCAATAGAGTGTAAGTAGCCATATGAAGACATGGGTGATCTGGACTCTGTGTTTAATTTTGCGTAGGTGGATTTGTTCATACAAGTGATGGCAAGAAGATGGTGATACAGAAAATGTATGATATTTTTGTTATTATAGAGACAATTATGGTGAAGTATTAATTATAGAACATGGTGCAAAATTATGTGAAGCTGTTTGGAGTGTGATCTACTCCTTATGAAAACAGGTTGAGTGAACTCGGCCTTTTCTCCTTCGAGCGATGGAGGATGAGAGGTGACCTGATAGAGGTGTATAAGATAATGAGAGGCATTGATCGTGTGGATAGTCAGAGGCTTTTTTCCTGGGCTGAAATGGCTATCACAAGAAGGCACAGGTTTAAGGTGCTTGGGAGTAGGTACAGAGGAGATGTCAGGGGTACGTTTTTTATGCAGAGACTGGTGAGTGCGTGGGAACGGGTTGCCGGCAACGGTGGTGGAGGCGGATACGATAGGACCTTTTAAGAGACTTTTGGATAGGTACATGGAGCTTAGGAAAATAGAGGGCTATGGGTAAGTCTAATAATTTCTAAGGTAGGACATGTTCGGCACAACTTTGTGGGCCGAAGGGCCTGTATTGTGTTGTAGGTTTTCTATGTTTTACTGTGTGTATTTCAGGCTTGTCAAGGGAATGAAGAGGCCAAATGATTGAGTGAATTTATAATTCTATTTACAAGTGCATATTGATATAAATTGCTAACACTATCAATTCAACTTCTTTTCACAACTTGATTTAAAAATGCCCATTCTTGTTTCCAAGTGAAGATCTATCTCTATAAATGTCCTCCAGACCTATAAGCTCTAAAGGTCTCTTACTTGGATAAAATTCTGCTTCATTGGCCATCCTTCAAATTAATTGCTCTTTAATGTGCAGCCACGCCTGTTTCCTTCGCTCTGGAGTGCCCTCCATTAACCTTCCTACCTTTTTTTCCTCCCTGTGCAGAATTAGAGTTCGCTGCATCAGTTGTATTGGGCAAGTTTACTGAAGCGTGCAAATTGATTTGGTCATGGAAAGTGTATATCATTGGCTGTAGGTGTACACAAAAGAAAACTAAGGTGCAGCTAAAAATAGGAAAGATTAATTCCCTGGGTAGAAAGTGCTAGGGGCTGTGGTTAGATTGTTAAAAAGCCTAATAATAGAATCACTACAATGCAAGATCGTCAGCACAGCACTTTTTCTTCACTGTTTTAAGTTGGGAAACCCATACCCAGGGTTGGGGACATTGTAAATAAAACTTTGTTATATCAGTGAAAACTAGTGAGTGACAGCACAAAGTCAGTGAGGCACATGATGAACTAAGTGATAAACAGTTCTCTCCAGTTTCCATCAACCTTTTTGAATGTCTTAAGTATGAAAGAGCCACCTTGTTCTCCAGTTAAAATATTTATACATCCTTAGCAAATTTTGCAACATATTCAGGTTTATTATCACAGACATCTGACTCTAGTGATCTTCAGCCTTGCCTCAAGCTTGAATCTCAATACTAGTTTCATCCCCATCTCAAAAGCAGTTGTAATGCAAACAATACCGTATTTGGATATAAAACTTTTTAACTTGGGTGATTGGATTTCTTTCACAGTGTTTGACAACTAAGGTAGAAGAATCCTAATGGCAATTGTATACAGGCCTCCAAACAGCAGCCGGGATGTGGATTACAAATTACAGCAGGAGATAGAAAAGGCGTGTCAGAAAGGCAATGTCATGATAATTGTTGGGGATTTTAACATGAGAGTGGATTGGGAAAATCAGGTCAATACTGGACCTCAAGACAGAGAACTTGTAGAATGTCTAAGGGATGGCTTTTTAGAACAGCTTGTTGTTGAGCCCACTAGGGGATCGCCTGTGCTAGATTGGCTGTTGTGCAATGATACAGGGGTGATAAGAGAGCTTAAGTTCCCTTAGGGAACTGTGATCACAATATGATTGCGTTCACATTGAAAGTTGAGAGAGAAAAAATAAAATCCAATGTGTCGGTATTTCAGTGGAATAAAGGAAATTACAATGGCATGAGAGAGGAACTGGACAAAGTTGACAGGAAAGGGACATTTGCAGGAAAGATAGCAGAGCAGCAATGCTCAGAGTTTCTGCAAATAACGAGGGAAGTGCAAGACAGATATATTCCAAATAAAAAGAAATTTTCAGAGGAAGGGCACTACCGTGGCCGACAAGTGAAGTTAGAGCCAAAGTAAAAGCATGAATAGGAAGCCAGATACAAGGAAGCCAGAGCTAATGGGAAAATAGCTTTTAAAAACTTGCAGATGGAAACTAAGAAGGTCATTAGGAAGGAAAAGATGAATTATGAAAGGAAGCTGGCAACTAGTATCAAAGAATATACTAAAAGCTTTTTTAAGTACATAAAGGGTAAAAGAGAGTCGAGGGTAGATATAGGACCAATATAAAATGACACTGGAGATATTGTGATGAGAGTTGCAGAGATGGCAGGAGAACTGAATGCATATTTTGCATCAGTCTTCACAGTGGAGGACGTTTGCAGTTTACTGGACATTCAAGAGTGTCAGGGAAGTGAAGTTTGTGCAGTGAAAATTATGACTGAGAAGGTGTTCAGGAAGCTTAATGGTCTGAGGGTAGATACATCTCCTGGATCTGGTGGAATGCACCCCTCGGGTTCTGAAGGAAGTAGCTGGAAAAATTGTGGAGGCATTAACGATGAACTTTCAAGAATCGATAGATTCTGGCATTATACTGGATGACTGGAAAATTGCAAATGTTACTCCGCTATTTAAGAAGGGTGGGAGGCAGCAGAAAGGAAACTATAGATTTGTTAGCCTGACATCAGTGGTTGGGAAGTTGTTGGAATCGATTGTTATGAATGAGATTACGGAGTACCTGGAGGCACATGATAAGGTAGGCCAAAGCCAGCATGGCTTCCTGAAAGGAAAATCTTGCCTGACAAACCTACTCCAATTCTTTGAGGAAATTACAAGCAGGGTAGACAAAGGAGATGTAGTAGTCTTGGTGGACTTGGATTTTCAGGAGGCCTTTGACAAGGTGCTGCACATGAGGCTGCTTAGCAAGATAAGAGCCCATGGAATTACAGGAAAGTTACTAGCATGGGTGGAGCATTGGCTGGTTGGCAGAAAACAGAGAGTCAGAATAAAGGGATCCTATTCTGGCTGGCTGCCAGTTACCAGTGGAGTTCCACAAGGGTCAGTGTTGGGACCGCTGCTTTTTATGATGTATGTCAATGATTTGGACTATGGGATTAATGGCTTTGTGGCTAAATTTGCCGATGATACAAAGATAGGTGGAGGAGCAGGTAGTGTTGAGGAAACAGAGAGCCTGCAGAGAGACTTAGATAGTTTAGGGGAATGGGCAAAGAAGTGGCAAATGAAATACAATGTTGGAAAGTGTATGGTCATGCACTTTGATGGAAGAAATAAACGGGCAGACTAGATGGGGAGAGAATTCAAAATGCAGAGGTGCAAAGGGACTTGGGAGTCCTTGTGCAAGATATCATAAAGGTTAACCTCCAGGTTGAGTTGGTTGTGAAGAAGGCAAATGCAATGTTGGCATTCATTTCTAGAGGTATGGAATATAAGAGCAGGGATGTGATGTTGAGGCTCTATAAGGCACTCAGGAGAATGAGGGTGGCTCTCATAGAAATATTCTGAATGTTCAAAGGCCTTAGCAGATGAGATATGCGAAATTATTTCCCATGGTACAGGATTCTAGGACAAGAGGGCACGACTTCAGGATTGAAGGACATCCATTTAGAACTGAGATCCGGAGAAATTACTTTAGTCAGAGGGTGGTAAATCTGTGGAATTTGTTGCCATGAGCAGCTGTGGAGGCCAAGTCATTGGGTGTATTTAAGGCAGAAATGGATAGGTTCTTGATTAGCCAGGACATCAAAGGGTATGGGGTGAAGACAAGGAGTGGGGATGACTAGAAGAATTGGATTAGCCCATGATTGAATGGCGGAGCAGCCTCGATGGGCCGAATGGCCTGCTTCTGCTTCTATATCTTATATTGTTTATCTTTTTTGAATTGATTTTGAAAACAGGTAGGTATATTTAACACATTTTCTATTTGCAGTGGATGTTGTTCGTCAGCATCCACAGTGCCCCGGTAGCGTGATGCTATTACAGCTCAGACCGTCAGAGTTAGGAGTTCAATTCCAGCATCTTCTGTCAGCTGTTTGTACGTCCGCCCCATGGAATACGTGAGCTTTTTTTCTCAGCTGCTCTGGTTTCTTCCCACAACCAAAGATGTACCAGTTATTAGGTTAATTGGTCATTGTAAATTGTCCTGTAGCCCCCCTGGCCACCCTCAGGGTCGCTCGGCTTGCTGTCATCGAGGGAAACAGCCTCGGCCCCGCCAAACTGGGTAATTCGTTTGTGTGGATGCTGTGTGAGGTACCTCACCCCGCCCAAATAACAGACAATACACCAGATGCAATTAAATGATATACAGTTTATAGATATTACTGGAACTATATAATTAAAAGAGAATAAAATATAAAAGGAAAATAAAAGGCGCCGCACTTATCAAAGTTCAATCTCTTCGTGCACAAAAACCGTTGGAGCTCAAGGACCTTCTTCTTCACCCTGCGACCCCTCGGACCACCTCGACCGGCCGCCTGGGACCAACAACGGTGGTCGACCAGACGCTCCACACGAGTCCGAGTCCGTCTCCGTCTCCTCGCCGAGCGTCCCGCTCGGGGTCCGACCCCGTTAGCGGACTCACAGCACCTGGTCCATCCTCTGTCTCGCTCTCCCGCCTTCTGCCCCCAAAACCCCGCGCATACAGTATCTTCAAATACACCAAAACCATAACTACTATCCCAATTGGTTAATAGCACCCTCTTATTACCCTCTAAACCACAATAAGCTGCTAGCGCAAACTTTCTCAGCGTTAAAGCACAACAAAGCCGCATTCCCCAGATTAACATAACAAAAACGCCATTTTAATTAGCCTTCGCAGTAACATAAAAATCGAAACCCCCTTACAGTCCCATGACTTGGCTGGGGTTAAACTGGGGGTTGCTGGGTGGTGCAGCTGGAAGGGCCAATTCTGTGCTCTGTCTCTAGATCAGATAATATAGAAACTAATGGCAATGTATGTAGGTGTACTTGAGAAAGTACATGTTTTACTTTATTTCAACTTATTACACTGTAAAGAGAACAGTGGAATTAGAATGAGAGAATGCTTAGAGAAAGCAAGAAATTGAACGAAGCTTATTTTCACAGAGAAGCCACTGCAAACTTATGCTTAATGAACGCTGCCAGTGGTTCTGAGTGCATCTGCTTGATCTGTGTCAGGAACTCTTGGCTTTCTGACAGTTCCAAAGAACAGCATCACCACGCTGGGAGCTTACAATGTAAACTGGTACCCTGGCATCATGTCAAACTGCTTTGGTGGAGTCATCCTCACTGGTAGATTGTCTGAATCAGGGCATGGCTTAGCTGTCACATATTTAAGATTATCGTACTTCAGGCTGTCACTTTGTGGAAAGCAGGCCAAAAAGACATGTTAGTCCATGAGTAAATTCAAATGAAAACAAATTGATGGAGTAACAGCATTATCTCTGAATGCTAAAGTGACTCGTGTGCTCAAATTGTCAAATGAATATTGATAATTAAATTGCAGTTTGCAAGATGTGATATTTTCTAACTTGGAGATGCATTGGTTATCGATCCACGGGCAGAGGACGCCTCTGTTATGTTGCTGCAGGACTTGATTAAAAATGCTGACTTTAACTCATGCATGTGTCCGATCTTGCATGTAAAACAAGGCGTTGCAAGGGTTATGTCACCAACCTACATTTCTAGATCAGTGGATTTAATTTTGAAAGTTCCTGTTCAACTTGGGTGTTTTAACTACTGTATGTTTATTGAAAAAAGTTTATGCCAGTGAAGAACTTATTTACTGATGTAATAATTATGCACCCAGTGAAATAATATCAGTGTAGTTTTCTTTTTAATGGCCCTAAGAATATAAATTATCAATTGATTTAAAAGGTAAATGGTTACATGGAGTAGACGGGAAACACCAACTTCTAGCTGTTGATTGTCTCTGTTGTATAACAATGTACAATGGTGGTTCCCAGTACAAAAATTGATATGCGTTTGTGGAAGGAGATATTTGGACAGGTTATTGAAGCTTGGTTTTAAGGTGGGGGTGGTGGAGAAGAAAGATTTGTAACTGGAGAGATCAATGATAGCTTGCATTCAGGACCTTGGCAACAAAAGATAAGATCATTGAGATGAAACAATTGGATCTGTTTTGGATTGTTTGTTTGGATTTGTGGTGAGCTTAACTGTTGGTACGACCGAATCTGGTAAAAAAAAGGGCCTACAGGAAATTGAACCAACTCTTAGACTGAATTAAGTGATGAACATCTATGACTTTATCGGTTGTACATGGTGTTATGTCATTTTAATACACAAAATGCTGGAGAAACTCAGCAGAACTGCTGAAGGGTCTCGGCCTGAAACGTCAACTGCTTATTCTTTTCCACAGACCTGTTGGGTTCCTCCAGCATTTTGTGTTTATAACAAACAAGAGAAAATCTGCAGAAGCTGGAAATCCAAGCAATATACACAATGCTGGAGGACCTCAGCAGGTCAAGCAGCATTTAGGGAAAAGAGTATAGTCGATGTTTTGGGCCAAGACCCTTTGGCAGGACTGGAGAGAAAAAGCTGATGAATTGATTTAAAAGGTGTTGGGGGGGGGGGGGAAGGGGAGAGAGAGACACAAGATGATGGGTGAAACCTGAAGGGGGAGGGATGAAGTAAAGAGCTGGGAAGTTGATTGGTGAAAGAGACAGACGGCCATGGAAGAAAGAAAATGGGGGAGGAGCTTGAGAGGGAGGTGATAGGTGGGCAAGGAGATAAGGTGAGAGAGGAAAAAGGGAATGGGAAATGGTGAAGGTGGGGTGGGTGCATTACTGGAAGTTCAGAAGATCAGTGTTCATGCCATCAGGTTGGAGGCTACCCAGACAGAATATAAGGTGTAGTTCCTCCAACCTGAGTGTGGCTTCATCATGACAGTGGAGGAGGCAGTGGATAGACAAACCGAATGGGAATGGGACGTGGAATTAAAATGGGTGACCACTGGGAGATCCACTTTTTCTGGTGAGAGCTCAGCAAAGCAATCTCCTAATCTATGTCATATCTCATCGATGCACAGGAGGCCACACCGGGAGCACCGGACACATTATATGACCCCAGCAGACTCACGGGTGAAGTGTCACCTCACCTGGAAGGACAGTTTAGGGCCCTGGATGGTAGTGAGGGAGGAGGTGGAGGGGCAGGTGTAGCACTTGTTCTGTTTGCAAGGATAAGTGCCAGGAGGGAGATCAGTAGAGAGGGATGAATAGACAAGGGAGTCGCGTAGGGAGCGATCCCTGCGGAAAGCAGAAAGTGAGAGGGAGGGACAGATGTGCCTGGTGGTGGGATCCCGTTGGAGATGGCGGAAGTTTCAGAGAATTATGTGCTGGATGCGGAAGCTGGTGGGGTGGTAGGTGAGGACAAGAGGAACCCTGTCCCTGGTAGGGTAGCGGGAGGATGGGGTGAAAGCAGACCTGCGTGAAATGGAAGAGATGTGGTTGAGGGCAACATTGATGGTGGAGGAATGGAAGCCCCTTTATTTGAAAAAGGAGGACATCTCCTTCGTTCTAGAGTGAAAAGCCTCATCCTGAGAGCAGATGCGGTGGAGACAGAGGAATTAAAAAACAGGGATGGCGTTTTTGCGAGTTACGGGGTGGGAAGAGGTATAGTCCAGGTAACTGTGAGAGTTTGTGGGTTTATAGTAGACATCAGTGTCCAGGTAGCTGTGAGAGTCCGTGTATTACGTAGATTTCCAACATCTGCAGATCTTTTCTTGTTCGTAATATGTCATTTATGTGTTTCAGTAATAAGCTGTAGACCCTAACAATGAAAGGATACTAATTTGAAAAATTAAAAGGCAGGAGCCAGCATATGATAAAGAAGAGAAAATCTGCAGATACAGGAAATCCGGAACAGCACACACAAAATGTTAGAGGATCTCTGCAGGTCAGGTAGCATCTATGGAAATGAATAAACAGTCACCATTTTGGACCAAGATCCTCTTTCAGGACTGGAAATGAAGGTGATGGAGTAAGAAGTTGGGGGAGGCGAAGGAGAGTAGCTAGAAGGTGATAGATGAAGCCCTGTGGGTAGGAAGAGTTAAAAAGGGCTGGAGAGGAAGGAAGCTGATGAGAGTAGACCATAGGAGAAAAGGAAGGACGAGGGAACCCAGGAGGAGATGATAGGCCGGTGAGAAGAAATAAGAGCCCACAGTGGGGATTAGAAGGAAAGGAGGGAATTTTTTTTCACAGAAGGAAAAATCAATATTCATGCCATCAGGTTGGAGGCTACCCAGATGGAATACAATACTATGTGGGTGGCCTTATCTTGGCACAAGAGGAGGCCATGGACTGACATGTCAGAACACTGAGTCTTCTGATTTTACTACTGAAAACCTCAAGCTCATAGTCAAGATAATAGATTAACAGAGTGCACTTAATTTGATTATTAACTGTCCTTCTGTAGTGGATTTTGTAACTGTTTCCATTATTGCTCTGTCGAAACAGTATTATCATGTGTCATAACTTGACTGCTTCACCAGTTTCTTCTATCAGCAGACTTTTATCCAGAATCTTTTAGACCATCTTTCTGAAAAAGGTATCTGAAAGAAAATCACGAGTGTGAAGTCACGGAAGTGGCAAAGGAAGACTTTTTAGGAATGGTCCAGGAACATCAAGAAGAATGACAGAAGCACAGTGGGGGGAGGGAAGTGGAATTCATTCCTCTGCCATTGAATTATGTGACGTACGATTTGCCTGTCTGCGACTCGTGCATATGTCTTTTTAGTTTATAGGAATTGTGGCTATATTTTGGAAATTCTTTGTTTTAGAAATCATTTGTAACTGAATTGACTTTATTTCTTACACCCTTCACATACCTGAGGAGTAAAAATCTTTGCATTACGTCTCTGTCTAAATGTGCAATTTATAGTAATTTGTAATAAATAGTATGTACAACAGGACAATCGATATAGGATAGAAATACAGTTGTATCAGTGTGAATTAATCAGTCTGACAGCCTAGTGGAAGAAGCTGTCCCAGAGCCTGTTGATCCTGGCTGTTATGCTGCGGTACCGTTTCTCGGATGGTAGCAGCTGGAATAGATTGTGGTTGCGGTGACTCAGGTCCCCAGTGATCCTTCAGGCCCTTTTTACGCACGTCTTTGTAAATGTCCGGAATAGTGGGAAGTTCGCAACAACAGATGCTCTGGGCTGTCCGCACCACTCTCTGCAGAATCCTGCGATGAAGGGAAGTACAGTTCCAATACCAGGCAGTGATGCGGCTAGTCAGGATGCTCTCAGTTGTGCCCCTGTAGAAAGTCCTTGGGATTTGGGGACTCATGCCAAACTTCTTCAACCATCTGAGGTGAAAGAGGTGCTGTTGTGGTTTTTCACCACACAGCCAGTATGTACAGACCACGTGTGATCCTCAGTGATGTGTATGCTGAGGAACTTAAAGCTGTTTACCCTCTCAACCCCTGTCAATAGGGGTTAGTCTGTCTCCATTCCTCCTGTAGTCTACAACCAGCTCCTTTGTTTTTGTGACATTAAGGAGAGGTTGTTTTCTTGACACCACTGTGTCAGGGTGATGACCGCTGCCTTGTTATTATTTGTAAGTCTTTTATAAGATAGAAATCGTCTGAGTTTTATAAGTGTTTAATGAATGTTGTTTAAACTTATCGAGTAACACTGCAAATAAATTAACTGTATTTAAACTAATTTGTTAAGTGGGCACATCTCCTCCTTGGTAGTGAGATTGCTCAACTCCCCATGGATGATAAATGGGGAAATGAACTCACCTTTGAAGATTTGGTAGTTAACGTATAACCTCCCTTTGGTGAGGGTACCCGTAGCTATCTGTATTGAATAGGGTTTAAGATCTTCATTTGAGTTTGGAACTTCACGGTCAGCAAACCCAAGACCATCACACCAGTATCTCCACTGTTTTTTGCTTTTATGGAACTCTGAACTCTGTAAAATCATAAAATAATTGACAGCTCAACTCTACCAAGCGAGTATTAAAGTTTTTTTTTACTTTTTGCTGAGAAAATTCTCTCGAGGGCTTGTCTGTGAGAATTAAACTTTCTCTTTGGTGACGAGCTACTTCTCCACTTCAATAAACACCTGCTCCTAGCTTTGAAAACTGGAAAGTCAATTAGCTTCAGCAACATTCCTTGCAGCTTCAATACTTTCTGATAGGTTGAAACCAAAAATTTTCTATCTGTTGTTGACCAAAGAAAATTTTACTTTGAAGTTTGAACATTTGAAACTTGGTTCGCTTTCTCTCTAGGACCTGACCTAATGCCTTCTTTCTGGCTTTTTGCATTGAAGATTTAAAGATTGGCTTTAATTATCACATGTATATTGAAGAATACAGAGAAACCTGTTGTTTTGTCTTAACATCGGAGGATTGTACTGGGCAGCCCCCGCAAGTGTCGCCATTCTTCCAGCATCAAAATCGCGTGCCCACCACTCACTAACCCGAACAATTGGAATATGGGAGCAAACCAGAGCACCAGGGAGAAATCTGTGCTGTTACAGGAAGAACGTACAAACTTGTTATGGGCAATGGCAGGAATTAAACCCTGATTTGTGATCACTGGCATTGTAAAGGTATTGCACCAACTGCTAAGCTACTGTGCCAACCCTGAATAGATTCAGGCTGAAAAGAAAGGCTTATGGTTGTTTTTCTTCCCCTATCCCTGCTTCGGTGTGCAATATTTGTGAAGGCGCATATCGATTTCAATATCTGTCCAGACTAATTCAGAAAGAGGAGTGAAAATTTCCCTGATGTAATTCTTCTTATAGAAACATAGAAAATAGGTGCAGGAGTAGGCCATTCGGCCCTTCGAGCCTGCACCGCCATTTATTATGATCATGGCTGATCAGCCAACTCAGAACCCCGCCCCAGCCTTCCGTCCATGCCCCCTGACCCCCGTAGCCACAAGGGCCATATCTAAATCCCTCTTAAATATAGCCAATGAATTGGCTTCAACTGTTTCCTGTGGCAGAGAATTCCACAGATTCACCACTCTCTGTGTGAAGAAGTTTTTCCTAATCTCGGTCCTAAAAGGCTTCCCCTTTATCCTCAAACTGTGACCCCTTGTTCTGGACTTCCCCAACATCGGGAGCAATCTTCCTGCATTTAGCCTGTCCAATCCCTTTAGGATTTTATACGTTTCAATCAGATCCCCCCTCAATCTTCTAAATTCCAACGAGTACAAGCCCAGTTCATCCAGTCTTTCTTCATATGAAAGTCTTGCCATCCCAGGAATCAATCTGGTGAACCTTCTTTGTACTCCCTCTATGGCAAGGATGTCTTTCCTCAGATTAGGGGACCAAAACTGTACACAATACTCCAGGTGTGGTCTCACCAAGGCCTTGTACAACTGCAATAGTACCTCCCTGCTCCTGTACTCGAATCCTCTCGCTATAAATGCCAGCATACCATTTGCCTTTTTCACCGCCTGCTGTACCTGCATGCCCACTTTCAATGACTGGTGTATAATGACACCCAGGTCTCGTTGCACCTCCCCTTTTCCTAATCGGCCACCATTCAGATAATAATCTGTTTTCCTATTTTTGCCACCAAAGTGGATAACTTCACATTTATCCACATTAAATTGCATCTGCCATGAATTTGCCCACTCACCCAACCTATCCAAGTCACTCTGCATCCTCTTAGCATCCTCCTCACAGCTAACACTGCCACCCAGCTTCGTGTCATCCGCAAACTTGGAGATGCTGCATTTAATTCCCTCATCCAAGTCATTAATATATATTGTAAACAACTGGGGTCCCAGCACTGAGCCTTGCGGTACCCCACTAATCACCGCCTGCCATTCTGAAAAGGTCCCGTTTATTCCCACTCTTTGCTTCCTGTCTGCTAACCAATTCTCCATCCACATCAATACCTTACCCCCAATACCGTGTGCTTTAAGTTTGCACACTAATTCTTAGCTGAATTTCACAAGCAGCTTTTGGAATGTCAAAACTGGGCAGAATACTCCAAACTAGGCCTCACCGATCTTGTATACAATTTCAACATAACATCCCAGCTCCTGTACTCAAAGTATTGATTTATGAAGGCCAGTGTGCCAAAACTTTCTTTATGACCCTATTTACCTGTGATGCAATTTTCAAGGAGTTATGGATATAGATCTCAATATGGATTGAAGGAGTTAGATATGGCCCTTGTGGCTACAGGGATCAGGGGGTATGGAGGGAAGGCTGGTGCAGGGTTCTGAGTTGGATGATCAGCCATGATCATAATAAATGGCGGTGCAGGCTCGAAGGGCCGAATGGCCTACTCCTGCACCTATTTTCTATGTTTCTATATATATAGTTTGTTCATTTAAATAATTATGATTGTATGTAAAATTACATCAATTGCATATGTCATCACACTACCACATGATATGTACATGCCTTTCTTAAAGTAAACTTGAAGTTAGACCCACATTTCGGACTCGCATGTCTTTGTTTCAATTAGTTTAATGTTTTGAAGTTATGAAACATAATAGTACCTTTTCTTATTCCTCAGTTCTACTCATAAAGTCTCATTGGACGAAGTCTCCAGTCTGTCCTGACTGAGCACTATCGTGACATTTTCCCTAGCTTGTAATTGCACCCCTCCCACTCTGCCATGTCTAAAACAGCAAAACCCTGGAACGCTGAGCTGCCAGTCCTGCCCCTTCTGCAACCAAGTCTCACTACTGGCTACAATATCATAATTCTGCATGTGGATCTATGCCCTAAGCTCATCCGTCTTTCCTACCATCATGATCATTATCATCATGTTGTATGATGTGAGAGATCATGGTCTTTGATCATGACGGATCTTGGCAAATGTTTCTGCAGAAGTGCTTTGCCATTGCGGCCTTGTCTTTACAAGGCGGGTGACCCTAGCCGGTATTAATACTTTACAGAGATTGTCTGCCTGGCTGGCTTCAGTGGTCACATTAACCAGTTCTTGTGATATACACCAGCTGCTTATGCGACCACCCACCACCTGCTCCCACGGCTTCACGTGACCCTGATCGGGGGACTAAGCAGGTGCTACAACTTGCCCAAGGGTGACCTACAGGTGAGCGGAGGGAAGGAGCGCTTTATACCTCCTTTAATAGAGATGTATCTTCACCCCACCACCCATTTCAGACAATACCCTTTGCACTGAAATATATGCAGGACAGATCATTAGTCCTACCATGCTCAACATTTTGATTCCTGACTTGGTATGGAGGCTTAACAATATCTTTCTCCACAACCACTCTACTATCTCTAATGCATTCTGGTTCCTATACCCCTGCAATTCTAGTTTAAATAGCCCCCGCCACCCCGTGCATGACTTGGAAACATGCCTGCCAGGATGTTACTTTGCTTCCAGTCCAGGTGCAAGCCATCCCTTCTGTTTGGTCCCACCTCTCTGGAAGAGAGCCCAATGATCTGAAGGCCACTTTCCTGCACCCATTCCTTAGCCACATGTTAAACTAATGATCTTCCTGCTTCTGGCCTCACTGACACATGGCATCAGGTAGCAATCCTGAGATCACATCCCTGGAGGTCCCGTCCTTTAACTCAGCACTTAATTCCCTGACTTGCATTGCAGCACCTCGTACCCCATCCCACCCATGTCATTGGTACTGACATGGACCACGACCTCTGGCTGCTCACCCTCCCATTTAGGAATGCTAAAATGTCCCTGACCTTGGCAAGTAGATTCTTGTTCTCATCCACAGAGCCTCTTTTCTGTTCCCCTAACCAACGCATCCCCTAGCACTACAGCTCCCCTCTTCTCCCCATTCCCTTCTAATCCACAGAGCCAGAAACCTGACTGCTGTGGCTTTGCTTCGCTAGATCGTCCTCTCCCCCCCCCCCCCCCAAACAGTATCCAACATGGTAAACTTGTGGTTGAGGGGAACCCACATGGCCTGGATGATGAGGGAACTTAATGATGGAAGCCGGCTTCTTCAGGCCCCACCTTTTGAAGATATCCTCGATGGGCAGACTTGTGTCCATGTGTCTACAATCCTCTGTGGCATTATTCAATCCTGTGCATTTGAGCCTCAATACCAGGCTGTGATGCAGCCGGTTAGATTGCTCACCACAGTGCATCTGTAGAAATCTTTATACTTTATTGTCGCCAAACAATTGATACTAGAGCGTAAGATCATCACAGCGATATTTCATTCTGCTCTTCGTGCTCCCTGGAGTACAAATCGATAGTAAATATTAAAAATTTTAATTATAAATCATAAATAGAAAATAGAAAAGGGAAAGTAAGGTAGTGCAAAAAAACCGAGAGGCAGGACCAGATAATTGGAGGGTATGGTCCAGATCCGGGTCAGGATCCATTCAGCAGTCTTATCACAGTTGGAAAGAAGCTGTTCCCAAATCTGGCTGTAAGAGTCTTCAAGCTCCTGACCCTTCTCCCGGAGGGAAGAGGGACAAAAAGTATGTTGGCTGGGTGGGTCGTGTCCTTGATTATCCTGGCAGCACTGCTCTGAGTCCAAAGATAGAAGATTGGTTTGTGTGATGTGCTGAGCTGTGTTCACGATCTTCTGCAGCTTCTTCCAGTCTTGGACAGGACAACTTCCGTACCAGGTTGTGATGCACCCCAGAAGAATGCTTTCTATGGTGCATTTATAAAAAATAGTGAGGGTTTTAGGGGACAGGCCAAATTTCCTTAGCTTCCTCAGGAAGTAAAGGCACTGGTGGGCCTTCTTGGCAGTGGACTCTGCTTGGTTGGACCAAGTCAAGTCATTTGTGATATTGACCCCAAGGAACTTAAAGCTTTTGACCTGTTCCACTTGTGCACCACCGATGTAAATGGGGTCGTGCCGTCCGCTATTCCTTCTGAAGTCAACAACCAATTCCTTCGTCTTGCTGACATTGAGGGATAGGTTATTGTCTTTGCAACCATACCACCAGGTTCTTAATTTCCTCTCTGTACTCAAACCCATCATTACCTGAGATACGGCCTACAATTTTGGTGTCACCAGCAAACTTAGATATTGAGTGCGATGGAAACTTGGCTACACCATCATGGGTGTACAGTGAGTACAGCAGAGGGCTGAGTACACAGCCTTGTGGGGCACCGGTGCTCAGAGTGATTGTAGAGGAGAAGCTTGTCCCCTGTTTTTACAGCCTGGGTCCTGTCTGAGGAAACTGAAGATCCAGCTGCAGATCTGAGTGCTAAGGCCCATGTTCCGGAGCTTAGGAATCAGTTTATTTGGAATGATGGTATTAAAGGCAGAGCTGTAAATCTGGAGAAGATAAGGTATAATATGGAGGTCAATAGCATTCAGACAATAAGCAAACTGTGCTGTAACAAACACAACATGCACATTTGGGCTGAGAAATGGCAGATGGGGTTCAACCCAGGTAAGTGTGAAGTAGTTCATTTTGGTAGGTCAAATTTGATGGCAGAATATAGTATTAATGGTAAGACTCTTGGCAGTGTGGAGGATCAGAAGGATCTTGGGGTCCGAGTCCATAGGACGCTCAAAGCAGCTGCGCAGGTTAACTCTGTGGTTAAGAAGGCATACGGTATATTGGCCTTCATCAATCGTGGGATTGAATTTAGGAGCCGAGAGGTAATGTTGCAGCTATATAGGGCCCTGGTCAGACCCCACTTGGAGTACTGTGCTCAGTTCTGGTCACCTCACTACAGGAAGGATGTGGAAACCATCGAAAGGGTGCAGAGGAGACTTACAAAGATGTTGCCTGGATTGGTGAGCATGCCTTATGAGAATAGGTTGAGTGAACTAGGACTTTTCTCCTTAGAGCGATGGAGGATGAGAGGTGAACTGATAAGGGTATATAAGATGATGAGAGGTATTGATTGTGTAGATAGTCAGAGGCTTTTTCCCAGGGCTGAAATGGCTGCCACGAGAAGGCACGGGTTTAAGGTGCTTGGGAGTAGGTACAGAGGAGATGTCAGGGATACGTTTTTTACGCAGAGAGTGGTGAGTGCGTGGAATGGGCTGCTGGCAACAGTGGTGGAGGCGGATGTGATAGGGTCTTTTAAGAGACTTTTGGATAGATACATGGAGCTTAGAAAAATAGAGGGCTATGGGTAAGCCTAGTAATTTCAAAGGTAGGGACATGTTCGGCACAACTTTGTGGGCTGAAGGGTCTGTATTGTACTGTAGGGTTGTTATGTTTCTATCTCTGCAAGGTTTATTGACTTTGTTAAGAAGCACCGATTCCGTTATTTTCTTTGTGCTACAAGTTCACCATTGGATTGGCTTTCTTTGTGTAACAAGGGTGATCTTGGAATGACCCACTCAGTCCTTGTTTCAAATGCAACACCTTTCAGGAGATGGCTCAGATATTTTTATTACTCGGAGCACTGTGTCATGTTGCTCTATTTTTTCTCTATAGTTTGAAAACCAGGATAGAGGTAAACGTATTTTCAGATA
The DNA here is from genome assembly GCF_030028105.1 of Mobula birostris. Classification (NCBI taxonomy): domain Eukaryota; kingdom Metazoa; phylum Chordata; class Chondrichthyes; order Myliobatiformes; family Myliobatidae; genus Mobula; species Mobula birostris. The sequence continues at coordinate 209,868,100 of NC_092371.1, read as the reverse complement.
TGCCTTACTGGTTGTCTGATGTGTATCTGAAGAGGAGTATTCATTTGACTTTCAAGTCCAGATTTTTTTCTACCTGCTGTGAGTAGCAAGGAAAAAAGTTGAACAATTTTTTTGTGGAAAAGCTTATCGCATTATTGGTGGATAGCAGCATTAGCTAGAATTGATTTGATAAAGTTGCATTGGTTATTTGTTTGTGAATAAAATTGCTGCTTTTTTTTGGTTTGTGCTCCATAATTATTTTTTGACTATTGCAGGAGTCTTGGTGCAAAATGATGCAGCATACTGTATAAATCCAGAGGATATGTGCAGTGGATCAGCCCTTCCCAATTTTTAGTGTGTTTTGTAATACTCCACTGAAGTAAGCAATCTTGGTTTGCTGCAGGCGTTTCTCAGCATGCCTGTCATAAGAATACCTGTTATATAAGCAATTGTATACCCTCCCTAGCAAGGCAAATCCAACTTGGCTCCATGTAAACTGGGAGTGCCACTGCAGGTGTCCCGTGATTTACAAGAGGGCTGGGTTGAATTATGTTTCTTTAGAATGATCTATATCACAGCTTCCCATAATGTAAAGCTGAGTAATCTGTGTATACATCCAGATATGTGTGTCTGAAGAAATATTGTGCAGATTTACTTACTTCCTGTTCACTGAGAGTCAATTTTATTCCATAGTTCAACATTTTGGAAAGTGATTTGTGAATTCTGTAAATGTGAATTTCCTTTTTCAAATGGCTGTAACAGCGGAGTTGCTAATACTCAACCAATCAGATAGAACAATTCTTACAAAACATACAGTTTCAAACCAGGACTTGGCTAAGACTTGACGTATGATTGGAAAATCACTTGCCATAACTTAGTGTTATTTGATATGCATCATCCACAAACATCTGCACCATCACTATCTCACTTTTCAAAACAATACGCTGGGCAGGAGTCACAATGATGTTGCTTTGGCTGGAGAGCTTGAGATAGGAGAGATGAAATATTTTTGCTTGAGTGAAGGAGACTGACAGGTGACATGATAGAGGTATATAAAAATATGAGAGGCATAGAGAGGATATCTAGCAAGAGCTTATTTCCCATGGTGGGAGTGTGTGAAACTAGAGGGCAGAGGTTTAAAGTGAGAAAGTGTTTATAAGACCATAACATATAGAAGCAGAAGTAGGCCATCCGGACCATCAAATCTGCTCCACCATTCAATCATGGGCTGATCCAATTCTTCCAGACATCTCAACTCCCCTGCCTTCTCCCTTTGATGCCCTGGCTAATCAGGAACCTATCTATCTCTGCCTTAAATGCACCTAATGATTTGACCTCCACAGCCGCTCATGGCAACAAATTCCACAGAGTTACCACTCTCTGACTAAATTAATTTCTCGGCATCTCTGTTCTAAATGGACATCCTTCAATCCTGAAGTCGTGCCCTCTTGTCCTAGACTCCCCTACCATGGGAAATAACTTTGTCATATCTAATCTGTTCAGGTCTTTTTACATTCGGAATGTTTCTATGACGTCCTCCCCTCATTCTCCTGAACTCCAGGGAATACAGCCCAAGAGCTGCCAGACGTTCCTCATACAATAATTCTTTCATTCCTGGAATCATTCTTGTGAATCTTCTCTGAACCCTCTCCAATGTCAGTATATCCTTTTTAAAATAAGGAGCCCAAAACTGCACACAGTACTCCAAGTGTGGTCTCACGAGTGCCTTATAGAGCCTCAACATCGCATCCCTGCTCTTATATTCTATACCTCTAGAAATGAATGCTGTGAGGGGATCCTGAAGTACCCCTATTAACTGTGCTTTTAAAAAGAGAGAGAGGGAGTTATTTATCACCGATAGCTTGTTTGTAAAAGAGAGAGAGAGATGAAGATTAACGGTTGGACTGTCACTTTAAGGCGCTGGAAGTAACTTTGCATTTCTACTGAGTTTGGAGTTGGAGACAGCACTGAGCAGCTCGTAAGTTGCTATGGTGACCGAAGGCAGGTTGTTGACACTTTTTCAAGGACTTTTTTTGCCTGCTTGCATTTCTTTCATAGAGAAAGGAAGGAGGAGTTAATTGAATGACAGGTGGTACCCAGTATGGTAAAATAAAATAGGTCGTCAGATGGTACAGACCTCAGACACATGTTTGGACACTGAGCATTGTTGTACCCACAGAAAAAGTGGGTTTTGGAGGATCAATCAGCTGGATCGATCAGTCGCTGTTGCAGTGGAAGGAAGAGGAAAAGGGGTTGACTGGTGGGGAGTTGTTCACGTGTCCACCTTCGCCTGTGGGATAGCTCCAGTCCCCTTTGCTAAAGTCACAGTCGGTGACTTTTAAAGGATTTCGAAGGACAACGAGAAGATCAATGGCATCAGCTCACCTGAAGACTCAAATCTCTCTCCCTCCCTCTCTCCTCAACTCAATACCATGAACTGAACTTTACTCATCATTGTAGGACTGTATCTTTTTACCCCTAGACTTAAAGAAGCTCTCTCTTTTCTGCCGATCGGCCAATGCTCCACCCATGCTGGTAACTCCCCTGTAATTCCATAGGTTCCTATCTTGCTAAGCAGCGTCATATGCGGCACCTTGTCAAACAGCTTCTGAAAATCCAAGTACACCACATCTACTGCATCTACTTTGTCTACCCTGCTTGTAATTTCCTCAAAGAATTGCGTTGTTAGTCAGGCAGGATTTTCCTTTCAGGAAACCATGCTGGCTTTGGCCTATCTTGTCATGTGCCTTCAGGTCTTCTGTAATTCCATTCCTAACAATCGATTCCAACAACTTCCCAACCACTGATGTCAGGCTAACAGGTCTATAGTTTCCTTTCTGCTGCCTCCCACCCTTCTTAAAAACTGGAATAACTTTTGCAATTTTCCAGTCATCCGGTACAATGCCAGAATCTATCGATTCTTGAAAGATATCGTAAATGCCTCCGCAGTCTCTCCAGCTACTTCCTTCGGAACCCAAGGGTGCATTCCATCAAGTCCAGGAGATTTATCCACCCTCAGACCATTAAGCTTCCTGAGCACCTTCTCAGTTGTAATTTTCACTGCACATACTTCACTTCCCTGACTCTTGAATGTCTGGTATACCGCAGATGTCTTCCACTGTGAAGACTGATGCAAAATACGCATTCAGTTCCTCTGCCATCTCTGTGTCTCTCGTTACAATATTTCCAGCATCATTTTCTATTGGTCCTATATTTAACCTTGACTCTCTTTTACCCTTTATGTACTTAAAAAAGCTTTTAGTACCTTCTTTGATATTAGTCACCAGCTTCCTTTCATAATTCATCTTTTCCTTCCTAATGACCTTCTTAGTTAACTTCAAGTTTTTAAAAGCTTCCCATTCCTCTATCTTCCCACTAACTCTGACTTCCTTGTATGCCCTCTTCTTTTCTTTTACTTTAGCTCTGACTTCGCTTGTCAGCCACAGTGTGTTGTTCTTCCATTCGAAAATTTCTTCTTATTTGGAATATATCTGTTTTGCACTTCCCTCATTTTTCACAGAAACTCCAGCCATTGCTGCTTGGCTGTCCTTCCTGCTAGTATCCCTTTTCGGTCAACTTTGGCATGTTCCCCTTTCATGCCATTGTAATTTCCTTTATTCCACTGTAATACCGACACATTGGAATTTAGTGACTCCTCCTCAAATTTCAAAATGAACTTGATCATATTGTGATCACTGTTCCCTAAGGCTTCCTTAACCTTAAGCTCTCTTATCACCTCTGTGCTGGATTGGGTGTTGTGCAGTGATCCAGCTGATCCCCTAGTGGGCTCAACAACAAGCTGTTCTAAAAAAAACCATCCCTTAGACATTGTACAAATTCTCCCTCTTGAGGTCCAGTGCTGGCCTGGGTTTCCCAATCCACTTTCATGTTAAAATCCCCAACGATTATCATGACATTGCCCATCTGACATGCCTTTTCTATCTCCTGCTGTAATTTGTATTCTGTGTCCTGGCTGCTCTTTGGAGGCCTTTATACAACTGCCATTAGGGTCCTTTTACCCTTGTCCTTTCTTAACTCAACCCATAGAGACTCTACACCTTCCGATCATATGTCATCCATTTCTAATGATTTAATATGATTTCTTATACACAGGGCCACACCACTCCCTCTGCCTACTAACCTATATTTCTGATACACTGTATATCCTTGGACGTTCAACTCCCAATGGCAGCCATCCTTTAGCCAAGTTTCAGAGATGGCCACAAAGTCATACTTGCCAATCTGTAGCTGAATTTCAAGATCGTCCATTTTATTTCTTATGCTGTGTGCATTCACTTACAGTCCAGTATTTGTTGCTTTCTGTTGTTAATCATCCCACTGGCTGTCATTGTGCCTCATCTCTTGCCTGTCCTTCCCACCATCTCTGTTGCACTCTATCTGTGATTCATTTCTGTTTTTCCCTTCCTCAGTCCTATCTCTCTGGTTCCCATCCCCTTCCCCTTTGGGTCCTTTTTGTACAGGTTGTACTTCCCCCAGAAGGTTGTCCAGTCATCAGCCCTTCACATTTTAAGAAGCATTAAAAATCTGAAATAGCTAAATGATTTACAAATAGTTTTTAAAAAATCTATCAACATTCTATTTCACAAAAGAAATATTACATTTGATGTCAAAATGAATATTTGTTCATGTGAAAGTTTTCTTTGAGCATTATTCATTTCAATGTTGCTTCGTGGTTTTGGAGCTTTGATTGGGCTTCACAAGTTCAAAAAGAATTGTCTGCTGTTCAGTCTGCCTGAATGCAGTCTTTCTGATGAAGGACTTGGATCAAAGCTGATTTTGTGACACTTGTGGATGAGCTTTGAACTTTGCCACAAAGCTACTACAGCTTGCTGGGGGTGGGGTGTGGTGGGTTGGAGTTCAGAGTTTATTCCCAGTGTCATCTGCAAGGAGTCTGCATATCCTCCCTGTGGAATGCACTGGTTTCTCTGAGTGCTCAGGTTTCCTCCTGCTGTCCAAAGACATACTGGTCAGGAATTAATTGGTCATTGTAAATGGACCCGTGATTGGGTTGGGGTTAAATCGTGGGTTGCTGTGTGGTGAGTGTTGCTGGTTCAGAAGGGCCTGTTTGCGCTGTGAGATATGGACCTCCGTCGGTCAGACCTCCATGGATATTGTGTCCTACCTGTCTAGATCCACAAGCTTGGGCAGTACAATATGGAGAGTAAGCTGTTGCCCATGTAATATGCTCCCCATCCCCATACACCTGATGAACCCAAATGAACAGCAGAGACCAATACAGTTTGGTACCAGCAGCGTCACTAGAATTGCTAGTCAACTTTGAACTCTATGTCGGACTGCCTTAGGGATTCCAGCTCCAGAGTTTTCCCTTGGGGTTTACTCCCAAAGCCATCCCCATGAGTGGGTTTAGCTGCAAGGCAGCAGGGGCTTGAGATTTGAGTTTTCCTTCTCCAACTGCAGCTAATGACTCCCATCTGCCAAAGCGACTGGTTTTAAGGTGCCAGTAACCCACTTTTGCTCCACCTCCTGACAGTGGAACTGTTTCGCTTGGCTTAGTAGCTAAACCACACAAGAAAGCCAGGAACTGGACTTGGTCGTCAGAGGCTATTTGAAGAGTATGCCATTAGGAACATTTAATAGGTAGTGGGAATTTGTCCCCATTACCACTCCAGCTTAACAACCTTAAATAAAATAAGGAACAGGGTGTTGGGATATATAACAATCTGGTTCTTTTATGCTTAACTTCCGTTGTAGACATCTAGACAGTGTTCACGTGTATCACTGCGTATGATGTTACTGCCAAGTCTTTTTGCTTAGAACAGGAGGAGAGTCCTTGAACGTTTTTTTTCCTGAAGGTGTTGATGTACCTCTAGTTGTTTGACAGAACTTCCAAAATTTTCTGGAAACTTTCTTTCTGTTTGTTATAAACTGTATGGCAGCAAGAAACTTCACAATAGTTTAAAAAAAAATGCAATGTCAAAGTTTAGTTGGATTTTAGACATTGAACTTTCAAAAACTGCGCATTCCAATAAGTGAAGTGTTTTTATTTTAAAATTGTGGCAGCTTGTTAGATACTTTGCCACATACTAATTGAAAAAAGCCATCGGTTTTGCCTGCCACAGTGCTGCTGCCAGTTAACTGCTAATGCGTGATGATGGATTTTCTACAGCAGAAAGGAACACAAAGACAACTAGCAGAATTGTTTGATCAAGGCTGGGTTACTGAGCTAATATTAACTTTGAATTAATTGCATTCTTTGGGGGGTAGAAGCAGCAGTAATGCATTAATCGCAGTGAAGGGGTGCAATATATGATCTGGCAAATGAAATCTTTCACAACTTCAAGTCATGAATTTATGATATTCATTCAGTGTTCTCTTGTAAAGTGTATTCTGCAGTTCCACATCAACAGCCGTGACTAAGTGTTAAGCCTAGCAGCTTGGTAGTTTGACATTTTCAGCACCTGTGAATGCTCATATGTTGCTACATAAGGTTGTAAAGGAAGGAAGCTATCAAGCTTTGTGTTAAAATAACTTGCATTGATTGCTAGAAAATATAAATTTGAAGAAATAAAAGTCTGAATATTGAATGCTTTGGTCGGATTGCTATGTGCAGATTTGTGTCCTGACATTGCACACTTTTGAAATTGTATGTAATATTACTTAGAGATTACAAAATTAATACCACAACATTATGAACTGGTTTGCAAACCACATACTTTCGGCCCTCCTTATCTGCGAGGTGCCGGGACCCCTCGCGGATACCAAAATACGCGGATGCTCAAGTCCCTTATTCAACCTGTCTCAATGCAGTGGACCTCAGGACCCAGCGGAACCCTGGACCTTATTTAACCTGTCTCAGTGCAGCGGGCATTAGGACCCGGCAGTGGAGCTCTGAATGCGCAGTGTTTCTGTTCACGAAAATAATCACGATCGCGATTTAAAATAAAGTGGAAATAATAAAGCAATCAGTAAGAGTTGAGACACCATCGGTCATTGGAAAAGCGTTAGGCTACAGTCGGTCAACGATCGGCACAATTTTAAAGGATAAAATGAGAAAGGCTGTGCCTGATTAAAGCTAGAATTATTACTAAGCAACGCAGTGGTTTAATTACTGAGTTTTGGGGTTTTGGGTTTTTGATCCTCCACATCAACCCAGCAAGGATGGACAGCGCGCTGGGGAGCGATCTGTCACTGGATCAAACTCGGGAACTTCTGTTCCCGAGCCCGGCGCTGAAACATACGTTTCTTAAGTATTTTATATGCATAGAAAGGTAAAATATATACTATATACTAAGACAAACGTTTGACTAACTGACACTAAATAATACTGGATGTACCTGTTCTGACTTACTTAGTAAGAGAACTTCCGTTATTTTTCCGATCCTGATCTGGGATAACCTACGCACATCCTCCCGTATTCTTTAATTCATCTCTAGAACAATGTAAATGCTATGTAAAATATTTGTTATACTGCATTGTTTAGGGAATAATGACAAGGAAAAAAAGTCTGTACATGCTCGAACAGCAAGTGCTGTTTCTCGATTCGCGGTTGGTTGAATTCGTGCGTGCGGAACTCGCGGATAACGAGGGCCGACTGTATTCTCATTCTTCTCTGAGATAAAGTGAATATGGGAATTGTTCATATGAAATTTCAGAGATAAGGGGAAGATGGATCAAAGCAAAGGGGAAGTAAATAAGTAGCTAGTCACAGTTAAGCAGTCCTATTGGGTGGTGTTCTCAGGATTGCCGCCAGTGCTACGTGACAGAGATGGTAAGGATTGGAGCAGATGGCAGTTGAATGCGTGGCTGAGGAGTTGGTGCAGGGAGCAGGGTTTTGGATTTTTGGATCATTGGGATCTCTTCTGGGGAAGGTGGGACCTGTACAGATTGGATGGGTTGCACCTGAACTCGAGGGGGAGCAATATCCTTGCAGGTAGGTCTGCTAGCATGGTTCGGGAGGGTTTAAACTAATTTGCAAGGGGGATGGGACCCGGAGCGATATAGCAGTGGAAGAAGTGCATGGAGTAAAGCCAGATCTAACATACAGAGAGGCTTTGAGGAAAGAGAAGCAGAATAAACGGTGTAAAGGCAGTAAGGCAGAAGGGCTGAAGTGTGTGTACCTCAATGCAAGAAGCATCAGGAACAAAAATGATGAACTGAGAGCTTGGATACATACATGGAATTATGATGTAGTGGCCATTACAGAGACTTGGCTGGCACCAGGGCAGGAATGGATTCTCAATATTCCTGGATTTCAGTGCTATAAAAGGGATAGAGGTGGGGGAAAAGGGGGAGGAGGGGAGGCATTACTGGTCATGTATACTATTACAGCTACAGAAAGGGTGGGTAATGTAGCAGGATCCTCTTTTGAGTCAGTATGGGTGGAAGTCAGGAACAGGAAGGGAGCAGTTACACTATTGGGAGTATTCTATAGGTCCCCTGGAAGCAGCAGAGATAAAGAGGAGCAGATTGGGAGGCAGATTCTGGAAAGTTGCTAAAATAACAGTGTTTTTATCATGGGTGACTTTAACTTCCCTAATATTGATTGGCACCTGATTAGTTCCAAGGGTTTAGATGGGGCAGAGTTTGTTAAGTGTGTCCAGGACGGATTCCTGTCACAGTATGTTGACAGGCTGACTAGAGGGAATGCCATACTAGATCTAGTACTAGGTAATGAACCGGGTCAGGTCACAGATCTCTGTGGGTGGGCATCTTGGGGACAGTGTCCACCACTCCCTGGCATTTAGCATTATCATGGAAAAGGATAGAATCAAAGAGGACAGGAAAATTTTTAATTGGGGAAGGGCAAATTATGAGGCTATAAGGCTAGAACTTGCAGGTGTGAATTGGGATGATGTTTTTGCAGGGAAATGTACTATGAACATGTGGTCGATGTTTAGAGATCTCTTGCAGGATGTTAGGGATAAATTTGTCCCGGTGAGGAAGATAAAGAATGGTAGGGTGAAGGATCCATGGGTGACAAGTCAGGTGGAAGAAGGCAGCATACATGAGATTTAGGAAGCAAGGATCAGATGGGTCTATTGAGGAATACAGGGAAGCAAGAAAGGAGGTTAAGGGGCTGAGAAGAGCAAGAAGGGGGCATGAGAAGGCCTTGGCGAGTAGGGTAAAGGAAAACCCCAAGGCATTCTTCAATTATGTGAAGAACAAAAGGATGACAGGAGTGAAAGTAGGACCAATTAGAGATAAAGGTGGGAAGATGTGCCTGGAGGCTGTAGAAGTGAGCGAGGTCCTCAATGAATATTTCTGTTCGGTATTCACCAATGAGAGGGAACTTGATGATGGTGAGGACAATATGAGTGAGGTTGATGTTCTGGAGCATGTTGATATTAAGGGAGAGGAGGTGTTGGAGTTGTTAAAATACATTAGGACAGATAAGTCCCTGGGGTCTGACGGAATATTCCCCAGGCTGCTCCACGAGGTGAAGGAAGAGATTGCTGAGCCTCTGGCCAGGATCTTTATGTCCTCATTGTCCACGGGAATGGTACCGGAAGATTGGAGGGAGGCGAATGTTGTCCCCTTGTTCAAAAAAGTTAGTAGGGATAGTCCGGGTAATTATAGACTAGTGAGCCTTACGTCTGTGGTGGGAAAGCTGTCGGAAAAGATTCTTAGAGATAGGATCTCTGGGCATTTAGAGAATCATGGTCTGATCAGGGACAGTCAGCATAGTTTTATGAAAGGCAGATCATGTCTAATAAGCCTGATAGAGTTCTTTGAGGAGGTGATCAGGCATATAGATGAGGGTAGTGCAGTGGATGTGATCTATATGGATTTTAGTAAGGCATTTGACAAGGTTCCACACGGTAGGCTTATTCAGAAAGTCAGAAGGCATGGGATCCAGGGAAGTTTGACCAGGTGGATTCAGAATTGGTTTGCCTGCAGAAGGCAGAGGGTTGTGGTGGAGGGAGTACATTCAGATTGGAGGATTGTGACTAGTGGTGTCCCACAAGGATCTGTTCTGGGACCTCTACTTTTCGTGATTTTTATTAACGACCTGGATGTGGGGTTAGAAGGGTGGGTTGGCAAGTTTGCAGACAACACAAGGGTTGGTGGTGTTGTAGATAGTGTAGAGGATTGTCGAAGATTGCAGAGAGACATTGATAGGATGCAGAAGTGGGCTGAGAAGTGGCAGATGGAGTTCAACCCGGAGAAGTGTGAGGTGGTACACTTTGGAAGGACAAACTCTAAGGCAGAGTACAAAATAAATGGCAGGATACTTGGTAGTGTGGAGGAACAGAGGGATCTCGGGGTACATGTCCACAGATCTCTGAAAGTTGCCTCACAGGTGGATAGGGTAGTTAAGAAAGCTTATGGGGTGTTAGCTTTCATAAGTCGAGGGATAGAGTTTAAGAGTCGCAAGGTAATGATGGAGCTCTATAAAACTCTGGTTAGGCCACACTTGGAGTATTGTGTCCAGTTCTGGTCACCTCACTATAGGAAGGATGTGGAAGCATTGGAAAGGATACAGAGGAGATTTACCAGGATTAAGGAAGCTAGGGCTTTACGCTTTGGAGAGAAAGAGGATGAGAGGAGACATGATAGAGGTGTACAAGATAATAAGAGGAATAGATAGAGTGGATAGCCAGCGCCTCTTCCCCAGGGCACCACTGCTCAAGACAAGGGACGTGGCTTTAAGGTAACGGGTGGGAAGTTCAAGGGGGATATTAGAGGAAGGTTTTTTACTCTGAGTGGTTGGTACGTGGAATGCACTACCTGAGTCAGTGGTGGAGGCAGATATACTGGTGAAGTTTAAGAGACTACTAGACAGGTATATGGAGGAATTTAAGGTGGGGGGGTGTTATATGGGAGGCAGGGTTTGAGGGTCGGCACAGCATTGTGGGCCAAAGTATAGTACTGTGAACTATATACTGTATATATACTGTGCTGTACTATTCTATGTTCTATTGCAACCAAAATGTGTCTGCACAGGAATCACTAAATTCGTATCTGAAATGTTGAAATATTTAACCTTATTAATCCAAGAAACAAGGCTTCAGAGGAAAAAATTAACACTGCAAGTTTGCCACTTTGAGAAAATCTGAGATCAAGTTCAATTTTATTGTCATTCATCCATACATGTGTGTACCACCAAACGAAACAACATTCCTCTTGACCAAGGTACACAGCACAGTACATATAACTCAAACACACACAACACAATGTATTATTAAAACAGATAAATTAACAAACAATAAGTTGCATATATGATAAAAGTTTAAAAGGTAAACAGTATAATGCTTCATGGTAGTCTTGGTCAGCAGAGGGAAGAAGCTGAGCTTTTTTCCCCATCTTAACAGTTCTTGTCTTAATGCTATGCTACCTCCTGTCTAATAGTAGGGAGTCAAAGAGATTGTTGGACGGATGGGAGGGATCATTGACATTGTGAAGGGTCCTGTGTATGTAGAACACCTGCTAAATATCTCTAATGGGTGGAAGAGAGGTCCTGATGATCCTCTCAGCATTCCTTGCAATCCTCCTGTATGGATTTACAGTCAGATGTCTTGCAATTCCCATACAAGAAATGACACAGCTGGTCAGAACATTCTCGACAGTGCTCTGTAAAAATTGGTTAGAATGGGAGGGGGAGATTTGCTCATCCCAATCAACCCAGGAAATCAAGACACTGCTGTGCTTTCTTGACCAAAGTGGTTGTGTTGAGGGACCAGGTGAGATTATCCATTCAGTGAACTCCTAGAAATGTGGTGCTCCTAACTCTGTCAGTGAAGAAGCTGTTTATGTTCAGTGAGAATTAGTCAGCCTTCACCTTCCTAAAGTCCATAATCATCTCTGGTCTTGTTCATGTTGTTGTGCTTGCACCGTTCTATCAGTGCCCTCCCTCATCCCTAGGCATTGTCTCATCCTTACTGTTGAGACCACCCGATATTGTGTCATCTGCGAACTTATGATTTAGTTTGAACTGGATGTCGCAGTGCAGTCATGTCTCAGCTGCAGGCTAAGCATGGGGTGTGCCTGTAAGGGTTAACATATGGGGTACGTTTGATAGCCCTGGGCCTGTACCCACTGGAGTTTAGAAGACTGGGGGGGGGGCGATTTCATTGAAACCCATCAACTATTGAAAGGCTGAGATAAAGTGGATATAGAGGGGATGTTTCCTATAGTAGGTGAGTCTAGGTCCAGAGGGCACAGCGTCGGAATAGAAAGATGTCCATTTAGAACAGGGATGAGAAATAATTTCTTTAGCCTGAGAGTGGTGAATCTATTAGATTCTTTGCCACAAACGGCTGTGGGGGCCAAGTCATTGTGTATATTTAAAGTGGAGGCTGATAGTTTCCTGATTAGTTAGGGCATCAAATATTACGGGGAGAACAGAGGGGAATGGAGTGGAGAGGTTTTATATATCAGCCATGGTGGAATGGCAGAGCAGACTCTGGGCTGAATGGCCTAATTCTGCCCCAATATTTTGTGGTAATTGTGAGTGGTGTAGGTAACCTTTGGAACCATCAACAGCTAGCAGAGTTGATGTTATTTTATTTACCACAAGACTGGTTGGCTGCCGCTGCTGGTCAAAGCTTGGCAAAAATGTGCTGCTTGAGCAACTCTTTGGACTGACTTTAAGCATTAGAACAATACTGAGGTCTTGTCACTAAAACAACTGTAATTGCCTTGAAATGACTGTTGTTTTCAGCAGAGCAAAATTGTGTCCTGCTGGTCCCATCATGTGTTGTTTGCCTATGTGCTGTGGGCCTTTTGGAATGCAATCTGGGTATTATTTATCAAAGAGTTGGTTGAAAAATGCAAGTCTCATTACAGATCTCAATAGTATGACATAAGCTGAGGCTCTGAGATTTGTTCTTTGTCATTCCCATCGGTCTTTGAGAAGCTCTCAGGTCTTTGAAAAAAGGTTGGACCAAAGTAGGGGAAGTTTATTATTTTGAATTTTGCAATGTCTTCAGAATGTATTGAAGGACAACAATTATATACAAGAAGATGTGGAAGGTTATTAATGAGGTAACTTTATAATATAAAAAAGCAGATGATATGAAGTGTCAAAAGTATGTGTGAAGCCTTTCCAATTCATAATTTGAAAACTTGGAATCATAACTTGGGAGTCCATTGCTTGTAATAAGTTTATGAGTAAGCATGTGTAGCCGTCAGCACATCTGCAGTTGATTCAGTAGTTGTTTTTGAAGTTGCTGATTTGACAATAAATTGATTAATACTTGGAAATGTCATTGCAATTTAAAAAAAGACTGGAGGTATTCGCTGGGAGAGTTACTTGGGCCATGTCCATGACTATTGAAAAACTTTGTTGGCTGCTTCTTTCAATTTCCACAATACTTGACAAAAATTACATTTGTTGATAAATGATTTGAAATCATGGTCCAAACAAGTGCTTCCATTTTAATTATTTCTGTGTGTGCAGTATGAAATTTCAGTATGAATCTTGCTGGAGTAATACCACTCAACAATGTTACATGAGACGCCCCTGCTCATATAACAAATTATTGTGATGATTGTGGGATGGTTTCCATTCCAAATGTAAACAATAATTAAGATCTATCCCTCCTTTCAATATTTCATTGTAATTATCTTTTTCAACACCTGGGCTTCTCTGGGTCTAGTCTGTCGTTTTCAAAAAGCATTCTTTAATGTGTTGTTCCCCTTCCACTTCAATTAAAAAAAATATATACCCATCCTTGTTTCTGCAGTTGCCGCAGGCATCATTGATTTTGATGTGTAGTGTTGTTAGCAGTGGCATATAATCTCAAGATGGTAGAGAATTGACTGAAGTAAAGATGAGTGGACTTTCCTAATTCCAAACACTATTCCAATGCTTTCTTCTCGGTGTGTTCACTCCCTGTGATAAAGTAAGGCAGAAAAGTGATGGATTCTCTTGCCCATTGTTCACCGTGCAGTTTAGTAATGTGCCTAGGTCAGCTTGGTGTGCCTTAATAAATAAGGATGGCTTCGGTTGCTGATCTTCCATTCACTATTTGGACTTTCTTACACTTTGTTCCTCATCCATTTCACATGATTTGAAATGGTGAGATTTGGAATGAATCATACAGTACTTCATAATTCCTCAGAGTGATCTGAGCACTGCTATATGTTCCAAACCCTGGTACACTGAAGATGGGTTTTTCTCCCATCACTGGTCAATGGTGATTTGAATCACCATTCAAGCGGAGGGACCCTATCTCTCATTGCAAAAATATATTGCTTCACTTCATTTTCAGCTAAATGATGTGCTTGCACTGTGCCTCTCACAGTCAGAAAGTTCTTCTGTCTGCTTGTGAAGATTATCAGATTATCCTTGTTTACACAGCAATGACCCATTTTGTATGAGATTTAATCTCCTGTGGCCTGAAAATTTTGGCTAAATCAGTGGAGCTTGGGGTAGATTGAATGACAGGGCAGATCTGAAGGGCTGAGTGGCCAGCTCATGCTCCTGTTTTCTCGCCATCCAAATACTTGACTCAGGGTGGTTTCGTTCAGGAACTGAATTGTTTTTGCATGTGATGTACTTCTATTTTTGTTGATAATTAACTGTGTTTTGGCGTGGAGAGGTCCAGATTTATAACTCACATTAATCCTGCCAACATGTCTTGTACTTGTGTAGTAGACATGATTTGTTACTTCCATATCTTGGAGACCTTGTGGTCTCCATACAATCACATGTTTATTCTTCTGTCTTGGGCCCATTCGCTGTTGGAATGTCATACTCATTCTTGCCAATTTTCCTAAGATTGTTCTGTTCCAGTTTTTCTAGTTTTCAGCCTTCTTCTGCAGCTGATCCAGTGCAAGATAAAGAACTTCTGCACGCTTATTCTTGTAGAAACATGGCTCCAGGACAATATCCCATGCAGCATCAGTCTTCAGGCTATGCCAGCCAAGGACTTGTGCTAATATTTTTTGTGTGACTGTGTGTTGTGCTGAGTGTGTTTGTACCTTGTCCCTGGGAGGAACACTGTTTCATCCAGCTGATTATATATGTATGGTTGAATGACAGACTTGAACTTTTCAACATGAGAGAGGTCTGGAGGGGGATGAGGACCATCACTGGGTTCCGGCAAACTAGCAACAGAGGAGTGGAAGGCAGTGTGGACAGGGCCAATGGGTTCTTTAACAGATTTGACATTGTGGCCCCTGCCCGTCCCACACATGAGCGATCTGTTGTCGGCCCCCAACCAACACATATTCCACTCTCCCCTCCTACCCCTCCTCACAGTCCCCCACCCTGCTCTCATGACTATACCCCTTCCCCACACGAAACTACCACGGTGGACTTCACAACTGAACAGGTGAGAAGACAGCTGAAACGTCTCAACCCAAGCAAGGCGGCAGGACCGGTTGGTGTCAGTACCAGGGTGCTCAAAGCCTGTGCCCCTCAGCCATGTGGAGTACTTCGCCATGTATTCAACCTGAGCCTGAGGCTCCGGAGGGTTCCTGTACTGTGGAAGACGTCCTGCCTCATCCCTGTGCCAAAGACGCCGCGCCCCAGCGGCCTCAATGTCTACAGACCGGTGGCATTGACCTCCCACATCATGAAGACCCTGGAGAGACTTGTTCTGGAGCTGCTCCGGCCTATGGTCAGGCCACACTTAGATCCCCTCCAGTTCGCCTACCAGCCCTGACTAAGAGTTGAGGATGCCAATGTCTTCCTGCTGAACTGTGTCTACGCCCACCTGGACAAGCCAGCGAGCACTGTGCGGGTCATGTTTTTTGACTTCTCCAGTGCGTTCAACACCATCCGCCCTGCTGTGCTGGGGGAGAAGCTGACAGCGATGCAGGTGGATGCTTCCCTGGTATCATGGATTCTTGATTACCTGACTAGCAGACCACAGTACGTGTGCTTGCAACACAGTGTGTCCGACAGAGTGATCAGCAGTACTGGGGCTCCACAGGGTACTGTCTTGTCTCCCTTTCTGTTCACCATTTACACCTCGGACTTCAACTACTGCATGGAGTCTTGTCATCTTCAGAAGTTTTCGGATGACTCTGCCATAGTTGGATGCACCAGCAAGGGAGATGAGGCTGAGTGCAGGGCTACGGTAGGAAGCTTTGTCACATGGTGTGAGCAGAATTATCTGCAGCTTAATGTGAAAAAGACTAAGGAGCTGGTGGTAGACCTGAGGAGAGCTAAGGTACTGGTGACCCCTGTTTCCATCCAGGGGGTCAGTGTGGACATGGTGGAGGATTACAAATACCTGGGGATATGAATTGACAATAAACTGGACTGGTCAAAGAACACTGAGGCTGTCTACAAGAAGGGTCAGAGCCGTCTCTATTTCCTGAGGAGACTGAGGTCCTTTAATATCTGCTGGATGATGCTGAGGATGTTTTATGAGTCTGTGGTGGCCAGTGCTATCATGTTTGCTGTTGTGTGCTGGGGCAGCAGGCTGAGGGTGGCAGACACCAACAGAATCAACAAACTCATTCGTAAGGCCAGTGATGTTGTGGAGATGGAACTGGACTCTCTGACGGTGGTGTCTGAAAAGAGGATGCTGTCTAAGTTGCATGCCATCTTGGTCAATGTCTCCCATCCACTACATAATGTACTGGATGGGCAGAGGAGTACATTCAGCCAGAGACTCATTCCATCGAGATGCAGCACTAAGCGTCATAGGAAGTTATTCCTGCCTGTGGCCATCAAACTTTACAACTCCTCCCTTGGAGGGTTAGACATCCTGAGCCAATAGGCTGGTCCTGGACTTATTTCATAATTTACTGGCATAATTTACATATTGCTATTTAACTACTTATGGTTCTATTACTATATTATTTATGGAACAACTGTAACAAAAACCAATTTCCCCTGGGATTAATAAAGTATGACTTTGACTATGACTATTCACTCATTTTGGCACTTTAGAATGTGTGGGACTGGCCTCAGCTTCCAATAGAATGATAGTATGTATAGTTAGTATGTGGCTTGTACTGTGTGATATCCAAGTGTCTTTGAACATATCATTGTACCTTTTCAGAAGTATATAAAGACCATAAGATATAGGAGCAGAATTCGGCCATTTGGCCTGTTGAGTCCGCTCTACCATGGTTGATCCTTTTTTCCCCTCCTCAGCCCCACTTCTTGGCCTTCTCCTGTAACCTTTGCCATGTCCAATCAAAAATTTATCAAGCTCTGTCTTAAATACACCCAACGTCCTGGCCTCCTGCCTGTGGTCACAGATCCACCACCCTCTGGCTCAAGACATTTATTTACATCTCTGTTTTAAATGGATGCCCCACTATCCTGAGGCTGTGCCCACTTGTCCTAGACTCCCCCACCATGGGAAACATCCTCTCCACATCTACTCTGTCTCGGCCTTTCAACATTTGAGAGGTTTCAATGAGATCCCCCCCCTCATCCTTCTAAACTCCAGTGAGTACAGACCCAGAGCCATCAAACCTTTGTCATATGATAACCCTTTCTTTCCTGTAACCATCCTTGTGAACCTTCTCTGAACTCTCTCCAATGCCAGCACTTCTTTTCTGAGATGAGGAGCCCAAAACTGTTCACAATACTCAAGCTGAGGCCTCATAAAGGCTCAGTGTCATATCCCTGCTCTTATATTCTACACCTCTTGAAATGAATACTAATATTGCATTTGCCTTTCTCACCACCGACTCTATCTTTTAGGGTTTTCTGCACAAGGACTCCCAAGTCCCTTTGCATCTCTGATTTTGGGATTTTCTCCCAATTTAGAAATTAGTTTGCACATTTATTTCTTTGACCAAAGCGCCTGACCATGCATTTGAAAGGTGTACTTTGTAGCAGCACTGCTGAAAATATTATATGTAATCTTCTTCAGCTGTCTTGACTAGATCTTCCCAATTAATCTGGAGCAAAGAACATACTGGAAGAGCTCAGGCTGCAAAGAAGCCTAGCTGTAATCATTGCAACATACTATCAACTTAATTTAGCCCCCACACATGCAGCTTTGTCCGCTGAATTCATCCAATCTCCTGTTTGTTTTTTTTTGTCTAGAATCTGCAGTCCTCTTTGCATTCATTAGCAGTGAAGGTTTTCAATGTTGATGGAACCACTGTCACAGTATCTAGCTGATGTAGTTTGCATAAATAGTTTCATCTGAAATTACCACACAATCTGTGGCAGGATTGATTCTTATGTCAATGCACCTTCATTGGAAATAAAGTCAGGAAGAAGGTGTGTCTGGTGGGTTGGTGATTGTGGTGAGGCTGGCAGAAATGGCGGACGATGGTGTGTTGAATGTGGAATCTAATGGGGTAAAAGGCAAGATCCAAGGGAATTCTGTTGTTGCTCTGTGTGGGGAGAGAAAAGGGTTGAGAGCAGATATGCGTGCAGTTATAGCAGAGGGGGTGGGGAGGTCACCTTTCCAGAAGGAGGAGAACATTTCAGAAGCCCTGGTACAGAAGGCAAAGCCAATCCATGTAAATCCAGCATTTGAACCAGTGGTCAAGGAGGGAGTGGTGAAAATCAAGTCGTTTGGTCCTGAATTTTAGGAAGATCTGTCAAGCAAAAGAATAAAATGCATTATTATGAGATGTACTACACAAAAAAAAAATTCAAATCACTGAGAATTTTTTCCCAAAACTTTGTGAATACCTTTTGGGGAATCAGTAAGAGGCAATTGGATGTCAAAACCTGCAACTCCGTGAATGTCAAAAAAGCTTTGCTTCACTTGCTGATATTTGACATCTTCATGAGGTGGTTCCTAATGAATAAAGCATCCTTCGTTAAGGACACTAAACATCTGAGGCACACCCTTTTTGTTGCTAGCATCAGAGAGGAAGTACCAGAGCCTACAGATCCACATTTAACATTTTAGGACCTTTCTCTGCCTCTGCATCATCAGATTTCTGAATGATCCAGGACCCTCACCTTGTTAGTCCTCTTTTGTACTATTTATTTGTTTTTTTTGTGACTTGAAGTAATTTTTATATTTTGCACTGTACTACTGTCGGACAACAATAAATTTGTTGGCACGTGTCGATGACAATAAACCTGATTTTGATTCCAGTTATGGGTGGAACAGTGTACAGTGCATGATGTTGAAGTTTTGCTTCTGTAAATGTAGTCTGATCTGGTTTTGATGACTGAGCTTTGTATCTGTGGTAAATGGTCTGACAGATGATGAGGTATATCTGTAGTTTTTGAGGACTAAATAATACATTCAGTTTGTAGAATTTATAAATATTGCAGCAGTTTCCCTGGAAGCATCCAATGGGGCAATTGTTGCGAATAGCAGAAATAATTATAACTTGTATTACATGAACTGAAATAACTCTCAGGCACAGATTAAAATGACATGACAAACAAGATCACATTATTTAGTATTTAATTCTTTTTGTTGTTTTGCAGTTCTGACCCAGTGTTGACTAACACATTGCTGATTTTTCTGATTGGTTTGCAGGTACATGAGTCCAATGCATCCATGAGTCTTGCTCTGGAACAGGTTACAAAATAAATTAGTTTATTCTGTTGTATCTAGGAAAAAAAACTGGTGAGGAAATCGTGGAATCTTTGGTAGAATTCTAATTAAGAGTTCAAAGAATGTCACAAATTGCTGAAGTACTAATGAATAGTTTGTGACTAGAATATAATCCTCCAGTTGATAACTGGCATGTTTTTATGGATCATATCAGCAAAACAATAGAGCTAGTCATTGACTTCAGTTGGGCAGGCAGCGCACATGCTCCTGTTCACATCAATGTGCTGAGGTTGAGAGGGGTGAGAGCTTCAAGTTCCTCAGAGTGAACATCACAAATAGATAGTCTGGCCTGATCCAGCCAAGTTCCCACAGCCAAAATATAGCTCAGCAGTGCCTCTTGCTCAGGGTGAAAGAAACTTGGCACATCCCCATTGACTATCAGCAATTTTTATTGATACACCCCACAGAAAGCAGCCTGTGTGGATGTGTCACAGCTTTTTTAGATTATGAGAACACTCAGTCGTCTCTTATTGTCATTTAAAAATGCATACGTGCATTAAGAAATGATAGAATGTTTCTCCGGCGTCATATCACAGAAAACAAGACAGACCAAAGACTAACACTGACAGAATCACATAATTATAACATATAGTTACAGCAGTGCAAAGCAATACCATAATTTGATGAAGAACAGTCCACCGGCACAGTAAAAAAAAGTCTCAAAGTCCCGAGTCGATCGACTCCCGAGTCCCCGATAGCAGCGGCAAAAAGGAGAAACTCCCTGCCATAAACCTCCAGGTACAGTCAACTTGCTGATACCTTGGAAGCAGCCGACCACAGCCGACCCTGAGTCCATCCATCCGAAAACTCCGAGCTTCCGAGCAGCTTCTCTGATACAGCCTCCCAAGCGCCATCCTCTGCCGAGCGCCTTCGACCTCTCCCTGGTTGCTGAAACATGCAAAGCCGAGGATTTCAAGGCCTTCAGCTTCAGAGATTCCGGTTACCACACAGTAGCAGCGGTAACAAAGCAGACATTTCAGAAGTTTTCCAGATGTTCCGCTGTGCTCTCACGTCTGTCTCCATCAAATCAGGATTGTGCACGGTCCCCTACTTGACAGATAACAGATATCATCACCGGAGAGGCCATGCGTGCTGTCATCACGCCGCCATCTTCTCCCCTTGGTAAGGCAAGTGCTCTGCCTTTGACTGCAAGAATTTGCATAGAGTTGCGGACACAACTCAGCACATCGTGGAAACCAACTTCCCCTCCTTCAGCTTTGTTGATTCTTCTCACTGCTTCGGTAAAACAGCCAGCATAATTAAAGATCCCACTCACCCTTGACATTCTGTCTTCTCCCTTATCCCACTGGACAGAAGATACAAAAGCCTAAAATTGTATACCAACAAGCTTAGGGACAACTATCCTGCTGTTGTAAGACTACTGAGTGGTTCCCCAGTATGATAAGATGTACTCTACACCTCACAATCCATTTCGATATGATCTTGCACTGAACTTTTTCTGTAACTGTAGCACTTAATTTTGCACTATTATTGTTTGATCTTGTCCTACCTCAATGCATTGTTGTAATGAAGTGATCTGTACGAACAATATGTAAGATAAGTTTCTCACAATGCCTCAGTACATGTGACAATAAAAATAATCAATTACCATTTTTTTGTAACAGATGGAAAAATAGAAAAATAGTTCTTGCTGCATTGTGGTCTTCAATGTTACACACCCTTTTCCTCAATTTACCAGATGTTGTACTAGTGCCGGGAAGATGCATAAAAGCAAATTTCATCATTGATGTTTCCTTTGCTGAGAGGTATGAAGTATCTCTCTACTTATTAGCAGTGATCCACATTTTTCAAGGTCTTGCCTTAGACCTTTTATAGTCAGAAGTCAATGTACCATCAGTAATGGCAGGTTGATATAAGGACTTAGTGTTGCAAGTGTAAAGTATGAAATCCATTCTCACATTATGCCTCAGTGAATTAGTTGGTGATTAAGTTTAGTTGACATATTTAAAAAAACACTGTGCCTCACCTCCAACAGACCTCCGACAGGACTGGAACTAATCTTCAAAACAAATCTGAAATTCAGCTTGTGGCACATACACTCCAGAACCAAGGTCATACCAACCTCAACAGGGGGAAATGTGTGTGATGAATGTAGCCATACAAAGCACTGTTGCTCCAGGGCCGAGGTGCAAAACAAAGTACCAACAGTCACACGCAGCACATATAGCACACGTTGTCCTGATAGCGGAAAAACACACAGTTGCAAAAAAAAAAAAATATATATATATATATTCGTAGACTAATAAATTACGAGTCTTCTTCCACTGAGGGAAAACTGAAGGGCAGCACTGATGGGAGGAGCCAGACCCCCAACCCAGTATGGGCTCTAGCTCTCTTTCACAACAGGTCTGGCATCTCCTTCCTTGGGTGGCTGCACAGGCCATCCTGTGGCATGAGGGTCTGGCCCGTGCAACAACTCAGGCCGCACAGCTTCTCTGCCATCTGTCTCACCAGCAAACTGCACTTCAAGTATTCAACATTACCCATGTGCACAGGGTTATGTTTTGGTGCCCAGCTTTGTTGCAGATGTAAGCAAAGCATAGCCTGCATACACATGTCCTCTGGTGAGATTGATTCTGGAGTGTGTTTGCCACAAGCTGAATTTTAGATTTGTTTTGAAGATCGGTTCCAATCCTGCCAGAGGTCCTTTGAAGGTGAGGCACAGTTTTTTTTAGCGAGAACGATAGTGGGGCAAGGAGTGGTGGTAGGAGCATCTTCACTGAGATTAGTCCGGTAATGAACTTCACTCAACTTCAGTTACCCCATCATTCCCACAACCTATGGATTCACTTTCAAGGACTCTTCATTTCATGTTCTCAATATTCTTTGCTTTTTAATGTTTTGTATTTGCACAGTTTACTGTCATTTGAACAATAGTTGCCCCTTGGGTTTGGTCTTTCATTGATTTTAATATGGCTATCAGATTGATTGAGGTTGCCTGTATATAAATGGTTGTAAATTTACAGCGTACGACATCATCTAGATAACCCATGAAAATGTCTATTTTATTTCTTTTCTGTCTGTTTTCATCTTAGCTGTGTTTCTGGAATTGTTAGAGCCTATGATTTAGAGTCTGAAGTGATCTAGCACTTTGCTGTCTTCTAGAAGATTCCAGGAAATAAGCGCATACTCAGATGGCCTCGAGGCGAAGAAGCTTTGAGACTGGGCACGAGCTGATGTTCAACACCACTAGTCGTCGATTAAAGCTTCCATTAATCACCAATTAATGTGTTAAGGAACTTTGTGCTGGAGGTGCAGAATGTAGATAGCGGCTCCATTTATCCAAGATGGTGTTGGCCATGTTGAGCATTGTTGGAGTTGCAGTTATCCAGGTGGGTGGGAGTATTCCATTACTCTCTGAACAAATCTTGCTAGTGGTAGAAAAAGTTGTGTTTAGGAATGGATTGAGGTTTGAGGGCCTCATTTGGTCAGAGTTGACGATGGATATTGTGTCCTAGCTATCTAGATACACAAGCCTGGGCAGTACTATAGGGAGAGCAAGCTGTTGCCCATGTAGTACGCTTCCCTTCTCTATACATCTGGTGAACCCAAAGGAACAGCAGACACCCATACAGTTTGGTACCAGCAGCGTCGCTGGAGTTGCCCATCAGCATTGAACTCAAAATAGGACTGCCTTAGGGACTCCAGCTCTGGATTTTTCGCTCATGGTTTCCTCCTGAAGCCTTCCCCATGAGTGGGTATAGCTGCAAGGCAGTGGAGGTTTGAGATCAGAGTTTTCCGTCTCTTAGATGAGCTGCCAATCACAGCCGACGAGCTCCATCTGCCCGAAGTGACGGGTTTTAAGGTGCCAGTAACCCACCTTTGCCCCTTCTCCTGTCAGTAGAAACTGTTCCACTGGGCTTAGTAGTTAAGCCACGTGTGAAGGCCAGGAGCTGGACTTGGTTGTCAGAGGCCACTTGAGGTGCATGCCATTGGGAGCATTTAATAGATAGCAGGAGCTTGTCCACATTGCCACCCCTGGCTATAACGACCTTAAGGAATGGATTACCTGATTGTTCAAAGTCAGCCTCCAGTGAATTCCTTTACCCACACTAGACATACTGTATTCCATTAACTAATAAGGGGCGGTGTAGGTTTTTATACTATTTTCCCCTTAGTAAATTCATTTATTTTGCTGTAGTAACAAAATCAACCACCTTTGTCTGACATCTTCATCAATAAATAACTCAGGCAGAATGGTGAAAAGCAGAGACTAGCAGGGATGTATTATGATTTGTAGCTGAGCTTTGAAAAGATTCAGTTTTCACAGAGAAGTGAAGAGTTTGATTTTTGGGGAGAGATTCTGGAGCAGCAGGGTAAACATTTAAAATTAATAGCTAGGATGGCGAATGACAAATGGATAATGTAAATAAATTTTGAGGGGATTGATCAAACAGCAAAACTTACCTCAAGACAAGAAATGTGCCAAAAGATTATGGATAGATTTGGAGTTTCTGAAATTTGTGCAGAGGGGTGGGAGGTCAACATGACAGCTCGAGAGTACTTCACCAACTGTGACAAAATAATACTCGAGGGCACTGGCTGCTCGAGTGAAAGTAGTGTCAGTTATGAAATATAGAGGTCGTAACATGAATTCAAAAGCAGCAATGGAAGGTTGTAAATCATTTAGTCAAACCCATGAGAATGTTTGAGGACAGGAATGCAAAAAAACCAGAACATGCTGGAAGCACTCAGCAGGTCAGGCAGCATCTGTTATAAAATAACTAGAATTAATATTTTGATGTGGTCTCGAATCTGAAGCTGTTCTAAGTGCTGTTTACAGCAGTTTTGTTTGATTTTCAAGGCCATGAACTTGGTCAGCAGGGAGTGCACCATCAGGTATGTCAAATGTTGTTCATTAGTTTACTGAGCAGTTCTTTCCAAATTTTCTTGCAGAATTGGTCTGTTAGTTACTTTTTAAAGAAGGTGAGTAATTTTTCCTCATGGGCAGAGGGACATCATCACAGAATGTAAGAAATAGACCTGAGAGTTGGCCATCTGTTCTCTTACTTGTGACTAGCCATTAAATAAGATCAGTAGAGTGTTTGAGCATCCTAAACATCTGTGATGGTTGGAAACGAGTTCATTCCACTTTGCTCTTTACATACACAGCTTGTTCTGCATATTTTCAGCAGTTTCTGCTTTTATTCAAAAACCTATTCGCCTTCCGGGAAGTTTTGTTCAGCGTTTTCTCAAACTGGCATAATTTGTGTGTCTGATCTCTGTGTCTTTCTCAGTCTGTAAGATCCCATATTAACTTTGGCCAATGTTTTCTTTCCTACATGTCCTTACAAGTTACTGCAGTCAGTTTTTTGCCAGATTACACTTGCTTTCATTGTTCCTTTTCCATGTCATTGCTTTGGCCCTCCTCTCTTGAATTCCTGGTTTTCAACCTTGGTGCTTTTTGGCAAAATTTACAAGTCTATTCCTTGGCTATAATAGCCATGATGTGTGTTCACAGCTGGACCACATTTCATGTTGGAAGTTTTGCTGAAGACATTTTTTGTAAGCTATGCTTTTAATTACTTAAAAGTTAGCCACTACTGTTTTATGTTATTTCTTAAACATAATTTTCCAATCTACCATTGCCAATGTGCTTCATATTTTCACAGTTGGTTTGAATTTAAAGCCCAAGTTTCAGATTTAACTAAATACCTGAAATCTTTATATCAGGGTCTGTCACATTATAATCACATTTCCATAAAGACCCTTTAACTACTAAATTATGAATGCAGCCTTTCCCATTGCTCCATGGTAGATCTGAAACAGTCTTGTTCATAGTAGGTTTGTCAACATGGTGATCTCGAAGGAAATAAAAATCATAAAATTGCAGATTTGAAAAAAAAAGACAAAAAATGCAAGACAATCAGTAGGTGAGGCAACACACACAATATGCTGGTGGAGCTCATCCGGTTGGGCAGCATTTATAGATGGGGATAAGTAGTCAATGTTATGGTCCGAGACCCTTCATCAGGACTGGAAAGAAGTCAGGATAAGAAGGTTGGGGGAGAGGATGGTGATAGATGAAACTGGGACGGGGTGAAGTAAAGAGCAGGGAAGTTGATTAGTGGAAGAGATAAAGGTCTGGAGAAGGGGAAATCTGATAGGAGAGGACAGAAGACCATGGAAGAAGGAGAAGAGGGATGGGCAAGTAAGGAGTGAGGGTGTGCGAGGGAGGCAAGAATGGGGAACGGTGAAGGCGATGAGGTGGGCTGAGGCAACATTCGTGAGTTTGGAAAAGGAAGTGGAGACATCATTGCGGGTCAAAGACCCGACATCAAATTGAGAACGTGAGCAAACAGCGTTATGCACACCATATTTATTCCATCATTTCATTTCAGGCATGTTCTATGTCCTCCATTTGTACCCATTTCTTCAAATAGTATAGAAACTTGTACAACTAGACAGCTCCGTCATGGGTACTAGCCTCCTTCGTATCCAAGACATCTTCAAGGGGTGGTGCCTTAGGAAGGCAGCATCCATCATTATGGGCTCTCACCACCCAGGACATGCCCTCTTGTCATTGTTACTGTTGGGAAAGAGGTATAGAAGCCTGAAGGCACACACACAATGATTCAGGAACAGTCACTTCCCCCTCTGCCATCCGATTTCTAAGTTGACATTGAACCCGTGAACACTACCTCAGTACTTTTTTATTTGTTTTCTTTTGCACTACTTGTTTTAACTTAATTATTATATATGTAATTCAGTTTTTTCACTGTATGCATTGTACTGCTCCCATAAAGTTAACAAATTTCTTGGCATATGTCAGTGATATTAAAACTGATGCTGATAAACAGTGAAGTAACCTGGAGTATATAACTTACAAATCTATGGATTGCGAGCAAGACTGCTCGACTTGTTGAGCCTGTTCTGCCATTTAATAACATGATGGCTCATTAAATTATCACTTCAACTCATTGTTCACTTCTACCCACAGTGTTAAATGTTTCACCTCCATGTTTATCAAGAAAATATATCTGACAGTGCCTTAAAAACATACAAAGAATGTCCTTCCACCAGCCTGAAAGGAAGAGGGGGGAAAATACATCCAATTAAACATTAACCCCTTAGTTTTAGATTTACCCATTGAAGCGCCTTCAATATTTCCAAAAGACTGAAGTAGGGTAAATACTGAAAGGCTTTTATTTGCTGTACAATACGACTTCCATGGTGAGTGTCTGCCCCTGGACTGAGGGGGAGGGACAAGGCGAATCACCTTTATTCAGGATCTGTGGGAGGAGTTACAACAGTTACAACATATATATGGTTTACCACACCCATAAGGGGTAAATCTGCTTTTCTGCTCTTTTAAGACCTGCCAAAATCTTGATTTTATAAACAGTGTCTTTTCTCTCTCTAAACTCTAGCAGCTATGGTCTAGTCTAGCCAATGCAGTTTTGATGAAGGGTTTCAGACCCGAGCTGTTAAATGTTTATCTTACCACAGATACATCCTGATATCCTAATTGTATCAAGCAGTTTTGATGTTATACTCCATCCATTCTAAGCTGCATTCTTTAATTAATGAGACCAGTCCAAAGCACAGTGCTGCAGATTGGGGTGGCGCCAGAGCGTATGTAGCAGTTATTGTAATACCAGTGACTCGGGTTCAGTTCCATGGCTATCTGTAAGGAGTTGGTGAGTTTTCCCCGTGTCTGTGTGAGTTACAATTTCTTTTGCTGGCCTTTCTCAGGAGCTGATTTATTTTTTCTTCTCTTTTGCATACTTGTCCTTTTGCCAAATATGTGGTCGGACATTTGGATCTAATTCTTGCATCTGTCTCTCTAATAAATATTAGAATGTTTGTTCATTTCTGTTTGTATTGTTACGGAAGCTTCATACCTTCAGAAAAATAACCATTTTTTAGCAACACACACAATATGCTGGAGGAACTCAGCAGGCCAGGAGGCATCTATGGAAAAGAGTAGAGTCAGAGTTTCTGGCCGAGGCCCTTTGGCGGGACTGGAGAAAACAAGCTGAGGAGCAGATTAGTAAGTTGGGGGAGGAGAGGAAGAAACACAGGGTGATAGGTGAAACCTGAAGGGAGAGGGATGACGTAAAGAGCTGGGAAGTTGATTGATGAAAGAGATACAGGGCTGGAGAAGGGGGAATCTGATAGAAGAGGTCAGAAGGCCATGGTAGAAAGAAAAGGGGGAGGAGCACCCAAGGGAGGCGATGGTTGGGCAAGAACGTAAGGTGAGAAAGGGAATAGAGGATGGGGAATGGTGAGGAGGGGGGAGCATTACCGGAAGTTTAAGAAATCAATGTTCATGCCATCAGGTTGGAGGCAACCCAGATGGAATATGAGGTGTTTTTCCTCCAACCTAAGTGTTGCCTCATCACGACAGTGGAGACTGCCATGGATAGACATATTGGAATGGGAATTGAAATTAAAATGGTTGATTGTTAGATTATGAAGACACGCAGTCCTCTTTTATTGTCATTTAGTAATGCATGCATTAAGAAATGATACAATATTTCCTCCAGTGTGATATCACAAAACACAGGACAGACCAAGACTGAAAAAACTAACAAAACCACATAATTATAACATATAGTTACAACAGTGCAACAATACCATAACTTGATGAAGAACAGTCCATGAGCATAGTAAAAAGTTCAAAGTCTCTCAAATGTTCCACATCTCACGTAGACGGGAGAAGGAAGAAAACTCTCCCTGCCATGCCCGACCACAGTCCGACTCTGAGTCGTCCAAAAATTTTGAGCCTCCAATCAGCCTCCAACACTGAGTACTGAGCGCCTTCTCTATCCGAATGATTCGACCTCAATCTCGGTCGCCAGCAGCAGGCAAAGCCGGGGATTTTGAGGCCTTCCCTCCGGAAGATTTCTCGATCATGTAGTAACAACAGCAGCGAACTGGCGTTTCAGAAATTTCTCCAGATGTTCCTCTGTGCGTTCACGTCTCTCTCCATCAAATCAGAATTGTCCACGGCCCCTATTTAACGGATATGATATCATTTTCACTGGAGGGCTGGCCGCACGCGGCACGCTGCTCTCTCTCCTCCCGCCTACTGGAAGATTCCACTTTTTCTGACAGATGGAGCGTAGGTGCTCAGCGAAGTGGTCTCCCAGTGTAAGTTGGGTCTCACAATATACAGAGGCCCCACAGGGAGGACCGGGCACAGTATGTGACCCCAGCTGACTTACAGATGTTTTAATTCCATTCCCCATTCCCATTATGATTTGATATCCATGGCCACTTCCACTGTTGTGATGAGGCCACACTCAAGTTGGAGGAACAACACCTTGTATTATATCTGGGTAGCCTCCAAACTGATGGCATGAACATCAATTTCTTGAACTTCTGGTAATGCCCCCATCCCCCCCCCTTCACCATTCCCATCTCCTTTTCCCTCTCTCACCTTATTTCCTTGCCTGCATATCGCCTCCTTCTGGTGCTCCTCTCCCTTTTTCTTTCTTCCATGGCCTTCTGTTGTCTCCTTTCAAATTCCCCCATCTTCAGCCCTGTATCTCTTTCACTAATTGACTTCTCAGCTCTTTACTTCATCCTTCTTCCTCCCGGTTTCACCTATCATCTTGTGTTTTTCTCTCCCCTCCCCACCGTTTAAATCTACTCCTCGCCTTTTTTTCTCCAGTCCTGCAAAAGGTTCTTGGCTCAACGTCGACTGTACTTGGATTTCCAGCATCTGCAGATTTTATCATTTTTTTAGCAACATCTGACAATGTACTCACGTTTATATGCCATGTCCTTTTCTAACCATGATAATAACCACTCTGGTTATTATCACTCCTTCCTTGTCCCTGCACTGTTGTCTTTGGCTTTTTGATTCAATGTCCTCTTACAAGTATCTGTGTATTTTGTACATTGCTTCTGTTTACCTGCAGCTCTAGTTATTCAATTTAGCATTGCGTTGGTAGCAACAGATTCAAATTGCATTCAATTACTCAAATCTTGGACTCCAGCTCTTCAAATCCCCTTTCAGCTATTGACTCATATAGCTGCAATAGCCGTGGGTGTCAGTTGTTTCCATCAACTCCTGTATGTGATTTTGGAATTTTGATTATTGGAATGCATTTACATGTGCTGTTTGTCCTTAAGAAAATTAATTCATTTATTTAATTTATGCAGCTACTGTTGTCTTACTGAAGATTCTCACTTGCCAAAGTCCAAGTTCTGGAGGCAATGAATTCAGTGGCTGAAACACATTGTGCTTTGTTGGGATGCACAGATTTATCATGCCAAACACTGCACTGTCTGAGTCAGGTGGTGGTGACTTCATTGACCCCCTTCCAGCTGCTTGTTACAACAACTGGGAGAGTGGCAGCATATTTGCTTCACACTTTGGGTTGATAGCTTACATAAACCACGAGGCTAAGGAAATCTAAGTGTAAAACTAAATAAGATTTAAGTGCCTCTTCACTCACCAAAGTGCACACTACACAGACACTGCATTCTTTGGGTACGATATTGCCATGCTAACATGCATTTAGACATCTTTCTTTCACAGGCTGGTTTTTGCACAAACTTGTTTAGCTTTTTGTTTACATAGGCACCACTCCATGTATTTATTATCTGCCTTTAAAGGAATGTGCATATACTTTGGTTATGCTCCAATTTTTACGTGTGTTATTTTTGCATTCTCCACATGACAGGTATGATGCACCTTAAGTATGTTAGAAATGCTATTTGGAATAAATAACATTCTAAGATTGATTGTTATGCAGTTTTAAACAAAAGATCAAAATAGAGTAACATCTAGCTGATGGCCTAATTATGTCTCATGGTCTTGTGGTCTCATTGGACCTATTCAGGTAAAGAGATGAGAACTACCTGAAACATAGTATGTGTTGGCAATTCAGGACTCACGAAGGGTCTCGGCCTGAAACGTCGACTGTGCCTCTTCCTAGAGATGCTGCCTGACCTGCTGCGTTCACCAGCAACTTTGATGTGTGTTGCTTGAATTTCCAGCATCTGCAGAATTCCTTGTGTATGTGTTGACAATTGTTTTAATGTAATGAGTATCATTTTTGTGACTTAAAATGTATTTATTGAAAACTGAAGTTCTATTTTCTGGAATGTGCTTGGGTGTAATTTGGACTGCTCTTAAACATTAGCTGGTGTCTCGCCAGAAAGAATCATTGCAAGTTGCTTTAAGTATTTATTCCACTTTTATGCTACTGTTCTCCAGTTGGGGGTACAGGTTGCCCCATAGTGTAAACTCGTATTTCATTTGCTCAATGAATTGATCTTTTTGAAATGACACATGGGTCTTTATAATTGTAAAGATCAACAGGAAGTTCTTTGGTCTTCAGTCGTGGCAGGAAGATAATTTCCTCAAGCACCAAACACAGCACAGACAAGATGCTGTCCTTTAATTAAAAAGAACACATCTTTTCCCTCAGGGATGGATATTTTAGGATTTCTTGAGTTATTATGCAGAGAAAATTGTGCAAATGAGGTGTGGAAAAAGGTGAAAGAGGAAGATGGTCTATCTTGCAAAATTGTATCTATCATCAGAAATCAAAAGAAAAAAAGATATTTCAAAAGCGGCTTCTCCTTTGAGTGCTGTGGAGCTTATTTTGAACTAGTCTCAATGTTGTTAATGCACTTGGATGTGGGACAATAATACTAACAAGTAAATACAAATACAGTTCTTCCTTCCAGAAATCTATAGACAAATAAAATTTCAGAATATTCCCTGGTGTCCACTGGCTGCAGTCCCTGCACAGAAGTGCTTGTGAGGTTCTGATGTAAGATAAAACTGTTTTATATTTTTTACAAGCATTTGCTGCAGTGCATTTTTTTTCTTAGAGCAGTGTTTGTAGAGAGTCAGGTTTGATTCTGAGTTCACTATGACAATACCAAAGCATTAGACCTTTCGGCATTATGGTTGATTTTCAGGCAGAGTGATTTGATGACTTCCATCTCCACTGTAGGTGAAGCCTGCTGCATTTAGCATTCCAAGCTAGTCTGCCATTCAAGTGTTAACAGTGGCTGAAATCAGAGGGGAATCGGCTCAGTTCTCAACAATGGGCTGTATGCAGGGTAAGAAATAATGATTACCAAGTTTTCTTTCTCCTTTCATTTTGTCTGTTGAAAAATTGCATTCTCCGTAATTAATAAGACAAAACTAGCCAAACATTCTCTTGTGTCCCTCTGTAAAATCCTGTCCCTGTGAGGGTATGAGGACCGTTCCTGCAGCTGTTGGCTCTCCAGCACTGTCAATGCCAGTGCACCCAGTCCTCCTTCCCGAGGCCTGTTGCTACCTCTGAGTCTGGAGCTAGCACATCCAAGGCAAGTGTTCATTGTGGCATTTGCAGCGGACATCAGGATTTCAGAGCCAGCTTTCTAGCAGTAGGCTCGGCCACGGCCAGTCAGCTGTGGCTTGGTGAGTGTATGCTATTCCTCCAACTCAAACTTAACCAGAGCTCAGGAGCAGACCTTGTGGGATCTCTTCAGAAATCCTAGCCAGAGAAGAAGTTAAAGTTCAGAATATCATCATGCATATCTAGTAGAGCAGAATATATGTGGGGTATTCAGAAATACCATGATCTTGACCATCTTCTAGAAAGGAGGCATCTAACTATGGCAAGGGAACAGAGTAGTTCCCTTGTTATCAGCTGCATGGAATTTATCAATTGGCTCTACCTTAACTAACTCCCCATGGTTGAAAATTCTGCTCATTGAAAGGGACGGTGAACAGGATCTTCACCACACAAAACCCCCAAGAAAACTGCTGGGAGCAGGGCAGGCATTAAACATGGCCACCAATCTCACTAAAGCCTTTGACTCTGTTAATTGCGAGGGACTGTGGACTACTCACATTCCAAATACAGCTGACCATGGAAGTTCACCTCCATTTTATATTTGCTCCACGAACGTATTCAAGCTGTGGTACAAACAAAATGTCCACAAATTATTCAATATTTGTGAAGGTAGATGTCAAGCAATATGCAATCATTCTTGCTGCAGCATTACATCTTGCCTCAAAGGAAAGGAATGAGTTTTCAGAAATGGGAAATTGTTCAACCCTGGATAAGTATCAGAAGGTCAGAAGCTGAGCTGCAACGCATCATCAATTTGACAACTGACGCAAATGAGAAGATGGGCCCTCCACTTCTCATTCACAAGATCAAGGTACCCCTGGTCCCCTACACTATCCTTTCCCACCCCCTTCCCCCAGCAATAAAGATTCTCAGTGAGATCTTGGACAGGGACGTCAAAATGCTGCAAACATTGGAAATCAGTAAAAACAGAAAATACTGCAAGTTCCCAGCAGGTAAGGCTGCTTCTGGAAGATAAACAGAATTAATGATTCAGGCCAAAGATCCTTGTGACCCTTCAACAGACTGAGAAAGGGACAATAAAACTAACTTGTTTTTTCTGCTTTCCCAGTTCCGAAGAAAGAGTCTTGACCTGAAGCATTAGCTGTTTCGTCTTGCACTGACACTGCCTGACCTATAGGTTGGTTCAAACAGTTTTTGTTTTTTATTAAATACGGATGCATGTGATATCACATACGTCGACTGGTCTCTTTTCCGAGATGCTCTCTGGCCTGCTGAGTTCCTCCAGCATTTTGTGTGTGTTGCTGGGATTTCCAGCATCTGCAGATTTTCTCTTGTTTGTGAGCACATTTGTAATGTTGGTTTTCTTACACAAAGGCTGCTTGGAGGAACTGGCGAGAGTGTGCCAAATGAGCTGCATTGTTAGATGTTTGGCTGCAGTTTCAAATGAACCTAAAAGCTGCTGAATGTGTGTTAATTGAGTAAACAATGAAAAGTTATATAGTTGTTGCCAAGTATTCCAGTAATTTAAAAGGATTATTAAGTGTCCTTATGATCTTATTGAGTAGTGCTGGTATTTAGTGTTACTGTGATCCTAAATGTGCATGGCTGCGTGTTTTTAAATGAGCCATTTAATGGATATTTGTGCAGATAAGAAAAGCGATAAGTGGCCTGTCGTGAAGAAATTCAGTCCCTCAGATAAATTGAAAGTGCTTTTGGTGATGGGCTTGAAAAGTGAAGGTGCTGCATACAATGAGAAATAATACACATATCTTTGAAAAGTTGATCAAATGGACATGAATCCATTAAGTTTGTGGTTCTAAGAAGCTCTTTGTTGATTGAGTTTGAGAACAGAAACAGTTTGAGTCCCTCAGCCAGCCTGTGGAAGAGAAAGTGTGGCAGCATTATAAGGTGTCAGTACTGAATCACACTGAAGATTGTTGCAAAAATATCAGACTGGTATGAATGACCCTTTGTGTATGTATGATTTGAGAAAAATGTGCATTAAGACTGATGAGAATTTTTACCAGCTGAAACACTGTCTTACAGCATGAACATATTCAAGTAACTGATTGGGTAACCAAGGATCTTTTAGGTTAGCAACATAAAGTAATGTGATTAGTTATTTAAAGTAAATTTAGCTAAATATTTAGTTTTGTCAATAATAGTAAACAAAGATTCAGAAAGGAAAGATTCTGCATGCTGAGCTTTCTTCTTTGATTATGGTTAAGCTCAATGATTCTGGGGCCTTGGACTTCCAAAATGCACTTGACAAGAAGCCATTAATTAAAGTCAAAGTAGGATTCGGACAATGAGTAGGTGATTCTGGAGAATGGGAAACGGCAGGTAATCATTTGGGAGTTTAGTTGAAAGTTCAAAGTAAAATTTGGTAAAGTACATATACTTTAAACAAATATACAAATATACAAACTTGAGATTTGTTTTCTTGCGGGAATACTCAATAAATCCATAATAAAATAACCATAATACTATCAATGAAATACTGCACCAACTGGACATTCAACCAGTGTGCAAAAGACAATAAACTGAGAAAATACAAAAAAAGAAAGAAATAATAGAGTTCTTCAAGGAAGTAACAAACTGAGTGGACAAAGGAGAGGCAATGGATGTCATTTACTTGGATTTTCAGAAGGCATTTGATAAGATGCCACAGATAAGGCTGCTTAACAAGATAAAATGCTATGGTGTTACAGGAAAGATACTGGCATGGGCAGAGGAATGGCTGAGAGGCAAGAGGCAGCAAGTAGGAATAAAGGGGGTCTTTTCTGGTTGACTGCCTGTGGCAAGTGGTATTCCTCAGGGATCAGTACTGGGACCGCTACTTTTCACATTGTTTGTCAATGACTTGGATAATGGAATTGATGGCTTTTTGGTGAAGTTTGCGGATGATACAAAGATAGGTGAAGGGGTAGCTAGTGTTGAGGAAGCAATGTGATTGCAGCAGGACTTTGACAAATTGGAAGAATGGGCAAAAAAGTGGCAGATGGAATATGGTGTTGGGAAATGCATGATGCATTTTGGTAAAAGGAACAATAGTGCAGAATATTATATAAATGGGGAGAAAATTCAAACATCAGAGGTGCAGAGGTACCTAGGAGTCCTTTTGCAAGACTTCCAGAAGGTTAATTCACCAAATGAGTCTGTGGTAAAGAAGGCAAATGCAATGTTGGCATTTATTTCAAGGGGAATAGAATATAAAAGCAAGGAGATAATTCAGAGGCTGCATAAGACACTAGTCAGGCCACACTTGGAGTATTATCAACAGTTTTGGGCCCCTTATCTCAGAGAGGATGTATTGTCATTGGAGAGAGTCCAGAGGAAGTTCACGAGGATGATTCTGGGAATGAAGTGGTTAATAGAGGAGCGTTTGGCAGCTCTGGGCCTGTACTCACTGGGATTTAGAAGAATGCGGGGGGGCGGGGGGTGGAATCTCATTGATACCTACCGAATGTTGAAAGGACTAGATAGGGTGGATGTGGAGAGGATATTTCCTGTGGTGGGGGTATCCAGAACTGGAGGGTACAGACTCAAAATTGAGGGGTGACCATTTAGAACAGAAGTAAGGAGGAATTTTCTTAGCCAAAGAGTGGTGAACTTGTGGAATGCTCTGTCAAAGACTGCAGGAGGCCAAGTCCGTGAGCGTATTTAAAGTGGAAGTTGATAGATTCCTGATTTTTCAGGGCATCAGGGGTATGGTAAGAGGGCAGGTGTAAGGGGTTAAGTGGGATCAGCCATGATGAAATGGCAGAGCGGACTCAATGGGCTGAATGGCCTCATACTACTCCTGTGTTTTATAGTCTTGTATCACTTGCCAGCTCTTGCTCCATCCCTTTCGCTAACCCCTTTATACTGACTATCTCCCCGCTATCTTTTACTTCAGATGAAGGTCTCTTCCTTAAGTGTTGACAGCCCATGTCCCTTTGCTGATGCTGTCTGACCTGCTGACTTCATCAGCATTTTGTCTGTTACTTGAGATTCCAGCATCTGTAGCGTCTTATGTCTGCAGTGAATGTTAAATAGGTTTATTAATGTCACATTATCGCTAGAACAAATTAGAACATTACAAATACTACTGCAGTATTAAAAATCTGTATTAGTTCCAAATAGTTATCGACATAAGAATTCATCCAGTGTTCATTAGGGTAATATTGTTGGCTAGTGTTAAATCTTTTTGTGGCTTTTTGACAAGGGTCATAAATTATTTAAAGTCAAAATAAAGAATAAAATTGTCAAAAATCATTGCTTTATGAATTGGCGTCTGTTGGCCCAAATGGATAACATAACATAAACAGAATCGGAATCAGATTTATTATCACCGGCATGTGACGTGAAATTTGTTAACTTAGCAGCAGTACAATGCAATACATAATATAGAAAAAAAACCACAAAATAAAATAACAATAATAAATAAATAAATCAATTACAGTATACATGTATGGAATAGATTAAAAATTTAGCAAAAAACAGGAATACAGGTCGACCTTCACTAATCCGGCACCATTGGGACCTGAGGAGTGCCGGGTTAATGAAAATGCCAAATTACAGAAGGTTCACATTAAGCAATAGCTAACCACCTCATCATACCTTTAAAATATCATGTAAATCAGTACAAGTTAGATAATAATGAAACAGAAATATTAAATGAGTAGCAAGTGAAATTTTAGTAAAGTAATATACTGTACAGGCATAGATGAAATAAAGGGTGCAGGTAAATGTACGGGAATTAAGTTATACAGAACAGTTGAGCACTTCTGCTTTCAAAGTGAGACGTTTAATATACCTTCAGGCAAAGTTACATGTCTACAAGTGTGGGGTTGTCAGGATCATCAACATCTTCATCTTGAAAAGTGAGTGAAGCATCAGGAACTGGTGCTGAAGCTGGCACAACGGTTTCTTCAAAAACAGTTGATGTTGGTGGCAGCACATCTGGGTAAGCAGAAGTCGGAGAAAGGAGGTCTTCTGCATGTTATGTTTCATGCGACCGCCAGGTGGCCGGGGATTAGGCGCCGGGCTCTTCCCTCTTCACTCGCAGTTACTGAGGGAATCCTTGTTAGTTTCTTTTCCTCCGCTTAGTAATATGCTTAAATTCAGCGGATCGCCATGTCTGATCTGAGGTCGTAGGCAGAAGAGAACGGAGCGCTGGCCGGGCAACGCCAGAGGGCAGTACGCGACTGTTGACAGGCAGGCGAGAAGGCGGACCAGCCCAGCACGTGCCAGCTTCCCTGCCGCTGGCGGGTGAGACGGGCAGGTGCCGGGCGGCCGCACCTCACGCAAATGATAATAATAAATGCAGGAAAACAAGCAAGAATCGCCTGTCTGTGCTTACAAGAGTGTGCCAACACGTGAACAGATCTAGTGCAACCAAAACAGTGCGCAGCAGATTGGTACGGTGGCCCAGGAAATTTGAAATTACAGTTGCGCAGAAAATTTGAAATCAGTGCCGGATTATCGAAGGAACCAGATTGCAGATAGTCAGATTAGTGAAGGTCGACTGTACTATATATTAAAAAAAGTGAGGTGGTGTTCAAGGTTTCAATATCCATTTAGGAAACGGATGGCAGAGGGGAAGAAACTGTTCCTGGATCGCTGAGTGTGTGCCTTCAGGCTTCTGAACCTCCTACTTGAATTGTAACAGTAAGAAGAGGGCATGCCCTGGGTGTTGGAGGTCCTTAATAATGGATGCTGCCTTTCTGAGATACCGCTCCTTGAAGATGTCCTGGGAACTTTGTAGGCTAGTGCCCAAGATGGAGCCAACTAAATTTACAATCCTCTGCAGTTTCTTTTGGTTCTGTGCAGTAGCTCCCCCATACCAGACAGTGATGCAGCCTGTCAGAATGCTGTCCATGGTACATCTGTAGAAGTTTTTGAGTATATTTATTGACATACCAAATCTCTTCAAACTCCTAATGAAGTATAGCCGCTGTTTTGCCTTCTTTATAACTACATCGATATGTTGGGACCTGGTTAGATCCTCCGAGATCTTGATACCCAGCAACTTGAAACTGCTCAACCTCTCCACTTCTGATCCCTCAATGACGATTGGTATGTCTTATCCTTCCTGAAGTCCATAATCAGCTCTTTCGTCTAACTGACGTTGAATGCCAGGTTGTTGCTGCGACACCACTCCACTAGTTGGCATATCTTGCTCCTGTACGCCCTCTTGTCACCATCTGAGATTCTACCAACACTGGTTGTATCGTCAACAAATTTATAGGTGGTACTTGAGGTATGCCTACCCACATAGTCATATGTATACAGAGAGTAGGGCAGTGGACTAAGCACACATCCCGGAGTTGCACCAGTGTTGATTGTCAGCGAGGAGGAGATGTTATCACCAATCTGCACAGATTGTGGTTTTCTGGTTTGGAAGTTGAGGATCCAATTGCAGAGGGAGGGACAGCAGCCCAGGTTCTGCAACTTCTCAATCAGCATTGTGGGAATGATGGCATTAAATGCTGAGCTATAGTCGATGAACAGCATCCTGTTTGTGTTATCCAGGTGGTCTAAAGGTGTGTGAAGAGCTATTGAGATTGCATCTGCCGTTGACCTATTGTGGCGATAGGCAAATTGTAATGGGTCCAGGTCCCTGCTGAGGCAGGAGTTCATCCTAATCATGACCAACCTCTCAAAGCATTTCATCACTGTAGATGTGAGTGCTACTGGGCGATAGTCATTTAGGCAGCTCACATTATTCTTGTGTGGCTGTTCCATACGCACAAGAATAATGTGAATAAACATACACAAGTGCCCCAACTTAGAAACTGTTCAAGCTAAGCATGGTGTTGTGTCTAACAGCCACACAAGTGCATGTGACTGATGCTGGTTAGAAGCTGTCTGGCAACAGTGTCTTGTCCCTATTAAGCAGCATTGTGTCCCAAATAAAGGTAGGGAATTTCTGCTATGTTATCGATTAGTTTTTGTTCTTTAAGAATTTTCCCAAATAAGTGGATGCCCTGATTTAGCCTATGGCCCAATTAACTGGACTCCACTTTAGTTTGTTCAGCTTGCAAAGAAATTTTAAATAGATTCTGTCTTGTGCAGGGACTGGAATTTTCTTTGATATATGTACATGTGGGGTACTTTATTTCATGGGTGAGCACAATAATATTATGTTTGGTAAGAATTAAATGGCACATTTAAGATGCCACAGCCAACAGCTTTGAAATTTCCAGTCTTGCAAATTCAGCAATGTTTGTATCCTGTAAACAGATGAGAGATTTTTGTCTTTGTCACATTTATATATAGACATCTGTTAGTCTCATGAGACCATGGATTTGTGCCTTGGAAGGTTTCTAGGGCTCAGGCCTGGGCAAGGTTGTATGGAAGACCAGCAGTTGCCCATGCTGCAAGTTTCCCCTCTCCATGTCACTGATGTTGTCCAAGGGAAGGGCATTAGGACCCATACAGCTTGGCACCGGTGTCGTTGCAGAGCAATGTGTGGTTAAGTGCCTTGCTTAAGGACACACAAGCTACCTCAGCCAAGGCTCGAGCTAGTGACCTTTGAATCACTAGACAAACACCTTAACCACTTGGCCACACGCCAACATTTGTCACATTAAAGTTTTTTTATATTCATCCATTCAATTATTTTCATCTTTAATATGATGAGAAACAGAATAGTCAAACAGACCTACCCTTTGCTAGTCCATATTGGCTGCCTCTAATTAATCCATGCTATTGTGTGTGTGCACCATTGAAGACCTTTTTAATACA
This sequence comes from Mobula birostris, assembly GCF_030028105.1. NCBI lineage: Eukaryota > Metazoa > Chordata > Chondrichthyes > Myliobatiformes > Myliobatidae > Mobula > Mobula birostris. The sequence goes on along the minus strand of NC_092371.1, from coordinate 209,828,667 downwards.
TTGCCATTCTTCAGTAATTATCCATATAGTCCCAGAGAATAGCTTTTGGAAGCAAAGAAATTTTCAGTTCATTCACTTGACAGGAGACGTGTTTTAAAATTCTTGATTAATTCGCACAATTAATGGGTTGACTTTGTTCAGTTATCATAAGGATCACCTTTTTTTACCATTATAAAAAAAAGTTAAATTTGTAATAAATGATCTTGTTGTATAGCTCTGAAATTTGAACATAGTATCAGGAAGCTGTTAGTTGTATGATAATATAGCTTTAAAATTGCTTCTGCTTGAAAATGTATTAAATTAAAATTAAGTTGTTAAATACAATTTGAATTTTCAAGAGGAATAATTTTCCGCTCCAATATGGTCCTCTGCAAATTACTTTTGACACTGTAGAATTTCTTTGTCTGCAGCATTTTGATTCTTGAAGTTTTCCCACAGGTATTTTTGTGAAAAATAAATTGGACTCTTAAAATGCAATGTATTCATAAAAGTTTTAAACAATAGCACAAAGGTTAATGATGTTTAAAATGCTCATGAAACAATTATTAACTATAGATTGTACATAATATAACAAGCCATTCCCCAGCCCAACCCAGTGACTTTGAAAATACCTCAGTCAGATTGTTGGAATGAGTTTGATCAAATGAATTAGAAAATTGCAGCTTAACATTAGTCCTCTCCTGTATAAGGACAAGTGTGTTTTTCTAATCATTTTGGTAGGTGGAGTAGTCACCCTTTTTGACAGATTGAGGCAAAACAAAACAGAGCTGTGAAATTTATTGGAAAACCGGTAAACAAGGACATAAAGTCATGTGAGATTTGCCAAATTTAATTGTTACAACCTGTTAGTCTGAATTGAAAAAAGAGGAATTTGTTGCTAATACCCACACTGGGTAGAGACTTACACTGCAGCATTCTGCTTAGGAAGTCACCAAGGCATGTTTCCATAGTTATCATTCTGCTCAGGAACTCACCAAGCTATGTTTCCATAGTTATCCTTCCCTCCTATTTTTGCCACCAGGATAGAAAACCCGAACTAGACAATTCATGTTTGATTTTCCTAAAATAACTGAGAGGTAAATTGATCACGGAACTGGGATAACAAATACCTTATTATGTTTGGTTGGTCAAGCTTGTTAACACCTCAGCCATCCTTTTCCTCATTTCCACAAGAAGAAAGCCTCACTCTGTCATGTGCGTGAGTGTACTTTGTTCTAATACTTAATGTTTTGGGTCAGCAATTCAACATAGCAATTGAGTAAATTGTTACCTTTTGCATTTTGCTTCAGAGATTTTCTGGCTAGCATGTGAAGCTCTGAATATAAAATGTTACATTATTTAGAATTAATAATTTTCTATCATTACTTTAAATCAATTATTATTCTTTGACAAGGCACCAGGTTTTACACAACTTAATATTTTGAATTTTTCTTGTTGGTTGTAGTTGTTAGACAACAAAATGAATGAAAACTTGTAAACCTGGTGTGTTCTTTAATATTTCCAACACTATTTGCTAATTCTGGATTCACTATAGCTGCTTTTTGAGATGCATAATCATGTTTGACTAAATCCTCTTTGTAATGAAGTTAAATGGCACCACACACAATTGCTTCTGTATGTGGTGAAAACACACGAGGCATGAATATTCAACATTCTGAATAATATAATATATCACATTATTGTCCTGTTATCCAGTCATAATGGTTAAGCCAAACAGAACAGTAACTACCACCAAATGATTCTTGGACATATTTAAAAGATTGTCAAGAAACATAGGCACTGCTCCAGAAATGAATACAGTGTAATGAAGGTTCCTTTTCCATTTGACACAAGGATGTTTCTGTTGGATGAGGAGTTGGCATGGGAACCAGGTGTCATTATTTAAGCTAAAGGATAGCCCACTAATGACAGACATAGTGGAATATTTTTCCTGATGGTTGTGAGTCTTTGGAAATGTTTTAAAAAAAGGCAGTGGAAACAGAAACTTTGATTTTTTTTTAAAGCAGAGCTAGATAAATGCATGATTTTTTTTGAGGATGTGACTAAACATGTTGATGAAGGTAGAGCAGTAGATGTAGTGTGTATGGATTTCAGCAAGGCATTTGATAAGGTACCCCATGCAAGGATTATTGAGAAAGTAAGGAGGCATGGGATCCAAGGGGACATTGCTTTGTGGATCCAGAATTGGCTTGCCCACAGAAGGCAAAGAGTGGCTGTAGACGGGTCATATTCTGCATGGAGGTTGGTGATGAGTGCTGTGCCTCAGGGATCTGTTCTGGGACCCATTTTCTTAGTGATTTTTATAAATGACCTGGATGAGGAAGTGGAGGGATGGGCTTCATAATTTGCTGAAAAGGTTAGGTTGTTGTGGATAGTGTGGAGGGCTGTCAGAGGTTATAGTGGGACATCGATGTAAAACTGGGCTGAGAAGTGGCAGATGGAATTCAACTCAGTTAAGTGTGAGGTGGTTCATTTTGGTAGGTCAGATATGATGGCAATATATAGTATTAATGGTAAGACTCTTGGTAGTGTGGAGGATCAGAGGGATCTTGCGGTCTGAGTCCATAGGACACTCAAAGCTGCTGCGCAGGTTGATTCTGTGAGTTAAGAAGGCATACAGTGCATTGGCCTTCATCAATCGTGGGATCGAGATTAAGAGCCAAGAGGTAATGTTACAGCTATATAGGACCCTGGCCAGACACCACTTGGAGTACTGTGCTCAATTCTGGTCACCTCACTATAGGAAGGATGTGGAAACTATAGAAAGGGTGCAGAGGAGATTTAAAAGGATGTTGCCTGGATTGGGGAGCATTCCTTTCAAGAACAGGTTGAGTGAACTTGGCCTTTTCTCCTTGGTGTGATGGAGGATGAGAGGTGACCTGATAGAGGTGTAGAAGATGATGAGAGGCATTGATCATGTGGATAGTCAGAGGCTTTTTCCCAGAGCTGAAATGGCTAACACAAGAGTGCAAAATTTTAAGGTGCTTGGAAGTAGGAACAGAGGAGATGTCAGGAGTAAGTTTTTTACGCAGAGAGTGGTGAGTGCGTGGAATGGGCTGCCGGCGACGGTGGTAGAGGCGGGTACAGTAGGGTCTCTGGATAGGTACATGGAGCTTAGAAAAGTAGAGTCTATTAACCCTAGGTAATTTCCAAAGTAAGTACATGTGCAGCACAGCATTGTGGGCTGGAGGGCCTGTATTGTGCTGTAGGTTTTCTATGTTTCTATGATTAACAAGGGGGTGATCAGTTACAATGGGCTGACAGAAATGTGAGGCTATACATCAGTGTTGATCATATGAAGCAGTGGAGCAGCCTTGAGGGGTGACATGGCTTTGGATGTTCACATGGAGTCCTAAACATGGTTTGCAACAAACACTGGTGCATTTCCCAGGAGATGCAGATGTGATTCTTGTTAAGGAGTGACAGTTTCCTCTGTTAAAGGTTTTATCTAATTTCAAGCTTTTGTTGTATTCCTTTGAATTGTTGACCCTTAACCAGGGCAGAAAGGTGGATTTCCAGAATTTGTGCTGATGATTACAATTGGCAAGGGAGATGACATTTTGCTCTGGGGCTAGTGGAATTAGTTTTTGTGCCTGAAATTTTGCGAAATTTTGAAATTATTAGATTATACAAAAATAGTTTGTGGCAATGGAGAAGAAATTGTTGTTGAACCTTGAGATGTAGGCCTCCAGGCTACTGTACCTCCTGCCTAACGGCAGCTTCAAGAAGAGGGCATGGCCCAAATAGTGAATGGCCGTAATGATATATGTTAATTTAGAGGATGAGAAATTAGGCATCTGTTGCACAAAAGAGCTGGAAAGAAGACTGTTTTAGCAGGACAAAGCTTTGATTGACAACCCAACTCATATAACCTATGACAAGCAAATTGCTTTATAGTTGGAGGAGGGGGGAAGAATTTGTATTAAGATAGTTGTCTTTATATTATGTTAACTCTGGCCAGTGAAGAAATAGTCCAGAGGATGAACACTAGTAACATACAAATCTCGGTCTATATTGGAGTTGATTACTGACAGGAGAAGGATAAGAAAAGCCGTGTATCTATCCTGTTCCTTATGTAATACAGTTTAAACTCCTGTCACTCTTCTCAATGTGTTAAAGAGGTGTGATCTCTCATTTTCGATTCAATTCTGGTGATCATTTATTTTATACCTCCCTATTGACCATTCTTCTCCAACATAGATGGATCAAAGTCCCAAAGCTAGGAACCTTTTTTCAGTTTTTTTTTTTAGACTAAATTTTTAGTTATCTTAGTTGAATATTTGCAGGTCTAACAACCATAACTATCATGGAGTCTCAATTAATGTTACCACTCAAGTTTTATTTAAATCTATTTACACTTGCAAGGGGATCAATTGGAGGAGACAGAGTGACTGGATGTTGGCCGGTCTCTGTATTTTCTATGAAATAACTAAGTATTTGAAGCCTTTGGGAAGCCAGTATGACAGACTTTGAACTTGTTTTAAACTATAATTCTGCTGCATTTGCAGCTTTGTGAACTAGGAATAAATCTCTGTGACATCCTGTGTTTCTGTGTTATAATCAAAGGGGCATATGATTCATCTTTCATTTGAACATGATTCTATCATGGGCAGGTAGAATGTCACTTCCCACAGCAGGAATAAGAGGGGTGGTCAAGAAAACATCCCCAATCCACTGCTGCGTTGATGGAGCAAAGAAGTAAATTCTGACCTGTGCATGTTTTTAAAACTAATCCCTACTCTACTCTGTCTACGCTCATGACTGTGTGGCTAGTCACAGGTCAAGTACTCGTCTATAAATTCACCAGTGAAAGCATTATTGTTGGCAGGATCTCCAATGGCAATGAGGAGGAATGCAGGAGTGGGATGGATCAGTTGATTGAGTGGTGTCACAACAACAGCCTTGCACTCAGCTACAGCAAGGGAACACACACCATTCCTTAGAGAAGGATCAGAAGTGGAAAGGGTGAGCAGCTTCAAATTCCTGAACGGCAGCATCTCAGAGGACCTATCCTGGATCCAACATATTGATGCAATCATGAAGAAGGCATGCCAGCATGTATGCTTCCTGAGAGATTGAGGAGATTTGATATGTCACCAAAGACTTAATTACCAAATCTGTGGAGACCATTCTGACTAGTTGCATTGCTGGCTGCTGTGGAGGCTCTTATACGTGGATACTGCAAAGGGTTGTCGATTCAGGCAGCCCCATCATGGGTACAAACTTCCTCCCCACTCCCCATCCCTTCAGTCAAAATCATCTTCAAAGCACAATGCCTTGAGATGGCAGCAACCATCAGTAGGAAGCCTTGCCATCTGAGACATGCCCTTCTCTCATTACTGCCTTCAAGAGGTGGTACAGGAGCCTCAACGTGCACACTCAACACTTCAGAAACAGCTTCTACCCTCCACTGTCAGATTTCCGAACAGCCTCACTACCTCTTTTGCACTGTCTTTTTTTTATTGTGGCCATAATCTTTTGTCTTTCACTGTACTGCCACACAAATGAATTTCAGGTGAGTCATTAAAAGGTAATGAAGAAGTTTTAAAATATGTTACATGTATTTAGGTGGTGATTCTGGCCTGGCAGTAGTACTCTCACTGAAAACTTTCAGAAACTCTGCTTGCTTTAATGAAGGAATTAAAGTAGTTGGTTTCTTTAAGAAAAGGGAATGAATGATAAATGCTCTGAGAGTGAGTGAGAGGGTGAGATCAGCCAAAGCTGTCAGTAGAGACAATACTGGTTGAGACTTGAAGGATTAGATGATTCTCTCTCCTGATGAGATATAATTGCTTGCAGCCCTTCACCTTTGAGTAGTTATTAATGATTCTCAAGTAAACAGTTTTCTTTTCTTTACAGTGCATCACTTTAAAATAGTTATGGTTTAGTTTCAGGTCATTGATGGCTATCTAGATTTTGGTATGAAAACTTTCTGTTGCTCTTCTCCACGTGGATCTGCTTCTGAACGAGTCACCTGCTCAGCACAGAACTGATGATGCCCACCTCTGCCAAAAGTCTGGCTGCAAGAAAAATAAATGAAGTCACTCAGCATTGTTTGCATCTGAAACAAAAATCCTTCCCATAAAATAAAAATCTTAAAGTTCAACAGCATGGAATTAAGGAACCTGACCACATTGAACCTGGACTTTGTTCCTTTGATGAGATTGACAATGTAAAATTGGGAAAGAAAGGCAAAAGCGCATTCGTACATAGAGTCAAGGAAAACTGCGGAGTGCTCTGAATAACCAACGAGACGAGAAGTTTAGGCTGAGGGGGCATATGAAATGTGTTAGGAGGACAGGAGTTTGGGGGTTGTGGGCAAATGTCCAGTAACGCAAATGAAGCTTAAGCTTATTTGATGAATTGGAAATAAATGAACTAAGTTAATTTGAAGTATACATTACACAACCTTGTGATTCGTCTCCTTACAGGCAGCCACAAAACAAGAAACCCAAAAGAACCCTTTTTTTCAGAGACCAACAAACACCCAATGCGCAGAGAGAGGGGGGAGAAAAGCAAATCATGCTAACAATAGAAGTAAGCAATTATGAAAGTGAGTCCTCCAGTGCAAAGCCCAGGGCATGCCATGGCCTCAGCCTCAGTTCATCACATAGCAGCGTAAATGTTGTGGAGCAGCGAGCAGAACTGGCCTGACCTTTGCCTCTAGTCCTGATGCCCTGTCTTTTCAATCTATATGGCCCGTCTGAACATGGGGTTGTCCCTCGCACTAGGACCCATTCCCTATCGCATTGATATGCTCTGGGCCCGGACCCCACAGCTATGTTTCAGCCTGTACTTGACCTTCCCAAATCGGGCTGGTTCTTAATCAAACCTTCCTCTTGGTTTGGGTGGACAGGCTCTGAATCTTCTCCACTTCGACTTTTCTCTGCTCCGCATGCCCTGACTCCGTCTCAAATACACCTCGACCTCGCTCCGATTTCTTCTCCTCGAAGAAGGCTTGACCTTGCTCCAACTTTGCATTGCACTCGCATGCTTCGACCTTTGGCTCAGCCTCGCCTTCACTTGCCTTTTCATTGTTTGCCGTGATCGTTTACCATTTTTTTTTAAGAACTGTTATTAATGAAGTCTGTTATGCGGTACATTTTATGTTCTCATTTTCTGACTTGCTATTTACCATTAAGGTGACAACACAACAATGGTAGAAATTTTGACAATTTTATAAGCTTGCGTGATTTATTTGGATTGAAAACCTACTATTAACTTGTTTCAGTATCCGGTTTAATAAATTGCAAAATATTGCTCAAGTTGCAGACTGTATAATTTTTGGATGTTGAAAGTAGAAACACAAAAAATTAATCTTTGTGGATGATTTCTGTAGTAAAACATAGAACATTATAGCACAGGATGGGCCCTTCAGCCGATGATATTATGAAGATTTTTTAACTTAACGATTAATCCAAGCCTTCCTATATTATATTCTATATTTTATATTAATATATGTATATTAATATAGAAACATTCCTGACAGCAGTGTAAGTGTAATGGATGTTTGAGCTGAGGCAGTTTTCAACGTTTGGAATTTATGAACAACTGATCCAGGGTAAAATGTGCAATGCCAGTTCTTTTTTTTGTTTTCCTTTGCAACATGTCTTTGCAGAAGAAGATTCACAATGATGAAGAAAGGACTCCGGAGTTAGCCCTTCACTGTCAGCACCAATTATCCAGCTACCCTATCTCACTCAGGAGCCCAAGCACAGTGGCCGAGCAACTGATGACCTTGTGAAGTCAGAGTTAGCACGGAGTCAGTAACACAGCAGCATATCCGACAGGTGGAAACTTGCAGGCAAATTAAACAGTAGAATGTCATTGTTGGTGGATATCATGGTGACACTTCTTTCAATTGTAATGCATACGAGTCCTTCCTGCATACTGTGTAGGACATCAGTAGGTCTTTAGTTTTCAACAGAGCTGGTATCTTCATCAATCATCTTTACGGTGTGCCAGCTTCTACAGAACTGTTGACATTTCAGAGGCCATTGTGCTTGGGCCTAGTATAACACAGCAGTGTATTTATCTAATTTTAGTAATGCTATGGTGTAGTAACTTCTACTTTGAAAAAGGCACACTCGATGCCCAAGAAGCAACTTTATTTCGAACTTCAGAACCGTTGTGTATATACAGAGGCTTTCACAACCCGTACGGCATGGCAGGAACACCATATACAGAGCCCACCGGAAGTCAAAGAAACGGAAGTAAACCCCCCCCCCCTCCCCACCATTATCCTAATTAGTATTAACTTACTTTTAATAATGCTCACATTACAACACTTCTCCCCTTTAAAATCCAGCATCCTCAAATGTAAAAGAACGGGGAAATAAAAGCAGTGGTGTTATTAACTTGCGTACCACTGAAAACTTATACTAGTATCTCAGCAACAGTTATCAATACAAAACATCTGGAAAATGTGACAGATTCAACATTAAACTGTCCCGTCAAAGATTCAGTCTGTCAGGAGGTTTACGAGTGCGCTGTGATCTGCGCACTACCCCCGGTGACCCAGCAGGCACTGCTGGTGAGGGTGTTTTGGGTGGATCTGGTTTTGGGGGCATGAGAGGGGTCTGTGTGTCTGCGTGAGAATGTCCATCCTCCTCAGGGGACCCCGACCCCTCTGCCAGCGTCTCGCTCTCTGGCAAAGTCACTGGTGGACATGTGTCCACCGTAGTCTGTCTCAGAAATGGAAACTCCATGGAACTGTTGGCCTCTGAGCTGGTATCATGACGCAGGCTCACATGGTCCTGATGTCTGCGGAAAACACGCCCATCAATCAGCTTAATAACAGGAGACGGGACCACTCTGCTTAAGAATAACCCCAGGCAGCCATTGCTGATTGTTTCTCACATAGACATTGTCATCCGGTTTTAACTGCCTCTCTCGCGCATGTTGATCATGTCCCTCCTTCTGCATTTCCTGCTTCCTCTCCACTTTCGCCTTCACGTCCGGGCGCAGCAGGTCCAATCTGGATTTGGGCCTATGTCCCATCAGCATCTCTGCTGGAGTGGGGGCAGTCGTAGACTGTGGTGTGAAGCGGTATTTAAACAGGAAAGGTGAAAGCCGAATGCTAGGAGAGTCCCCTGTCATCCGCTTCAGGCCTTCCTTCGCTGTCTGAACAGCCCGCTTAGCCAAACCATTGGAGGCTGGGTGGAAAGGGGCCGTCCGAATGTGATGAATGCCATTCTGCTGCGTGAACTCACTGAACAGTTCACTGGTGAACGTCGGACCATTATCAGTGACCAAAGTATCAGGCAACCCGTGGACTGCAAACACTTGCCTGAGTTTGTCTATGGTCGAGGGGGCTGTGATGTTGCTCATGATGTGAGCTTCGATCCATTTAGAATGCATATCTACCATTGCAAGAAACATCTGCCCCATAAAAGGGCCAGCAAAGTCCAAATGTAGCCTAGACCAGGGGTGGTCTGGCCACTCCCATGGGTGCAAAGGAGCTGGTGGTGGCATATTCTGATTAGTCTGACATTGCGTGCATGATTTTACTTTGTTCTCCAGATCCTGATCCATTCTTGACCACCAAACGTAGGATCTTGCAAGGCTTTTCATTCAAGACACCCCTGGATGAGTCTCATGAATTTCCTCCACGATCTGTGAATGGCCAGGGGGAGGCACGATGGACCTCGCCCCGCAGAAAATGTAGCCATCCTGCGGACTGAGTTCTGTCTTGCGTTTGGCACAAGGCCTCAGTTCCTCTCCTTCCACGACATTGGGCCAACCTTGTAAAAGAAAAGTCTTGACTTGGAGCAGGACTGGGTCCCCTGCCCTTAGCTATCACTAGCCTGGCTTCAGCCTTCTGACCCCCGGCTGAAATTGTCCACATATAACACCCCTAAATGAGGTATGGGCTGCCTCATATAGATTCTAAGTTTGAGCTTTGACGGTCTAATGGGAGGCAGGTTGGACCCCCATGTCCTCCTGTCGGTCTCCTCACTAATAACCAATGCAGTAGCCCCTGAATCAATCTCAAACTTAATATCCTTTCCCCTGACAGTGACTGTGGCATAATATGGTTCAGGTGGTTCCTCATCTGTTTCCACTCCAAACGTGTTGTAGGCACACGCTGTCTCTTCACCTGCTTCTTCTAGATGGTGTGTGGCTGCCTGAGCCTGTTGAGCTTTCCCCTGCCCAGGCTTAATCTTACCCTTTGAACCTCTGCACTTTTTAGCTAAATGTCCCTTTTTGCTACAAACATGGCAGACAGTGTCTTTGAATTTGCAATCATTTGCATAGTGCGTCCCTCCACACCGGAAACATTCCACCCGCTTTGCCTGTTTACCAGTCTCCCTCCTGACTTGGTGCACTGCCGCCGACTGCGACCCCCCATGTCCTTTCTGGATATCCTTGACATTATTAGCAGCCATCTCCATGCCTTGGGCAATCTCTAAGGCTTTCTTGAAAGTCAACAGTGGGGTTTCCTCTAACAGACGGCATTGTATGCCGTCATTATTGATGCTACATACCAATCGCTCATGGAGCATGTCATCCAACACCGCTCTGAAGTCACAATGCTCTGACAGCTGCCGAAGCTCGGCCACAAAATTGGCCACAGACTGACCTGGCTTCCTGAAACGGCTGTGAAACTTAGGCCGTTGGACGATCACAGAAGGTTTCGGATTGTAGTGGTTCCCCACAAGCTTGACCAGTTCATTATATGGAATGTCCCCCGGTTTCCGTGGTGCGACTAAATTCCTTATTAGCTTGTAAATCTATGCCCCACACACACTCAGGAGAATAGAGCGCTTCTTAGCCTCCTCAGTAATTCCATTAGCACAGAAAAAGTGTCCCAACCTTTCCTCATACTCCGGCCAGTTCTCGTTTCCTCTCAGAAATTCCCTGATAGTTCCAAACGTAGCCATCTGAAACGCAAAGCTCCCGTTTGAAAAACATACTGATATGTTCACAAAACCGGTTCACCTTGTCGCCAAAAATATGTAGTAACTTCTACTTTGAAAAAGGCACACTTGACAACTTCATGCCCAAGAAACAACTTTATCTTGAACTTCAAAACCGTTGTGTATATACAGAGGTTTTCACAACCCGTACAGCATGGCAGGAACACCATATACAGAGCACGCCGGAAGTCAAAGAAACGGAAGTAACCCCCCCCCCCCATTATCCTAATTAGTATTAACTTACTTTTAATAATGCTCACATTACAACATATGGTTTGTTGCTGCACAACATCATACAAGTAAATGCCCCATTCAGTTGGCTACCGCGTTTGCGTACAAAAACCAGGGATTATTTCAGACATTTATTAACTGTGAAGTGCTCAGCAACGTCTTGAGGTCATCCACATTGCTTGACAAAGTCATGTTTGTTTTTGGCTATTTTACCACATGATAACTGAAGTTTCAAACTTGTGTTACTGTTCAGTCATTTCAAAATTACTTACAAATGTTACCAATTCCTTTACTTGTTACCTGCTATGAGGATTTACTGCAAATCTGGTTACCAGTCTTATCTTCTAACTCAGAGATACAAATATAATCAGTGAGAATATCTTGCAATTAGCCCTTAAAATTCGCCGTCTTTTTGGGAGATTTTGTGAATTTGGTGTTGTTCGAATTCGGTCTTGCCCATGGCTTCAGTGTTTCTTTGGAACCTTGAAAGTGGTGGAGCCTTCCTAAAAATTCATAGGTTCTTGGAGTATGCAATTGGTAGTGTTAGGTCCATGAATCCTAGTTTCACTGGAATGAAAACACTCATTTCTGATGGCAGTTATTATTTATTTTTTGATTTTTTTCATTTAGTATTTGAGAACAAGTAGGCAGCAAAAGCAATTTGCTGCTGTTCATAGCTAATGAAGTGGTTGGTAGAGACTGAAGGAGAATAGGCAAATGTATTTGGGGGTGGTGGAAGAAACTATCCTTTCCGTAACCCTTTCAGGTGTGAGGGATATAAAAAAAATGGACTCTAGTGTTACTCAGACAAGCTTAGTTAAAACAGTTTCTTAATTGGATAATCATTGTGATTCATCTTGTTTTAACTGTTCTAACATGTGTGTCCATAACTCCCTAAAGCAAGGGGTAGGCATTATAGTATGCAGTATAAACAAGTAGTATCCTTGCAGTTATTAATTAACCAGAATTAAGGGGCACAGATATTTCAGGATGTAAAAGGAGAATCCTTTAGTATTATTAAGGATCCCACCCATCCATCCAGCATCCTCTTTGACTTTCTACCATCAGGCAGGAGACTATGATGCATAAAAACAAGAACAGTCAGGATAAGAAACAGTTTCTTCTCCAGGCCATCAGGCTTCTGAACTTCTGGCTTCATTGTATTCAAAGTGTCACTGGTTAATCTGTTCTGTACCTTACAAAGTTTAATATTAATGCACTTTCGTTTGTTATTTATGTGTGATTCATCTGTAGATTTTTATTCTTACCTTCAAAAGTTATCGTGTGTTATGTGCTTTACACCCTGGTTTGAAGAAATGTTGTCTTGTTTCTAAATACATTATATACATGTACGTATATAACATATATAATAAACCTCATTTAACATGAGCCCCCTTACTAATGTACTGTGATAACTGTTGCCACTTTGGGCAGGATAGAGATGGGCGGATCTGCATTTTTGATCAAGGAGTATGCCACAGCAATAATGAGAGATGAAATTACTGAAGGACATCCAGTGACGATGTATGGGTGGAAATGAGAATAAGAGGAGGATAATTATTGGGATTGTACGCTAGGCCCCCAGATAGTCAACGTGATTCAGAGGAACAAACATGCAGGGTGATTGTGCGGTGCTGGAAGAATGCCACAAGTAGAAGCACAATAATTGGAGTGATTTTGGCTGAGGGATGTAAATAAAGTGAATAGTTTTTTTTTGCCCAATATCTAAGAAAGGATGGACTGGCAATGAGAGGATCCACAGAAGTTTGTGATAATAATCCGTAATGAAAGCATTAATGTATGAGGAGCTTTCAATGGCCCTGGCGCTGTACTCACTGGAGTTTAGAAAAAACAAGCGGGGGGGGAATCTCATTGAAGCCTACCCAAAATTGAAATGCCTAGAGAGGGAGAGTGGATGTGGAGAGTTTATTTCCAATCATGGGAGTGTTTCGGACCAGAGGACTCATCTTCAGAAGGAGGTCCCTTTATTAGGGGTTCCCAACCTGGGATCACGGACCCCTCAGTTAATGGTAGGAATCCATGGCATAAAAGGAGTTGGGAACCCCTGCTTTAGAACAATGATGAGGAGGAATTTCTTCAGTCAGTGTGGTGAATTTGTGAAATTCATTGCAACAGGCGGCTGTGGATGCCAAGTCATTGGGCGTATTTAAAGCGGAGGTGGGTAGATTCTGAATTTGGTGGGGGAGGGGTAAGGGCATCAAAGGATACGTGGGGAAGGCAGGGGTATTGGATTGAGAGCCTATGTAGAATGGTGGAGCAAACTGGATGGGGGCAAATGGCCTAATTCTGCTCCTATGTCTTATCTTATGATCTATACTGTATATAGTAAGGTTGTCATACTAGGGGATTTTAACTTTTCTGACAAAGCCGAGGACTGCCATTCTGTTGTGAGCTTAGATGTAGTGGAATTTGTTAAGCTTGTTTAGGAAAGTTTACTTGGGTAACATGTAAGAGAACCCTATTAAGAAGAGGGTAAAGCTTAACCTAATCTAGGGCAATATGGTGAGGCGAGTGATTGAAGTGAGCTTTTGGGACCATTAACCATAGTTTTATTAGTTTTAAGATAATATGGAAAGGTTTAGAACTGATTCACAGGTTCAGTTCTAAATTGGGGCAAGAATGAGACTGGGACTTTCATTTGACTGGAGTAGGTTGTTTCTGAGTAAAGGGACCACAGGCAAGTAGTTTTGGATGAAGTGGGAACATTTAGGAGCTAGATGATCTGACTGCTTTTATTAAAATCTTCCTTTGTCCATTGTCTAAGCACCAGACTCCTTTTTAAGGGGAGAAAGGATAACTTATAACATGTGGAGTACATCTTTTACTGTAATAGCTGCATAATTGACAGGCTGGAGGCTTTATTTATTTGTTCACCGCTTGGTCACCGTTTTGTCGACTGTGTGGACTTTGACAGGATGAATTTTGCAAAGATATAGGATGTGACAGATCCAATGCTGCAATTTCCACACCTGCATTAAACAGCTGAAAAAATATAAATTTTCAGGACGTCTTTTAGCATGCAATGGGAGCAAATCCGCAGTTATCCTGAATTATACTTTCCAGTGAGGTTGCTGGATTGTAAACCAGAAATCCCTGTTCAATGTAACAAGACACAAAGATGTGCTCCGTGCTTTTCACAGAATGGGAGGCTGCTTTTTGTATCAGACACTCTGCCTACTCTACTGCTGTAAGGAATTGAAGTGATGTTTACAAGGTGGTGTCATTATCTTGAAAATGCTAATTCAGTACATAATTTATGCTTATCATCCAACCAGAGATAGAAATTCTAATCTCTTCTGAAAAGAATCCAACTTCAAGAACAGTTTAATTTCCTGTTATATTTATTGTTGTTGCATCAGCAACAGATTGTCATTCAGTTACAGGAATCATAACATCAACATTATAAAACATTAGTGCGTCCAGAGTTTTGTGTGCATTTCTAGTAATCACTATGTAGGAAAGATATGATTATGATAAAAAGGTTGCAGACAACATTCATCAGAATACTGACCTGAACTGGAGCACTTCATCTGCAAGAAGAATTAGAATTAGAATTTATTTAAATCTTGCATCCATCCCACAACGTGAGGGAGTAAAAATGCTTGCGTTATGACTCCACGGCAATGTACAGACTTGTGAATTTAAAAGCTTGTAGAAAGAAGCTGTCCCATAGCTTTTGGTCCTGGCTTTAATGCTGCAGTAGCATTTGCCAGATGGGAGCTGAAAACAGTCTATGGTTGGAGTGACTGGTGACCACAATGATCTTCCAGCCCTTCTTTCTGCACCTGCTGCTGTAAATGTCCTCAGTGGAGGGAAGTTCACATCCACAGATGTGCTGGGCTGTCCGTACCACTCTCTGCAGTGCCCAGCGATCAAGGTTGGTGCCGTTCCCTTACCAGGTGGTGATACCGCCAGTCAGTAAGCTCTCAATGGTGCCCCTGTAGAAAGTCTTGAAGATTTGAGGACCCATGCCGAACTCCTTCAGTCACCTGAGGTGGAAGACGCTGCTGTGCTTTTTTTGCCACAAAGCTTGTGAGCACAGTCCAGCTGAGATCTTTGATGATGTGTATACCGAGGAACTTGAAACTACTCACCCTGTCAACTGCAGACCCATTGATGTTGATCGGGTCGAGCCTGTCTCCGTTCCTCCTGTAATCCTCAGTCAGCTCTTTTTTTTGATTGGGCAGTTGAATTTGTTTTCCCTGCAGTGGAGGAGGCTGAGGTGTGACTTGGCAGAAGTAAACAAAGTTTTGTTGGGGTGAGATACAGACCAGATAGATGGTAAGGTTTTTTTTCCTTTCGGAGGATGTGTCCAAACCAAAAGAGTATTGCTTATAAGGTGTGAGACAGGAGGTTTGGAGGGGTTCAAAGGGAAATATATTTACACCCTGAGTGGTTAAGTCTGGAATTTACTGATGAGAGGATGGTTTAGGCAGGTATAGTTACAATATTGCAGAAGCATCAAGACAAGCACTTGAATAGCCAAAGCCACAGAAGGCCAAAGGCCAATTGGGACTAATGTAAGTTGGTACAATGGGCAGCATGGATGTGATGGGCCAAATTACACCGTGCTTGTATGACTGTTTTTCATGTTAGTTTTGTTAAGATGCATGTGAATGTGTTCATGCACAACTTAGTACTGTGAAAGGAGACCACCAGAACTTGGAACTTGAAATACAAGATGATGTGAGATATATTGGGGATAAAATCTTCTGGTTGGAAATACTGAGTTTAGAATTGAAAGAAAACTGATAATTAAAGTGTTAGCAGCATCTTAGAAGAATAAGTATCTGAACCATCCAAGTGGTAAGGAGAGGAGATTGCTCTTATTTTGCAGTGCAGTACGGTATTTTGTTGTATTATGGTTGGGAGTTGGTAACCTGTTTTAATTTGGATTAATTTTAAAACTATATTTCCAGACATAAGGAATGAGGTAAATTTAGAAATCAAGTACCTTGTCCATCTCTTACCAGCTCCACTGAGTTAGGCTGATTCAGCACAGTCTATGATCAGATTCTGAATTGCACAGCCAGTTGGGTGGATTCACATACTTTAGTCAGAGAAAACTAAATTGAAACTAAGGGATCAGGCCCATTGGCCCATCTGGTCCAAGTCAAGACATTTCAACTGTCAGTCCCATCAACCTGCACCCAGACAATGGCCTTCCATGTCCCTCCATTCCATGTACCTTCTCTTAAACGTTGAAATCGCAATCACGTCCACCACTTGAACTCTCGCCATCCTCTGAGTGAAGAATTTTCCTTTCATATTCCACTTTAAAGAATTCATCTTTCTCCCTTAACCCATGACCTCTAGTTGTCATCTCACTCAGCCTCAGTGGAAAAAGCCTGCTTGCATTTACCCTATCCTCGTAATTTTGTTTACCCCTCTTAAAACTTCCGTCAATCTTTTACGTTCAAGGGATTAAAGTTCTAATCGAGTCAATCTTTCCATGTAACTCAGGTCCTCCGATCTTAGCAACATCCTTGTAAATTTTCGTTCTACACTTTCAATCTTATTTACATCTTTCCTGTAGTCAGGAGACCAAAACTGCATACAGTACTCCAAATTAAACCTCAACAATGTCAGATACAATTTTATCATAAAATCCCATCTCCTGTATTCAATACTTTGATTTTTGAAGACCAATGTGCCAAAAGCTTTCTTTATGATCCTGTGATGCCACTTTCAATAGATTATAGACCTGTATTCTCAGATCCCTTTGTTCTTCCGATCCCTGAAAGTTGCCTCACAGGTGGATGGGGTAGTTAAGAAAGCTTATGGGGTGTTAGCTTTCATAAGTCAAGGGATAGAGTTTAAGAGTCGCGAGGTAATGATGCAGCTCTATGAAACTCTGGTTAGGCCACACTGTGTCCAGTTCTGGTCGCTTCACTATCGGAAGGATGTGGAAGCATTGGAAAGGGTACAGAGGAGATTTACCAGGATGCTGCCTGGTTTAGAGAGTATGGATTATGATCAGAGATTAAAGGAGCTTGGGCTTTACTCTTTGGAGAGAAGGAGGATGAGAGGAGACATGATAGAGGTATACAAGATATTAAGAGGAATAGATAGAGTGGATAGCCAGCTCCTCTTCCCCAGGGCACCACTGCTCAATACAAGGGGACGTGGCTTTAAGGTAAGGGGTGGGAAGTTCAAGGGGGATATTAGAGGAAGGTTTTTTACTCAGAGAGTGGTTGGTGCATGGACTGCACTGCCTGAGTCAGTGGTGGAGGCAGATACACTAGTGAAGTTTAAGAGACTACTAGACAGGTATTTGGAGGAATTTAAGGTGGGGGGGTTATGTGGGAGGCAGGGTTTGAGGGTCGGCACAACAATGTGGGCCGAAGGGCCTGTACTGTGCTGTACTATTCTATGTTCTTCCAGACTCCTCAGTGCTCTACCGTTCACTGTGTAAGACCTACTCTGGCTGGTCCTCCCAAAGTGCAACTCCTCGCACTTGGCTGTATTAAATACCATTTGCCATTTTCAGCCCATTTTTCAGCTGGTCCAGATCCTACTGCAAGCTGTGATAGTTTTCCTTGTGGTCCAATGCTGGTGTCATCTACAAATTTGCTGATCCAGTTAATCACATTATCATCCAGACCATTGATGAAGATGACAAATAAAACGATCCGGTACCAATTCCGTGGCACACCACTAGTCATAGGCCTCCAGTCAGAGGGGCAACCATCTACTAACACTTTCTGGCTTCTCTCACAAAGCCAATGTCCAGTCCAGTTTATATCCCCATCTTGAGTGCCAGCTTTCTCTGCGGGACCTTGTCAAAGGCCTTGTTTAAAGTCCATGTAGACAACATCCATTGCCTTGCTTTCATCAACTTTCCAGGTAACTTCCTCAAAAATCTCCAACTTTGGTTAGACATGTCCTCATGCACACAAATCCATGCTGACTATCCTTAATCAGCCCCTGTCTATCCAAATACTCATTTATCCAGTCCCTTAGAACAATGTTGATGTCAGGTTCACCAGCTGATAATTTCCTGGTTTATTCATGGAGCCTTTCTTAAATGCAGAACAAACATTAGCTCTTCTCCAATCCTCTGGTACCTCAGCTGTCGCTACTAATAATTTAAATACCTCTCCAGGGTCTCTGCAATTTCTGCACTAGCCTCCCACAGGGTCTGAAGGAATACTTTGTCAGGTCCTGGGGATTTGTCCACCCGATTTTGCCCCAAGATAGCAAACACTTCCTTCTCTGAAAACTCTTTGAATTGAATTGATTTTATTTCTTACATCCTTCACATACATGAGGAGTAAAACTTTTTACGTTACGTCTCCTTCTAAATGTGCAATGTGTAATCATTGTAATTTATAATTATAATAAATAGAACAGTCAATGTAACATAGAAATACACGCAAATCAGCGTGAGTTAATTAGTCTGATGGCCAGGTGGAAGAAGCTGTCCCGGAGCCTTTTGGTCCTGGCTCTTATGCCACGGTACCGTTTCCCGGATGGTAGCAGCTGGAATAGATTGTGGTTGGGGTGACTTGGGTCCGCAATGATCCTCGGGCTCTTTTTTTCACACCTGTCTTTGTAAATGTCCTGAATCATGGAAAGTTCACAACTATAGATACGCTGGGCTGTCCGGACCACTCTCTGCAGAGCCCTGCAATTAAGGGAGGTACAGTTCCCATATCAGGCAGTGATGCAGCCAGTCAGGATGCTCTCAATTGTGCTCCTGTAGAAAGTTCTCAGAATTTGGGGGCCCATACCAAACTTCCTCAACCATCTGAGGTGAAAGAGATACTGTTGTTCCTTTTTCACCACACAGCTGGTGTGTACAGACCACGTGAGGTCATCAGTGATGTGGATGCCAACTAACCTAAAGCTGTTTACCATCTCAACCCCAGATCCACTGGTGTCAATAGGGGTTAGCCCATCTCCATTCCTCCTGTAATCCACAACCAGCTCCTTTGTTTTTGCGACATTGAGGGAGAAGTTGTTTTCTTGACACCACCGGGTCAGAGATGACTTCTTCCCTATAGGCCACCTTGTTATTGTTTGAGATGAGGCCAATCAATGTAGTGTCGTCTGCAAATTTACTTAGCAGATTAGAGCTGTGGGTGGCGACACAGTCATGGGGACACAGGGAGTAAACCAGGGGACTCAGTACACAGTCCTGAGGGGCTCCTGTGTGGAGAGTCAGAGGGCTGGAGGTGAGAGAGCCCACTCTTACCAACTGCCAGCAATCTGGCAGGAAGTCCAGGATCCAACTGCACAAGGCAGGGTCAAGGCCAAGGTCTCTGAACTTCCTGTTGAGCCTGGATGGAATTATAGTGTTGAATTCTGAACTGTAGTCCAAGAACAGCATTCTCACATAAGCATCCTTCTTCTCCAGATGTGTAAGGATGGTGTGTCGAGCAGTGGCAATCGGTTGTGTCGGTCGGCGAATTGTAGGGGGTCCAATTTGGTTGGTAGCAAGCTGCAGATATTGTCCTTTACCAGCCTCTCAAAGCTTATAGGCTTATTTGACCTCACTGCTGCTTCGCCTTGCATCTATAGACTTTGTGTCTGTCTCTCTTGAGTAAATAGAGGTGTAAAATAAGATCTCCCCCATCTCTTTTGGCTCTTTGCATGGATTTCCATTAGGATCTTCTAGTGGACCAATTTTGTCCCTTGCAATCCTTTTGCTCTTAACATATCTGTAGAAGTCATTCGAATTGCCCTTCAACTTCTCTACTAAGGCAATCTCATGTCTTCTTTTAGTCCTCCTGATTTCTTTAGCATTCTCTTGCATTTCTAATACTCAAGTACCTCATTTGTTCTAGCCTGCCTATATATCTGGACGAGCTGCTTCTTTACTAGATGGGTTGCAGTGTTACAGAAACATGTTATCTCTGTTCATATTTCCTGCCTCTTCTGTTTCAAAACTAAATCGAAAATCTTGGTTGACTACCTAATCCGTCTATCTGCTGCATTAGCAGAGGTTTTCGGGAAATGGCAGTACAACGGTTAATTGATAGGCAATTTCAGCTGTGAATCAAAGGTCATTAGTTGAAATTCCTCAGGTACAAAATCAATAAGTGATGTACTGAGAGAGGGCACCATTGATGGGGAGGCATCTTTACTTCAATAGAAGTGTTAAACCATTGTCCCATCATGGGATTATTTGAGTATGTGTACAGCAGTTAATGCACTGCCAAATATTTACCCCCTTTAATATAGATACAGAAAACTCTGGAACTACTCAGCAGATCAGACCACATCCGTGGGAAGAACAGATGTAACCTTGCACTGTGCCTTGTAACTGTTAGTGTTTTTTTTCTGAATTACTTCATGAACCACAATAGTGGATGAGTTTGTCCACGAGCTGAATGATTGTAATTTCTTTCTTCTTTTTGTGATATTAAATTTTAAGGATTCTGTAGTTTTGACACAGATATGATCATTTCATCGTTTGTCAGATTGCTAAATGAATGATAATTATTTGATGATATACCTCCGAGTTGCCTTTCATCATCTCAGAATGTAAGAAACCTGTAAGCTGCACTTTTCTTAAAAGAAGACTTTTGCCATATTTTCATAATAAGAATCTAATAAGTTGCTTGCAACTGCATTGTTAAAAGTCCAGTAAGCAGTTTTACAGTTAATGCAGATCATGTATATCTGAACATCTTCACGGAGTTAGATTTAATTTGGATAAAACGTTCCGCTTCAATTAAATTTATTCAATAGTTTATTTTAATTTGATTTTCTCTCTTTCATCTCGTATCTCATCTCATAATTACGCTGTTTAAAGTTACATCATAATGGATTCACGTTAAAGGGATACACTGCACTAGCCAAATGAAAGTTTGTAACCATTTTAAGCCAGTTCACGTCTTCTCGCCAAAATAGGGGGGAGCATGTATGTTTTCATGCTCTGCAACAAAAAAAAACTATTTAATGTAGTGGTTTCTGAGTGAGAGAGGAAGTAATAGCTTCCTCTTTCTTTTCCTCCTGCATCCTTCAGTGTGCTTGCTGCACGCCTGATAAGTGACTGGCAGCTACCTCGCCTCTGTCATTTGACAGAGGCTCCTAGCTCGGCCCAGCAGCAGCATGACGTACCTTTCGGGTCATGGACTGTACATGGTAATGGCTGTGATCTGTTCGTGCCAGCGAGCGGCTGTGGAGTCGGTCTGTGGCGGAGGCGTTTGAACCAGCTGGTTTGTTAGCGAAGGAGTGGAACTATAAGGAATAAGTGCTGGACGGCGCGGGCAGGAAGGAGTAGCGTGGGCATCGACACGGTGACCTGGGAGGAATGTAGAAGATTTCCGAACAGGCTGGCTTATTTTGGTGCTTTGCAGGTCAATTGCAAAAGGCTGCATAGTCATCCCCAACGGGAATGTGTCTTATAATTGGGAAATACACGGAATAAATAACAGTGACATTCCACCCAGAAGGACGATATAGGCAAGACGGAAGGATCGCAGCAACGAAAGGAATAGCGTGCGATGGGCATGAAATTCTCGGCTGCAGCGTCTGCATGTACAGTGTGAAACGATCTCACACATAATAACAGCACGCTGCGCACGCTCTCCAATAGGCTTTATGCAGTTGTGGAGTTTTTGCCTGATGTGTTCGTCTTGACACTTTGTTCATGCAAGTAAGTACTCTGCAAAAAAATATCTTAAATGCTGTTTCCTCCGATCCCCGCTGTGGATCCGCATAACGTGTAGTTGTTCAAGCTAATGCCCTCCGTACCGGATAGGAAATGATGCTGTTACCGTCTGTTGTCAGATACATGCAAACATAAATTCTTTTCTTGCACGGGAAAATGAAGCCCCCTTCACTCGGATGCTGAGGAGTGGGGGCAAGAAAAACATTGCGTAGGTGCAGCAGTTCAGTTTGGTTGCGTTTTTCATTTTAACCTTTTCAGCGCGGTTTTGAAAGTCAGAGTTCAATGATGAATGCGTTGTTTTGAGAGAAGTATCAGGTCGGATCTTTTCCCTCTGTTTTCTGTTTTGCAATTTCACTTGACGATAACAAAGAAGGTTTGGCTTTTGATGTTGAGCCTCCTCCCGTGATCTGTGGACCTGCGATATTGCATATAAAGCGGACTTGTTGTGTATTTTTTAACCGATTGGAATGCGGGAGTTTAATATTACTCGGTTTGTGTCATTTGTGTTCCCCCCCCCTTCAGCAGTTTAGAAATACTTTACTACAAAGCAATTAGGTAAGAGCTCTGCACTTTATAAAAACTCGTTTTCAATGCAGTGGATTCATGACATGAAATATACCCACAGGTAACGAGCTTTTCCCGCTTTTGTTACGGTTGAAAAATCATAACTGTACTAATAATGACCAAAAGAACAGTTTACATCATAGAAAGCCACAGGCTTCCGCTTCTCATAAGTTTCTCAATCTACCTACATAAATTTTTTTTGATAAAAGGAAACGTCGGCTGGAGTTGTATATTCCCCAACAACTTGATCCAGCTGCACCAACTTGTCTTTTTTCTTAAGACAGCTCTATCCTGTTACACTTCCAGACTTCATATAATGATAGCTTATACACAATGCAGCACAACGTGTACTGCGGTTTATGTATTTTCTTCATTAAAAGTGGCTGCATTTAAAGGGCATTGTTCTGTCCAGGGATTTTGGACTTTGAGTTTTAACTCTTCTGGAGCTGTGCTGTGCGAAGCTGTATTTTTAATCTCATTTCAAGTTTTACATCCGTTTTAAATCTTCTTGATGTCAGGTATTCTGGAAAGAGTTATGTTATTTAGTGGGTGGCAGATTCCTTTCAAGGTTTTAATTACAGTAGGTGAATCACGATTGTAAAACAGAAGTTGCTTAAATTTCTTCTTAAGCCGGTCGCTCTTACTGGGGCATAGGCCGCAGACAGCAGCTTGCCACAGTCCTCCGTCCTGCGCCAGTCTTCCAGATTTGCTTTCAAAGTGTAGCCTATTGAAAATCCTTCCTGTCCCAGAAATGAGGTCTTTGGAGCTTCTCTTGGCATTTCCAGAGTGCTGTGTTTTTATGGGATGGGTTTGCTAGTCTCCTTCCCAAACCTTCTCCTTTTGCAGCCGGGCTTGAGACAGTCTATGGCGGAGTTTTGGCGCAAATTGCACTGGTACAATTTGCTCTTTCTGGAGCACGTTTGTTCAAATCTACTATAATGTTTAGCTCCGTGTGTGCAACCCTTTCAATTAAAATATAACATAATAACAACATTGAGCTTGAATTCAGACCAAAGATGAGCATCATGGTTGATGTGTACCGATAACACTTGAAACAGGAACAAATGATGTTCATGACAATTTTTGCTTATTTGACACAGACTTTTGTATCCAGAGACTAAGATTTTAGACATGGAGGCTTACATTTGAGGACTGATTATATCTGTTAATTATGCTTTTAAGTTTATTTATTTATGAGGCAGTTATTCTTCAGTTACTGTGAGACTTTGTGTGGCAGATGGACTTTTTGGTACTGTGCGGTATCTGTTGCAAGCAATCACTGTTGTTTTCATGTGGACCAGGAGTGGTGACTGACGACACGTCATTGTGTAAACAGGGTAATGAGAACAATGCCACGTGAAGCTGTGAGGGACAAGCAAATCATGAAGCTGTGAAAATGAGTCCCAATTATTAAACCACAGTATGTAAGCCACATTTTACTTTTAAATCAAGCAGGCATTGCCCCTGGCTTGTATTGGAGAGCCATAATATTTGACAGTAATTTTTTTAATTGCTGTAAATTAAAATATTAGTGTAATTTCCCTTTTTTTGATGTTTGCATGTCCTTTGCTGCATTACAGAGAGACAACAGGAGAACCTACCCAGGAGTCTTGTTGTCCCAGCAACAGGTACACACATGGATGTGTGTAGATAGTGAGTTTATGACAGGAGTGTATAATAGTATGTAAAACTGAAAGGAAAAGGTGCTACTGAATCTAGGAATTCCTGAAAGAGACTTTGAACTTGTTCCATGCACCCAGAGGTATTTGTAGACGTTGATAAGGTTGGAGGTGATTGAAAGGGCAACAAGACAAGTGATGCAACAATTAAACTCATGACCTGTTTTGCTCAGTCCAAATGAAGATCTGGACAAATAGGCATTTGAAATTGCAGAAGATATGCAAAGATGCAGAGTCAAGCTTCAGAGCATTACAATTGATAACTATATCCAGAGTGGTATAGAAATGTAGTGGTTAACATAATGCTTTACGTTGCCAACTGTATGCTGTTGTCTAAGGAGTTTGTACATTCTCCCCATGACCATGTGGTTCCTCCAAGTGCTCTGGCTTCCTCCTACGTTCCAAAAAGATGTACTGTTTGGGTTAGTGCGTCATGGATGGGCAAGCTATGTTGGCGCTGGAAGAACTGATTTGATTTGGCACAAATGACACCTTTCACTACGTACTTGTGACAAATTAAGCCGATCTTTATCTTCTACTAGCCAGTAGCAACAAGAACTCTTCATAATATATTCTTTCCTGTTAGTGTCTACATCTGGTTCTCTGCTGACCCAGGCTAGTGTCGATAGTTGTTCCCTTGTTGGCAGATATGTTAGGTTTTCAGTAATCATATCTGGCAAGCTCCCCATCCATTTCCAACAACATGATATGCTGTGATTCACCTGAGAAAGCATCCATTTTTTTTTTGTTATTTGTTCATTTATTTGCCTTGATGATGTAATTGGAGATGTCTCATCTTTGGGAAAGCAACCTTTTCATCGGCCCAAGTTGTTTTTCAAAGCATGGTGTACTCAAATAAAAATATCTGGTGCTGTAAGACGATTAGTAAGTGGATAAAGCTTAACCAACCTTTTGTATAGCATAACAATCTTTAATTCTATTGAATATTCTCAAGGCTTTTGAAGGGTTTCCATTTGGGGAAATGCATCAGCTTTTGTGTGTGTGTATAAATATGTATGTAAACAAGTTTTATATATATATAAATAAACAAGTTTGGCACAAGGTTTTGAAGATATGGAGCCAACCAGCTGAAAAAATACACAAAATGCTTTTCATGAATAATGCTGTAACCACCACCAATAAGCTATTTTAATTCACCTTAAAACAAGCATTCACTTTGTTCTACAAGTCCCCCCACAACGTTTTTGTCTGCTGAAAACACTCTGGTATTGTTCTTTTCTCCCGTTCTGACAAGAGGTTACATACCCAAAATGTTGTCCTTTTTCTTCCTACAGATGCTGACTGGGTGGCTGAATTTTTCCAACATTTTCTTTCCTCCTGTTTTATAAATAGTGCTGTGTTATTCTGTGGGAAGTGCAATTTTGTCTTGTAACTCTGGGAGAAATATTTTCACGTAGAAGTTGTTCATGCTTGGTAGCATCAGAACAATAGAGTGTAGTGTGCCAGGTGGATTTCATCACCCCTCTTGCTCCATTTTTTTTTGAAAATAATCCAGTTCGTTCAACGTTGTGTATTTCTGGTGGAATGACTTTTTTCACCCGTTTTTGTATCTGCTGTACCTGTATTGTCAAAATAGAACAATTGTGGCCCATGACTGGTATCTGGTTTTATCTGTTCAAACATTTAAAGATATAAGACCAACCCTGAGAGATTAATTTCAATCGTGCATGAAGATATCTCATAAACTTTCCTTTTCCTAAATCGGGTTTGCTGAAGACTATAGAAACATATTGATAGCCACTGGAACTGGGGCTAGATAAAATAGCTCAATCATCGAAAGAATTGAACTTGGCATTTGTGGTGTGCGGGTCTTCGGTACTTGCTGTGTTTGCTTGTAAGCTTGTGTCCATATGGTAAAACTGCTCTCCTTTGGGAGCTCATAAACACAAGATATTTTGCAGATGCTAAAAATCCAGAGGACCGTATAATAAATGCTGGTGGAATTCAGCAGATCGGGCAACATCCATGGAAAGGAATAAACAGTTGATGTTCCAGACCAAGACACTCATCAGGGCTGGAAGATGGGAGGGGGTGCAGGAGTACAAGCTAGGAGCTGATAGATGAAGCCAGATGAGTAGGTCAGGGGCGATGAAGTGAGAAGATGATATGTGGGAAATATGAAGGACTGAAGGAGGAGGAGTCTGAAAGGAGCGGAGAGTGGACCATGGGAGAGAAGGAGGGAGGAGGGGCCCCAGGGGAGATGATAGGCAGTTGAAGTGAGGAGAAGATGTAATAGGGGAGCCTGAGTGAGGAATGGAAGAGGAGGAAATGGGGAGGGGAAAATTACCAGAAGTTACTGGAGAATCAGTATTCATGTCAGCAGGTTGGAGGCTACCCAAACTGAATAAGTTGTGTTGCTTCTTCAACCTGAGAGTGGCCTCATCATAGCCTTCTCTATTGCCATAAACTGACCTACCGGAATGGGAGTGAGGATTGGACTTAAAATGGTTGGCCACTAGGAAATCCTATTTATTGTGAATGTGCTTGACAAAGCAGTCTCCCAATATACGTCAGGTCTTACCAACCTGGAAGAAGCTGCATTGGAAGCTGGAGATACAGTAGATGACCCCAGAAGATTCGCAGGTGTTGCTTCACCTCACCAAGATCCATATACTTGACTGTCCATGGAGTTCCATTGTGTCTGCCTGCTCCTGCCCCGCTGAACTTGTGTCCACATACTTTGACTCCATTTAATCCCCCTTGGTATACTCCCTCCCCACCTCCATCTGCAAAGCATTACATACTGTTGATCAGTTCCATAACTTTCAATTCCCTGGCCATGGTTGCTTCCTTTTCACCATGGATGTCCGTTCCTATACACTTCTATCCCTAATCAGGAAGACCTTAAAGTTCTCCGCTTCTTTCTCAACAACAGACCTGACCAATTCCCCTCCTCCACCACCACCCTCAATCTGGCAGAAGTGGTCATCACATTCAACAATTTCACTTCGGCTCCTCCCACATCCTCCAATTCCAAGGTGGAGCCAAGGGCTCCCGCATGAGCCTCAGCTATGCTTGCCTTTTCGTTGGCGATGCGGAATAGTCCACGTTCCAAGCCTTCTCTGGTAAAGCTCCTCAACTCTTTCTGTGCGACATGGACAACTGCATCATGCTGCTTCATGCACCAATGCTGAGCTTATTAATTTCATTAACTTTGCCTCCAACTTTCAGCTCACCCTTAAATTCACTTGGTCCATTTCTTTCACCTCTTTCCACTTTCCCAATCTCTCTGTCTCCATCTCTGGGGACAAATGTCTACTGATGCTTTTTTATAAACCTACTGATTCTCACCTTAGAAAATCTACAGATGCTGGAAATCAAAGTAATACACACAAAATGCTGGAGGAACTCGGGACTGATGAAGTGTCTCGGTCCAAAACGTCGACTGTTTACTCTTTTCCATAGATGCTGCCTGGCCTGCTGAGTTCCTCCCCTCTCTTACCTCAGTTCA
Source organism: Mobula birostris (assembly GCF_030028105.1). Lineage (NCBI taxonomy): Eukaryota > Metazoa > Chordata > Chondrichthyes > Myliobatiformes > Myliobatidae > Mobula > Mobula birostris. The sequence continues at coordinate 209,801,160 of NC_092371.1, read as the reverse complement.
GGGCCCCGAACAGTTCTTCCAGAAGAGGCAGTACTTCACCTGCAAATCTGTTGGGTTCCTCCACTGTATCTCATTGGTGAGACCTGACTTGGGTTGCTGGACTGCTTTGTTGAGCACCTTCCCTCTATCTGCGACGAGTAGGATTTCCCAGCGGCCAACCATTTTAATTCCAATCCCCACTTCCTTTGGACAGATCAATTCACGCCTCCTTCTGTGATGAGGCCACTTTCAGGGTAGAGGCGCAATACCCTCATATTCCCTCTGGCCTCCAATCTGATGGTATGAGCATTGATTGCTCTAAGTTTTGGTCATTTTTCCCCATCCCCCTTCTCTCTTCTTCAATCCCCTATTTCTGGTGCTCTTCTTACCTGATCTCCTTGCCTGCCTATCACCTACCCTGGTGACCCTCCTCCTTCCCTTTCTCCCATGGTCCACTGTCCTCTCCTATCAGATTCCTTCTTCAGCCCTTTACCCATCTCCTTTCAATTTCTCACTTCATCGTCCTCCCCTACCCGCCTGGCTTCACCTATCATCTTCTAACTTGTACTCCCTCCCCTCCCCCCGTCACTTTATACCGTCTCCTTCCCCCTTTCCTTTCCAGTCCTGATGAAGGGTCTCGGTCCAAAATGTCGACTGTCCATAGATGCTGCCTGATCAGCTGAGTTCCTCCGGCATTTAGTGTGTGTCATTTGGTCGATATTGTAATATAGAATGAAAATGTGGTCCGTGTAGCAGAGCTGCTAGATAGTCTCTTCCTTGATATGGCACTCAACCAGTTAATACTATAGAATTATAGTATCAGCGTTAACTGTACTAGTGATGCCCACACAGTGAAGAAAACTCACCAATGCCTCTGCTTTCTGAGGAGGCTCAGGTGAGCTGGGCTTTGGACATCTGTGCTCATGTCATTCTACAGTTGCACAGCAGAGAGCATCCTGACTAGGTGCATCGCTCTGCAGTGTGGAAGCTGCACTGTGATGGACAGGAAGGCTCCCTGGTGGGTAGTCTGAACTGCTCAGCACATCACTGGCTCCAGCCTGTCCGCTACCGAGGATATATATACAGAAAATTGCCAGCAAAGGGCCAATAGCATCATGAAGGATCCTACCCATCCTGGCCAGGACTGTTCTACTCCCATCAGCGAGGCGGCGATACAGCATCCACGCCAGGACCACCATACTCAAAGACAGTTACTTTCCCAAGCAGTAAGGCTGATAAGCACCCCACCCTTCCACGCCCCCAACCACCACGACTTGATCATTTTCTGTCAGTCACCTTATGTACCAACACTCCTGTGCCTTGCATTACTTTTTGAACATACAATCAATCTATGTGTAGAAGCTATCTTGTGTCTTAATTATGGTTTTTAAATTATTGTTTTTTTTATCTTAGTCTTTTTTTCTAATGCTGTATCAGACCCAGAGCAATAATTGTTTTGTTCTTCTTGTGTACTGGACATGACATTAAAGAATATTGAATATTGAACCAGAAGATTAGTTATGCACTATATGATGCATTTTATTGCACCACCCCGACAATGTGAAAGATGCCCAAAACTAAAAGTCCCTTAAAAATAAACACTGGTCTAAAAGCAGCAAAGATATTTTTGAAGTACTGTTATTAATTATTTGCCTTGTTCAATCATAATGAAGACTAAGAATCAGAGTGATTGTGACAGTCAAATTCAGGTGAAAAGATTCGTTGCAGTGCAAAGGAGTAGAGGAATTTTAGGATCAATGTCCATGGGTCCCTCAAAGTTGCTGTTCCAGTTGATAGGACGGTTGAATTTGCATATGGTGTGTTGGCTTTCATTAGGGCATTGAGTTCAAGAGCCGCGAGGTAATGTTGCAGCTGTATAAAACTCTGGCTAGACCAGACTTGGAATATTGGGTTCAGTTCTGCTCTTTGTTGTAGAAAGGATGTGGAACCTTAAGAGGGTGTAGAGGGGATGTACCAGAATGCTGCCTGGATTGAAGAGCATTCCTTTGAGGAGAGTTTGAAGAAGTTAGTGTTCTTCTCTTTGGAATGAAGGAGGCTAAGGCGTAGCTTGACAAAGGTGTATAAGATAAGACCATAAGACATAAGAGCCACACATTTCAAAGTTGCTGGTGAACGCAGCAGGCCGGGCAGCATCTCTAGGAAGAGGTACAGTGGACGTTTCGGGCCGAGACCCTTCGTCAGGGCTTGTCCTTGGTTGAAAAAATATTGGAAAGAAAGACATAAGAGCCATTTGGACCATTGAGTGTGCTCCACCATTCAATCATGGCTGATCCTGTTTTCCCCTCCTCAGCCCCACTCCCCAGGTCCAATCAAGAACCTATTAAGCTCTTCCTTAAATACACCCAACGACCTGGCCTCCTTAGCTGCCATGCAGTAACAAATTCCACAAATTCACCGCCTTTTAACTAAAGAAATTTCTCTGCACCTCTGTTTTAAATGGATGCTTCTCTATCCTGAGGCTGTGCCTCTTGTCCTACACTCCTCTACCACGGGAAACATCCTTTCCACGGTTACTCTGTCTAGGCCTTTCAACGTTTTAAAAGGTTTCAATGAGGTTCCATCCCCACCCCCCCGTCCTTCTGAATTCCAGTGAGCACAGACCCAGAGCTATCAAACGTTCAAATGTTCCCCATATGGTAACCCTTTCAGTCCTGGAATTATCCTTGTGAACCTTCTCCTATACCAGCACATCTTTTCTCAGATGAGGAGCCCAAAACTGCTCACAATAATTGAGGTGAGGCCTCAGCAATGCCTTCTGAAGCCTCAGCATCACATTCCTGCTCTTGTATTCTAGACCTCGTGAAATGAATGCTAACATTGCTTTTGTCTTCCTCACCACTGATTCTACCTGCAAGTTAACTTTTAGGATGTTCTGCACAAGGACTTCCAAGTCCCTTTGTATCTCAGAGTTTTGGATTTTCTCCTGTTTAGAAAATAGTCTGCACATTTATTTCTACTACCAAAGTGCATGACCATGCATTTTCCAACATTGTATTTCATTTGCCGTTCTCTGGCTTATTCTCCTAATCTGCCCAAGTCCTTCTGCAGCCTAACTGTTTGCTCAACACTACTTGCCCCTCAACCAATCTTCGTACCATTTGCAAACATGGCAACAAAGCCATGTACTCTGTTATCTAAATCTTTGATATACAGCATAAGAAGAAGAGGTCCCACCATCGACCCCTATGGAACACCACTAGTCACTGGCAGCCAACCAGAAAAGGATCCTTTTATTCCCACTCACGGTCTCCTACCAATCAGCCAATGCTCTAACTATGCTCGTAACTGTACTGTAATACCACGGGCTCTTAACTTGGTAAGGATCCTCATCGGTGGCATCTTGTCAAAGGCCTTCTGAAAGTCCGAAAATACAACATCTACTGCATCACGTTTATCTATCCTACGTGTTATCTCCTCAAAGAATAACAACAGGCTTGATGGGCAAGATTTTCCCTGAAGGAAACCTTGCTGACTTGTCCTATCTTGTCCTGTGCCACCAAGTATTCCATAACCTCATCCTAAACAGTTGACTCCAACATCTTCCCAATCACTGAGGTCAGGTTAACTGGTCTATAATTTCCTTTCTGGTGCCTCCCTCCTTTCTTAAAGAGTGAAGGGATATTTGTAATTTTCCAGTTCTCTGGCAGCATGATTCTTGCAAAGATCGTTGCTAATGCCTCCACAATCTGTACTACCACCTCTTTCAGAACCCTAGGGTGCAGTTCATCTGGTCCTGGTGACTTATGTACCCTTGGGTCATACAGCTTTTTGAGCACCCTTTCTCTTGTAATACGTCTCTTCCCTCACACCCTTCACCTTCTGGCACATGGCTAATGTCCACAGTGAAAACTGATGCAAAATACTCACTTAATTCATCTGCCATCTCCTTGGCCCCCATTATTATTTCTCTGGCCTCATTTTCTAGCGGTCCTATATCTACTCTAACCTCTTTTACTTTTTTACAAACTTGAAGAAACTTTTACATTCCACTTTTAGATATTGTTTGCTAGCTTACTTTCACATTTCATCTTTTCCCTCCTAATGATTTTTTTAGTTACTCTCTGTAGGGTTTTAAAAACTTCTCTATCCTCTATCTTACCACTTAATTTTTGCTTTGTTGTGTACCCTCTCTTTTGCTTTTACATTAGCGTTGACTTCCTTTGTCAACCACTGTTGTACTATTTTGCCATTTGAGTATTGCTTTGTTTTGGAATACATCTATCCTGCATCTTCCTCATTTTTCCCAGAAACTCACACCATTGCTACTTTGCTGTCATCACTGCCAGCATCTCTTTCCGGTTTACTTTGGTCAACTCCTCTCTCATACCACTGTAATTTCCTTTACTCCACTGAAACACTGCTACATCAGACCTTACTTTCTCCCTATGAAGTTTCAAGTTGAACTCAGTCATATTGTGATCACTGCCTCCTAAGTGTTCTTTTATCTTAAGCAACCTAATCACCTCGGTTCACTACATAACACCCAATCCAGTATAGCTGATCCCCTAGTAGTCTCTATGACAAATTGCTCTAAAAAGCTATATCATAGGCATTCAGCAAACTCACACTCTTGCGATTCATTTCCAATCTGATTTTCCCAACCGATCTGCATGTTGAAATCTCCCATGACTATCATAACACTACTCTTTTGGCATGCCTTTTCTATTTCCTGTTTTTAATTTGTGGTTCATATCCCAGCTACTGTTGGGAGGCCTGTATATAACTGCCATCAGAGTCCCTTTACCCTTGCAGCTTCTTAACTCAACCCACAAGGATTCAACATCTTCTGACCCTACGTCACATCTTTCTAATGATTTGAGGCCATTCTTTACCGGCAGAGCCACGCCACCCCCTCTGCCTACCTTCCTACCCCTCCGATACAGTATGTAACTTTGGACATTTAGCTTCCAACTACAGTTCAGTGATAGCCACAACATCATACCTGGCAATCTGTAAAAAGAAAAACAAGAAGATTATCCACCTTATTTCTTGCACTCCATGTATTGAGATATAACACTTTGAGTACTGTATTTGCTACCTTTTTTGATTCTGCGTCCCTAATGCACTGATACTCATCCTGCTGGTTGTAATTATGTCCCATCATATACCTGCCCTTCCTGACAGTCCGACTGCACACGATCTTTGCTTTTTGGCCATCGACCCTATCCTGAGTCCCTTAACTCCATTTCCCACACTTCTTCTGGATTACTTTAAACCCTCCCCAACAGTTCTAACAAACCTGCACGCGAGAATATTGGCTCCCCCAGGGTTCAGGTGCAGCCCGTCATTTTTGTACAGGTCGTACCTCCCCCAGAAGAAATCCCAATGATCCAAGAACCTGAGGCCCTCCCCCCCTGCACCAGCTTCTCAGCTACACATTAATTTGCCAGATCATCCTGCTTCTACCGTCACTGGCGCGTGGCACAGGCAGCAGTCCAGAAATTACTACCCAGGAGGTCCTGCTTCTCAGCTTTCTATTTGGCTATCTAAATTCTCTTTTCAGGACCTCTTCACTTTTCCTTTGTTTGTCATTGGTACCAGTGTGTACCAAGACATCTGGTTGCTCTCCTTACCTCTATAAAATGTTGTGGACGTGATCCAAGACGTTACTGACCCTGGTACCTGGGAGGCAACGTACCATCTCGTTCCCCATCCGTTATTTACTTATATACACACATTCTTTCTCTCTCTCTCCTTCTTCTCCCTCTGTCACTCTCACTATACCCCTTGCCCATCCTCTGGGGATTCCCCCCCCCCTTTCCTTCTCCCTGGGCCTCCTGTCCCATGATCCTCTCATATCCCTTTTGCCAATCAACTGTCCAGCTCTTGGCTCCATCCCTCCCCCTCCTGTCTTCTCCTATCATTTTGGATCTCCCCCTCCCCCTCTCACTTTCAAATCTCTTACTAGCTCTTCCTTCAGTTAGTCCTGACGAAGGGTCTCAGCCCAAAACGGCGACTGTACCTCTTCTTAGGGATGCTGCCTGGCCTGCTGTGTTCACCAGCAACGTTGATGTGTGTTACCATCTGAGTGTCCCATTCACATCCACAGAATCTCCTGTCTGTTCCTCTGACTATTGAGTCCTCTATCAACACCGCTCCCCTCTTCCCCCTCGTTCCCTTCTTCACCATGGACCCATGCTCAGTCCCAGTAATGCGGTCTCCATGGCATTCCTCTGGGAGGTCATCCTCCCACAACATTATCAAAAATGGTATACTTATTTTTGAGGGGAATCGTCACGGGGTGCTCTGTGCTAACTGTCTATTCATACTTCCATTTCTCCTGAGAGTCTCCCAGCTACTCGCCTCCTGCAACTTCGGTGTGACTACTTCCCTTTAACACTGATTATCTCCTCACTCTCCCGTACAAGCCAAAAGACATGCAGCTGCTGCTCCAGATCCCTAACACGGTCTTCAAGAAGCTGTAGTCGGATGTATTTCACATAGATGTAGTTCCCTGGGAGACTCTGGGTCTCCCAGGAATCCAAAATCTGGCATGAAGAACATACAACAGCCATTTACTACACCAGGTCCAGTAAAGGTGTTGGGGGGGGGGGAGGGGGTAAGGAATTTTTTTAAAGATTATGTGGATACGCAGTCCTCTTTTATTGTCATTTAGTAATGCATGTATTAAGAAATGATACATTATTTCCTCCGGTGTCATATCACAAAAACACAGGACAGACCAAGACTGAAAAAACTGACAAAACCACATAATTATAACATATAGTTACAACAGTGCACAATACCATAACTTGATGAAGAAGTCCGTTAGCACAGTAAGGTTCAAAGTTTCTCAAATGTCCCATGTCTCACGCAGACGGGAGAAGGAAGAACTCTCCCTGCCATGCCGACCACAATCCGACTGCGTCATCCGAAAACTTCAAGTTCTGATCAGCTCTCCGACACCGAGTACTGAGCGCCATCTCTGTCCGAGTGATTCGACCTCTTTCTCGGTCACCAAAAGCAAGCAAGGCCGGGGATTTTGAGGCCTACCCTCCAAAAGATTCCCGACCGCGCAGTAACAACAGCAGCGAACAAGTGTTTCAGAAATTTCTCCAGATGTTCCTCTGTGCTTTCACGTCCATTCTCCATCAAATCAGAATTGTCCACGGCCCCTATTTAACAGATATGACATCATTTTTTTTTACCAGAGAGCTGTGCACGCGCAGAGCTTACCCAGAGCCAACACCTCTTTCAAGCTGATTCCTCCTTTGAGCCAAAGCCTGACACTCCTACTCTCACCACTGGCCTACACCTGACAATGGCTGCCCTGCTTGTCCCTTCTGTACTTTTAAACGAGCATTTCCAACCTGCGAGAAGCCTGTTCGCTGTGGCCTGCTCCTGCCACTGTTTAGGCTGTTAGAATGAGCCTGAACGCCTGCGAAGCTCTCCTTTTAAACAAGCATTACTGACCTGCGAGAAACTTTGTCGCTGTGGCCTGATTGGGCCGTCAGAATTTCACTGTACCTGGACAATCATTGTGATTTGGCTTCATTTGTTCACACATTTAAGGCAAGATTAAAGGCTAAACTGAAGAATGAAATGGCAATTAACAAATTCTGATAGGTTTTCCTTTTCCAAAGTTGAGCCCTCAACAGTATCTTTCACTTGAACCAAGGAAGTCAAAACTGTGAGGTGACATCAAAAGTTAATTGTATGTTATTTTAAAATACGTGTTTGAAATAACAACATAACACAGGTAAAGGTTTTGGGTAGCTTAGTGTGGTCTTCCGTGGTTCTAATATGATCTGGATTTTATGGTTATTTGGTCAAGAGTGTATTTTTATGATTATTTGGTCAATCTTAGAAGATAGTCTTAAAAATATAAATGCAATGGGTGGAATTGTATGGCTTCTGATTGATGCACTATATTTGAGCAAAATCTTGTGCAGAAATATTAGGAATCTTTTACATGTGTTATATAGCCAGTAAGGAAAACACTTTATGAATCAGTAATCAGGGAGCAATGGATGCTACATTAAAATCAACTATAATAATATGAAAAAAAAATTAGGATTAATTCAGTCAAATTGCAGAATAAGTAGAATTAGTTTTTTCAATTTATCTGTAGAAAATTATGTGGTGTTTGTTTCTTGTGTTAATATTCCATTCTATAAATCTGATCTTAATTAACATTTTTATTTCTAGATATTCCTATTATCAAAAATTGAAGCCTATCGAAGTTGAAAAACCAGGATAAAAGACCCCAAAGCTCCTAGGACAAGACAGAACCCAGGTTACAGACAGGTGGGGGTAAAATTTTGATATGTATTTGGGAAGAAAATTTTGAACACAAACAATGATGCATTTTCTCGCCTGAAACCGTGCTAAGACATAAAGTTGCATTCTGCTCACATGGCTTGCTTCTGAGCACCTTAGTTTTAATGTACAATGAAAAATTTACATTTTGAAAATTCTAAGATCTTATTTGCAAGCTAATTTTAAGTTATTTTTGCTGGAAATTGGTTGTAAGGTTACTGGTTACAAGTCAAATATTTCTAAAGTTTGTAAATTATCATGTTTGCACCTGGCCTGTTTTGTAGATAAGTGTTTTGGAATATTTCTAATACTTTCTGACTGCTTTGATGTATTGTTTATCAAATAATATAGTATTTGGACAGGATTGCCTTTGATATTTTTCCTGTGTAATTGGTTAACATTCTTTTGGTTCATTTCTCAATGGAAAAAAGTTGAAGTGAAGTTTGGAGGTGATACAAAGATAATTTTGTTAAGTCAAATGTGTTAATGGGAAATGCTTTAAATTCTCACAGTTAATGCCAGAGCATGATTTATAGAGGTATTTGTGTATGATAGATATGGCATATTTTTCACGAATAACATTAGACAAATCCTGAATATTGAAATGCGCAAGGCATTGCAGCTGGTCATTGCTAAGTTTTCACCTGATAACCATTCGTAAGCATGTTCCAGTAGTTATGATAAAGAGCAAAGTCTTATTGATATTAAACTTTTGTATTCTGGGAGCACTGTGTTTCAGCATTATTTTTGTAACTTTGCTTATTTTCTATGTAACCTATCTCTGGATAATGTGAACTGAAACAAGTATTGGACTTGAGAAGAAACGTGCAGTATATATAAGCCATCCAAATTATTCATTTGGTCCTTAATGTGATCAGCCTTGAATATGATATTTGTTGGCCTGCTAATGTTGAATTGAAAGTAGATTGGCAATAATTACAGTTTTGAAATTGCTGCCTGCAGACAATGAATAAGCCTTGTTTGTGGATGATAATGAAAGAAAGTGTGTAAACTTGTTCATATTTTGCCCTTTGTTTAAAGTGTTTTCATTTCTATAAAGATGATACATTCTGTTTGGAAACACACTCTGCTATCCATACTCCACTTTTCTCTGAGCTATAATTAAACTGCTGATAATATTGTGCATGGCCTCTTTTTTTTGTACTGTAGTCTACCTGTAACATAGCATTAAATTAAACCTGTAATTTTGTGTGTGGACCTTAACCAAAACAAAATATTTTCATTCATGTCTGTACAATCTTCCTTTATTAGTTCTTCAGAGTAACACCGCAGGGATTTACCTGCGGATGAGAGCCAGCTAAAAGACTGTCTGCTGTATGATCAATGCCAGTACTCTGTTCAATGATCCGGCCCTATTTCTGTTGTCCAGGAGCCTGTGTGTGGAATGTAGGATTTTCCTTCTGCATATACTGTGTGAAGTCCTTCAATTCCAACTGTCCACTTTGAAAACTGATTAGAGGTCTTTTCCTTAAGCAGGTAGACTGTTCCAGATCGAAGTCACGCAGCTAATGAAGGACGATGTTGAAGATTTCACTCAACGGCCTTGTACTTTAAGAACTGCTTTCATTATTGAGAAACTTAGTTATCCTCTTTTTAAACGTTCTTAAACTCCACTGCTGCTTTATGTTTTATTGAGTAGTTGGCCTTGCATTTTTCTAGAGGTTGAGTTTGGATTGAATGCATAGATGAAGAGGTGGTTTAAATATATTTGCAGTGAATGTTCAAAATAATGCATACCTCATGATCAAACCTATTTCTGATGCTGTTTTTCATCTCATCAGCAGTAGCCTAATCATACTTGAATTCACACTTTTCCTTTCTCCTCATTCCTTCTTCTTATAATTCTTCTTAGCATTGATGGACTCTGCTTGAATCAATGCTGAACTCTAGCGCTTTATATAATGCCTCAAACTTTTATGTATTAAGTTTCTACAGTAGGTTTATAATTGTAAATACTTCTCTCATTTTGTTAATATCTCACTGTGTTAGTGTATTGCACAGTGAATACTCTGCATAAGTCAATGTGTTTTCTGCTACTTTTTTTTTATTCCTATGGTGAAATTCATATTTGATGTTTATAATTTGCATTCAATTGTGGGCATTAAATTTATGTTTCAAATATAATAGAATGGAATTGAATTTCTATTGTTAAGCATTTTGAGTTCCAGAATATAAATTCTATAGTCAAAGTTTGTTTTACACTGATTTCTTTTAGAGTGCATTATGTGGAAGATCAGAGGGATCTTGGGGTCCGAGTCCATAGGACACTCAAAGCTGCTGCGCAGGTTGACTCTGTGGTTGAGAAGGCATATGGTGCATTGGCCTTCATCAATAGTGGGATTGAGATTAAGAGCCGAGAGGTAGTGATGCAACTATATAGGACCCTGGTCGAACCCCACTTGGAGTCTGGGCTTAGTTCTGGTCACCTCACTACAGAAAGGATGTGGAAACTATAGAAAGTGTGCAGAGGAGATTTACAAGGATGTTGCCTGGACTAGGGAGTATGCTTTATGAGAATAGGTTGAGTGAACTTGGGCATTTCTCCTTGGAGTGACAGAGGATGAGAGGTGACCTGATAGAGGTGTACAAGATGATGAGAGGTGACCTGATAGAGGTGTACAAGATGATGAGAGGAATTGATCATGTGGATGGTCAGAGGCTTTTTACCAGGGCTGAAATGGCTAGCACGAGAGGACACAGTTTTAAGGTGCTTGGGAGTAGGTACAGAGGAGATGTCAGGGGTAAGTTTTTTACACAGAGAGTGGTGAGTGCGTGGAATGAGCTGCTAGCGACAGTGGTGCAGGCGGATACGATAGGGTCTTTTAAGAGACTTCTGGTTAGGTACATGGAGCTTAGAAAAATAGAGGGCTGTGGGTAACCCTAGGTAATTTCTAAGGTAAGGACATGTTCAGCACAGCTTTGTGGACCGAAGGGATTCTATTGTGCTGTAGGTTTTCTATGTTTCTATATGCTAGGGAAAATTGGTCAAGTTGTGCTGCCTTCACTGACTTCAGTTGCTGCAATAAGGCTACATAAGGAAGGACGTTAAAGCATTGGTGAGATTGCAGAAGAGGTTTGCCAGAAGACTACCTGGATTACAGGACTTGTAATATAAGGAGAGCTTGGTCAAGCTTGGGTCATTTTCCCTGGAGTAGGGAGGCTGAAAGGAGATCTGATAGATGCTTTTAAAATAAAGGAAAGTATTCATGTTGATAGGATGGGCAGCCGGTATCTTTTTCACGGAGCTGAAATGTCTGAGGCCTGGTGTGCCTGCACCTCAAGGACTACAGGAGTTCAAGAAGGCAGCTCATCACCACCTTCTTAAGGGCAACCAGGAATGGGCAATAAATGCTGGCATAGCTGACGATGCCCACATTTTGTAAATTAATCAATTAAAAAAAGCAACAGGGCGTAAGTTCAAAGGGGAGGTGTGGGGTACTTTTTTATATATCAGAGAGGTAGGTGCCGGGGATATGCTACCTGGTGTGGTGGAGGCAAATACAATAGGGGCAATCAAGAGGCTCATGCATATGCAAGATGGGGAAGGATATTGACTTTGTGTAAGCATAAGGGACGAGTTCAGTTGGTCATTTAATTACCGATTTAATTAGTTCACAACATTTTTAGTTGTTCCTGTGCTATACTGTTTGATGTTCTTTAACCTTGTATTTGGGCTGGAATTGTGAAGCAAAAAGCAAAAATTCTGTAGTGCATTCATGTTTGTAGAGTAGTAACTCAGCTAGATTCTACTCTGAATAAATGTACTTACAAAATAGGGTAATTCTCCTCTTCTGTGCCTGATAATTCTCACTCCGGTGTTTAGTGAAATGAGACATTTTCCAAAACCAAGCCTGCAAAGCTTTGATACTTGTTTTGACAACAGCTAGGTTGATTAATGGTAAGGCAGGTGAGAGATAAGTTTTAAAGAGGATCTTATTGAAGAAAGAGGTGTAAAAGCAGGCTTTGGAGAAACAGTGAAATTGAACTAGCACAGTGAATGTATTTGCTAGGAATTGGGCTAGCAGTGCTCAAGTTGATGAAGGTAAAGAAAATGGAAGGTTGGCAGTGGGATAATTGAAACGAAGTTTCTGGCATGGTTGTGGCAAGATCAACATTCTTCCCCCCCCCCCCCCCCATGTTTGCTTGAAATCAGGATTCATTCTGTTCGCTCAAGTTCAAGTTTAATTATCATTTGACCATACCACACATGAATGTAGCCGAACGAAACAGTTTTCTTCCCGGGCCGAGGTGCAACACGCACACAGCCCTGTATTTTTCTAAGCTCCATGTACCTATCCAACTGTCTCTTAAAAGACCCTATTGTTTCTGCCTCTACCACCGTCACTGGCAGTGCATTCCACACACCCACTACTCTGTGTGAAAAGCTTAGCTCTGACATCGCCCTTGTACCTACTTACAGGTACCTTAAAACTGTGCCCCCTCATGTTGGCCATTTCAGCCCTGGGAAAAAGCCTCTGTCTATCCACACAATCAATGCCTCTCATCATCTTAGACGCCTCTATCAAGTCGCCTCTGATCCTCCATCGCACCAAGGAGAAAAGGCCGAGTTCACTCAACCTTATTCTCATAAGGCACGCTCTCCAATCCAGGCAACATCCCTGTTGTGCCGACAAACAGGGCAAGTGGGCCTGTCTGCATTGTTACATTGTCGATGTCCAGCAGGGTTTTGTGATCTCAAAAGAAATGTCCAGTGCAGTAACTCGCTGTTATACCGCATGCTGCATTCCTGTACCAACTCTGATGCCTTTAGTGCTTTCCTATAGCAGGCAGCAACATGGCCTGCACCAAGCCCATCTCCTCCGCCAATGAGTAGCTCGCTGATCGGGGTAAACCTACAGTACCCGAAGTTCTTAAAGTTCAGTTTTGTCTTGCAACAGTAAAAAAAGATGTTTAAACAAAGACAAAAATACCATTGGTTGGCTCCCAAGAGGCTGCTGTGTCTGAGCACACTGTCATGTTATTGAAAGCAGTGTGATGATAGACAAACTATGGAAAGGACATAAGAGTGGTGAAGAAGTAGAACTGTGTACAGTCAAAATGTATGTGGAAAAATACAAAGCTGATATAGAGTATTGAGCATTGAAGTAATCTCATTGATATGCTTTTCCTGTGTTTACATTTCACTTGGCCCTCCTGCTTTTTCTCTAATTCTACAAAAATATCCCTCAAAATGTAAATGCAGTTACTCCTGGTGAGTGTGTTCCTCATGCGAACCATTTAAGATGAGGAAACTTTTTTTATGACGCTAGTTAGGCACAGCTTATAGACCAGCGGGTTTGTGTGGAGTGTAGGTGTTTTGATTGGGGATTATAGAAACTTGGAGAACTGTAGAGGTAACTATGCAGACTAATGAGAGAGCAGTTGCTGGAGATGTTCTTGATTGCCATAAAATTAATGAAAATAATCAGTTTGCCTTTTGGGAACACCAACGTAGAGAGATGTTATTTCAATTTGCCTTGATGTCACATGGGATGATTGAAAAATAATTATGAAAAAGGATGTGAAATTTTAACCTTTATGACTTCCATACCCAAGATGAGCTGCGGCCAATTGCTATAGTGGTGAAGGGTTTTGAATGGGAGTTGGGGTGGGCAAGAGGTTAAAAACCGGTTCTCTTTATTGGTTGTTAGCGTGGTTGGGACCTATGTGCAGCAACTTAAAATGGGGAGTGACGGTGACGAGATGAGAAGAAAATCTTCCATTCAGAACATTACAAGTGTATAGAATATGAAGTGACATAGAACCCAATGCATCTTTTCAGGAAAAATTGATCAAGTGGCGTAAGAGAAGAACGTGTACTACTGGTTGAAGAAATGGGCTTGGTCCTGGTACACCAGCTGCATGGCTGCTTCTTGCACTATAAAACGTTATGGTTTCTTCTTATTTGTAACCTATCCAAGAGGTTGTTGCCAAACAGCTGCCCTAAGATAGAGAGATGATTCTTTCTTGCTATTTTTCTCCAAGCCAAAGGGAACTTGATACTCCTCAAAGAGCAATGGGAGTGACTTGCAGTACCACCCTGTGACCTCAGGATGCATACAATTAGGTAACTTTTCCATAGGGGAAATATCACTAGTGTCCTTGAAGCGATCTGACTAAAAGCCAAATACTGTATAACCACTTGATTCCCGACCACAGTGCACACAGAAATAAAGCTGGAGCAGAGCTATTAATGCCCAGTATTTTGGAGCGACTCAACTTACTGCTGACTTTGAATTGTGTTCACTGAAAGTAAAATCATTAAAATGTCATTGATTATATAAAGTTATTATCAGCCTCAGTCAAACTTTAAAATCATGCAGTTATTTTGGGTTTTTTTTTAGTACAGCTGCAAGAAATATTTGGAATTTCAAGGAAGAAGCTAAGTTCACAAATTGGGATGGAGTTGTATTAGGTCCAGACTCGCCATTAGACTTGGGAGCAGAATTCGCCCTTTCAGCCCATTGAGTCTGCTCTACCATGGCTGATTTATTTTCCCTCTCGACATCATTCTCCTGCCTACTTCTTGTAATCTTTGACACCCTTACTAATTAAGATCCTGTCAACGATCCGTTTTAAATATACTCACTGACTTGGCCTCCACCACCCTCTGGCTAAAAAGATTTCCTCCTCATCTCTTCTAAAGGAAAGTCTATCTATTCTGAGGCTATGCCTCTTGGCTTACGACTCTCACATTTTTTGAAAACATCCTTTCCATGTCCAATATTCAGTAGGTTTCATTTATCTAAACTTCAGCGAGTACAGCTCCAGAGACATCTAATGTTTGTCATTCATTCTTTCCCAGGATATTTCTTAAAATCCTGCTCTGGATACTGTCCAATGCCTGCACACCCCTTTGTAGACATGGGGCCCAAAAATGCTCACAACACTCTAAATGTGGTCTGTCTTATGCCATATAAATTTAGACGTTTATATCTCATAAATACTCAGAATCACTTTTTTTTATATTCTAGTCCACTTGAAACCATTTGCCTTGCTTTCTATTGACTCAACCTGCAAATTAACCTTAAGGGAATCCTATACTAGGTCTCCTAAGTCCCTTTGCACCTCTTGATTTCTAAATTGGCACCATTTCAAAACTAGTCTACACATTTATTTCTTGTACTAAAGTGCAAACCATATACTTCCATATACCTCCTTCCACCTGTCACTGCTTTGTCCATTCCCCCAATCTGTTCATGTCCTTCTGCAGACTCCCTGCTTCTTCACCACTATCTGCCCCTTCACCTGCCTTTTTATCATCCATAAACTTGATGTCAAAGCCATCAATTCTGCCGTCCAGATCAACAATAACGGATCCAACATCAACCCCTGCAGAACACCACTAGTCAAAGCAACAGACACGAGGCCCCCTGTTATCCCACGACACTTTGCCTTCTTCCAGTCAGCCAATCATTTATCCATGCTGGTATCTTTCCTGTAATCCCATGAGTTCTTATCTTGTTTAGTAGCTCATGTGCGGTACCTTGTCAACAGGCTTCCGAGGTTTGGGTGATCCAAGGCAGAGTGGAGAGCCAGTGAGATTGCATCTGCAGTAGACCTATTGGAGCAGTAGGCAAATAGCAGTGGGTCCAGGTCTTTGCTTAGGCAGGAGTTGATTCTGGCCATGACCAATCTCAAAGCACTTCATCACAGTCGATGTGAGTGCAACTGGGAGATGGTCTTTGAGGCAGCTCACACTGCTCTTCCTGGGCACTGGTATGATTGTTGCCTTTTTGAAGCAGGCGGGAACCTCCAACTGCAGCCGTGAGAGTTTGAAGATGTCCTTGAAACTCCCACTAGTTGCTTGGCACAGGTTCTCGGTGTCCTTCCTACCTGTTACATCATCAGGCCTGACACCTTACAAGGGTTTACCTTCTTGCAGGGATTTGCAGAGGTGTGGCTTTATTCTCCCTTTCAAAGTGTGCATTAAAAACGGTGAGCTGATCTGGGGATGAAGCATCACAGGCATTCATGATGTTAAGTTTTGCCTTGTAATGACCAGTAAACTCTCCCAGAGCTGATGTGTGTCTGATTCCATATCCAACTCCAAACCAGAATGATTTTCACACTTAAAATCATTGGTTTTCCCCACTATGATCATATTGATTGTATTGAGTTTGGCTGCTGATTTTGAGTCAGTCAGTCTTTGGGCAATGGATTATTGAAGCTGCGATTCAATGTTACTGTTGTGAACTTGAGCAATCTTGGCACAGACAAATGGCAGTAATTCAAAACCCTTTAATAAAGCTCGCATTGACAAAATAAACCAGGGCTGCCCCTCCCCAAGCTGTAGTGTGATCTGTTTGGTTTCCACATTGTCTTTCAGAATACCAGCTGAAATATTCCAAATTGAATCGACAGTCAAAGGAAATAAGTATCCATCAATTGAAATCCTTTTGCCAATCACCTGTCCAGCTCTTGGCTCCATCCCTCCCCCTCCTGTCTTCTATCATTTTGGATCTCCCCCCGCTCCCACTTTTAAATCTCTTACTAGCTCTTTCTTCAGTTAGTCCTGACGAAGGGTCTCGGCCTGAAACGTCGACTGTACCTCCTCCTAGAGATGCTGCCTGGCCTGCTGCGTTCACCAGCAACCTTGATGTGTGTTGCTTGAATTTCCAGCATCTGCAGAATTCCTCATGTTTGCATCAATTGAAATGATTTGTTATATTGACTGATTTAAAAAGAAAATGTAGATTGTATCTTCCAAACGCACATACTTTGAAAACCAAATAAGAACATTCTTGATTGAGAATCTAGGCTGGGTCAAATAATTTGATGTAAACATGTGTTCACTATATTTTATTTTGCTCCTGCTTTAAGAAGATGGTAAGTGATTTTGAGTAGGAAATTTTAAGAGATTGAGCATCCCTTGAGCTGGTGTTTGGCAAGGCAGGCATCTACACAATAACACCTGTGCTGCAGGTGTTCTACTAAAATAACTGATGACATTATCATTAAGTTAACACCCAAGCACCAGATGCCAGCTGAATTGTGATTTATTCATTGACTTGGATACAACATGCGCGACTTTTAAGAAGAGATGCTTTCTATTAATTGTGTAAACGATACTTGTATTTACATGAAATTACACGGCAATCATGCTGCAGTAATTTTTTTTGCCAACTGCAGAATTTTGGGTATTTGTCTCCAGAGTGGTTGGTTAAGAGAGAATATGGCCTGAAACTCAATCCTGATTCTGACCACTCCTGCTATACGAACTGCTCTGAAAATGATCAATAACTCTTAAGTTCCGGTACCTCATAGCTCAGCTGGATGAGGATCCCTGGTGCAAAAATATAGGAGCAAAGAATGTTCTGGGATTAGTGCAGTGAAGGCTGAGACTTCAAAGCATTACAGACAGACTGAGAAAGGGCTAGATACCTGGCAGGTAAAATTTAATGCTGAGTTTTATAAAAAAAAATAGATTCGAGGAGGAAGAATTAATAGATATGCAGAACAGCACATTTATGAATGATGTGCAGGATTCTGATGAAAGTTCAAATGAACCATGAATTAATTCTCCATCCCAACAAATACTAGCTTCCCTGCTGAGTATTTCTAGCATTCTTTGTTTTTATTTGAGATTGGAGCATATGCATCAAAGTCTATTGAACGTAGAGGGCAGGATGAGAAAGTGGTTGAAAGGATATACAGGTTATTGGGCTTATAGAAAGAGATATAGCATACAGAAGCAAGGTAATAGTGATAGAATTTGATGAAGCACTGATTCAGACATAGCTGGAATATTGTGTTCTTGTACCACACTCAGAGATGAATGTTTTATGAGTTGTGCTGAAGAGATTGAAGCAACCAATTCTACAGATGAGGAAATTCAGTTTTGACTGGTGAAGCTGAGGTGGTTCCTCCCTAGGATCAAATCATAAACATGAGAAAGCCTGCAAATGCTGGAGATCCAAGACAACACACACCAAATGCTGGAGGAATCAGCAGGTCAAGCAGCATCTATGGAAAAGAATGGATAGTTCATGTTTTTGGCTGAGACCCTTATTTAGGAGTTCTGATGTTCCCGATGTTGGGAGAGTCCAGAACCAGAGGCCACAGTTTAGGAATAAAGGGTAGGCCATTTAGAATGGAGTTGAGGAAAAACTTTTTCACCCAGAGAGTTGTGGATCTGTGGAATGCTCTTATCCAGAAGGCAGTGGAGGCCAGTTCTCTGGATGCTTTCAAGAAAGAGTTAGCTAGAGCTCTTAAAGATAGTGGAGTTAAGGGATATGGAGAGAAGGCAGGAACGGGGTACTAGTTGTGGATGATCAGCCATGATCACAGTGGATGGCTTGAAGGGCCGAATGGCCTACTCCTGCATCTATTGTCTGTTGTCTATTGAAATGTCGAATATCAATTCATTTCCAGAGATGCTGCTTGACCTGTTGAGTTCCTCCTCCATTTTGTGTAGGAGGGGATCTGGTGGAGGTACTGAAAGGTACTGAAGTTGTTACCGACTTCATTTAAACCTGTGTGGATGAGTGTGTGCCTACAAAGACTTACTGTACATTCCCAAACCAAAAGCCATGGATGAACCAGGAGGTACGTCAGCTGCCGAAGGCTAGATCTGTGGCATTCAAGTCTGGCGACCCAGGCCTGTACCAGAAAACCAGATATGATTTGCGGAGGGCTATTTCAAGGGTGGAGAGACTATTTTGAACAAGTTTGGAGGCGACATTGGATGCATGACAACTCTGGCAGGGTTTGTAAGACATTACTTCCTACAAAGTGAAACCCAATAGTATGAATGGCAGCAATGCTTCACTACCAGGTGAACTCAAAGCCTTCTATGCCCATTTTGAAAGGGAGAATATAACTGCAGCTGTGAAGATACCTGCTGCACCCGATGACCCTGTGATCTCTGTCTCACAGGCTGATGTTAGGCTGTCTTTAAAGAGAGTGAAAACTCGCAAGGTGGAAGGTCCCGATGGAGTACCTGGTAAGGCTCTGAAAACCTGTGCCAACCAACTGGTGGGAGTATTCAAGGATATTTTCAACCTCTCACTGCTACGGGTGGAAGTTCACACTTGCTTCAAAAAGGCAACAATTATACCAGCGCCTAAGAAGAATAATGTCGGCTGCCTTAATGACTATCGCCCTGTAGCACTCACATCGACAGTGATGAAATATTTTGTGATTGGTCATGACTAGACTGAACTCCTGCCTCAGCAAGGATCTGGACCCATTGCAATTTGCCTATCGCCAAAATAGGTCAACAGCAGGTGCAGTCTCAATGGCTCTCCACACGGCTTTAGAACACCTGGACAACAGAAACACCTACATCAGGATGCTGTTCATCGATTATAGTTCAGCATTTGATACCATCACTCCCACAATCCTGATTGAGAAGTTGCAGAACCTGGGCCTCTGTACCTCCCTCTGCAATTGGATCTATGACTTCCTAACCAGAAGACTACAGTCTGTGCAGATTGGTGGATAACATATCCTCCTCATTGATGATCAACACTGGCGCACCTCAGGGGTGTGTGCTTTGCCCACTGCTCTTTTCTCTATATACCCATGACTGTGTGACTAGGCATAGCTCAAATACCATCTATATATCTGCTGACAGCCATTGTTGGTAGAATCTCAGGTGGTGACGAGAGGGGATACAGGAGCGAGATGTGCCAACTAGTCGAGTGGTGTCGCAGCAACAACCTGACACTTAATGTCAGTAAGATGAAAGAGCTGATTGTGGACTTCAGGAAGGGTAAGATGAAGGAACACATACTAATCCTCATAGAGGGTTCAGAAGTGGAGAGGTTGAGCAGTTTCAAGTTCCTGGGTGTCAAGATCTCTGAGGATCTAACCTGGTCCCAACATATTGATGTAGTTATAAAGAAGGCAAGACAGTGACTATACTTCATTAGGAGTTTGAAGAGATTTGATATGTCAACAAATAGACCCAAGAACTTCGATAGATGTACTGTGGAGAGCATTCTGACCGGCTGCATCACTGTCGATATGGCGGGGGGGGGGGGGGAATACTGCACAGGACAGAAAGAAGCTGCAGAGGGCTGTAAATCTAGTCAGCTCCATCTTGGGTACTAGCCTACAAAGTACCCAGGACATCTTCAAGGAGCGGTTCTCAGAAAGGCAGTGTCCATTATTAACTACCTCCAGCACCCAGGGCATGCTCTTTTCTCACTGTTGCCATCTGTTAGGAGATACAGAAACCTGAAGGCACATACTCAGCGATTCAGGAACAGCTTCTTCCCCTCTGCCATCCGATTCCTGAATGGAGTTTGAACCCTTGGACACTACCTCACATTTCAAAAAAAATATAGTATTTCTGTTTTTTGCTCAATTTTTAATCTATTCAATATATGTTTACTGTAATTGATTTAGTTATCATTATTTTTTTCTCTCTGCTAGAATATGTATTGCATTGAACTGCTGCTGCTAAGTTAACAAATGTCACATCACATGCTGGTGATAATAAACCTGATTCTGATTCTGAAGATTTTAGGCAAAGTTGATGGATAGAAACTGTTCTCATTGGCGCAAAGGTTAAGAGCAAGAGTACATGCAATGAAATTATTAACAGAACCAAATATGATATGCGGAGATCTTTTTTTTTAATGCAGTGGATGGTTCGGGATTGGAATGCATTGCCAGAATTACTGGTGATGGCATATTTTATGGTAACCTTTTAAAAGGGATCTGAGTATGCAACTGAATGGAAACCATTTGCAGGGTAAAGGGGAGAGGACAGGGGAGTGGGACAAGCTAGAGTTGGCAGAAACAGAATGGGCAAGATCTCCTTACATGTTGAAACTGTCCTATACTTCTGTAGTAGCATTTTCAGCATCACCGTCACTTTTAACATTTGACACTGAGGAATGCTTTTAGGTAATAAATAATATGGAAGATGGCTTTTCACAGATAAAAATGATTGATAACATTATTAGAATCCCGGATTTTAAGTATGAACATTTTTAAAAATTCCATTTTATTTAAGTGATATTCTAGCTTCCTTCTGTTAAATAATGGAGAGCACCTTGTGTGCAAGTTTAAATAACCATCTAGAAATTCATTCATGAAATGGTTGGAATAGGAAATTAATTGTGATGCATGAACAGCTTTTCCTTGTGTGCATATTAAGGAGTTGGATTACATGCTTCTGAGTATCGGGTGCCTTCATACACTGAGACCAGTCAGCATGCAAAATGTCAGTTGTGCGGCACTGGTTTGATGGAACTGCTGCGATGTTGTATTGTAGGTGAAGCCTTAGTATGTTCTTTCTGGAGAGTGGATGGTGTGGCTTGACCGCTTCAGAATTGTTGGTTGGTGTTAACCATGTACTGTAGGTCTAGTTGCCGGATGTACACACCCATCTCCAGAACACCCGATCAAGTGAGTTGAACTTGCTGCCAACCCATTCTGACCTGACATGACATTTGGTGGTGTAAACATGCCTCACTAGAACCAATTGAGTTCCCCTGGAAGAATAGTTTTACCGTGATAGAAACTGGAGATTTTCCCCCTCTGTGCTTTGTTCAAGTGTAGAAAGCGCCGCCCACTTTGCTTCTGGTAAATGATGATGCAGCACTGTTTTAGAAACATAGAAACATAGAAAATAGGTGCAGGAGTAGGCCATTCGGCCCTTTGAGCCTGCACCGCCATTCACTATGATCATGGCTTACTGAAGTTGAAGTTTTAGCATTGATTCCGTGATAAACAGTTGGTTCGAACCCCCAAACAGAGATGGATTGGACCAAAATAGGAAATCAACTGAATTGCACAGTCCTGGTCTGATGAGGCAAGCTGGTTTGCTTATAACACCTGGTCATTTGCATATTACAAAGAAGCTGCCTGCCTTCATTTTTGTGAATAATCACAGCTGGGCTTTCTAAGCTTAAGAAAGTAAACCGCTAAATGCAGGCAAGAAGGGGTGAGATAAAGTACTGTGCACACGTATATCGCTAGGATGCCCAAGACTTTTGCACAGCGCTGTATTTGTCAATGACGAGCAGAGAGTGAGTTTGTAAATCTGGCAGGAGCAAAGGATGTGGATAGGGTGTGGGACATGTGGCAGAGTGTAAGGAGCAGGGAGTGGCTCGGGTGCAGACACACCCAGCCCTGAGGTACCAGGCAAAGTCATTTGATTCCAACCAATTGGTTTATTGATCATAACAGAATGTCTTTCTGGTGTTTCCTGCTCCCACCCCTCTTCCTTTCTCCTTTTCCAACCATGATTTCACTGTCCCTGTCCCTCTTCCCACTGTCAGTCCATGCTAGAGACCTATATAAGAATCAGGTTTACATCATTCACATTCAGTATGTCATGAAATTTGTTTTTTATGGCAGCATAATGGTGCAATACATTTATGAGAGTATTGTGCAAAAATCTTGGGTGTCTTAGCTATATGAATGTAGTGAAGACTTTTGTACAGTTCTGTGAGTATCCTTAAAACTGTATCTCCTGCAGTCCCATCAAACTGACTAGTAATATCGTACCCACAACCACCCCAACACTACTCACGATTGAAATTTGCTGCCTTCTTTCTGACCACTGGTTACATCCTCTTCCCAGCTACCACCTCTGTCCGCCCATCCATAGCAGTGATCTCCCTGTGCCTGATGACGTCAGGCCGAGGCGTCGACTGTGCCTGACGACGTCGGGCCGAGGCGTCGACTGTGCCTGACGACAGCGGGCCGAGGTATCGACTGTACTTTTTTCCATCGATGTTGCCTGGCCTGCTGAGTTCCACCAGCATTTTTGTGTGTGTTGTCTGGGGAAACCTAGTGGCTTTTTTTTGACATAATAACCAAATAGAGACAGGCCAATCTGTATCTGTGTTAGTGGGTATTAATTTTATTCTGTTTATTGATGGCACTAAAAGGAGCTTTAAAATTTAATTCCTAATATATGGAATATGAAATATTTCTACTTCAGGGTAAACTCAGTTTTAAAACACTTGAGTTGCACATAGTAAAAACAGCAAGTGATACATAAATTCACATGTATGTTTTTATATAAACTTATTCAAACTAAAGAGAACTTTGCATAGATTTGGTAGGCGAAAGGGGCCTGTTGCTCTGCTGTACAACTCAATGACTCTCATAATTGTGTTTATAACCACTGCGAGACGGACGAGCCACCATTGCTCTTCAAAGCGTGATTTTTTTTTAGCATACTGCAATGTGATGCAGTCAAATGGATAAAACACAGTTGTATCAACAGCCTCAATATTCATAAATTGCTTCATCAGGAACCAGATATCGAAAAGTTGCATTGAACAGAGAAAAGTAAGTGTTGTAGTGAACAGAAGCGGAGTGGAGTTTTATCAGCTCAGGGAGTAAAGGTGGTGATCACCTATTTTCCAGCAAAGGATGAAAATTCGTTTAAGATTTTAGATTAGAACAGTTGTGTAAATTATTAGAATGAAGAAGAATAGAATTAAAATAATTAAATATTTTCATCACCAAGAGCTTTCATCTGATAATTTTTGAAATTGGGATGGTTACATTATGTGGAAATTATATTGAGAAAGGCACTGAAGTATTCGGGCCCAGCACTGGATCAAATAGAAGTAGACAATGTTGCAAACAATCTGGAGCTCAGGCAACATCAGTGGAGAAATAAATGATGTCGATGTTGCAGGTTAAATCTCTTGCTTTGAACAGGTGCTCATTTGGGTCATAGTATCATTGTAGCATGAAATGCCATTGTAGAATGGTCACTGTAAGCTGGTCAAAAATGTACTAAAATTAAATTGCTCTACTGTAGCCATGTAACATAGGTGTGCTCAGATTGGAAATGCATTGCTTTATTCTATTGTGTTAGGATGCTTGGGAATGCTTTAACACATCAAGCACTTTTTTTGTGACTGAGATATTCTATAATGGTTTTGATTGTTTTTGCTGTTCATGTTACTATTGTGAGACCTTTAGTTATGTAAGTCTCCTGAAAGTTTTTGATAGAAAGGGATTTGCTTTTGATAGCAAGAGATTTTCTTTTGTAATGCAAACTTTGCCTTGCCATTGTGCTTTGTTTGAGTTACGAAAAACAAGTTTAATGTCCCATTTATGTTTTATTTGGAGAACGCATTTCCTTGCAGCAATATCTTGGGACACCTTCAGAGTGGTTTATACTGTATATCTGATCCTTGGCAGGCTTTGTGACCAAATAGTTTTTTGCTTCCGTTCACTTCAATTCAATTCACTTTCCCCTAATGGAATAATCCACAAGTCTTTTCGTATAATCAGTTTATTCGACAAAGAAAAAATATCAGAGGAATACAATCATTGTTTAACAATTGCTCGTTTCTAGAGCAGCCTTTCTCAACCTTTTTGCCCTGGAGGAACTCTTGAAATAATTTTCAGGTCTCAGGGAACCCCAGCGTAAAAAAAAATTATATCTACAGCTCACGGTATGTTAGCGTGATCAGTAAGTTGTAGATATAACCTAAAAATAATTGTTAATTCTCTCTTGAGTAGAGAATGTATTCTTAGCCAGCCTTTCTTGGGGGAAAAAAAAACAGATAGTTAGGTTTAGCTTACTTTTCTGAAGATTTTAATTAAAAGCTTTACTGGTTGTTTTGAGATTTCAATAGCGTTCAAAATATTCAGCACTTCTACCTGTGCTTTGTAGTTAAGTGTCTTTTCAATTTTGCTGGAGCCATTGCTGCATTTGTAAGTTGTTTGCCACAGACTAGGGTCAGTGGAATAGGGGCTAATATAAATAAGAATGGCAAATAAATAACTAGACAAGAAACCATAAAAAATACGAAAACTTCACAATACCATTCACTTCTAACCTACGCAATACACCTATTGCAACATTTAAGCTAAGTCACAGTGCGTAAAATATCCTCCTTTAGAATGAAAATTTCCCTCCAACTTTCTACTACATCGGTAGAGTTTGTTCACTCCCTTAGGTCAGTCAGCAGTGCATAAGGGGAAGTTGGAGGAGGTAAATTGGGAGGAAGAGGCTGACATCACAGCCCATGTTGGGTGACTCCATTCAATGCTCATCAAATGCACATCGCGTTCCTCATCAGCCTACCGTCCTCCCCTTTGTGTAATACCATGCTCACCATCAGCCTACCATCCTCCCCTCCGTGCAATACAACTCTCACCAACTATCAACAGCCTACTCTGTCCCGCGTCACATACACACGGTCCTACTGTGCACTGGACCAGACCTCTAACGAGATTGCGAACAGGGTCGCTCAGTCACTGCCCACCACTGTGTGTGCTAACAATGCACATTGCGTGAAGTTCAATAAACGATTATCTTTTCAATAAAAAAAAATAAGAATCTTGTGGAGCCCTGGGGTTCCGCAGAACCCCGGTTGAGAAACCCTGGTCTGGAGTTTGCTGGTGTGCTTGACTGCATGAGATGAAATAGAACCTAATGCAAAGTGAGGAAGCTCAGTGTCTACAAGAAAAGCTCCCCTCAAAACTCCAGTGATCCCTGAGGTTTTGCCTTCCCAACACCATCGAAGAGTTATCATAAATAACAAACCAGCAAATAAAAAGCTCAAATTTCCGAATAACTTTTCAAACATTTTTAAAGGAACAAAATAAAGATTAGGATATTCACATGAGAGCTGTATGACTAATAAACTGCAAAAAATATGTAGAAATCTATGGAATCTTGCGATGATTACTCAAAGGTAATTAGACTTTCACTTTTAAAATTAATTTTATTTTTAGTGCTGTGAAAATGGTGAGCATTACTTTTGGCGTTCAATACTGTTACACCTTATTAGAGAAGCCATAATGTTTTCAGAAGCTATTCTGAACGTAAAAATTAGTAAAGGACTGCAATTACTTCACTGATTTCTGCTGACTAAGCGAGGCAAGTTTGCAAGGGATGAGGACTCATTATTTATTTCCATATTTAAATATCAGAATCAAATTTATGATCTGACATATATTGTGAAATTTGTTTTCTGGCAGCAGTACTGTGCAAGACCAAACAATATTGATAATGCATGCACTGCTCAGGCATTATGCAGAATGTGCCGTACCCACGAAGCGCTGGAGGAACTCAGCAGGCCAGGCAGCATCTATGGAAAAAAGTACAGTCAGCGTTTCGGGCCGAAACCCTTCAGTGGCTCCTTGCAAATGACAGTACACTGTGCAAATACAAAAAGAAAGAAGAAAAAAATAATAATAAATAAATAAGCAATAAATATCGAGAACATGAGATGAAGAGTCCTTGAAAATGTGCATAGGTTGTGCAAACAGTTCAGTGATGAGGCGAGTGAAATTATCCCCCCTGGTTCAAGAGCCTGATGGTTGAGGGGTGATAACTGTTTACTGAGCCTGGTGGTGTGAGTCCTGAGGCTCCTGCGCCACCTTCCTGATAATAGTAGCAGGAAGAAAGCATGACTTGGATGATGGAGGACCCTGATGATGTTTTGCTGCTCTCCTGCGATGACACTTCATGTAGATGTGCTCAGTGGTGGGGAGAGCTATACCTGTGCTGAATTGGGCTTTATCCACTACTATATGTCGGATTTTCCATTCGGGCACTGGTTTTTACGTACCAGACCAGGATGCAGCCAGTCAATATACTCTTCACATATCTTACGCAAGCTAGTCAAAGTTTTAGATGTCATGCCATGTCTTTGTAACCTTCCAAGGAAGTAGAGGTGCTGCCGTGTTTTCTTCGTACTTGCACTTGTATGTTGGGCCCAGGGCAGGTCTTCTGAAATGATAACACACAGGAATTTATAGTGCTGACCCTCTCCACCTCTGATCCCCTGAGGAGGACTGACTCATGCACCTCCGGTTTCCTCTTCCTGAAGTCAATAATTAGCTATTTGGCCTTGTTGACATTGAGTAAGGGTTTGTTGTTGTGGCACTAATCTCCCTCCTTCCTATATGCTGACTATGTTACAAGTCTAAACAATGAGAGAATTCCAGTCGAACGTCTAAATTACAGAATTTTTGAGATGATTTGGCAAGAATATAATGAGTGGAGATGTTTTAATCATTCAGAAAGGAAATTGGATTTTTTTCTATTATTAAGCATACACAGTAAGGCCGTGAAATTATGCAGCGAAGTGAGTGCATTTTCTAGTTCCCCATGTTTTTTTTAACTAGTGAAATATTAAGATGCCAGCTAAATTTAAATGTGGCAACTATATTAGTATATTGGCGCTCGGAGGACACCAAAATCCATTTGGAAAAAGTGAAGAGTTTTGTGTTTTGAGAAAGTTCTAAAGAAGCATGTTTAAAGGAATTAGAGCTCAATTGAAATCTTTGTGTTTAGAAACAGACAAGCTTTTCCAAACTGGATGATTTGTTTTATCAACCCACTGAAAATAAATCCAGCCACAATTCAACTTTGATACCTTAATCTAAAGTAATCTTTAAAGCTCCTGTAATTCCCTGGCATTTAGTTTGTTCCATAATACTTAGATTATAGAATTCTGCTGTGAATTTGCTCTATGCACCAAGGTTTTGCACGTTATTGTGGTATTCTTGTGAACTTCCTGCTTAATAAAAATGTGCATATTGGTTCAAGACATGCACTTATTCTTTGCTGAAGTTTGTATCAGTTAATAGCCTTGCAGATTTTAGTTCAAATCACAATTATTTCCAAAATAAATTACTTAAAATATAAGAAGGTTATGCATCACCAGTTATTGTTATAAATAATAATCTCATCCTTGAGTATTTAAACATAAAGTGCAACGAGACAATTTTCTCTTGCAAGGAATTACTTTGGTCTCAGTCTATTAAGTATTCTAGATTCTCTGTAGATTATTGCAATTGAGATAGATTTTGAGTAAGCTTAAAGTAGGCTCCTGATATGTAAGGCTTTATCTTCCATTGGCTTACTGCCAAATTGGAGGTGCAGATTGTTGCTAGGACAGAAGGCTCTTTTGCAGTGTTTTCACAATACTTAATAATCCATATTTTGCCACAAATTACTTTGCCATACCTTATTTATGTATGTCACGAACTTAAGTTTGCATTTTAGACAGCTTAAGAAAGATAAAAGCAAGTGCTATTGTATTTGTGCGCACAGAACAAGGGTGAACTCAAACTCTAGCTCTTGCAATAAATCAAATTTATTAAGTCATTTAATAAACAATGGCATTGTGCTACTACTGCTTGCTATGCAGCCACAACACAGATGGTGTTCAAGATACGAATCATTGCACTGGGTTCCCAGAAGAACTTTTATTTTTCATGTTGGTTTTGCCATTTACTGCTTTGTCATATGTGCATGGGAATGCAGAATAATTGCTGTAGTTCATCAGAGCACCTTCTGACTTATCCCCCAAGAGCCACAGTCTTACTCCTGGGATGATCGGATAAGAATGGATGAAATAAAGCCATTTTTATTAATCTTATCCACCGAGTTCTGAGACATGACTGTGACCCATCTGCCCACATGAACACTATAGCATTCAGTTGTTTCTCTCATTATTCCAGGGATTTCCCCTGCACACTTGGCAAGAGTCAACCATTAATAAGTTGGAGATCTTAGAGCTAAAATTGTCAAATTCTGGGCAGATTTGCATATTATATTGGTGTCAAGATGCATTGATGTTCAAGCACTGGAGGTAGTGTAGAGCACAACCACCGGTTATTTGATCAGATTTATGAAGCAAAAGTCAAGAGAATTATTCCAGACATAAGACTCTCTTTAACTGGTGAAGGAAATTATTTCAATTAATCTGCCCAAGCGCTTTTATCAAACTTGCCTGTAATTGCCGAGCTGATTACTGTACCACTGTAAATGGAGGAAAATGGAATTCTGTTATGTTGACCTGAATTTCCGGATTAAGATGGTACTGATGAATCACAGTGACTTCTGGCTGGTGGCAGATTGAAACAAGGAAAGCAACTAGGTACTTTGTTAATAACTTTTCTCTTTCTGGCAAGCGATCATTGCAAACCATAATCTGTAACTTCCCTTTGAACTTGTGGCAGAACCAGGGCAAGGCAAGGCAGTGGGCCCGGCACAGAGACCAAGGAAGACCCAACCTAAAGTTCAATCGATTTAAACACTCTTCTCAATTGCAAAGGTTTGCAGACTGAATTGCAAACTTTCCCTACCTGTATCAGGAAATAATTGAGACATCCTTCATCTGAGTATCCCTGGTAGTGTGAGCTGATCAGAACAAAAACCCTCTCACAAACTTGGACTGATAGCAAAGCCAAGCAGTTGTGCATCAATGCTTCTAGTGCTTTGCAATGACTCTGTCATTCAGAAACATCTAAAATGAAGTGCATAATCTCAAAATCTTCTAAATTATTAAAAACCTCCTCAGATTCCTCCTCCCTCTTCCTTATACCTTTTCCATCTATCCTCTCCCAGCTTCAAGAACAAGAGAAAATCTGCAGATACTGGAAATTTACTTTAGGAACACACAAAATGCTAGAGGAACTCAGCAAGCCAGGCAGCATTTGTGGAAAAGAGTAAACCGTTGACATTTCAGGCTAAGACTCTTCAGCAGGACTTCAGCAAGCAAAAGCTTTTATGGTTTTATATGCATTAGCATTGCCTGTGTTGGAGATCAAATACAACTATTTGCTCTGAAGCACTGGGTTGCATTATGAGACAGATAATTGTATGAAACAGCATTATAGTCTTCAAAGGTGCCTGAAGCTGCCCAGTGGGTTACTCCAGCTTCTGAAGAGAACAAAGGATGATTTTAATGTCTTGCTATGGAAGACATTTCACCAGTCTCATTGGAAAGTGGGAACATCAATTTATCAGTCAGAAGAATTTTATAAAATTCTTCTATTTTGCAACTGTTGACTGGTATGACTGAATATGTCCTCAGAGCTATTTGGATTTGATGTCATTTTACCATTGTTATTGACCGTATCTGCAATGGACTCAACACAAATTTAGTTGACCTCTTTTCTAAAACACCTGAAGCCACAAGTTAATTCACCAAACTGTGTAGGTTTTGTTCACCAAGACAGATGAGATCAGGTTTTGGAGGAGCTGGAGAGCTATGAAGGTTGATATGGTCTTAATTCTGAGAAAGTATAATATTGAACCAAATAACAAATGAGGGCTCTTGGTAGACATGAGAATACCAGACAACAGGTTGATGGAGGATAAACCAGCAGTGATTCAGGTTTTAAGGGACAAAGGAAGGTAAAGAAAGAGCATTTTGAGAAAGGTTAAGGAGCAAAGGTTTGTAGGAGGAGAGGAAACGGATTACAATATAGGAAACATGAGTACTAGTGGAGTGGACAACGGAGAATTCAGAGGATGTGAAAGAAATGGATGAACTGAGCCACAAGAGAATGCAGATACTGAAATCTGAAGTAAAAAAAAATGCTGCTGGAGGAATCCAGCACGTCAGGCATTATTTGTTGAGGAAAATGG
The DNA here is from genome assembly GCF_030028105.1 of Mobula birostris. Lineage (NCBI taxonomy): Eukaryota > Metazoa > Chordata > Chondrichthyes > Myliobatiformes > Myliobatidae > Mobula > Mobula birostris. The sequence goes on along the minus strand of NC_092371.1, from coordinate 209,770,556 downwards.
AAAGTCAACGTAATTGGGTTGAGACCCTTCATCTGGTCCTGAATTTTGATTGTCCCTAGATACTGATTTCTTTCAACAACAATATTTTGTTTTGGTAGGATGGATAACTGAACGAGAAGCCATTTAACCGTCATGAGAAAATCTGCAGATGCTGGAAATCCAAAGCAACACACAAAATGCTGGAAGAACTCAGTCAGTCAGACAGCTTCTGTGGAAAAGTGTGAACAGTTGACTTATTGGGCCAAGTCCTGATGAAGAGTCTTGGCTCGAACCATTGACAGTTTACTCTTTTCCATAGATGCTTCCTGGCCTGCTGAGTTCCTCCAGCACTTTGTGTGTGTTACCATGTTGGTGTTCATTAGTATTGGTACAGAGCTGAGGAAGAAGAGTGGAATAGTGATTAAGAGGAAAGGATGTGAGGCACGGTGCGGTTAAATGAGTCAGAAAGGGTTAATGAGTGAATAATAGAATTGGTGGAGTGGATTTGTGGTAATGGGGGAGGCTGAGAAAATAATTATTTAAATTGTTAATACCAAACATGGCAGCATTATGCAATGTGATGGGTGAGATGGAAAATATGGGAGTGGAGAGTATTTCTGTATTTTAAATGGGTGGCAGTGGGTCCAAGGGCATGTCTCCGTGCTCTATCTCTTGTTCACTGCATGACACTGATTTGAAAGGCTGTCTTTGTAATACCTATGGATGAGAAAAATCAATGAGTTTCTGGGGAGTTCTCCGATTTGACAGATGTAACCTCGAAAAGCTGGTTGAAACTGTGGATAGACGGCAAGATCAGGGTAACTGTCTCAATTCAGTTATGGCCTTTATTTTTTTTTTGTTTAGTACCTTATTACCTGTGAAAGTTAGTCATACTATTAATTAACACGTTCTTATTCATTTTGACTCCAGGGTTACAGACAAGAAATAAGAGAACAAATTCCCTGATGATTAAAAATTGTATTATACAAGTGTTTGAGGAATTATATAGGATAAAGAGTTTCATCAATTCAACTCCCACAGAAATGGGAACTTGGCAGAATAAAGTAGGCATGGTTCTTATTTCAAAACTCAAAGTACATTTATTATCAAAGTATGCATATAGTATATAACCTTGAGATTTGTCTTCTCGTGGACAGCAACAAAATAAAGAAATACCATAGAACCTGTTTAAAGAAACAAGACAATTAGATGTACAAAAAAAGAACAAATTGCGCAAACAGCAGAAAGTGAACAATTAACACAAAATATTGGACAGCAGACTGTAGAGTCCCCAAAAGTGAGTCCACAGTTGCATGTCACTGAGGTGAGTAAAGCCAGCCCGGGAGCTGCTGGCTGCGGCCGCAGCCTGAGTCGGTCAGTTCAGCACTGTGTTAATGGCTGCAGACAACAGCTGCAGATCCAGTTCCACCCTGAAGCACCTTGGTCAAGTTGCGTAAATAGTGAAGTGTGTTCAGAACTGAGAACATTAAACATCAAACCGCAGCTGAAAGTCAGTCCACAGCCATGAGCCACCGAGACGATTGAACCTTCCAGCAAGGGGCCCAAGACTCTCCTGGACCTTCAGTGGGCAGCAGTGCGAGGGAGGCTGGCCAAACGCAGGCAGACGGCACAGAAAACTCATTCATTTTATACCCTCCAACTTGCTTGATGCTTTAAGCAGTGCGTAGTAATGGAGCTGACCATTGGTTCATATTCCACCATTAGCAATCGACAACCCCAGCAAAGACCGTGGCTACACTCCGTGCCAGATAACCCACGAGATCGCAGAAGTGCCAGATCGTTCAGCTGACTCAAAAATGTATTCCTAAAAGGGAAATTACAGGCTGCACTCCAATTTCTGTCCTGTGCTCCTTAATCTAAATTTGTGTGATACCTTTCAAAAATGCAAAGTGTGGAGAAGAAGCATAGGTTGGCCCCACAGGGCTGGTTACAACACTGTGCAGCATCATCCCTCCCTCCTCATTCCCTTTGCACTCTTGATTTGCTGATGAAACTGAATTTCCCACATGCCATTCACACAGCCTATTGCCCTGAATGTGAACCCAATGATGGTGTCTTACCATTTCTAGCTTATGAGGAGGCTCTGGGATCGTGCATGGCCGTTGTGTACATACATCTACTGATGCTTCTGGACCCACCTTTAGTGATGTTCCTGGAATCGTCTGGTGTTTCGGGTCTTTCAACCTCCTCCAGGTGACCCAGCCGGGGCTGATCAGACCCCGGCTTGTGTCCAGATGGCTAGCTACTTGTGACTCCATGGCTCCCCTCTTTTGAGCCACAGCCATCTTGAGACCCTCTCTGCCGCATCGGTGGTACTGTGGGTGGCTCTCCTCTTCCTCTCTCCCTCGATGCCCAAATTGCTGAAGGCTGTAACTAAGGAATGGCTGCAAATCCCTTACAACCAACCTCCACTGGGAGACACCTCGCTAACTGTTCAGCTGCGATACTGACAATAATTGTTGTCATGGCTCCATAATGGTTGTTATGAATATTGAGTAGGGCATGACGTGGAGGAATACAAGAGCAGATGGCATAGGCTGTGTGACAGTTCAATTAAAACTCAGATTGGATCACGTTCCATGAAACCAAGAAAAGAAAAGAACCAGCAGCACGATCATCAGCCCTCAAAATCCCCCCTCCCTCCCCGCACAAGACAAACAAACAAAATCGTACCAGTCACGTCAACTTGATCGGAACTGGCGTGGCTGTGCTCGTGATCTGTTACTGGAACTGATGTTGAGTTACAGACCATCTCTGTGTTACAGGGGAGGGACTGGGTTGCATTCCTGTGAAACAGCTGCTATCATAATTTTAAACACGAGAAATTCTGCAGCTTCTGGAAATCTGCAGCAACATATACAAAATGCTGGAAAACTCAGCAGCTCAGGCCACATCCATGGAAATGAACAGTCTATGTTTCAGGCTGGGACCCTGGAAAGGAAGGGGGAAGATCCCAGAATGCAAAAGTTGGGGGGGGTGGAAGAAGGATAGCTAGAAGGTGATTGGTGAAGGCGGATGGGCAGGAAAGGTAAAGCACTAGAGATGAAGGAGTCTGATTGGGGAGGAGAGCGGACCATAGGAGAAAAGGAAGGAGGAGTGGCAAGAGGGGGAAGTGATAGGCAGGTGAGGTGCGGTAAGAACCCAGAATGGGGAATAGAAGAAGAGGGGAAGGAATTTTTTTTTTAACCCGGAAGAGAAATCAATATTCATGCCATCAAGTTGGCGGATGGCTAGATGGAATACAAGGTGTTACCCCTCCACCTTGAGGGTGGCCTCTCGGGTCAGAAGAAAAGGCGTGGACCGACATGTCGGAACAGGATTGGGAATGCCACTCTCACCCTTTAATGCTGTCCAAAACAGCTTATTCCTGATTTATTTTATTCTGCAACTGTAACAATTTATAATTCAATGCAGACCATGACTGACGTGAAGAGAAAAAGCATAGAAAATGGTGAAAGCTTGCAATGAATTCAGATCCATTTTCTTTATGAAGAATACAATAAGATCTTGCATTAAGATCTGATACAGCTTTAATATTATGAATATAAATTTGGTTTAGTTCAGATTTAGCAGCTATAGACAGGTAAGAACAAACGAGCTGTTTATGGAGTATAAGGAATGCAAGAGAACACTTAAGAAATAAATCAGGAGGGCTGAAAGAAGGCACAAGATTGCCCTAGCAGAGAAGGTAAAGGAGAATTCTAAGGGATTCTATAGATTTGTTAAGAGCAAAAGGATTGCAAGGGACAAAATTGATTCTCTGGAAGATCAGAGTGGTAGTCCATATGTGGAGTCAAAAGAGAATGGGGGAGATCTTAAATGTTCCCTTGTATCTGTATTCACTCAAGAAATGGACACAGTCTATAGAAGTGAGGCAAAGCAGCATTGACTTAAACAAATTAGAGAAGAGGAGATGTTTGCTGTCTTGAGGCAAATTAGGGTGGATAAATCCTCAGGGCCTGACAAGTTATTTTCTTGGACCCTGTGGGAGGTAAGTGCAGAAGTTGAAGGAACCCTAGCAGAGATAGTTAATTCATCCTTAGCTACAGGTGAGGTACCAGAGGATTGGAGGATAGCTAATGTTGCTCTGATGTCTAAGAAGAGCTCTAAGAATAAACCAGGAATTGTATGCTGGGGAGCCTGAGATCAGTAGTGGAAAAGTTATTGGAATGTTGTCTAAGGGATCTGATATGTGACTATTTGGATCAACATGGACTGATTAGGGATAGTCAGCATGGCTTCATGCGTGGTAGGTTGTATCTGCCTAATCTTGTAGAGTTTTTTAAGGAAGTTTCCTAGAAAGTTGACGGAAACAAGGCAATTGGATGCCATCTACAAGGACTTCAGCAAAATATTTGACAAGGTCCCACATGGGAGGTTGGTCAAGATGGTTCAGTTGCTTGGCATTCAAGATGAGGTAGTAAATTGGATTAGACATTGGCTTTGTGGGAGAAGCCAGAGAGTGGTTGTAGATAGTTGCCTCTCTGACTGGAGGCCTATAACTATTGAAGTGCCACAGGGATTAGTGTTTTGTCCCTTGTTGTTTGTCATCTGTATCGACAATCTGGACAATAATGTGGTTAACTAGATCAGCAAATTTACCAATGACACCAAGACTGGGGATCTAGTGGACAGTAAGGAAGATTATTAGACCTTGCAGCAAGATCTGGACCAGCTGGAAAAATGGGCTGAAAAATGACAGATGGAATTTCATGTAGACAAGTGCGAGGTGTTGCACTTCGGTAGGACACAGTGAACATTAGGTCAAGGTAGATTGGGTCATAAAGAAAGCTTTTTGACACATTGGCCTTCATAAATCAAAGTACTGAGTCCAGGAGTTAGGATGTTATGTTGAAACTGTCATTGGTGAGGCCTAATTTGGAATATTGTCTGCAGTTTTGACCACCTACCTACAGAAAAAAAGATGTAAATAAGTTGGAAAGAGTAGGAAGAAAATTTAGAAGGATGTTGGCAGGACTGGAGGACCTGAGTTGTATGGAAAGATTCAATAGGTTAGGACTTTATTCCTTGGAATATAGAAGATTGTTGTCCTGGGTATGACTCTAAACTGCAACCGTTGATGAGGCTGTGATTGCGGACTTTCAGAGCTTTGGGGAAAGTGGAGTTGCCCCTTAGTCATTCATTGCTCCCAGGGCCGCTCTGACCCGGAATGGTAGCACCTGCAAAGGTTCCTGCTCAGGATACGAGCAAAGGCCAACGGCAGATCAGGCAGGTTCAGTAACTGAACTTATGACGGAGAAGGCGGATGAGCTAGGACCTCAAATGTCAACGGCTATAGTACAGGCGGATAAACATTTGGGAAGAGAAATGGTGATTGGATAGGTGCTGGAACATGTCAGAATAGAAATAAAACACTAATTTATTCTTGTGGAACATCCCATACTAATGGAGTAGGAATTCTTATGGATGAAAACATGGCGAAAAGTGTTTTAGGACATTGGGCAATATCAGAAAGAGTGCTCCTTGTTAGATTCAGAGGACAACCATTTGATTTAGCAATTATACAAGTATATGCACCAACAACAGATGGAACAAATGAGGATATAGATTAATTCTATGAAGAGCTTGAACAAGCAAAGAATGGACGCAAATCTCAAGATATTGTTATTGTCATGGGAGATCTAAATGCTAAAGTAGGACGAGGTGCTGATGGAAAAACCATAGGAAAATTTGGACTGGGGTAAGAAATGAAAGAGATGAGAAATGGGTAGAATGGAGCAAGATGAATAATCAGGTCATTATGAATACCTACTTTAAAAACGATCCAAGATGCTTGTGGACCTGGAAAAGTCCAGGTGATAACACTAGAAATCAAAGTGACTTTATTACTATACACCAAAGATTTAGAAACTCAGTGACTCAATGCAAAACATATCCAGGTGCAGACTGTAATAGTGACCTTAACCCAGTAATATGTCATGTAAAAGTAAGACTTAAAAAGCTAAAGAAGCAAATACCTGAACAATCCCTTGACTACTTGCCATTAATTAAAGAAGAAAACTTAAGACAAATACTTACAATTGAAGTAAGGAATAGATTTCAATGTCTAGAAATAGAATCTGTTGAAGACGATAGCAATCATGTAGAAATGAAATTTAACTGTCTAAAGGATGCCTTGGTAGAATCAGCAAAGTCAGTGATTCCTGAAAAAGAAAAAAGCACAAAGAATAAATGGATGGCAGATGAAATCAAAAATCTAATGGAAGAAAGGAGACGGAACAAAGCAAATCCAATAGAATGTAAGTCTTCAGATAAAAAAAGTTAAAAACTTATGTCAAAAAGCCAAAGAAGAATGGTTAAACCAGGAATGTGGGCAAATAGAAAGAATCCCTATTACTGATCAAAAGGTTACATAAACAGATCAAGAATATCACTGGTAAAAAAACTCCTCTGTTCTTCAGGTGGATGTTTGAAAGCAAAGGATGGTACCATTATCATGGAAAAAGATGAGATTATGAACAGATGGACTGAGTATATTCAGGAATTGTTTGAAGATGATCGAGGTGAAAAAACAGAAATTAAGAAGAACATTGAAGGTCCAAGTATTTTAAAATCTGAAGTTCATAATGCAATAAATAAGATGAAGAAAGGAAAGGCAGCAGGTCCTAATGAATTAGTAATAGAACAAATTATCGCCCTTGAAGATTATGGAATTGAAAAACTTACTGATTTAATCAATAACATTTATGAGACTGGAATAATAACAGAAGAGATGAAAAAATCAGTATTTATCACTCTTAAGTTTAATGAGTCATATCACCAAGATACTTCTAAGAATTTTGATGACAAGAGCTAAAGTAAGATACAAGCTGAAATAGGTAAAGAACAATGTGGTTTTGTGAAAGAGAAAGGAACAAGAAACGCAATATTGATGTTAAGGATACTATCAGAACGAGCTATTCAAGTGCAAAAAGATTTGTTTGTTTTACTGACTACACAAAAGCATTTGATAAAGTGGTGCACAATAAGTTATTTGAAATATTACAGAAAACTATAGATCTTGATTCGAAAGACCTCTGCCTAATCAGAAACCTATACTGGGAGCAAGCTGCCACTGTAAGAATAGATGGAGAAGTGAGTCAGTTTACAAAAATCAAGAGAGGCGTTAGACAAGGGTGTGTTTTCTCCCCTGATTTATTTAATGTGTACAGTGAAACAATATTACAAAAAGAGATATTTTGGGAATCAAAGTTGGCTGTGAAAATAATTTCAGATATGCAGATGATACTGTGTTAATTGCAAGTACGGAGGAAGAACTACAAAACTTAATTGATATAGTTGTTGAAGGAAGTGCAAAAATGGGTCTATCTATCAGTTACAAAAAGACAGAATGTATAGTGATATCCAGTAAGAAGGAGAATCCTATCTGCAGGCTGAGAATAAACGGGAAAGACATAAAACAAGTACAGAACTTTTGCTGCTTAGGAAGCTGGTGACATCAGATGGCAGGTGCGACATGGATATCAAAATAAGAATAGGGATGGTAAAAGACACCTTTACAAGAGTGAAGAGTATACTGACCAATACTAAACTAGGCATGACAACCAGCCTCAGAGTACCGAAATGTTACGTTTATCCAGTTATGTTGTATGGCTCAGAATGTTGGACAATATCTAGTAACATGAAGAAACAAATTGAAGCTGCAGAGATGTGGTTTTTGAGGAGGATGCAGAGAATATCATGGATGAAATGAATATCTAATGACGATGTCATGAACAGCAAACACAAAAAGAGAAATAATGTATGAGATCATGAAAAGGCAATGTAACTTCATTGGACATGTGATTAGGAAAGAGGAGTTAGAATGCAGGATAATTATGGGAAAGATTGAAGGGAAGAAAGCAAGAGGAAGACAAATGATGATGGAGACAGCAGACGGAGAACTGGAAATGAATACCAGTGAGTTGATCCACTTGACCCGAAACAGGAGCATGTGGGCCATGGCAGTCAAAGCTCAAACTGGGCATGGCATCTGATGATGATGATGATGATAGAAGATTGAGAGGAGATTTGATAAAGGTATATAAATTATGAGTGGTAAAGGTGGGATAAATGCAAGCAGGTTTTTTCACTGAGGTTGGGTGGGACTCCAATTGTAAGTCAGGGGTTAAGGGTGAAAGGTGGAAATTTTAAGGGGAACACGAGGGGGAAACTTCACTCAGAGGGTCGTGAGTGTGAGGAACAAGCTGCCAGCACAAGTAGTGCATGCGAGCTCGATTTCAAGGCTTAAGAGAGGTTTGGATAGGTACATGGATGGTTGGGGTGTGGAGGGCTGTGGCCCCGGTGCAGGTCAGTGGCTCGACATGGATTAAATGAGCCTGTTTCTGTGCAGTGCTTTTCTGTGACTCTATAATCTTCAAAATCTTGGAACTCAAGTTTTATCTTGCAGCTTGACAGACCTATATTTACAAATAGGACTGGTTAGTCAGATTTATTGCTACAGATTAACCAGAAATCTAACTTGCCCTAATTGTTAGTTCTGCAAGATAAATACTTCAACTTCAGTGAATTAAAAGTCGCTCTGGATTAATATTTGTTCATTATACCACATCTGAGATGCACAGATTCCGTCAAGCAGATTTCCTTTTGAATTTAGAGGTGTGCTTCCTTACTGCAGAGACATTTGGCTGCACTGTGATCGCGGCTGACCCTCTGCTCGCCTGGGCCACGTTGTTTTTTCCGGTGTGCGTCAGGTGAGAGTGTTCTGTTGGGTACCGGAATCTAGCCATTGGTAAGGTCAGCCCAGGGCACCACAGATCCTCTCTGTGGCTTTGACACAAAGACATTCGCAAGTGTTAAAAGTTATGAGGGTTCTCTGGAAAATAAACCTCTAATATTCTAAACTATTTAAAACAGTTTTATAAATTAAAGACAGACAAAAGAGCCATGTTCGTTCTCACAGGCATACTTGCAGAACAACTAACAAGCATTCTTAAAATAGCTTAATTAAATTAAATGAAAAGCTCTATTTATTTTGCTCTTGGCAACCCATTTTCCCCATTCATTTTAATGGGCCTTCTGTACTACTGCCAGGCCAAATCTGGTCCAGGCTCGCTGGGCAACTTTCCCAGCCTGAGTGTTGGAAAGTCTGCAGAAGTTGTTTCTGCCTTGTTAAGATTCCTCATTGGAGTCAAGGGCCAGCATTGTGCTCAGTGCAAGCCTGTTGTACACTGATCTGACAGCGAGTCTGGGGAGATCTCAACAGACTTAGCTCCTGAATGGTCTGCAGGGAAACATGGTGCCATTTAGCTAAATGTTTTCTATACTAAAGAGAAAATGCTGGGAATGCTTGGTATCTCAGGCAGTGTGAACAGGAAGTGAAACAGAGTTAACATATGAGGGGTATTTGACTTGAAATGTTAAAACTCTAAGTCAGCACACAAATGGGTCCTTCAGCCCATCTGATCCAAAGCGATCTGTGCTAGTTCCATTTGCTCGCACTGTGCCCATGTCTCTCTACTCTTTTGTAATAGTATTTTATCACTTCCAGCAGTAGTTCTTTCCATACAGCCTCTATCCTCTGTGGAATACTTTCCCCTTTCTTTCCCTGAAGATCTCCCCTCTCACCTTGAACCTCTACTTTTAGGCTTCACAACTCTAGGAAAAAGACTGCGAGTGAAAAAGATATTTGTGTTGCAGTTCCCTGATAAATTCGACATGATTCTCAATTTATAGCCTGTTTAACTTGGCTAGACTTTGGATTGAAAGCAAATCATATTTCTGATCCTGTAAATGAGGGAGAGAAAGAGTTGGTGTAATAATTGCTTGTACTCCGTGATTCATCTGTAGTGATTACAACAGTGCTCGTCTTCTGAAGAAATGGAAACCAGTTTTGTGCACAAATCAGCCAGATCCCTTCAGAGCTCTAAGCATCCCAGTCTTGCACCATTTAAAAATACTGCACAGCAATTTTTGCTGCTTTTTTAAAAAAAAAATCAATGTGGATAACTTCACAAGTTTCCTGCAAGTTAACAAGTGTGTTTTAATAATTGGCACACACTGCAGCCACAGTGCATTGCCTGGTCAACAGAAAGTCATTTATGGTTGTGGATGATGTTGAGATTTTGGAGTGGTATTGATGCTGTTTCAATTATGGCGTGTAATGTTTTAAAAGTCATTTCTGTTTTTGCACTACTATTTTTAATTTAACTATTTAATTTACATATATACTTAGTGTAATTCATTTATTTACTTTTTTCCAGTATTTATCATGTCTTGCAATGTACTGTTGCTGCTAAGTTAACAAATTTCATGATGTATGCCGGTGATGTTAAACCTGATTCTGATTCAAAAAGAAAATTTCCACCACACTTCTGGCTTCTACCTTGTAAATAGTAGTAAGGTTTGAGGAAGCTGTGTGGTGATTCACTGTCTGCAGGATACCCAGCCTCTGACAGTATAAAAGTGGCCATTCTAGTTGAGTTGCTGGTGATGGTGACTCCCAGATTGTTGTTGGCAAGCTGTTTGTATAACCATTGAATATCAAGGGTAGTTGGTTATGGTTTACCTCTTAGGAAAGGGCCTGGCACTTTGGTGCAAAGATTACTGGACCTACCCTGTTGTTGACTACCCCCATTTAGCATGACTTTATCCACTTGAAGCTTTTTTGCAGCAACATCATGACTCATGTTCCGACCTAGTGTTGTGTCATCAGCAAAATACAGAATTGTTGCATTTGTTCCCCTCAGCCAAATTAAAAATTGTGTGTAGGTGAGCTCTAAGCATGATCTGCCAATCTGAGAAATACACATTTATTTCAACTCTTTGCTTTCTGCTTTCTCAGTATCTCTAAACTTTGTTTTTGCTTCCATATGTGCTTGTCCAGATTTATCAACTCTTAATCCTTTCCCTTGTTTTATTAGCATTTCAGGTGGGCTTCATTCATTGTGGTAATGCATTAATTGTGATGTGGACACCTCTCTATAATACAAACTTCCATTTCCTCCTCCTGGGTCAGACATTTTGTTCATAGGCAGAGTCGAATGTGGAGCCTGGGATATTTCTTTTGCATGTTAAGCAGAATTCATACCACCTTTATTGGATATTTTCTGTGTGATTTATTCACAAATGTGCTTTATTAATTCATTAGCACATATTCATTGATCTTTGATCAGACTCGTTAAAGATTCAGGTTCACAATTGTTTTGAATAGATGAACTGCTGAGTAGACATTAATAGGTCTCCAGCATAAGAATTGCAATAAGTGAATGTAATGCACTTTATTGCTGACCCTGGTCCATAAACTGCCTGACTTCAATAATAACATCATGAACATATTTCCGAGAAGAAACTAAAACTGTGGCTCCATTTCCGAAAGGCTGCCAATACTGACTGTTTGTGCTTTCTTTAGGATCAATTTATAGACTTTGGGCTTTGCTGGGATGCCAGAATTTATTGCCAATCTCCTACTAGCCTGGAGTAGGTGGTGCTTGCTGTAGTCGTGATGAAGGAACTCCCACAGTGTAGTTGGTGGGAGTTCCAGATTTAGACTTGGTGACAAAGCAGGGTTAGTGATTTATGTGGGAGCCTGCAGTGGTGTAGGAGGTAAATGTTTTAGATGGTTGATGGGGCATTAGTCAGCTAGGCTGCTTTGTTGTGGATGCAGTGAGCTTTTTGACAAGTATTGGAGCTGTACTCGTCCAAGTTGATAGAAAGTGTTAGAGTTCTTATTTTTGCACATGGTCAGAAGATGTGGATAGTCTGTTTGTGCTCAATTTTGGACATGATATGCATGTAACTGATACTCTTCACTTTCTGGTACTTGGTGACATCCATGTTGTTAATGGTAGAGGACTTACAATTAACATTGCCATAATCACGGGGAAGTTGCTAGTCCTCAACCCCCTCCCCCCTCCAGAATTAGGGGTGATTGTATTTGAGTGCTTCTCATGAAGCTTTCCCCTTCTGTAGGTTAATACCTCTTGTTTATGAGGGACGATAATTGGTCATAAAATGGGAAAGAGCATTATTTTAATCGATGAAACAAATTTGGCTGTATCTTCAAGGGTTTCAAAGGTACATTTAATGTCAGAGAAATGTAAACAATATACATGTTGAAATGCTTTTTCTTCACAAAGATGCATGAAAGCAGAGGAGCGCCCCCAAAGAATGAATGACAGTTAAATGTTAGAACCCCAAAGTCCCCCCTCAGCTCCCCTTCCTCCTGCATAAGCGGCAGCAAGCAATGATCCCCCACCCTCCACCAGCAAAAAAAAGCATCGGCACCCACCATCGAGCACTCAAGTGTGAGCAAAACAATAGCAAAGACTACTTGTTCATCCGGTATTCGACATACCACCGGCCCTCTCTCCGTAATCAGGGAGAAAGTGATGTCTCTGTTTCACAGGAAGAGGGGAGACATAACAAACAACTCGCTGGTTTACAATTTTAAAAGTCCATTGCGTCGCTTTTTCTGAGCTCTGTGCCCAAAGATCTTGGGTCTCTGAGCACACAGCCTTAGATCTTCCATCTCCCACGACACACCGATCTACCTGTCTCCAGAAACACGAGATCTTGGCTCTCTGAAGGTGAACTGGGCCCTTAGGCTGAGCCCTTGGTGTGCAAAATAACGGCCAGTCATGAAACCCTGAGAGCAGGTCCCATTCCTGCAAAGAACCATAGTCAGTGTGTAACTCCAGTTCAGGGTCTCCAAAAGAACCTTGAAAGGGAAAGATAGAGATATTAAAGATGGAAATAGAGCTGTTTCTAACACTGCAAGCAAAGGAGTTGCCACTAGGCACCATTAAACCTCCCAAACTCCTCCTCCAGCTTTTACTTTAAATTTCATTAAGTATTCTTTTGACCTGAGTTGCTCAGCAATGAGTGTTCTCTTTTCAGATTATATATTTAAGTCATTAAGGTCTTGTGTATTTAAAACAAAATGATCTGTGCTCATTTTATGCCAAGTGATTGGTGCACATCTGTTCCTTTGCATTGTTTGGAATTTTCTGAGCTGACCAGTCCTTATACGTTAATAATACTGTCTGCAGTTATAATATGGCTGCAGATTCAATTAACCTTACAGCTAGAAATTATTTCAGATTTTATTGGAAGTGTTCATTTCATCAATGTGCAGTAATTTTATTTCAAAATGAATATAATAAATTGAATACTGTAATTTCACTAACATTATAAATCTTAATGAGTTTCAATTAGAATATTTAAGTGGGGCATTGATAAGTCAGCTGGCAATGAGCTGACATGGAAATATTCTGTACAGTACATTTTTAAAAAACTGGTTTCTCTTTTAGAGCAGTTTTTGATTTGTTCTCTGGGACAATAGCACAGATATCTTTAGTAAGTATATTACTGACATTAACATAATTTTGAAACACTGATTCTGCACCAATAAAACCAAATTAGCGCTAATTAGAATTGCTAAACTAGATGTACCGTGCAAAAGGTTTAAATGTAGAGATTAAAGAAGACTTATAATTTAATACCCTGTTAAAATCAAACTGGAGTCTTTCTGAAAGAAAATAGAGTTGTTTTGTTTTCAAATATTTTCTCTGCAGTACTTCTGTCAATCATTACTTCACTTTAAAAGCCTTCTAAATTACAGAAGACAGAAGTTTGGATGTTTTAAATTGTTAACAGAATTTGGTTTAACGATCCCATAGACAGCTGTTTTCATTTTCACGCTTTACTGAGGTGACTTTTGTAGTTTGAACACACTTTCTTGAATGCCCTCACTTGTAATAGTGAAAGACTGGTAAGATGGCATTCCAAATTGTGGAAACTGCAGCTTGGTATTAGAACTAATCCACCGTGATTGTAATAAGAGCATTTATGACAAAGTTCTATGTTTAATTATAGCCTTGTACAAACATAAAATAAAACAAGTCTTGGTTATCATATATTCATTGGCAACAGGAAGCAGTTCATGATAATTCAGAAATAATTTGATGGGCTATGTCATCGTGTATGTCCTGAAGCAAAAAACTGACGATGCTGATGCTGGAGGACGTCAGTGGGTCAGGCAGCATTGTGGAAGGAAAAGGACAATCACCATTTCAGGTCTTCTGGACTGGAAGGATTGAGAGGAGATGGCCAATGTAAAGAAGGGGGAGGCTGGAGCTGTTTACCTTTGATAAGCTGTTGACCAAAACTTGCTTCCGTAGAGACATTCCTTCGCAAATATCATTAGCTTCAACTGTTCCCATATATCTGGGTGTTGTGGAACGGAGGGATCTCGGAGTGTGGGTACATGTTTCCCCAAAGGTGGCATCATGGCTGGATGGGGTGGTGTAGAAGGCTTTTGACTTGCTGCCTTTATGGGTTAGGGCACTGAGTATAAAAGCTGGGAGGTCATAGTGTGGTATACAGGACGCTGGGGAATCTGCCTTGGGATGTTGTGTTCTCCTTTGGTGCGGGTGAGGCAATGTTCTGGGGCTAGAGGGGTTGTGGGGAAGATATACAAGTACGTTACTAGTACTTGAGGAACTGAGTTGTGTGCAGAGGTTGGACGCACTGGGACTTCATCATTTGAAGCCTGGGAGATTGGGTTTGATCTTCTGGAGACCATGAGGGGCAAAGAGAGGGTGAGTGCCCTCAGCGTTTTTTCCCCCCTCGTGGTTGAAGAATAAGTACTTGTGGTTATTGGTTGCAACTGAGGGGTGAAAGGCTTAATAGAAATTTGAAGGTCAACTTTTTTTTACACACAGGGTAATCAGTATGTGGAATGAGTTGCAAGAGGAAGTGGTTAAGGCAGGTACAGTAATGAATTTTAAAAGGCAGCTGAACATGTACATGGATTAGAAAGGTTTAGAAAGTTGTGCTGTCAAATGGAACTCGTTTGGAGGGGACATCTTGGTCGACATGGACAAATTGGGCTGAAGGGCCTGTTTCTCTGCTGTATAATTCTGACTTTCTGTCCAATACCACGCAAAGTCCACAAGTGTTGTAATGCCGCTGACATCGAAAGGTGAAAGGTTAACAGGAACCAACTGGGTGAAACTACAGCCATCTGGAGTGAAACCACAACTATGACAACAGCTTCTAATTGGAACATAAGCTGTATCACTTTCCAGTCCTTCACAGCTGCCTGAAAACACTTCAGGTACCTTCCGACTTCCTTGCAGACACATCAAGTACTCCCTTTTCAATCATGCACAGCAAGTATGAAATCCCAGAACATTTTCATTGTTCTAGCACAAGGGATTTTTCAACAAAATCCACTGGAAGCACTGAAACCTTCAATTTAAGCCGTCACTGATTTTATATTGGAACTGCATATTTGAATGTAATGCTCTTTTCTCATGCCCTTAAATATGTTTCCCTCATAACATTTTGCAAAACTAGCCCATGATCTGAATAAATAATGAAATAGGCAAGAGGAACCAAACATTATAATAATAATAATAATAATAATAAACAAGAAATTCTGCAGATGCTGGAAAACCAAAGTAACACAAACAAATTGCTGGAGGAACTCAGCAGATCAGGCACCATCGATGAAAATGAATGGACAGTTGCTGTTTCAGGCTGAAACCCTTTATCAGGACTGAAATGGAAGGGGAAGATGCCAGAACAAATAGATGGGGAGGGGAAGGAAACTATCTAGAGGGTGATAGGTGAAGCCAAGTGGATTGGGAAGCGTAAAGTTTGGAGAAGAAGGAATCTGGTAGGGGAGGAGAGTGGACCAAAGGAAAAGGGAAGGAGGAGGGTACCCAGGGGAAGTGATAGGCAGGTGAGAAGAGGTAAAAGTCCAGAATGGGGAATAGAAAAAGAGAGGACGAGTAGGGAAAGAGAAATCGATATTCATGCCATCAGGTTAGTGCCTACCAGATGGAATATACAGTGTTGCTCCTCCACCCTGAAGGTGTCCACCTCTTGGCACAAGAGGAGGCTGTGAACCGCCATATTGGAACGAGGATGGGAATCAGAATTAAAATATTTGGCCACCAGGAAGTTCCGCTGTTGCTGGATGGAGAAGCGGCGCACGACAAAGTGGTCCCCCAGTTCACGACGGGTCTCACCAATGTAGAGGAGGCTGCATTGGGGGCACCAGACACAAGAGATAACCCCAGGGATTTGCAGGTGAAGTGTTGGAATCCTTTCTCGCCTAGAAGGATTGTTTGGTACTCTGAATGGAGGTGAGGGAAGAGGTGTATGGGCTGGTGTAGCACGTAGGCCGCTTGCAGGGATAAGTGCCGGGAAATTAGTGGAGAAGGACAAATGGACAAGGGAATTGTGGAAGGACCAATCCTTGCACAAAGTGGAGAGGTATGGTGGGGATAGGAGAAGAAGTAGAGGCAGGATTATTATTCTCAGCTCAAGCTGGTAAAACCTGAGGTATAGGCATAGTCAAGCACACTTATTTTTCAATTGCTGGGAACTTTTGGGCTATTCTAGTGGTGTTTAGTGTTGTGGCTTTCTGAAGATTTACTTAAATATTGCTGTGCAGGCCAACTTAATACTATTGTGTAGTGACCTTGGGATGATACCAGTTGTAGATATTACTATGGGGATAATGTACATCCTGTACATGTTCCATAGCCTTTCAATTTCCTCTTTCAATTCAGCTTATTTCTGATGGTTTTCACCTATTGATTTCTGTGTGTTTGTTTGCAATGGTTCCATTAAGGAAAGTTGTTCTTGCTTGTTTACCCTCTATTGTTATATCTGGAAGGTAGTTATGCATTGCCACATCTGTAATAATGGATCCGTCGTAATATAATTTGTAGGACTGACTCAAAGTGGGTCAGGCCTGTATTTATCGTAAGGTATGTTGTCTTTTATGAGTTTGTATTTAAAAACGGGATTTTGGTGAATGAAGTTTGCAACCTGATTGTGTCTGTGTAAGTAATCAGATTGAATTAAGCTACTGCAGGATCCTGTAATGTGTTCACACAAAATGCTGGAGGATCTCAGTAGGCCAGGCAACATCTATGGAAAAGAGTAAACAGTCGACGTTTTGGGCTGAGACCCTTCATCAGGACTTCCCAGTTCTTTACTTCACCCCTCGCTGTCTCCCCGATTTCACTTATCACCTACAACCTTGTACTTCTTCCTGTCCTCCCCCCACCTTCTGACTCTGACTTCTCATCTTTTCCGTCCAGTCATGGTGAAGGGTCTCGACCTTAAACATCGACTGTTTACTCTGTTCCATAAGTGCTGCCTGGCCTGCTGAGTTCCTCCAGCACTGTGTGCGTATTGCTTTGATTTCCAACATCTGCAGGTTTTCTCTTGTTTGTCCTGTAATGTGTTGCATTGTTTCTGGTTTCTCTTGGCATTTTCTGGAGTTATCTTGTATTTGTTGGTCTTTTATTATTATTATTATTATTATTATGTCTTTATGATAATTGTTTGTGCTAACCACTTGGTCTTGTATTGCCACAAGGAACCCCTCTGTTTCTGGGAAGAGGTTTCCAACTCTGAGCCAGGTGTTTGATGCTTCCTTGTCGACATCTAGTCTGCTCACTTGGGGGTGGGGATGTTTTCCGTCGAGGGCTATGCTCTTCCATTGGTAGTTTTTTGTTCTGTAGTGATAATTTCTTCATTTTTCTGGGTTGTGCTTTCATTTTTAGTTTAGTGGTGTGTACTTATCAGAATTAGATATGTTTCTGTGGAGTGCTGAATCCTGTTTTTGTTGATGAAAATATATCCTTTGAAGTTTTATCTGACAGTTGAGTATTTTTTCATGTCTGTTTTTCCTGTTATTATAGTTATTATTATCATACAACTTAATGAGAAAAATATATTTTGGCTAGGGTTAATTTTCAACCAGAGCTTTGATTGCTTTTCCACCAGCTTTCAGAGTTGGGTGGGTTTTAAGAATGTATGAATAGCATATAAAATATATACCAAACATAAAATGATCTTGCTTTCAGAAATTGCTCGTGTGCTTCTTCAAACAATCATATTTTTTTTCCACTAGAATGATTGAGGAGTGTGGAAGAAGAGGGAAGACCATGGCTGAGAAGAGGCAGCTATTTATGGATATGAGTAAGTATCCTGAGTTTCAAAGTTCAGACGTTCAAAGTAAATTTATTATCAGAGTATGTATCTGTCACCATATTCAACCACGAGACTTGTTTTTTTTTTGTGGGCACACTCAGAAAATCAGAGAAACATAACAGAAACAATGAAAGACCACACCCAACAGGATGGACAACAAACTGAGCAAATACTAAAGAAAAAGTAAAAATTATAAAGAAATAAGAAATAAATAGCAAGAAATAAAGAGTTCTTGAAAATGAGTTCTTAAATTGTGGGAACAGTTCAGAATTTGTAACTTTTAAATAAAAAAACTTTTAACATTGAAGTAGTGTTAACAGATGTTTGTCTAATATCATTATTAGAGCAAAATTCACTCAAAGGGAAGAATGAAAAATGGGCAATTTAAGAGGATGTAAAGTTGATCGGATGGAAAATAAATTCATCATTAAACTTTGCAGTTTTAGTATACACTTTTGCTCCTGTTTTGATGGAGGCCATCTATTCATTGTTTCCAGAAAAGATATGCTAATGAAAATGAGTTGCCTGAAGTTTGTACTTTCCTCCAGGCCAGAAGAAGGAGAAATTATTGTTTCAATAATCTTAACCTATGCTTTGGAGCTACTTGTGGTTGATCATTCTGACTGAGGATTACCATGCCTGGCCTGCTGACCTCCTCCAGCATTTTGTGTGTGTGTGTTGCTTGGATTTTCAGCATCTGCAGATTTTCTTTTCTTGATGAGAGACCATTGACTGGATAGAATTTGACACAAATACCAAGCCTAACTGGCCATTCTGGTTGCTAGCTTTCTGAAAGACATGACCTTGGGTCACATTCCTGAAGGTCATGTCCCAGAAATATTTCAAGGGGCAGAGAGTACATGTATGTAGATACTATCTGTCTTTGTTCCTATTTCTTGAACTGGGATGACATCCTTGATTCAAATCTTGGAACTCCTAGAGCTGGGGTGAATGAGTTTCAGTCTGAAGAGGGTGAGGGGTTAAAAATCTATGCCAAAAACAGAAGCCTCATGAATTATTGAGAAATGCAGCACTGATAGAGGCTCTGTGGCCCAAGGAATCCACATTGAATTGAAACAAACACTTGGGTTTACACAAAGCCAAAAAAGTTATAGAGTTTAATCGGGGTAAGTAAAATGTTATCTGAAGTATTGTGCATCTTTTGATATTTTTTCTGTTAAGTGAGTCAAACTAATAAATAGAGACAAGGCATCTCAGGCCCATTGAATACACACTGAGTGACATGTGGGAACTCCAGGATGGTTACTGTATCCTGGAGAATGATAGCTACAGGAAGTGTTGTCAACTGGAGGGGCTTGTACAACAGTTGGCAGCATCGAGTGTTTTGAGGAGTCGACAGTTTGAGAGCTGCTCAACCTGCAGCTGAACAGAGTGCAAGCCTGGATTCATAAAGGAGCAGGCGGGCAATTCAGGAAATCCTTAGGAGCGCTGTGGTCTTTAAGCGATGTTCAGTTTCGAATACCGTTGAGGGTGTTCCCTTGGAAGTGTGGCCACAACAAGATCTGTAGAACAGTGGTCAGCATAATTGCAAATGGCGGGAGGATTCAGAGGAGCACTGGTTTTAGGAGAGTCTCCAGTTATGGACCCGAGAATGTTGCTTTGCATTCCTGCTGATAAGGTCAAGAATATCACTGATCATCTACCAGAGATAAGAAGGAAAGACTGAGCAGCCTGAGGTTGTGGTTCAGTGAGGTGGGATGAAGTTCTTCAGCAAATGTTAGAGGCAATAGTCTGTGTGTTGATATCAGCACCACAGGCCAGTGAGTGCAGAAATAGTAGGAAAGGTGTCGGTGAATGAATGCCTGGCTGTAAAGTTGGTACAGTAGAGAGTGCTTTTGATGATTGAGATATTGGGACCAGTTCAGGGGAAGCTCAGAGCTGCGTGGACTGGCTGGGTTGTACCTCAGGACAGGGATCAGTAGGCAGGTTTGAGAGTGCAGAGCTCAAATTAACTTGACAAGAGATTGGGAAGCTGAGCATGTATTCAAAAGGGAGGAAAGGAGATAAGAAAATAGATGGCAAGAAATTAGTGTGTTTGGAAGATAGGACGAATGAGTTTGGAAAATAGAGTATCCAGCTAGCTTCCTTACCCCTCCCCTCATCCTTTTATTTTGGCATCTTACCTCTCTCTTCTCAGACCTGAAGAAGGGTCTCAGCCCAAAATGCTTCCTTCAGTTAGTCCTGACGAAGGGTCTCGGCCTGAAGCGTCGACTGCACCTCTTCCTAGAGATGCTGCCTGGCCTGCTGCGTTCACCAGCAACTTTTATGTGTGTTGCTTGAATTTCCAGCATCTGCAGAATTCCTGTTGTTGTCGACTCTTTATTCATTTCCATAGACGCTGACTGGCCTGCTGAATTCCTTCAGCAATTTGTGTGTGTGTTGCATTGAGGTTGCTCTTTTTTTCCACTGTATATGTTTAATTATGGTAAGTGTTATGTATAAGTTTCAATGTACATTTATTATCAAAGAATGTGTAAGTTGTACAACCGTGAGGTTTGTTTGCTTGCAGGCAGCCATAAAGCAGGAAACCCGAAAGAACCCAAATAAAAAAAATAAAATAAAGACCAACACCTGATGCGCAGAGAAAGAAGGAGAAAACCCAAACCATGGAAACAGTAGAAGCGAGCAACAAGCAGCCTGGAGTAGGCCCAAAGCCTTGGTATCAGTCCGTCATATTATCAGGCAGAAAGCACAGCATACGGGGCAGTCTTCATAGCCTCAGCACAATGGAGAGAGTAGAAACATCACAGGACAGCGAGTGATGTCTTTCCAGTCTATCTAGGCTGGTGTTGAAATTGTCCAAGCAGCTTATTGTACCTCGGACTACGACCCGGACCCCAGACCTGGGCCCTGGCGCAGTGAAATGCACCAGACGTAGACCACGCCACCCAGCTCGAAGTCACTTTGGATTTCTCCGAATTGGCTCGGCGCCCAGAGTGACCTGGGCCAGTTGTACGGGTATCAGAGCTCCTCTGCCTCGATTTCTCCTCTGTGAATGGCTCACTCCATTTGTGTCGCTTCTGCAACGTAACAGCATGCTTCATCTTTGCATGCCTCTTCATTGTTTGCAGTGATAATTTTCCACAGTTGACTTCAGAAAAGATGTGATTAGTAATGTTTTTAGTCAAATTTCTTGCCTTTTGATCTACTGGTGAGCTGTTAGCACGCATTCGGCAGCACCATCTTAAACTGGAAGTTTCATTCTGTACAAGGCAGATGAGCTGAAGGCACTGATCAGTACATGGCAGTACATTATTATTTTTTTCATGGAAATGGGACTGAATGAAAAATGGTTTAGAGTTCCTGGTTAGAAGTTTTCTGGAGGATAGGAAAATAAAAAGAAGGGTGGTATTGGCAGTATTGCTTTAAGAAGCATAACAGATCTGAGAAGTACCTTTCAGACCTGAGAAGAATTATCAAATGATACTACAATAGAAAGATAATCAAACGATGCTGCATGCATTGAATGAAAGAACAACATTGGAGGGAATCACACTACTGGGAGTGCAGTATAGACTTCCAAACAATCTGTAATAAATTAAAGAGCAAATCTCTAGACAATTGTAATAATAAAGTTAATAAAGTGGTATTAGTGCAGTATTTTTATTTCCTAAATATTAACTAGGACACAGTCAGTGTAAAATTTGCAGTGGGCATTGAATTCTTGCTTTCAGGAAAACTATTTTATAGCGAGCATAAGATTATTTTGTTTATGACTAGAAAGTTGTTGCTAATGGGTTCCACAGAGCACGGTGCTAACACCCCTGCCTTATCTTATGTATATACTAATAATTTACACTTAAATGAAGGAGGATTGATAAGAACTTTGTAGAAATAATTAAAATTGGCATTGTGGGTGGCAACGAGTAGGTGAATTTAAGACTGGACGTGGATATTACGCTAACCGCCAGGGTGGTGTAGCCGTTAGCGTGACACAATTACAGCACCTGGTGATGGAGTTCAATTCCCGCATCCTCTGTAAGGCGTCTTTGTCTGTCCTCCCTGTAGTACCATAGAGCCATAGAAACTACAGCACAGAAACAGGCCTTTTGGCCCTTCTTGGCTGTGCCGAACCATTTTCTGGCTAGTCCCACTGACCTGCACACGGACCATATCCCGCCATACACCTCCCATCCATGTATCTGTCCATTTTATTCTTAAATGTTAAAAAAGAACCCGCATTTACTACCTCGTCTGGCAGCTCATTCCATACTCCCACCACTCTCTGTGTGAAGAAGCCCCCCCAATGTTCCCTTTAAACTTTCCCCCCCTCACCCTTAACCCATGTCCTCTGGTTTTTTTCTCCCCTTGCCTCAGTGGAAAAAGCCTGCTTGCATTCACTCTATCTATACCCATCATAATTTTATATACCTCTATCAAATCTCCCCTCATTCTTCTACGCTCCAGGGAATAAAGTCCTAACCTATTCAACCTTTCTCTGTAACTGAGTTTCTCAAGTCCCGGCAACACCCTTGTAAACTCTTTCAACCTTATTTATATCCTTCCTGTAATTTGGTGACCAAAACTGAACACAATACTCCCGATTCGGCCTCACCAATGTCTTATACAACCTCATCATAACATTCCAGCTCTTATACTCAATACTTTGATTAATAAAGGCCAATGTACCAAAAGCTCTCTTTACGACCCTATCTACCTGTGACGCCACTTTTAGGGAATTTTGTATCTGTATTCCCAGATCCCTCTGTTCCACTGCACTCCTCAGTGCCTTACCATTAACCCTGTATGTTCTACGTTGGTTTGTCCTTCCAACGTGCAATACCTCACACTTGTCTGCATTAAACTCCATCTGCCATTTTTCAGCCCATTTTTCCAGCTGGTCCAAGTCCCTCTGCAGGCTCTGAAAACCTTCCTCGCTGTCTACTACACCTCCAATCTTTGTATCATCATCAAATTTGCTGATCCAATTTACCACATTATCATCCAGGTCATTGATATAGATGACAAATAACAATGGACCCAGCACTGATCCCTGTGGCACACCACTAGTCACAGGCCTCCACTCGGAGAAGCAATTCTCTACTACCACTCTTTGGCTTCTTCCATTGAGCCAATGTCTGATCCAATTTACCACCTCTCCATGTATACCTAGCGACTGAATTTTCCTAACTAACCTCCCATGCGGGACCTTGTCAAAGGCCTTACTGAAGTCCATGTAGACAATATCCACTGCCTTCCCTTCATCCACTTTCCTGGTAACCTCCTCGAAAAACTCCAATAGATTGGTCAAACATGACCTGCCACGCACAAAGCCATGTTGACTCTCCCTAATGAATCCCTGTCTATTCAAATGCTTGTAGATTCTGTCTCTTAGTACTCCCTCCAATAACTTACTTACTACCAACGTTAAACTTACCAGCCTATAATTTCCCGGATTACTTTTCGATCCTTTTTTAAACAACGGAACAACATGGACCACTCTCTAATCTTCCGGCACCTCACCTGTAGACAGCGACATTTTAAATATTTCTGCCAGGGCCCCTGCAATTTCAACACCAGTCTCCTTCAAGGTCCGAGGGAACACTCTGTCAGGTCCAGGGGATTTATCCACTTTAATTTCCCCCAAGACAGCAAGGACCTCCTCCTTTTCAATCTGTACAGTTTTCATGATCTCACTACTTGTTTCCCTTAATTCCATAGACTTCATGCCAGTTTCCATAGTAAATACAGATGCAAAAAACCTATTTAATATCTCCCCCATTTCCTTTGGTTCCGCACATAGGCGACCACTCTGATATTCAAGGGGACCTATTTTATCCCTTACAATCCTTTTGCTCTTAATATACCTGTAAAAGCTCTTTGGATTATCCTTCACTTTGACTGCCAATGCAACCTCATGTCTTCTTTTAGCCCTCCTGATTTCTTTCTTAAGTATTTTCTTGCACTTCTTATACTCCTCAAGCACCTTATTTACTCCCTGCTTCCTATACATGTCATACAACTTCCTCTTCTTCTTTATCGGAGTTGCAATATCCCTTGAGAACCCAGGTTCCTTATTCCTATTCACTTTCCCTTTAATCCTGACAGGAACATACAAATTCTGCACTCTTAAAGTTTCTCTTTTGAAGGCTTCCCACCTACCGATCACATCCTTGCCAGAGAACAACCTGTCCCAATCCACGCTTTTTAGATCCTTTCTCATTTCTTCAAATTTGGCCTTCTTCCAGTTAATAACCTCAACCCTAGGACCAGATCTATCCTTGTCCATGATCAAGTTGAAACTAATGGTGTTATGATCACTGGAACCAAAGTGCTCCCCTACACAGACTTCTGTCACTTGTTCTAACTCGTTTCCTAACAGGAGATCCAATATTGCATCCCCTCTAGTTGGTCCCTCTATATATTGATATAGAAAACTTTCCTGAACACATTTTACAAACTCTAAACCATCTAGACCCCTAACAGTATGGGAGTCCCAATCAATATATGGAAAATTAAAATCCCCTACCACCACAACTTTATGTTTCCTGCAGTTGCTTGCTATTTCCCTGCAGATTTGCTCTTCCAATTCTCGTGGGTATGCATAGGTTTCCCCCGGGCCTTGTGATTTCTTCCCACGTCCTGAAAACTTACCGGGTAGGTTAATTGTTCGTTGTAAATTGTCCTGTGATTAGGGTAGTTTAGAGTTACATTGGGGTTGTTCACTGCTGCAGGTCAGCACAGCTCAAAGGGCCTATTCCACACTGTATTCCTACATAAATAAAAATAAATAAATGCATATAGATACGATCAGTCGGCAGAAAAATGGCAAATGGAATTTCATCCAGAAGAGTCTGAGGTAATGTAGGTGAAACTGCAACAGGGTAAAGGAATACTCAATAAATGTGAGAATATGTATAGGTGTGAAGGAACAATGCCACCACAGATCCATAAAGGTTGATTAAATTGTGAGTGAATGAGGGCCAACCTTTGACTGATGCCTAAATTTAGCTTGCCTAATTGATTTGTATCAGCTTTAATCATATACTGTTAATAATAACTCTCAATTGAATCTACAACGTTGCCCTTTTTTTTGAATTATTAGAAGTTAGTTTTAAAAAATGTTGACCATGTTAATCTTAGAATCATGCCTCACACCGCTTGACTGTTGTCAGCTAATCAGTGGATTAAGCCAGTTAACCAATTAAAAATGTTGTCGAATTATATTTAAGTTAAATACAGGAATTTAGTATTAACTAAGTGCTCACTGATGATAAATCTGCACTCGGAATCGGTGTCTGAGATCAGCGTAGATTTATGTGATTAGGCTGCTGAGATAGCTGACAAGCTGGATGTTAACAACTCCCATTTATACAGTGTAGTACCTCTATTGTAGTAACATTTCCACATTAAAAGCAGGAGGTGGTGAACAATTTGGTTGATGGATTTGGTTCTGATAACATTTGGAGAGGCAGCTTCTCAGTAGGATCCAGGCAGCTGATGGTGTAGATATTACCAGTGGTAAGGAGATTAAAAACCGGCTTGCACAAGGGGATAGAGACTTAAAGATGTGACAGACCAAGGGAGATGAGGCCTTGGGTAACTTGTAAACAGGAACGGGCATTTCAAAAATCTCCTAAGAGCGGATGTCAGCTCAATGAGCACAGTAGTGAGATAGGTGAATTCGATTTGAAGCAAGTAGATATGTAAAGTAGAATTTTGGATGAGCTCCAGTTTACGTGAGAGGGAAGGCAATGGGTCAGCTCGGAATGAATATTGAGATTGTGTTTGGCTTAATGGCTTATTAAGCTATTGCTTTCCCAGCATTTAGTCTCTGTACTCGTAACATTTTGAGGAGACAATTAATGTACTTCTCAATCAGTTTTCCTCTGCTGCTGCTTTTTAAAATCTTTTTAATATTCTTCTTCATGACGCTATCTCATTCCCATTGGTTTATGGGCTTGGTTTTAGTGGTTGAAAAGGCAGAGTATGTTATGTAACCAACCCCTGTGCTCAGAAGGGTGATAATCAGACTATTCTGCCCTTGCTCAAGAGTTTCCTTGATTTTTAAGCTAGGCTGATGGGTATACGAGGGGTGATTGGTATGTTTATGGCCTAAGGTAGAAGGAGTCAATTTTAGAAAACCTAGCACATTTATTTTTCAGCATAGTTCCTTCCTCCATGTATACACTTAACCCAGCGGTCATGGAGCATACGGATCCCTTCTTTGTCGAAGTGGTCCACAGCAGGGGTGATTGATAAGTTTGTGGCCTAAGGTAGAAGGACATGAGTTATTAACTTCAAACTTTCTGCGTTATCACTCAAAGAGTTAAACTGCACAAGCGTGTAACGAGAGCGTCTTGAACCCCCAGGTGGTCCACAGCAGAGGTGATTGATAAGTTTGTGGCCTAAGGTAGAAGGAGATGAGTTATACGGCTCTCGTTACATGCACGTGCAGTTCAACTCTTTGAGTGAAAATACAGAAAGTTTGAAGTTCATAACTCATCTCCTTCTACCTTAGGCCACAAACTTATCAATCACCCCTGCTGTGGACCACTTCTGGAGGCCCAAGACGCCGACTTCTACAAAGAAGGGATCCGTATGCTCCACGACCGCTGGATTAAGTGTGTACGTGGAGGAGGGGACTATGTTGAAAAATAAATGTGCTAGGTTTTCTAAAATTGACTCCTTCTACCCTAGGCCACAAACTTATCAATCACCCGTCATACTTCAATCCTGCACAGTTGCAGTTTGAGGGCATTATAGTTTGCAAGGAGCTGACGTATAAAGGCAGTATTTCTCGGTGCTCTTGTGAAAGGTAGTTTTAAATATTGATTGAGATTCCTTCGACTT
Source organism: Mobula birostris (assembly GCF_030028105.1). Classification (NCBI taxonomy): domain Eukaryota; kingdom Metazoa; phylum Chordata; class Chondrichthyes; order Myliobatiformes; family Myliobatidae; genus Mobula; species Mobula birostris. The sequence goes on along the minus strand of NC_092371.1, from coordinate 209,743,763 downwards.
CCAACCAAGTGCTTCTAACTACTAGCAACTGAGTAAAATGTACAAGCAATATAAAATGGCTGACCTGATGATGAAAGCTAATTGCTTAGCAAAGCAATAATAAGGAATGAACAGTAGCTGTGAACTTACAAGGAAGCAGTGAGAGCTAGTAATTAGAAATAAAATAACAAACCAGCTCAAGTAGGACATAATAGTGACCTTTAATTATGTATTGGCTATCTTAAGTTTGCTCCCTGTTAGTTTCACATTGAGCAACTAAATATATCCATTGGAACCTTTAACAGCCCCTCATATCTTGAATAAGAGACACATTTGCTTTCAAGGGCGAAGAGACAATTTTGAATGAGGTTGGAGGCAACACCGGATGTATGACAACTCTGGTAGGGGTTTGCAAGACTTTACTTCCAACAAAGTGAAACCCAATAGCATGAATGGCAGTGATGCCTCATTACCAGATGGACTCAACGCCTTCTTTGAAAGGGAGAATATAACTGCAGCTGTGAAGATTCCTGCTGCACCGGTGATCTCTGTCTCAGATGCCAATGTTAGGCTGTCCTTAAAGAGAGTGAACCCTCACAAGGTGAAAGGCCTGATGGAGTAACTGGTAAGGCTCTGAAAACTTGTGCCAACCAACTGGCAGGAGTATTCAAGGACATTTTTTCCCTGCTACGGGCGGAAGTTCCCAATTGCTTCAAAAAGGCAACAATTATATCAGTGCTTAAGAATAATGTAAGCTCCCTTAATGACTTATCGCCCAGTAGCACTTGCATCTACAGTGATGAAATGCTTTGAGAAGTTGGTCATGACTAGACTGAACTCCTGCCTGAGCAAGGACCTGGACCCACTGCAATTTACCTATCGCCACAATAGGTCAATGGCTTTAGACCACCTGGAAAATAGAAACACCTATGTCAGGATGCTGTTCACCGATTATAGCTCAACTTTTAATACCATCATTCCCACAATCCTGATTGATAAGTTACAGAACCTGGGCATCTGTACCTCCCTCTGCAACTGGATCCTTGACTTCCTAACTGGAAGACCACAATCTGTGATAACATCTCCTCCTCGCTGATGATTAACACTGGTGCACCTCAGGGGTGTGTGCTTAGTCCACTGCTCTACTCAATGTATACCCATGACTATGTGGCTAGGCATAGCTCAAATACCATTTATAAATTTGCTGATGATACAACTATTGTCAGTAGAATCTCGGATGGAGACGAGAGGGCGTACAGGAGTGATATATGCCAACTAGTGGAGTGGTGTCACAGCAACAACCTTGTACTCAAGGTCAGTAAGATGAAAGCTGATTGTGGACTTCAGGAAGGGTAAGATGAAGGAACACATACCAATCCTCACAGAGGAATCAGAAGTGGAGAGAGTGAGCAGTTTCAAGTTCCTGGGTGTCAGGATGTCGGAGGATCTAACCTGGTCCCAACATATTGATGCAACCATAAAAAGGCAAGACAGTGACTATACTTTATTAGGAGTTTGAAGAGATTTGCTATGTTAACCAAAGCACTCAAAAACTTCTATAGGTGTACCGTGGAGAGGATTCTGACTGGCTGCATCACTGTCTGGTATGGAGGGGCTACTGCACAGGACTGAAAGAAGATGCAGAAGCTTGTAAATTTAGCCGGCTTCATCTTGGCTACTAGCCTACAAAGCACCCAGGACATCTTCAAGGAGCGGTGTCTCAGAAAGGCAGTGTCTATTATTAAGGACCCCCAGCACCCAGGGCATGCCCTTTTCTCACTGTTACCATCAGGTAGGAGGTACAGAAGCCTGAAGGCACACTCTTGGTGTTTCAGGAGCAGCTTCTTCCCCTCTGCCATTCGATTCCTACATAGACATTGAACCCGTAAACACTACCTCACTTTTTTAAAAAAATTATATATATTATTTCTGTTTTTGCATGATTTTAATCTATTTGATATACATGTACTGCAAGGTATTTATTTTTCTTCTATATTATGTATTGCATTGAACTGCTGCTGTTAACAAATTTCACGACGTCATTGATAATAAACCTGATTCTGACCATAGCATGTCACAATGATAGGCCGCACTTGAGTTGAAAACACTTGAAATACGAAGTGTTACTAGCTGCATGATTGGGTGCTCTGCTGAGATTTTCTGACATCTGGTTTTAGTATTTAAAGCACCAGTCCTGTTCGCGTGAAACCAACAACCTGAAAAGTTTTCAGTCGGCCCAATTGTGCTGCTCGTGAACTGTTGTCCAGCTGCAGTGTGCAGTTTGCTTGTTTCTGGTTTACGCACCTACACACTAGAAAAGCTGAAATCATGCTACTGGGTAGGGACAAGTGCCTCAGTGTTGGATTTGGCAATTAGCCCAGAACAGAGCTCAGTCACACTGATCTTATAAGTCAGCCAGCTTCATATCCCGGAACTTAGCTTTACAGTAGCCATACAACAATACCTCATTCAATCCACTGACCTGAATTGGAAGGGACATTTAAGAAACTCTTAGATAGGCACATGGATGATTGAAAAATAGAGGGCTATGTAGGAGGGAAGGTTTAGATTTATCTTAGAGAAGGTTAAAAGGTTGGCACAACATTTTGATGTGTTCTTTGAAAGGGTAAGAACAGGTGACTTAATTTGTTTCTTTATTATATTAAAACTATTTAATTAATTTAAATATCTTCCACAGCAACGTGCTGGCAAAAGGCTATTTCCTACATGAGGCATGGCATTGCTTGCAGACCACCCTGTCTCCGGGACGGCTGTAAGACCTGGAGGTTGTTTGTACCTGTGAGGGTGCAAGAAAGGCAGCTGTAGGTGGTATGGAGGTGAGGGAGGAGCCTGGCTTGAGCACGATCAGGCCCAAATTGGAGGAAAGGAAGGAAGAAATGTCCCAGTGTTACCCTAAAGAACAGATGGATACTTTATTTACATATGTAGCTATTGGCAGTGTGTTAAAAGAACTTAACACCTCAGTGTTTGCACAAAGTATTAGCTCTCACTTGTTGTATGCCTGTTTACACCCGTGTTGCTAGTTTGTGTAACGCAGGGTGTTATTGAACACCCGAACCTCATTGGTTATTGCAATAGCATGTTCCAATATGGCTGTGAATGGCCCTGCTTATTTCTTGGGTATACAATTCTCCTCACTGGAGGAGGAGACCATCCCTGCCTATTATTCATTGTTATGCCTTGTGTGGACGATTATTTGCAAACAAGCAGAAAATTGACATTACATTGCAGACCAAGCTACTTTAAAACATTTGATTTCTTAAATCCAAAATTTTGGAATTGCTTCATGCATTTGTTAGGTTATTTGAGTGATTTATTTCAATGCTCCCCTTGCTCCTGCTCTGAAGTTTGCTCAGATCTATTGGGACTTGTCATATATTTGCAGCATTGTTGGATTTTTCTTTTTAATCAGTTGTTATTCTCACAATTCACACAAAATCAATAATTGTTTTTAAGAAAGAGCAATGTATCATTTTTACAGTCTTCTGTATTTTTCAGTGTTAGAATCATTGCTTTCATAAGATTTATTGTTGAAGAAAAAGAGTTTGTTACTGTTATTGATCTGTGTAAAAGTGATAGAACTTTTTTGGAATTATAGCAAGTCTCCTATTCCACAGTTCATTTGAGGTTCTGTAGGGAGCTATTTGATTTGAAATTCATTCTTAAGAATTGTAGAGGATTCCAGTATTGACAAGGTTGCATTTTTTGTGTGCCTGAAGTATTGGAGCAAGGCTTATTTTTTTGCTGTGGCAATGTACTAAAGTTATCCTTCTCCTGTGTTACAAAATCTGAATGAATGAGGAAAAAAATGTTATAGTGCAAGTACACTCCACAAATGTGTCATTAAAATTTTATTCCATGTTCATTTAGCAATTTGAGAAAATCCCGAAGTGTTTGCTGTTGTAATGCCCTGGTTAAGATTTCCACTGCTATGCCCAGAAGTAGTTTAAATTAGCAGTTTTCTGTAAAAGCTGGAAAGTGTGGTTTGGCTTCGGCTAAGATGAGGACCCATGTTGTCCAGTTTGGGAACGTTAGTCTGTATGATCTGTTATTTCTTGCCGACCAATGATTGCGTATGGGCAGTATTTACACAGCATTCACTCAAATTGAGGTTCCTTTAATTCAGAACATCCCGACTTTCCTATTCAGTTGAAACCCAACTCAGACCAACCCTGGACGTGTATTGTTTATGAAAGGTGGCCCTCTCACTGCTGAGTCATGAAGCTGTCAGCTGAATTAGCTATCAAGCCTGTTTGCATACAAGCCTGGTGAGAGTGTTTCTTTGGAAACCATCAAAAAATTGCAGCATCTAAAGCTTAATGCTGGAAGTCAAATAGAGATTTTTAAAAATAAAGTTTCCAATGTTTTGATGTGGTAATTAGTCAAAGCTTTCACTGGTATACCTATTGCTTTATGAACAAAGGGTGGAGTTGATTGTATTGGGCTTAGAATGATTAGAATAGAATTCTTTGTTACGTGAGACTTTTGTATTAATTAGAAATAATGTTTTTACTAGAAATGGAATGAAATGGAATAATTTTTGAACAAGACATGACGTTGGTTTTGTTGAAGAGTCTTCATTGACATGGTCTCAACTGCAGCTTTCATTACAGGTGACTTTTTGATGAGTGACAAGAAAGTCTGGTTAGAAAAGAAAAGCATCCCATGTCTTGCAGAAAAGGCATTTAAACATAAAGGCAATGTTTATTTTTCATCTTCCGTGCTTTGTTTATAAATACAAAGAACAATCATTTCTCTGCCTTGCACTTATAACACTACTGAGAACCCCTTAATTACTGTGTATGACCCAAAGTTGGTCTGGTGGTGTAGTGTCATCAGCACTGGACTTCAAGACAGTTGGTTCCGAGTTCAAACCCAGCCGGGTCCCAATCTGGGCAACAGCATTATCTGCGCGGAAGAAAGGCCTGTATCTTGCCATGAACACCCTATGGATCCCATAGTCCATGAGGTCACGAAGAGTCGGACTTGACTTAACAATGGAACAACAACAAATGATAGAACATTTAGATTTTCTAGAACATAGAACCATATAATACGGGACAGTTTCCACGGCCCACAATGTTGTGGTGAACCAAATAAATTAGTAATCAAATTGTCAACTAAACTAATCCTTTATGACCATACAATGTCCATATCCATCTATTTTACTCACATTCATACGTCTATCTAAACCTCTCTTAAAAGTCCCTAGATGTATCTGCCCAGCACCCAGGCACCAACCACTGTCTGGTATTAGACATTTCAACCCTGGGGAAAAGGTAATGCCCGTCAATGCCGTTTATCATTTTATAAACCTCCATCAGATCTCCCCTTGGCCTCCGCTGTTCCAGAGAAATCAATCTATGTTTGTCCAACGTCTCATTATAGCATATGCCCCCTAATCCAGGCAAACCTCTTTAATCCTGGTAAACCTCTTCTGCACCCTCTCCAAAGCCTCGACAGTCTTTCTGGATGACCAGAACTGCATGCGATGCTCGAGCTGCAGCCTAACTAGAGTTTTATAAAGCTGCAACATAACTTCCCGACTCAAGGCCTCGACAAACAAAGGCAAGCATGCCATCTGCCTTCTAAACCGCCCTCTCAACCTGTGTGGTAACTTTCAGGGAGCTATGAACTTGGACCCCAAGATCTCTCTGCATATCAGTGCTGTTCAGGATCCTGCCCTTAAGTGTCCCATCTCTTTATATTTGACTTACCAAGGTGCAACACTTCATATTTGGCCAGGTTAAACTCCATCTGCTACTGATCTATAACTACTGTATTGTTTGCAGTCTTCTACACTATCCACACCACCACCATCTACAAACTTAATAATCAATCTATCTAGGTTTCAGTCAGATTGTTTATATACATCACAAACAGCAGAGGTCCTAGTCCCACTTATAACTCCGAGCTGCAGTTAGTCCTTTCAACCACCACTCTGTCTTCCGTGGACAAGCCAGTTCTGAATCCAACTGGCCAATTCACCGCTAATTCCATGCATCTTAATATTCTGGACGAGCCTCCCCTGAGGGACCTTGTCGAACATCTTACTAAAATACATGCAGACAACATTCACAGCTCTACCTTCATCAATCACCCTCGTCAAATGGTTAAAAAAAACTCAATCAGATGAATAAGACCGGACTTGCCCTGCAGAAAGCCATGCTGGCTCTCCCTAATTCGACCGTGGTTTTCCAAATGTTCATAAATCCTATCCGTAAGAATTCTCTCCAGTACCTTCCTTAACACTGATGTGAAACTTGTCAGTCTGTAGTTCCCAGGATTATTACTGGTTCCCTTCTTGAATAATAGAACATTAGCTACTTGCCAGTTCTGCCTGTGGCAAAGAGATTTGTCAAGACCTCAGCACCCTCTTCAGTTGTCTCATCATATATCCCATATATATCCCATCAGGTCCTGGGGACTTATCTACCCTATTACTCTTTAAGAGACCCAGCATGACTTCCTCCTTTACTACAAAAGAATATTAATACTCTCTGCATTGATCTCCTTGTCCTCCACATCTTTCTTCTTGGTAACTATTGATGTAAAGTAGCCATTAAGGAGCTCACCCACATTCTTTGCATCCAAGCAAATATCCCTGTCCTTAAGTGGTCCTAAACTCTTCCTAGCTGTCCTCTTGCCCACGATGTATGTATAGCATTCCTTGGGATTCTCTTTAATCAAGGTTCAAAGCACACTTATCATCAAAGTATACATTATGGAACATTGAGATTTGTTTCCTTATAGGCAGCCACAAAGCAAGAAACCCAAAAGAACCCATAAAAAAGACTGACAAAACACCCAGTGTGCAAACAATAAAAGTAAGCAAACAGCATTTAAAATGAAAGTGAGTCCGCAGACATAAAGCCCAGAGCAGCTGTAACATGCCCTCAGCCGCAAACATAAAGCCCAGAGCAGCCGTAGCATGCCCTCAGCCACAGCCTGAGTGCAACATGCCCTCAGCCGCAAACATAAAGCCCAGAGCAGCCGTAGCATGCCCTCAGCCACAGCCTGAGTGCAACATGCCCTCAGCCGCAAACATAAAGCCCAGAGCAGCCGTAGCATGCCCTCAGCCACAGCCTGAGTGCAACATGCCCTCAGCCGCAAACATAAAGCCCAGAGCAGCCGTAGCATGCCCTCAGCCACAGCCTGAGTGCAACATGCCCTCAGCCGCAAACATAAAGCCCAGAGCAGCTGTAGCATGCCCTCAGCCACAGCCTGAGTGCACCGCAGAGCAGAGTAAATGTCGCGGAGCAGTGAGCCGATCTGACCCGACCCTCACTTCCGGTCTCAACACCCTGCCATTTCATTCTATCTGGCCCAGCATTTAAATTGTCCAAACAATTCTCACACTACAACCCGGGTCCTGTTGCATCAGTGCACCGCTGCCACAGTTCAGCCCGTACCCAACCCTTTCAAAACACCCCAGCACTTGGATCGACCGGACCTCGCTCTTGGTTCAGGTGGATGGGCCCCGAATATGCCTCTCCACTCATCTCGACTTTGTCTCAACTATGCCTCAATCTCGCTCCAACTTCTCCTTGAACGTGCCACGACCTCGCCTTGCAACCGCAAGCTTCAACCCTCAAGTCAGCCTTGCCTTTTCTTGCCACTTCATTGTTTGCGGTGATCATTTTCTGCCAAATTTTTTTTTTACGGAGAAGTGTTATTAATAAAATATGTAGTTGTATTTCTTGTTTGGGAACCGCCAGTAATTTGTCAGTTGCCCTCAGCGCCATCTTAAACTGGAAGCCTAGGACTTTTCAAGGCCCCTCTTGGTTTTCCTATTCCTTTCCTGAGGGTTTTTGTGGCTTCTTTATAATCCTCCAGGGCTCTTTTGATTTTAGCATCCTAAGCTTTACATAGTTTACCTTGTACTTCTTGACTAAATGAATCACGTCTCTTGACATCCAAGGTTCTCTTCCCTTTCCATCTTTAGCTTTCCTTCTGACGGGAGCATACCTATTGTGTACTCTCTGCAGCTCTTTAAACACCCTCTGCATGTTGGATGTAGACTTGCCTAAAGACAGCTGTTCCCAATTAACTCTCTGTAGTTCCTGCCTAATGCTCTTGCAATTTGCCCTGTTCCAGTTTCATACTTTCTCGCAAGGTCCATGGTTATCCTTATCTATAATCATCATTCATCATTATGCGGCTGCTCTGAAATGATATCGTAGGATGCCATGCACAATCCTGATTTGATGGAGGCAGACGTGAGAAGTACGGGAGGAACATCTGGAGAAACTTCTGAAATGCCCGCTTTGCTGCCGCTGCTACTGTGCGATCGAGAATCTCCGGAGGGGAAGGCCCTAAATCCTCGGCTTTGTCTATTGCCTGTTGATGGGGTTGGGGTTGAAGCGCCCGGCAGAGATGGTGCGCGGTGTCGGAGGGCTGGTCAGAGGGTCGAAGTTTTCGGGCGGACTCAAGAGTCGGCTGTGGTTGGGTGCTTCCAGGGTGCTGCATCGGCAAGTTTGCGGCGCTGGAAGCTCGTGGTAGGGAGAGTTTTTCTTCCTCCTCCGTTTGTGTGAGATGATGGGACTTTCGAGAGACTTTGAGATTTTTTTTTTTACCATCCCCATGGTCGTGTTCTTATCAAATTATGGTATTGCCTTGCACTGTTGTAACTATATGTTATAATTATGTGGTCTTTATCAGTTCTTCAGTCTTATTTGTCTTGTGTTTCTGTGATATCATACCGGAGGAATATTGTATCATTTCTTAATGCATGCATAACTAAATGACAATAAAAGAGGACTGTGTGTCCTCATAATCTGATCTAATCTATGTGCAATGTCATATGATGTAGGTAATTGTGGTCTCATGGTCATGATTGCTGATCGCAAATTTTTCTGCAGAAGCGGTTGCCATTGCCTTGTTCTGGGTAGTGTCTTTACCAGACTGGCAACCCCACCCATTATCAGTACTCTTCAGAGATTTGTCTATCTGATGTCAGTTGCTGCATAACCAGGACGTGATGTGCACCAGCTGCTCATATAACCATAACCACCTTCTCCCATGGCTTCACACTACCCTGATTGGGAGGCCGAGCAGGTGCTACACATTGCCCAAGGGTGACCTGCAGGTTAGCAGAGGGAAGCAGTGACTTACAGCTCCTTTGCATCTCTACCCTACCACCCATCTACTTAGCTATAGCTATCTTAAAGCTTAAGGGAGTTGTCAGAATCAGAATGAGCTTTAATATCACCGACATATGTCATGAAATTTGTTAACTTTTTGGCAACAGTACAATGCAGTACATGATAAATATAGAAAAAACTGATTTACAGTAAATATACGTGTGTGTATGTGTATATATATGTATATGAATAAATGTACATATAGTAAATAGTTAAAATAAGTAGTGCAAAAACAAAAAATAAATTTCAAGAAGCATTGAGGTAGTGTTCATGAGTTTGAAGTTCATTTAGATGTCGTATGGCAGAGGGGAAGAAGCTGTTCCTAAAACACTAAGGATGTGTCTTCAGGCATCTGTACCTCCTCTTTGACCGTAGAAGAGGGTAAGTCCTGGGTGATGGGGGCCAGAATGATGGATGCTGCCTTCCAGAGTCACCGCTCCTTGTTAGTGTCTTGGATTTTATGGAGGCCAGTGCCCATGATGGAGCTGGCTAATTTTACAACTCTGCAACTTACTTTGGTCCTGTGCAGTAACCCACACTACCCCCAATACCAGACGGTAATGCAGCCAGTCAGAATGCTCTCCACGGTACATCTACAGAAGTTTTTGAGTGTTTTCGGTGACAGACCAAATCTCAAACTCCTAATGAAATACAGCTGCTGTCTTGCCGCCTTTATGGCTGCATCGATATGTTGTGGCCAGGTTAGGTCCTCAGAGATCTTGACACCCAGGAACTTGAAACTGCTCACTCTCTCCACTTCTGATCCCTCTATGAGGATTGGTTTGTGTTCTCTTGTTCTGTCAGTCACCTGGCCAAACTCACTACTCAACACCAGATCTAGAGTAGCCTCTCCTTTTGTTGGACTATGTACATGTCGACTTATGACACCCTCCTGGATGCAGCTTACAAAATGCCCTATCTAAACCACTTGCACAGACAAGATCCCAGTTTATATTAGGGAAGTGGAAATTCCACAGGACAACAAGACTATTGTTTTTACACCTTTCCTTTATCTGCTTGGGTACCTGTTCCTCAATGTGCTGGTGGCTATTGGGGGTCTGCGGTACAATCTCATCAGAGCGGTTGCAACCTTCCTATTTTTGAGTTCTACCCACCTACTATAGACACAGTGGATGTGCCTTCCATTATGTACGCTGTGCAGCTGTGATATTGTCCCTGATTAGTAGTACAACTACACCCCCTCTTTTATCTCCCTTTCTATCTTTTCTAAAACATTGAAACACTGAAGCATTAAGCACCCATTCCTGTCCCTCTCTCAAGTAAATCTCTGAATATGGCCACAGCATCATTGTTTACTGTATTGATCCATGCTCTATGTTCATCTCCTTTACCCATTATATTCCGAGCAGTAAAATACACACACTTCAAACTACCTGTCCTGTTGTGTCTATTACTTTGCTCCTGTCTGTTGTTACTGGCCCTGACACCTACCTTCTTTACCATCCCTCCATTTTGTGACCTGGTGCTTGGTTCCCATTTCCATGCTAAACTTGCTTAAACCCATCCTGATGATCTTGATGCATTCCTTTTTACAACCTCAGAACTATTGAATATGTAAGGATTGAATTTTAACAAACCATTTCTGTATTTTCCGTTATCAAAATAGATTACTTTGCAGATGCATCCCACCACAGATCCAAACTTGCTTTGGCTGACAATTTAGAGGGCTCATTAAATCTTCAGATTGCAGATAATGTACAAATCTGATTATTTAGATTCTTTTGTATATTGGCCGCGAAGCTGGGGAAGTCGTTTGCTTTATTTCCCATACACTGTGCCCTGTTTTTCCCCTGAGTGGAATAGTGAGTTAACAGATTAACAACTTTGGTGCAGAGAAACTTGAGGATTTAATATATTTTCTCCTCACACAATGTAAGCATTTATTGTATTGCCAGAGTCACTGAATGTGACTTCAGACTTCAGAGGTGAAGTGAATGATAATTATTTAATATAATCTTATAAAGACACAAGAGGTGAGGTTGAGATTCTAATCTGGTTAATCATCACCAGTTACTTTATTTCTCTGCCGATGCTGGTATTGAATGACATAGGAATTCATGTACCCTGGTAGACAGAGAGGTTCTAATGTTTTGTTTCTTTCATTTCTTGATGTGATGTTTATTAATCTGAAACAGCTTGAGGAATGATTTATGAGATTCTGTTCTGTTCTTGAACAAATCAAATATGATGTATTATATTTGTCCATAAAGATCCAGGTTAGTTATTTTGCAGCGTTTAAAATGAATTGCTTTCGCCGGCAGTAGGCAGGAGTCATGCTTAAAATCTTTCATACTTGCATCGGAGTTTCAGTGTGGTCATGGGAAAAGCTCTGGTGACATTTTACTCTGAACACGATTGGTAAGTGGCAGGAAGCTGCTTAGCATGTTGGGGCAGTTTGAGTAATCTTAATCCTGCAACCAACCAATGTTTGCCCGTGAAGTTTGAGAAGAAATGTTATCAGATTGTGGATCTGTTGGTCCAGTGCCAATGTAAAAGCCCAGTACTCTATTACAATTTCTGATAACAGCTCAGCATAGGTGAATTATTTAAGTACATGGGATGGATTGAATCTGGGATCTTTGTGGACTCCTTTTCAGCATTACGTGTTCCAGAGTCTGCTGTACTTATCATTTGTCCTGTTTTCAGGATGTATTGAATAATATTGATAGGATGAGTGAGAATGAAAATCAGGACATTTTGGGTAACTTGTACAATCACACATGTAAGCTAGCAAGAGAATAATTCATCATTGAGCAAATGAGTTATTGATGAAAGATATTTTTCAGAAGAAATGCACAACTCCAGCAACAAATATACCTCACTGCTAAATTCAAGCAAGGCTCCAGGTTTGACTGTTGAGTTACTTTAGATCGAATCAAAGTCTGCATCATTTTATGTAGCAGATTGAATGAAGCATGTAGGTGGTTAGATTAAAAGCGGCAATAATAACCACAGTGGCCCCCTTGAAGCAAACAAGTCTGGCAAAAAGCAGCCAAAGTTGATGTGCATCTGAACAATTTGCTCCTTCCCATTTCAGTTTTGCTTTTTGAACTATCAGGGAAATTATAGATCTTATTGCTCTGCATTGGGACACAGAGAAAATTGTATAAGGCTTATAACAGCAAAAAGCACATTATGTAGACTACTTCAAAAGAATAACCGTCAAATGGAAATAACCATTTTTAATGGGGTGCGACCATAACTGGCTCAAGTAAATTGGAATAAAGGGCCTGGCAGGTGGAACTGTAGTTAACGAATGGAAGGCCTCTAAGTTAGGGATGTTTCAGTTCTGCATTTTCAGAAGGGGGGGGGTAAAGAAAATTAAAGTTAAAGGCAGTGTCTCCTGGTTGACCGAAGAAAATAGGAGCAGAAGTGAACTAAAAGCATCTGATGAATGCCAGCTTGTTAACACAAATGAGATGCAGACTGATAATGGAAAATTCAGAGAAGGAACAACAAGAAAATGCAAGTGGTAAAGGCAGAGCATGAGAAAAAAAACAAACAGCAAATGGAAAAGGGAATCCAAACACACTCTTCATGCATATAAGGCAATAAGACATACGAGCAGAATTTGAGACATCGAGTTTGCTCTGCCATTTCATCATGGCTGATCCATTTCCTCCCAGCCTATTCTCCTGTCTTCTCCCCATATTCTTTCATGCCCTGACTAATTAAGGACCTGTCAACCTCCACCTTAAATGCACCCAATGACCAGGCCTTGCCAGTTGCCTGTTGTAGCAAATTTCACAGTTTCCCCAGCCTCTGGCTGAAGAAATTCCTTCTCATCTCTTAAATGAATGTCCCTCTGTTCTGAAGTTGTGACCTTTGGCTGTAGACTCCCCACCAAAGGAAGGATCTTTTACACATCCACCCTATTGAGGCCTTTCAACATTCGATCGATTTCAGTGTGATTTCCCCCCTCGTTCTTCTAAATCCCAGTGAATATAGACCCAGATCCTTCAATCGCTGCTCATATGATAACTCATTAATTCCTGGAATCATTGTCATGAACCTCCTCTTAACCCTCTCCAATAGCGACACATCCTTTGTTAAATAAGGGTCCCAAAATTGCTCACAATATTCTGTGAATCCTCACTAGTGCCTTATAAACCCTCACATTACCTTCTTGCTTTTATATTCTAGTTCACTTGCAATGAATGCTGACATTGTATTTGTCTTCCTCACCAGCAATTCAACCTGCAAATTAACCTCAGGGATTCCAAATCGCTTTGCACCTCCAGGTTTTTGAATTTTCTCCCTGTTCAGAAAATAGTCTACACTTTTATTCCTCTACCAAAGGGTGTGACCATAAACATCCCAACACTATTCCATCTCCCATCTCCTTGTCTATTTTCCTCATCTGTCTAAGTACTTCTGTAGCCGCTCTTACTTCCCAACCACTGAGGTCGGGCTAACTGGCCAATAATTTCATTTCTTCAGCCCACCTCCCTTCTTAAAGATTGAAGTGACGTTGGTAATTATTCAGTCCTCTGGAACAACGTCAGAATCCATTGATTCTTGAAAGATCATTACTAGTGCCTCCACAATCTCTTCAGCTACCTCTTTTCGAACACTGGGATATAGTCCATCCAGTCCAGGTGACTTATCTATCTTCAGACCTTTCAGTTTCCCGAGCACCATCTCCCTAGTAATAGTAATTAAACTCATAATCTGCCCCTTGACACTTTTGAACTTGCGGCATGCTGCTAGTGTTTTCAACAGTGAAAACTGATGCAATATTCTTATCCAGTTCATCTGCCATTTCCTTGTCCCCCACTACCATCTCTCCAGAGTCCAATATCTACTCTTGCCTCTCTTTTGCTCTCTATATATCTGAAAAAACATCCAGAATTATTTTTGATATTATTGGCTAGCTTACCTTCATATTTAATCTTGGACCAATCAAAACTCACTCTCACTTTAGGTGGATGGGTCCCTAATCTGCTTCTCCTTCACTCAGCTGATGCTGTCCTGAATATGCCTCGACCATACCCCAACTTCGCCTCACACCTGCACCCTTCAACTTTTGATTCAGGCTCACTTTCGTTATCCTCTTCATTGTTTACTGTGATCGTTTGCCATAACTTGCTACTGAAAAAGTGTTATTATTAAAGTATTTAGTTGTATTTCTTGTTCTGGGAACCGTCAGTAAGTTGTATCCTGCCCTCAGCAGTACCATCTCCACTAAGTAGGAAGACATTATTTGGTGGACAGAGGAAAAATAACAAAGATGAGCTCTGTGCTTGTTTGGGGGAAAAATGAGCAACATTGCTTTTGACTCTTGGATTCCCTGGGCCACCACCAGTCAGAGTGGAGAGGAAGCATTCTGAATGGTCTAGGGATCTTTGCATCAATGCACAATCAAGCAATTGAATGGTAGGAGTTAGCTGCCTCACACACCACCCACTCTTCTGCACCTTTGGCCCTATCTGCTGAAGTATGCGTTACCCCCATTGGTCATCTCCAAATTCTCAGAACTGGAGTGGAAAGAAGTCATTCTCGATCCAAAAGAGAACATATATTCTGCCACTTGGTTTTGCTTGGTTTAACTTGCAAGATATGTTTATTCTTGGTTTGATTTAGACCATAAGACGTAGAAGCAAAATTAGGCCTTTTGGCCCATTGGGTCTGCTCTGTTATTACATCATGACTGATCCATTTTTCCTTTCAGTCCCAATCTCCTTCCTTCTCCCTGTATCCTTTCATGCTTTGACCAGTCAAGAATCTATAAACCTCTGCCTTAAATATACAAAAAATACTTGGCTTCCACAGCTGCCTGTGGCAGTGGATTCCAGAGATTCACCACTCTCTGGCTAAAGAAATTCCTCCTCATCTCTGTTCTAAAAGGATGCCCCTCTATTCTGAGGCTGTGTCCTCCTGTCTTAGACTCTTACACCATAGGAAATGTCCTCTCCACATCCACTCTATTGATGCTTTTCACCATTTGATAGGTTTCAATGAGGACACTCCTCATTCTTCTGAATTCCAATGAATACAGGCCCAGAGCCATCAGACGCTCTCCATATGACAAACCATTCAAACCTGGAACCATTTTTGTGTAGTTTCGGCACATTCTTTTTAAGATAAGGGACCCAAACCTGCTCACAATACTCCAAATGAGGCTTCACCAGTCCTCTCCAAATGAATGCTAACATCACATTTGCCTTCCTTACCACAGACTCGACCTGCAAATTAACCTTTAAGGAATCCTGCACAAGGACTCCCAACTTCCTTTGTGCCTCAGTTTTTTTGTATTTTCTCTCCATTTAGAAAATCATCAACCCTTTCATTTCTACCAAAGTACACTTCCTGACACTGTATTCCATCTGTCATTTCTTTGCCCATTCTTCTAATCTGTCTAAGACCTTCCGTAGCCTCTCTTCTTCCTCAAAACTACCTGCTCCTCCACCTATTTTCGTATTGTCTGTGAACTTTGCATCAAAGCTATCAATTCTATCATCCAAATCATTAACACATAATGTAAAAAGAATTGGTCCCAACACAGACCCCTCTGGAGCTCCACTAGTCACCGGCAGCCAACCAGAACAGGCTCCCTTTATTCCTGCTCTTTGCCTCCTGCCAGGCAGCCTGTGCTAGAATCATCCATGCCAGAATCTTCCCTGTAATACTATGGGCTGATGGTATTAAACTGATTATCCTGTCGTACATACACATGTGTGTAATTCTGGTCACTTAGCTGTAGCGAAGGATGTGAATGAGCTGGAGAGGATGCAGATAAAATTCACAAAGATGACCGAGTGACTGGATTGCTTGAGGTATTAGGAGAGACTAGGTTGGGACTGTTTCTCCTGGGGTGACCTTATGGAGGTTCACAACATTCTGAGTTGCAGAGATAAGACGGATTGTCACAGTTTTTTTTAAATCCCAGGGTAGAAAAGTCCAAAGGTAGAGGCTATAGGTTTATGGTGAGTGGGGAAAGGTTTAAAAGCGGAACCCTACAGTGGGTGGAGGAGGGGCAAGTTTTTCCACACAAAGTGAGCTTGCAACAAGCTGCCATAGGCAGGGGCAATTATAATGAATAAAGGACATTGGGGCAGGCATAGGGGTTGGGAAATCTTGAGGATGTTGGTTGACACATTTGCACCAAAGGGCTTGTTTTTGTGCTGAAGCATTAAGACTCATTCTCTTGGTATAATAGTTTGCAAGCTCATAGGGAAAGTTTATTGTAGTCTAAATACCTAGGATTGTTAATTAATAAGATAAATTACTTGAGGCGCTTTTGGTACCAAGATTCAATCAGGTGCATATCTTTGTTTCATCCTAATATTTACATATTGCAAAATGTGACATTTAAAAATATGTTTTCTAAGAATTCAGTTTGTTTGAGTCATTAATCAATGAAATCCCATGTCCTGTTCATCAAAGAGAATAGTGGTTCCAATTACTTGGTGTTAATACTCAACGTACATAAGCTTGCTCATGACACACACCATTGTTCATGGACCCTGTACGGATTACAGAGGAGGTTACCTGAGGCAAATCAGGCTGGATAAATCCCCAGGGCCTGACAGTGTTCCCTCAGACCCTAAAGGAGGCAAGTGCAGAAATTACCAGGCCCCTCGCAGAGATATATAAATCATACTTAGCGACAGGAGAGGTACCGGAGGACTGGAGGACGGCCGGTCTTGTTCTGCTGTTTAAAAAAGCCCTAAACAGAAACCAGGAAATTATGGCCCTTGAGTCTGACATCAGTTGTGGGAAAGTTATTGGAAGGTATTCTAAGGCAGTGGTCCCCAGCCACCGGGCCGTGGACCGGTACCGGGCCGCAAAGCATGTGCTACCGGGTCGCGAGGAAATGATATGAGTCAACTGCACCTTTCCTCATTCCCTGTCACGCCCACTGTTGAACGCACGTGAGGTCATTACCCACACGAGGACATCAGTCAGTCATTAACCTACAACTACTCGATGAGTGAAAAGCAAACGTCGCTTGAGAGTTTCTTTTGAAGAGATGGTAGGGGACATAAAAGGCCTAACGATGATGATAACACAGAGACAGCTGAGGCGGAGACTGCAAAAAAAAAGAAAGCTTCCTTCAGCAGAAAATATGAGTCGTACGTAAAATATGGCTTTATTGCGACCAGTGTCTCGCATGCTCCAAGCCCCCTGTGTGTGATATGTGGAGACAAACTGTCTAATGAGGCAATGAAGCCCTCAAAACTGCTTCGGAACCTTGAATCCAAGCACCCTGCCTCCACAAATGCTGCTGCTCTGAGAGCATCATACTTAGTAGCTAGCTGTATGGCTAAGGCTAAGAAGCCTTTCACTGTTGGTGAAGAATTGATTCTGCCTGCTGCCAAGGACATGTGCCGTGAACTGTTGGGAGAAGCTGCAGCTAACAAGATGGCACAGGTTTCTCTTTCAGCTACCACAGTTTCAAGGAGAATTGATGACATAGCGGAGGACATCGAAGCACAGCTGTTGGAACGGCTTAACGATTCTGGTTTCACTACCCGAGTCAAAGAGGTTGCTCCTGAATGCCAGTCTACACACTGTGTCACACACAGGGAAATGCAGGCTAGCAGAAAAAAGTCACCTGATCTTACCAGTGTATTGAGTGACGTTGTTGAGGTTATCAATCACATCAAAGCAAAAGCCCTTAACTCGCGTCTGTTTGAGCAGCTTTGTGAGGAAATGGATGCAGACCACAAAGGCCTTCTTTTACACACTGAAGTCAAGTGGCTATCAAGGGGGAGAGCCCTGGCCAGGGTTTTTGAGTTAAGAGAGCAGCTACAGAGATTTCTTTCAGGAAAAAAAAGTCACCACTGGCAGCACATTTCAGTGATGAGGAGTGGATAGCAAAACTGTGTGACATCTTCAACTTGTTCAATTCACTCAATTTTTCACATCAGGGGAGAATGACAACTGTCTTCAAGTTGGCAGATAAAGTGTCTGCTTTCACAGCCAAACTGGAACTGTGGGGATGGTGAGTGGACGGGGCATATTTGCCATGTTCCCAACATTAGCTGGGAATTTCGGAGAGACTAAGGCTCACAGCTGGTGTGCGAACACCTGTCTTCGCTGTCGACAGAATTCGAGCGTTACTTCCCAACCACAAATGACCCAGGACGTGCAAAGGAACGGGTCCGTGACCCATTTGTGAATGTCCCCGGTGAATCATCCATGTCAGCGCAGGAAGAAGATCAACTCCTTGAGCTTGCAAGTGACGGTGGGTTGAAAAGTATGTTTGACAGAACATCTCTGCCGGCATTCTGGAT
Organism: Mobula birostris; assembly: GCF_030028105.1. Lineage (NCBI taxonomy): Eukaryota > Metazoa > Chordata > Chondrichthyes > Myliobatiformes > Myliobatidae > Mobula > Mobula birostris. Next base: position 209,725,360 of record NC_092371.1, on the reverse strand, counting down.
CAGAGTTAAGGCTGAATATCCTGAGATTGCCACGAAAGCACTGAAAACGTTGCTTCCATTTCCAACATCATATCTCTGCAGAGCAGAGTTTTCTGCAGTGAATGCAATGAAAACTAAATTGTGGAATAGACTGGACATAAGGAACCCTCTTATGACTTACAATTGACTTATCACTATATTCATGCGAGGAAAATACGCGCTGTGTGTTTAATATTAAATTCGTTAAATAAACCCTTTTAGAAACAAAATTGAGTGTATTAGCCACTGATAAGTGACTTATAGTTGACTTAGCACCTATATTCCGGTCATGATTAACGCCCCCACCTGTCGGCCGGTCTGCAAGAATATTGTCAATATTAAACCGGTCCGCGGTGCAAAAAAGATTGGGGACCCCTGTTCTAATGGATTGGGTAAATAAGTTTTTGGATAGACGTGGACTGATTAAGGATCAGCGTGGTAGGTCGTGTCTAACCAATCCTACTGAGTTTTTTTGAGGAAGTTACCAGGAAAGTAGATGAGGCAAGTCAGTGGATGTTGTCTACATGGCCTTTAATAAAGCATTTGACAAGGTCTTGCTTGGGAGGCTGATCAAGAAGGTTCAGTCGCTTGGCATTCAAAACAAGATCGTAAATTGAATTAGAGTTTAGCTATGTGGGAGAAGCCAGAGAGTGGTTGTAGAGAGACTTGCCTCTCTGACTGGACACCTGTGACTAGTGGTGTACTGTGCCCTTTGTTGTTTGTCATTTAGATTAATGATCTGGATGATAATGTGGTTTACTGGATCATCAAATTTGCAAATGATTACAAGATTTGGGTGTAGTGGACAGTGGGGAGACAATAATGGCTTGCAGAGGGATCTGCATCAGCTGAAAAATGGCAGATGGAATTTAATGCAGATAAGTGCAAGGTTTTGCACTTTGGTAGGACCAACCAGGGTAGGTTTTACTCGGTCGGGCACTGAGGAGTGTGGTTGAACAAAGGGATCTGGGGATACAGGTCCATAATTCATTGAAAGTGGTGTCACAGGTAGATAGGGTTGTAAAGAGGCTTTTGGCAAATTGACTTTCATCAAATTTATTGAGTACAGAATATGGGATGTTATGTTGAAGTTGTATAAGACGGTGAGGCCTAATTTGGAGTATTGTGTGCAGTCACCTACTTACAGGAAAGATATAAACAAGATTGAAAGAGTGCAGAGAAGATTTACAAAGATGTTACTGGGTCTGGAGGAACTGAGTTACAAGGGAAGATTGAATAGGTTAGGTCTGTATCAGATCAAAAGACCACAAGATATTGGAGCAGAATTAAGTCATTTGGCCAATTGAGTCTGCTCTGCCATTTTGTCACGGCGGATCCATTTTCCTCTCAGCCCCAATCTTTTATTTCTCCAGCCCCCCTGAATCTTTTCATGCTCTGACAAATCATAAATTTACCAACCTGTGCCTTAAATATACATCAAAACTTGCCATCCACAGTTGCATGCGGCAACAAAGTCCACAGATTCACCCTCTGTGCCGAAAGAAATTCCTCCTCTTCTCCGTTCTAAAAAGACGCTCCTCTATTCTGAGGCTATGTCCCCTAGTCTTAGACTCTCCCACCATAGGAAACATCCTCTCTGCATCACTTTATCAAGGCCTTTCACCATTCGATAGGATTCAATGATGTCGCCCCTCATTCTTCTGAATTTGAGTGAATGTAGGATCAGAGCCATCAAGCACTCTTCATATGACAGGCCATTCAATCTTGGAATCATTTTCATGAATCTCCTTTGAACTCTCTCCAATTTCAGCACATCTTCTCTAAGATAGAGGGCCCAAACCTGCACATAATACTTTGGTAATACTCGTATCATGGATAATGATGAGTTTGAGTACAGAGAGGAAATTAAGAACCTGGTGGCATGGTGTGAAGACAATAACCTATGCCTCAATGTCAGCAAGACGAAAGAATTGGTTGTTGACTTCAGAAGGAGTACGGACCGCACGACCCCATTTACATCGGTAGTGCACAAGTGGAACAGGTCAAAAGCTTTAAGTTCCTCGGGGTCAATATCACAAATGACCTGACTTGGTCCAACCAAGCAGAGTCCACTGCCAAGAAGGCCCACCAGCGCCTTTAGTTCCTGAGAAAGCTAAAGAAATTTGGCCTGTCCCCTAAAACCCTCACTAATTTTTATAGATGCACGGTAGAAAGCATTCTTCTAGGGTGCATCACAAACTGGTATGGAAGTTGTCCTGCCCAAGACCAGAAGAAGCTGCAGAAGATCCTGAGCACAGCCCAGCACATCACACAAACCAATCTTCTATCCTTGGACTCACTTGACACCGCACTGTGTTGGAGCAGTGCTGCCAGGATAATCAAGGATACGACCCACCTGCCAACACACTTTTCGTCCCTCTTCCCTCCAGGAGAAGGCTCAGGAGCTTGAAGACTCGTACGGCCAGATTTGGGAACAGCTTCTTTCCAATTGTGATAAGACTGCTGAACGGATGCTGACCAAGATCTGGGCCGTACCATCCAAATATCCGGACCTGCCTCTCGGTTTTTTTGCACTACCTTTCTTTCCATTTTCTATTTTCTATTTATGATTTATAATTTAAATTTTTAATATTTACTGTCATACCGCTGTGATGATTGTACTTTGTAGTATCAATTGTTTGGCGACAATAAAGTATAAAGTGAGGCCTCACCAGTGTTTTATGAAGTCTCAAAATTGCATCTTTGATTTTATATTCTGGCTTTTATATTCTGCTACCAAAGTGTATGGTTATATACACTTCCTGACCCTGTATTCCATCTGCCATTTCTTTGCCCATTCTCCCAATCTGTCTAAGTTCCTCTGTAGCCTCTTTACTTCCTGAAAGCTAACTGCTGCTCCACCTATCTACGTATTGTCTGCAGACTTTGTAACAAAGCCATCAATTCAGTCGACTAGATTGTTGACATATAACCTAAGAATTGGTCCTAACACAGACCACTGTGTAACACCACTAGTCACCGGCAGCCAACCAGAAAACGCTCCCTTTATTCCTGCTCTTTGCCTCCTGCCAGTTAGCCACTGCCTTGCCCATGCGAGAGTCTTTCCCTTAATACTATGGGCTTGTAGCTTGTTCAGCAGCCTCATGTGTGGCACCTTGTCAAAGGCCTTCTGAATATCCAAGTACACAACATCAACTGATTCTCCTTTGTCTATCTGATTTGTTATTTCTTCAAAGAATTCCAATAGAATTCTTTAGAATGTAGAAGATTGAGTAGAGATTTGATAGAGGTATACAAAATTATGAGGGGTATAGACAATAGACAATAGGTGCAGGTGTAGGCCTTTCGGCCCTTTGAGCCTGCACTGCCATTCACTGTGATCATAGCTGATCATCCACGATCAGTACCCCGTTCCTGCCTTGTCCCCATATCCCTTCACTCCGTTATCTTTAAGGACTCTATCTAACTCTTTCTTGAGAGAATCCAGAGAATTGGCCTCCACTGCCTTCTGAGGCAGAGCATTCCACAGATCCACAACCCCCTGTGTGAAAAAGATTTTCTTCAACTCTGTTCTAAATGGTCTACCCCTTATTCTTAAACTGTGGCCTCTGATTCTGTACTCCCTCAACATTGGGAGCATGTCTCCTGCCTCTAGCGTGTCCAATCCCTTAATAACCTTATATGTTTTAATCAGATCCCCTCTCATCCTAAATTCTGGTTTATACAAGCCCAGTTGCTCCAATCTTTCAACGTATGACATTCCCACCATCCCTAGAATTAACCCAGTGAACCTACGCTGCACTCCCTCCATAGCAAGAATGTCCTTCCTCAAATTTGGAGACCAAAACTGCAGACAATACTCCAGGTGGGGTCTCACCAGGGCCTTGTACAACTGCAGAAGGACCTCTTTGCACCTATACTCAACTCCCCTTGTTATGAAGGCCAACATACCTTCACCGCCTGCTGTACCTGTATACTTACTTTCAGTGACCGATGAACAAGGATACCCAGATCTCATTGTACTTGTCACCATTCAGATAGTAATCTGCCTTCCTGTTCTTGCCACCAAAGTGGATAACCTCACATTTATCCACATTAAACTGCATCTGCCCACTCACCCATCCTGCCAAGTAACCCTGCATTCTCATAACATCCTCCTCACATTTCACACTGTCACTCAACTTTGTGTCATTTACAAATTTGCTAATGTTACTTTTAATCCCTTCATTTAAATCATTGATGTATATTGTAAATAACTGTGGCCCTAGCACCGAGCCTTGTGGTACCCCACTAGTCACTGCCTGCCATTCTGAAAAGGACCTGTTAATGCCTAATCTTTGTTTCCTGTCTGCCAACCAATTTTCTGTCCATGTCAGTACCCACCCCCCCCCCAGTACCATGTATAGATAGGGTAAATGCAAGCAGGCTTTTTTCACTGAGGTTGGGTGGGACTACAACCATTGGTCATGGGGGTAAGGGTGAAAGAAGAGAAATTTAAGGGGAGCAGGAGGAGAAACCTTTCCACTTGAGGGTCGTGAGACTGTGGAATGAGCTGACCTTACAGGTAAGTTCAATTTCAATGTTTAAGAGAAGTTTAGATAGGTACATGGATAATAGGGGTGTGATGGGTTATGTTCCTGGTGCAGGTCGATGGGAGTAGGCAGCTTAAATGGTTTTGGCATGGACTCAATGGGCAAAGGGCCTGTTTCTGTGTTTGATTCTCTGACTGTTGGCTGAATTAAAGGTGATAATGAATCAGCATATAGGAGAGAAATTGAAAATCTGGCTGAGTGGTGCCACACAGCAACCTGACACTGAATGTCAGCAAAACCGAAGAGCTGATTATTGACTGGAGGGGAAAGAAACCGACTGGCTGTGAGTTGGTCCGCATTCGGGGATTGGAGGTGTGGAGGGTCAGCAGCTTTGAATTTCTCAGTGTTACTGTATCAGAGAATATGTCCTGGGTCCAACATGTAAGTACTATTACCAAGAAGGCACGACTGTGTCTCTACTTTCTTAGAAGTTTGCGCAAGACTTTCACAAACTTCGATAGATGTGCAGTGCAGAGTATTTTGTCTAGTTACGTGACACCCTGATATGGAAACACCAATGCCCAAGACTGGAAAGGTCTTCAAAAAGTGGGGGCTAAGCATGCAGCCTTGTGGTTCATCTATGCTGATGAAGATCATGGAGGAGATGATGTTGCTAATCCCAATTGACTGGGGTCTGCATGAGGAAATAGAGGATCTAGTTGCACAAGGAAGTATGGAGACCCAAGTCTTGGAGCGTATGGATTATTTTTGAGTGGGCGATAGTATTGAATGCAGAGCTGTAGTCAATGAAGAGCATCCTGATGCATGCATCTTCACTGTCCAGATGTTCCCGGAATGAGTGAAGAGCCAATGAAATTTCCTTTGCTGTTGACATGTTGTGACTGTAGGCAAACTAGAGTGGACTGAAGTTGCTGCTCAGGCAGAAGTTGATAATGCTTCAAAGCACTTCATCACAGCGGATGTAGGTGGTGCTGAATGATAGTTACTGAGGCAGGTTGCTGTGTCCTTCTTGAAGCAAGTGGGTATCTCAGACTGCCGAAGCAAGAGGTTAAAGATATCAGCCGTTAGGTCAGCTCAGGTCTTTAGTACTTGGCCAGGTACCCCATCTGGGACGGATGCTTTCCATGGATTCACCCTCCTGAAGGATGCTCTCACGTTGACCTCAGAGACCGACACCACAGGTTTGTCAGGGTTGTGGGACTTCATGAAGGTGCCTGCATGCTTTTTTTTCAGTCAAAGCGAGCATAAGAGGCATTGAGCTCATCTGGGAGCGAAACCTTGTTGTCACATACTGTATGACAGTGGCTTTACTTTGGAGGAGGTAATAGCATACAAGCCTGCTACTTTGAATGTGAAATGGCTTTCCGGAGTTCGTAACTGGACTTCTTGTACTTTACTTGGTTGCCAGACTTGAACGCTACCGATTTGGTCCTCAGCATGCTACAGGTCTCTTAGTTCATTCAGGGCTTCTGGCTGGGAAAGATTCTAAATGATTTTGTGGAGATGCACTCATCTATGACTGACTTTATAAAGTCCATGACAATTGTGGTACATTGGTTCAGATCCTCTGAGTCCTTAAACATGACCTTGTATACTGACTTAAAGCAGTTCTGTAGCAACTCCTCTCCCTCCTGTGACCCAGCTCGTCATTGTCCTTACCTCTGGAGTGAATGATGAAATACAAGTACTTTGATAATAAATTTACTTTGAACTTCGAACATTCTGTGCCAGTGTTGTGATTTGAATTCATACTTATACTTTATGGTCGCCAAACAATTGATACTAGAGCGTATAATCATCACAGCGATATTTGATTGTGTGCTTCCCGCTCCCTGGATTACAAATCGATAGTAAATATTAAAAATTTAAATTATAAATCATAAATAGAAAATAGGAAAATGGGAAGTAAGGTAGTGCAAAAAATCCGAAAGGCAGGTCTGGATATTTGGAGGGTATGGCCCAGGTCCAGGTCAAGATCCATTCAGCAGTCTTATCACAGTTGGAAGGAAGCTGTTCCCAAATCTGGCCGTATGAGTCTTCAAGCTCCTGAGCCTTCTCCCGGAGGGAAGAGGGACGAAAAGTGTGTTGGCTGGGTGGGCTGTGTCCTTGATTATCCTGACAGCACTGCTCCGACAGCGTGCAGTGTAAAGTGAGTCCAAGGACGGAAGATTGGTTTGTGTGATGTGCTGCACCGTGTTCACGATCTTCTGCAGCTTCTTCCGGTCTTGGACAGGGCAACTTCCATACCAGGTTGTAATGCACCCTAGAAGAATGCTTTCTACGGTGCATCTATAAAAATTAGTGAGTGTTTTAGGGGACAGGCCAAATTTCTTTAGTTTTCTCAGGAAGTAAAGGTGCTGGTGGGCCTTCTTGGCAATGGACTCTGCTTGGTTGGACCAAATCAGGTCATACAGATGCAGTATAATGATTGCTTATTAAGGAAGAATGTTTTCTGTTTAGTTGTTTGGTAATTGGTATTTTAAAGAACCAAACTCTTGTAGGACAATAACAAACTTAACCAAAGTATAACGATAAACATAGCAAATGCTGTTGAACTCAGATGATAAAAACCATAAGGGTAGGAAGAAGCTGGTATTAAAGAAGGAAAGATTTTTTTTAATGTTCTGGGTTGTGGGTCAGACAATCTCAATGTCTATATCAACTTAATCCTCTGGATTTTAAAGTAATTTATTTTCTTCCACCTTACAAAATCTTCATTGGTTTTGCCTCACAATATATCCTGGTTGTTTAAATAGTGAGATGTTGAGCTTTGGTTCTACAGTTTGAAAAATATCAAGCAAACTTTTTAGATAATATTTTAACCTACATTATTTATTCACAAATTGTGAATTAACAATATAAAAAAATATTTCCAACCTCTATGATGGGAATCAGATATATTATTATTGTGTTATATGACATAAAATTTGTTACTTTGTGGCAGTAATACAGCATAAATTTACTATGAATTACAAAGTAAATGAAAAGGCCTAATGAGGTAGTGTTTATGGGTTCATGGACCTTTTAGAAATCTGATAGTGGAGGAGGAGAAGTTGGTTCTAAATTATTGAGTGTGGGTCTTCAGGCTCCTGTACCCATCTCCCTGATGGGAGTAATGAACAGAGGGCATGTTCTGCATGATGATGGATGCCACCGCCTTGCTCTTCCATTTAACTAATAACATTTATTGGTTATGTTGAAAATATCTTGATTATCAATGCACCATCAGAACTTTGGTCATTTTGATCCCTTTTCTTCAGATTTCTTGTTTTTCATTCCAGGGGCTCAGAACTATGACGTGATCCGGCTGTCCACCTATCGTACAGCGTGCAAACTGCGGTTTGTGCAAAAAAGATGCAATCGTAAGTTTTGGCTCAAAGTAATTTCCTTTAACCTGAAGAGTTGAGTGATTGGGTAGAGGTGGGTCACTGAGTGAAAGGAAACATTGAATATTTGGGACTTGCAGGACAGGTAATTGGCATTTCTTGATTATGTTTTATCTGAGATGAATTTAAGGTAAACTCCTGATAGAAAAGACCTCGAGTGTCCTGGCCAATGTTTACTTGTACTACTTAATCAACAACATCAGAACACATGCACCTGGACTTCGCAATTCTTCAAGGGATCAACTTTACTCGCAATTAGCGTTTTGTTGTGCTGTGTTGTCATGACATGCGACAAAAACATTTAAAAATATAAAGAAATGTACAAAGATAAGTTAGAGGTTAAAGTATGAATATAGATTAAAGATGAGCATAAATACATACCAGGTTGTATCTGCAATGTAAACATTATTGTAAAAAAGTGTTTTAAAGTGTTTTCAGTGCAAAGCAGTGACAGAGGTAATAGATAGAGAGGGTGGGTGGGCCTGACTAGAATGGTTGATCAGATTAACTGTCGTGGGGGCGGGGGGAGGGGAAGAAACCTTTAAGATGGTGTTAGGTATTTGTTTGAATAGCCCTATAGCACTTTCCCAAAGGGAGCTTTTGGAAAATGCAGTTTACTGGGTGTTGATGATGAAATCTGTGGATTTGCCCCAATTATTGTCAAAACTCACAATAACAAAGATTTTTTACAGGGATGTAGATGTATGTAGCAATATGAAGGTTGCTGTCAACGTATCCCCATAGGGTGCTCTCAGGCACTGAGCTCAATACAGAATTGAAAGAGGGAACGATGTCAGCTAACTGCCCAATAATATATATAAAGGCATCCGTTAGTCTTGCGAGACCATGGATCTGCGCCTGGAAAGTCTTTGCTTTCCAGGGCGCAGGCCTGGGCAAGGTTTTTATGGAAGGCTGGCAAGTCTCCCCTCTCCACGACACCGATGTTGTCCAAGGGAAGAGCAAGGGCCGACACAGCTTGTCGCAGAGTACTGTGTGGTTAAGTGCTTTGCTTAAGGACACAACACGTTGCCTCGGCTGGGGCTCAAACGCACAACCTTCAGATCGCTAGCCCAATGCCTTAAACACTTGGCAACGTGCCCAACTGCCCAATACCTGAGGATGAAACATATTGAAAAACTCTGCACTTATTGAGAAGCAATAACACAATAACCAATAACACATTAATTTAGACAAAATCCCATTGTTTTTAATTTTAAAAGATGTATTATGAATTGTTTTGGACATCTTTTAAAGTATGATCGTCTAAAGATTTTAATGTTGCTTTTTTTTATTAAAACTGAACAATTCTGGTTATATCTTGTTAGATTCTGATGTTTTAATATAAGGTTTCTTCAAAAGTCAGGAAAGGCACAAAACGTGTTGTTTCATGATCGTTTTATTAAGTGTTAATAGACCAAAGATAGTTGAAAGCAAACAGTGATAGTTAAAGAGAGGGAGAGTTGAAAGATCTAAGAACTAAGATGGCACTGGTCTTGTGTACAGCTTTTTTATTCTACATGGATAAGGATAATTCCATTCAAATTTGGAAATAAGAGTTAACCAATGAGAAAGCTTTTATTCAGATAATGCAGTACCCAGAGACGCTTCCAGAACTTCCTAGAATTTTACAAATATAACTAGGTAAATATACCTAGGTAAACTACAGTACGTGACAAAATGGCATGGAAGGACATAGGGCAGAGATATTTTTGAGTGTATCATCTAGGTCAACACTTGGAGGATCACTGAAAGCTCACTCTGATAAACACTATGAATTTGCACCAAATCCATAGTTGTTAGCAGTTTCACAAGAAGATCTGTAGATGCTGGAAAACCAAGCAACACACACAAATTGCTGGAGCAACTTAGCAGGCAGTCCTGATGAAGGGTCTTTCCCTGTAATATCGACTGTTTACTCTTTTCCACAGATGTTGCTTGGCTTGCTGAGTTCCTCCAGCATTTTGTGTGTGTTGCTGGCAGTTTGATCATATCGTACTGCTGTTTGCCATGTGTTGCTGTGGCGAAATTATTTGACGTGGTTCCTTCATCTCAATAATGGAGGTGCTTGAGAAGAAAGTTCTTCATTGGATGTAAGGGTTTTGGAATCTTCTGAAAGATGTGTTTAAAGTGATATAATCAGATATATCCTGTTCGTGGTCTTCTGCTGCTGTAGCCCATCCAGTACCAAATAATTAGCCATTTGAGTAATTCTTCAATCTATTAATTGTTAGATTTACAGATTTTTGCTAAAGTACTAATGACTGCTTGGAATTGGCCTCTTCAGTTTACAAAGCTATTTTTCACTCTGGTGAACACAGTGTGGCACTCTCCATGCATTCCTATTCACTGTGCTGAAATGCATGCAAGGCATTTTAACTCATCTTTTAATAAAAGAAAATGTGCTTGAGTTAAATAGAGGAGCCCCCTAAGTAGTTAAAGGGTCATTGCTACAGGGCAGACAGCTTGGGTCTTTAGGATTGTGCCGTTAATAACACAGTGAGGTAGACCCTATTTACACTAATTCTACACTGAACCTATTTTATTTCTTCCTGCATTCTCATTAACTTTCCCTCCATCCCCAGAATCCACCACTCACCTACACACTTGGAAAGATTTACAGTGGGCAATTAACCGACCAGCCCACATGTCTTTGGGACGTGGTTGGAAGAGGGAGTACTTACAGTGTGGTGGCCAAAGGTCACACAGCAAGGTTTAGGCTTAAGACAAAGAGAAATCCATTTTTATTTCAGGGAAAGGAGCAACGTTCAGAATCAGAATCAGGTTTATTATCACCAGCATGTGATGTGAAATTTGTTAGTTTAGCAGCAGCATTTCAATGCAATACATAATCTAGCAGAGAAATAAAATAAAATAATAATAATAAATAAATGTCCATTTAGGAATCAGATGCTGGAAGGGAAGAAGCTGTTTCTGAATCGCTTCTGTACCTCCTACCTGATGGTAACAGTGAGAAAAGGGCTTGCTCTGGGTGCTGGAGGTCCTTTCTGAGGCACTGCTCCCTGAAGATGTCCTGCGTACTTTGTAGGCTAGTACCCAAGATGGAGCTGACTAGATTTACACCCTCTGCAGCATACCAGACAGTGATGCAGCCTGTCAGAATGCTCTCTACGTTACAACTATAGAAACTTTGAGTGTATACTTTATACTTTATTGTCGCCAAACAATTGGTACTAGAACGTACAATCATCACAGTGATATTTGATTCTGTGCATCACACTCCCTGGATTACAAATATTAAATATTAAAGATATTTAAAATAGTCAAAATTAGTAAATATTAAAAATTTAAATTATAAATCATAAATAGAAAATAGAAAAATGGAAAGTAAGGTAGTGCAAAAAACACCGATAGGCAGGTCCGGATATTTGGAGGGTATGGCCCAGATCCGGGTCAAGATCCATTCAGCAGTCTTATCACAGTTGGAAAGAAGCTGTTCCCAAATCTGGCTGTACGAGTCTTCAAGCTGCTGAACCTTCTCCCAGAGGGAAGAGGAATGAAAAGTGTGTTGGCTGGGTGGGTCATGTCCTTGATTATCTTGGCAGCACTGCTCCGACAGCGTGCGGTGTAAAGTGAGTCTATGGACGGAAGATTGGTTTGTGTGATGTGCTGCACCGTGTTCACGATCTTCTGCAGCTTCTTTCGGTCTTGGACAGGACAACTTCCTTACCAGGTTGTGATGCACCCTAGAAGAATGCTTTCTACGGTGCATCTATAAAAATTAGTGAGGGTTTTAGGGACAGGCCAAATTTCTTTAGTTTTCTCAGGAAGTAAAGGTGCTAGTGGGCCTTCTTGGCAGTGAACTCTGCTTGGTTGGACCAAGTCAGGTCATTTGTGATATTGACCCCGAGGAACTTAAAGCTTTTGACCTTGCGCACCACCGATGTAAATTGGGTTGTGCGGTCCACTACTCCTTCTGAAGTCAACAACCAATTCCTTCGTCTTGCTGACATTGAGAGATAGGTTATTGTCTTCGCACCATGCCACCAGGATCTTAATTTCCTCTCTGTACTCAAACTCATCATTACCCGAGATACGGCCTACAAAAATGAAGCTTCATTCCTTTCCTTCCTACCAAAATGCATGTTACATTTCATTGCGTTAAACAAAATCTACCTCACATCTACCTGTTCCAGCCTGATTAAATCCTGTTGAAAGCTCTCACAATCTTCACAGTTCACAGCACTGCCAAGTTCTGTGACGTTCTTAAACTTGCAAGCTGCAACTAAGCTGCCTGCATTTTGAACAGTATTTGTTGACATGCCAAATCTCTTCAAATTCCTGATAAAGTATAGCTGCTGTCTTGCCTTCTTTATAACTACATCGTTCTGTTGGGACCAGGTGAGATCCTCAGAGATCTTGACACCCAGGAACTTGAAGCTGCTCACTCTCTCCACTTCTGCTCCCTCTATGAGGATTGTTATGTGTTCCTTCATCTTACCCTTCCTGAAGTCCACAATCAGCTCTTTTGTCTTACTGACATTGAGTGCCAGGTTGTTGCTGCGGCACCACTCCACTAATTGGCATATCTCACTTGAGTACACCCTCCCGTTACCACCTGTGATTCTACCAACAATGGTTGTATCATCAGCAAATTTATAGATGGTATTTGAGCTATGCCTAGCCACACCATCATGTATATAGAGAGTAGAGCAGTGGGCTAAGCACATACCCCTGAGGTGCGCTGTTCAAAATGCAGGCAGGTTAGTTGCAGCTTGCAAGTTTAAGAACGTCACAGAACTTGGCAGTGCTGTGAACTGTGAAGATTGTGAGAGCTTTCAACAGGATTTAATCAGGGTGGAACGGGTAGATGTGAGGTAGATTTTGTTTAACGCAATGAAATGTAACATGCATTTTGGTAAGAAGGAAAGGAATGAAGCTTCATTTTTTTAATGGCTGACACATCATATGGATAGCTTGTACAGAAGTGGACAAGGTTTAATGCTCTGCAGTGAATTTAAGTTCTATCTATCATTGAACCTTTTGCCATTAATTTGTGTCTCAAACAAGTTGACGCTGTTCCATAGTTAATAGTAGAGCGGTGGGATGTGAATAGCTTGGATGTTCAAAATAGAGTCAGTAACTGCTTCTCAACTGACATTTCTGCAGAGTTTGCACATGAACAGCAGGAGGTAGATTTGGCTTGATCTTGTTTTTTAAAATTTCTTTGAAGGTATTTTAATGCTCACACATCAGTTGCATTGAAATTGAAAAAGTTTAAAGATTGCACATTCTTAACTTTGCCTTTCCTATTCAATAAATCGATGGCCTGAATCTTTAATTGATATGGTCAGAAGATTTCAATTCCTTGGGGCTCAATGTAATGTGGCAATAATAAATCTCTCAAGAACGGGTATGATTTCAGATGTAACTTTCCAATTATATACTAGAAAAAATTCCACCACATCATGTGGGGCTTTACTCCCTGTTGTGTACACTCACTCTTGTTATTTTAAAACATCCAAAGGGCTCAGCTGCATGCCTAGAACAATAATTGTAATCAGAAGGATTTAAGAACATAAATTGCCACAAAAAATGCAATACAAGTCCAATGAAAGATCATAGTATCCAAACTTAGAAAGAAGAATTATACTGTAATAATACACCGGGAGTTTTGATCTCTGACGTAAGTGCATGTCATCTTTTGTTCTCTGACTTCAGTTAGCCTGCAACAGTGCAGCAGCAGCTTAAATCTTTCCTCAAGGAGAGAATGACCCCACTGCAAAGACCCTACTTCTTAATAGCACAAAGCAGTTCATTTAATTTCAACGTTTCACCAGATGTGTATTCATCTGGGAGTTGGAGCAAACCAAGATGAGTGATTTGTCATTGATTACATTCCAGAAGTTTTAAGTGCAATTGTAATTTGGATTTTCACTTAAGATTTTAAACATCTGTTACTTTATTGATCTCCTGCTGAAATCCAGAGACTAGGAGAGAAAATGTGTGAATCGCTTCAGACACACCAATAATTCAGCCCTCACAAAATGCCGGAGAAACTCAGCAGGCCAGGCAGCATCAATTCAAAAGAGTAAACAGTTGATGTTTTGGGCTGAGACCCTTCCTGCTGAGTTTCTCCAGCATTTTAGATTTCCAGCATCTGCAGGTTTTTTTATGTTTGGGAATAATTCAACCCAACTCTTAACTTTCACAGACTATTCAAACATGAAAGAGATTTGACTTCCCAGTACTTGAATATGAAAGTGCAAGTTAGTTTGCTTCTTGAAAATCCTAGTACATGCCCAGTAAGTCCTGTGGCTGTGTGCGTGCATTTTTGTTCTTCTGTTGTGTTTTCACCATTTGTGAACCATTTACTGGGTGTAATACAGAAAAAAAATGAAAAACACTGAATCTTGTGACCCAAGTAATGTGAAGATTTTGCATGATAGAAAGGTCTTAATGATGACAACTCGCGGATACCTCCTCTTATTTACCCCTTGATCGTGACCCCACTAAGGAGCACCAGGCCATTGTCTCCCACACCATCACCGACTTTATCTGCTCAGGGGATGTCCCATCCACTGCTACCAACCTTATAGTTCCCACACCCCGCACTTCCCGTTTCTACCTCCTACCCAAGATCCACAAACCTGCCTGTCCTGGCCGACCTATTGTCTCAGCTTGCTCCTGCCCCACCGAACTCATTTCTGCATACCTCGACACTGTTTTATCACCCCTTGTTCAATCCCTTCCGACCTATGTTCGTGACACTTCTCACGCTCTTAAACTTTTCGATGATTTTAAGTTCCCTGCCCCCCACCGCTTTATTTTCACCATGGATGTCCAGTCCTTATATCCCCCATCAGGAAGGTCTCAAAGCTCTACGCTTCTTTTTGGATTCCAGACCTAATCAGTTCCCCTCTACCACCACTCTGCTCCGTCTAGCGGAATTAGTCCTTACTCTTAATAATTTCTCCTTTGGCTCCTCCCACTTCCTCCAAACTAAAGGTGTAGCTATGGGCACCCGTATGGGTCCTAGCTATGCCTGCCTTTTTGTTGGGTTTGTGGAACAATCTACGTTCCGTGCCTATTCTGGTATCTGTCCCCCACTTTTCCTTCGCTACATCGACGACTGCATTGGCGCTGCTTCCTGCACGCATGCAGAACTCGTTGACTTTATTAACTTTGCCTCCAACTTTCACCCTGCCCTCAAGTTTACCTGGTCCATTTCCGACACCTCCCTCCCCTTTCTAGATCTTTCTGTCTCTGTCTCTGGAGACAGCTTATCCACTGATGTCTACTATAAGCCTACTGACTCTCACAGCTATCTGGACTATTCCTCTTCTCACCCTGTCTCTTGCAAAAACGCCATCCCCTTCTCGCAATTCCTCCGTCTCCGCCGCGTCTGCTCTCAGGATGAGGCTTTTCATTCTAGGACGAGGGAGATGTCTTCCTTTTTTAAAGAAAGGGGCTTCCCTTCCTCCACTATCAACTCTGCTCTTAAACGCATCTCCCCCATTTCACGTACATCTGCTCTCACTCCATCCTCCCGCCACCCCACTAGGAATAGGGTTCCCCTGGTTCTCACCTACCACCCCACCAGCCTCCGGGTCCAACATATTATTCTCCGTAACTTCCGCCACCTCCAACGGGATCCCACCACTAAGCACATCTTTCCCTCCCCCCCCCCCCCCCGCATTCCGCAGGGATCGCTCCCTACACAACTCCCTTGTCCATTCGTCCCCCCCATCCCTCCCCACTGATCTCCCTCCTGGCGCTTAACCGTGTAAGCGGAACAAGTGCTACACATGCCCTTACACTTCCTCCCTTACCACCATTCAGGGCCCCAAACAGTCCTTCCAGGTGAGGCAACACTTCACCTGTGAGTCGACTGGGGTGATATACTGTGTCCGGGAGTGCTCCCGATGTGGCCTTTTATATATTGGCGAGACCCGGCGCGGACTGGGAGACCGCTTTGCTGAACATCTACGCTCTGTCCGCCAGAGAAGGCAGGATCTCCCAGTGGCCACACATTTTAATTCCACATCCCATTCCCATTCTGACATGTCTATCCACGGCCTCCTCTACTGTAAAGATGAAGCCACACTCGGGTTGGAGGAACAACACCTTATATTCCGTCTGGGTAGCCTCCAACCTGATGGCATGAACATCGACTTCTCTAACTTCCGCTAATGCCCCACCTCCCCCTCGTACCCCATCTGTTACTTATTTTTATGCACACATTCTTTCTCTCACTCTCCTTTTTCTCCCTCTGTCCCTCTGAATATACCTCTTGCCCATCCTCTGGGGTCCCCCCCCCCCTTGTCTTTCTTCCCGGACCTCCTGTCCCATGATCCTCTCGTATCCCCTTTTGCCAATCACCTGTCCAGCTCTTGGCTCCATCCCTCCCCCTCCTGTCTTCTCCTATCATTTTGGATCTCCCCCTCCCCCTCCAACTTTCAAATCCCTTACTCACTCTTCCTTCAGTTAGTCCTGACGAAGGGTCTTGGCCTGAAACGTCAACTGCACCTCTTCCTACAGATGCTGCTTGGCCTGCTGCGTTCACCAGCAACTTTGATGTGTGTTGCTTGAATTTCCAGCATCTGCAGAATTCCTGTTGTTTAAGGTCTTACTGATATTGTTTTAGCTGAAGGAATTTGTATATGTGCTACCAGGGGCACTGATATAATTTCAGGAAGGTGTTTTTCCTGATTGATTTTACATGCTGCTTATTGGTACTGTGGAATGTATCAGGATTGTCTTTAGATTGATGCATTTAAAATTCCAACCAGTCTTTCAGGGAATTCCATATTGATTCCTTGTCAGCTTGGTGATAAGTTTTAGTATTGATGGTGGGCGTGAATGTAGGTGGATAATTTTAGAATAACTGTCCTGCTATGTGGTTGAAGCCGAGTAAATAATTTAAGTTGTCCCATCAATCCTACTAAAAGTTCATGAAGATCCCGCCTGTACTCTTTTCTCTATCAATGACAATAAACACTTTTAGAGAAAAGGAAGAAATAATAGACTCTTTTTCATGTGGTGCCATTTTGACCTTGAGGCATCTCAAAGTTTTGTATTGCCTATGAAATCTTTTAATGTTTTAAATGTAGGAACATACCAATTACATAAAACCCTCCACTTAATATATGATTGAAAAGGTAGCTTTTGATGCATCCCTTTGCCAAAGTTATCCGAGAATATGAGCTCAAGTCTGAACAGTTTTCTTTTTAATCAATAGCCTTAAAAATTTGAGGCAAGAATACTTAAAATAGATGCTAGTAAGTATTAAAGTGAGGTGAGTGGGGGCAGATTAGGGAAATTTGGTGGGCTAGAGAGGGGAGATTACAGTGAAAGGACCAAAGGAAGTGCAAGAGAGGAGGAAATAGGAACAAGGCAGAAAGAACAGAGGCAATGCAGAATAACAGGGTGAAAGAGGAAATGTTCCCAAGACCATTTCTGCCTTTACTTCTACAGTGTTCCCCTGCTTGAGGGTTGGTCATTTGGATAATTTTCACTTGAGCAGTCAAATAGCATGTGTAGAGAAACTGAGTCTAAGGTAAATAGGGAGAATGGAAGGAAAAGAAATAGTTTGTTTCCTTGTTCCTGGAGATGGCCAGGAATTTGATTGAGTCTCATTTATGTTACAGAGTGATGATACGGGTCATTGCAAATTGCTTCTTTTTGTATTCTTCGGAGAAAATACTTCCCATAAAAATGTGCCATCCTGTGTTTGCATTATCTGATTAATTAAACATCCCTCTGTCCGACATGGGGTTAGAATGTGTACAGGTTTTAACGGTCTTGTGCCTTTGGAAAAAATGCTGTAAGATATAAATATCAATGTTGCTGCTGCCAAAACAATTGCGCAGAGTAAATGAGTGATCTTAGAAAATACTTTGTCTTTGCCATGTAATTTCACAGGAAGTAAGCTGATTAATAATTCAAATAGGAAACAAGCTACTGGTTAAAATTTTCCAATTTCATTGATGATTAGTAATTATTTTACTGTGCTAGTAATATGAGGCATGGACTCAAAGTTTAAAGATGAAAGTTCAGATTCTACCTCGGCAATTTCAAAACTTGAATTCAGTACAGCAAAAAAATCTGAAATTTGAAAACCCTCAGTAATTATTGGGAAAGGCATCAGACCCACAGCAAAATGTTTTATCTCTGAAATAGCTGAGCAAGGTACTCATTTTGTATCAAACTTCTTTGAAGAGAAATAGTGAAAGTAAACCACGAATAGATCATTTGATGTTGATTTAGGCAAATGATTGGGAGATGACAAAGGCTTGTCAAGTCCAGTTTTGTGAAGTTTTCCCTCGTTTCTCTGGGGATGTGCTAGTATTTGGAGATTTGGCCCACATACAAGTTCGACCAATCTTTTCAGTTTTCCATATCGTTCCAGACATGCCCATCCCAGAGAGAGCAGCACCGTTTTGCATCTCTACCACCTTCCTTGCTGCTTCAACTAATGTTCTTCATGGAAGATGGTGATTCATCAGCTGAGGGGGTCGGGGGGACAGTCAGCAGGAGGTTTGACATGTAACACTTCATGGGTTCTGGAAATATGACTGAAGAATCCGGAAGCGCTCCCTCCTGGTGGATTTTCTTTACCTTCCTCATTGAATTAAAGGGGCCAAATTGAGAGTAATCTTTACACGCAGCAAAGATCCTGTGAAAGTGGAGGTGAAGAATCCAGTGTATAAGAACTGGCAATGCAGTGCTGTAAAGGCTATGTTATAGTTGGTATCTGAAATGTATGCGTTCTCCTAACTAAATAATTTTAGGAATTGTGAGGCTATGTGCGTATGTTTGTTTTTGCTTTGACAGTTCATCTTCCTTCTCGCCTACAGTCCATCTTGTAGATATATGGAACATGATTGAAGCTTTTCGGGATAATGGCCTCAACACCTTAGACCACAGCACAGAAATAAATGTATCTCGATTAGAGACCATCATTTCATCTATCTATTACCAGCTGAATAAACGCCTGCCAACCACCCATCAAATCAGTGTGGAACAGTCCATCAGCTTACTTCTCAATTTCGTCATAGCAGCATATGACAGGTCAGTGCTCAGCCAGTCTTGCACATAATGGATGCCTTTTGGTGTCAGAGCATTGAATGTCAATTTTTCTTTTAGAGTTCCTCTTAATGTTCAAATCAAGTATTCTTTCTTTCCAAGTAATGTAGTTAATATTGCTTATAGCTTTTAGTTGTTTAAAGTCAGGGACACAATTCTCTCATTTGGTTATGTTGGCTGGAACGTATCATCAGGGTTGGCACTTGGACTGACCTGAAATCTTACCCATGTTCTGAAGCTACTCTTGGGAATGTTCTTCAGAGCTGTTGTGATGAGGCTGGGAGAGTTTCATCATGAGCCAAGGAATGATATAGCAGGGAAGAAGATCATTAAGGTTATTGAGACACTCCCATTCACCTGCTTTTTTTGCCCTCCAAGGCCTAAAATTAATCTTCTTTTCAGCAACTACTTAATTCTCTGCTGAAAGCTGGTTTTGAATCCCTTTTCTGTTACTGTATTGCAGTTCAGAATGCAACATGTAAAGATATTTTACCTGCAGTTTCAAACACGTTTTCTTAGGTTTCTGTATCTTGTACCATTTGAACCAGCTTTTCCTTTATTTACTCTGTCCTGTCTTGAGATAGAACATAGAACTTTACAGCACATTACAGGCCTTTCGGCCCACAATGTTGTGCTGACCATGTAACCTACTCTAGAGACTGTCTAGAATTTCCCTAGCGCATAGCCCTCTATTTTTTAAGCTCCATGTACCTATCTAAGAGGCTCGTAAAAGACCTGATTGTATCCACTTCCAATGTCACCGCTGGCAGTGCATTCCACACACTCACCACTCTCTGTGTAGAAAAACTTACCCCTGACATCCCCTCAGTACCTATTTCCAAGCACCTTAAAACTATGCCCCCTCGTGTTAGCCATTTCAGCCCTGGGAAAAGCCTCTGGTTATCCATGCGATCAATACCCCCCATCATCTTATACACCTCTATCAGGTCACCTTTCATCCTCCATCGCTCCAAGGAGAAAAGGCCAAGTACACTCAACCTATTCTCATAAGGTACGCCCTCCAATCCAGGCAACATCCTTCTTGTAGTGAGGTGACCAGAACTGAATACAGTACTCCATGTGGGGTCTGACCAAAGTCTTAATTAGTTCTAACGTTACTTCACAGCCCTTGAACTCAATCCTATGGTTGATGAATGCCAACATATACCTTCTTAACAACACTTGTCAATCTGCACAGCAGCCTTAAGTGTCCTATGGACACAGACCCCAAGATCTCTCAGATCCTCCACACTGCCAAGAGTCTAACTTGTATTAGATTCTGTCTTCAAATTTGACCTACCAAAATGAACCACTTCACACTTATGTGGGTTGAAGTTCATCTGCCACTTCTCAGCCCAGTTTTGCATCTTATTGATGTCCCGCTGTAACCTTTGACAACCCTCCAGACTATCCACAACGACCCCAATCTTTGTGTCATCAGCAAATTTACTAACCCACCCTTCTACTTCTTCATCCAGGTCATTTATAATAAAAAAAAAGTCACAAAGAGGAGGGCTCCCAGAGTAGATCCCTGAAGAACAGCACTGGTCACCGACCTTCATGCAGAATACGAACCATCGACAATCACCCTTTGCCTCTGTGGGCAAGCCAATTCTGGATCCGCAAAGAAAGGTCTCCTTGGATCCCATGCCTCCTTACTTCCTGAATGAGCCACGCGTGGGAAACCTTATCAAATGCCTAACTGAAATCCCTATACACTACATCCACTGGTCTGCCTTCATCAATGTGTTTTGTTACTTCCTCAAAGAATTCAGTCAGGCCCATAAGGCACGACCTTCCCTTGACAAAGCCATGCTGACTATCCCTAATCAGGTTTTGTCTCTCCAAATGCTGATAAGTCCTGCCTCTCAAGATTTTTTCCAACAACTTGCCCACCACTGATATTGAACACCTCTTCCTTTTGGCTTCCATTTCGTGAAACAATTCTAGCCTCTTTATGAAACTAAGGTAATATATCCCAATATTATTTTCCCAAAGTCAACATACAATTTCAAAGGAGCTTGATGAACTTTGGCACATTTTGATTTTTCTAGAATTTTAAGAGACCCTTCAAACCTAATAGTGTGGAGGGGAGAAAAGAGCAGGTTTAAATTTGTATCAAACCACCCCAGACCCATACCCTTGATCGGTTAATGAGAAGACATTCTCCAAACTTGATCATACTTTAAGTGCAAGTGTGATATGCTTGGTTTCCTGATGGTCAGGAAGTCCATTCATTAGAGGCTTTAGAATAAGGTTTTGCCCAGTGAAGATGGAAATTAGAAGAAATTTCTTCTGTTAGGTGTTTGTGAATCTTAATTCTCTTCCATAGATATTTGATGGAAACCATATCTTTAGAAGTACACAAGGCTGATGTAGACCCATTTTTTGTGTTTAGGGGAATTGAGACTTAGAAGCAAAACAGGGAAATGGAGCTGAAGCTGGATATTATTGAATGGCAGAGCACGCATGAGCGCTTTATAGCTGATTTCTGCTCATATTTTCATACACAAATGTTCACAAGGGGCAAGATGAATAGCTGAGTGCTTTTCAGAGGGAATCTGTGCATAGTTAATGTTGTGACAGTGACTGTAAACTGGGTATTCTCTTGCAGTGAAGGGCATGGGAAGTTGACCGTATTCTCAGTTAAAGCCATATTGGCAACAATGTGCGGAGGCAAGATCTTGGACAAACTTCGGTGTAAGTACAAATGATGTTTTAATGTTAAGCATTTGAAACAATCAGTCAGGCCTTTGTTTGGTATTTGCTGATGGGTGTGTTCTTTATTTATTGACCTTTGATCAGAATTCTGGCAGTATTTTCCTTCCTACACTTAGGCATCCTGGGGCATTTGGTCTAAAAGCCTTCTTGACGTATTTGGCTTTGCTGTTCAAAGGCTAAACACTGGAATTATGCCTTCTAAGTTAAAAATCATGTGGACTCACTAATTTTTTGTACAGTGCAAAACCTGAAAATAAAGCTATTTATTCTGTATTCTAGATAAAATGCATGGATTTGATTATTCAAAAACTAAAAATTAGGTGGTTCCAGTTTAAGCAGACTCTCAGTTTTCTGTTAGAGTTTGACTCTGAGAGTGCGTTATTTAATTTGTACCTTATTTGATATGAAATTTATGTTGATCATTTTTAATCTAAAACAAATTGCATTGCCAAGTTAGAAACAAAAATAACTTGCTTACAAAACGTTTCTAATCCTCTAAGCTGATTCAAGTCTTAAGAGAGTCTAAGAGGTCTGCAGTTACTGTGCAAGATGGATTTATATTCATATGTTTAAAATATGCTTCAGCCCTATATTGAGATTTCTAACCACAAGTGTCCTCCAGATGGTTCGAGACTGGATGTAAAATGAAGGACAGATTCAATTACTGCCTGCATTCTAATTAGTTAAATTTGTTGTAATATTTTAATATATATTTGGCACCATTTTTGGCAAGTTGAAGGGGTGGGGTGTGCAGGATAAGGAGAGTTTTGTCACAGAGTGTGTTTGTACTGAAAAACACCTAGAGTACATTTACTGTTGTAAGAGCGTGAATGTACAAACAGCGGAGCTTGGCCAGTTGTCTTGGTCCCATCACCACAAATGAAGACTTAGAGTAACTTTGTGAAGTCTGTGTGGTAGCTGGTATGTGAATGCTAACCCGTGTTGTGAGAAATCATGCACAAACAATTTGAATTTGCCTAAGACGATACCCAGCAATTTTGTACAAGTGCCAGACTTAAAGACTTGTGAGTGATAAGCTTTAATATAAGATACTGCACATCATTTTCATTCTCCTGATGCTCCTACGTAAGAACACAAGAAATAGGAGCAGGAGTAGGCCATCTGGCCCATTGAGGTTGCTCCATCATGCAATAAGATCATGGCTGATCTGGCCATGGATGCATCTCCACCAACCTGCCTTTTCCCCATAACCCTTAATTCCCCTACTATGCAAAAATCTCTCCAACCTTGTCTTAAATATTTTTTCCGAGGCAGCCTCCACTGTTTCATTGGGCAGAGAATTCCACAGATTCACCACTCTCTGGGAAAAGCCGTTCCTCCTCATCTCTGCCCTCAATCTACTTCTCCGAATCTTGAGGCTAAGTCTCCTAGTTCTAGTCTCACCTACAAGTAGAAACCACTTTCCTGCCTCTATCTTATCTATCCTTTTCATAATTTTCCTACGACTGAAATAATAATAATAATAATCCTACAATTGAAAACAGTGATTGACCTGGTCCCAACGGTCTGTGAGTTTCTGATCTCAGCCTCCTAGCATGACAGAATTTGAAGCCTAATAAGAGGATGGATGTCTCAACATGGCCCTTCATTGTACTGCATAAACACAGCAGATTCTGCCACTGATGGAGGAACTCGGCAGGTCAGGCAGCAACTGTACAAATGAATAAACGGCCAACATTTTGGGTCAAGGCCCTTCATCAGGACTGGAAAGTAACGGGGAAGATGGCAAAGTAAAAAAGGTTGGGGGACGAGGAGGAGTGCAAGCTGGAAGATGATAGTTGAAGCCATGTAGGTCAGGAAGGGGGATAAACGAAGAAGCTGGGAGGCGATAAGTGGAAAAGGCAAAGGACTGGAGAAAAAGGAACCTGATAGGAGAGGAGGATAGATCATGGGAGAAAGGCAATGAGGAGGGGCACCAGGGTGAGTGTGTCACGTACCCCGTGACAGGAATAAAGAAACCAGCAGAAATAGAAACCACTTTGGAGTCCAGTATTGCTAATAACTAATAATATTTATTAATAACTACACAATACAGTAAACTAAGTGAAGATAAATCAAACAGGTTAGCAAGAATTATATATATAAGTAAGTAAATCAATAGTGTGGAAAAATATGTATGAAAACCCAAGCTTCTTTAAGTCTAGGGGTAAAAAGATACAGTCTTACGATGTTGAGTAAAGTTCAGTTCAGTTCAGTTCATGGTATTTAGTTGAATGGCGATGGGGAGAGAGAGTGAGTTGAGTCTTCAGGTGAACTGTTGCCGTTGATTTTCTTGTTGTCGTCCGAAATCCTTCAGAAGTCACCGACTGTGACTTTAACAACAAAGGGGACCGTACTTCGGTGTGGTTGAGCTGTCTACCCAGGCCAGGGTCGGACACATGGACAACTCCCCACTAGTCTTGCCTTTGAATTTTCACTGGCAGGGCACTTGGATCAATCCGCCTGATCGATCCTCCAAAACCCACTTTCTCTGCGGGCACAGCAATGCTCATTCAGTGTCCAGATCATGTGTCTGAGGTCTGTATCATCTGACCTCCTATTTATCTCACCGTGCTGAGCATCACCTGTCATTCAAAGAGTCCCTCCTTCCTTTGTCTGCAAAAAAATGCAAGCAAGCAACAAGTCCTTGAAAGTAACATCAATAATGTGCTGTTGGTCACCGTAGCAACTTTCGAGCTGCTCGGTGCTGTCTCCAAACCCAACTCAGTAGAAATCCAAAGTTACTTCCAGTGCCTTAAAGTGACAGTCCAACCGTCAATCTTCATCTCTCTCTCTCTTTTCAAAACAAATCATCAATGATAAATGACTCTCTCTGCCTCTCTTCAAACAGTTAATAGGGGCACTCTTGGATCCCCTCACAAGTGGAAAAAAGGTAAGACATCAGAGTAGGATGTAACTGCATAACTAATTGAGAAGAACACCTTCTCCTTTTGAGGGGCAGCCATCTTACACCATTTAAATGGACATTGTCTTACAATTTCACCAACTGATATTAATCTTCATTTCATGCCTGGCTGTGTAAGAGGTTCAGAGTTGTTAGTGACTTGAATTTGAAGATCCACGGTTATGCGAAAAGAAAGGCAGTTCTATGTTTGAGTCTGTGGCTTTCCTGGTGCAAAAATAAAGGACATTGAGGGACTGCAGAGTATTCTGGGGCTAAGGAGTGAGTCAGGTTCTTTTGTACAGAAGACATGGGGAAGTAGAATAGAGATCTACTTCCTCAATGTTTAAAAGCATAGTGTGGGTAGCAAGCTGTTAGACTCTTGGCAAATTGGAATTAATTCTGGACAGGAGGCCGTTGTTCAAAATGGATGTGTACACCCTAGTATTGTGTATGAATGTAATAGGCTGCAAGAATTATCAGATGGAAGATAAAATTTAAGGCAGGTGGTGAAGTGGTAGACTTTGGTGTAAAGATTAATCAGAGACATGATAGATTAAATGGGACATTTCCAAATGATATGCGAGAACAGAGGGTCCTGGTTGTGCAGGTGTAAGTTGGAGAGTACATTGGCAATAGTTTGTTAAGCAAATAAAATGCTGGAATTCATATGCCGAGCACAAAAGCCAAGAAGATATATTAAACCTGTGTTTACATTGTCAACGTCCACTGGTATATTGCATCATATTTTGGTCTCTACACTCAAAGTAGCATTTAGAGGCCTTGAAGTGCAGAAAGGATTCTCTTGAATAATTTCAGGAATGAGGAATTCCACCTGTTAAGTTCAATTGAAAAAGTCGGGGTTTTTCTCTGGAGCAAGGAGGCTAGGGGGATTTTAAAGAGCTGTTGAAGATTACATGGAATTGGTCCAAATTGTGGCAGCTTCTGATTAGGCAAACAGATAAACTGTTCTTCTGAAGGTTTCAGGGTCAGCATTCAGCTTTACTTATTTATTACATTGAAGTATACAATGAAATGTGTTGTTTGCATTAACAGGCAACATCCAAGGTTGTGTTAGGGCAGCCTGCAAGTGTCATCCACTTATCATGCCCACAGTTTTCAGCAAAACAACACAAGCAGCAGGAACAACAACAGGAAACAAGTCCCTTTCAGATCTTCCCGCCCATTCACTTAAACATGCAGACAGACAGGCCTCCAACCCCAGGAAAGTTTGCCTTCAGGCCTTTAGTCCTTGGCCCTGAGCTGTCAGACTTTTGCCTCTAACTTCAGAATTTGCAATCCTCTTGGTTTCAAGGGTAAAAGAACCAGTGGTGTCTTGGGGGAGGGGGTGAAAATTGAAAATGTTTACTCTAAAGAGTATTTATAACTTGGAATTGTTTGCCTGCAAGGGGTGGCTGGGGGAAAACTGAATGAAAGGGAATTGGAGAGTCACTTGAGAGAAAATAATTTGCAGCTCCTTGCAGAAGGAGCAGGCAACTGATGGGATTGGTCCACGCAGAGTTAGAATGGACTCCTTTGTGCTGTAGTAGTTCTTCCTAATTTGGCAAGAATGACCAGTGTAAGAGTCATAATGGTTATTGTAGGAAATAGAAAGCAAATATCACCTTAGTTCTGCAGGAAGACTGTTGTCAGCTTGCTGAAGTACACCATCAAGTGGAGTGGAATGAGATTTATTGTAAATCTGGCTCTCTCACAACCTAGAATACTTGATTGTGTCAGATGAGAAGGAATGTACAAAGTTCATAAAGTTCAAGGTAATCTTATTACCAAAGCACACGTGTCTCTTCATACACCCCTGAGATTCATTTCCTTGTGGGCATTTGCAGTAAATATAAGAAACCCAATAGAATCAATGGAAGACCATCCCCAACAGGACAGATAATATCCAATTGGCGAAAGACAACAAAATGCTGTTACCTGTCTCGTGAGCTTGATGTAATTATCTTCTGATGGGCATGATGTAATTGTCTCATGATAGCGGGGTGATGTGATGTCATGTGATGGCATGTGCCAACCGGTATAAATGGGAAGCCGTAGTCTGTTGCGTGGTTGTTTTGTTGGGAGTCACAGTCGGTGGTTATGCAATCGCAGAAGGAGAGAGAGAATGAAGAATTACCAGCTTCGTGCGAACCCAAAGAATTGGGTTGAAATCAATGGCGTTCTGTGTATCTTGAAGAGGTTGATGTGAATTATGGCACACACTTTTGGGTAACGCCTGCATGGTCTCGGGTGTGTGGTGACCACCTCCGGTGAAAGGTCAGTTACTTTGAGAAATCTTTCTCTTCATGATCTCTTCGGATAAGGCATTTCTCGGCTGGAATCTGCATCCGCAGTTTCACCTATGCTTCAGGAATCGCTCGCTGGTTCGAGAAGTCTCTCCTCTCACTTACTTTATGTATCATATGGACTTATTAAACTCCCACCTTAAGACTGTGCTTAAGTAAGATCTGTTAAGAATTGTCTTTAAGTTCGACTGCTTGATAACTAAAGTTGCATAACATTGTTAACTTCCGTTTACGTTAGTCGTTTGTATACTTTTCTATGCTTTTGAGTAGAGGTTAATAAATTTCGTTGTTTACTTATAAAAACCTGACTCAATATCTATTGCTGCTGATCCGTAACAAAAATTGGGGGCTCGTCCAGATTTGAACAAATTTAGAGCTTAAATGGTTGTTTAATTATCAATCTGATTGGAAAAGGGGAAATAATCGGTTCCTTTTTTTTGGTTGATTTGTGTGTAGTAATCAGCAGCAATGGATATTGGTGCTTTTCTGGCATTACCAACCCGTGAGGTATTAGCGAAAGCCAAAAAGGGTGGGGTACTGGAAATTGCTGAAGAGCTGGAGCTTACTGGGATAATGTCGGCTATGACAAAGTCAGTGATTCAGAGGAAAATAGCTGACCACTATATTGTTGCGAAAGTGTTTGATGAGGAGGTGTTAGAGAAGTTTCCAGTAAGTAAACTTGAGATGCAGCTACAAATGCAAAAAATGATGTTAGAGAGATTTAAAGTGGAGGTAGTGGAACGGGAAAGAGATAAAGACAGAGAATTTAAGCTAGCAATGGAGAGGTTAAGGCTCGAGAAGTTTTGGGTATCCGGTTGTACCGTTTATTGCTGGTCAGGAAGTTAAATTGGTTCCTCCATTTAATGAGGCAGAGGTTGATAAATGCTTCCAGCATTTTGAAAAAATTGCTCAGAGTTCAAATTGGCCGAAAGAGGGCTGGCTTGTCCTTTTACAAAACATTATATAAAGGTAAAGCACAACAGATTTATATGGCCTTAACTAGTAAACAGGCAGCTGATTATGATACTGTGAAGCAGGTTATATTTAAAGCTTATGAATGGTTCCGGAAGCTTATAGACAGAGATTTTGGAGTCTGAAGAAATCTGTGAACCAGACTTACGTGGAATTTGACTATGACAAATCTGTGTTTTGAGCGCTGGTGCACCTCTAAAAATGTGAATGGAGAGTATGACAACTTGAAAGAGTTGATTTTAATCGAGGAATTTAAAAGGTGTGTCCCTGATGGCATAAAGGCATATTTGGATGAGAAGGGCCCTGCCATGTTGCCAGAGTCTGCAAAATAAGCAGATAAGTATGCTCTAACCCATAAGAGTAAGTTTACTCCGAGTAAAACTTTCCAAAAGAGTAACGTGGATGGTCAGGGTAAACCAGAAACTAAATCGGAAGCTAGTGATAAAGGTAAGGATGAAGGGAAGCAAGTGAAGGAAAAATATTTTGGTCCTATTTGTCACTATTGTAGGAAACCTGGTCATGTTATGGCTAATTGTTTCCGTCTGAAGAAGAAGAAAAAGGAGACAGATCCAGATGCTTGTGTGCAACACTTTGAAACACCCATGAACCCGTAAGGTTTGGGACATTCAAAGGAAGCTCTGTCAAGGTCTGACAGAGTTAGGAAGGGATTCGATCCTTTTATGTCAGAGGGATTTGTTTCCATGAATGAAGGGTCCACTCAAGTACCAATAAAAATTCTTCGGGATACTGGGGCTTCTCAGTCAGTCATGTTAGACAGTGTTCTAGAGTTTAATGATGAGACTGACACTGCTGAAGTAAATCTTATATGAGGTATTGAGGGCAACCTTACACCTGTACCTCTGCACCAGGTAGCTTTACGGTCAGGGGTAGTTTCAGGATCTGTTAAAATCGGACTACGACCCAGTTTACTGGTGGAGGGTGTCTCCTTATTGTTAGGGAATGACCTAGCAGGTGGAAAAGTTGTTCCTGCAGTGCAGCTGACAACTAAGCCAATCACTGATGATCCAAAAGATGGATTCTAACATGTATCCCTCCTGTGCAGTAACCCGAGCTATGGGCAAAAAGTCTGCCAAGGCAGATAGTTCTGTGCAGCATGGGTCTGCTACCCTTGACAGCTCAAATTGGGATTCAGATTTTGATAACTTGTCAGGAACTTTCCCAACCTTCCTTGTTTGATCAAGATGCTTGTAGTGAGTCTGACCATAAACACTTGCCTTTGTCTAGGAAGGAGATTATAGCGGAGCAGAGCAGAGATCCTGAGATTGCCACCTTGAGAGAGAACGGTCTCCCAGATAATGAGATTGAGAAGGTGCCAGTAGGGTTTTATTCCAAGAGTGGAGTGTTAATGAGAAAGTGGAGACCACCTGAGATTCCTGCAAATGAGGATTAGGCAGTTGTTCACCAGGTAGTCGTTCCTAAGGTCTGTAGGAATGTGATTTTAACTTTGACTCATAGTATGCCCTTAGGTGGCCATCTAGGTGTGAAGAAAACTGAACAAAGTTACGAAACACTTCTTCTGGCCTGGTTTGAGGAAAGATGTGGCGACATTTTGCCGAACTTGTCACATTTGTCAGGTTGTGGGAAAACCTAATCAAGTTACCCCAGTGCCCCCATTGCAACCTATTCCTGCATTTGGTGAACCGTTTTCTGAAGTTATTGTATATTGTGTTGGCCCATTGCCAAAAACTAAAACTGGCCATCAGTATTTGCTGACCATCATGTGTACAGCATCTAGGTTTCCAGAAGCAATACCTCTCAGGAATATAAAAGCCAAAACTGTGACGAAGGCTCTCATAAAATTGTTTGCTTTATTTGGGTTGCCTAAAGAAATCCAGTCTGATCAGAGAAGTAATTTTATGTCTGGATTATTCCAACAGGTAGTTTATAAACTAGGAGCCAAACAGATTACATTGTCTGCATACCATTCAGAATCACAGGAGGCCTTAGAAAGGTTCCATTCTACCCTCAAAACCATGAATAGGAAGTTCTGTGTTGAAAATGAGAAGGATTGGGATGAAGGGAGTTCATTTGCTTTTGTTTGCAGTAAGGGAGTCAGTGCAGGAGTCCTTAGGCTTTAGCCTCTTTGAACTTGTGTTTGGGCACAGAGTCAGAGGATCTTTGGCATTGTTAAAAGAACAGTGGATTAACAAAGAAGTATATACTAATTTGTTGGATTATGTCTTAAAATTTAAGGAGAGATTGCAAAAAACTTGCAGGTTAGCAAGGGAAATTTTAAAATCTGCACAGGAAAGAATGAAAACTTGGTCTGACAAAGAAGCTAGAATGAGGACATTTAAGCTGGGAGATAAGGTGTTGGTTCTTTTCCCTGTGCAAACCAACCCTTTACAAGCTAAATTTCATGGACATTAGGAGATTATATCTAAAGTTAATAGTGTGGTAAAAACACCAGATTGACAAAGGCCAACACAGCTTTTCATGTAAACATGATAAAACCATATTATGAAAAACAGTCTGCCACTATAACTGCTGTCAATAACAATGAGTCTGATCTCCCTGGGAATTTGGTAGCTGATCCATCTGAGACTTATCTTAAACCGAACATTATTTCCGCCAGACTACCAAATTCAACAATTTTGGAACTGTTAAACTTGGCTAAAGGTGAATTTGTCCATGCCACTGTGACCTATCTTGGTTACGTTTGTGGGTCAAAGCAGGCTGGCTCCTGTTCAGGCAATTTTGGAGCTTCCCACTCCAACCGGTAAAAAAGCTCTGAGAAGATTCTTGGGAATGGTAGGATATTACCGTAAGTTCTGTAAGAACTTTGCTGAGATTGCCCTTCCATTGACTAACACTCCTGAAGAATGGTGAAAAGTTTATTTGGAAAGATACTTGTCAGGAAGCATTTGATAAATTGAAAGCTATCCTATGTTATCACCCTGTGCTCAGGTCACCTGACTTTGAAAAGCTATTTTCCCTTGCTGTGGATGCTAGTGACAAGGCTGCAGTAGCTGTGTTACTACAAAGGGATAATTATGATGATGTTGACCATCCTGTGGCTTACTTTTCCAAGAAATTTAATGGGCATCAAAGAAATTATTCAACCATAGAAAAGGAATTATTATCCCTAATTTTAGCTCTGCAACATTTTGATGTGTATGTTGGCGCAACTCAGAAACCTCTCGTGGTTTACTCTGATCATAACCCATTGGTATTTTTGAGTAAGCTGAAACGTAAAAATAGAAGGTTGTTAAATTGGAGTTTGATATTACAAGAATATGATCTCTTAATAACTCACATTAAAGGCAAAGATAATGTAAGTACCATATGTCTGTCCAGATGTTGAATTTGCAATATGTTTTTTTTTGGAGTGGAATTTTGATATTTGTATGCACTCCTGCCATATGTTATATTAGTACTGTATGATAACTATGTGTATGGTTCATTTTGTAAATTTTATGCATTTGTGTATTTTGAAAATTGTAGTTGAAATTTTGCTCTTGATAGACCAAAATTATCTTTGGAGGTGTTACCTGTCTCGTGAGCATGATGTAATTATCTCCTGATGGGCATGATGTAATTGTCTCATGATAGCGGGGTGATGTGATGTCACGTGATGGCATGTTCCAACCGGTATAAATGGGAAGCCATAGTTTGTTGCGTAGTTGTTTTGTTGGGAGTCACAGTTGCTGCTGATCTGTAACAATGCAAATACAAAATGAGAAAAAACAAAATAAATAAACAAACAAACAAGCAAGCAGTAAATATTGACAAAATGAGTTGTAGAGTCCTTGAAATTCAGTCTATAGGTTGTAGGAACAGTTTATTGATGGGGAGAGTGAAGTTATTCCCTCTGGTTTATGAACCTTATGATTGAGGGGTAATAACTGTTTCTGAATTTGCATTCTTGAGAGTTGAATTCAATGAGTCCTTTAGTTTGGTAAGACTGTTAAAAAGTACTTTACACAAGGGAAATTACAGGCTGCAGGTTGCAGTGAGATTAGTTGAGAAGAAATATATTTAGAAGTTTTGTAAACTGCCCGCAGTGCGTTGTTGTGGATTCCATGCCATTACCATTTCCCAACATTCAGAAAAAGATTCCTAGTACTCCAGGGCTTTGAATGTTCACACAAAGTACCAACATCAACATGGACCAGTTCAGCTAAATCATCAGTTTTGTGCAGTACATTATCTTGGTGAGGAGTCACACTTTAAGTATAAAAAGTATACCTTATAGCTGACCTAATGTGGTACAGCAGAATATCTTAGAATCTTTCTCTTCGGCATTGTTTTCGGTGTTTGAAATTGGATGATGGCTGGATGATGAACTTTTCAGCTGAAAGTTCTGGTGTCTTGGTTTTTGTTGTACCCCCAAGAAAAGAGAACAGAGGGCATGTATTGTCTTTAATTGCCTTGGATTAAGAGCTGGTTCAGGTACTGATTCTTCCCCATTTAAGTTTGATTAGATTTTTTTTGAGTAGGTAAGGTAATTTTATTGGGTGAGGATATTGTGGTTGATGTAGTCTACATCGACTCTCCAATTAAAACTTTTGACCAAATTCCACATCAGAGGTTGGTTTAAAAAGTAAGAAACTGTCACTGGTAAAGCATCTGCAGACTTTCTCTTGTTACTGGTAGAGTTGTTGAAGATTGTGATTCTTAATTGTGCACTGGTGATCCATGAGAGGCATTTTTCGTAGTTAACATGGAATATTATCGCAGAAGCACTGATGCAGGTTTTCCCGTCTTTTGGCTGATTTGATTGCATTTGGAGTCCACCACACTGGCTGATTGACTCTATGGACAATAAACCACAAGGGAACGTCTGTGGGAATGATTTTAAATTAAATTTTGTTCTTTGCTGTCTGTGCATTAGTTTGCCATTTTATTTCATGCTCTGTCTGGTTTGTTTGCACAGTCATCTGACTAGTTCTCTGCTTGTAGTTACTGAAAACAGTGTTTTATAATGTTTCTGAAATTTGCATTATGTCGTGCAGACTTGCACGTTTTAGCAACCACATTTGGATGTTAATTCTGCAAAATTAGTGTTACACTTCAAAGAGGGATATTATTAAGTAGTTAATTTTGAAATTTAGAGATTTATTTCCAGACATTCCAAAAAGAACTACAGTAGCCTCACATGATGTAGATGTTGGAAACGCCAAACCCTTAAAGCAGCAGTTGAAGACCATTTGTCAGAAATGAGAAGACAAAATAGCTTTGTTAAGGTGCAGGGAGGAGAGACCAGAGGGATGTCCCTGATTGGATAAAATTCGGGTGGCTGTGGAAATGAATCTCAGGGTTGTATATGGTGACATAGACAGTGGCATGCAAAAGTTTGGGCAGCTCTGGTCAAAACTTCTGTTACTGTGAATAGCTAAGCGAGTAAAAGATGAACTGATTTCCAAAAGGCATAAAGTTAAAGATGACTCATTTCTTTAATATTTTAAGCAAGAAAACTTTTTTATTTCCATCTTTTACAAAATAACAAAAAAGGAAAAGGGCCCGAAGCAAAAGTTTGGGCACCCTGCATGGCAGTACTTAGCAACACCCCCGCTGGCAAGTATCACAGATTGTAAACACTTTTTGCAGCCAGCTAAGAGTCTTTCAATTCTTGTTTGGGGGATTTTCACCCATTTTTCCTTGCAAAAGGCTTCTAATTCTGTGAGATTCTTGGACCGTCTTGCATACACTGCTCTTTTGAGGTTTATCCACAGATTCTCGATGATGTTTAGGTCAGGGGACTGTGAGGGCCATGGCAAAACCTTCAACTTGCGCCTCTTGAGGTAGTCCATTGTGGATTTTGAGGTGTGTTTAGGTTCATTTTCCTGTTGTAAAAGCCATCCTCTTTTCATCTTCGGCTTTTTTACAGACGGTGTGATGTTTGCTTCCAAAATTTGCTGGTATTTAATGGAATTCATTCTTCCCTCTACCAGTAAATGTTCCCCGTGTCACTGGCTGCAACACAAGCCCAAAGCATGATCGATCCACCCCCGTGCTTAACAGTTGGAGAGGAGTTCTTTTCATGAAATTATGCACCCTTTTGTCTCCAAGCATACCTTTGCCCATTGAGGCCAAAGAGTTCTATTTTAACTTCATCAGTCCACAAGACTTGTTTCCAAAATGCATCAGGTTTGTTTTGATGTTTCTTTGAACCTTTTGAGTAGAACTTTTTCCTTCCCACCCTCTCCCCAACTTCTTCATAGGGCCTCTGCCCCTTCCCTCTTCAGTCCTGACGAAGGGTTCCAGCCCGAATCATTACTGATTGTTTCCACGGATGCTGCCTGACCTGCTGAGTTCCTCCAGCGTGTTGTGAGTGTTGCTTTGACCCCAGCACTTGCAGAGTATTTTGTGTTTATCTCACCCTCCCTGTAGTTTAACAAGCTTTTGTCTCCTTTCCTGTTCCAATAAGTGGTCTTAGACCTAAAATGTTAACCCTGTTTCTCTTACCACATGTGGCCTGACTTGCTCTATATTTCCAGTATTTTGTATAGCAGACAGGGAAGTGACTATTGTGATACAGTTCTTGTGCTGCTGATCTTTTTGAATGGTAAATCAAATCACTAACTGTATTAAAAAAAGATTTGAACTTTGTTGCCATTGTTGATTTATGTTTTATTTTTAAGGAAGAAACTTACTTCACTTGCAGTATCTGCATGCTGATTATTCCAAATTAATTATTCACTCTTTACTTAACTGGAGTTAGTGTAAGACATTTTTTACATTGTGATTCTAATGTCAATATCTTTTGACTGAACATCAACAAATTGTGAAGTTCAAAAAGGATCAAATTATATTAATTTGCATTTTTACTTGATTTGCATGCCGGCAGTAGGATGAACATTTTGCGAATTCTCCATTATCCAGCAATTTCTGTAATGTGCAGTCAGCAACCTCTGATCCTTTTACCATACCTGCACTCCATTGTGGAGGATAATGGAGATGACAGTTCTGCTGTCACAAAATGCAGTGCATTGGCTCTGAAAGAAGGATTATTCCCTAAATTACCAGTCATAACGCTGTGAGCTTCCCTCCCCGGCAATGGATAATGTTAAATTATTGAGTTGTGCTGTGCAGTATTTTCTCACAACTTTTGTGAAAGTTTATGTTGTTACTGGAACTTTCAACTCAGGTTATCATCCTCAGCAATTTATCTCTGAAAGAATAATTTTTACGTAAAGCATTTCTCTTTTAATTCTGTCACTTGCTGGTGCCCTATATAGTTTGGTGTCCATTGCAACTTAATTTAACTACGAAGCCCACCAGACTTGGCATGGATCCCATTGTGAATCTCTGGATGATATTTCATAAGATTTCTGTTTTGTAGTGAGGTGTAGTTTCTCGAACATATAGTTTACCTTCTGTGGAGAGGGGAGTCAAAAATCTCCCAAAAATGGTAGAGACGCAGATAAGCCAAGTGTCCTGCCATTGATCTATGATGGGAGATTGACAGCAATCATAACAAACTGATAATAACATGAGTCCTGCCGAAGGGTCTCGGTCTGAATTATCGACTGTACTTTTTTCCATAGGTACTGCCTGGCTTGCTGCGTTCCTCCAGTATTTTGTGTGTATTGCTCGGATTTCCAGCGTCTGCAGATTTTCTCTTGTTTGTGATAGTAACATTTCTTTTTTGCTGTAACTATAAATTTTAAGCTCTAAGAAATAATTAAAATTACTTTCCAGAACACTTTATTCAGTGATCCTTCTTTGAAGTTCATGCATAAATTTTGCATTGTAATAATTAAAGAAATGGAGTTAACTTCATCCATGTTTAGTTTTAGGGCTCTATAACCTGTACTTTTATATTGTACTATCATGACTTGTTTGCTGAAAGTTAAAACCCAAAATAAATAAGGGGTTTATTCATCCAAGCCTGAAACTTTGCATCTGATCATCTATTGTGAGCATTTACAGTGGATATATTTTTCTTAAAAATAATATTGAACAATGTGAACAGTGAGGAGTTTGGTGTAAGTGATCGACTACAAAGCTAAATCAAAGAGTCTACCACCCTATCGCCTGTTCTAAGACACCTTGGTTATATTTGCTTGCTCTCCAGTGGCAGTCAGGTGGTACTGCATTATTGGAGAGAGAATTTGTTTAAGAAACAATTCGAAATTTATCATTGCACTGTTTCTTATTTTCCTTTTAGTTCTTTAGGAATTCAGATGCAAGCCTCTTGAATCAGTCTTTCCTAGGCGATATCAGTAAAAGAGGCCAGCATTGCTACCTCAAGTGATGATTGTATTCTTCCTTACTAGACGGTAACCACAAGGTATTTTCATGTCACGATGAAGGAAGGAAAGAATTCCACAATAGAATTTAATTGTCAGTATTCGTCTTCAAATGTGGGGAAAATAATTGTTAACTGCAGTCAAATTTGCAACAAGATTTCACAAGTGCTGGAGAGATTTGAAGGATTAGTTTGTACTGCTCCAATGCTGAGCCAGCAGCGGGACAATGAGCTGAATCCTCTGGTCCTATTAGTTTCTGTAGTTCGGCAATTCCATGTGCACTCAAGTCAAGTGGAGTTTATTGCCATATGCTCAGTTATGGCTCGGCTTACTATAGCATCAAAACAACAATGCACATGGTAATGCAAGAAGTATACAGTAGCTTTCTGTTTCTGAGGGAGGACTAGGGTTATGCAGGTCAATTCAAGGACCCTCTGTAACTTGGAATATGTTTAATGGTTGCCTAACACATGTAGCATCTGCCCAATCTCTTGTGTTTAACGGCTGCTTGGTTGGTTGAGGGTATGAAATCATGTTTTTATACCTTCTGTTATCTTTTTCCTGTTCTTCTGGATCTATTCTCTTCTGGGTATTTTTCAGCGATTTTTATATTTGAACTAAAATATTGTCGTCGTTTCGCATGGCAGTTGTTTTTCTCTTCGCACTTTGAATTGGTTTTTGTCAAGCCATTCCCTCCATCTTATGGCTGCATCGATGGACCGCAGCAAAGCTGTCTTGGATCTTGGTGAGAGGGCATGTTTCAACCAAGTGGAGGATATCCTGGGTTGGGGCACCACAGGGGCAAGCTGGGGTTCGTGCTGTTTTGGCATGTCAACTTCTGAGTCTATTTGCGGCTGTCCGTTTTTTTCTGGCAGCTGTAGTAAAGCCTGGGAGGGGCAAGGCGTGGTCGTCGATCAGATCTCCACCGGGGGCATGTTGGCGCTATTCAGTATGTGTTTGTCAAAGGAAACAAGGTTCCTCAAGTTGTAGAAAGCCTTTCCGGAATTGAGTTGGGAAGTTAGAGGAGCATTATCCATGCGTTTACAAGCTGGAATATTGTTCGGCATATGTTGGATATGCTTGTAGAATTTTGCTGAAGCAGATCTCTGGGGGTGCTATTCTGCTCATTGTTGGGAGTTATTCGACAGGTGTGGATCATAGCGCTCCTGAGGTCACCAGTGTTCACCAGCATTTTTTGTGTGTGGAGCTGTGTACTGATGATGTTTGTGTGAGCACTTCTCTCCCAGGTGGGTGCGCAATACTCAGCGAGGCTAGATGTTCGTAGGACTGGCTGGTTAGCACCCATTTGGTTCCTGCTATCTTCCTGATCATGGCCATTCTGGATTTTAGTTTCTTTGCAACATTTTGAAGGTGCTTCTTAGATGAGAGAGTTCGATCCAACGTGCTTTCTAAGTACTTTGGGTGTGGATTGTTGGTTAGATGTTTGTCATTTAGTTTGATATTAAGTTTCAGTTTGGTTAGCCAGTTGTCCAAATGAAATATGGAAGTCAGTGTTTTGTTGACATTGATATTTAGGGACCACTTTGAGAAGTATTGGATAGGGAGTTGATATCTCGGGTAAGGTTTTTTTCAGTGGATTTGACATGATTCGGTTGGAGGGCTATGGCCCAATTATCAGTGGATCCAAATCTAGCAGATTTGGTTTCGAGGAGGTCACTGAGGTGCAGCTGGAACAAGGTTGGAGCCAGAGCTGACCCTGGGGGGTGCCACTGCAGGGCTGACCCTGGGGGATGCCACTGCAGAATTATCTCGTCCCAGGGAGGTGAAGAAAGAACGGGTGCCTGTCGTTCTCTGGAGGAGGCGTAGGATGGTTCAGCAGCATCTCTAGGGTCTCGGCCTGAAATGTCGACTGTACCTCTTCCTAGAGATGCTGCCTGGCCTGCTGCATTCACCAGCAACTTTGATGTGTGTTGCTTGAATTTCCAGGATCTGCAGAATTCCTGTTGTTTGTAGGATGGTTCAGGCTAGTTTTAACATAGGCATTGGTTCTAAAAGGCATTGATGCAGCGGATAAATCGATAAAAATTGCTCCTGTTTTCTTTTTGAGCTGAAATCCTGATTCGATGTACGATAAGGGTGCGAGAACTTGTGCACTGGTATTGTTGTGTTGTCTGAAGCCAGCTGGTTCGATTGGTATGTAAGGATTGATCAGAGGGAATAGTCCGGATTCATCATGAATCAAATAAAATAGTGAGGCTTCAATAAATCAGTGCATCAATTTAACAGTAGCTCAATGCCCTACAAACAGTATTTGGACGAGTGTTAACATACCACTCAGCAGCCAGTTCAAGTGGTGGCAGTGAATGGATAAGACACTGCTACCAGAGCTAAATCTGTAGGTTTTTGCCAATAAAACAAAGTGAGGCGATTTGCATTTAAGAAAAAAATTGTTAACACATTTTATTGAACTCCCAAACCTGAAGTCAAAAGTGTGCTAAAAACCTTTTACATAATTACCTCATCATGACAGACCGGCCTCTTGAAGTGACACACCCACTCATTGTTGGTGGTTGTGAATTAGCTCCGTCTCCATCAATTACGTTACCCTACAAACCACCGCTGAACATTCCTGACCTTCGTGGTAAACGCACATTTGGTTTATGGATTCCCCAGTGTCAAAATAGATGCTTAACTTTACCTGAAGTTGGAAGCCTGTGAACACATGGGTGATGGATGAATGGACTCTGAGATGTGAGCTCCTCAGATGTCAGTGTTGTGCATATTAGAACAACGGTATAGAGTTGCTGAATTCCAATGCCACAGCCATACACGCATGTTCATCATCTCCTGCCTTGTGTTGTGCCAAATCCTAGCAGCTGCATCTGCTCATTTATTATTTCCAACATACAAGTGTTTATATGCTTAATCTGAATATTACTGTTCAAAGGAAAGTGAAATGAATGAAATGTTGATCATGTAAGTTAACTAGAATGATTCAAAAGTTAGCTTTCCATTTTTTTCCTCCCCAAGCCCAGAGCTGCTGCTGATCATTCCTGTACCTTGCAGTGTTCTGGAACAGCAAGGCCAGGCACGTAACCTTTAGCTGAGCTCTCTAAATTATCTCTGAAGGGCTTGCTGGATCATGTGTCATTTAAATGCTGACTTAAAAATTCCAGTGTTCATTTTGATTTGTGTAATTACCAAAAGGGTGAAATACGAAATTGCTCACAGAAACAAGGAATGTTCAAGCCGAGCAACAGTACCTCATTTGTTCGTGGAGGTTTGCTTGCTGGAATCTGTCACGGGCAGCAAAGTCAGCACTTGGAGAGGTGAAGGCTGGGCAAGCTGAACCCGGCTGATTCCGTAAATAGTTGTCGATTTAAAGAAAGTCAGCTCAAGTGCTGGATAGACCAACAGCAATTGAATGTCACTTGTACATATTTTTATAACGCATTTGAAACATTTGCATGAAAGACAGTTGTCTTTTATTGAGCTAATCTGGGAAGGGAGGTGATCCCATGTCATTGATAAGGAAGTAACAGGGAGATAATTGAGGTAAAGCATAAGATATGGAAGTAGAATTTGGCCACTTCTCCCATCGAGTGTAATTCACCATTTCATCATGACTGACCCAGTTTTCACTCTCAGCCCCAGTCTCCTGCCCTCTCCCAGATCCCTTCAAGTCCTGACTAATGAAGAATCCATCAAGGTCTGCCTTAAGTATACTGAATGACTTGGTCTCCAC
Source organism: Mobula birostris (assembly GCF_030028105.1). Lineage (NCBI taxonomy): Eukaryota > Metazoa > Chordata > Chondrichthyes > Myliobatiformes > Myliobatidae > Mobula > Mobula birostris. The sequence continues at coordinate 209,685,573 of NC_092371.1, read as the reverse complement.
AGCCACCTGTGGCAACAAATTCCACAGATACACCACTGTCTAGCTAAGAAATTCCCCCTCATCTCTGTTCTGAAAGGACACCCCTCTATTCTGTGGCTGTGTCCTCTGGTCTTAGACTCCCCCACCATCTTCTCCACATCCACTGTATCAAGGCCTTTGAACATTGGATAGCTCTCAATGAAATCCACCCTCATTCTTCTGAATTCCAGTGATACTGGCCCAGAGCCATCAAACACTCTTCATATGACAAGTATTTCAATCCCAGAATAATTTACGTGAGCCTCCTTTGAAATACATGGTAACCTGAGTTATTGGGTAATCTCAGTGATTTTTGCTATCTAATGATCATAATGCTGCTCTTGTGACTTGCAGCCAATAAGTTGGGTGTTTGGAATATCTTGAGATTTTTGTTTTCACTCCATCTGTCTGTAAACATGGATTGGTGATGTGTTGCTAGAACTACTGTTGCGTTTTTCTGATCCATTTTCAATGAAGTGTGTGGACGTACCTGCCAAGTCTGTTACTGCTTTATGGCATTTAACATTGGTATGCAAATGCTCAACAACTATGTCCTTCAATGTTTCCTTTCTTTGAGTTTGTTCGGTTTTTATCACTTTATCAACTAACTTCTTAAAATCATTCTCTCCCCTTTTCACAGACACTTTCTCACAAATATCTGACTCCAATGGAATAATGATGTACATGAAGTTTGACCAGTTCCTGAGAGAGGTTTTGAAGTTGCCCACTGCTGTATTTGAAGGCCCATCTTTTGGCTACACAGAACATGCTGTACGAGCCTGTTTCCCACAACAGGTGAGATATTTGGAGCAATTCAGCACCCAAGTTTATATTAGCTTACATTTAACAAGTTTGTGCTTTTGATGTGTTTGATCGTGGAGAACGTTCACGATGCATAGTTTTGTTGAGGGCTTAAACATGGTCACTTTTGGGGATTGGAAATTATAGTGTTATCTGGATATTTTAAAGATTGCTGGACAGAGTCATACCTGAATGACCTGATAGCGCAGTGGAAGCAAATTTTCGTCACTTCTGGCATTTTGAATCAAGCTCCCTTCCCTAGCTTCAAAGATCATGTAAGATTAAACTCAGTGATTTTAATCACATTTGCCTGTGCTTTTTAATTCATAAATTCATTGAGACATTGATTGAGAGACCAATAGGAAATATGAAGATTAGCATAAGTAGTTGGAGAAAGTTGAGCAAAATACGTTCTTGGATGGGAGTGCACTGTTTTTGCTTCCAGTTGAAGATTTTGGAACTGAGCATGTCTAAGTGTGTTTGGTGCAGACAGAGTGTCCAGTTTGCCAGTAATATGTTTGGGCTAATAGATTTTTTTGCCATTTGTGCACCTCACTTCTGGGTGAGTTCTTCTAATGACTTACGTTTCTGAAGAGCATCCACTGAAGTTAAGACAAGTTTTTGGGCAGAATCATATCACGCCAAGACATCACAGCACAAAATCTAGTGTCCTTTTAATTTGAAGCTAAGAGCCATGGCCAATGTTTTCCATGAATATGATTGATATGACTTCCCAGCTGAAGGGCAGCTTCTAAGTTGATCTTCATGGTGACCATTATCCTGTATCCAAGCAGGAGAGATAGAGGAATACCTCTTTTCCATAGTTGAACCTGAAACGATGTGTTTGGCCATTTTTAGAGCCAGTTTACTCAAAATAAATTTTGTTTTAATGTGTTTGATCTGAAGTATATGAATTCTTAAGAAATTCCATTACATTTAGAAATAACAGACAACGCTGAAAATACACTGTCAATAAATATAATCTTGAGGAAACTTGATGCTTGAAGCAAGAGCACTGTTAGGAAATTTAACTACAACATCTTACCTGTAATTGTGTTCAAAATATTAAAGAGGTCTTGAAATACCTGATTCTATAGAAATAAGCTGCTGAATAAATTTAAAATTTACTTCACTCCCACATGAGCCTCCAACTTTCATAAGACTTCATAGGAAAATAATATTTTCTGAAGCTGAGTACTTAACTGAAGCTAAATGCATAAATACACCATTAAAATTCACACTCAGTGGCTACTTTATTCGGTACACCTGCTTGTTAATGCAAATATTTAATCAGCTAATCATGTAGCAGCAACTCAATGCATAAGAGAATGCAAACATGGTCAAGAGGTTCAGCTGTTGTACAGACCAAGCATCAGAATGGGGAAGAAATGTGATCTACGTGACCTTGACCTTGGAATAATTTTTGGTGCCAGATGGAGTGGTTTGAGTATCTCAGAAACTGCTGATCTCCTAGGATCTTCAAGCACAATGGTCTCTAAAGTTTTCAGAAAATGGTGCGAAAAACCAAAAAAAAAGACATCTAGTGAGTGGTATTTGTGGGGGGAGAAAATGCCTTGTTAATAAGAGAGGTCAGGGGAGAATGGCCAGACTAGTTCAAGCTGACAAGAATGCAACAGTAAATCAAATAATCACAACTTCCTACAGTGGTGTGCCAAAGAGCATCTCCAAATGCACAACGTTGAAGTAGATGGGCTACAGCAGCAGATGCCCATGAATAGACACTTTGTGGCCACTCTCTGGTACAGGAGAAACCTATGAAGCAGCCACTGAGTGTACCTGTATGGAGATGAAATTGAAAACTTAATGTACTTGACATGGTCAATTTTAAGAGTCGGGGTGAGATCGGGAAAGTTGGAATGGGACGGAGAGAGGATTGTTGATGATGAAGGTTGAAATGGACAATTGAGACAATCTAGATGGGGGAAAGGCCATCTTGGTTGGTAGGGGAGACGAAAAGGTGGGCCTGAGTTCGATAATGTGACCAGTCACTAAGAGAGGCACTTTAAGGGAGAAGCCATGTGGGAAAAGATGGCCATCTTGAGTTCCCCAGCATTAGCTCAGGTAAAGTTAGACCTCCTTTAATTAAACTAGTAGCAAACATCAGCCCTTTAATTTTAAATGACTTTAGAGTGTGAGCTTCTTCCTGTTTGTGTGCCTGGTCTGGGGAGAGCACTTTTGGCAAATGTTCCATGCCATTTGATGTTATTGTGTCCCTGTGTGTTTGTTGCAGTGACCTCCAAGCTGGTGGTGTCTTGCACATTGAGAGCTAAAATTGGTAAATATGCCATCCTGGTCTAATTATAATACGCTGAAAGGCTGAGCTGTGAGATAAGAATTCTCAGCCGCCATCTGCCTGGGCCAGATGATCATTTTAAGATCGGTGTATGTGTGTGTTTCCTATTGCTAACGAAGTTATTATTCAGGTTTCTCTACAACATAAATAGTATTCTGAAATGTGTATTCACTTACAATACAACTAGCAAAACACCGACAGTACATTGATTTACAAAGCACTCGAAAGCAAGTGGATTTTTTTCCAAATTTACTCTCCAGTCAAATTGCAGAAATTAAACTTCCATAATTGGAAAATGAATAAATATTTGTAGGTATGTGCTGCCTTGGAAGCTGATAAATTCTTGTTCTCTTTTAAAAGTTTGGACAGATCTCTTACATGTACAGGGCACTGTGATCAGTAGAGAGAGAGTTGTGAGGGATCGGAGAGCACAGAACTGGAAGGATAATTACCTACCTGTTGGCAGTGCTGCCTTACGTCAAGGGGCGTTCAGGTGTTCACCCGAAACCCTTCCTCCTGACTGACAGAGTCCCGTGGAAAGCCAGTGTTTTTGGAATACTGCCTTTTCCTTGAAGAACCTGCAATAGAAATTGAAGTGGAAGGTCCCACAACCTCTGGGAAGTGGGGCTGAACTGCCAGTATCAGCCCAACTATTCTGCCAGATCCATTGTGTAAATCTCCGAGAAACAATCCCTGTATTGAATATGCTCAGTAAACGAGTCTCCTCAGCCCTCTTGGGCAGAGAGTACTAATGATTTATGGTCCACTGAGTGAAGAAGTTCTTCATCATCACAAATCTAAATCTTATCCTGAGTCTGTGACCCATCATTCAGAAGAAACAAGCCTTAAGAATATCATCCATGCAATTATTGTTCATTCTTTTAAACTCATTGGCTGTTTTGACTGTTGAACAATCTTTAATCCACAATGTACAGATTCAGAGGTGTCTGTGAGATTGGAATCAGGTTTGTTAACACTGGCGTATGTTGTGAAATGTTGTTTGACAGCAGTAGTACAATGCAATACAGAAAAATGTACTATTAATTACAATGGTATATTAAGTATATAGAAGAGCAAAAATAGTGAGATAGTTTATCTCTTTTCTGTCAGTCTGTGTTGCATTTTGTGTTGTGTGTTTTATTTTGGGTAATTTGTCACACGGGTTGGGGTGTGGTCGAAGTGAAGAGTATAGTTACGTATTCGTGCTTTGTCTTTAGGTTCCTGTCAGTCCGATTAGGGCAAGGTGGTGAGCTGGGGTGATTTTTTTTGTTGACCACTAGAACACTAAGGTTGATAATTTCTCTATTACATTAATTCTGCTATTCGATTGCTAATTACATCGTTATGACACTCTTATACTGCTTATTTCTCCAGATGGCAAGTTTCAGTTTTGTAAGTTTTATAAGATTGTTCGGATTTCCTGGTTTTGTAATAAAGGATAGAGTGTACCTTTTTCGATTTGGAAATTCGTTATTTTGGAAGCACGTCATACAGTGTCAACGTCTGTACTCAGTCTCTCAGCAGTTTTGGTTTGTTTTCAAGTGACTGGTACAGTAGTGTTCATTGTCTGTTCAGTAACCTGATGGCAGAGGGGAAGAAGCTGTTCCTAAACCAGCTCATTTAAATATTTTAACTCCAGAAACATTTTTCTCACAATCTTTATCATTTAAACGCAAGCCCCTATTTAGAGCCTACATGATTCTGTTATACGTCTGACAAACCTCATTTTGATATTTGGTGGAAAATATTCTGAGTAGTGAAAATGAGTTCTAAGACAGAGCATTTGTCAAGTTCTTGTATTTCCACAAGAAGGCAGTGTTGCCTGCCTGTTCTCGAACTGCACAGTCAGGAGGAGCATGTGCTCCCTCACTCTTGTTGAAAAGGAGAAATTTGCAAATGTCACTATTAACTTGTCACCCTGAGTTCCTCCAAAGACTTTCATGTTTTGCAGCTGGATGTCAAAGTTTGAACTACCTGTGTCAGCCGATATTCTACTGCCTCCTCGTCCTCCTCCTTGAAAGTCACGTTATTGGCCGAGCATTCGATCATCCCTCCTGCTGTTAGCCCTGGCTCAAAGCCCGTTTTGGATTTCAGCCTATTTACCATATGTTGTTTAAACACGTTGGTCTCATAAATAATAGTGGCTTTTAACTGTTAAACTTCGTCCTTGCAAATGAAATCCATGAGGACGAAAGATAAACAGGTTAGCACTTCGGCTCTAAATAGGGGCTTGTGTTTAAATGATAAAGATTGTGAGAAAAATGTTTCTGGAGTTAAAATATTTAAATGAGCTGTTTCCAACTAGAAAATCTCATTTGATTTATGGGCATTTTTGTCAGAAAGTATGAAACATTAGCTTGTTTATTTCATGTTGTTTTGCCTTCATGGATTTCGATAGCTCAATAGCATGATGCCATTTTACTTTTCTGAGCTTTCTGTGAAGCAGATTCTAAATCAAGATTGAAATGCTAAACAAATGTCTTTTTCCACCAAGTCCGTTGTGCAACTATGCAGCTGTGTTATGTCGGGGTATAAAATAGTCTGGTGCTCTGGGGGGAGTGGTCAACATCTCGCCCCAGCATTCCCTGCAGCCAGCACTACTTGTTGGTCGAGTTTTAAAATGAGTTGATGGTGTGCATGTTCAGTAGAACAATGGCGAGATGTTCAAGTTTGGTTATTGTTACATTTTAGCTCGGATTATAGAGTTTTTTGCTTGAGTGTTTGTGTGTTCCCCTCTGAATGTAACCAGGGTGTGTCAAATCACCTCCCCCATCTGTATTGGACTGAGTTAGTTTTCACTGAGCTGTTGTGGTCTGCCCATTAATGTCTTTCTCGCAATAAAACTGGTAGTTGAGATCAGGTCGAAGTTCAAAGTAAAATTTATTATCAGAGATTTTTGATGATGGATGCTGCTCTTCTACAGCAGTGTTTCATGTAGATGTGCTCAATGGTTGGGAGCATTTTACCAGTGATGTATGGGGCCAAATCCACTACCTTTTGTAAGGTTTTCTGGTCAAAGGCATTGATATTCCCATACCAGGTTATAATGCAGCCGGTCAGCATACTTTCCACCACACACCTGTAGAAGTTTGCTAAAGTTTTCAATGACATACTGAAACTCCACAGATTCCTGTGGATGCTGTTGTGCTTTCTTCACAATAATATTTACATGATGGGTCCAGAAGAGGGAGTTAGATATGGCCCTTGTGGCTAAAGGGATCAGCGGGTATGGAGGGAAGGCTGGTATAGGGTTCTGAGTTGGATGATCAGCCATGATCATACCGAATGGCGGTGCAGGCTCGAAGGGCCGAATGGCCTACTCCTACACCTATTTTCTATGTTTAGAACAGGTCCTCTGAGATAGTGACACCCAGGAATTTAAAGTTACTGACCCTTTCCACTTTTTATTCTCTGATGATTACTGCCTCATGGACCTCTGGTTCTTCTGTGTCATTATGGACTGAATCCTCACCACAATAGTTTAATAGCTTAAAATCTGTCAGAAATTGGCTTATAAAATGGCTCGGAACAATGAGGATTCTACTTCATCGTAGGAGGATTATACTCTTGGGGATTAGGGGTATCTGTTTGTAACTATTGTAAATGTGTGTGGCAGGAGCAGATTGCATATTAAATAGCATGCAATCTTATTGTCAGGTATTGAATTGAGTTGCTGAGTGCAGCGGTGGAGGAAAATTTCCATTATAACAAATAATGGAGGTTGAATATTGCACATTTCTTTTCTCAACAATATTTTTATTTTTTTGAAATAAAGAGAGCATAGTATAAAGGAGATTTGTGCAGTGCATAACAAATGTATTAAATGTACAATTCACATTTGTGAAAGAGATGCACTGATAGTACAATCATGCTTTGATTATCTCCTCACCCCTCCCAGTCCCCAACTCCAAGCCATCATTGCATTAGCAAATAGAGTTAAACAGAACCTTTGTCCCCACAGAGCTGCATTGGTATAGAGAAGGTGTATTTTCCTAATTCATAGACTGTTGTATCTTCACAAGTCTGAGTCCATAGAATTTTACCAGGAAATGCTGGAGGTCAGGGATTTATGTACTGAGGAAAGGAAGAAGGGATGGACCTTTAGTCTGGCTGGGAATTCTGAAAATATTCAAGAAAGGGTCCCCACACCTTTTGGAGCTTTATGTCAGAGTTAAGAATTGAATAATGGATCTTCTCAAGGTGTAGACTGGACATGATGTCCCTGAGCCACTGAGCGTGGGTGGACGGGGCAGCATCCCTCCACCTGAGCAAGACTGCGCACCTGGCCAAAACAGGGGCAAAAGACTCTGTGCGACGTTTGGTCGGACTTAGGTGCGTGTCCCCCTCTCCAGAGGTGCCGAAAAGGGCAATCAAAGGGTTAGGTTCCAAATTGTAATTAAGTATTTGGGATAGAGTTTGGAAAACATCTTTCCAGCATTTTTCCAAGCTAGGGCATGTCCAGTATATATGAATAAGGGAAGCCTCGCCCCTTTTGCATTTGTCACAGCAGGGATTAACATCTGGGTAAGTGCGAGATAATTTAGTTTGAGACATATGAGCCCTGTGTACGACCATGAACTGTAACAGGCAGTGGCGGGCACATAAAGAGGTTGAGTTAACTAACTTGCGAATTGCGTCCCATACCTCATCCGACGGTGAGGAATTTAAATCTTGCTCCTAGGCAGTTTTAATTTTGTCAAGGGGGGCTCGCCTCAGAGCCGCTAGCTTGTCACAGATAGTAGATATTAGACCTTTGCGCAATGGATTCATGCAGAGAAACATATCAACGGCATTTGTGTCGGGTGTCTCAGGGAAGTTTGGTATCGGAGGGCTGATAATTTGCAAATATCTGAAGAGATGAGTGTTGGGTAGGTTAAACTTTGCAGACAGTTGTTCAAATGATGCAAAGCAGTTGTCTATAAAAAGATCTTTAAGGCGCCTGATGCCCTTTCTGTACCAGCCTTGAAATGTTGGATCAGGTATAGAAGGCTAGAAGAGATGATTATATAGAATAGAACTTGAAAGAGAGAAGCCATAGAGACCACTATGCTTTCTGAACTGAGTCCATACTGTCAGGGTGTGCCTGATAACAGGATTAGCAATTGGTTTAGGTGTAAGAAAAGGGAGTGTGGATCCAAGGAGTGCAGAGATCGAGACATTCTTCATAGAGTTCAGTTCCCATTGTCACCGATATGGGGCAGTCAGATTGGTCGTAAAAATGAGACCAAAAGATGAGACAGCGTATGTTAGCTGCCGAGTAATATAAGCAGAAATTGGGCAGAGCCATGCCCCCATCTCTTATAGGTTTTTGAAGATGGACTTTATTCAGATGGGACACTTGCCCTTCCATAAGTAGGATGATATGACTGAGCCTAGCGAGTCAAAGAAGGCTTTAGGAATGAAAATTGGTATGGATTGAAAAAGGTATAAGAATTTAGGAAGGATGTTCATTTTGACAACATTGATTCGGCCCATAATATTGCAAGATTCTTTGTTCATGTGAAACTTATAACAGTTCGATTGAAAAGGCAAACTGTGAAAAAAATTAATATTAATTGAGTTCAAATATATGGGTAAGGTATTCATCATAATGCAGTAAATGCATTCTGTTGTTGTATAGTTAGTGTACATAATGGGCCTGTCTATAACAATGGTGATCATTCAGAAGTGTCACTGTAATAGAATGTGCTGTGAATGTCAGGTGACATTTGGTAAATAAATACATTTTGAACATCATTCAGTTCTGGCCTCTGAGACCGATTTGATTTTCTATGCGTTTTTAGCCAACAAAATGGTATGAATGCACATTGGAATGGGTTGTGTTTACAGATGGCAGATGATAATGTTAAATATCCCTGGAAAAGTCATTTAAAACAGCAACAGTATTAAAAATAATAATTCTTCACAGCTATTTGATTCTTTGAGATTTGCTGGAAGAACTAATGAATAAAAACATCATTATGCTATCCACCATGGTTGATGGAATTGATGTCAGTTCAAAGCATGGCTTGCTTTACAGTGCATTGTTGACTACCACACAAGAGGTGAACTGTGTCCCCTGCTATGAGCATTCCTCTCATGTTGTTTTAAATCCTTGTTTGTTGTTTTCAATAATATGTCACAGGTAAAGTGGCACAGCTACTGTATTTCTGAAGTTGGCCATAGGTGTCAGTGTGCAGCCACTGGCATGAGCACAATGAAAAGAACTTAGTTCTTACAAGAAGAATTAACTCAGCAATGGTAAAATAACGTGTGTTGGTGCACTGGCCCAGATTTTTTAGTGACAGTAATGGTGAGATTTTAAGCACACTGTTATGAAGGAGTAAATTGGATTGAAAATTCCAGCACACACATATACAAATTGCTGTGCAGATTTCCATTGATTTTGCCACCTCTCGAAGTGTGTCATAAGAGCACTCTTGCTACCTTTAATAGTAAAACCATATGTAGTCAAAGGGGAGGGTTTGTCTTTCACTTTCTGCACAAACCAAATGAAATCAAACATCCAAGCAGGACTCTTTGACTGGAGTCCCCCAGCTGATCATGTTAAATACATCGTACAGGTCATAAACTTCAAGGTAAATGCATCATCAAAGTACTTATGCCACCATATACAACCCCGATTCCATTTCCTTGTGGACGTTCATAGTGAATATAAGAAACACAATAGAATCAGAATCAATGAAAGACTGCACACAACTTTACGGACAAGCCAACAACATGCAAAAGATGTCAAACTGGACATACAAAAGTAAAAAAAAAATAAGAAGAAGAAATAAGAAAATAAATATCAAGAACATTAAATGAAGAGTCCTTGAAAGTGAGTCCATAGGTTGTGGGAACAATTCAGTAATGGGGCAAGTGAGGTTGAGTGAAGATATCCTCAGTTGTTCAGGAGCCTGATGGTTGAGGTGCAATAGCTGTTCATGAACCTGTTGTGTGGGTCCTGTTCCAGGTGGCAGCAGCGAAAATAGAGCCGTGTCTAGATGGTGGATGGTCCATTCTTGCAACAGCATTCTGTGTAGATGTGCTGAATGGTGGGAATGGCTTTACTTGTGATAGTCTGGGCTATATCCATTACTTCTTTAGGACTTTCCGTTCCAAGACACTGGTGTTTCTATACCAGCTGTGATGCATCCAGTCAATATACGTTCCACCACACATCTATAGAAATTTGTCAAAGGTTTAGGTGTCCATAAAACCATAAGCTATTGGAGCAGAAGTAGGCATTTCAGCCCAATCAAGTCTGCTCCACCATTCAATCATGGGCTGATTCAGTTCTTCCAGTCATACCCAGTCCCCTGCCTTCTCCCCATACCCTCTGATGCCCTAGCTAATTAAGAACCTATATATCTTTGCACCAAATGACTTCACCTCCACAGCTGCTGGTGGCAACAAATTCCACAGATTTACCACCCTCTGACTAAAGTAATTTCTCTGCATCTCTGTTCTAAATGGACACCCTTCAATCACTGAAGTCGTGCCCTCTTGTCCTAGACTCCCCTACCATGGGAAATAACTTTGCCATATCTAATCTGTTCAGGCCTTTTAACATTTGGAATGTTTCTGTGAGATCACCTGTCATTCTCCTGAACTCCAGGGAATACAACCCAAGAGCTGCCAGACGTTCCTGATACGATAACCCTTTCATTCCTGGAATCATTCTCGTGAATCTTCTCTGAACTCGCTCCAACGTCAGCAAATCCTTTCTTAAATAAGGAGCCCAAAACTGCACACAATACTCCAAGTGTGGGCTCATGAGTACTTTATAGAGCTTCAACGTCACATCCCTGCTCTTATATTCTATACCTCTAGAAATGAATGCCAACATTGCATCCACCTTCTTTACCACCAACTCAACATGGAGGTTACCGTTAAGGTATCCTGCACAAGGACTCCCAAGTCCCTTTGCATCTCTGCGTTTTGAATTCTCTCTGCATCTAAATAATAGTTTGCCTGTTTATTTCTTCCACCAAAGTGCATGACCATACACTTCCCAACATTGTATTTTATTTTCCACTTCTTTGCCTATTCCCCTAAACTATCTAAGTCTCTCTGCAGGCTCTCAGTTTCCTCAATACTACCCGCTCCTCCACCTATCTTTGTATCATCGGCAAACTTAGCCACAAATCCATTAATACCGTAGTCCAAATCATTGACAAACATCGTAAGAAGTAACGATCCCAACGCCAACCTCTGTGGAACTCCGCTGGTAACCGGCAGCCAGCCAGAATAGGATCCCTTTATTCCCACCCTCTGAGGGGGGATCTTATTGAAACACATAAAACCCTAAAGGGATTGGACAGGCTAGATGCAGGAAGATTGTTCCCGATGTTGGGGAAGTCTAGAGCGAGGGGTCACGGTTTGAGTATAAAGGGGAAGCCCCTTAGGACCGAGATGAGGGAAAACTTCTTCACACAGAGGGTGGTGAATCTGTGGAATTCTCTGCCACAGGAAACAGTTGAGGCCAGTTCATTGGCTATATTTAAGAGGGAGTTAGATATGGCCCTTGTGGCTAAAGGGATCGGGGGTATGGAGGGAAGGCTGGTACGGGGTTCTGAGTTGGATGATCAGCCATGATCATACTGAATGGCGGTGCAGGCTCGAAGGGCCGAATGGCCTACTCCTGCACCTATTTTCTATGTTTCTATGTTTTCTGCCGACCAGCCAATGCTCCACCCACTATGTAACTTCCCTGTAATTCCATGGGCTCTGATCTTGCTAAGCGCCCTCATGTGCAGCACCTTGCCAAAGGCCTTCTGAAAATCCAAGTACACCATGTCTACTGCATTTCCTTTGTCTATCCTGCTTGTAATTTCCTCAAAACATGGCTGTAGGGTAGTCAGGCAGGGTTTTACTTTCAGGTAAACATGCTGAGTTTGACCTATCTTGCCATATGCTTCCAGGTATTCCGTAATCTCATCCCTAACAATCGATTCCAACAATTTCCTAACCGCTGATGTCAGGCTAGCAGGTCTATAGTTTACTTTCTGCTGCCTCCCACCCTTCTGAAATAGCAGAGTAACATTTGCAATTTTCCAGTCTTTTGGTACAATGCCAGAATCTATCAATTCTTGAAAGATCATCATTAATGCCTCTGCAATCTCTCCAGCTACTTCCTTCAGAACCCAAGGGTGCATTCCATCAGGTCCAGGAGAATTATCCACCCTCAGACCATTAAGCTTCCTGAGCACCTTCTCAGTTGTAATTTTCACTGCACCTATTTCACTTCCCTGACACTCTTGAATGTCCGCTATACTACAGATGTCTTCTACTGTGAAGACTGATGCAAAATACGCATTCAGTTCCTCTGCCATCTCTGCGTCTCTGACTACAATATCTCCAGCATCATTTTCAATTGGTCCTATATCTACCCTCAACTCTCTTTTACCCTTTATATACTTAAAAAAGGTTTTAGTGTCTTCTTTGACATTAGTCACCAGCTTCCTTTCATAATTCATCTTTTCCTTCCTATTGACCTTCTTAGTTTCCTTTAAGTTTTTAAATGCTTCCCAATCCTCTATCTTCCCACTAGCTTTGGCTTCCTTGTATGGCCTCTCTTTTGCTTTTACTTTGGCTCTGACTTCACTTGTCAGCCACAATAGTGTCCTACTTCGATTTGAAAATTTCTTCTTATTTAGAATATATCTGTCTTGCATTTCCCTCATTTTTTACAGAAACTCCAGCCATTGCTGCTCTGCTGTCCTTCCTGCTAGTGTCCGTTTCCAGTCAACCTTGGCCAGTTCCACTCTCATGCCAATATAATTTCCTTTATTCCACTGAAATATTGACACATTGGAATTTAGTCTCTCCTTCTCAAATTTCAATGTGAACTCGATCATATTGTGATCACTATTCCCTAAGGGTTCCTTAACCTTAAGCTCTCTTATCACCTCCAGATCATTGCGCAACACCCAATCCACCACAGCCGAACCCCTAATGGGCTCAACAACAAGCTGTTTTAAAAAGCCATCTCTTAGACATTCTACAAATTCTCTCTCTGGTGGTCCAGTACTGGCCTGGTTTTCCCAGTCCACTTTCATGTTAAAATCCCGAATGATTATCATAGCAGTAGTCATAAGGGATTCCATAGTGAGAGGAACAGACAGGAGGTTCTGTTAGCCTGATAGAGGTACCCGCATGGTGTGTTGCCTTCCAGGTGCCAGGGTACAGGATGTCTCAGATCGGGTGCAGAGTATTCTGAAGGGAGAGGGTGAACAGCCAGGTCTTGGTATATGTTGGTACCAATGACGTAGGTAGAAAAAGGGAGGAGGTCCTGAAGAGAGAATTCTGGGAGTTGGGGAAGATGCTGAAAAACAGGACCTCCAGGATAGTAATCTCAGGATTGCTGCCTGTGCCATATGCTAACAAGCGCAAGAATAACATGATCAGGCATATTAAAGTGTGGCTGGGAGACTGGTGTAGGGGGCAGGGCTTCAGGCTCCTGGATCATTGGGGCATCTTCTGGGGGAGGTAAGACCTGTACAAAAAGGAGGGGTTACACCTGAACCCAAGGGGATCCAATATCCGAGCTGCAGGTTTAATAGACCTGTTCGGGAGGGTTTAAGCTAATTTGGCGGGGGATGGGAACCGGAGTGATAGGGCTGAGGAAGGGGAAAACAGAAATAAATCAAAGGTAGTATGCAACAGAGATGATAGAATGGGCAGGCAGGAGATGAGGCATAGTCACAGCCAGTGGGATGAGTTACGGGGCAATGGAGGCATGGTGTAGTTAAAATAGAAAGCAACAAACACTGGACTGAAATTGTTGTATTTGAATGCACACAGCATAAGAAATAAAATAGACAATCTTGAAATTCAGCTACAGATTGGCAGGTATGACATTGTGGCCATCTCTGAAACTCGTCTAAAGGATAGCTCCATTGGGAGTTGAACGTCTAAGGATATACAGAGTATCAGAAAGCTAGGTTAGTAGGCAGAGGGGGTGGTGTGGCCCTGTGTATAAGAAATAATATTAAATCATTAGAAAGGGATGACATAGGATTAGAAGGTGTAGAGTCTGTATGGGTTGAGTTAAGAAATGGCAAGGGTATAAGGAGCCTAATGGCAGTTGTATACAGGCCTCCAAACAGCAGCCAGGATGTGGATTACAGATCACAGCAGGAGATAGAAAAGGTGTGTCATGTCATGCTGAGCCTTTGCAAATTTCTAAGGATGTAGAGGCATTGCAGTACTTTTTCATAATGGCATTTACATGCTGGACCCAGGACAGATCCTCTGAAATAATAACACCAAAGAACTTAAAGTTGCTGACCCTCTCTACCTCTGATTCCCCCAATAAAGACTGGCTTATGGTTTCCTTCTCCTGAAGACAATAATCAGCTCCTTGGTCTTGAAGACGTTGAAAATATGGCTGAGTTCTGCCACAACAACAACTTCTCACTCTATCTCCCTCCTACCTGCTAATTCGTTACCACCTTTGATTGGGCCAACGACAGTGGTGCTGTCAGCTAACTTGAATATGGCATTGGAGCCGTGGTAAGTTTCACAGACATATGTATAAAGTGAATAGAGCAGGGGCAAAGCACACAGCCCTGTGGTGCACCTATGCTGATGAACATTGTGGAGGAAATGTTGTTCCCAATCTGAATTGACTGGGGTCTGCAAGTAAGGACATCGAAGATCCAATTGCACAAAGAGTAACTGAGGCCATTGTCTTGAAGCTTATTGATTAGTTTTGAGGGGGTGGTGGTTTTTAATACCGAGCTGTAGTCGATGAGGAACATCCAAATATAGATCCAGATGTTGCAGGGTTCATTAAAGAGCCAATGAAATGACACCTTCTGTGGACCTGTTGTCAAGGGCTCTGCTTTATCCTAGCTTCTTAAGCTTTACATTTTTCCTTTTTTATTCTTGACTAAACTCATCACCTCTGTTGACCTCCAATGTTCTCTTTCCTTGCTGCACTTGTCCTTCCTCCTGTCCTGTACTCTGTGCAGTTGGTCGTTAAACACCCTCCACATGGAGACTTGCTGAAAACAGCTGTTCCTTATTCACTCTCCCTACTTCCTGCTTAATGCTCTCATAATCTGCCCTGATTCAGTTTAATACTCTCTCACAACATCCATACTTAACCTCATCTCTTAAAATCTAAGGAATTGTGGTCACTGTTCCCTAACTGCTCATACATTAAAAACTCAACACCAGATTCACAGTGCTGCCAGACCTTTTATTGGACTATCTAGATATTGATTTAAGAAACCCTCCTGGATGTACCTAACAAATTCTGCCCTATCTTAAGTTACTCGCGCTAAGAAGACTCCAGTTTATATCAGGGAAGTTGAAATACTCCATGACAACTCTATTGTTATTGCACCTTTCCTTAATCTGCCTGCATATTTGTTCTTCAACTTCCCAGCTTTACCTGCGATGGACTGGGCCATATCCACTACTAAGCTAAAATCAAGCCAAAAAAGGCAGACCTCATCATGTTCAATGTTTTGAAGCCAATGTGTCAATATTTTTACCTTCTATACTTATATATTGACATGTACCTCGTGGTTCTCTGAGGCAGAGTACAATGTTTTTACTACATTTAAAGGTGCCATTGATCAATTGAAGATGTTGCTGAAGTAATGTAGCTGAAGTCAGGGTAGCCGGGAAGATACTGGCAACAATTTCTTAATTGGGTGATCATACCAATAATCATATAATGCCGTGGGATGTGTTTGGATCAAATTGAGTTTCAACCCATTCAAATGACAATGCATCAACTGGGATTAAATATACCCAGGAACATATTTTTCTCTTGGATAACATTTTGCATCTGGTGAATGCAAGCCAAGCGTGCATCTTCAGCTGAAGAGAAATCTAAGAGCTTATCGATTGAAGCAGCAGCCTATTTTTGATACATGAAGTAGTTACAAGAAAGTTCATTTACTCTTTTAAAAATCTGTTTTAGTATACTTAGATGGGCATACCAAGCACGTGAATAAAGATAGTGCTGAAAATAGTCGTATCTGTGGTGCAAGAAACATTAAATATTTCAAACAATTTTCTCTCCATTGATCCTGCTTGCCTTGCTGAGTTTGCTTGCGAAGCATTTTTGAATTTTAGTTCAGATTTTCAGTATTTGTCAAAATTATTCTTAACTTTTTGTTTTGACATCCTGCACCTAATCATGAAGTATGGTTTGCCCTTATCTTCAAAACAACAGTGTAGAGATGAAACTGAAGAAAGAAGCTGCAGAATTGGAAGATTGGATGGTGCAGTTTGTTTTGGAGGGAAAGGGTGGGACAGTTGGGTGGGAAAACAGCACAGTAAAGTGAGTGCTTCAGTTTGAGTGTGTTCTGGAATCAGTCATGACATCTAGTGCTAAATATGTGTAATCTGTATGTTTTTCTTGTGACCATGTGAGATTCTCACAGGTGGCCTGGTTTGTTCCTATCTCAAGATGTGAGGTTTGATAGGTAAATTTGCCCAAGTGTGCAGATGAGCAGAAGAATCTGAGAGGATTGCTGGAAGTGTGGAGAGAATGGGATTCAAGGAACATTAGTGGGGGAAATTAGAAATGGACTTGATGGGCCAAAGTGGCCTCCTCTTTTGTCATGTGGAAATACAAATTGAAAAGGGCCTGTTGTTGGGGAAAGAGGGGGCATTTATTTTACTGGTTGTTAAACTTTTGTAAAACTGAGACCTTTGAAACTTTGAGACACTTTTCCGAACTCTGTAGAATGTGATAATTAATATTTTTAATATATTTAACAATTGCACCTTGTACCATTTGCCAAATTGTCTGGAACTAACATTCATGTTCTTTATTTTCAGAAAAAAATTACTTTAAATATGTTTCTGGATACAATGATGGGTGACCCTCCTCCACAGTGCCTGGTCTGGTTACCACTTATGCATCGACTTGCCAATGTGGAAAATGGTAGGTTCTGGCAATGAAACAGGATCTCTTCATGCCAAACAGGTCTGTGTTTTCACCTGAGGGATTGCAGTGGTTATGAAGTTGGCATCTCACCACCAATTTGTCAAGGGAAATGAATGCTAGCCTCGCGAGTGTTCAAAGTTCAAAGTAACTTTATTATTAAAGTACATACTTTATATGCTACTATATACTTCCCTGAGATTAGTTTCCTTACAGGCATTCACTTACAGTAGAACAAAGAAATACTGTAGAATCAATGAAAAAAACTGCAAAGAAGGCAGACTGTGCAAATACAAATCAATGAATAAGTAGTACTGAGAACATGTGTTGTAGAGTCACCCACTCCTTCTAAATGAACAAGTTTTAAACAAGTCTCCAAAATTGTTTTCTGGCGTTTGACAGCACGATGATTCACATGCACAATTCTAGGATGTTGACTGCAAAATTGGTTCAAAAAGATATTGCTGTCTCAATTCATTTATTATGTTCTCTTAAGCATACTAAGTGATTTCAGAGAGCGTAATATCTACGTTGCCTATGTTTTCCTTTTTGAGTAGTCCCAAGATAAGTAGAACAATATGATTTTAGAAGTTGGCGGCAAGTCAGATCCCATGCTTCCTCAAGTCTGCTTGCCATTTCATAAAATCAAAGCTGATTTAATTGTGATTTCAAGTCTGCATTCCTGTCTGTTCCTGGTAATCTTTCACTCCCTTGCTTATCAGGTATCTTTATACCACCCTTTGAAGAAGAGAGTTCCAAACATTCTCAACTCTTTTGAAAAGGAGACATCTTGCCTCATCTCTTTCTTAAATGAGTGATCCCCTTTTAAATACTGAAACTAGTTTGAATTTCTCACAAGAGGAAAGCTCTTTTACATTCATTCTGTCACGATTCCTAACAATCTTGAATCTTTCTATCAAATCACCTCTTAATCATCTAAATTTGGGTTTTTCCTTACTGTTTTTCCTCATAGGACACCCCCTCCCTTGGCGATGTCAGTTATCTAACTTTGAACTGCGAATGCATTGCCATACTTTGTTAAGTGAAGAAACGATTACTCAACCAATGCGGTTGTTGCTACAATCTGTCCAGCCGCCTCATTATTTTATGTACATATCAAATTTCCCATCAGCCTCCTCCAAAGGAAACAGTTCTACCTTTTGTAATCGATCCTTCTGTGTCCGTCATTCCAGGAAACATTCTTGTAAATCTTTCTAGGATCTTCTTTAACACCCTCGTGTAGAATTCAATTAAGAAAAGTTGTGGACTCCTTAAAAATAGTAGTCCAACACTCTGTGTAGCAGAGGCCATACCAAAATAGTGGTGCAAGCATAAGAAAAAGACATACGTTTGCAAATTGATTAATGCAAAAACAATTGTGCATGCTTTTTTAAATGTTATTCTGTTTGCCCTAAATAAGAATAGACTAAAAGGAAATGCAAATCTTTATTAAAATGATTTTAGTAACTATTGAAGTGCATGGCAATAGTTAGCAATTGAAATTCTTCTCTTCTGCAATGGGATTTGATTCCCATTGGGAAACATTTCATTCTGTCCGCTTTGTATAGTATTAATTCCAAAGTGTGACTACTGTTGAAATGCAGATCGAGCTTCAAGGAGTTGAATGGTCCTTGTGGCCTTCATTTAGACACTTACTGTACCTTATTGAGGTCATCAGTGCTGCATACACGTACTATAGGAATAAGACCAGAAGACTAAGGAGCAGAATTAGGCCATTCAGCCCGTCAAGTCTGCTCCACCATTCTATCATGGCTGATTAATTATCCATCTCAATCACGTTCTCTTGTCTTCTCCCCGTATCGCTTGATACCCTGACTAACCAAGAAAGTATCAACTCCATTTTAAATATACTGAATGATTTGACCTCTACAGCTGCCTGCAACAATGAATTCTATTGATAATTTAGTCTCTGGCTAAAGAAATTCCACCTCTTCTCTGTTCTAAGTGGACATACCTCTTTTCTGAGGCTTTGCCCTTTGGTTCTCGACTTGCCCATTATTGGAAACATCCTCCCTACATCTGCTCTATCCAGACCTTTAAGTATTTGATTTGTTCAATGAGATCCCCCTTCATTCTTCTAAACTCCAGCAAGTACAGGCCCAGAGCCATCAAATGCTCCTCATACATTAATTTTTTAAACCAAATAAGTTGTAAATTAACAGCTGTAACTATTTTTAAGTTTAGACCATCCTGAGAATCCCAGAGTGAATGACTGAAAAGTAATTTTGGAGTACAATTTGGATTTGATGCAATTTATTTCCCTTTCTCTAGTTTTCCATCCAGTGGAGTGCTCATATTGTCGCAGTGAGAGTATGATGGGTTTCCGCTACCGTTGTCAACAGTGCCACAACTACCAGCTTTGTCAGACTTGCTTTTGGCGGGGTTATGCTAGTGGCTCCCACAGCAATCAGCATCAAATGAAAGAACACTCCTCCTGGGTGAGTAACGGAATGTATCTTATTTGCAAAAGTACATCTTACAGTGCAATGAATTAGTTTCAGTATCTAAGTAAGAAAGATGTACACATCAATTGCCCACACGGTGACTATGCCTTGTTTTTCTTTTCATTGTGTTTTTGTTCCGTGTTAGCAGATTTAAGACATTTATTTCCTGTAGCCCAGCTTTTTTTCATGATCCTTGGGCTGTATTACTTTTCAGTTGGATACACTGAATTATTTTCCTAATTTGCAAATTCCCTAACAGTCAATACCAAAAATCAGTAGTTTCAAGGAAGTTGTGATCTATTGTAATTTAGTTGCACATCAGATAACTTTAGATTAGCTACTATTTCCAGTAATTTTTAATTAAACATTTGTGGAACTTGGTTCTGCAATTGTGAAATTACTTGTGTTATTACATTTTAGTTGGATTAATAAAAGTTTGCAAATTTTGCTGCTTTTATGAAGCAATTATTCTACATTTCTCTATCAACTTGGGGAAAACTACAGACATTTATAACATTACTTGTGCCTGATTGGATTGATTCCTGAACCATGAGGGCTGTTTGTGAAAAGTGTTTTAATGAAGTGCCTATCTTCTCTGTGGTTTAATGGGAGGTGATACTCGTATGTTCCATGATGTAAAAGGAAGCTGCTTGGTCCATCTGGTGTATGCAAACTTTCAGTGCAATTCCGTCACTTGCATTCTCTCAGTTACCCCCTATAATCTAGTCTTTTCCACTAAGAAACACCTAGAGAGCTGGTGCAGGGATAACAACTTGATGCAGAGATTGCACTTTCTGAGGAAGCTTAAACAAGCATCACTCCCTAGTAACATCTTAACTACGTTCCACAGAAGCGTAGTTGAGAGTGTGCTGACCTTTTGCATCACAACCTGGTACTCCAGCTGCAGTGCTGTCGACAAAAAAGCCTTGCAGAGGGTGGTTAGGGGAGCAGAGAAGGTTATTGGGGTCTCCCTACCTTCTGTCCAAGACCTCTTTCAGAGTCGATGCCTCCAGAAGACATGGTACATCATTAAAGACGCCTCACACCCTCTCCATGAACTGTTTGTTCTTCTGCCATCAGGCAAATGTTACAGGAGCATCAAAACTAAAACCACAAGGCTACTAAACAGCTTCCTCCCACAGGCAGTCAGACTGCTAAATAGCTGCTCCACCTGACTCTGCTTTGGACACTTTTAACTTGCACTGGACACTTATAACTGATTTTAACGGACATGTGGCTATTGTGTTTTACTATTTATTGTTATGTTTATTATTTAGTGTTGCATTTGTTATGTTATGATTGCACTGCCCCTGAGAAACGCTGTCTCATTCTGTCCTGCAGAGCTGATGTACGGTTAGAATGACTAAAGTTTTTTGAATCTTTTGAATCCCCTTCACCTGTCTATCACCTGTGCTTGGGTTAGTTAACAGTGGCCTCTAAGCTGCTAATGAGCATATCTTAGGGATGTGGAAGGAAATCAGAGCTTCTGGGGAAAGCTGCACAAAGGGAGAACATGCAATTTCCACACCAATAGCATCAAACGTCAGATTCTAAACTGGGTTACAGGAGCTGTAAGCTAGCAGTGCTACCTGTTCTACTTTTATTGTACACAGTACTATCCTGAATTAAATATTTATCATCCTGTCCCACTTAACAATGTGATTGCTATATAATTTACCAACATTCTGAGACGTTACTCCCTGGCTCACTAAATGAAGCTGTCACCTTATCAACAACATCCCATGGAGACAAGTGCTGTTAGGTTTTGTGAAACTACTTGTCTCAACAGCCCCTCAAATCCCCTCCAAGCCTCCTACCCTTTTCCTTCATATTAAGCCTTTGGATTATGGATGCCTTGCTTAAGGGATAAAGTGTCTCATTTTCTTGGCCCCTCATCATTTTCTGTATCTCAGTCAGGACTCCCCTTGACCTTCCTGGCTCCAAAAAGAACTAACCAGGCCCATCCAGTCTGTCTTCCAGCTGAATTTCTCCCTGCGAATCTCTGTACTCCCTGTGAATTTCTCCTTGCAAACCTCTGGAGTAAATGTATCCTTCTTCTAGTGTGGCGACCAGAAATGTGTATAATATTACAGCTGCAGCTCAAACTGTCTTGAACAATATTGCCAAAACTTCCTTTCTCTTACATTTTCTGCCTCAGCAAATGAAGGTAGTTTCCCATATACCACTTCACTACCTTGGCACTTACAGAGACCCTTAGATGTGAAGACAAAGGTTGTTCAACAGCTGTTGCTGGCTTGAAAGAAATAACCTTTCCAGTGCTATTCAGCACTAAAGCCCACTGCCATTCTTCTTATTACTGTATTGCAATACCTTGCCTCTTCATTTCTACTCTGTATTTCTAAACTAATCTGAAATGTTTTAAATTAATGTGGAAAGAATGTTTTTGATTGGTACCGTTCTGCCAAATATGGTGCAAAGCAGGAAATTGTGATTGAGATCTCTAATATTTAATTGTGCTCCCTTGTGTGTAACCAGCAGTTGCACGGTCAGGAATCTTGCATTTCAGAATTTGTGCATTTACTAATGTCTTCCAACTGAGAATTTTACTCTGACCCTACTCCCAACCCTTCTAAGGAGTGTTGTCAGGAAATAGTTTCTCTGTTCATTCAGTGTAATAATCTATTACTTCTGGCAGGAGATATTTTCTTTCAAGTTCAAAGTAAATTTATTATCAAAGTACATATATGTCACCATATACAACTCTGAAATTTGTTGTCTTGTGGGCCTACTCAATAATTCCAGTACCCATAAGAGAATCGATGAAAGACCACACCAACCAGTGTGCAAAAGACAACAAACTGTGCAAATACAAAATGAAAGAATAATAGTAAAATAAAAT
Source organism: Mobula birostris (assembly GCF_030028105.1). NCBI lineage: Eukaryota > Metazoa > Chordata > Chondrichthyes > Myliobatiformes > Myliobatidae > Mobula > Mobula birostris. Next base: position 209,663,221 of record NC_092371.1, on the reverse strand, counting down.
AATAAAAATAAAATAAAAAAAATAATAAAATATAAACTCCTAAATGAAACCTCACCTTCCTATAAATACAAGCCTGGTCCAGTTTTTAAGTCAGAATACTGCAAATTAAATTATGACTGTTCAGATGTACAGACAGGACAATTCATATTAACCATCTGGATATAATAATACAGGATAAACAAGCAAGAACAACTTATTTAATGGATATAGCCATTCCAAACATACAACTTACTGAAATCAATAAGTGAAAAACACCAGAAATATATTGTATTAAAAGAGGGAACTGAAAAACTTTGGAACATGAACATTGTCCCAAAAGTAGTATCTACAACTGCTGTCATCTCAGAAGCAGTACACAGTAGCTTTCTTGTCATCCTAAAATGTGCTGGTAGATTAATTAACGACTGTTTATTATTCCATGTATAGGTTGATGGTGGGGAAAAGGAAGAATGCACTTGATAGATATTTGTGAGTGATAATACGTTGGATGGGTACTGGGAAATGGAGAGGTGGAACGGAAAGTATGGAATTGTTCCCTCTGGAGCTGTAATGGACATGATAGACTGCATGTCCTCTTCCTCATTTAAGTAAGATTATCTTGTCAGAAGCGCTAAAGAGGGAACTTGCATTTGTATGTCACATTCTAGATAATCATGATTACTTCAAGTGCTTCATGAACATTATTCTTTAAGCTAATTGGGAAAGGCACAAGCACAATAAAGACTGTGATAATGAGAAAAAATCTCATTTTGAAAAGGAAAACATTGGGAAATAAAATGAACAATCGTTTTGTCAAACTGAATTTGAGAACATCACTGGCAAATGAACAATGTTTGCAAAATAAGATCTGAAGAAAAGCAAACTTAAAAACAAGTGGACAATGTGGAAATTTAACAGTGTCAACAATATGGATGCACTTAACTACCGTGTATTTCTCATGACCCTAAAATGTGCTGGTAGGTTAATCAACGACTGTGTATTACCTCATGTATAGGTTGATGGTGGGGGAAAGGAAGAATACACTTGATAGACATTTGTGAGTGATAATACGTTGGAATCTGTACTGGGAAATGGAGAGGTGGAATGGAAAGAATGGTATTGTTCCAGTATGGACTGTGGAGAAAAACAAGTTTATAAGGCAGATGGCATACTTATTGATTTTATTTCTATACAAAAAAATATATATATTTATGGGTCCCAACGTGAAACGTCAACTGCTTACTTTTTTCCATTAATGCTGCCTGAAACAAACACACGCACACCACCTTGACCAGATGTTGCATCTGTATAAAACCTTATTTAGGTCATATATGAAATGTTACATGCATATTTTGTCACTGCATTACAGGAATCATGTGGAGGCTTTTGAGAGGGTGCAGGAGAAGTTCATCTGGATGTTGCTTGGATAACAGCATATGAGAACTTGAATAAACCAGATTCATTTTCTCTAGGGCATTGGAGGCTGAGGGATAACCTGATTTTTTTTTTAAAAAAGCATAAAGAACAGTGAGGTTTTGAGAGCGGAAATGTCACATACTACATGGCATAGCTTTAAGTAGGAGGTGGTGTTGAGGGACTGTATGGAGGAAGTTTACAGAAGATTTACAAGGCAAATTCTTATTTACACCCAGAGTCGCAGGTTCTCAGAATATGCTGCTGAAGATACAATAGCATCGTTTAAGATAAAGTTAAGATTAAGTGAATATCCCTGGACTCTTTTGATGTCTTTGTGATTTGGTGCTTTCAGTCCGTGAGCCAGGACCCCATATTTGAGCCACTGGTACCATCTGGGGGGGAATAATGCCTATAGTGATTTTTGGCAAGATATACACCCCTAGTGCTAGAAAATATATGATAGCATTGTAGCGGTGGTAGTTTTCTGTGATCCTACGGTGCTTTGCTTATGATAAGATGAATTATGTCAGATACCTGTCCCCTTACTTTGCTCAGATGATGAACCTCTCAGAGAAGAATCCTTCTGTTTGAGGCCTTCAAGACTGGCCAATTCTCAGTGCAACTGTCAAGTAACAACACCTTTGGGCAGATCCCTGTGGACCAGGCTATTGAAGCCACAGTGAGCAAAAGCACACAGACTCCTGGAGGCATATCACGGTTCAGCCTGAATGCTGGAGATATCAAGTGTTACTACATAACAGCTGAGCGCCACAGTGCATTCCTGGGACAGTTAAGGGAGATGTTGCAAGGCAACAAATCAGAACTTTGTCATGCAGAGCTACAACAACCAAGAATCCAGAAAGATGAGGAAGCAGTTTCAGCAGTGGTTAGCCTCATACATGAATGGGTCAACCCATTTGCAGAGAAGTGGGACCTCATTAGCATGTCTACGGCAAGGACAGCCCCCAAGGACATTGCCTCTGACCTGATGAAGGTATATGAGATTAGTGAGCAATGCTATGCAACCTTCAAGGATGAGAGACTATAGGAAGACCCACCAGCAAAGAAATTCCATGACCCAATGAAAACCAACAAGCTGAAAACATTCAGTGATATGTGGAAGAAGAGAGAAGTGAAATGAAATGGGAGGTTGATCATCTTGAAAGCAGACAGGTCTTTGCTTAGACGCATCATAGTGATGACACAAGGGCGCAGTCTACATATGGAGGATATCCTTTCTCATCCCCTTAAAACTATTGCCCTGGGCCTTGTCCACACCAGAAGGATCTCTGAGAAAGACAAATAAAGCTATTTTAGACACAACCTTGCAGAAAAATGTAGCAGTAGAAGAGCAACTCCCAGGAAACTCTGCTACAGTGGTTGATGGAATGAACTTGGTCCAAAGAGTGAAAGGTGATCAAGTTACTTTCAGAGATGTTGCCACAACAATTCTGGGTATGGCTGTGAGAGAAGGCAGTCAGAGTAGCAGAATAGATTTTGTGTTTGACACATACAAGGAGAACTCTATCACGAGTAGTGAAAGATCTCTACGGGGTGAAGAGACTGGTCATGAGTTGCAAGGCATCACAGGCACACAAATGGTGAATGGAGGAAGGTGGAGTACAGAGCGAAGCTACAGGAGAAGATTCTGTATGCAACTGTGAATGACAAATGTTACAGAATCACATCTCAAGACAGTGAGGAAGTGTCAGCTCTTCAGTTTCAACAAGAAGAAGCAGATGGCTGCCTACTTCTCCATGCTACCCATGCTCCACAAGAGAGGGATACCAGTCTGCTCAGAAGACACAGATGTTCTTATCATGTCTTTAGCATTTTGTGACAAGATTGAGGCCCCATTGTTGCAGAAGTGTGGCACTAGAACCCGTACAAGGCTTGTAGACATCAGGAAGGTTGCTGCCACTGTTGGCATAGAGGTTTGTAGGGCTCTCATCGGGTTGCACGCATATACAGGAGGTGACACTGTAAGCGCTTTTGCAGGCAAAGGGAAAACAAGTGCCCTAAAACTTCTGACCAGCAACAGGGAAATGGGACCTCTTCCCAGAACTGATGGACAAACTGGAGGCATTTACATGTCTCCTGTATGCCCCAAAAGCATCGACCACCAAGGTCAATGAGCTCAGGTATCACCTTTTCTGTGCCAAAAAAGGGTGAAATGGAAAGTCATCAACTCCCAGCATGCAAGGACTGCTTAACAAAACATGCACAGCGAACCAAGTATCTGGCTGGTATATGGAGAAGATGTTTGGAGAAGGACCCACAAGTGCCAAGCCCTGTTGGCAGAGGATGGAAGATGGAGAGAGAAGAGGAAGCTGAACAGTTGGTGGTGCACTGGATGGAAGGCCAGCCAGCACCCGATGCCGTCCTGGATCTACTGGCCTGTAACTGTCCAAAAAAATGTTCACTCCCAAGATGTATGTGTGTTGTAAATGGCCCCAGGTGTACTGACATTTGTAGACTGGCAGACTGTGAGAACCAGGCATCCACCTCAGAGAGTGTGCAAAGTTCAGATGAAGATGTGGAAGACATGGAAGACTTGGAAAATTATTGTGATTAATTAATCATAATTATGAAAATTTTTATGATTATGATAAAGCTACCACTGGTGCAATGCTATCACATATTTTCTAACTCTAGAGATGTATACCTTGCCGAAAATCACTATGAGCATTATTCTCCTCAGATGACCAACCCTACTGGCTTACGGACTATTTGTATTCTGTGTTTTTTGCTCATTTTTTTCATACCATTTGTGTGATTTGTTTTTTTTTGCACATTGGGGGATTTGATGCTTTTCCTTAAATGTATTCTATGGTTGTCTTTGTTTCGTGGCTGTCTGTGGGAAGATGAATCTAAGGATTGTATACTGCATGCATACTTTGATAAATGTACTTTGAATCTTTGAAATAGACATGAACAAGCTGGGAATGGAACAATGTGGACCAATGGGATGAGTTTCTATTAGTGTCATGGTTGGTATGGACATTGTGGGCTGAATGGCCTGTTCCTGTACTGTACTAATTTGTGTACTAATGAAAGAAGCAAGTCACATAAAGAAATTGGAAACCTGAGGAATTAACTAACTGAAGAATGTAAATCATAATTGTAATATATGCTCCTGGCACATGAAAAGGAAGCTAGTTTGTGACTGGAATAAAATTGCTGAAGCGTAACAAATAGCAGAAAAAGTAATTATTTGCTTCCATTGCTTATCCAGGAGCTGCATTATGTAAGTATGAAGATATGATGCTAAACTGTTTTATCAGCATTTCGATGAAGGAGAAACATTATAAAAGTATTTTCAAACTCGAACTAATATCTACTGTATGGATTGCATGTCTAAATTTTGCTATCTAAAATAGACTATGTCCAAAAGGGATTTAAGGAATAGGTAGCAGAGGAATAGTTGAATTAATAGCTGGGAAGAAAATAGAACAAAAGTTGTGTTAGTTAGCTAAACTTTTGACTTGACCAGGGCAAGCAGTAGCTGGAAAAAGTAAATATTACAGTTGATTGTAAACTGGGTGGCACGTTAGCATAGTGATTAGCACAATGCTTTACAGTACAGGTGACCTGGGTTCAATTCCTGTTGCTGTCCGTAAGGAGTTTGTACGTTCTCCCTGTGACCGCATGGGTTTCTTCCGGGTGATCTGGTTTCCTCTCACAGTCCAAAGACAAACCAGTTGGTGGTTGGTATTAAATTGGGGGATTGCTGGGTGGCATGTCTCGAAGGGCTGGAAGGGCCTACTTCACACTGAATCTCAAATAAAAGATAAGAATAAAATAAAGGCTCAGTGGTAGCTAAATGGATATGCTTGCACATGCCGGAGAATTGTGGTGTGGCTCATTGTCTGAACTTTGCTACATGTGCAGTTTGGTGGGTTTGTAATCACCCATTTTTCAATAAAAAGGCAAATTTTCCTTTGTAGGCTGGAAATACAACTAGAGTGAATACACCCAGAGACTTACAACTTTGACTTGTTGAAAAACAATAGTATCCTTATTAAAGGGAAAGCTACCTCACACAATCGAAACTGGTGAAAAAATTTCAAAACATTTATAAATAAAAAAGGTAAAGATCAAAGATGGAAGCACCAGTGGTGAGGACTATAAAGTATGGTCAAGGGAGGGTAGAGCAGCTCTAACAAGACTGGTTTGATTCAGTAGACTGCACAATATTCAAAGGTCAAAGGTACATTTAATGTCAGAGAAATGTATACAATATACATCCTGAAATGCTTTTTCTTTGCAACCATCCACGAAAACAGAGGAGTGCCCCCAAGGAATGAATGACAGTTAAATGGTAGAACCCCAAAGCCCCCTCCTACGCATAAGCAGTGGCAAAGCAACGATCCTTCCTACCCCCACCAGCAAAGAAAAAGCATTGGCACCCACCACTAAGCACTCAAGCGTGCAGCAAAGGAGCAGCAAAGACACCGAATTGCAGTGCCCCAAAGACTACTCGTTCACCTGGTATTCGACATACCACAGGCTCTCTCTCTTCCTCATAAGGTTCTTTATGCATATTTTGAGCGGAGAACTAGAAGTACACCTGTGCGAATCCCTGCAGCAACTGGTGACTCTGTGACCTCTGTCTCAGAGGCCAATGTCAGAACATCTTTCAGGAGGGTGAAAGCTCGCAAGGTGTTAGGCCCTGGTAGGTCACTGAAAGCCTGTGCCATACAACTGGCAGGACTGTTCAAGGACATCCTGAGTCTCTCACAGCTGCAGTTGGAGGTGCCCACCTGCTTCAAAAGGGCAACAATCACACTATTGTCCAGGAAGAGCAGTGTGAGCTGCCTCAAAAACTATTGCCCAGTGGCATTCACCTCTACTATGATGAAGTACTTTGAGAGGTTGGTCATGGCCAGAATCAATTCTTGCCGAAGCAAGGACCTGGACTCACTGCAATTTGCTTATCATCACAATAGGTCTGCAGTGAATGCAATCTCACTGGCTCTTCATTTGGCCTTAGACCAGCTGGATAATAGCAGTACCTATGTCAGGCTGTTCTTTATTGATTACAGTACAGCATTCAGCACTTCTGTTCTAATCAATAAGCTCCAAAACCTGGGCCTATGTTCCTCCTCCTGATTTCCTCACTGGGAGACCACGGTCAGTGTGGGTGGGAATTATTGCTGGCAGTCAACACTGGCACACCTCAAGAATGTGATTTAGCCCACTGCTCTACTATCTTTCCACCCACGATTGTGTGGCTTGGCATAGCTCAGGCACCATTTATAAATTTGCTAATGACACAGCCATTGTTGGCAGAATTTTAGATGGTGACGAGAGGAGGTGAACGGGAGCGAGATTGATCAGCTGGTTGAGTGGTGTCACAGCAACAATCTTGCACAGTGTCAGTAAGACCAAGGAATTGATTATGGACTTCAGGAAGAGGAAGTTGAGCGGACAAGCACCAGTCCTCATCGAGGAATCAGCAGTGGAAAGGGTGAGCAGTTTCAAGTGCGTGGGAGTCAACATCTTGGAAGATCTATCCTGTGCTCAACATATTGATGCAACTACAAAGAAGGCACGACGGTTCCACAATGGGCTCTAGTTTCCTCAGCATTGAGGCCGATGCCTCAAAAAGGTGGCATCCATCGTTAAAGACCTCAGCACTCAGGAACCCTTCTCTTTGCTGCGATTGATGAGGCTGTACAGGAGCCTGAAGGCACATACTCAGTGTTTCAGGAACAGCTTCTTCAAAAGTCCGAAGTACTTTTATCTTCAAAATATGTATACATTATGCAACCTTGAGATTCGTCTCCTTACAGGCAGCCACAAAATAAAGAAACCCAAATGACTGTATTAAAAATAAGACCATCAAACACCCAGTGTGCATAGGAAAAAAAATTGTGCAAACTAGAAAAGTGAGCAAATAACATTCAGAACTGAGGTCCGTGAACGAGATTCCATCTGCATACTCAAAGCTGCAGCCTTGAAAAGTTGTGGAGCGGCGAGCTGAATCAGCTTGGCCCTCACCTCTGGCGGCTGATTAAGTAGCTGTTGAGCTTCACAAGCACAATTTTAAACCTCTGCCATCTGGTTTGTGAATGGATAATGAAGGCATGAACACAACCTCACTTTTTTTTTGTGCTACCTACTTAATTATTTAATATATATTTCTTATTGTTATTTATAGTTTATTATGTATTGCAATGTATTGCTGCCATAAAACAACAAATTTTACAACACTTGCCAGTGATATTAAACCTAATTCTGATTCTGAAGAGCAAGCTTGTCTGCTCTGTGTATTTTTGTAAGATTAGTACAGTGTTGTCAAATGTAACGTTACTGATGCATTTGTTCTAGTTTTTCATAAACTGTATGTTTGTTACCACGATAATGCTGAGGCCTTATAAAGCATTGACCACACTGCACTTGGAATACTGTGAACAGTTTTGGGCCCTTTGTCTAAGAAAGAATATGCTGGCAATGGAGAAGATCTGGAGGAGATTCACAGAATGATCCTGGGAATGACAGGGTTAACTTATGAGGAGTGTTTAATAGCGCTGGGCATGTACTCCCTCGAGTTTTGAAAAATGAGGGGGTTCTCATTGAAACCTATCCAATATTGAAAGGCCTAGATAGTGTGGATGTGGAGAGGATGTTTCCTACATTGGGTGGATCTAGGGCCAGAGGGCACAGCCACAGAATAGGATGTCCCTTTGGAACCGAGATGAAGAGGAATTTCTTTCACTGGAGGGTAGTGTGTCTGTGGAATTCATTGCCACAGATGGCTGTGGAGGTCAAGTCATTGGGGTATATATAAAGCAGAGGTTCATGCGTTCTTATTTAGTAAGGGGTCAGAAGTTACGGAGAGAATGCAGGAGAGTGGAGTTGAGTGGGATAATAAATCAGCCATGATAGTATAGCAGAGTAAGTTCAGTGGGCTGAATGGCCTAATTCTGCTCCTATGCCTTGTGGCCTTATCATGAATTAATGAATAAGGTCCAGCTTGTAGAATAAGGTGACAAATGGCAGAAAACATGTAGCTAGCTAAAGAGGAGGAGTAATAGATAGCAATTCAGAGTGTGAGAGAATGGAATAAAACCACTATCAGTGATGACATTGACAATTTATATCAATAATTTAGACGAAGGATTCAAAGTGGAAGCAGGTGAGGTCTAATTTAGGTGATGATATCAAGGAGGAGAACAACAAATTACATGGTGACTTCAGTAAGATTAATGAAGGATATGGATCAAAGTAGAGAAAGATTTTGAATGGAAATATGTGAAGTGTTGTATTGTAGAAGAAGATGCATTTTCCTTGGAAAATAAGGATTATCACGGAGAAGAATCAAGGCACAGACCCAGAAATCATTATGTTCAAAGTAAATTTATTATCAAAGTACACATATGACAGCATATACCACCCTGAGATTCATTTTCTTGCAAGCATTCACAATAGAACAAAGAAATACAGCAGAATCAATGAAAAACTAACCACAAAGACTAACAAGCAACTCATGCAAAAGACGACAAACTGCAAAGATAAATAATACTGAGAACCTGAGTTGTAGAGTCCTTGAAAGTGAGGTCACAGGTGAGTGAAGTTATTCAAGCTGGTTCAGGAGCCTGATGGTTGAAGGTAATAACTGCTCCTGAACCTGGTGGTGTGGGACCTAAGGCTTATGTACTTCTATCCCAATGGCAGCAACAAGAAGAGAGCTTGGCTGGGTGAGAGTCCTTGGTGATGGTGGCAGTGGTCCATGTAGATGTGCTTGCTGATGGGGAGGGCTTCTTCTGTGATGTGATGAATTGGACATTTTGAAGGCTTCTCCGTTCTTGGGCACTGGCGTCTCCATACCAGGCCATGGCGCAATCATTCAGTATACTGTGCATCTATAGATGTTTGTCAAAGTTTTAAGGCTGATTTATACTTTTGTGTACGCAAGTATACTTGTGTGTACCTACGCAAGTGGGCTACGCTGCTGTGAGCACTTATACTTGTGCATTCGTGTGTCTGTATCGCTCTGCAATTCGGGCACGTACACGCATGTGCACGTCACGTATCACACATCATGCATGCGCACACACCTGCCCGTGCAAGGCTTCATGGTCATGGTAGTCTTTCTTGGGGTAAGCCAGTTTAAAGCGAGCGTCTTTTTTCGTAAAAGCGAAATGTGTCCTCCATAATTTCGGAGGTCTGTAAAGTTTTATGAAAAGCATTGCAGCCAGAGTTCCTTCCCTGTCCTTCAGTCACCCAATGGGAAGCTATTGCAGCGTAGGAGGAAATGCGATGTTACCAAGCGGACCAATCACAGTTGTTGCGGTCTGCGTTGCCGTGACGCGTAGTTATATTTTGGGAGAGGCGCGCGTCAGGCTCCGGCTACGCCGTACCGACAGTGTGAATTTGGCGCACAGGTATAAATCAGCCTTTAGATGACAAGCAAATCTGTGTAAAATTCTAAGATAAAGTTGAGGCATGCTGTGCCGCCTTTGAAATGGCACTTACGTGATGGTCCTTTGATAATGCCAAGAAATTCAAAGTTACTGATCCTCTCCGCCTCCAATCCCCTTATGAGGACCGCCTCATAGTTCCCCAATTTCTTTCTCCTGTTGTCAATAATCAGCTCTTAGGTTTTGCTGACGTTGATTGAGAAGTTGTATCTACCTACGTCATGAGATAGATCAATTTGGCAATTAAAAATTAAGAAAAAAGAACACTAGATTTTATTAAATTGCAAAGGAGAGGAGTTATGCTAAATATTTCACTGAAGTTTGTTCCACTGTATTCTGTGCACTGGAACATAATCTGTATTATGCGTTGAAGAGTTCAGATGAGTGCAAGTAATCACACACGAAAGACCAAGGGACAGAGTCCTGCCAAACTCTTAATACATTGAGTCTGGACACCTTTTAAGTTTAAACATCTGGTGAATAGATGCAATTTTAGTAGTTACAATACATGGTTTGCTTCAATGTTTTTGTTACAATGGTACTTTTACAATGGGAATACATACTAACGCTCAAGACCTGCAAACACTTTTATTGAGACAATGTCATTCACTTCAATATTCTCAGTGCTTCTGAAGACAAATCCCAAGCTATAAATATATATATAGTGACTAAGACTTTTGCACAGTACTGTAGTCATTTTACGTATTGCACTGTACTGCTGCCACAAAAAAAAACATATTTCATGACCAATGTGACTGATGGTAAACTTGATTCTGATGAGGGTCTCCATTGTGGACTGAGAGTGGAAAGGAGGCAGGGAGCAGGAAGCACCAGAGAGACATTCAGTAATGATCAGTAAACCAATTGTATGGAATCAAATGACCTTGCCTTTTGTCTCAGGGCTGGGTGTATCTGCACCTGCACCACATCACTGTTCCGCTATGCTTTCACTGCCACCTGTACAACACCCCCTCCACCTTAATCATTCCCAACGTCGTTTGCTCCTGCCAGATTTACAAACTCGCTCTCTGCTCCATGTTGACAACTGCAGTGCTGTGCAAGAGTCTTAGGGACCCAAACGATATATATGTGCTTAAGACTTTTGCACAGTACCATATCTTGCCAGAATGCGAGCAACACACATCAAAGTTGCTGGTGAACGCAGCAGGCCAGGCAGCATCTCTAGGAAGAGCTACAGTCGACGTTTCGGGCCGAGACCCTTCGCCAGGACGAAGTCTAGTCCTGGCGAAGGGTCTCAGCCCGAAACGTCGACTGTACCTCTTCCTAGAGATGTTGCCTGGCCTACTGCGTTCACCAGCAATTTTGATGTGTGTTGCTCGAATTTCCAGCATCTGCAGAATTCCTTGTGTTTGCCAGAATGCGAAGCTGTTTAGGTCTGAAATAATAATGTAATAAATGACCACTAATAATCTGTTTTGGATCATGTTGATTGAAGTAAGTTGTGGCAATAATACTTGGAGGACTTAACTGTAACATGGTATTCATATGCTCGAGTTCTGAAATACTTTTTCCATTGACCTCCATCACTTGTACTTTGTTTCATTTTTTAATGTTGATAATTATAGCATTATTATTTCATCCTGTGGAACACAGACACTGAACAAAAATTCTACCAGAAGTGGCTGATCAACTTGCACAGACTGCTGCGGACTGAAAGAAATTAAAACAAAATGCATAATGAGCAATTCCTTGGGTATTTTTTCTTGCCAATAGATGGTGCTGAATGAACAGTTTATAATGTAAATTTCCAAAACTAAATATTTGAATTGTTTGTTCAGGATTTTTGGCCCTCTGTTTGCTGGGGTGTGTGCGAGTAGGGGGTGGAGTGTAAATATAATTTAGTTTTCACAGTTTTACAGAAAAATTATGACTTGAATACATCATTCAGGCCAATCATTCTGCAAATCTGACTTGCATGTTCTTGAATATTTGTGTGATCTGATTGTAGGCTTGGGGCAGGGGAGGGTGGGAGGACACACCAGTTCTCAGTGGTATGGTGGACATATGTTGGGCTGCATTCTGACTGGTTGCATCACAGCTTGGGATGAAGTCTCCAATTGCTCAGAATCGTACAAGACTCCGGAGGGTTATAGACTCGATCAGCTCCATCGTGAGCTCAATGTGATCTGGCAGTACTATAGCGCTCAGTTTTTCAAACTTGTTTTTGGGGAAATCAGTTAGCTTGTGGTTTAAAAAAATCAAATATAGCCTTATACCATGACCTTTTACTTTTGACCTCTGAACTATCAATTGAGTGTTCCCATATGCTCTGTCCTGTGCATTCGTGACTTTGGTTAAATAACTCTCATCTCTCCTTTTCAAAAAAAAAGACATCATTTTGGTCTCTATCTTTTCTGAGTTCTGGTGGAAACTTAGCTGAATGTGAATTTTGCTCTTTTATCTACTGATTTTGTCCAACCTGCTCAGTATTTCTACTGTTCTGTTTTGTTTTACTTTAACATCTTCCTTTCACTTGCTATTAGAATAGCGAGTGGGTTTATGAATTTGCATGGTGCTTCAACAACATCTTAAACAACAGAACATTAATTAAATTCTGTATTCCACTTGTGGTCTTGATCTTTTGGATATCTCGACATAAAATTTAGCGTTTCAATCATTCTTTTAGGAAGTCATTCACTTGTTGCCAAGATTTTCATGCCCTTTGAATTTGAAATGCGCAGTCCCTCTTCATCATTATTCAGCTCTCCTGTTGTGTGCAATCATCTCGGACACATCTCAAGGATGTGTGCTTAGTCCACTGCTCTACTCTTTTTCTCTACACTTAGCTGTGGAGCGAAGCACAACTCAAAAGCCATCTATAACTTCACCAATTACAGTACTGTTGTTCTTTCATGGCATTGAGGGGGCTTACAGGAGTGAGATAAATTAGTTGGTTGAGTGGTGTCACCACGTAACCTTGAACACAGTGTCAGCAAGACCAAAGAATTGATTGTGGGCTTGAGGAAGGGGAAGTACCAGTTCTCAGTGGACATAACACTGGAGTGCATTCTGAATGGTTGCTTCATGGTTTGGGATGAAGACTCCAATTGCTCAGAATTGCAAGAGACTGCAGTGGGTTAGAGACTTAGGTAGCACCATCACACGCACAGCCCTCCCCACTAACGTGGACATAAGAGCAGAATGAGGCCGTCTGGCCCGCTCCGCCATTCAATCATGGCTGGTCCTGTTTTACTTTCTCTCCTCCTCAACCCCAGTTCCCGGCTTTCTCCCCATAACATCTTCAAGAGGTGCTGCGTCAAGAAGCCAGCATACATCATTAAGGGTTGTCATGACCTGGCTCATCATCACCATCAGGGAAGAGGTACTGAAGTCAAAAGACCCACACTCACACTCAACAGCTTCTTTTCCTTTTTAGATTTCAGAACGATCCATGAACAGTACCTTGCTATTCCATTTTGCATTTTTTATTGTGGCTTATAGTAATTTGCATGTCTTGTTCTGTAATGCTGCTACAAAACAAATTTCATAACATATGTCAATGATAATTAGCCTGATTCTAATTTGTTCCAAACATTGGCTGCTCTTCTGCAGCTTTTTTTGGGATGGTCCCTGGATGATACATGTAGCATCATCTTCTTGCTGTATCAGTGTATTTACCAATTTCTTTGAATAGTAAATTACATAGATTGTTCTTAGAAATTCCTACTTAGTTTACAATCTTGATCTTTATTATATCAATTTTTTCTAATGAAGTATATACTTCAGGCAAAGCTCTTCAAAAGTTTTTTACTGGTCCCTCAAGCTGAGCCTGCACTTACCACCTACAGTGTCCTTTCCCCTCCAAATCATACTCCTTCCTGACTTGGAATAACATCCTTCTTTGTCAATGAGTCCACACCCTGGAGCTCTGTATGCGGTAGTAGAATGCGACTATTTTCACAGTAGCTACAGCAGGTGGCTTAACACCTCCTTTTGTAGTGCATTTAGAGATTGCCAATAAACACTAGCCTTGCCTTTGGAGCCTGCATCCTGTAACTCAACAAAAAAGTAATTTCCTCCAGAAATAGCAGATGCGGAGATGTAAGATAATCATTGACCATGTTAGACAATATTCAGATTGGTTTGAAGCTGATTGTTTCTTTTTTCCCTCATGTTTGCAACACCCTGAAATGCCAAATATTTGTGATGTTTGCACTGAATAATTCGCTCTTTATTGCTGTTCTTTTCTGTTTGTGCTGCAATCCAAATGAAATGAAAGTTCAATGTAGTACTTTAATGAAAAGGGTGAAATCCAGGCAATCGGGAGCAATGCTATTTCTAGCTCTCGATAGTGACATTGCAGTGCTGTGTATTCTCTGCCTTAGCAGGCTGCATGCCTTGTGTTTACCAGAGCAAGTTGGATGCATTAAAATTTGTGGACTTGCATTCATACTGTATTTTTGTTTTGTATCCCACTTGAGTAAAGAAATACTAATGCATCTCTCTCTCAGTATAGTACGAATCCAGTAATCTGACACACTCAGGTGGTGCCAGACAGGCAGATTTTCTGCACTGTTGGTGGCTATTCCAATTAACACTCCAAAACATTTTTGACTTTTTAAAAAAGGTAGTAAAATAAATTTTCCAGGAAACACAGTACATTTCAAGGTAACAGAGCTCAAGGGAGCGTGAATTTTAAGAGGGGGGAAATGAATGGAGCCAAGCTACACACATTGTAGTAGAAACAAGGAACTATAATCAAAGTGTATCCGGCACCTTATTCCAAGATAATTAATGACACTCTCAACATCTGTGCTGACATCTGATCTGCACCATATACCTGACTTCCATTGTGCAATACAGAACACTTTACAAAATGAAGCAATTTATTATATAAATGCTGTAGGAATTAGACAATGTTCAGCTATAGTTAGTAACTGAGAAAGAGCAAGTTCAGATTCAGAATCAGCATTGTTATCACTGATATATGTCTTGAAATTTGTTGTTTTGTGGCAGCTGCAGAGCAAAGCGTAAAATATGCTGGGTAGGCTACTGCCCATGTTGGAACTGGCCGAGGTTACAATCCTTTGCAGCTTTTTGTGATCCTGTGCTGTGCCCCCTGATGGCAGCAGTGCGAAGAAAGCACGTCCAGGGTGATGGGGGTCCTTTATGATGGATGCGGCTTTTTGAGGCATTGCTTTTTGAAAAGGGCCTTGATGCTGGATAGGCTGGTGCCCATGTTGGAACTGGCTGAGTTTACAATCCTTTACAGCTTTTCCCATCCTGTGCAGTGGCCCCCGCGTACCAGGTGGTGATTCATCCAGTTAGAGTGCGGCCAATGGCACTTCACCATATGAGCCTAGAAATGACTCTCTCCAACACCAGTTTAACAGTATGAGCATCACTGGCCCAACCAGTGGTCCTTGTCGGATCCACCAGTTAAAGATAAGCCAGTTTCACCCTACTATGCTGTTGTAGTCAGCAGTGTTTTCAAACTCTTGAGATATTCCAAGTGTAGAGAATGCTTCAAATTGAGAGGGTGTCCGTGGTGGTTGGGAATCTGTTTGCCTTCAGCAACTTTATGTAGCAAGCATTGGAACTGATAAAGAAGCACCCCTTCAGTTTTGAAGAATACCACAAAGTATTTAAGTAGACTGCAGCCTGGTTCCCTTCTCCAACAGAAAGCACAGTAAAGCAACTGGGGCAATGAGTAGAAGTGTCAAGAAGTCATATAGAAGCTATGTAAAACTTTGTTGAGGTTGCACTGGGAGTATTGTGTACAGTTCTGGTCGTACTATTATGGAAGGATGTGGAGGCTTTGAAGATTGTGCAGAGGGTACTAAGATGCTTCCAAGGTTAGGGAATAGAAAACATAGAACATAGAAAACATACAGCACAATACAGACCTTTTAGCCCACAAAGCTGTGCCGAGCATGTCCCTACCTCAGAACTACCTAGGCTTTAGCCCTCTATTTTTCTAAGCTCTATCTAGCCATCCGGGAGTCTCTTAAAAGACCCTATCATATCCGCTTCCACCACCACCGCTGGCAGCCCTTTCCACGCTCTCACCACTCTCTAAAGCCCTCTTCTATGCCCTCTTGTGCTAGCCATTTCTGCCCTGGAGAAAAGCCTCTGACTACGCACATGATCAATGCCTCTCATTATCTTGTACGCCTCTATCAGGTCACCTATCATCCTCCTTCGTCCAAGGAGAAAAGGCCGAGTTCACTCAACCTGTTCTCATAAGGCATGCTCCCCAATCCAGGCAACATCCTTGTAAATCTCCTCTGCACCTTTTCTATGGTTTCCACGTCCTTCCTATAGTGAGGCAACCAGAATTGAGCACAGTACTCCAAGTGGGGTCTGACCAGGGTCCTATATAGCTGAAACATTACCTCTTGGCTCTTTAACTCAATCCCATGGTTGATGAAGGCCAATGCACCGTATGCCTTCTTAACCAGAGAGTCAACCTGCATAGCAGCTTTGAGTGTCCTATGGACTTGTACCCCGAGATCCCTCTGATCCTCCATACTACCAAGAGTCTTACCATTAATGCTATATTCTGCCATATTTGACCTACCAAAATGAACCACCTCAGACTTATCTGGGTTGAACTTCATCTGCCACTTCTTGGCCCAGTTTTGCATCCTATCAATGTCCCATTGTAACCTCTGACAGCTCTCCACACTATCCACAACATCCTCAACCTTTGTGTCATTGGCAAATTTACTAACCCATCCCTCCACTTCCTCATCCAGGTCATTCAGAAAAATCAGGAAGAGTAGGGGCCCCAGAACAGATCCCTGAGGCACACCTCTGGTCACCGGCCTCCATGCAGAATATGACCCATCTACAATCACTCTTTACCTTCTGTGGGCAAGCCAGTTTTGGATCCACAAAGCAATGTCCCCTTGGATCCCATGCCTCTTTACTTTCTCAATAAGCCTTGCATGGGGTACCTTAACAAATGCCTTGCTAAAATCCATATACACTACATCTACAGCTCTACCTTCATCAATGTGCTTTGTCACATCCTCAAATAATTCAATCAGGCTCGTAAGGCATGACCGATCTTTGACAAATTCATGCTGACTATTCCTAATCATATTATATCTCTCCAAATGTTCATAAATCCTGCTTCTCAGGATCTTCTCCATCAGCTTACCAACCACTGAAGTAAGACTTACTGACCTATAGTTTCCTGGGCTATCCCTACTCCCTTTCTTGAATAAGGGAACAACATCCGCAACCCTCCAATCCTCCGGAACCTCTCCCGTCCTCATTGATGATGCAAAGATTATTGCTGGAGGCTCAGCAATCTCCTTCCTCACTTCCCACAGTAGCCTGGGGTACATCCCGTCTGGTCCCGGTGACTTATCTAACTTGATGCTTTCCAAAAGCTTTAGCACATCCCCTTTCTTAACATCTACATTCTCAAGCTTTTCAGTCCACTGCAAGTCATCCCTACAATCGCCAAGATCCTTTTCCGTAGTGAATACTGAAGTAAAGTATTCATTACGTACCTCTGCTGTTTCCTCCGGTTCCGTACACACTTTCCCACTGTCACACTTGATTGGTTCTATTTTCTCATGTCTTAGCCTCTTGCTCTTCACATACTTAGATTAGATTATGAGGACACGCAGCCCTCTTTTATTATTTAGTAATGCATGCGTTAAGAAATGTTACAATGTTTTTCCAGAATGATATCACGAAAACACATGACAAACTGACTTAAAAACTAACAAAAACCACATAATTATAATATATAGTTACAACAGTGCAAAACAATACCATAATTTGATAAGACCAGACCATGGCACGATAAAATCTCAAAGTCTCTGGAAAGTCCCATCATCTCACGCAGATGGTAAACCTCCAGCGCCGCCAACTTGCTGATGCAGCATCCTGGAAGCATCCGACCACAGTCCGACTCCGAGTCCGTCTGAAAACTCTGAGCCTCCGACCACCTCCCGACACCAAGGACCGAGCACCATCTCTGCCGAGCGCTTCGACCTCGGCCCTGGAAACAAGCAACAGGCAAAGCCGAGGATTTGGGGCCTTCATCTCCGGAGATTCTCGATCGGCCCGTAGCAGCGGCAGCGAAGCAAGCATTTCAGAAGTTACTCCAGATGTTCCTCTGTACTCTCATGGCTGTCTCCATCAAATCCGGATTGTGCTCGGCCCCCCTAGTTACATATACGATATTTATTCGGAACGGCTGCGCATGCTGCATCGCGCCTCTGTCTTCTCCTCCCTCCTCCTACTTGTAGAATGCCTTGGGGTTTTCCTTAATCCTGTCCACCAAGGCCTTCTCATGGCTCCTTCTGGCTTTCCTAATTTCATTCTTAAGCTCCTTCCTGCTAGCCTTATAATCTTCTAGATTCATATTCATTACCTAGTTTTTTGAACCTTTCGTAAGCTCTTCTTTTCTTCTTGACTAGATTTACAACAGCCTTTGTACACCACTGTTCCTGTACCCTACCATCCTTTCCATGTCTCATTGGAACGTACCTACTCAAAACCCCACGCAAATATCCCCTGAATATTTGTCACATTTCTTCCATGCGTTTCCCTGAGAACATCTGTTTCCAATTTATGCTTCCAAGTGCCTGCCTGATAGCCTCATGTTACCCCATATCCGAATTAAACACTTTCCTAACTTGCCTGTTCCTATCCCTCTCCAAAGCTATGATAATAGAGATAGAATTGTGATCACCATCTCCAAAATGCTCTCCCACTGAGAGACCTGACACCTGACCAGGTTCATTTCCCAATACCAGATCAAGTACAGCCTCTCCTCTTGTAGGCTTATCTACATATTGTGTCAAGAAAGCTTCCTGAACACACCTAACAAAGTCAACCCCATCTAAACCCTTCACTCTAGGGAGATGTCAGTCAATATTGGGGAAATTAAAATCTCCCACCACAACAACTCTTATTATTACTTCTTTCCAGAATCTGCTTCCCAAATTGCTTCTCGATGTCCCTGTTACTATTGGGTGGTCTATATAAAAAAAAACACCCAGTAGGGTTATTGACCCCTTCCTATTCCTAACTTTCACCCACAGAGACTCCGTAGACAACCCCTCCATTTTGGTAAGATGGAGGTATTGGATAAGCCTGAGTTGCTCAAGTCTATGCGGTGGGGGGAGCTATTGGAATTTTGTAAAATTATGTGAGGCAAAAATAGGATAAAGAGTCAGATAATTTTCTCATGATAGAAAAGTCAAGCACAGGAGGCCATAGCTTTAAGGTGAGGAGGAAGATTTAAATAAGATGTGTGGGGCAAGTTTTATTAACAAAGAGTATTGGATGTCTGGAATTCTCTGCCAGAGATGGTGATGGAAGCAGGTATGTTGATGAAGCTTGAGTTTTCAAGTAGTTCTAAGCATGTGCACGGATTGGAGGGAAGTCTGCCACCTGCAGTCAGAAAGGATGTTTAATTTGGCATCATGTTTGGAACAGGCATTGTGGGCAGAAGAGCCTCCAGTCAATTCCTTCAGCGAGGAAAGAGGCAATTATGTGAATGGTGAGCAGGGCCTCCTTTGTTCCTCCTGGAATTGATCATCATGAGGGGTGGTTGATAAATTCGTGGCGTAAGGTAGAAGGAGATGAGTTGTACAGCTCTCGTTACATGCACATGCAGGTTAACTCTTTGAATCATTATGCAGAAAGTTTGAAGTTAATAACTCATCTCCTTCTGCCTTGGGCCACGAACTTATCAATAACCCCTGATGAGTTATTAACTTCAAACTTTCTGCATAATCACTCAAAGAGTTGACCTGCCTGTGCCTGTAACGAGAGCTGTATAACTCATCTTCTACCGTAGGCCACAAACTTATTAATCATCCCTGCTGTGGACACCTTCTGGAGGTCCAAGATCCATATGCTCCACGACCGCTGGACTAAGTGTGTAAATGTAGGAGGGGACTATGTTGAAAAATAAATGTGCTAGGTTTTCTAAAATTGACTCCTTCTACCTAGGCCATGAACTTATCAATCACCACTTGTAGACCCTAGCACCATTAGGCATAGGAGCAGTTTATTCCCCCTCTCAGCCCCATTCTCATGCTTTCTCCCTGTGACATTTAAAGCTCTGATTAATCAGGAACCTATCAATGTTCGCTTTTAAATATACTCAATGACTTGGGCTCACGCCATCCATTGCAATAAATTCCACAGATTCACTACTTTCTAGCTAAAGACATTTTCCTCATCTCTATTCTAACTGGATGTCCCTTTATTCTGAGGCTATGTCGTCTGGACCTCAACTTGCCTATATAGGGAACATACTTTCCACATCCACTTTACCTAGACCTTTCAATATTGGACAGGTTTCAATGAGATCTTCCCCCATTCTTCTGAACTCCAGAAAGTACAAGCCCAGACCTATCAAACATAATCCTTTTATTTGTGGAATTAGTCTCATGAGCTCCTCTGGACCCTGTCCAATGCCAACTCATCTTTTCTTAGGTAAGACCATAAGAAATAGAAGTATTAGGTCATTTGGCCCATCTAGTCTGCTCTGCCATTTCATCTTGGATGATCCATTTTTCCTCTCAGCCCCAATCTCCTGCCTTCTCCCCATATCCCTTCATGCCAATCAAGAATCTTATCAACCTCTGCTTTAAATATACATAGGCAGCTGTGGAGGCCACACCTTTGTGGCAATGAATTCCACTGATTCATCACTCTTTGGCTGAAGAAATACCTCCTCATCTCCATTCTAAAAGGACGCTCCTCCATTCTGAGGCTGTGTCCTCTGGTCATAGGCTCTTCCACCATCAGATACATCCTCTCCAAATCCACTCTATTAAGGCCTTTTACCATTCGATAGGTTTCATTTAGGTCTCCCTCATCCTTCTGAATTCCAGTGAATGGAGGTTCTGAACCATCAAACATTCTTCATATGACGAGCTGTTAAAACATGGGATCATTTTTGTGAACTTCCTTTGAGCCCAGTCCTGTTTCAGCACATCCTTTCTAAGATAAGGGGCCCAAACCTGCTCACAATACTCCAAGTGAGGCCTCACCAGTGCTTCATAAAGCCTCAACATTACATCCTTGCTTTTCTATTCTAGTCCTCTTGAAATGGTTGCTAACATTGCATTTGCCTTCCTCACCACAGACTCAAACTGCTAATTAACCTTTAGGGAATCCTGCACAAGGACTTCTAGGTCCCTTTGCACCTCAGATTTTTGGATTTTCTCTCCATTTAGAAGATAGTTAACCCTTTTATTTCTTCTACCAAGGTGCACGACCGTGTACTTCCCGGCACTGTATTCCATCTACCACTTCTTTGCCCATACTCCTAATCTGTCTAAGTCCTTCTATAACCTCTCTACTTCCTCAAAACTACCTACACCTCCACCTATCTTTGCATCATCCACAAATTTTGCAACAATGCCATCAATTCATCATCCAAGTCATTGACATGTAATGTAAATAGAAGCGGTCCCAACCTCCATGGACCAGAAAAGGCTCTCTTTATTGTTACTCTTTGCCTCCTGCCAGTCAGCCAATACTGTATCCATGCTAGTATCTTTTCTTTAATACCATGGGTTCTTAACTTGTTAAGCAGCCTTATTAGTGGCACCTTATCAAAGACATTATGAAAATCCAAATGCACAACATCAATTGATTTTCCTTTGTCTATCCTGCTTGTTATTTTTTCAAAGAATGCCAACAGATTTTTAAGGCAAGATTTTCCCTTGAGGAAATCATGTTGACTATGGCCTATTTTATCGTGTGTCTCCAAGTACTGTGGAACGGCATCCTTGACAATTGACTCTATAACATCTTCCCAACCACTGAGGTCAGACTAACTGGCCTATTGTTTCCTTTCTTCTGCCTCTCCCCCTTCTTGAAGAGAGGAGTGATATTTGCAATTTTCCAGTCTTTTGGATTCATTTCAGAATCTCATGATTCTTGAAAGATCATTGCTAATGCCTTCACAGCCACCTCCCTCAGAACCCTGGGGTGTACACCATCTGGTCCAGGTGATTTATCTACCTTCAGACCTTTTAGTTTCACAAGAACCTTCTCATTAGTGATGCTAACTTCACACATTTCTGACCCTTGATACTCTGGAACTTCCACCATTCTGCTACTATCTTCCACAGTGATGACTGATGCAAAGTACTTATTCAGTTCGTCTGCTATTTCCTTGTCCCCCATTACTACCTCTCCAGCATCATTTTCCAGTGGTCTGATATCCACTCTCCCCTCTCTTTTATGCTTTGTATATCAGGAGATGATTTTGGTATTCTCTTTAATATTATTAGCTAGCTTACTTTTGTGTTCCATGCTTTCCTTAATGGCCTTTTTTAGTTGCCTTCAGTTGGTTTTTAAAAGATTCACAGTCATCTAGCTTCCCACTAACTTTTGCTCTAAAATATTCCCTCTTTGTTGGCTTTGATTTCTCTTGTTAGCCATGGTTGTGTCAACCGCCTTTTAGAATAGTTCTTCCTTTTTGGGATGTATATATCCTGTGCCTTCTGAATTGTTTCCAGAAATTTCAGCTGTTACTCCTCGACTGTCACCCTGCCAATGTTCTTTTCCAGTTAACTTTGGCCAAATTCTCTCTCATGCCTCTGTGATTCCCTTTACTCCATTGTAATACTGATACAATTGACTTTAGCTTCTCATTTTCAAATTTCAGAGTGAATTTGATCATATTATGATTACTCACCCCTTAAGGGTTCTTGCACAACACCCAGTCCAGAACAGCTGATCCTCTAGTGAGTGCAACCACGAGCTATTCTAAAAAGCCAACTTGTAGGCATTCTAGAAATTTCCCCTCTTGGGATCGAGCACCAACTTGATTTTCCCAATCTACCTGCATATTGTAATATTGAAACAGTGTTCATTTGCATGCATTTTCTATCTCCTGTTGTAATTTGTCAACCACATCCTTACTACTGTTTGGGGGCACTGTACCCCATTAAGATTTTTCACCCTTGCAGTTCCTTAGCTCTACCCACAATGATTCAGAACCTTCTGACCCTGTGTCACCTCTTTCTAATGATTTGATTTCAGTTTTTAGTAACGGAGCAATGCCGCCCACTCTGCCTTTCTGCCTGTTCTTTCAATACATTGTGTATCTTTGGACGTTGAACTCCAAAGCTATAATCTTCTTTCAGCCATGACTCAGTGATACGTCCAACATCATACATGCTGATCTTTAACTGTGCTACAAGTTCATCTGCCTTATTCCATATACTGCGCACGTTGAAATATTGCACCTTCAGTCCTGCATTTGATTTTGTCTGAACTCATCCTGTTGACTGCAATTTTCCCCTATCATCAGCCTCTCCTTTCTAGGAGTCTCACTACAGATTTGCTTTGTTTGTAAACCAACTACTTTGTCCTCAGCACTGCAACTACAGTTCTCATCCCCCTGCCGAATTAGTTTGAACCTTCCTGAACAACTCTAGCAAACTTGCCCACAAGGATATTAGACCCCTTCAGGTTCAGGTGTAACCCATCCCTTTTGTACAGGACATCACCTCCCCAAGAGAGATCCCAATGATCTTTCAGTCTGAACCCCTTCCCCCTGCACCAGTTCCTCAGCAACGCATTCACCTGCCAAATCATCCTATTCTTATCCTCACTGGCACATGATGCAGGCAGCAATCCAGAGACTAATACCCTCGAGGTCCTGTTTTTCTGCTTTCTACCTAGCCTCCTAAAATTTCTATTCAGGGCCTCCTCACCTTGTCTATCTATTTCATTGTAGTCAATATGCAGCAAACCTGGCTGCTCACCTCTCACCCTTGAGAATGTCATGGACACGATTTGAGGCATCCCTGTTCCTGGCACGAGAGAGACAACATACCATCCGGGTGTGTCTATCATGCCCACAGAATCTCATCTCTGTTCCTCTGACTCAGGAATCTCCTGTCAACACTGCAGTCCTCTTCACCTCTCTGCTCTTCTGTGCCACAGCACCAGACTCCGTGCCAGAGACCTGGTCACTGTGCCTCTCCCTCATTTGGTCCTCACCCTCAACAGTATCTAAAGTTGTATACTTATTACTGAGGGGAATGGCCACAGGGGTAGTCTGTACTGCCTGTGTGTTTATCTTCCTTCTCCTGACAGTCACTCAGTTACCTGTCTCCTGCAGCCTCAGGGTGACTACCTCCCTGTGGCTCCTGACTATCGCCTCATTCTCCTGTATGAGTCAAAGGTCATAGAGCTTCAGCTCCAGTTCCTTAATGTGTTCTCTCAGAAGCTGTAGCTCGGCACACCTGGTGCAGATTTGTTTCTCTAGGAGAATGCAGGTTGCCCAGACTCCCCACATATCACACCCAGTACAAAATACTGCCCCGGAGCCATTCTCACTACACTCCTCTGCCCTGACAGATGAAGAGTGAAGAAATAAGAGGAAAAAGAGCATGTCACCAAGATATTTTACCTCGCCTAAGCCCGAGGAGCCAAAGCAACTAAAAGATTGGCAGGTCAAATGAATGGCTGCTCCACTTGTGGCCCAAAGCTGCTTACAGTACTCCAAGTGCATTCTGACCAATACCTCATAAAGTCTCAGAATCACATCTTTGCTCTTGTATTCTAGACCTTTCAAAATGAATGCTAACATTGCATTCTCTTTCCTGACCATCAACTCGAGGCTGCAAGGTAACTTTTAGGGAATCCTGCTCATTGACTCAAGTCCCTTTGCACATCTGACTTTTGGATTTTCTCCCTGTTTAGTCAAGTCAAGTCAAGTCAAGTCACTTTTTATTGTCATTTCGACCATAACTGCTGGTACAGTATACAGTAAAAGCGAAGTAACGTTTTTCAGGACCATGGTGCTACATGAAACAATATAAAAACTACACTGAACTACGTAAAAACAACACAAAAACTACACTAGACTATAAACTTACCCAGGACTGCATAAAGAGCACAAAACAGTGCAGGCGTTACAATAAATAATAAACAAGACAATAGGCACAGTAGAGGGCAGAAGGTTGGTGTCAGTCCAGGCGCTGGGTATTGAGGAGTCTGATGACTTGGGGGAAGAAACTGTTACATAGTCTGGTCGTGAGAGCCCGAATGCTTCGGTGCCTTTTGCCAGATGGCAGGAGAGAGAAGAGTTTGTATGAGGGGTGCGTGGGGTCCTTCATAATGCTGTTTGCTTTATGGATGCAGCGTGTGGTGTAAATACCTGTAATGGCGGGAAGAGAGACCTTGATGATCTTCTCAGCTGACCTCACTATCCACTGCAGGGTCTTGCGATCCGAGATGGAGCAATTTCCGAACCAGGCAGTGATGCAGCTGCTCAGGATGAGGAAAATAGTCTACACCTTTATTCCTTCTACCAAAGTGCATGGGCATACACTTTACTGCACTATATTCCATCTGCCACTTTTTTGCCCTTTCTGACTCCTTCTGCACATTGCTTGCTTCCTCAACATTACCTGCCGCTCCACCTATCTAGGGTCAAGACCTCCGCCTCGGCCTCACCAATGTAGTCCGAAGGAAAGCTTATGAAGGCAATATGTTTGGCACCAGCTTGGCTGCAGGAGCTGCTATAGGGGCTCCACTCTGGATATCCTGTCTGGGTTTGTCTGGGTTTACTCCTGTAGCCTTTATCTCTCCTGAGGCTCCCCACAAAGCAGTGGGGCTATTTACCCATAGCTGGGAATCTGGTTCACAAGCACCAGGATGTGTCCACGTGTGGGTAGGCCTGCGTGCTATGTGTGCAGGGGCCAGACCTCCTCCCCGTCCTCTGCAGTTCAACCTGAGTCTGACAGATGTTCAGGTTTTGTGTGACGCCAGCGAGGAGGCGGTACATGAGGTTTGATGTTGGAGGCTATGTACTGGGAGGGAGAGACTTGTGCATTCAGCTCTCCTTTTCGCGAGACTGCTAGCCAGTGGTGGAATTTGAAAGCGAGAGTGACGACTCTACCCATTATGCTACCACACTGGCTGCATCCCAACAACCATTTGACACGCAGAGGAGTTTCCACTCCAAGATCAGATCAGAGGATATGGGACTATTCTCTTACTAGTTGTAATACAGAAAGACACCAGTATCAATGCCAACAATCAACAGAGCAATCGCATCAGTGTGATTCACCTTCATCTGTATCCCTGAGGCTTTGCAATCCATTGTGTCTCAAATGCCCATTAAATTCTCCTTTGATTTTTTGTTTTTGCTGGGTAATTTCCTTTAGCCACTTAACGTTGCAGGAGGAAATAGGAGCAGCTGCTGGAGAACATGACTGTGTGGGTTTCCTCCAGCTGTTCCAGTTTCCTTGTACATCCTAAAGGTATGCTGCTGGGTGGTGACTGCAGTACGAGAAATTACCCCAGCTGTAGGTGGGCCGCTCAAAGAAATATGTTTTTACTACCCACGTCGTCAGGTTTGAATTCTCGTCGTGAAGCAACTGAATGTTAGCATGGCATTTAATGCATGCTTTCTGGGTAAATTGAAAGAAGCAATTTCCACCTGCAGATGGTTTAATGGATGGTTTATTAGCAAAATGGATTTGTTGAACACATAACTCTCAGGAAATGAGGAAGCTCGTTTGTACACCGACTGTTGTTATCATCTGCCACTTGCTGCCTTTAAGAAGAGTAGAAACTTCCAACCAGGGCTTTGAAATGGAAATGGCATTGAAAACTTCAGATGCAGATGCAATAATTTGCATGCTTTTACAGAATAATGGATATTCAAAGTTAAAACTTCAACGTAAATTTATTATTGAAGTACATCTAGTCACCACACACAACACTGAGATTAATTATCTTGCAGGTATATGTATATTCAAGAAACACAATAGAATCAATGAAAGACTGCACCCAACAAAACGGACAAGCAATCAGTATGGAAAAGACAACAAACTGCAAATTCAAAAGGGAATAATAATAATAATAATGCATAATTAAGCAATAACTATCAGGAATATGAGATGAAGAGTCTTTGAAAGTGAGTCTGTTGGTTGTGGGAACAGTTCAATGATAGGGCAAGCAAAGTTATCCCTTCTGGTTCAAGAGCCTGATGGTTGAGGGGCGACACCTGTTCCTGAACCTGGTGCTGTGGGTGGGTCCTGAGACTCCTGTGCCACCTTTCTTTTTTCTCAACAATATTTTTATTGGTTTTTTAAATAAAGAAAGCATAGTATAAAGGAGGTTTGTATAGTTCATTAACAAATGTATCAAATGTACAATTCACATCAATGAAAGAGATGCACCCGTAGTACAATCATGCGTTGGTTGCCTCCCTGCCCCGACCCACCCCTCCCAATCCCCATCAAACCAACAATAGAGTTAAACAGAACCTTTGTCCCCACAGAGCTGCATTGATATAGAGAAGGTGTATTTTCCTAATACATAGACTGTTGTATGTTTACAAGTCTGAGTCAATAGAATTTTGCCAGGAAATGCTGGAGGTCAGGGATTTATGTACTGAGGAACGGAAGAAAGGATGGACCTTTAGTCTGGCTGGGAATTCTGAAAATATCCGAGGAAGGGTCCCCACACCTTTTGGAATTTTCTGTCCGAGTTGAGAATTAAATAATGGATCTTCTCAACGTTTAGACTGGACCTGATGTCCCTGAGCCACTGAGTGTGGGTGGGCGGGGCAGCATCCCTCCACCTGAGCAAGACTGCGCACCTGGCCAAAACAGAGACAAAAGACAGTGTGCGACGTTTGGTCGGACTTAGGTGTGTGTCCCCCTCTCCGGAGGTGCCGAAAAGAGCAATCAAAGGGTTAGGTTCCAAATTGTAATTAAGTATTTGGGATAGAGTTTGGAAAACATCTTTCCAATATTTTTCCAAGCTAGGGCATGTCCAGTACACATGAATAAGGGAAGCCTCGCCCCTTTTGCATTTGTCGCAGCAGGGATTAACCTGGGTAAATACAAGATAATTTAGTTTTAGATATATGGGCCCTGTGTACGGCCTTGAACAGTAATAGGCAGTGGCGGGCACATAAAGAGGTTGAGTTAACTAACTTAAGAACTGAATCCCATATATCGTCTGACAATGAGAAATTTGAAGTTTGCTCCCAGGCAGTTTTAATTTTGTCAAGGGGGGCTCGCCTCAGGACCACTAGCATCACAGATAGTAGATATTAGACCCTTGCACAATGGATTCATGCAGAGAAACATATCAGCGACATTTGTGTCAGTGCCTCAGGGAAGTTTGATATTAAAGAGCTGATAAAGTGTCTAATTTGCAAATATCTGAAGAAGTGTGTGTTGGGTAGGTTAAACTTTGTAGACAGTTGTTCAAGTGATGCAAAGCAGTTGTCTATAAAAAGATCTTTAAAGCACCTGATGCCCTTTCTGTACCAATCTTGAAATGTTGGATCATGTATAGAAGGCTGGAAGAGGTGATTATATAGAATAGGACTTGAAAGAGAAAAGCCATAGAGACCACTATGCTTTCTGAACTGAGCCCATACTCTCAGGGTGTGCCTGATAACAGGATTAACAATTGGTTTAGGCATAAGAAAAGGGAGTGCGGATCTAGAAAGTGCAGAGATGGAGAAATTCTTAATGGAGTTCAGCTCCCATTGTCACCCATATTGGGCAGTCAGATTCGTTGTAAAAATGAGACCAAAAGATGAGACAGCGTATGTTAGCTGTCCAGTAATATAAGCTGAAATTGGGCAGAGCCATGCCCCCATCTCTTTTAGGTTTTTGAAGATGGACTTCATTCAGTCGGGGACACTTGCCCTTCCATAAGTAGGATGATATGACTGAGCCTAGCGAGTCAAAGAAGGCTTTAGGAATGAAAATTGGTATGGAGTGAAAAAGGTATAAGAATTTAGGAAGGATGTTCATTATAACAACATTGATTCGGCCCATCACGGACATGGACGGAGTGACCACTGTGCTAAGCTCTATTTTGTATGATTTAACAAATTGATGAAATTTTCTCCAAAAAGATGCTTATGTTTCCTTGTTACTGTGACGCCAAGGTAAGTAAATTGGTTATTCACTACCTTAAAAGGGAGGTTTTGAAACTCTAATGCTTGTGCTTCTCCATTTATTGGAAAAAGTTCACTCTTGTGTAAATTAAGTTTGTATCCTGAAAATTGAATAAACTTGTTAAGTAGTGAGAACATGTGGGGTAAGGAGGTGATCAGGTTTGATATAAAAAGTAAAAGATTGTCAGCATAAAGGGAGACTTCGTGCTCAATTCCCTCCCTCCAAATCCCCATCAGATCCGCACAACTGCGGAACGCAATCGCCAGTGGCTCTATGGTCAGATCGAGAAGTAAAGGGCTTAAAGGGCACCCTTGGCGGGTTCCATGTTTGAGTTTGAAAGGTTGGGATAGCTGAGAGTTGGTCAAAACAGAGGCGGTGGGACGCAAATATAACAGTTTAATCCACGTGATAAAACTTGGTCCAAAATCAAATTTTTCTGAAACAGCAAAGAAGTAATTCCATTCCACACGGTCGAATGCTTTCTTTGCATCTAAGGAGGTGACACTTGTGCCACCTTTCTGATGGCAGCAGTGAGAGCATAGCTTTGATGGTGGGGGTCCTTGTTGATGGATGCTGCTTTACTGTGACAACGTTTCGTGTAGATGTGCTCACTGGTGGGGAGGGTTTTACTCATGATGGACGGGGTCATATCTCGTACTTTTTGTAGGATTTTCCATTCAAGGGCATTGGTGTTTCCATTCCAGGCTGTGATGCAGCCAATCAATATACTCTCCACAACACATGTATAGAAGTTTGTCAACATTTTATATGTCATGCCGAATCTTTGCACACTTCTGAGGACTGGCTTATGAACCTCTAGTTTCCTCCTCCTGTAGTCGATAATCAGCTCCTTATTCTTGCCGACATTTTCAATCTCCCTCCTTCCTATATGCTGTTAACAATGAGAGAATTCCAGTAGAACATATAACTTACAAAACTTTTGAGATGATTTGCCAAGAATATAATGAGTGGGAGATGTTTAATCACTCAGAAAGGAAATTGGTATTATAACATACACAGTAAGGCAGTGAAATGAAGTGTATTTTCTTGTTCCCCATGGCCGTTTTTATTGGTGAAATGTTAAGATGCCAGCAAAGTTTAAGTGACGATAATGTCAGGTAAATTGGTGTGAGTAGAGCAGGGAGCTTTGCACGCAGCTTTGTGTGCAAACAGAGCCTGTGCTGATGGAGATTGTGGAGGAAATGTTGTTGCCAATCCGAACTGACTGGGGTCTGCAAGTGAGGAAATCAAGGATTCAATTGCACAGGCAGATATTGAGGCCAAAGTCTAGAAGCTTATTGGTTAGTTTTGAGGGATGGTAGTATTGAATGCTGAGCTGTAGATTATGAAGCACATCTTGGCTCTCCAGATGTTCCAGGGTTGAGTGAAGTGCCACTGAAATGGCATCTGTTGTGGATCTGTTATGATGATAGGCAAATTGGAGCACATCCAAGTTACTTCTCAGGCAAGACTTGATACTTTTCATCACTAACCTCTCAAAGTACTTCATCACAGCGTATGTAACTGTTACTGGTACTGATTAGAGTGCTGTGCAGAGAACCAGCAAAGAGGGATTAAACTGAACAGCTTGATAACTATATTTTATTTTGAGAAGTAGCAGGTGAAGAGAAAGCATGCTGTTCAGGGTCATTTATGTGAGGCTGATGTTCTCCGAGAATTGGATCTTGCAGGATTTACTTTTGAAAGTTGGATGCTTTGTGAATGTTACTCATAACTATGTAAGGCAATTTCCATGGAGAGGTCTTAAACATGGGATTTTGCAGATGCTGAAAATCTACAGGAACTCACACAAAATACTGGAGGAACTCAGCTGGATAGGTAGCATCTATGGAGAGGAATAAGCAGTTGATATTTTGGGTGGAGACCTTTAATCAGGACAGGAAAGGAAGGGGGAAGAAACCCTTCCTCTCCAGTCCTGATGAAGGGTCTTGGCCCAAAACATCGGCTGTTAACTCTCCTCAATAAATGCCATCCATGGAGAAGTCTGCCTGTTCTGAAGCATTGAGGTAGCAGTCTTGCTTGTGTGGCAAAAACTGGATGCAGTTAGGCAACTGTGATGATTGAAAGAACTTGTCTTCTATCTGGTCGTGATGGCTAGGTCATGTATCAGAGGTTCAGTAGCCAGTTTACTCATGAGCAAAAACAGAATGGAACATGCATAAAATGATTGCGAGAAAGGTGCAAAGGAGCATGTAATTGCCATCAGAATCCTTGAGATTCCTTGTTTTCTCCAGTGCTGCTGCTTCCCCTTCAAAATCTACTGTACTTGATATTGTGTGACACAACCCTCTCCCTTTGTATTTTGTGCTGATCCCGCGTATAGTGTATCTGATGAACTGCATGCATGATTTTTATGGATTGAATGAGTCTCCAATCTTTAGTTCGGGGCCAGTAGAGCATAATAGTGAGTCGAAGTCTGTTTCTTTCACTATAACCTGTACACCTTGTATGCTAACTTGCTATGTATTTTTCAACCTTAGAGCTGATTATTGATTACAGATGGAATATATAAAGTATTGTGTAAAGATGTCTCTGTATCTTCATGGGAGCTTAATTACAGCATTAATAGAACAATGTAATCTTAATGGCAAAAGCACCAGTGAAAATTCCAGTAAGTCAATTATTTGACTTGTTTAAATACTGTAAATCAATGGCTCTCTTAACTACAACGTTCAATAACTGTTTTGCTGTAAAATTAACTTGCCACGCGCAATATCAAAAAAAAAATTTTTGTAACTTTAAATTAGTTGCTTTGGAAGTAAAGGTTGAAATGTATGGAAGTTAACTTGCCCACTTCTGCACACAAGCATTGATCTTCAAATCAGGTTGGTAATATTACTCATGGCGATGATGCAAGGTTCTTCATATTGAAAGCAGCCTTCAAGAGAGATTTTGGGGCAGATGTCCGGTTGCATCCATGTCTTGTGGAGCAGAAGGATGAAATCAGTTTTCATTGTGAACACAAATATAAAGGTGCAAAGTATCCAAAAGATACTTTGGTATATTTTTAATCTGTTACTTGAATTGGACACTTTTTGAGGTATTCCAGGGTAATCTGGTAGTTAACCTGACAGCCTGACTCATTGACTTGATGGGACTGGACTTGTTACCTGATAATCTGCAAGCCAGTTTGCAGATGAGTAAAATGGTCTCAGGGCAGAAGAGACACAGTTAACCTAGCAATGTTCCCTCTTGTTCATTATTATCGATTTCTCCAGTAATAAAGATCCAATTACCATGATTATGGATCTGACTTCAAGAAAAGTCTCCGAGATCTTTGGCTGTTGATTAATCTCCAACATAATTTCTTTTGCATTAATGGCAGAGGTAACACTTCAAAGATCTATGCCAGTGAAGATTTCACTGAGTTCTGAAAGGCACAATTATTTATCTAAAAAAAGAATACTGTTAGTGCATTAATCTGCGTAATTGAAGTACTGCAACATCAAGATGCAAATGCAATACAGCTTAAAATTGCAGAAGAGTAATACTGAAAGAAATCTGTCATGTTCATGTCACTTTTCATTCCCATCAGGTGTTCTAAAGCAGTTGCAAATAATGAATGGCTTTTGATGCTAATTCCACATAGCAAGGTCTAAATGAAATGAGAGAATAAACAGGCCATCTGCTTGTTAGTTAAGAGATGAGTATTGGTCAGGACAGGAACAGCTCCTCTGTTCTTTACTCATTTGTGCAGTGGAATCAGAATTTAGCTTATTATGCTAAATTCTGACTCTGATGATAAAAAGGGCAGATGCCTTTGGTTCTGTCTTCTCTTTGCCAAACAAACTGGACTGAATTGTTAAGGTTTATTCCAGTCCCTGTATGAAACTGCACTTTCTCTCTTCTATCCCCCTGCTTGCTGAGTTGATCTTGGCCATGTGACCTGTGACCTTCCTTCTGCCTTGTCAAACCAATTCTCATTAATTTACTTCCCATCCAGGTCCCTTGCGGATCCCACCATTAGACAATATAGTTGGTGATTCTCCATGCTTGGTTGAATTCTGTTTCTTTAGACTGAAAGGAGCAATCCTGTCTTCAATAAAGCAGCTTCCATCCTTGGAGACTGTTTCCCCATCTGCAGTCTCTGGATCCTGTTGTTCTTGAATGTGCTGTTGACTTTTATGTTAGTTGCACCTCCTTTTACCCTTGTACTTATAATTTCTCCAACAAAGAGTGAGCAAAAGTGGCCTTCAACTAAATATTGTGTAAACTGGTGATTGATTAGAAACCCCATTTCCTTGACTCTGCCACTATTCCTCTTCCTGAAATGGAAGCTGCACATTCTTGTATTTGACTCTGAGGTAAAACACGGGTGGCATGTCTACAGCATTACTTGGTTCTCCTTTTCAGCTCGTATGCTGTCAAAGCCCTCATTAGTCCCTGTGCCACAGCAAGGACATTCTTCTGCACTCCTTGGCTTTCAAATTGTTTAATAATGCTTTTATTTTTGCCTATTAGAGCAAAGGCCATTTTTCCTATGGTTCCATGCCAGCACCCAGTACTACAAAGCTTGTTGTTAATGTTTATTGAGAATATGGAGCTGAATTATCCTTACGAAAAACATGAATAATGAGACAGGAACATTGTGTGATTAGAGACATGCAATGTTGCAGCAGGAAATATTAATGAGTGCACATTTATTAGATACCTGACATCAGTATCTGAGGGAGTAAAGTGGAAACAGACCAAGCCTCGTTATATTCCTTGGATGCTGAAGGCTAATAGTTGTAACTCAATAGTTGCTTTAAATTATACTATTCATCATTTGCTGCACTTGAAGATTATCTTCCTTGAGTTTCTGAACATTACCATCTGCTACTTATTCCACTGGAAAATTCACTTGTTATATGATGTATATATTAAAAAAATACAAATTATGGTACCTAATTCTGCCCTGAGGCATCTACTTGGCTCTGCGCTGAACTGAGGCTGCGGCCTGCTCCATCTGCATGATGCTTGGTTTCACATCTACATACTCACTTTCATTCTGCATACTGTTTGCTTGCTTTCGTTGTTTGTGCGATTTATTTCTTCTCTCTGCATGTTGGGTGTTTGACTGTTTTTTTAAAATGGGTTCTTTTGGGTTTCTTTGTTTCATGGCCACCTAGAAGGAGACGAATCTGAAGGTTGTATAATGTATGTGTGCTTTGATAATAGGTGTGCTTTGAACTTTGAATATGTGTTCCTGATCAGATTCTGCTTAAAGCAATCTTAAGTACTTGACCGGCAAAGAGGAAGGGCGTGGGTTATTGGTGATGGGCAGTCAGCAGTGGGTGAAGTGGTAACAGAGTTCTACATGGCATGAGTGATTGCTGGATGGTCAGGAGATTGTAGAGGATGGGTGGGTGTGTGTGGAGTGGATTGTCCTTGTGAAAAATGCATCTGTAATGATCCAGGGCTATAAACATCAATACATTTAAAGAAAAGTGTAAAAATGTCCTCTTTACTTAAAACAAATAATCGAGTATTTGATTTTTGGGAAGTTGTGATGGTTCAGCATCAGATGCATGAGCCTGGAGTGTGAACTGTGGGCCTGGAGCATGAAAGATCAGTGCAGCTCAAGCTCGAGTACAGAGTGCTTGTTTGCTTCAGCTTGTTTTTAGTGAAACTCACTGGCTTCTAATACTCACTCCCTTTAAACATTGTGCAGAATGTCGGGGCAGGGGAGGGAGGTGAAATAAAAGCTTTTTAGGAAAAATATGTTCAGCACCTGTATGTCTCAGGGTGTTGGATTATCTGAGGTCTGGTATGCATTTATTTGTATAGCATCTACCAGGGCCAATGTGTCTTTTCTCTCCTCTATCTGAAGATTGTGATCTTTTTGCTGATAGCATTGTAGCCTTAGAATTTTGCCAAATGAGAAAAGGTACTTTAGCCCACCAAATCCACAGCGACCATCCACGTCCATTTACACTGCTCCTAGACTGAGCCTTGTATTTGCATAAATCCCACCGGATCGTATAACTCGTGTGTTGGGGCAATTCATTATCACCAGTTAATGTAACAACCTGCACACCTTTGAGATGGGGGAGGAACCCAGAGTATTCGGAAGAAACCCTTGTGGTTGTAATGCAGATGTGCGATCTCCATGTAGATGTTTCTGGAAGTCTGGATTACTTGAGCTGTGAAAGGAGCAGGTCTCTTGATCATCATCTCTGGCTCAACCAGATTGTTCTTTCATTTCATTCTTTCACCCCCCCCAAACTTGGAGCAGTGCAGACACCAAACCCTCATCCTGTTGAATAACTACAACCATCTATTGAGATCCCACAGCCGATGATCTCACCTTAAGGGTTCTTTGTCTTGTTATTTTCATGCACTCGTTATTTGTTGCTATTTATTTATATTTACATTCTTAGCTCTACTCGATCTTTCATTGATCCTGTTATAGTTACTATTCTGTAGGTTTGCTGAAAATGCCTGCAGTAAAAAGAATCTCAGGGATGTATGTTGGTGACATGGATGTACACTGATAATGAATTTTACTTTGAACTTTGAATCTGGCTGTAGCCTCCATCAGCTCCCAGTGTTTCTACCTTCTTGTTCTCACAGTGTTTGTGGTAATGTTTTAAAATTATTTAAATTAAATACTTCAGTTGATTTTGTTTTATATCTCTTGAAATCATTTTTTACTTTTTATTGCTAATTTTATTTTGATTGTTGAAATGCTTCTGAACAATGGAACATTATGGACATTCAGATGTATGAAAAATGACAGTGTTCACTGATGGCAAGATTGGGGTGTGTGGCATTGTCGTCTTGATGTTTCAGAGTTGTTTTGTGGTGATGCTGGTTTTGACTCCTCTTGTGACCTTGATTAGGTCCTGTGGGTTCTTGGCCAGACAAATCCACAACGTACTTTGCAACCAATACTACAGAATTCAAATCAAATCAGACTAACTGTGGAGCAGTGCAGATTCTGGTGGTGACGTGCCCCACCTAGTTGGGTCCAGATTATTGCATCTAATGGAATAATATTTTACTACTGCTCTCGATTTGTTCATGAACATCATTAAAAAACTGTTAAACCATTAACTGTGACCCTTCATCCTATTAACTTGGATAAAATGTGATCAGTGAGGTGTGATGAGTTATGTCTTTTCTCTGTGTTGTTCTTTGTTAATCAAGAGTGAGAAGTGATGACACTTTAGACGTTCCAAGTGTTGTGTTTTTTTTTGTGAAAGATTTTATTTGAAAACCACTGAGATCAAGACATTTAATGAGGTTGAAATATCACTTGTGTTTCATCCTGGAACTCTGTCTTATCTTGTATTACTTGTTGTAATGAATGGATTTGTATGGACGGTATGCAGTGCAGAATTGTCATTGTACCTCAGTACATGAAACACTAATAGACCAGTTTACCAGTTTTTCTTGCCAAATCAGACAGGAAGGGTCACTAAATCTTTTTTTTTACTTCTAGTTACTGCTTTGCTTTCATCATTTTCCTTGGGTAGTGCTTGACAATCATATACATCAGTCATTGATTTGTTTATTTTTTACAGAAATCACCGGCAAAGAAGTTGGGCCATGCGATTAGCAAATCCCTTGGATGTGTACCAAGTCGAGAGCCACCTCATCCAATATATCCCGAGATGCCAGAGAAACCTCTAGATTTGGCTCATATAGTGTGAGTAGTCAACTTTTGTGTAGCTTTTATTGGCACATATGATTAAGCTGGAAATTGACCAGAGGAGAGCCGGGCATGCTGTCACTGCTCACAAATACTTTGGGATAGCTTTAGTGTGATTTCTCCTTCATTACATTTGTAATCTCATTACGCATAATTTGGATCCGTCTTGAAAAGCTGCTCGATGATATTTGGTCATAACATCGAATTGCCTATTTATTGGGAGGAAACATAATTTTCAATGGAAACTGTGAGACTCATGTTTCTGAAAATGGCCACACTAAATCTTACAGAGCAGTCTGTTCTGAAGTCGAAAGACAGGAGTGATGTCCAGATCTCACAGGAGCAGATATGGCGTTCATCTCCTGAATCTTGTTCTGTCAATCACCCAAGTCATGAGCAGTCTATATCTCAACACTATTTACATATGTTTCCCTACTGATTATCTCAGCCTTCAGCCTACAATGCAAGTAGTAGGTTCCAGATCTTTTCACTGAATACAAGGTAAAGAAAGTGAAATGTTTCTGAAATTCTTTGGAGTGATTTGCAGAAAATCAGTTTTCAATTGCCCGAATTGATTTTAGGTTTGTTTTGGCTTTCTTGGTGGAAAACGTGACACCTTGCAATTGTTCAGCCATACCTTTCACGTGATTAGCGTCCATTTGGTGAATTCAGTAGCTCATTTTGGGAATTCAGGAGATTTAGGAGCTTTTGCAAAATAGCAGAATTTGTACAGTTTGGTTAAATTATTCTGTAGTCCTTATCCTGTTGAAATAATACTTTGAATGTGATACAGATTGGAACAGTTGGTGCTTCATTGTTGAATTAATTCAGTTCAGTCAGAGAGATCATTTCTACTGAAGCCTTTTGATTTTCTCACCTTTCCCAATTTTCTCAGAAGCAAAGTCAAATTTGTTTATTCACACTTAAATCTTCCATAAAAACGTTTGCTCTTTACTTTATGGCTTATGTACAGTATATCCTGATCAGAATTTTCAAAAGTGTAGCACTATTGAAAATGTAACATGGGCTTGACTTTATGTCTTTCAAAATAAAATCTTGAAGAGTAAACACAGCATCAGAAAATTAAACTGGTTGTTGTGTACTCCTCAAAATTGCTTTATAATTTATAATGTTCCTTGTTCCCTTTTCAATTTCACTCACATTAGGTGACTTTAAGGCATACAGTGTGATGCACAAAGATTAAAGATTAGTTTAATTTGTCACACACACATCAAAACGCAGTGAACTCTGTTATTTGTGTGAACGACCAACACAATGTGTTGGGGCAGCTTTCAAGTGTCGCCATGCTCCCAGTGCCAACATTGCATGTCTATAAATGAGTAATCCTAACCCGTACAATTTTGGAATTTGGGAGAAAGCTAGGCTACCCGGAGGAAACACTTTCAGTTATGGGGAGAATATATAAAATCCTTACAGACAGCGGCAGAATGGAACCCAGGTGGCTGGTGCTTTAAAGCGTTATGCCAATCACTATGCCACCATGCCGTACCAAGATTAGGTTATACATATATGAGTAACCCAAAATACAAGAATCTTCGATTAAGTATTTCAGGCAGAAGTTTTCTACAGCTTCATCAGTGTTATGTTTAGATGTTGGACAAATTTGCTTGCATCAGATTAGTATCTTTAACTGATGCATATATTTTGGTATGTCATTGAATATCCTGTCACCATTTTGGCTTCACAGCTGCAGTTCAAAAATATAGGCCTTCCACAACCGTATCTGGTCAAGCAGAGTGTGGCATATTCACAAGTGGAACGTTTTTGCCCTTTTACAGAAGTTAGGAGGAAACAGTTCCGAGCTTGCACTTGGTGACAAAGCAGTCACTGTGAAGAGGAACCTGATCACAACTGACTCATCAGAATAAACGAAGACTGGTTAGGAATTTCTTAATTGATTTTACAGCCTCTTATATTGCAGTACCCAAGAGGTGTTTCAGATTAGCATGATTTATTATGTGAAATTAGATTACGCTAAAGTGCTTATTCATGTACTGTCCCTGGGACACATTTAATTTAGTGCTGTTGAAATAGAGTCTATTCTCATGTGCACAGGTGCATTGAAAAACTTGCTTGCAGCATCATTATAGGCACATAGAACCTTTTTACTACAAAGTTGTCAAAGTGGTCATAGTGTTGCTAAACTGTAGTGATTAGAGCAGCCTTTCTCAACCTTTTTGCCCTGGAGGAGCCCTAGAAATAATTTTTAGATCTCAGGGAACCACTGTGTAAAAATCATTGTATCTATAGCTCATGGTACTTAGAGTGAACAGTACGTTGTAGATACAATAATCCAAAAATAATTGTCAATGCTCTTTTGAGTAGAGAATGAATTTTTAGCCAACCTTTCCGGAAAAAAAACAGGTAGTTAAGCTTAGCTTACTTTTCTTGAAATTAATCTCTTTCTTTCTCTTTCATAAATTTTTAAACTCATAAGGCAAACATAATAAATTTCTGTTAAATAACTGGCTTAAGACAAATTGGGATTTAATTTTTCTAAAGGTGTGCTTGGTAGATCTAATTTAAATAAAGGTTATAAATGATTTTAATGAATGCCATATACAACATGAAAATTTATTAACAATGTTGAATAGTAAAGTTGCTAAAAGTCATAAGCCAAAGCAATATGAATAAATATGTAGCCTAAGACACAATTTTATACAAGACTTTAAAAAACACATTTTCTTACAAGTGACATGATCAGGCTCAAATATAGGCCTAGTATGTGAAACCTGTGCTTGGTTTTTGCTGCACAAATACTCATTTCTGGTTCAAACTTGAGATAAGTGCACACAGATTTCACCTTCACCTGAAATGAGACGATTTCTATCCTTGCTCTTGATGCTTGTTGAACAGGAAGAAGGTTGCTCACACATGCAAGAGTTTGAAAACTGCCGCAAAATGTTCATTAACGAGAAAATGCGTAGATGCTGGAAATGCCAGCAGCACACACAAAATGCTGGAGAAATTCAGCAGGCCAGGCAGCATCTATGGAAAAGGGTACAGTTGACGTTTCGGGCCAAAATGTCGACTGTACTCTTTTCCATAGACGCTGCCTGGCCTGCTGAGTTCCTCCAGCACTTTGTGTTGCAAAATGTTCATTGCTTTCCTATGAATGACAGGATACTCTTCTTTCACATAAGTCAGTCCGTGGCATGCAAGGAGAAGTTCGAGGGAGGTAAGTCGGGAGGGAGAGGCCAACGTCACAGCCCAAGTTGGTGCAGTCCTGTCAATGCTCGGAAAATGCACTTCATGCTCCTCATCAGCCTACCGTCCTCCCCTCCGTGCAATACAGCGCTGGCCAATTATCAGTGGTCTTCCCTATTTCGTGTCAGTGACTGAGAATGGACTCAGGCAAATAAACATGGTCCTTTTGTGTATTGCCATACTGGGCTGAGAGACCTCTAATGAGACTGCTAATGGGGCTGCTCGGTCATTGCCCACCACTGCAAGCGTGAGCATTGTGCAAAGTTCAAAGAGCATTGTTTATTTTCTTAATCACAATCTCTCACTGAACCCCTGGTGACCTGTTGCCAAGCCCCGATTGAGAAACCCTGGATGAGAGTTTTGCTAGTTGGTTCAAAAACTGAATGGTTGAAGGGAACTAGCTGTTCTTGAACATAACGATGTGGAACTTCCAGTTTCTGTGCCTCCTGCCCAATGGTGGCTGTGAACATTCAAATTGCCACTCCAGACCATTATGCAACCAGCCAGAATTCTTTCAACAGTACATCTACGGAAGTACTGTATATGCAGGGTCTTACTATTATTAAGGATCCCACCCATCCATTCAGCATCCTCTTTAACTTTCTAGCATCAGGTAGGAGACTCCAATGAATAAAAACAAGGGCGATCAGGATGGGAAACAGTTTCTTCCCTCAGGCCATTAGGCTTCTGATCTCCCTGCCGCATCGCATTTGAAGTGTCACTGGTTAACCTGTTCTGTACCTTACAATGTATAATTTATGCACTTTAGTT
The DNA here is from genome assembly GCF_030028105.1 of Mobula birostris. Lineage (NCBI taxonomy): Eukaryota > Metazoa > Chordata > Chondrichthyes > Myliobatiformes > Myliobatidae > Mobula > Mobula birostris. Next base: position 209,622,842 of record NC_092371.1, on the reverse strand, counting down.
TGTTTATTTATGCTCAATTCATCTGTAGATTTTATCCTTACTTTCATAAGTTATTGTGTATTATGTGTACTTCTGTGCTTTACACCCTGGTTTGGAGAAATGTTGTCTCGTTTGACAGTAGATGTGTGTATAGTTAAATGACAATAAACTTGACTTGATGACTTACAGTGTTCAATGACGTTGAACCTCCTCAGAAAGCAAAGGTGCTGGTGCGCTTTCCTCATGATTGCATCTATGTGCTGGGCTCAGGACTAGTCATTTGATCTGCTCCTGCACAGGAATTTAAAGCTGCTTACTCTTTCTACCACTGATTCCCCATTGCTGGCTGGCTTGTGTTTGCCCTCCTTGCCCCTCTTGAAGTCAACAGTTGGTTCTTTAGTTTTGTTGGCATTGAGTGAGATGTTATTGTTGGTGCACCACTCAACCAGGTGTCCTCCAAGCTGAATCATTGACGCCTGTGTTTTGTCCAACAACTGAACTGTCATTGGTGAATTTAAAGATGACATTGGAACTGTGCTTAGTCAGTGAAGAGGAGATGCTAATGTTGTATTAGTGAAGATTTTTGTCTTGGTAGTATAACGCATGTACTTAGAATTCCACTGCTCTGTACTTGGCTTGATGTGTTATGACAAGACTTAGTGTAGGTATTGAAAATGCAAGATAATTCATGTTAACACACTCTAATGGTGGAATGGGCCATGACAGTTTGAAGTGATTTTCATAGAATTATCCACCTGAATAAAGAAACGTGTACCTTTTCTGAGAGCCAGGAATTAAATTAAATATTTATTCTGTATACTTGCATCAGTTAAATCAAGGAAATTTTGTTGTTCGTGAAGTTTTGTTTATTGCTAATTTGGATGAGAACTCTGAATGTTTGACTGCAGAACAGCTGCATTGTTTAGTTTATCTGGAAATTTGCAAAGGCCGTTTACAACAAAACAAATATGGAACTCGTAGCTTATTCTGAGTCAGATCCTGTCGCTGTGGGATCACAAGACATGTTCATGAGATGTTTTCTCATATTGTTTATATCACCACCTGCTGGAAATATGAGTTGATTTGTGCATGTCAATGTCAGCAGAGCTCCTGAGCCCTGAGTGAGCGATGGGGACCAACTGTGAAAGTTAATCAATGAAGTTTTAAGTAATGAGAATTGATCACAGAGAAGGAAGTTTGGATTGTTGTTGTTAGAGCTTTAGTGTCAGTGCTCAGGACAACAAAATTGCAGTGCTCCTCCAGTCAGTGCAAAGCTGCCTACTGGCAATTGGGAAAACACATTGACTAAATTTTAAATAATGTCTGAGTTAATTAGAGTGACATCTCAGTTACAACTGAGTTACAAACAAACAACTATAAAATTAAAGGAAACAGTGGCTGCCCTATTCGTATTATACATGCCCATGTTAAAAAATACAATGATTAAATGTAAAATTGCATCAAGAATTAAAGCTGAAATTTTAAAAAAACAGAGCTCTGAAATCAAAGGGAGATAGCTGCTTCATTTAAACCCAAATATTACACATGTCCATGTATTGCACTTAGAGTTTGTCCCTCATGCCTTTGTACAAAGGGTGAGTGGAAAGGAGCATTGTTCATTTGCACATTAGCCCAAGCTGGTTTTTTCAGTCTGGATGTCCATGCAGAGATGTTTCTGTATCTCCTGCTGGATGGTAAGAGATTGAGCAGATGATTACTAGGGTGGGATGTGTCCATCACGATATTGCAAGCCCACTGTAGACAGCGTGACTTGTCGATGGTTTCCATATCTCGCCCCAGTGATCTTCTGTGCAGTCCTGATCACACATTGAAGTACTTTCTGGTCAATCTTGTTGCAGCAGTGTAACATACCACCGTGTCAGTATGGCACATCGGTAAAAGTTTATAAGCAGCTTTTGGGACAGGTTTAAATTCCTAAGATAGTAAAGGTGTTGCTGAGCTTTCTCTACTATCAAAGAGGTGTTGGTGGTCCAAGGAAGCTCCTCTGTGAGATGTTCATTCCCAAGAACTTAACACTGGAGACCCTTTTCACTGCTTCGCCATTTATGAGTAACGGAGCTTGTTCATGCCACCTTGATTTCCTGAAATCGATAATAATTTCTTTATTTTTTTTGTGAACATTTATGGCTATTGCACCACTCGGACAGTTACTGCACCTCCTCTCTGAATGCTGTTTCATTGTTATCCAATCACTGTGGTGTCATCTCAAATTTGATGATGGAGTTGATGGCCAAGGCAACGGCACAGTCATGGGTGAAAAGAATGTAACGGCGTGGGCTCAGTACACATCCCCACGGTGCACTGATGAAAGGTACAGAAGGACAAGCAAAATGAGGGAAAAGGAATGGAGTGAGAAGAAAGAGACAGAATGGGAAAGTGGGAACAAATTTAATGTTTTCATATTTTGAGTATCTTCTTTTTGAAATTGTTTCAATTGGATATGTCGCTTCACAGTTATAATTGTTTTCATTCCAGGCAAAATATAATGGTGGTGTATTGACCATATTCATGTTGTTAAAATACTTTATTTGAACAAAACATTGCTGTGAAAAGTTGAGTTCGCAATAATTTTGTAGTTTTAACTTAGCTAAAAATGATGTGGTAATAGAGGTCAGCATGTGCCATTTGTGGAAAGCAATTGGTGATGGTCATGTCAATTGGATCTCAGGTTCTGCAGATTAGTTCTTGCTTTAATTTCTTAATTCTTTGAATTTTCTATCTGACCTGTGTGCTGATAATTCCAGTCTTTGTAACATCCCACTGTTAAGAAACCATAAGATATAGTATGGTTGAGAATGATATGTGCTTTGATGTTCATTTTGATAAGTTGGCTGGAATCAGTTAGCATAACACTTTACAATGCCAGTGATCAAGGTTCAATTCCTGCTGCTGTCTGTAAGGAGTTCGTACAATCTCCCTGTGACCACACTTGTTTCCTCTGGGAGCTCCAGTTTCCTTCCACGTTCCAGAGACAGCACGTTAGGATTCTTAAATTCTTGGCATGCTATTTTAGTGCCAGGAGCATGAAGACAGTTATGGGCAGCACCCAGCACAGCTCGCACTTTATTGGTCAATGACGCAAATGACGCATTTCGATATACATTTGGCTGTACATGTGACAAATAAACTTTTCTGTTTTGTGAATTTCTGTGCTGTTATTTTCTGTAGAGCAGATATGCCACTGTGATATTAATGAGAATCCTGTACTACAGAGGTGCAGACCTTTTGCAGTTGATTAGTCAGCGACTTCAAACTAGTATTGCTCAGGTCTTGTAACATTTACCAGATTTGTAGAATACTCACTTACCTTTTATCATAGAAACCATAGAACCATAGAAACTACAGCACAGAAACAGACCTTTTGGCCCTTCTTGGCTGTGCCGAACCATTTTCTGCCTAGTCCCACTGACCTGCACACGGACCATATCCCTCCATACACCTCCCATCCATGTATCTGTCCAATTTATTCTTAAATGTTACAAAAGAACCCGCATTTACCACCTCGTCTGGCAGCTCATTCCATACTCCCACCACTCTCTGTGTGAAGAAGCCCCCCCTAATGTTCCCTTTAAACTTTTCCCCCCTCACCCTTAACCCATGTCCTCTGGTTTTTTTCTCCCCTTGCCTCAGTGGAAAAAGCCTGCTTGCATTCACTCTATCTATACCCATCATAATTCTATATACCTCTATCAAATCTCCTCTCATTCTTCTACGCTCCAGGGAATAAAGTCCTAACCTATTCAACCTTTCTCTGTAACTGAGTTTCTCAAGTCCCGGCAACATCCTTGTAAACCTTCTGTGCACTCTTTCAACCTTATTTGTATCCTTCCTGTAATTTGGTGACCAAAACTGAACACAATACTCCAGATTCGGCCTCACCAATGCCTTATACAACCTCATCATAACATTCCAGCTCTTATACTCAATACTTTGATTAATAAAGGCCAATGTACCAAAAGCGCTCTTTACGACCCTATCTACCTGTGACGACACTTTTAGGGAATTTTGTATCTGTATTCCCAGATCCCTCTGTTCCACTGCACTCCTCAGTGCCTTACCACTAACCCTGTATGTTCTACGTTGGTTTGTCCTTCCAACGTGCAATACCTCACACTTGTCAGTATTAAACTCCATCTGCCATTTTTCAGCCCATTTTTCCAGCTGGTCCAAGTCCCTCTGCAGGCTCTGAAAACCTTCCTCACTGTCTACTACATCTCCAATCTTTGTATCATCAGCAAACTTGCTGATCCAATTTACCACATTATCATCCAGATCATTGATATAGATGACAAATAACAATGGACCCAGCACTGATCCCTGTGGCACACCACTAGTCACAGGCCTCCACTCAGAGAAGCAATTCTCTACCACCACTTTCTGACTTCTTCCATTGAGCCAATGTCTAATCCAATTTACCACCTCTCCATGTATACCTAGCGACTGAATTTTCCTAACTAACCTCCCATGCGGGACCTTGTCAAAGGCCTTACTGAAGTCCATGTAGACAATATTCACTGCCTTCTCTTCATCCACTTTCCTGGTAACCTCCTCGAAAAACTCCAACAGATTGGTCAAACATGACCTACCACGCACAAAGCCATGTTGACTCTCCCTAGTAAGCCCCTGTCTATCCAAATGCTTGTAGATTCTGTCTCTTAGTACTTCCTCCAATAACTTACCTACTACTGACGTTAAACTCACCGGCCTATAATTTCCCGGATTACTTTTCGATCCTTTTTTAAACAACGGAACAACATGAGCCACTCTCCAATCCTCTGGCACTTCACCCGTAGACAGCGACATTTTAAATATTTCTGCCAGGGCCCCCGCAATTTCAACACTAGCCTCCTTCAAGGTCCGAGGGAACACTCTGTCAGGTCCCGGGGATTTATCCGCTTTAATTTTCCTCAAGACAGCAAGCACCTCCTCCTTTTCAATCTGTACAGTTTCCATGGTCTCACTACTTGATTCCCTCAATTCCATAGATTTCATGCCAGCTTCCTTAGTAAATACAGACGCAAAAAACCTATTTAAGATCTCCCCCATTTCCTTTGGTTCCGCACAAAGCCGACCACTCTGATCTTCAAGAGGACCAATTTTATCCCTTACAATCCTTTTGCTCTTAATATATTTGTAAAGGCTCTTTGAATTATCCTTCACTTTGACTGCCAAGGCAACCTCATGTCTTCTTTTAGCCCTCCTGATTTCTTTCTTAAGTATTTTCTTGCACTTATACTCCTCAAGCACCTGATTTACCCCCTGTTTCCTATACATTTCATACAACTCCCTCTTCTTCTTTATCAGAGTTGCAATATCCCTTCAGAACCAAGGTTCCTTATTCCTATTCAATTTGCCTTTAATCCTGACAGGAACATACAAACTCTGCACTCTCAATATTTCCCCTTTGAAGGCTTCCCACCTACCAATCACATCTTTGCCAGAGAACAACCCGTCCCAATCCACGCTTTTTAGATCCTTTCTCATTTCTTCAAATTTGGCCTTCTTCCAGTTCAGATCCTCAACCCTAGGACCAGATCTATCCTTGTCCATGATCAAATCAGGGTGAGTCCATGGATGTGTGAGAGAGAAGAGAGAGAGAATGTGTTTTGGGAACCGTATGGAGAGGACATTAACGGACTTACTGGTTGCAACACAGAAGCTGATGTGGACACTGTAATACCATCAAGGACTGTTCACTGCTTCCCTAACAACAAACCATGGGTCACCAGTGATCTGAAGGCTCTTCTCAACCACAGAAAGAGAGCCTTTAGATCAGGAGACGGAGGAACTGAAATATGTGCAGAGGGAGCTAAAGGAGATGATCAAGGTGGCTAAAGAGGAATGCAGGAGAGAGCTGGAGAACAGGCTTGGACAGAGTAGCATGTGAGAGGTGCGGAGAGGCATGAAGAACTTTACTGGCTCCAATCAACTGAGCTGTTTCTGTTCACCCCCCCCCCCCCAGCATACCAGTCCAGGTGCCGAGGCACCCAATGCTCCCTCAGCACCAACGCCTCCCATCCTCCCTCCTCTACCCTCCAGTTCAACATGTGAATGAACAACACAGGCTACCACTGTCTACAACCCCTCCTTGCCCTGCACCTACCATCCACACCTCCACATACCAACTGCTATCGTCCCGATCTCTACCTCCCCCAGCTCCTCACCTCCTACCAGTTCGCCAGTCATCATGCACTCAACCTTCGCTACTGAGCAGGTGAGAAGGGCCCTGGGGAAACTCAGACACGGCAAAGCATTGGGATTGGATGTTGTGAACCCCACGGTCCCAAAGGAGTGTGCTGAGCAGTTGTGTGGGGTTCCCCAGCATGTTTTCAATCTGAGTCTGCCTGGAAAGGGTCCCGACTGTGTGGGAAACATTATGTGTGGTCAAACTACCCAAGAAGGGCTGACCAAAATCCAGTGGCCTTGACCTCACACTTTATGAAGACCTTAGAGGGACTGGGTTTGGCTCACCTCTGTCTTAGCCATTTCAGGGCATTAACTTTGTTGTTTTTAAGCCATTCCTGCGTGGCTTTGGCTTTATGTTTCAGGTCATTGTCTTGCTGGGGGAAAATATCTTCCCCCAAGTCGCAGTTCTCTAGCAGACTGTATCAGGTTTTCCTCGTGGATTTCCCAGTGTTTTGCTGCGTTCATTTTACCCTCTACCTTCGCGAGCTTTCCAGTGCCTGCTGCAGTGAAACATCCCCACAGCATGATGTAGCCATCACCATGCTTCGCGGTAGGGGTCGTGTGTTTTTGATGATGTGCGGTGTTTGGCTTACACCAAACATAGTGTTTAGGCTGATGGCCAAAAAGCTCGATTCTGGTTTCATCAGACCATAGAACCTTCCTCCAGCTGACTTCAGAGTCTCCCTCATGTCTTTTGACAAACTCTAGCCAAGGTTTCATAGAAACATAGAAACATAGAAAATAGGTGCAGGAGTAGGCCATTCGGCCCTTCGAGCCTGCACCGCCATTTATTATGATCATGGCTGATCATCCAACTCAGAACCCCGCCCCAGCCTTCCCTCCATACCCCCTAACCCCCGTAGCCACAAGGGCCATATCTAACTCCCTCTTAAATATAGCTAATGAACTGGCCTCAACTGTTTCCTGTGACAGAGAATTCCACAGATTCACCACTCTCTGTGTGAAGAAGTTTTTCCTAATCTCGGTCCTAAAAGGCTTCCCCTCTATCCTCAAACTGTGACCCCTCGTTCTGGACTTCCCCAACATCGGGAACAATCTTCCTGCATTTAGCCTGTCCAATCCCTTTAGGATCTTATACGTTTCAATCAGATTTCAAGTGAGTTTTTTTCAACAGTAGCTTTCTTTGTGCCATTCTCCCATAAAGCTGCGACTGTTGAAGCAAGTGGGCAACAGTTGTTGTGTATGCAGTCTTTCCCATCTCAGCCACTGAAGCTTGTAACTCTTCCAGAGTTGTCATAGGTCTCTTGTTGGCCTCTCTCACTAGTTCCCTTCTTGCACGGTCACTCAGTATTTGAGGACAGCATGCTCTTGGCAGATTTACAGCTGTGCTATATTCCTTTCATACTTAACTGTATTCCAAGAGATAGTCAGTGACTTGTGTTACGTACCCCGTAACTGGTTGCCAAACCAGCAGAAATGGACCACTCGTTGGAGTCTGGATTACTAGGAACTAATAAAGTTTTATTAAAGAAATAAGTAACACAGTACTCTAATCATAAGGATATAGATGCAACAGGTTAGCAATGATAATACACACATGTACACAGAACTAGGGTAATAGGAATCAAACCAAGCTCTATCGCAGTTTAGGAGAAAATGATCAGTCTTAAGTGACGCAGAGTTCAGTTCAGCTTAGTACTGTTCACAGTAATTGCTGTTGTGCCATTGGAGGGAGAGAGGGGGAGGGGGATGCAATTTGATCCAGGCAGACCTTTGATGTTCTTCGCAGTTGGTTTCAGGCAGACCCTTTTATGTCTTCTATCCCGCTGTGGTCACCAACTGTGACCCCTCCATTCCAGGTACGACCGTTCTTCCGCGGTGAACCTGGCACCCAGGCAAGGGCGGACACACACACCAGGTTCCCACTGATCGTACCTTTGCACCCTGTGAATCTGTGGTCGGTTCCCGCGAACCGGACCTCCAAACTCCCACAAACTTTGTGGGGGGCACATCGCTCTTCCAGGGTCTTGTTATCTCGTGATCTCGTGGTGTGTGTCCATGCCTAGTGAACCTGCTCTTTTTATCCCCCTGCTGGGGTATCACTTGTCCATCAAACTTCAAACAGCTCAGGTTCAAAGTAACCAGTCTGTCAATAGCTGAATTATGTTTCTTTTCCATTAATCTCTCTCTCCTTTCTCCTCTCTCATTAACATTTTGAATGTTTCTCCATTGTCTCTCTTATCTCTCTCATTAGCATCAATTGTCTGATAACTTGGTTTGGCGTCACACGTGGAAGTTTTATTGTTTTACAACATTGAATCACAGTGGATTTAATCCATTTCCTGACTTGTGCTTTTCAATAAATAATCTTTTTCACGGACTTGTTTGGAGTGTTCTTTTGACTTCATCATGGTGTTGTTTTTGCCAGGATACTGACTCACCTACAGTTGGACCGTCCAGATACTGGTGTATTTTAGTTACAATCAATTGAATCACCTTGACTGCACACTCCAAAAAAAGGTCTCCAGTTAACCAATTATGTGACTTTTAAAACCATTTAGCTACACCAGTGATAATTTGGTGTGTTACATTAAAGGAGGGTGAATACTTAAATGCAATCAATTATTTTTTGTTTTATATTTGTAATTAATTTAGATCACTTTATAGAGATCTGTTTTCACTTTAACATGAAAGATTCCTTTTCTGTTGATCAGTGTCAAAAAAAAAAGCAAAATCCTTCAAAGTTGTAGAACAATAAAACATGAAATCTTCTGGGGGGGGTGAATACTTTTTATAGGGACTGTATTTCACTGTATATTTTGATGTACGTATAATAAATAAAATTATTTGAATCTGAATGTGAAATTTGCACTGCCTTGCAGGCGTAAACTACTGATAAGATCAATAGGCATAGAATCTCTTTGAGCACCTTGGTTTAAGAGTGGAGGAGGAGCAGAGACAATCTCTCCTCCTCCACTCTCACCCTGAACACCAGCATGCTTCAAGGCTATGTGATGAGCCCTCTTCTGTACTCCCTTTTCACCTATGACTGCGTTCCTGTACATGGTTCTAACTCCATAATCAAGTTTGCAGATGACACCACGGTGGTTGGCCTGATCAGAGGGGATGACGAGACGGCCTATAGGGACGAGGTCTAGCACCTGTCGGCATGGTGTGCGGACAGCAACCTGGCCCTTAACACCCAGAAGACCAAGGAGATCATTGTGGACCTCAGTTATGCTAGGAGCCACACTCATGTCCCCATCTACATCAACGGGGCTGTAGTGGAGTGTGTATCAAGCTTCAAATTCCTTGGTGTCCACATTTCCGAGGATCTCATCTGGTCCCTGAACTCCTCCATCCTGATCAAAAAGGCGCAACAGCGCCTTTATTTCCTGCGGAGCATCAAGAAAGCTCACCTCTGTCCCAGGATACTGATGGATTTTTTCTGCTGTACCATTGAGAGCATACTCACCAACTGCATCTCAATGTAGTATGGCAATTGTCCCATATCGGACCGCAAAGCACTCCAGCGTGTGGTGAAAACTGCCCAGCGGATTATCGACACCCAATTGCCCACCATTGAGAACATCTACCATAAACGCTGCCTGGGCAGGGCGAAAAGCATTATCAAGGATGCATCTTACCCTAACCATGGACTTTTTACTCTCCTCCAATCTGGTAGGTGCTACAGGAGCCTCTGCTCCCACACCAGCAGGCACAGGAAGAGCTTCTTCCCTGAGACTGTGACCCTGCTGAACCTCACATCACAGCGGTAAGCAGTTTTGCATATTGTACTGTCTCAATACTTTTATGTTTGTGTGCTGTAGTGCTGTAGCACTTACTTTTTATTTGCAGTTAATTTGTAAATAACGCTATTCTTTGCGTTTCTGGTCAGATGCTAACTGCATTTCATTGGCTTTGTATCTGTGCTCGGCATAATGACAATAAAGTTGAATCTAATCTAACCTAACTTTCTACATTTGTCCTTCATCCTGTCTGTTCCTCAGATACATTGTTTGAATTATATTCAAACTGTCATAGTCGGAGTGTCCTTTCTCTACGTGCTACAAAGGACACACACTCTTTGTTCTCTGTGAAGGTTAGGACAGTGTTCCTATTCTATTCTTCTGCTTATCAAAGTCTGGTTATCTCAGCAAAATAAACTGTCAGGCAATTTTGGTGATGAATTGTAATGGTTTGGATTAGTTGAAAATAGCTAAGAAATAAAATTAAGAGTACAAGATAGAGATCTAGTTGGCATTTTTAGCCCTTTAAGCCAGTCTGCTGTTCAGTAAGATTATGGTTTATCTTTCTCTTGTCCTGTACAAACCCGAAACCCCTTGATTCCCTTCCTATCCAAAAATCTTTCATTATTGAAGATATAAACATGCCTGATATATGCATTTTCTGCTGCTGCAAGACATTCCAGTTGACAGAAATTTTTTAGGAGCAAGGACGAGAAAGCAACTTGCGCACTTAACTAATTTAAAATTTTTAAAAATCAGCCTGCTGCAATGCTAGCATTACAAGCAATTGGTCTAAACACTTAAACCACAATAATTCCATGCAGAGGGTAATTTGGCTGATAGTGTCAACTTTTCTGCATTGCCTTGGCTTAAGTATTAATGGTTGCAGAGGAAATATATGAGGATTTGGACTTCAAAGTGATGTGTGTCCATTCAGGAAAGTCAAAATTCAAAAACCACTTCAAAAGTACATATTGAGATGGAATTGAATGAGCAATATACCAAATTAAACAAAATAAAGCCCCACTGTGTAAGCAGCCTGCATCAGTCCCATGGTGCATGTTAGCCGTTGCTGTTGTCCCAATAATGTTGCAGGCAGTCTCAGTACACATCTGGATCTTAGCAGTTAGGATGTTAAAGCTGTCTGCAGGAGAATGTGACATTGTCCGCCAGTATGGTACATGATGTCGTTGTGGCTTTACTGACTTAGATTGATGATCATCTGGACGTGCCAAATACAATATCCTTTTTAATTACTTAGCTCTTTCCAATTTACTTCACTTTGCTGCTCAGTACAATGAAGTCTTGACATCTAGTTACATGAGAGATATTTTCCCATTCCTTTCGAGTTGGCATTTAATTCCTTTAAGAGAGTGATATGTGAAAGGGGCATTGAATGTTGACAACATATGAATTACATGCTAATCCATCGTGTTTCTAGTGGAACCTCCAGTGTCAGTTTCCTGATTAAGTTGTTGATCATGTGCAGAGATGCTGACATTGAATTTGTTGGCCCATTTTACAATGCATTGATTTTTGTGAAGTTGCTATGGGGACATTTTGAGCATTGGGACCCATGTCTTCAAATACTCTGTTTGTTTCATATTATATACTAAAGATGTACTGTGGAAGTTATAAAGGGATAAAACTAAAAGATCATGCATAAATACTTATCAAGAGTAGTGGGGAAATCGTAAGATTGGGAAAACTAAAAAACGAAGAACCACTAAGCAAGCAATAAGGGAAGATAGATGATGAAAGTAAGCTTGTACAACATATAAAAAGCTGAGAGTAGAGATTTAATTAACACTAGAGAACACGTGTAGAAGTAAATGAATTTATTTTCTTCGCTTCATATGTTCTGCTCATGGTTTGGTGCAAGATCACCAAGTCCAGGTATAAAGTTCCATTTTCTATACACAAGTCGTGTCTTTGGCGAGAACAGGCAGAGGCTCTAAGTAAATTTCCAGTAAGTTTTTCTCTCTTTCTTTGTCTATTAGTCCATAACTACTGGATTAGTGTTATGTTTGTTTTTGAGATGTGGAAACTCTGGGAGACCTCCAGTCTCCCTGATAACTACATCTGCATGATGTGCATCAAGCTGCAGCTCCTTAGAGATTGTGTTAAGGAACTGGTGCTGCAGCTGGATAACCTTCTGCTCATAGGGGAGAATACACTGGAGTAGCATTAGGCCATTCAGCCCATTGATTCTGCTCCATCATCCTATCATGACTGATTTATTAACCCCCTCATTCCCATTCTCCTGCCTTCTCCCAGTAAGTTTTGATGCCTTGACTAATCAAGGACCTATCAACCTTCTCTTTAAGTGACTTGGCCTCCACAGCCATCTGTGACAATGAATTCTACAGATTCAATATCTGCTGGCTTAAGAAATTCTTCCTCGTCTCTGTTCTAAATGCTTGTCCCTCTATTCTGAGGCTCTGCCCTCTGGTGCTTGACTTCCCCACTATAGAAAACACCCTCTTCATATCTACTCTATCTAGGCCTTTCACCATTCAATAGATTTCAGTGAAATTTCCCCTCCCCCCCCCCCCCCCCCCCCCAATTCTTCTTATCTAGAGCAAGTACAGGCCCGGAGGTATCAAACCATCAAACGCTTCTCATACATTCTCATGTATATCCTGAATGCTCTCTGATGCCAGCACATATTTTCTTAGATATGGGACCCAAAACTGCCCTCAGTTCTCCAAGTGTGGTTTGATCAATGAATTACAATGTCTCAGCATTACACCATTGCTTTTATATAGTAGTCCTCTCAAAATAAATACAAACATTGCATTCGCCTTCCTTGCCACAGACTTAACCTGCTGATTAATCTTCAGGGAATCTTGCATGAGGACTCCAAAGTCCCTTTGCACCTCGGATATTTGAATTTTCTCTACATTTAGGAAATAGTATATGCCTTTATTCCTTCTACCAAAGTGCATGACCATGTACTTTCCAACACTATATGCCATCTCACTACTTTGCCCATTTTCCCAATCCCTTCTGCAGACTGCCTGCTTCCTCAACACTACCTACCTCTCTAGTTATCTTCGTATCATCCGCCTACTTGGCCACAAAGCCATCAATTCCGTCATCTGAATCATTGACATATAACATGAAAAGAAGCGGTCCCAACATCGACCCCTGTGGAACACCAATAATCACTGATAGTCAACCAGAAAAGGCTCTCTTTATTTCCACTCTGCCACCTCTCTGTCAGTTAATCTTCAATCCAGGCTAGTATCTTTCCTGTAATACTACGGGCTTTTACCCTGTTAAGTAGCCTCATGTGCAACATCTTGTCAAAAGTCTTCTGAAAATCCATGTAAACAACATTTACTGACTCTCCTTTGTCTATCCTCCTGATACTTTCTCAAAGAATTCAAACAGATTTATCTGGCAAGATTTCCCCTTAAAGAAATTATGTTGGCTTTGGCCTATTTTATCACGTGCTTCCAAGTGCTCCAAAACCTCATGCTTAGTAATGGACTCCAACATGGAGGCCCAGCATGGATATGTCAGTTCCCAACCTGTCAGTCCCATCCTCCCTCTTATTTTCTTGCAGCCTCTCATGTGTGCTGCTTGATTTTCCTGATTTTCCTTTTACCTACCTATCTCTACAGGTAATTTACAAGAGTGAATTACCTCACCAACCTGCATGTCCTTGGGGTGTGGGAGGGAAATCGGCATTTAGATGGGCTGGGTGGGGAATGTGGTCAGAGGGAGGATGCAGAAACTTTGCCCAGACGGTTCCTGGGTTCAGAATGAAACTGAAATGCTGGAGCTTTGAGCCAGCAGCACTACCTGCTGCACCACTCTTCATGGTGTGGCAAATATCTTTTTCAGTCTTATCACGCCTCGTCAATGTCTTTCAGATTGTAGAGTACAGTGACCTGAGAGGTGCTATCAAAGAAATCCTCTGAATAATTGTAATGCAATTTTGTATGAACTGCAGTTATGGAGGGATATGGTACAATTAGAGGGCTGGATGGGGGAGCCTGTCAAGTGGGTTAATTGGTTCTGGTGCTGTTAAACTCTCTGAGTGTTGTTAGGAGATGTACTTCTCCAGGAAGATGGAGAGCATTGCATTATGTACCTGATCTGCATTATGTACCTGGAACCTACCAGCCTTCTCCTTCCCACCCTCCCCCCATCTTCTTTATAGGGCTTCTGCCCCTTCCCTCTTCAGTCCTGACGAAGGGTTCCGGCCAGAAACATTGACTGATCTTTTCCATGGATGCTGCCCGACCTGCTGAGTTCCTCCAGCGTGTTGTGAGTGTTGTTTTGACCCCAGCATCTGTGGATTATTTTGTGTTTAAGATGGAGAGCATTGCATCATGTACCTGATCTGTGCCTTGCAGATGCTGGAAAAGCTTTGGGCAGTCAGAAAAGGCATTCACTGACACTGAAAGCACACCCTCTGACTGACTTATGTCACTGCAGTATTTATAGTATGGATCGAGGAAATTAGAAGTAATATCATCTTTCAGAATGATTCGGAAATACAACTTGCAACCAAAAGAAACAGTTAAGGAGAAAGGATTAGTTGGTGTGGTTACATGAAGAGTGGAAACGAGCTTTTGTAGAGCATAAAAGAGTTTGAAATAATTAAGATGTATGGTCTGTTCTCATGTTATAAGTACAATACAGTTCATAAGCTAGTTAGCTCAAATTAAGAATCAGTTGAGTTTGTACTCAGTGTGTTAGTAATATTTAAGGTGTAACAATTGTAGTCAATAAAATGTGATAATAATTACCTGACTATAAATATAAAGGGAAAGTAATGTGCACAGTGAAAGGGGATGACCTTTGTTGCAATAACAGAAACAAAGAATTATCACACAATGACAACTCCAATGTTGACACTGATTTAATCTATTGTTCCTTAGTTTCTTTCTGTGAATGCATTTACGGTAATTAACTGTGGGTGGTGAAAACTATTTTGTGTCACGCTGCTGTGTTTCAAGGCATTAATATTATGGTTCATTGGAGTCCCATGTCTTATATTTTATAATTATATCTCTGTGGAAAATGAGGTAATTAAAACACAATTTGTATTCGAGCTGGAGCTGCTATTTAACTGCTCTGCTCTTCAACACAGAACATAACCTATCCTTCATAAAGTAATTGGATTTTCTTTGGTATTAGAATAAAATGTAATGAAAAGCAATTACTTTGCAATAACAAATGCACCCGCAGAATTAGTCCATTTCTAAATTTTATTTTGCAACATGAAGAAAATCAAGTGTGTTGTTGACGGATTTCTACTGACTTTTGTTTGGATCCTCAATATACAGTTCCATTTGGCATTTCCACAGCTTTTGTACATTTGTATTTCATCTTCACTCAAGGTGAGCAGACTTTAAGAAATATAGGAGGATAGAATTAAATGTCAGGATTTTATGTTCATTGTCCAGCATCTTGATTTTAATTTTAGAGACAAAGAAAAAAAGATCCTTTCACGAGAAAGCAAGTAAAATATTTTGAGGAATTCTTTGTGAAAATCACCTTACAGTAACTTCATTAGCATACAAATGCTAGCTTATTACAGTACTTTATTGGTAAATCCCTATTACACATTGTTTTCAATAATGAGCTGACAATAATTAATTGCATGGTTGTGGTGGCAGAGTGATACAATTACTGGATTAGTATTCAAGGTTGTCAAGCCGAGGGGTGGTAGTGGGGATAAAACTACCTAAAAGTGCTCCTCACGGCATGCGCTTCAAATAGCCTCTGACAACCAAGTCCAACTCCTGGCCTTTTCGTGTGGCTTAGCCTTTAAGCCCGGCGGAACTGTTTCTGCTGACAGGAGAAGGGGCGAAGGGGTCCTGGCGCCCTAAAACCAGTGCTTCAGGTAGATGGAGCTCGTCAGCCTGGGAAAGCAGTCATCTAGGAGAGGGAAAACTCTGATTTCAAACCTTTGCTGCCTTGCAGCCATACCCACTCATGGGAAAGGCTTCGGGAGTAAACCCAGAGGACAAATCCGGAGCTGGAGTCCATAAGGCAGTCTGACGTTGCCTTCAACCTCGTTCTGGCAACTCCTGCGACAACACTGGTGCCAAGCTGTATCGGCCCTTGCCCTTGGACAACATCGGTGTCGTGGAGAGGGGAGACTTGCGGCATGGGCATCTGTCAGTCTTCCATATAACCTTGCCTAGGCCTGCGCCCTGGAAACTTCCAGGCGCAGATCGATGGTCTCGCGAGACTAACGGACGCCACCACCACATTCATTGCCGAATGCCATAACCATTGACTTTCTGGTAGTTGTAAACTCTTCCTCTCACATCCATTTGGATAGACTTGAAGGTTCATTCTCCATGGCTGTCTAATTTCACAACCTCTGAGAAAAAAAATTCCTGCTCATCTAACAATTTCTTATTTTGAAATTCACCATTCTTTTATCTCTTAAACTGTTCAAATCTCGTTTCAACTTGGTTTCCCACCTTTGTATTGTCAGCAGATTTGGTGAAAATATGTTTTACCTATTTGTCTTAGTCACAATTGTCGATAGTAAATTACCTCTGGCCCCAGTATCGATCACTGTGTCACCCTACAGCTTGGTAGCCTGAAAATGACTAAATCATCCTGAGGCTCTCTTTTCTGTTCATTAGGCAGTCCTCTATCCAAACTCAATTTCTTAATCATGGAATAATTATTTTTTGTGTGGCACCTCAGACTTCTGGAAAGTCAAATGCACTACATCTCATGATTATCCTTTACCCATAGAACAATGACAAACATAATTTTTTTTTGTTTTGTAAAACCACTTTGTTGCATTTGATTATATTTTAAATTTCTTATTCCTTTTTCAGTAGTACATCCGGCATTTGACAATGACAGTCTATCTTGCTTTACAACTTTCTTTCTTCGTGTATAGGGACATTATATCTGTGCTCTTTCAATCTCCTGGAATCTTGCCAACCCAAGGGATTGCCTTCACTTTATCAGCAGCCCAGGGAACATGTCAACCGTTGGCTTACCTTCAACTTCTCCTCTTGCCGTAATTACTGCTGGATACTGGTGCCCTTTTGCCCTCATGCTCTTTGATTTTTGGAGCACTTTTGGTAATATACAGACAGATTCAACCATTCAACCATTTATTCATATGTGTTTGCCATTTGCTTATTTCCCATTATTGATTTAATCCGTAGGATTAAATTTTTCTTCAGCTGCATTCTTTTCTGTTCCATACAGAAGTTTTTACTGTGATTATATTTTTAGCTGGCTTGCTTACTTAATCTATTTTCTGTCTGTTAATTAACTTGTTTGTGGTGTTTTGCTGGTTGCAACATGTTCTTTGTCTTCTTGCCTGCCACTAATCTTTACAGAATTGTTTGCCTTTCCTTTGAATTTGACACATTCCTTAACTGTCTCATAGATTTTTGGCAATACAAGTTTGTGAATAACAGATAGTTTACCAGAATCCATTGGGGATGGTACTCTGCCATCCTTATATAATCGGTCTTGCAATTAACTGCTGACATATAGCAAGGTGGTGGTTGTTCCTTTCTGCACCTTGTGCTGCATCAGGTGGCAACCTTGTGGTTTCTTGAGCATTTCTACCTGTCTCTTATGAGGCCGAGTTGCTAGCTTGATGCTCAACCCAGCATGGATGCAGAGCATGCAAGTTGCCGGCCGGACTTGAACCCGGGACCACTTGTCTTGAAGTCCGGTGCAGATGCCACCATGCCACCGGCTGGCTTATACGGTCAGGTGATTGATCCTTAAATGTATTGTGAGCTGAGCTAACTGCACAACCAGCCCCACCCACCCCAGTTCAGGGACAATATTGTTGTAAGCAGGTGAACCACAGCAACGCTCTGCAGGCAACATACAAAACTTCTAGATATGCCTTTTGAATTACTCTCACTGCAATCTGCAGCATGTAATTTTCCTTTAAGCAAGGCACTTTTAGATCGACTTAATGAACGCCTGATTTCACGACAGTCAGAAGAACTCAGCGGACTTAACTCTCAAACTTGTAGGTATGGCAACTTGAACCTTTGACAAACTTCTCTAGATGCGTGGTGGAGGTATATTGACTGGTTGCAACATGGTATGGAAGCAACTAATGACCTTGAATGGAAAATCCAGCAAAAAGTAGCAGATACGGCCCAATCCATCACAGGTAAAGTGCTCCCTACCATTGAGCACATCTACACAGAATGCTGTCTCAGGAAAGCAGTTGTCCATCAACAGGAATCCTCAGCACTAGAGAGTCATGCTCTCTTCTCACTGCTGTCATCAGGAAGAGGTACAGGAGCTTCAGGACCCACACCACCAGGTTCAGGAACAGTTATTACCCCTCATCCATCAGTCTCTTGAACCAGAGAGGATAACTTCATTCGCCCCATCACCAAACTGTTCCCATAATCTCTGGACTCACTTTCAAGGACTCTTCATGTTATGTTCTCAATATTTATTGGTTTTTTTATTTGTTATTATTAATTCTTTTATCTCCTTTTGTATTCTCATAGTTTGTTGTCTTTTGCCCACTTGTCCACCCTGCTGGCTCAGTCTTCCATTGTTTCTATTGAGGTAATTGGATTTATTGAGTATGCCCACAAGAAAATGAATCCCATCGTTGTATATGGTGATATACATGTACTTTGATAATAAATTTACTTCGAACCTTCTTGAACTTTGATCTATGTTGGAGGAGGGTCAAAGTGGATTACCACTTGGGTCTGTGGCAGATGCAATATCATTGGCTCTTCGCACAGCCTTGGCTCTCTTGGACAATAAAAATACCTATGCTAGGATGCTGTTTATTGTCTACAGTTCAGCGTTTAATACAATCATTCCTACAGTCCTAATTGGAAACTCCAGAACCTGGGCCTCTGTGCTTCCCTCTGCAACTGGATCCTCAACCGATCAGTGTAGATCAGAAGTAACACCTCTATCTACCTCACTGACAATCAACACTGAAGCACCTCAGAGATGTGTGCTTAGCCCGATGCTCTACTCCCTCTACATCCATGACTGTGTGTGGCTTTGTATAGCAGTAACAACCTTGCACTCAATGTCAGTCAGAGCAAAGAGCTGATTGTGGACTTCAGGAATGGTAAGACGAGGGAACACAAACCAATCCTTATAGAGAGATCAGAAGTGGAAAGAGTGAGCAGCTTCAAGGCCTTGGATGTCAGTATCTCTGAGCATCCATCCTGGATCTAACATTGATGCAGTTACAAAGAAGGCATGACAGCAGCTATATTTTATTAGGCGTTTGCGGAGATTTGGTATGTCACCAAAGACACTTGCAAATTTCTACAGATGCACTGTGGAGAGCACTATAACTGGCTGCATCACCACCAGGTATTGGGTGGGGAGGGGGTACTGCACAAGATCAAAATAAGCTGCAGAGAGTTGTAAACTTAGTCAGCTCCATCATGGGCACGAGCCTCCACAGTATAGTTTCCAGCACACCTTCAAGGAGTAATGCCAACTGATTTCTAAATGGACATTGAACCCATGAACACTACCTCACTACTGTTTTATTTCTATTATTTGCATTACTTATTTATTCTAAATATTATATATAGAAAATCCTATCATCATATTCTTTTATATTTTGTTTATCTTTTTATTGCTATTGCATTTCGCAACTGCCACATGTTGTTACATTCATATTTTAGCAGCTTGTTCAGGAAATGTATTTTTGAGGTTCAAAGTGCAAGTTTAATGTTTAGATAAATTCAGTAAACAAATGATTACAACTTACAATCACTTGTTCAATGACCTTTAACCAATATTTCATATTTGGATAAGAAACTGCTTTAAACATTGTTGGATTTGGAATTTCTGTCTGAACAGGCTCAAAATTAAGCACTTGAAGATGAAAAGTTGCCTGTTGAAGCCTGCAGTTTAGAGCAAGATTGCAGTTAAAATTGCCAGATACAATGGGTTTGAAGGACATAGTATTGCCATTATGGCAGTTAACCACAAATATAATTAGGCATTAACAAATATTGATGTTAATATAAATATTTTCTGTAATCATCTATATTAATTCATGCCTAGTGATATTCAGCAGGCAGCAAATTGTATGGAGTATTCTATTTTCTCTTCTGTTTAATATCACTTTCATGTAGTTCGTTCTTCCTTGCTTTTCATATGCTTTTATGTCTGCCTTAAATATATGGCTTAATTTCTCCTCTTCTTTAGCCTTTCTACTTTAATTTGTTCTGTCCTCAATAATTATTTTAAAACTAGGCTCATTCTCATTTGCTCTGCCAAACTGAATTGCAGACACTGTTCCTCAACAAGAAGGCGAGGCAGTAAAAGTGACTTGTTAATATACTGAGTTATAAATATCTTTACAGAATTGGGCTGTTCTTGTTCTTATTGTCCAACCCTCATGGTCCTTAAATTGAAAGGTTTGCCGGCCAATTTTAGAAGGTTGTTGTGTCAACCCTGTTGGTACATGCCTGAAATCGCACAGAAGGGAGACCTTTTAAAGAGAAGAAATTTTCCTCCCTGTGGGATATTAGAAGAGCAGTTAGGTTTTTATGATGATCACCATTATAAAACTCTATAGATTCACTGGGAACCCTGATGAGATTTGAACCCCATGTTAAAACATCACTAGTCAGGACCCTGGATCATTAGTCAACTCCTATAAAAGGTAACCATAGTGCCAAATTTATTCTTTTGCCTTTAACTCTGGTACCAATATGTTTTCTGTTTCTTACATCTTGATTTCAGTAGGTACAGGAATTTTCTCCAAGGACAATGTGAAAGCTGCCATTTTTATGAATGGCAAAAACAACAAGCTTGCCAAGCTGAAAGATCAACTCAATCATGGAAACTTCTTGAATTATTAATTCCTGATATGTGTACTGCTGAATCTATCTGAGTTCATGGGAAATTGCTTGAATCATTTCATTTCTCTCTAGTTTGGCCATAAGTGTATCGTCAGAGCAACAAAAACTTTGAAATAGACATCCATGCTATTCAACATTGTGTAAAGGAATAAAAAGGGTGATAAGATTTTGATTTTGTCAGCACACCTCATTGAAGGATTAAAAATGAAAGACAATGGGCCTATATGGAGAAGAGCCAAAAGGTGGGTAATATCTTATGCAGGGGAGAATTATCTCAACAAGTTTTGCTATTTATGGATGAATGCTGTCAGGTCATAACATATCTAACTTCCTGTACCCAGCAAGAATAGGTTACTCGGCTCCTCAAGTTTACTCTGCCATTCACTATGATGGTGATTGATCTTTTTTCCCGTTTTCACTTTCCCACCTTATCCTTTTCTACTGTTTTTATATATTATTATTATATTTAAAATTGCATATCAAACTCACCCTTCATTCTTCTTCCTTACCATACTTTGTGTATGTTCAGTTCTGAGCTGATTAGATGGACAGTTAATAGTTTGAGTGAATAATACAACCAACATAAGCAGAGTCTCATTTGCAATAATATCAAATTGAAGAAAAGCAGTTCAGTTAGAATGACTTAACACAGGAAACTCTTTAACTATGGAGT
Source organism: Mobula birostris (assembly GCF_030028105.1). Lineage (NCBI taxonomy): Eukaryota > Metazoa > Chordata > Chondrichthyes > Myliobatiformes > Myliobatidae > Mobula > Mobula birostris. The sequence continues at coordinate 209,601,441 of NC_092371.1, read as the reverse complement.
GAATAATGGTAAATTATTAATTGGATTCACCCTGGTTTTGCTTCTTGGTCACCTTTGCTCCAAGTGAAGAATTTACATCATGTTTATCATGAATGAAACAAAATAAGATTTCTTACTGTGTTTGACCTTGCATCATTAACTAGTAAACAAATTACTTTGCGATACAAGAAATTGAGAATGAATATGAAACCAGAAGAGTCTCTGATAGCACAGAGACTGTGCAACTCTGGCAGCCACCCAGAAGAGCTTCTATTGTATTGCTAGTATTAAGACAAGATGATAATCTTAATGGAAATTGCCGATTTGATAAGGAGCACTTACCAGGAAGTCATGTGGTTTGTTTGAATCAGCTTAATAAGGTAAAATTGAATTATATTGAAGAAAGCTATCACCAGCTTTGCACTGCACTTGTGAGAGTCAACATGGAGCATCTAAAATGGCCACTGCTTTTTTTTCATCAAGGTGATCATTTTTTTTCATACCATCATGATCAAAATATGCTGCAAATTTAGTATAAAGCAGGTTGACCACAATTTAAAACCTAAGCCAAAACTAGAAAGGTCACTCAAGTACAGTTTGAAATAGCTGATTTCCATCTCCTTATCATAGCACCTGGAGTGCAAATTAACTTCAAGAATAAAGTTGAATTGTAGAAAAATACTGGATACTGTCCATTTGTCTATGTTATTCAAAACCTAGCTGATATATGACTGAGGAACAAATAGATTGGCCACCATATGGTGGCATTTCTTGAAGCTCTTCCACTGGCTAAGTCTTTAACTATTGTGCATAGGTCCTGCGTGAGACCTTTTCGGGGCATTGCTAGTCAGGTTGCTTGACTTAGGCAAGATTTTATTTGAGGCACACTCTCCCCCCCCCCCCTCCTTATCATACGTACATCAATCACCATACCCCATCCACTTGATAAATTGATTAAGACTGTCTCATAGACATTTTATAAATTTGGAATTTCTTAGTAAAATCATGGAGATATTGATAGCAGTATAGCCCCTGTAGCCAATAGGAGTCCTGGAATTTATTTGACCACTATCTGTATTACCATGATCCATAACAGCTTTCAATCTTCCTCATAAGACATAAGATATTGGAGCAGAATTAGACCATTTGGCCCTGCCATTTCATCACAGCTGATCCATTTTTCCTCTCAGCCCAAATCTCCTGCTTTTTCCCCATATTGCTTCATACCATGACCAATTAAGAATCGATCATAAAGACTTGGCTTCCACAGCTGCCTGTGGCAATGAATTCCTCAGATTCACCATTGAGCCAGGTAGATCTTTTGATGAAGTTACTGTCACATTTGGTGGTGTGTATTGAAGTTGAAATCCTTTTGCACTCTGCAGCTTCTCAACTCTTATAATTTTGAAAATAAAAAATCTAAATTGCATGACCTCACATTAACCTGTATTCAGCCACATCTGCCAAGCTTTTCCACTCATTGAAACTGTCCGTTGTTGCTTTTTGTAAGTTGCAAATCCAACCCTCATAACACAAGATGTTAATTTCACTCAAATATCATGGCCTATTTTTGCACAGTTCTGATAATACTTGAGGCTTAAAATGTTTTTATTGCTGGATAAGGTGATGAGAGAGAAGGTTCTCTGTGGAATGGAACACCAGTCTCCTTTGAAAAGACTATCAGTTGAGGAGGTTTTTTCCGTGCGCAGTGCATGGTCAGATATTTATGACTGGTGAGAAAATCTTCCTGGTTACTTCAGAATGCATTTCTTTGTTCATACGTTATGTGGACTGAATCCAAAAGAACCGCAGAGCTCAAGTAGTACTATGAGGGGGAAAATATCTAGTGAAACTTGTTTTAAATCTCCCGGCCAAAATTGATTTAAATCTCCCTGCCAAACATTAAAGTAAAAAGCATGGCATTTTGCCCCAGAATAAATTCATTTTGTTTTCATTTAAACATGTGCAGTACAGGAATATTGATCTGAGTTGTGCATCAATAATGCCTTCGCCAACCGGCTGCAGTTTTTAATGTGGTTGGAATCAAGTCATTGGAATTACAAACAAGGAGACAGCAACTGGAATTGAGCAGGTGCCAGAGCAATAGAATAGAATACTTAACAGAGTAAGAATAGCTTCCCTGATAATTGAGTTTTACAGATAACAGCAAAGCTGATTAAAATTCCAATATCATCTTTGTGCTTCTCAGTTTACATTAAGATTATTTTCATCAGTAACTTGTTTTGCTCTCAGTATTTCCATAAGGTTTCTAAACCTTAGTAACAATTTGTATATCCAAATAAAAATAATTGTGGTCTTCATTTTTGTTGACACAACCTTGATGCTGAGTGGAGGCGCATATTAACAGAATTAGCACGACATGGAGAAATAGGTTTACATTGCAGAAAGAAAGCCTTCAGCCCACGAAGTCCCCACCAACCATTAAGCACATATTCACTCCAAACATAGCCAAATCCCGTTTGATGTTCCTACCAAATTCTACCTTGTACCACTCAACAGGGTATATTTATTGTAACCAACCAACCCACCGGTCTTAACGGCCCTGGGATCATCAGGGAGAAAACTCAGTGTGGGGTTGACATTGTTCCTTTGTCTTTCTATTTTATCTTTGAACCACTTCCCTGCCATTCCAATTCAAGATAGCTATCGCTAACAATAGCACATTGGAAAGCCCTAACTCTATATCCAAAGGATATTCCCTTTCATTTTCATCCTTTCATACTCATTTTTGGATGATAGTTGCATTTGCATTGGTTAATACTAGTTTTATTAAATTTTGTCTGTAAGCTGGGGCAATGTTTGAGGGCATTGCCTCCAAAACCACCTGGTTGTGATCTCAGATTACTTGAGTACTCAGTGTATTATTGCAATATCTTCTGGGTTTATGACTTATGTACTTAGTTTTGCAAATGTACCAAATAGTAAGTATTCAGCAGGTAAGGAAGCGGCTGAGAAAAGGAGAACTGAATTAATATTTGGGGTCAGTGATCTTCCAGCGGAACTGGACAATCAAACTGCGCATAGTATTTATCGCTTTCTTCAATTCTTGACTTGCATTGTTCAAGGTTCAAAGTAAATTTATTATCAAAGTACGTATAAAATACCCTGAGATTCACAGTAGGTCAATGAAGTACAATAGAATCAATGAAAATCTACACACAAAGACTGACAAGCAACCAATGTGCAAAAGAAGGCAGATTGCAAAAGAAAACAAGCAGTAAATACAGAATAGTGAGAACATGGTGGTAGAGTCCTTGAAAGTGAGTCTAATTGGATGTGATCAGTTCAGTGTTGAGGTGAGTGAAGTTATGCACATTGCTTCAGAAGCCTGATGGTTTCAATAGATACCTTTAACGTCAGAGAAATATACATCCTGAAATTCTTTTCCCTTGCAAACATCCACGAAAACAGAGGAGTGAAGGCTGATAACTGTTCCTGAAGCAGGTGGTGTGGGATTTAAGGCTGCTGTACTTCCTCCCCAGTAGCAACAGCGAGAAGGGAGCATGGCCTGGATGGCAGGGGTCCTTGATGAGGGATTTTGCTTTCTTGCGGCTGCGCTCCTTTAGATCTACTCAATGATGGGCTGCCTGGGCATTTGGTGAAGTTGCTTCAGAATATTTTCCTGTTTGCTTCATATTTGCATTTCCTGTTAATGCATTAGAAACGAGGCCAAATAAGACCATAAGACAAAGGAGCAGAAGTCGGCTATTTGGCCCATTGAGTCTGCTCTGCTATTCTATCATGACCTGATCCATTCTCCCATTTAGTCCCACTTCTCTGCCTTCTCACCATAACCTTTGATGCCCTGGCTACTCAGATACCTATCAATCTCTGCCTTAAATACACCCAATGACTTAACCTCCACTGCCACCCATGGCAACAAATTCCACAGATTCATCACCCATTGGCTAAAAAAAATTTCTTTGCATCTCTGTTCTGAATGGGCGCCCTTCAATCCTTAAGTCATGCCCTCTCGTACTAGACTCTCCCACCATGGGAAATAACTTTGCCACATCCACTCTGTCCATGCCTTTCAACATTCGAAATGTTTCTATGAGGTCCCCCCTCATTCTTCTAAACTCCAAGGAATACAGTCCAAGAGTGGTCAAATGTTCCTCATATGTTAACCCTCTCATTCCCGAAATCATTCTAGTGAATCTTCTCTGAACCCTCTCCAACGTCAGCACATCCTTTCTTAAATAAGGAGACCAAAACTGCCCACAGTACTCCAAGTGAGGTCTTACCAGTGCCTTATAGAGCCTCAACATCATATCCCTGCTCCTATACTCTATTCCCCTAGAAATGAATGCCAACATTGCATTTGCCTTCTTCACCACTGACTCAACCTGGAGGTTAACCTTAAGGGTATCCTGCACGAGGACTCCCAAGTCCCGTTGCATCTCAGAACTTTGAATTCTCTCCCCATTTAAATAATAGTCTGCCCGTTTATTTCTTCTACCAAAGTGCATAACCATACACTTTCCAACATTGTATTTCATTTGCCACTTCTCTACCCATTCTCCCAATCTATCCAAGTCTCTCTGCAGGTTCTCTGTTTCCTCAGCACTACCTATCTTTGTATCATCAGCAAACTTAGCCACAAAGCCATCTATTCCATAATCGAAATCATTGATATACAACGTAAAAAGAAGCGGCTCCAACACGGACCCCTGTGGAACACCACTGGTAACCGGCAGCCAACCAGTATGGGATCCCTTTATTCCCACTCTCTGTTTCCTGCCAATCAGCCAATGCCCTATCCACATATGTAACTTTCCCGTAGTTCCATGGGCTCTTATCTTGCTTAGCAGCCTCATGTGCAGCACCTTGTCAAAGGCCTTCTGAAAATCAAAATACACAACATCCACTGCGTCTCCCTTGTCTAGCCTGGTTGTAATTTCCTCAAAAAATTTCAATATGTTTGTCAGGCAGGATTTTCCTTTAAGGAAACCATGCTGAGTTCTGCCTATCTTGTCATATGCCTCCAGATACTCCGTAACCTCATCCTTGACAATCAACTCCAACAACTTCCCAACCACTGATGTAAAGCTAACAGGTCTATAATTTCTTTTTGCTTCCTTGCCCCCTTCTTAAATAGCAGAGTGACATTGCAATTTTCCAGTCCTTCAGAACCATGCCAGAATCTATTGACTTTTGAAAGATCATCGCTAATGCCTCCGCAATCTCCACAGCTACTTCCTTCAGAACACGAGGGTGCGTTCCATCTGGTCCGGGAGATTTATTTACCCTTAGACTATTCAGCTTCCTGAGTACTTTCTCTGCCGTAATTGTGACTGCACACACTTCTCTTCCCTGCCACCCTTGAGTGTCTGGTGTACTGTTGATGTCTTCCTCAGTGAAGACTGATGCAAAATACTCATTCAGTTCCTCTGCCATCTCCTTATCTCCCATTACAATTTCTCCAGCATCATTTTCTGTCGGTCCTATATCTACTCTCATCTGTCTTTTACACTTTATACACTTGAAAAAATCTTTTAGTATCCTCTTTGATATTATTTGCTAGCTTCCTTTCACAGTTCAACTTTTCTCTCTTAATGACCTTCTTAGTTTCCTTTTGTAAGCTTTTAAAAACTTCCCAATCCTCTGTCTTCCCACTAATTTTTGTTTCCTTGTGTGCCCTCTCCTTTGCTTTAACTTTGGCTTTGACTTCTCTTATCAGCCACGGTTGCATCCTTTTTCCATTCGAAAGTTTCTTCTTTTTGGAATATATCTGTCTTGCACCTTCCTCACTTCTCGCATAAACTCCAGCCGCAGCTGCTCTGCCGTCCTTCCCATTAGTGTCCCTTTGCAGTCAAATACTGCTGTTGGCCAAAGCCACAGCCAGATCAGGGAAACAGTTCTCTTTTCTCTGAATAGCTTTTCATGAGTTTATAACCCACTATCACTATTTGTAATAAAGTAAAGCCATTTGTGGATTTTTCTTTCACAACTGCCTGTGCATTCTTAATAGGATCTGTTGTAAGGATTTGAGGTTTTGCTGTCATTGAAAGGGTTTTATTCTTGTGTGAAATCTACATGTTCATAAACCATCGTGAATTTGACTTTACTGTGCAACAAGGAGATGTAGAATTTACAGGATTAATGAGAGCAAATGATCAGAAATAAAATATCTCAAGTGAAGTGACCTATTGTCATGTTTTGCAATGCATTCATTAGATTAGTGCAAGCAATATTTTTGTATCAGTACAAATGAAGAGGTTTCTAGTAAATCATTCTGTTGAATAACTGGCAAGGTGGGTTTCAAGAAAGGGAATCAGGACACCCATTTTATTATTAACGTATGTACGCAGAATACAACTCCAGGATTTGTCTTCTCCTGGTAGCCATAAAATACAGAAAACCATAGAAGTAGTTGAAAGACATCAATCCCCCCCACCCGCACGAAAAGAAAAAGAAACAAAACCTTGCACACCTCAAACCAGCTCCCAACCCCTCCCTCACACAAAATCTAATAGATCAACCACATGGAGAAAAACAACAAGAACCAAATCTCAAATCCCCAGCCCGCTAATCAGCAACAAGAAAGAATGGGCAAGAACATGAAATAAAAATATAGAACTGAAAGAGGCCAATATGAACTACAGTTAGTTTAAACAACAGTCCAATCCATAAATCTCAGAATTTTGATGACATTCTGAGAGCATCAGGACCTAGTGGCCCTTCTGAGGGCTGCAACTCAAACCAGTGACCCCTCCGAGAACAGCGATTTGAACCAGCAATCCCTCCAAGGGCAGCGACTCTGGCCCCTCCCAAAATACACTCACAACATTATCTGCCAATCTCCCACGCTGCAGAAAGCAGACTCTTTTATTGACTGGAAAAAGAGTCAGGTGATCCCCTTCAACCAGTGGGAATGAGGTAAATGAGTCCATGTCTGATTGAACTTTTCCTGCACTTTTCCCTGTTTGTGCTCATCAAAGAGATTGTCAGCTGACATTGAACTAAATCAATGCCTGATTCTCTTGCATTGAACCATTTAATGCAGGACCTTTTGCTGCCAATGCAGTATTGAATAAATGGCTTCAGAGAAATTTTGACTGCAGTGTCAGCAAAAGCACATTTGATCTTCATGGAAGATTTAATTTTGTGTAAGTGATGGGTATATTCAAAAATTGGGTGTGAAGTTGGAATTGAAAGGGATCTCAAAATGAAGTCACTGTCTTTAAATCCCTAATTTTGAAAAAAGAATTACATTCGTGCTTCTTAAATGCATTGATTTATTTTTTGAAAACTTCACTGGAATGATGTACCCAAGTAATATGAATGAAATTTTTGACCTGTTATTTTATTTGCCTGAAGATCACTATCAAAATATCTTAGATGAAGGAATGAGTACCATTTGCATAACCAACTTTCATAACCTGTACACTTCTTCACAAGGTCAACAAAATGAAAGCTGCAAATTTTCTAGCGGTGTTAAAACATTTTAGAATGACGTTGTCTGTGATTTTTCAATGGCATCATGAATCATGTTTTTTATAATGACATTACCTGTTTATTTCCAGTAAATTTATTTGTTCTAGGTGGAATTTTAGACATACAGTAGAAATAATAAGTGCAAATGCAGGACTGCAGCTCACGTGTAGCAGAAACCTGAGCAGCCTGTTTGGCACAATGCAATTTTATACAGTCTTGAGTCTCTTTATTTTTAGAATTCAGAATTAGATGTATTTCACTGAGAAATAATGATCTTAAAATCATGTCACATAAGTACACCATTGACATTTATATTGAGGCATTTAATTGGGAGTTAAAAGGCCTTTGGTCATCAGATTGCGTTGGTAGAAATTATAATTTTCAAAATTAATTAAGGGCTGATCACGCCATTTACAGATTCCCCTCCATGTTAACATGCTAGACCGACTTCATAATTCCTTCCTATTCTTTCCGGAAACTCATTACGCAATGGTAGAGTAGGATTACCTTCACCAGGAAGATGCAGCATTTCAGAAAGGTTGCTGACCATTGTTTTCTCAAGGGAAATTAGGGATGGATAATAAATGCTGTCTTTACCACTGACACTCATATGCCAGAGAAGGGACAAAAGGAATAAGAGCTGTTCAATTTAAAAGATCTATGGCTATATTTTGACAAAGCCGACAATTTAATAAAAAGACAGTTTATGTGGATCTGTGAGGCAAAGGTTGTGAATGACAAATTTTATCAAATTTTTTGAGGGATTGTTGAGGGCATAGTGTTTTATGTAGTTTGCATGAATCTTATCCAGCTTTTGACAAGATACTACATGGCAGCTGGTCAAAAACAAATAAAGTCCATGGGATTCAAGGCAGATCCAAAGTTGGGAAATGAAATTTGATCTGAATTTTAATGTTAACTGATTTGTCTCAGTGCATCATTTTGGATTGATGTGCCAAGTGGATGGCTTTTAAGTAGTAATATAGGTGTTAGTTTAGTTCACAGGAATTGAAAGTAAGGAAACTCTGCAGTATGCCATTGCATTGTATGTTCAGAAGCTCATGAGTGAGGCACTCCCTTCTTCTCTTTCTGGTCCTATTTATCTAGTAACACACACAAAATGCTGGAGGGACTCAGTCGGCCAGGCAGCATCTGTGGAAAAGAGTAAACAGTTGATGTTTCAGGCTGAGTCCTGATGAAGGGTCTCAGCCTGAAACGTCAGCTGTACTTTTTTCCATAGATGCTGCCTGGCCTGCTGAGTTCCTCCAGCACTTTGTGGGTATTGCTTCAGATTTCCAGCATCTACAGATTTTCTTGTGTTCACGATACTACTCATCAATTGTTTGGATGCTGCTTCCGCTTCAGAATCCAAATCAGGTTTATTAACACTGACATGTGTTGTTTTGCTGCAGCAAATACATAAACGTTACTTATAAGTTGCAATAAGATTATAAAAAAAGTAAATAAATATTGTAACTTACTGCCCATTACACCTCTGCTGTTAGGGCAGCAATAAAGATCCTCCATCTCTGTTTCTTCATTACTGTTGTATAGCAATTGTTTTTTGCCCAGTCAGTGTTGTTAGCCTGGAGCTGAACCCCCAAACCTGGAGGCCCAGGACCACTCTTAGTCTAGCCTCTGACCTGTTTGGCATGGGTCACCCTGCCAAGAACCAAAACACAAGGCCCTGACTCCAACCGACATAGCTCTTGGGGTCATTGAGGCACACTAGCCTACAACCCTACGACAAGGTTGTGGTCTCCTTGAAGGAAGTACTGCAGTCAGAGAGCAAGATAGTGAGGTAGAGTTCTTGGATCATTGAGAAATCTGATGGTGGGGGTAAATAGCTGTTTGTAAAATGTTGGATGTGCACCTTCAGGCTCTTGTCCCTCCTAATTTATGGTAGTGATGAGAAAAGGACATGTCTTGAATAGTGAGGGTCCTTGGTGGATGCCTCCTCATGTCATCACCTCTTGAAGACATCCTCAAAGGTGGTGAGACTAGTGCAGTTTTTTTTCCCAATCCTGTGCATTGGCACCTTCATACCAGAAAGTCAGAAAGCTCTCTAGAAATTTGCCAAAGTTTTTGGTGACATACCAAGCTGCTAATCCAAAATGCTAATCGTAAATAGGGTTTTTGTTGAATAGAATGATGTGTGGAAACTAACTTTGTTACATCTCTTATTAATGCAAAACTGATTGGCTTTGTCCAAACAATTTTTTTTCAATAATAAATCTTGACATAAATGTGCAATTTTAATAAGTGGAATGATGAATAGGTGAATGGACAGAATTACAATGAGTACTGCTGCAGAATTCCATTTGCAATTGAAACCTGCTAATATGTAATGAGAGTACACCTTCCACCATCTGCTGCTGTTTGAAGATTTCTTCTGAACAAAACAAAGGAATTGCTCTTGTTTATGTCCATATGACACAGCTCAGTTAAAACTTATCTTTTACTCTTGGGGAGGTAAAATTTACTGTAAAATAAATTTCAACATTTTACAAATGCTGTACTATAACTCTATGTACGGTTGGATCTATCCATGATCGTTGTTTGTGGTAATATGTTTCAACATCCTATAGCACTGATGTGAAACACTTGAGTTGTTCACATCAATGACTCTTGCTGATAAAAGCCAAATCCAGCCTGAAGTAAACAAATTCTTAATTAGTCTGATAGTGATTTTAAAAGACTAATCTCATCCTGGCTAATGTTTAAAAATCGACATAGACACTTGTGGTTTATGGTGTTAACTAATTACCATCATAAAATGATTCTCACTTCTGCCTCTTTTCCAAATTTAGATTTTATTTTTTGTTGTGAGTCAAGTCTGGAAATATACGTTTATGCTTTACTTTATATTTTGTTTGTGCCTCTTTGTTGTATCATAAAATAATGATAGCTCACATAAAGCAAAGGTAAATAGATGTAGTATCTAGCTTTAACAATTTTTCGGTTATTAGCCTTAGAAGTGTTTAGAGTATATCGAACTTCACTGCCAGCCCTTTGAAAGGCAATTGATTGAGCTTCTACTGTGCTGTCCCATAGTTAATAAGGTCTACTCCAACAGGATGTGAGCATATATTGGCATGTTGGAGAATCAGCACATTTTGAAGATCTGAAATGCGTTCATTTACTCCTGTACACACACAAATCGAAAGCTGGCAGAGACTGATTACTGCTGTAGGGCTATAATATTCTGTGCAATGCCAGCACTGTATCAGCTGCCAGACAGCCGATGATAGGTTATCATGTGATCTTTGCTCGAATGAATCTCCAAGGTTTGTTCTGCTTCAAACCAGTGAGAAATAGCAGCCTTCATTTGGACAAAGCTAGAGCCAAATCTCCTTCATAGCTTTCTGCTTCTTTCTGATGTCGACAAACTGCATTTAAGTAATTGCCTACCTGCGTAGACTCCAGACAGAATTTAATTAAAGGGATCACTTACACAGTAGTTGTTCGGCAGACCTGAAGTGGTAAGTTTTCATTCTCCAAACTCCTGTGTTAGTTAATTTTTGATGTGCTGCATGTAATCAGTGACTAATGTAGACTGCTGGAGGTCAATGTTTGGGGCTTTGTTTGAAACAGGCATTTTGTTTGAAATGTGCTCAGCAATTGTGCCTGCAGTGAATAGTATGTTTCAGAAACATGAGGTCTTATGTTGTGTATGTGAGATACAATTTTAGTGCCTGATTAGCAAATTCAGGGGATGAAGTATTGAATTCACCTGTAAAATACGATTTATTGGGAATGGCAGGATTTTAAATCTTCCAAAATGTAACTTTGATTTTTTTTTAATAACAATGTGACTGTAACTTGCTCAGGTTGTTAGCATGATTTTATGACTTTTTTAAGTGGCAGTGAGACTCCACCAAGTTTGGATTTTGCTGTGCTTAGGGTATTTTTTAGATAGTTATTCTTTGCTACTTAAATAACTATTTTAAAAGAAAATTCAAATTATTCAATGCTATCTTTGATACCATTTGAGTTAGTATGATGCCAACTTCTCCCATCCACATTCCCTTACTCTTAAAATATAAATCTTCAAGATTTAAAATCAGATGGCATGCTTCTAAATATATAGGAAATAATTATAGTTGTAATTGATAAGGATAATTATAAATAAACTTAGATTAGGTTAGATTAGGTTCAACTTTATTGTCATTGTGCCGAGTACAGATACAAAGTCAATGAAATGCAGTTAGCATCTGACCAGAAATGCAAAGAATAGTGTTATTTATAAAATAACTGCGAATAAAAAGTGCTACGGCAAACTTAACCATGTTCCCTGTTATATTTTTGTCTACTTTGAAAATTGCTTACAAAATAAAGACTGCTTTTGGTAACATAAAAATTGAAGTTCAAAATGTAGAACAAAACCAGTCATCAGAGAACCTGCTTTTTTGGAATGGAACTCGCAAGCTCATTGCATACCCTAGAAAAAATGCTGGAGATACTGTGTCAGCATCTTAATGGACAAAAGGCTGAAAAATATTTTAGATAATGAGGAATTAGCTGTAATTTCTGGAGAAGAGTGTGAAATTGAATATTACCTTTGTCTTTTCAAATGCCAATAAAATGCTGTAATTGCAATCAATTTGATACCTACATGTCACTTGTTAGGAGTTTGATTTTTTTTAAAAATTGATAGTTTTCTTTGTTGGGTTTGCTTTCTCTTGCGTCCTCTCTGGTTAAAGTCATACAATCATTTTCTAAATATCATTTTGTTAGAATTGATGTACAGATTGCAAAGCATTCTTGTTCATTGTCACCTGATACTTCATATGTGAAGTTACTGAGGTTTTGTTTTTTAAGACTATGTATTTTGCAGAATAACTAATAGAGCCCTACATGCCTGCGTTAAACTGTTTCGAACGTAGCTAATGCTTGCAGGCAGTTCAGTGCTGCCACGGCAAGAGGCAAATCATGTGTGCTCATCACAGGTGCCATAACGAAAATCTACTTGTCAAGTGGATGGAAAGGAAAAAGTAGTGAGATTTATAGAATCCATAGCTGTGATCACAATGCAAGTGTGAGATATCAACTTTAAAATTTACTGTTTCATTTTAAGTCTTTTCCAATAACTCCTGGGCCGTTTAGCTAGAGGAAGAGAGAGGAAATGTAATCTGCAAGTTCAAATGAAACTATCTGTGGAGGAAGGATGGTGAGGGATTGCACTGATCTCCCGCCTCACTGCAGCGTGTCTCCACAGTTGCTCTTTTACAAGTGAACATTTGGATTATTGAGCGAACCACTGAAAATTAAAGAAAAATATTAAAACCAGGTGGAAGAGCTTTGTGAACAATGAAAGCTTGCCCACACGATCTTCCGTGATTGCATTAAAATGTAGAGCTATCTTAAGTCAATTGTGGAAGTGCAGACAGAAGCCAGATAGAGCCATTTTGCTCTATATTGGATCACATCTGTGCAATAGCGTTCACTTATTACAGTGCACCTTTCAGTGAGCTTTTTCTAACATTTATCCATCAGGAGTCTGGAATATTTGTTTTTAGTGCCAACGTTTACTCAGATAAACCTTTGGTTTTGATAGCATATATTATTTAGTGACCAGAAGGTGTTCAATTTCTTAAGTTAAGTGTTTTTTTTAAAGAGGCCAAACGCATCTGAATGTTTTTATTCATCCTTAAGCTGTGGGATTTCATCTCACTTGTTATTTAATGTTCATTATAGACAGACTATGAACAATGAAAGAAAACCTTGATTTAACATAGTATAAACTTCATCTGAAAATGCTTAAATTACTATTCATGTGAGGCAGCAGGACAGCTATCCACATCTTGGGGTAAAATACTTCACTTTGGTTAAGAATATCTGAAATTATTCTATCAGATTCTGCAATGATTTATTCCACATTATCAATACTCGGTTTGGCCCTGTATTTATAATATTTTCCCCAGTTGTTTTTGAAAGGATTAACAATTACTATACCAGTCAATCTTAAAAATTGATTGTGATTGTATAGTATGATTTTTCAAGCATTACATTTAATTATATTGAAATTATTGTTTTGATTTCAAAGCGGCAAATAATATTTATATATGATAGATTTAGTCTCAAACAAAGTCTGCTGTATCTGTAGATGATAAGAGTTCAATGCAAATAACACTGAAAGCTGATATCTTTTATTGGGATACTGTCATCAGTGATTACACGTACCAATACGTTATACACAGGTGAAGGTGCAGTTCTCCAATTCCATCACAGCGGGTTTTGCATGAAAGCAGCTTATGTTAGAACTTGTATATGGATGGAGTACTGCAATAACATTACTTAATAAACCATCTTAATCTATCAAATACTATTTTGAAGCTTTCATCTCAACATTGTATAAATGTAGAAAAATAATTAACAGACCTTATTGATTGAGAATTTGAGATTGAAAGGAAAAGCAGATATCTGGGATTCATAATAATGGTGAATCCATCAATGTCATCATTGCAAGAGGGGAAATTTGCTGGAATTAAACACAGAAGCTCATGTAGCCCACTCGGCTTGCCCGCACGTGCATCTAGGGGAGTCAGCTTTCGGCTCCGCCAAATAGGGCATTCAAGCTTGGGTGGATGCCGTGTAATGTACCCCAGTACAACCCCACAACGCAAATATCAGACAGTACACAATAAGCGATTAAATGATTACACTTTATAACTCTTATTTTTTTGTGTGGTTAGTAGAAAAACAAAATATAAAAGACAAAGGCGCCACTCTTATTAAAGGTAACAGTTTCTGCACACAAAAATCATTGGAGCTCACACCTCCGGTGTTCCTCCTTAAATGACCTCTGCCAAAACGCTGCCAACCTCTGGACCCTCGAATTCCCGTGTACTGTACTTTGTACGGTGATCACCGGGCACTCCCTGCACTCGTCCTTCCTCTTCACTCGCCTCAACCAAGAACCCCGCCAGAAACTCGGTTCCCGGACATAGAAGATAGAATAACATCTCTCCCATTGGTTAGCTATCAGTTTTCTGTAGTTATAACCCAAACATCGCTGCTGCAGAGAAACCATTACATCAGCAGTTAACATTACAGAGAGGCCATTTCATTAGCCTTAGCAGTTTACATTACTGAGAACCCTACACTCAGAATTTGCTGTCAGTGCAGTAAATTGAACAGATGGATAGTAACATTTTATGAACTAATCTTTTCTTCTTTAAAAAAAATGCAAGATTTTGCGTTTTGTTGAATAAGTTATAGCTGAGATCTCAGTTTTACTCAAAGCCGTAACTACTGCTGAAATATCAAATTTCTGGTTATCTTCTTACAAATAATGGCAAAATGTTCTTGCATTTTTCATATAATTACATTCTTACAATTTCTCTATTAATCTTTGTGCATTCAATTTTTCAATTTGTGGTTTGTAACAGGTTGTTCAAAGCTTAATGAGATTGCTTTTACTTTTTCTTTTAATGAATTTATTGTTTCTGACATCAAGACAAATCTCAAAATCTATAGATCTGAGTGCGTCAATGGGATCAGTATAGCTCAGTAAAATGAGTGGCATAGATGTGGTTGGCTAGAAGGCCTGTTTCTATTCTTTGTGCCTCTATGATTCTATGGAATAAATGGCACTAATTTACTAAAAAAAAAATTGCATCAACAGACATTCTTAAGGCAAACATCTTTTTGGTTCAACTATGCACTCAAAGCGCTGGAGGAACTCAGCAGGTCAGACTTTGGTTCAGCTACCTATTTCAGGCAGTCAGTTGCAAAAAATTTATTTGCGTGAAACAGCCGAATAGTACTTAATATGAATAGAGATAGTGATATCTAGGAATGAAAGAAAAGAAGGTAGATTTAAGTATGAATAAATGTAACATATGAGACTTTGGAGAAAACCATCTGAAATGTGCTCTGTGGGTAGTGTAAATTAGTAACATATAGTAGGATTATTGAACAGAAAATCTGTTTATTTGATACTAAGCTTGCATATTGGTTTGTGCTGTCTTGGTACACAGCTGCAATATACTATTAAATGATATATTAAAATAGAATTAGGTTCCTCTATGTAAGACAATTAATTTAGGATTTTGATGGCACAGATGAGTTGAGGTCAGCTAAGATTAGCTATGATCATATCGAATGGCAGACAGGCTTGGCAGGCATGTGGTCTCCTCTTGTTATGTTCTTCTGTTCTTGTGTTATGGTCAAGAAGGGAGAGAATTACCTAAGAAGGAAGGAACTTGAGACAACGTTCTTTAAAAAACTTCTTGAGCAATCCTGAAGGTAGTGGTTAGTACCCCTGCTGTATTACCTCTGGAGAAATAAATAAACCTTATTTACTGTAACATCTTTATGAATCAATGAATCTACTCTATTCCTTGTGTAACTTCTGAACTTGGGAAAAAATAAATTGTGCATTGGGGTTTTGCAGAAAAGGAAAGGTATGCAACTTACACAGGTGACATCAATAACTTGCATCAAACTCATACCATATCTACAAGTTGTTGATGTCAACAGTTACCTCTTGGGTGATTTTCTACAGGCTGTCTACAGACCACATACCTTTCTGGTCGCTCCTTTTTGTTGCTATTTTGTGCGATTCAGATCGGGGCAGACTGATTCTGTGGCCTGCAGTCAACAGATGACACTCTGCCAGATTGAACTGAACATCACTGGACAGTGTTGATGTCTCTGATGTAGATCGATGCTTTATATGCTGTGCTTTTTGTTCATGTTTTGCTGTTTGCTGAATTTGTTCTTTTTTTGTGCATTGGGAGTTAGATGCTTTTCTTTGTGCATTGGGAGTTGGATGCTTTTCCTTGAATAGTTTCAATGGTTTTCTTTGTTTCATGGCTGTTTGTGAGAAGACGAATCTCAGGGTTGTATACTGCTCACATACTTTGATAATGTACTTTGCTGAATATATTTTCAAATTAATTCAAAAACTATGCATTTGAGTTCTCAGTACAAGAGAACTCACTGATTTCAATCAATAAGAAGATCAGACATAATTTCTAAAATGATATTTTCAGGTAAATATATAAAATATGAACATTTTTCACACACTGCAGCCTCTATATTTAATTAATCACTATTTCTTGGAGACTATTGGGATACTATTGTCAACTTTCAGCCAATTTCAGTCTCAACACTTTCTATTTGTAGTTTTATCATGGACTATATGAGTCTTTTTTTTAAAGAATGTGGATTAAGTTTTGAGAGAAATAACTCTTTTTTCTTGTACTTTTCATCACTTAACTACAGGTTCTATTTGGAAGAGCCCACCTTGAAATAATAGAAGGCAACATTTTTTATGTTGAAAGACATGAATAGAATTCTGTGATTGTATGTGCAGTATGCTTTCATGGCTCTTGTGAAGTAAGAGCTTAGAATTGCTTAATGCGTGGTGTCCATCATTACACAATAGCATGAGTTTGTGTAAATATTTTATGAATGGCAAAAGTCTTGCACCAACAATGCAGCACTCCTTCAGTACTAGGCTGGCATGCACAAACCTTTGCAATGGGACTTGAACTCTTACCTTCCATCTCAGAAGGTACAATTCACAGGGTATGTGCTTACACTTCTATATTCTCATTGTACATTTTCTTGAGCAGGATTTTGTTTAACTATTCATGTGGTGAGTAACTCAAACCATTTATAAGGTGCAAGTGAGGGGTGTGTTGGATATTCTCCACTTTCCTGCATGAACACAGCTTCAACGCATTCAAGAAGCTTGATAGTATTTGTGTGCATCAATCCATTTTGTCCATTTCTTTCTTAAGCTCTTCACTTAAACTGACCTTTCTTCTTCCATATTCCTTCAGTCCCATTCTTGTTACTTCAAAGTTCAATGTAAGTTTATTATCAAAGTACATATATGTCACCATGTACAAACCTGAGATCCATTTTTCTGCAGGCATACTCAATAAATACATAGAATAATAACAGTAACAGAATCAATGAAAGACCACTTAGCTTATTTCGAGAGATTTCAGACATTGGTCTGCATTCAGCTGTGCTATATATTGCATTGATTTATTGAGAGATTACTTTGTAATTATTTTATTTGCATTTTATGCATTCTTAAAAGTCTTTAATGCGGGCTTTCAGCTTTGTTCTATTAATGTTATTTCATTTCTGAGTGGCTAGTTCAGGAAGGTTCCATCTACCATCTCTGGTTAATCGATTATACACAGGGTTTGCTTTGACCTTTTTGCTCTTGGGTTAAAGTTGATAAATTCAAATTAGAGTAACACTCCAATTATAAACAGCTGAGGTGCATGTGAGGAAGTGTTAAAATGTATAATTGTGGAAATTATACTTGTCCTGCTTGTACAATATCCTAACAACCTTATTCAAAGTATTTCTACTATTTTATCCATCAATTACTTTGACTATATTGGTTGAATTTAATTAAAGGTTGGTTTTATTGACAAGTGATTTTTTTATTGACTTACCATGGGAAAAGGGATGATTCCCCTTAACAAAGTTATCAAGAACAGGAGGTCATAGATTCAGATGAGTACTTAAGACAGAAGTGAGGAGAGAAGTTTTGTATCTTGGAGGTGGAATTTTGGACCATATTTAGGGCAAAGACTGATAACGATTAAACTGGAAAGCATTCAAGGAATAGGCAGGAAGAGCAGGAAAGTTGGATGAGCAATGATTTTACTTAATGCCAGAGCAGTCACAGAGGGGCTAATGTGCCTATTCCAGTTCCTGTTTTTTATGTTCCAGGAATACAATTAAACATAAAGGATTACGTACAGGTGTCCCCTGCTTTTCGAACGTTTGCTTTACGAAACCTGACTGTTATGAAAGACCTACATTAGTACCCTGTTTTCGCTTTCAGACGGTGTTTTCACTGTTACGAAAAAAAAATCAGCGCGCGATAAAAGGCAGTGCGCGCCCTGAGCAGCCGCTCTCCCCTGGATTCGGAACGGCATTCTCGCCGGCATTGCTTAAACACATGCCTGTGAGTAGCCGTTTGCAAGATGAGTTCTATGGTATCGGAAAAGCCTAAAAGAACTCGTAAGGGTGTTACACTCAGTGTAAAACTAGACATAATTAAGCGTTTCGATCGTGGTAAACAAAGTAAGGACTAAGTGAGTTTGGATTGCGGAAGTTGACGAACATGATATTGAAGAGGTTTTGGCATCCCATGACCAAGAACTGACAGATGAAGAGCTGATGCAATTGGAAGAAAAAAGGATAACAATCAAAACCGAATGAGTAATGATAAAGTACGACTTTAATTTTGAAAGGGTACGTTGGTTTAGGAGATATTTGCAGGATGGTTTGAGTCCTTACAAAGAACTGTGTGATAGAAAAATGTGTGAGGCTCAGCAGTTAAGCGAGCCTTCCACATCAGCCACAGCAGACGACGAACCTCGACCTTCGACATCGAGGCAGGCAGTCATAGGAGAAGATGAGCTGACTGCTCTAATGGAAACAGGCGACGAGATGACACCCCAGTGTCCCACCACCCCAACACCCAGGCCACGGACAAATATCTGGGGCCTGGAGAGTGGGGGCCACTGCACCACCCAACCTGCGACGACTCAGTCTAACACACCATCATCAGTGTGCTCAGCGCTGTCTTCCCGATTTCCGTAAGTAATACTACACTGTTCATATATTATTTCTACTTTATATAGGCTGTGTATTTTTACGTGTTATTTGGTATGATTTGGCAGCTTCATAGCTTAAAGGTTACTGGAGAGAGTGTTTTTGCCAACGGCGCCTGCGTGAGATTTTCTGCCAGGAGCGCTTGCGTGAGATTTTTGCTACGGAGAACAGTTCAGTAATGATTGTGGAAAAGTATTTCTACTTTATATAGGCTGTGTATTTATCATATCATTCCTGCTTTTACTATATGTTACTGTTATTTTAGGTTTTATGTGTTATTTGGCATGATTTGGTAGGTTATTTTTGGGTCTGCGAACGCTCACAAAACTTTCCCATATAAATAAATGGTAATTGCTTCTTCGCTTTATGACATTTCGGCTTATGAACCGTTTCATAGGAACGCTCTACCTTCGGATGGCGGGGGAAACCTGTACAGGAAACCCAGAGCAACATACAAACAATGCTGGAGGAATTTGGCAGGTCAGGCGACATTTAAGGAAAGGAATAAACAGTCAACGTTTCAGTCCAAGACCCTTCATCTTGATGAAATGATTTTCAGCTGTCAGATTGTAATTGTGTTTCTGATGTCTTGTGTCAACAAAATAAGTTTGATATTTTAACCTTGCAGAAACTATTTGATGAGGTATTTTCTGTTCTCCTTTTGGATTTGAGTATTCACAGTTCTTGTTGGAGCCATTTATCTATTTTCTGTCTGTTTGTCGTGTATATTCTGTTGCGTGTTTCTTATGGGTAGTTGTCATTTGGACTGGGGTGTAGGAGAAGCAAATGAGTATAGTTCATATTCACACTTCGTCTTAGTCAGTTTAGTCTAGTTGAGAGAGGGTGAGCTGGGGCGATGCTGTTTTATTGACCATTAATTTTTCTATGTCAGTAATTTAGTATTGTTAGTTGTTAATTGCTAGAAGATTGCTCGTCTTTGCTGGTTCCATGATAAAGGATCAAATGTACTTTTTTCCAACTTGGAACTTAGTTATTTGGAAGCAAGTCATACAGTGTTAACGCCATACTCAGTCTCTCAGTAGTTTTGGTTTGTTTTCAAGCCACTACTACAGTTCTCTTTATTGTCGAAAAGTATGTAACTATATTCAAACAACTTGCAAGTTTGGAACTGTTTTAGTTCTGTTTTATGAAACGCTCATACAACTTTATGCGGTTAATCCATTTTCATTATTTTATGTGAGAAATATCTCATCATTAAGACTTGTTTCAATAAGGTTTGTTTTAATATTAAGATGAAATAGATGCTCAGAGAGGACTAATTATTGAATAATTAATCAACATTGTAATATAATGCCCAATTTGAAATATAGGGAATATCCAACTGCAGGAAACTTAGCCCTTATGCACCAAAACCTGGAATACTCTACCGACTGAGATATGCGAGGCTAATAGTCCTGTGGAACGTTTAAAAATATTTCTAAAAACCTACTTTTAAAATTTGGCCGACTTATGCCTGGTGATGTTGATTATATTTACATAATTTGTTATAAACTATTACATTTTATTCTATATAATGTTTGTCTTAAGATTTTTAATTTTGTCTTGTATTGATTTATCTTTATAGTCTATGCAGAATACTTTGAGCCTACATCTTAATGTATGGAAGATGCTATGTATTATTATTAAGCACTTTCTGCACATGAACAGAGCTGGAAGAATGCAAAATTTTGATCAGATCAGTGTTGGCTTTTGTTGTAAAGAATAAGAATTATTGTATAAACATTTTTTGAAGTTTGCTTTCATCTTTTTATTATGCGCCGAAGCTAAGTCATTCATGACTCAATGCAGATGTAAAATCCTGTTTAGAAAATTAGATACAATGGATATCTAATTCTGGCCTGACAGTTTGTTGAGATAAAAACTGTTTGGAAGCATATTGTTCAGTATTGAACTCCATAATTTTTACGTTCCCATGGCAATGCAAATACAGATGTTTTCATTTTGAACTTTTGCAGCATGTTTGTTAGATCCTTGGAGTTGCGTTGTTCACCTGGCAGCTTTATTTCGGCAGCAGTGAGTCTCAGACACAGTTTGCGACTGAGATGAGGGGTGTCCACAGCAGGAACCTCAGAGCAGTGGAGAGTTATTACCAACACCCTCTACCCAAGCGCCTCATGTACTAATAGGATTAGCAAACCAGTGTCCTGTGCCAACCAGAGTTCCCAGACCTGAAGCTCTAAAGGCAGTCAGGTCAGATGTGTAAGCCATGTACTATAATTTGTGTGCCTGACAAAAGACTTCAAAGACAGACTCCACTCTCTGCTCGATCATAACTGGTAGACAGAGTTCAGGGATGTTCTCACACCTTCCCGGAAAAAAACGCACCATTCCCTCCATTCACGGGAAACTTTGGCCCATGATCGTTCAAAATGGAGGAGAAACATTCAGGGCGTAATTTAAAATGTCAAGCCTCCTCATTTGGAGCATATATAAGCCCATGAAAATGTCAGAAGGAGCGCAGTTCTTTTCAAACCTTCAGGTCATGCTGACCTTTCCCATCACCAGGCACACATGTCCAACTGTGTGGGATCCCTGTGATGGCATCAGCGCTACGCTTTATAGGACCAGCGACATGGCTTCAATTCCTGCTGCTGCCTGTAAGGAGTGTGTACGTCCCCCCCTCCGACTACATGGCTTTCCTCTGGGTCCTCGGGTTTTCTCCCACAGTCCAAAGATTGGTAGGTAAATTTGTAGGTCATTGTAAACTGCCCTGTGATTAGGCTCAGGTTAAATCGGAGTTGCTGGCCAGCGGGGCTCGAGAGGCCAGAAGGACCTACTCCATGCTGTATCTCAGTAAAATAAAACAGAATGGGCAGTGAAATAAGGCACAATCAGTCTGAAGGGACAGCTTAAGAGAAGATTTGTAGCACTTATACCACACTGCATAGATAAAATCCAGCCTGGGGGGGTGGGGGGTGTGCAGATACGGGAATTGATAATGGATGTTGCTTTGAGGATCTGATCAGCAGCGACTTGGAAGTCAATTGCCCAGAATGAAATACCAATTCTATTTCTTTGATGTTAGGCAAAATATTTGGATTAAATACTTAGCACTTGAATTTTGAGTGATTGTTAGGTTTATTAAGAGCATTTTTAATCTTGAAACATTTTTAAGTTGATGCAATACTGTTTAAAAGGAGTCCTGAACCTTTAAGTTCTGTGGTGTGGGATTGTTCAAGATTTGAAGTTGTTAATTAAAACATTAGCTTACATGCCACCTTTGTAAAAATACGCACTGCTATTTTACTACTATTACTACTATAAATACTACTATTTGTTAAAATAATGCTTTATAGTAAGAATTTAATTTTTCTTCCAGGAGCATCTTTTTTTATTTTAGAGAAGTCAGTAATAATTTCTCATGTATTTTAATATCAACTTGTGTTCTCAAAAGCTGATCTCTACTATAAAAACACTCAAATGGGCTGGTTTAAGTCTGCTTTGGGTGTGTCTGATCATCTTTCCCTAGACAGCACATTAGACAACTTGCATTGACAAGATCATTTTATTGTGTTTCTTGTGCATCAGGCCTTCACAAAAAATACACAGCATACTAAAGAATAAGGCAAGCATAGCTATGCTATCATGTGACTTGGGGGCAGTTCTCCTGTCTGCATGATGATTCTGTTTCCATGGAGATAGCAGCAGGATGTATTAGCATTTACATTCATCATTGCTGAGGACGGAGGGAGAATGAGAGACACCTAGCAGTAAGTAGGAAGAAAGGTTGGATACATGCAAGCAGCTTCTTTTTAACATTCAAGGTTAGTTGTTATTGAGAGTGTTGCTTTTCTTCTTTTGTCCTTCATGCTGTAATCTCATACTAATTTTTTTTCAGGTCTCCCTTTTTGAATTTGGCATTAAAATTCAGAGTTTTTTTTTTGCAGAGCAAAATCTCAAAAAATCCCTTTTTAGTCAGATACTTCAGTTTTGGAATATGGTGTGAAAGAATTGATGCAGAACTACTGAAGCAAGTGTACTCAGAATACTTACTATTTTTTTGTGTGTCCTGTGTACTTTTTTTAAACTTTTGTTTTATTAGTTGTGAATAATAGTGATCTATGAGAATTATCTACTCCTTTGCTGCAGGCATTTTTGCCTCCACACTTTTCTATATCTGTCAGAACAATTATGTCCAGTAATATGTTAAAAATTCTCAGAATGGTATCAGTCATAATGTTGAATTGCGTGTTCTGTAGTCGAAGATCTGCTTTACAAAAATCTACCTAGAAGTAAAATACGTAGCAATAATAGAGCAATTCAACGATCTGTTGATTAAATTTTGAAGTATTTAGCAGAGGCATAGTTTTGAAAGTCAAAGATGTAATTGTAATAAATTTCACATTTATATAATTTCTGTCAACCTGTGGAAAACTAAGTAAACTCATTGTGGATGTTGTGGAAAATGTTAGGAATAGCCCAGTTAAGTTTATTGAACAGACGCTCACTTGGCTGCTGACGGCAACATTGAACAGAAATCCATACTAGGGTATAAGATGACAAGAAAATAGGAGCAGGAACGATCCACCAGGTCACTCCAGCATTCCCCATCACTCATTGTGATCTAGATTGACCTCTAAATGTGCAAGTGCTTATTTCATGCCACCATGAGAATGTTTTAATGTATCAAGCAGTTTAATCCGTGTTAAAATATGCAGGTCTTGAAAATAATTATACTTGCTTTGAGTTAGAAGCTTCAATATGTTCCATTTACACACCCTGATTTCTCTGTTGGAAATGAGGTCAAAAGCATTATTAGATACGTTGTGAGGTGCTTACAGACTTACCAGTTGTATTGGGATGCTTGTGAGACTGAAAACTTGTGATAAAATAGTGGAGTGACAACACTGAATTTTTGAAATTTGTTTGATATCTTGGCTTAGTATTTTAATATATTTCATTACATTTTGAGGCTCCACAAACAAAAGTTTGTTAATATCCAGAGTTATTGTAGAAACAAAGATTAAGGGATTCTCACAGCTGTTTGCTGATTTTTGTGGCTGTGTGTGAAAAGTCCGAATGATGTGAGCAACAGCTGAAGCCTGGTTTGCACCCCATCCTGATCATAGTCCTCAACTAGATGTGCCTTTAATGTTGCAGAATATGGAAAGGAGGTGAGCTTCTGATAACATCTTTAAAGCCAGCGCTGGTATCCAGTTGTGTTACATTCAAGGTTAGTTACTTGTAGATCCCTGAAGAGTATTACCTGTAGTTTTATTAAGCAGATAGATAACTTGAATCAGAAATACAAATTGTAAAAACTAGTTATCAGACTGAAAGAGAAGAGCTGATGAATTGTTGTTTGTGGTTTTCTTTTTTTCTCTTGACAAATTCCAGATTTTGGAACAGCTAGCGCTGTTTAGATTCTTCAGGTAAAGACTTATTACCTGCTGGTCACTCTTTCAGGTCCTTAGAATCTAGCTTTAAATTTAGTTAGTTCTCTCCATCTGGTTCAAATCTTCAGTTTTGTTTTATCATCAGCAATTTCAAGAAGTGCTCATTCATTTTAAGTAAACTCCTTCTACTAAATTGCTCTGACCTTCAGCAACCAGGTTGGTGTCAATACCCAGCTCTTATCTTGTCCTTGAGACCAAACCATGTCCAGTGCTAAAATCTTTGAACAAAAGGAAGCTTTGTGTTGGCAGCAGTGAGGCACTTTGTGGAGGTTATTATTTTGATCACGTTCTTGTTTCAGGCTGGATCCGCTATTGTACGTACAAAGACTGTTGCCAGGACTGATAAGTATATACACAATTTATGCGGCCACACAGCCTGGATAAGCCACCTGGCTACACACCCTGGATAACCCAAACAAAACATACTCACAGACAAAAGTGAAATGCCATCTATAATCATCCGCTTACTGGTAGTAACGTTCTAACAGCTTCTGATGCAATTTTAGCCCTTTTTAAAAAAGACAGGCATATAATTTTGTATAGATTAAGTGTACAACATGTTTCTGATAATAGTGTAACATTTAAAATCCTAATAGTGGGTCTTACTGGGAAGAAATATTGAGAAGGCTCCATTTTTCAAGAGGTTTGCTGTTTTCTTTACTAATGTTGTGTTCATCTTGTGCTATGAAATTCTATTTTCTAAACAGCCAGTCTGGAGCAATTTGCAATTCCCCCAAATAGCTATTGAGGTGTGTTAGTGTGTGTGAGATAATCCTTCCACGTTGTGGGGGAAAGTTGTATCAATCGCACAGCAGAGGAGGTAATCGGTTCCCCTACTTCATCCCTGCTCTCTGAATCCTGTGGTCGCTGATCTGTCTCTCATTGATTGCAGCAGTGTATACAGTGCCTTCTCTGCTGAATTGTTCCTTAATTGCTCTGACGTAACTGAAGAGCTCCACAGAACTTGCCTTGAGAAGAGGCACACAATTGCAAAAATGTCCTTGATACCAGCTAATTGCATTCAGACAATCCTCTTTCTAGTGAGTCACGTTGATATTGCGCCCACTTTAGCAAAATATTACTGACTCCTGTAGCATCCTACCTTGCACTTTACTTTTTTTGTTTGGATTTAACCCATTTCTCTGTGCACAAGTACCTCCCAGTGCAACAAAATGTGTTTGAAAGCTCAGCTTTTGAGGCCGTCTCTGATGTTCTGTGTAATAGTGTATTTTGTAAGTTTGTAATTGTCTAGATGGTGCAGGTGGACCATGGCTACCGGTAGCAGGGGTATTAAAACCCAGGTGTGTCGGAGGAATTGAGGAAAGAAATCTCAGGCGTTGTAGGGCAAACAGAGCATAGAACTTGGAAGCAATTGAAAATGAGAAGAGTCTTAACTCTTCTTGTCAACAGGAAATGGGATGATGGGTGAATGAGAGAAACAATGCTAAATTTTAATGATAAAACATTAGTGGATTAAAATAAGGTCAGTGGCATGTCTCTTGGTTTGACAGTTATTTCAATGTCCAGTGATATAAAATCTGAAAAATTTATTTTGGCATTTGGATTTTTCTGGTTTTGAGATATTTTATTCGATGTGTTGCAAGTAGCGATTTGAGTATTCGTAAGGTGCGGTGTTCAAGTGCTTGTAGGGATGGTGATCGGGAAGAAATTTTAATACTTTTTTTGGGAAAATGCCTAATAATAAATAAAATTTAAACTTATTCGACTGACCATCTGATTGAAATAGCTGCAGCGAACAGAGAATTGTGCAGACTTTGTCCATGTGCTGCCAGCATCCCTCGAGAGCAGGGTTTCCCAACCTTTTTAATGCCATGGACCAATACCAAGTTGGGAACCCCTGCTCTGAAGTGTATGTTATGTGGATGATCTCAGGTTCTAATTCACATTTATTTGTCACAAGTGCACCGAAAAACGCTGTGAAATGTGTCATTTAAATGTGGGTTTAAACTGATCTGGCAGGGTGATGGGAATTGACATGATAGGGGTGAGCATGGGTCAGTTGGTATACAAGTAGATGCAGTGTGTAGTGAGACTGTGAGGAAGGGCAGGCAGACGAGAGGGCAAAGTTGCAGTCAGTGGGATGAGGGAAATTCAAAGAAGGTGATGAACACAAGACTGAAGGTCTTATATTAGAATGCACACAGTATACAAAAGAAGGCAGATGATCTTGTCACGCAATTGGAGATTGGCAGGATACATTTTGTGGGCATCACTGAGTCGTGGCTGAAAGAAGGTCATAGTTCAGAGCTTATCATCCGATGATACATTGTATTGAGAGGACAAGCAGGTGGGCAGAGGGATTCATAGCTGTGTTGGTAAAAAACGAAATCAAATTCTTAAAAGAGGTAACAAAGGATCGGAAAATGTAGAATCCTTGTGGGTAGAGCTAAGAAACTGCAAGGGTAAAAAGACCCTGATGGGAGTTAAAATACAAGCCCCCGAGCAGAGGCCAGGATGGGTGATATAAATTACAATGGGAGATAGAAAAGGTGTAGGGTGTGTTGGCATTCATCAATCATTGGACTGAGTTCAAGAGCCATGAGGAATGTTACAGCTATACAAGACCTTGGTCAGCCCCCACTTGGAGTACTATATTCAGTTCTGGTCATCTCACTACAGGAAGGATGTGGATACTATAGAAAGAGTGCAGAAGAGATTTACAAGGATGGTGCCTGGATTGGTGAGCATGCCTTTTGAGAAAAGGTTGAGTGAACTTGGCCTTTTCTCCTTGGAGCGAACTGATAGAGGTTTATAAGATGATCACAGGCATTGGTTGTGTGGCCAGCCAGAGGCTTTTTCCCGGGGCTGAAATGGCTAACACAAGGGGGCATAGTTTTAAGATGCTTGGAAATAGGTACAGAAGGGATGTCAGGGGTAAGTTTTTCACACAGAGGGTGGTGGATGCGTGGAATGCACACTGGTGACGGTGGTGGAGATGGATACAATAGGGTCTTTTAAGTAGCTCTTAGATAGGTATATGGAGCTCAGAAAAATAGAAGGCTATGTGGTAGGGTAATTCTGGGTAGTTTCTAGAGTAGGTTACATGGTCGGCACAACATTGTGGGTCGAAGGGCCTGTAATGTGCTGTAGAGTTCTATGTAATGTCAATGTTATGATAGTTGTGGGAGAATTTCAATACGCAGTAGATTGGGGAAATCAGGTTGGGACTGGATCTCAAGAAAGAGAATTTGTAGCATACCTCGGAGATGACTTTTTAGAACAGCTTGTGGTTCAGACCCCATTAGGGAAGGTAATTCTGAATTGGATGTTGTGTAATGAGCCAGATTTGATTTAGGAGCTTAAGGTAAAGAAAACTTTAGGAGGCAGTGATCAGTGTGAGATAAAATCAGATGTATGAGTATTACTTTGGAATAAAGGGAATTACAGTATCATGAGAGAGGAACTGGGAAAAATTGATTGGAAGGGGACATTATCAGGGATGATGCAAAACAGCAGTGGCTGATGTTTCTGGGTGCAATCTGAAGGTGAACGATAGATGCATTCTAAAGAAGAGGAAGTATTCTAAAGGGAGGAAGAGGCAACTGTGGCTGACAACGACAGCATAAAAGCCAAAGAGAGGGCATCCAATAGACCAAAAATGAGTGGGAAGTTCAAGGAGCTGTTAAAAATGGACAGAAGGCAATGAAAAAAGCCAGAAGCAGAGAAAAGATGAATTATGAAGGCAAGTCAGTCAATGCGAAAGAGGATACCAAAAGTTTTTTTCAGATATATAAAGAAAAAAAGAGGCAAAAGTGGATATTGGACAACTGGAAAATGACACTGGAGAGGTAATAATTGCGGACAAAGAAATGATAAATGGAAGGGAGATCTCATTGAAACATAGAGATTATTGAAAAGCCTAGATAGAGTGGTTATGGAGAGAATGTTTCCTTTAGTGGGTGTGTCTAAGAACAGTGAGCATAGCTTCAAAATGGAGGGACATACATCTAAAATAGAGATGAGGAGGAATTTCTTTAGCCAGAGGATTGAGGATCAGTGGAATTCATTGCCATGGATGACTGTTGAGGCCACATCATTGAGTATATTTAAAGCAGAGGTTGATAGATTCTTGATTCAGCAGGGTGTCAGAATTTATGGGGATAAGGCAGGGGAATGGTGTTGAGAGGGATAATAAATCAGCCATGATGGAATGGTGGAGAAGACTCAATGGGCCAAGTGACCCAAATCTGGTCTTTTGTCTTATTGCTTATGGTCATAGTTGTGTGAACAACCAACATACTGTTGGGCAGCCTGCAAGTTCCATCACACATTCTGGCGCCAACACTACACGTCCACAATGATCAGTAGAACAATACAGAACACACAAAAAAAAGCAGAACATATCAAGCAACAATGCAACCATAGCGAAAAACGCCCATTTGGCACGTGAGCTGATAACAAGGGAGTTAAAGGTTTCAGTTATTTCCGTGACGCCAGAAATTGTAACATGCCACTTACTTTCATGGTTCAGGCAACATTTTCCTTTGTGGCAATTCGTAATCTATTGATTACCTGTCTCCGTATCTTTTGGGTATGAATAAATATCAATTCAAATGGTTGGCGATGTGACAGAGCTATTTATTGGTTTTATTGCTTGCATTGTAACTGTTCAGTGGTTTTAACAGTTTGAGAAAGAGAACTAATCTTGCTTTGCTGCATTGGGATATCTGATGTTGAAGGAAAGATCCATATTATTCAGTGCATGGAGAATTCATTACTGTGGAGATGTTGAAATAAAACTGCTGTTTCCAATATGCACCAAGAGGAAATGTTCTAAATTTGCTGACAAAATAAATGTAGCTTGCTTAGAAAATGGCAACATTTTTAGATGCACTTGCAATGTAATTAATGTATTCAGTTTTTCTTTTACCTTTGTGCAGCTGACTGACTTTCTTGGAGCAGTTTATTTTCACCATTTATAAAGAATTACCTGCCAACTTTTCCTGATTATAAGTTTATTATTAAATAATAATTGCTATCAAAAGGCATACTTTTTTGGTCATAGAATAAACATAATCTCTTAACCAAGATGCTTTCTACTCTGGGTATCAAGGCACAATTATTTTATACAAAGGGGTGCGGAACGGCTGCCAGAGGAGGTGGTGGATGCGGGATCACTTTCAACATCTAAGAGAAGTTTGGATAAGTATGTGGACGGGCGAGGTATGGTGACTAGGTGGAATAATAGTTCGTCATGGACCAGATGGGCCAAGGGGCCTGTTTCTGTGCTGTAGTGCTTCTGCTTGAGGAACTCAGTAGATCAGGAAGCATCTGCGGAGGGAAAGGAATGGTCAGCTTTTCAGGGCTGAGACTCTTGCTGGTCTGAGAGCACAAAGTGGGAGCGAATAGAGCTGGTATAGAGGGGGGCAGTATGGGGGGAGGTGTGAGGCACACTGGATGATAGGTAGACCAAGGTGCAGTGAGGAATGATAGGCAGATGGAGCTTGGAGAAGGGTGCATTTGGGTTGCAGAGGCTAGGTATGATCGATGGAAACAAGGGACAAAGTGCCGAGGAGCCACGTGAGGAGTTGGCACAGATGCTAGAGGCTGATAAACGGAGGCACAGGGTGTGCAATTGTTGGACACCGGTAAGTAAGAAAGGTGATCACTAGAAGCAGATTAGAGTGGATTAGTAGAAAGATGGAAGCAGCCTGCAATGCTACCAGCTTCAGGAACAGTTACTACCCTGTACCACCTCAACACTGAACGGATTCCACAACCTACAGACTCACTTTCAAGGACTCTACAACTCATGCTTTCGTATTATTTATTTTCTAATTTGTACAGTGTCGTCTTTCACACATTGTTTGTTTGCTAGACTTTGTTTATAGTTTTTCGTAAGTTCTATTGTATTTCTTTATATTGTAGAGCAGGAATGTAAGCAGGAAAAGATTAATTTGCAGCTTGAGTCAGTGGTGGGGAAAACAAATGGAATGTTAGCATTCATTTCAAGGGGACTAGAATATGAAAGCAAGGATGTAATGTTGAAGGCGTTCATGAGGCCTCACTTGGAGTATTGGGAGCAGTTTTGGGCCCCTTATTTAAGAAAGGATGTGCTGACACTGGAGAAGGATCAGAAGAGGTTCACAAGAATGATTCCAGGAATGAAAGGGTTGTCATATGAGCAGCAACTGAAGCCTTTGAGCCTGTACTCACTGGAATTTAGAAGAATCATGCCGGGGGGTTGGGGGGGGGGCGGTGTTGGGATCACATTGAAACAAATGAAATGTTGAAAGGGCTAGACAGAGTGGGTGTGGAGAGGATGTTTCCTTTTACAGGGGAATCCAGGAGCAGAGGGCACAGCTTCAAATTAGAGGGACATCTGTTTAGAATTGAGAGGAGAAATTTCTTCAGCCAAAGGGTGGTGAATCTGTGGAATTCATTGCCGCAGACGGCTGTGGAGGCCAGGTCACTGGGCGCATTTAAGGCAGAGGTTGATGGGTTTTTGATCAGTCTGGGTTATGGGGAGAAGGCTGGAGAATGGGGTTGAGAAGGAAATGGATCAGCCATGATGAAATAGTGGTGTGGACTTGATGGGCTGAATAGCCTACTTCTTTTTGTGTGCCTTGTGTCTTAAAAAGAGCTTTGAGAAGTGGCCAATTGGACATTGGAAGTTTGAGAGGAGGTGACTTCAATCAGCTCCACTGCCCAAGGATAAAACGTAGCAGCAGGTCACTACAACCAAAAAGAGCTTTGACCAGTGACCAGTCAGCATTTGGAATTGATTAGCAGGAGCAAATTAAAGGAAGGCAGGCGTAGTGGCCATCATCTGAGTGGACATAACCAAAGTGCTGATCTTAAGGCTTCGAGGTTTCTGCGAAGAGAGGCTTCAGCCAGAAAAAGCAAAGGAAAGAAAAACTCAAGTTTTCTCATTCTCTTCTTTATATCCATTCAGCTAAGATGGTAGAGATGCCAGGCAGGATAGTGGAATGCTCCTCTTGTGTGATGTGGGAAAGCAGGGAGACCTCCAGTGTCCCTGACGACTACAACTGTGCAAAGTGCATGCAGCTGCAGCTTCTAACAAACCGCGTTAAGGAGTTGGAGCTGGAACTGGATGAACAGATCATTCAGGAGACTGAGCAGGTGATAGATAGGACATATAGAGAAGCAAATACACTGAAGGTGCAGGACACAGAAAACTGGGTCAGGAAGAGGAAACACGTTATGGAGCCAGTGCAGAGTACCCCTGAGGCCATCCCCTTCATCAACAGGTATACCACTTTCAATACTGTTGGGGGAAGGGGATGGCTTAACAGAGGAAAGTCACAGTGGTTGAGTCGCTGGCACTGGGTCTGTTTCTGTGACTCAGAAGGGAAGGAGGGAGAAGAGGCAAGCTGTGGTGATAGGGGATTCATTGCTTAAGGGAACGGACAGGAGGTTCTCCTGGTGAGAACAAGATTTCCAAATGGTATGTTGCCTCCTTGGTGTCAGGGTCTGGGATATCTTGGATTGAGTCCTCAGCGTTCTGATGTAGGAGGGTGAAAACCTCCATGTAGGTGCCAATGACATGGGTAGGATGAGTGATGAGGTTCTGCACAGGGAGTTCAGGGAGTTAGGTGCAAAGTTAAAGGGCAGGACCTCCAGAGTTGTGATCTCAGGATTGCTACCCATGTCACGTGCTAGTGAGGCTAGAACTAGAAAGATTATACAGTTTAATACGTGGCTAGATAGTTGGTATAGGAGGGAGGTCATAAGGTTTTTGGATCATTGGGCTCTCTACCAGGGAAGGTGAGACCTGTACAGAAGGGACGGCTTACAAGTGAACTGGTTGGGGTCAATATCCTAGCAGGAAGATTTGTTAATGCTGCACAGTGCAGTTTAAAATAAAGTTGTAGAGGGAGGGAACCAGAGTGCCAGAACAGTTGGTGGAGAGGTTATGGAGGCAGATGTTGGTAAGACCTCAAACAAAGTTAGGGATTGAAAGGTTGAGCATGGTGCGACTAGTGTCCTGAGCTGCCTATATTTCAATGCAAGAAGTATCATAGGAAAGGCAGATAATTGTGCTGAAGATGAGGTGGCTGGTTTACAAACAGAGGCAATGTGTAGTGAGCAGAGACTGTTGATAGGGCAAAATTGCAGTCAACAAGATGAGTTGCAACATAAAAGGCAGACAAAGTCGAAAAGGGTGAATACAGGACTGAAGGTGTTGTATTTGAATGCGCGCAGTGTATGGGATAAGATGGATGATCCTGCTGCACATTTACAGGTGAGCAGGTATGATGTTGTAGGCATCACTGAATCATGGTTGAAAGA
Source organism: Mobula birostris (assembly GCF_030028105.1). Lineage (NCBI taxonomy): Eukaryota > Metazoa > Chordata > Chondrichthyes > Myliobatiformes > Myliobatidae > Mobula > Mobula birostris. The sequence goes on along the minus strand of NC_092371.1, from coordinate 209,568,715 downwards.
AGATTATAGCTGGGAGCTTAATGTCCAAGGATACACATTTTATCAAAAGGACAGACAGGAAGGCAGGGGAGGCAGAATTGCACTGCTGGTAAAAAAAAATGAAATCAAATCATTAGAAAGAGGTGACATGGGGTTGAAAGGTGTTGAATCATTGTGGATAGAGCTAAGGAACTGCAAAGGTAAAAAGACCTTGATGGGAGTTATATACACAACCCCAAACAATCGTAAGGGCATGGCAAATTACAATGGGAGATAGAAAATGCATGCTAAAAAGGCAATGTTACAATAGTCATGGGCAACTTCAATATGCAGGTAAATTGGGATAATCTGGTTGGTGCTGGATTACAGGAGGGGGTATTTTCAGAGTGCCTGTGAGATGGCTTTTTAGAGCAACTCATGGCTGAGCCTACTAGAGGATCAGCTATTCTGGATTGGGTGTTGTGCAATGAACCAGAATTGATTAGAGAGCTTAAGGTAAAAGAACCCTTAGGGGAAAGTGATCATAATTTGGTTGAATTCACCCTGAAATTTGAGAAGGTGAAGCTAAAGTCAGATGTATCAGTATTACAGTGGAGTAAAGGGAACTACAGAGGCATGAGAGAGGAGTTGGCCAGAATTGATTGGAGAAGAACATTGGCAGGGATAACGCCAGAGCAGCAAAGGCTGGAATTTCTGGAATCAATTCAGAAAGCACAGGATATATACTTCCCAAAGAGGAAGAAGTATTCCAAAGGAAAGATAACACAACGCAGCTAACAAGAAAAGTCAAAAGTAGCTTAAAAGCCAAAGAGAGAGCATATAATAGAGCAAAAATTAGTGCAAAGTTGAAGGATTGGGGAGCTTTTAAAAACCAACAGAAGCCAACTAAAAAAGTCATTAAAGAAGGTAAAGATGGAATACAAAACTAAGCTAGCCAGTAATATTAAAGAAGGATACCAAAATTTCTTCAGGTTCATAAAGTGTAAAGGAGAGGCAGCAGTGGATATTGGATCACTGGAGAGGTAGTAATGGGGGGACAACGAAATGGCAGATAACTGAATAAGTATTTTGCACCGATGTTCACTGTGGAAGACACTAGCTGTATGGTGGAAATTCCAGGTGTCAAGTCATGAAGTGTGTGGAGTTATCATTACTAGAGAGAAGTTTTTTTGGGGAACTGAACAGTCTGAAGGCAAATAAGTCACATGGACCAGATGGTGTACAGAGTTCTGAAAGAGGTGGCTGAAGAGATTGTGGAGGCACTGGTAATGATCTTTCAAGAATCACTGGATTCTGGAATGGTTCTGGAAGACTGGAAAATTGTAAATGTCACTCCACTCTTTAAGAAGGGAGAGAGACAGAAGAAAGGAATATCTAGGCCAGCTAGTCTGACCTCAGTGGTTAGGAACATGTTGGAGTCGTTATTAAGGATGAAGTGTCAGGGTACTTGGAGGCACATGATAAAATAGGCTATAGTCAGCATAGTTTCTTCAAGGGAAAATCTTGCCTGACAAATCTGTTGGAATTCTTTGAAGAAGTAACAAGCAGGATAAGCAAAGGAGAATCGGTTGATGTTGTGTACTTGGATTTTCAGAAGGCATTTGACAAGTTGCCACACATGAGGCTGCTTAACAAACCAGGAGCCCATGGTTTAACAGGCAAGACTCCAGCTTTGATAAAGCAGTGGCTAATTGGCAAGAGGTAAAGAGTGGGAATAAAGCGAACCTTTTCTAAGTGTCTACTGGTGACTAGTGGTGTTCCACAGAGGTCTGAGTTGGGACAGATCCTTTGTACATTATATGTCAATGATTTGGATAATGAATTGATGGCTTTGTTGCAAAGTTTGCAGATGATATGAAGATTGGTGGAGAGAAAGTAGTGCGGCTATAGAAAGACAGGAGAATGGGTAAAGAGATGGCAGATAGAATACAGTGTTGGGAAGTGTATGGGGGTCATGCACTTCGGCAGAAGAAATGAAGGGGTTTACTATTTTCTAAATGGAGAGAAAATACAAAAAACTGAGGTGCAAAGGGACTTGGGAGTCCTTGTGCAGGATTCCCTAAATGTTAGTTTGCAGTTTGAATCTGTGGTGGAGAAGCCAAATGCAGTATTAGCATTCATTTCAAGAGGATGTAATGTTGAGACTTTATAAAGCGCTGGTGAGATTTCACTTGGAGTATTGTGAGCAGTTTTGGTCTCCTTATAACCATAGAAACCATAGAAACTACAGCACAGAAACAGGCCTTTTGGCCCTTCTTGGCTGTGCCAAACCATTTTCTGCCTAGTCCCACTGACCTGCACACGGACCATATCCCTCCATACACCTCCCATTCCATGTATCTGTCCAATTTATTCTTAAATGTTAAAAAAGAACCCGCATTTACCACCTCGTCTGGCAGCTCATTCCATACTCCCACCATTCTCTGTGTGAAGAAGCCCCCCCTAATGTTCCCTTTAAACTTTTCCCCCCTCACCCTAAACCCATGTCCTCTGGTTTTTTTCTCCCCTTGCCTCAGTGGAAAAAGCCTGCTTGCATTCACTCTATCTATACCCATCATAATTTTATATACCTCTATCAAATCTCCCCTCATTCTTCTACGCTCCAGGGAATAAGGTCCCAACCTATTCAACCTTTCTCTGTAACTGAGTCCCGGCAACACCCTTGTAAACTCTTTCAACCTTATTTATATCCTTCCTGTAATTTGGTGACCAAAACTGAACACAATACTCCAGATTCGGCCTCACCAATGCCTTATACAACCTCAACATAACATTCCAGCTCTTAGACTCAATACTTTGATTAATAAAGGCCAATGTACCAAAAGCTCTCTTTACGACGCCACTTTTAGGGAATTTTGTATCTGTATTCCCAGATCCCTCTGTTCCACTGCACTCCTCAGTGCCTTACCATTAACCCTGTATGTTCTACGTTGGTTTGTCCTACCAACGTGCAATACCTCACACTTGTCAGTATTAAACTCCATTTGCCATTTTTCAGCCCATTTTTCCAGCTGGTCCAAGTCCCTCTGCAGGCTCTGAAAACCTTCCTCACTGTCTACTACACCTCCAATCTTTGTATCATCAGCAAACTTGCTGATCCAATTTACCACATTATCATCCAGATCATTGATATAGATGACAAATAACAATGGACCCAGCACTGATCCCTGTGGCACGCCACTAGTCACAGGCCACCACTCAGAGAAGCAATTCTCTACCACCACTCTCTGGCTTCTTCCATCGAGCCATTGTCTAATCCAATTTACCACCTCTCCATGTATACCTAGCGACTGAATTTTCCTAACTAACCTCCCATGCGGGACCTTGTCAAAGGCCTTACTGATGTAGACAATATTCACTGCCTTCCCTTCATCCACTTTCCTGGTAACCTCCTCGAAAAACTCCAATAGATTGGTCAAACATGACATACCACGCACAAAGCCATGTTGACTCTCCCTAATAAGTCCCAGTCTATCCAAATGCTTGTAGATTCTTTCTTAGTACTCCCTCCAATAACTTACCTACTACCGACGTTAAACTTACTGGCCTATAATTTCCCGGATTCCTTTTCGATCCTTTTTTAAACAACGGAACAACATGAGCCACTCTCCAATCCTCCGGCACCTCACCTGTAGACAGTGACATTTTAAATATTTCAGCCAGGGCCCCTGCAATTTCAACACTAGTCTCCTTCAAGGTCCGAGGGAACACCCTGTCAGGTCCCGGGGATTTATCCACTTTAATTTTCCTCAAGACAGCAAGGACCTCCTCCTTTTCGATCAGTACAGTTTCCATGATCTCACTACTTGTTTCCCTTAATTCCATAGACTTCATGCCAATTTCCTTAGTAAACACAGACGCAAAAAACCTATTTAAGATCTCCCTCATTTCCTTTGGTTCCGCACATAGCCGACCACTCTGATCTTCAAGAGGGCCAATTTTACCCCTTACAATCCTTTTGCTCTTAATATACCTGTAAAAGCTCTTTGGATTATCCTTCACTTTGACTGCCAATGCAACCTCATGTCTTCTTTTAGCCCTCCTGATTTCTTTCTTAAGTATTTTCTTGCACTTCTTATACTCCTCAAGCACCTTATTTACTCCCTGCTTCCTATACACGTCATACAACTCCCTCTTCTTCTTTATCAGAGTTGCAATATCCCTTCAGAACCAAGGTTCCTTATTCCTATTCACCTTGCCTTTAATCCTGACAGGAATGTACAAATTCTGCACTCTCAAAATTTCTGCTTTGAAGGCTTACCACCTACCGATCACATCCATGCCAGAGAACAACCTGTTCCAATCCACGCTTTTTAGATCCTTTCTCATTTCTTCAAATTTGGCCTTCTTCCAGTTAAGAACCTCAACCCTAGGACCAGATCTATCCTTGTCCATGATCAAGTTGAAACTAATGGTGTTATGATCACTGGAACCAAAGTGCTCCCCTACACAGACTTCTGTCACTTGTCCTAACTCGTTTCCTAACAGGAGATCCAATATTGCATCCCCTCTAGTTGGTCCCTCTATATATTGATTTAGAAAACTTTCCCGAACACATTTTACAAACTCTAAACCATCTAGACCCCTAACAGTATGGGAGACCCAATCAATATATGGAAAATTAAAATCCCCTACCACCACAACTTTATGTTTCCTGCAGTTGCCTGCTATCTCTCTGCAGATTTGCACTTCCAATTCTCTTTGACTATTGGGTGGTCTGTAATACAATCCCACTAATGTGGCCATACCTTTCCTCTTTCTCAGCTCCACCCACAAGGACTCAGTAGACAAGCCCTCTAATCTGTCCTGCCTGAGCACGGCTGTAATATTTTCCCTAACAAGCAATGCCACTCCCCCACCTTTCACTCCTCTGCCTCGATCACATCTGAAACATCGGAACCCTGGAATATTAAGCTGCCAGTCCTGCCCCTCCTGTAGCCAAGTTTCACTAATTGCTACAACGTTATAATTTCACATGTCAATCCACGCCCTCAACTCATCCGCCTTCCCCGCAATACTCCTAGCATTGAAATATATACACCTCAGAAGATTTTTACCACCACTCACAACCTTTCTATTAGTGGATTTGCTTGAACTTTTAACGTCATTTATTTTCACCCCAGCCACACTGTCAGCTCTTGTACTGTGGTTCCCATCCCCCTGCAAATCTAGTTTAAAGCCCCTCCAATAGCATTAACAAACCTCCCTGAAAGGATATTGGTCCCCCTGTAGTTCAAGTGTAACCCTTAGAAAAGATGTGCTGAAACTGGAGAGGGTTCAAAGGAGGTTCACGAAAATGAAATCTGGGATTGAACGGCTTGTTATCTGAAGAGTGTTTGATGGACCTGGGCCTGTACTCACTAGAATTCAGAAGAATGAGGTGACCTCATTGAAACCTGTTGAATGGTGAAAGGCCTTGATAGAGTGAATGTGCAGAGGATGTTTCCTGTGGTGGGAGAGTCTATAAGACCAGAGGACACAGCCTCAGAATAGGGGTGTGAGCTTTTAGGACGGAGATGAGCAGGTGTTTCTTTAGCCAGAGAGTGGTGAATCTGTGGAATTCTTTGCCACAGGCAGTTGTAGAGGCCAAGTTTTTATGTATATTTAAGGCAGAGGTTGATAAATTCTTGCTTAGTTAGGGCATGAAGGGATATGGGAAGAAGGTAGGAGATTGGGACTGAGAGAAAAATTGGATCAGCCATGATTGAATAGTGGAGCAGACTTAATGGGCCTTAAGGTCTTTTTCTGAGGCTGTGTACTTAGACAGTTCCATCATAGGAAACAACCTCTCCACATCCACTCTATCAAGGCTTTTCACCATTCGGTAGGTTTCAATGAGGTCACCCCTCATTCTTCTGAATTTCGGTGAATACAGGCCCAGAGCCTGTATGGTCTAATTGCCTAGCAGGAAAATGAATCTCAACCTAGTATATGGTAATATATACATACTTTGATAATAAATTTACTTTGACTTTTGAACTTTGATTTCGAGGTCAGGGAGCATCTTTGGAGGGAAATGAGCAGTTGACATTTTGATCCTGATGTAGGATCTTGGCTGATCCTTCCCTCTATAGATGCTGCCTGACCTGCTGAGTTCTTCTCAAACTTTTTGTGTTGCTCTTTTGAAGTCTTCTGGAATGTAATTAGAGGAGATTGATTTATATTTGTAGTTTACCTTCAAGGAAACACAACTTTATGAAGGGCATTAAATATTAATAAAGGCAGAACTTTGCTTGTGAAACTTATTTATTCTTTCATTATCTTTTGAACTGTGGTTAATTAGATGGTGAATACTTTCAAGGCAATAGTTATTTCACTTTGTAGGTTGTACCCAGGGAAACGTAGAAACATCTAATCTTGCAACACGGTAGGGATCCATAATAGTTGGTTCATTGAAATTATAAACTCTGCAGGGTGTGGAATGGGTACTTTGACTTTAAAACATGTTTGATGGAATAGACCTCTCTGCAGACTAATCTGATCATCTAAATGCAGAAGACTGCAGATGCAGTCATCAGATAAGGGAGCAATGTGATAATGCTTGATAAAAACCTGAGTTGATAGAACGTGTTGTTAACAGTGTTTTCTGTTGTTGAACATAGCTTTCGTTAATGACCTGCTGTCATGAATTTCTTTTGTCTGCAAAAGAATACTGACCATTTTTGAGTTGATTATAACACCAGGTTCCAGAATCTGACACAGAATTCCGGGAGCTGTATCATTTGTGTGATGGGCTGACTTAACATGCTTCCTTCCTGACAAATCTGTTAGAATTCTTTGAGGAAGTAACAAGTAGGGTGGACAAAGGAGAGGTAGCAGATGTCATTTACTTAGATTTTCAGAAAGCATTTAATAAGGTGCCTCACATGAGGCTGCTTAACAAGATAAAATTCTATGGTGATTTGGCATGGTTTGGCAAAAATTTGGCAAAGATACTGGCATGGATAGTGGAATGGCTGACAGGCAGGAGGCAGTGAGTAGGAATAAAAGCCTTTTCTGGTTAGCTGCTGATGACTAGTGGTGTTCCTCAGGGGTCAATATTGGGACTGCTACTTTTCACATTGTTTGTCAATGATTTAGATAGTGGAATTGACGGCTTTGTGGCAAAGTTTGCGAATGACATGAAGATAGGTGGAGGGGTAGGAAGTGCTGTGGAGGCAATACGATTGCAGCAGGACTTAGACAAATTGGAAGAATGGGCAAAAATGTGGCAGATGGAATACTGTGTTGGAAAATATATGATAGTGCATTTTGGTAAAATGAACAATAATGTAGACTATTATCTAAATGAGCTGAAATTTCAAACATCAGAGGTGCAGAGAGACTTGGGAGTCCTCATGCAAGACCCCCAGAAGGATAATTTACAGATTGGGTCTGTGGTAAAGAAACAATGTTGGCATTTATTTCAAGAGGAATAGAACATAAAAGCAAGGCGATAATGCTGAAGCTTTATGAGATGCCAGTCAGGCTGCACTTGGAGTATTGCCAACAGTCTTGGGGCCCTTATCTCAGAAAGGATATATTGCCATTGGAGAGAGTCTAGGAGAGGTTCACGAGGATTATTCTGGGAATGAAGGGGTTAACACAAGAGGAGCGTTTGACAGCTTTGAGACCCTACTCACTGCAATTTAGAAGAATTTGTGGGGATCTCATTGAAACCAACCTATTGTTGAAAGGACTAGATAGGGTGAATGTGGAGAGGATGTTCCTGCTGGTGGAGGTATCCAGAACTAGAGGGCACAGCCTCTAAATTGAGGGGTAATTATAGAACAGAAGTAAAGAGGAATTTTTTTTAGCCAGGGAGTGGTGTGTCAATGGAATGCTCTGCCGCAGACTGTGGTGGAGGCCAGGTCTGTGGGTATATTTAAAGTGGAAGTTGATAGATTACTGATTGCTCGGAACATCAAGGGACATGGTGGAAGGGTAGGTGTACGGGGTTGAATGGGATCCGGGATCAACCATGATGAAATGATGGAGCAGATTCAATGGGCTAATGGCCTAATTCTGCTCCCATACCTTATGGTCTTCAGGAGTTTTCCATTCTATTTTGGAGAAATAATTATTGAAGAATGTATAATGCTTGATTGGCTTTGCTTTCACATTAAAAGGGCAAAAGGCGATGAGTTTGAAACAATAGCTATTTTTATGTTTTGAGGACCATTGAGTGAGTGATTAGTTCTCAGCACAAAATAGGGTGGGCTATATATTATCACATTTATTTTGTACTTCGTTACAATGAACTCCATTTGTCCGTATAAAACTCAACTGCTTTTTTCTCACTTATTCTGTATTCTTTCAATGACCTCCTTTGTATATTGACTAATTTACATAATACTATAAATATTTAACGTTTTCTTCGGTAGATATATATAGCAATATACAGTACTTTTGCAAAGTAATGTGCATTGGTTAAAGTAGAAGTATGATTGGGAAACAGAAATAAGAGTACTTAGCTTTGTATTTTTTTATGGCATCCGTTAGTCTTGCGAGACCCTGGATCTGCGCCTGGAAAGTCTTCGCTCTCCAGGGCGCAGGCCTGGGCAAGGTTGTATGGAAGACCAGCAGTTGCCCATGCTGCAAGTCTCCCCTCTCCACGGCAATGTTGCCCAAGGGAAGGGCATTAGGACCCATACAGTTTGGCACCAGTGTCAAGGACACAACACGTACCCTCGGCTGGGGCTCGAACTCACAACCTTCAGGTCGCTAGTCCAGTGCCTTAACCACTTGGCTACGTGCCCACACTAGCGTTGTATTATCTCAGTAGTATTAATTGTTATTTGTTAACTGGACAGATACAAGATACAGTACTGTGCAAAAGTCTTAGGCACCCTCATAATGTATATGAGCCTAAGACCTTTGCACAGCACTGTATTCCACTGCAGTTTTGTCCTTTATAGCAGGTAGGCTGGTGCCAGTAATGCATTGGGTGGTTTTCACTACCCATGGTATCCTGTCCACCGCAGTGCAGTTTCCGTTCTATGCAGAGATGCAGCGTGCTAGGGTGCTCTCTACTGCGCATCTACAGAAGGACTTGAGTATGGATGTGCATAGTCCAGCTCTCTTCAGCCTCCTCAGAAAGTAGAGGCATTAGTGAGCTTTTCTGTTCGTGCAGGATGAGTTGTGGGACCATGAGGGGTTGTGCAAGATGTGCCCTCCCAGGAGTTTGAAACAGTTCGCAGTTTCCACTGCTGTGCTGCCGATGTAAAGATGAGGGAAAGTTCTCCTGAAGTCGATAACCATCTCTATGGGGATGCAGTGGGGAGGGTTTGAGTGCACTTTACATCAGTGACAGCTGGCAGACCAGAAACCTAGCTAAATCATTCAATGTGGGTCAATGGTTTCAATTAAAAAGTTGCTCATTTAAGGTTTATGTTTTTTCCCCTTCATTTTATTTTGATTACTTATTTTTGGAGAAGCTTGATTTTTGAACTACATTTATTTTTTGTTACATTTTTCATTTATTCAGTTGATTAAAAGTATTTTTAGCAGATTTCAAAATATCTTTAAAACAAAACAGTGAGACGTGCCTCTCAAGTGCTGCATTGCCTTCATAAATGTAATTGGTCACATTTACACTGTTTCTGCAACAAATATAGGTGTAGGAATTTAGAGCAAAGCTGCCATAAAATATATCCAACTTTAGCATTTCGACCTTGGAGAGTAATTTATCAGACAGGAGGTATGTGCAATTACATTTCTTTCACATAGCTCACTGCCCAGGATACCTCACAAAGCACACCTAATTTTTTTCATTTGCAGAAGACTAATAAGTTGATTTGACTCACTCTGCACCTGGCTTCATGCTGAAGACAAGCCGGCAGCAGCTCATCAGCTGTCCAAGTCTCTCAAAGTTTGCTGAATGATTTTAAAGTATCTTTAACAATGATAGCAGTTAAAATGGTTCTTGTAAATAACAATTTTAAAAGTGTGAAATTGCTTTTAACATATTGGTATGAATTAAAATATTAAAACATCAACAGGTATTTCAAATATTAACAAAATTAAGTGAAGAGATTAATTTATTTACACAGAGTCACCGGTCTCTCCTCGAGTTGAGCTGAAACACTGATTTCCAGGAGCCCCATAATGGGAGCAACTGTTCAGTTGATGAGTACAATAATGATCCAAGGAAAGGAGAAGATAATCAGATTTACCAGCTTCTCTTCTTCACATTTATACTTCCACATTTGGTTTCATATCTACAGAACTCGGAGACTTGAACAGCGGGTCTCTGGAATTATTGCCTAGCTGTCAGCATGATTTGATCCTTTAAAAAAAACAAAAATCCTTTAAAAATATGTGTCTGTAGTCAATTTAGGCATCTCAAGAATATTTTTCACTTTAGCACCATATGAACTTATTTTCATTGCAATCGGGAAAGAGAAAAAGAAGACTGAGTTACTCATTTTTTTCACCCTGTTGATTTGTTGGATAGGACTTCAGGAATTTCGAGAAGAACTTTTGATTGAAATAGCTGACGTTTCCTCGTGTGGCTGTGAGGTTCTGGGCATTCTTCACATGCACGTGATTATGGAAGATCTGAAGCTGCTGTATCTGTTTTCATAGCTGTGTAATGGTCCTGGCCTTGATAAAGGATCTGTCATTAGGGTTGGAAATTACAGCAACTCACAGTGATCTACAATGGTAAAATCTCTACAGAGACCTTATGCCTTCATAAATCAATTGATTGGGACCAGGAGTTAGGATATTAAGTTGAAGTTTATAAGACGATGTTGAGACCTAATTTAGAGTATTATGTTCAGTTCTGATCCACCTACATACGGGAAAGATATCAGTAAGATTGCAGAGTGCAGAGAAAATTTACAAGGATGTTGTCAGGACTTGAGGATCTGAGTTATAGGGAATAGTTGAGTAGGTCAGGATGTTATTCCCCGGAGCACAGGAAAATGAGGCATGATTTGATAGAGGCATTCAAAATTATGGGGTTATAGTTTGTGTAAAATGCAAGCAGGCTTTTTCCACTGAGGTTGGGTGGGATTAGAGCTGGAGATCATGGGATAAGAGTAAGAGGTGAAATGTTTCAAGGGGAACATGAGGAGGAACTTCTTCACTGGTGGTGAGAGGGTGGAACCAGCTGCCGGCGGAAGTGGTGGATGCGGGATCAATTTCAACATAAGTTCATGGATGGGAGGGGTATGGAGGTCCAAGGTTCTGGTGCAAGTCGACAGGACTAGGCAAATTAATAATTTGACACCAGCTAGATGGACTGAAGGTCTTTCACATGAGCCAAACTAGAGCATGATTACTTGAGAATACTCTATATGCCAGAGTAGGATACAGAGCTTTTTTGACCCCCCCCCCCCACCATGACAAATGATTCAGTCAGAAGGCTCATCACTCAGGGAACGCTCTTGAAATTAAGAGTTTTAGCTGTAAAAATTACGCAATAAAATGCATATAAGGTGTTTCATTCCCCATTATGCTTTATTTCTGCACTCTGTGAATAAAATTAACTTTAGTTCATCAAGCATGATACCATCTAAAATATTTTTGGATTGTATTTCATCAATCTGAAAATTAGACCAGGTAGTTTGTGGTGTGATTCACTGAGATAGCTTGAGAATCTGACATAGTCCATGCCATGATGATGTCAGTTCCTACAAAAGCCTTTAGAGTACTTCTGAGGAATGTACAGCCACTTGATCTATGTTTGGGGAAGCCTAGTTGACTGGGTAGATTATCAACTTTCTGCTGACCAGGGCACCCCCCAAGTCAGTAAGTTTCTTATCTTGAGCTTCATTGCACATACACTGAGCTAATTTCTGAAATCCCTGTCAAGATCAAGCGGAACCCCCACCCCCACCAAACAACTTCCAACAGCTGATATGCCTGCTTGCACTTGTCTGATGTTTTCCCAATCTCTACTGTTCATTTCTTCCCAACATCATCTTTCTTCACGTAATAGTGTCAAGATCTCAGATTTTCCTCTCCCTTAACCAATTTCCTTTAGATTCAGAGTAGGCCTGCAACTGTCAATCATTGATTTCCACTTGGCCTTCGTCTCACATTACCACCACTGAGATAATTATCTCATTCTTCAAGGAATACTGAACAGGGCATTTCAGCTCTGGAAATCTGCACCATCTCTTCTGTAATTCACGTGAAGTTTTCAGCAGAGCTCACTCTCCTCAATGGTCACTGGTTTCCTGCTGCCACACTCATCAGCTTATTAATGAGCCTGCAAGACAATTATACTCCCAGAACACTTGGAAGAACCTTGTTCAATAACTTGAACAATAACTTCTTAGTGGAAATCATTCTATTCCAAATGCAGATTGTGCTTAAGGTTATTAATGCATCCACTTAGGTCCTCCACTTTTGAAATTAGTGTGCGGTTCATTTGTCTTTAAAATAACATTTCAAAAACTTTTACCCATGTAGGAAGTTAACTTTTCCACCTGAATATTGATGTCCATGAATTTATAAATATAGTCTAGTTTAGTGTATCCTTGAAGGATGTTATTAAGTGAACTACTTTCTTTGATTACTTTTTTTTTTGTTGCTTTCTAGCCCCCAACAACGATCATTGCCAAACATGAACGATGCCATGGTATCCCACTCGGTGGTTTCCTCTGGAGCACCGACTCCTACAAAAAGGTACTGTGTGTGTCTTGAGTGTCAATGTGACAACTATGTGATATTGTCAAGAAGAGGTCAATCCAACTTACTTGTTATTACTGGTTTTATAACAAAATACTGCAGTCAATTTACCACTTTTTAAAACAGTTTAGTTTGTACTTAAACCGGTCAGCATTAATAGTTCAATTGAATGACAGAAGCACATTTTAATCATTGGCAAGCCTGGATTGAAAATCTGAACAAGGTAGACAAAGCAAAGAAATCTGAAAATAAAACTCACTCACAGATTCTGAATGCGTTTAACGAATTACTATTCATACAAGTTTTTTCTGTGACTTCACAGTAACTGATGTTTGGTTAATTGACTGTTGACTCATAATGTGGAAGGTGGGAATTGAATATACTGTAAATCTCAACATCCACGTTCACTAGGCTGATCTTTTTTCCACCTTCCCAAGCTGGGAACAAAGTCTGTTCATTTGTAACTTCCTCTAAGTTGCATGTCAATTTGAGATTCCCTAAGTTCAGAATCTGTTTGGATGGCTTTCATGTTTCACCTTTTCTCAGTATTTCAATAACACTAACATCTGTAAGGTGGTATCTTTACTTCCCTGTTTTCAGGTATTTGGTGTATTTCTGCATTTACCTTAGAAACAATGGAACCCATTCCTTTATGTAATAACCTTACCTTTTGAACGTATCGGTTTACTAATTGGGCCCATAATGCTGCATAACAATTCTTATGTTTTCCTTCACTTGTTATGTGGGCATCCTGACAGCATATCTATTGTACCTGTTATTGCCTGTTATTTAAAGATATTTAACAGGTGTGATTAAAGTTGCAGATTAAATGAGATTTTGGAAATCAGGAGACACGTTTGATCTTGAAAAGCACAAGTATTAATGTAAGCTTTGTGTGAATGTCTTACCTTTAAATTGATGTACTTTGAGTTGTACTGATTTAAGTTTGTGATTAGCAAATTCCATGAATGTGGAGTAGGTGTAGTTGTGAACTTTAGTGCCTGATCAATTCAGCATTTTAAAGGGCACAATGGAACAATCCAATAAATGATCATTCTTCCTTGAAATATTTGAAATGTTCATCCTCACTGATTTGAGTTATGTTTGATGTATCTTTTAACGTGCTTTGATTTGTAGTGACATTCATCATGCATGTCTACTCCCTGCTGTTCAGAAGGCTAACATTCAAAATGAACAGCTAGCTGTTTCACATTTGAGTCCTGGCTTCAAATCAATAGAAGGTTGTTCAAAGGCCGACGATATCTGGTGGGCTTTGTGAAAAATGTATGAAATTACTTTCCCACTTTTCAAAGCAAATTTATCCTTTAACCAATGACAAATTGACATTTAAGTCAGTAATATGACACTCCAGTCACAAAGGTGGCAGGTATGCATCATGACTAATGAGTGTGTTGATGCTGGTGATAAGTAGATGTTGATAATATTTAACTCTAGTTACAACATCCAGTAAGAGACTGCTTGATTTTGATACCAAATGGAAAGCCCTGAGCTGAAGAATATCTTAATTAATGACATTTAAGCATGCTTTTTCTATTCTTGACATTGGTAATTCTCAGACAGAATAAAAGTGCAGCTGGATTATTGGTGTTAAGGTGTTATGTTAATCTCATGTGGTTGCACAGTCAGGAACATTTTAAATGTCGAGAGTTAACAGCTTCTGAGATTGTAACAGGGTTCATTAAGCATTGGAACGCCACACTTCAGTAATTGAATCACTGGAAGTTCACTTTCTTTCCTTCTAGACAAAACTAGATTTATTGGTTTCAGAATAAGGCCACATTTTTATTGATTGGTTTTGATGGATGTTGGCTAAAAGAATTGATTCTTTGTTGGCACAAGGTCTGTGGACTGCTGTTTTTCAGTTATTTATTTAATATATTTATCTCTGAAGTTGTGACATACATAGGTTTCAGAAATATACTGCTAGAATTTGTCACAATAAACTGCACTGTGAAATCATGATTTTAAATCATATAATACATTAACTGTATTGCTTTTCCTCATAGCCACATTAGTAAACATTTTTTCTTGCATTAATGAGAAAACAACTGAATATCTTTAATGAGAATTTCTAACAGAAGGAGAAGTTTTTTTTGCTATAGTTCTGAAATATGAATTCAGGTCCAATTTCACCAAGGAGCATCAATATTTCATTTTGATGATTTTGTAACTGGGTTAGGGAAGGTATTTATCCCATTGAGCTTCGTGCTTTCACAAAATATATGAGCTGTCCTTTCACGAATGTTTTATTGCTTGTCCTGCTGGGTTTATTTGCAGCCTGAAGCTGCAGAAGCACATGGCTGTTGGTTAAGCAGGATTATATTTCCAGTGTGTGTATGCTTAAATTGTGCAGGTACATATGAACTTAAAGAGCTGTCATTTTACATCAATGGCAGATGATTATTTCCAGTTGAGATTACAAATAATTTGTGTAAAATCATTCTTTTTTTGAATTGGGTTTAATGGAATCTTAACATTGCATTAAAAATAATTGGCGTTCAAAACTAATTCTGGAATATCAAACGAAAATGGTCTCAATTGGTAAGTTAATTTAAACGTCCATTTTTCTAGACCATATATTTCTAAAACTCTATTTTCATATGCATAAAAACATTTTTAAAAGCAGGGGTTGTTAATTGGTGCTAGTAGCAGTAGACATATTAATACTAAATATCAATCTATTTGCAAAGTCTCCAGGCATTACTTTAACAAGGCAATGCTTCCACAAAATTACATGGTAAATGTCATCAAGAAATCTTGGTCAGAATCTTGAACTGTGAATAACCGCATGGCGTAATTTTGCACCATGACAAGAAAGGGTCATACAGCTCATTCAACCAAAAAAAGAAGAAATCTCTAAGCTGGGTTTTAAGATTAAGAATGAATCAGATTGTGTTTAACTTGATACAGCTGCAGATAAAAATCTTCTGAAGTTTAGATGTCAGAATTCATTTCCCCTCTCTGTTTTCTATGCCACCTACCTTATGTAGTTGAAAAGGTAGAAGTAACATTTATTTGGTCTGCCAACAACAGCAACTACGAGGTGCCTTTAACATAGTGAGATGCCCCAGGATGTTTCATAGAATTATCAGACAAAGCGTGACATTGGGACATTTGAAGACTTCAGGCAAATGACCAAAATTTTGGCAGAAGGCTGCTTTCAGTGAATTGTCTCCATGGAAGGAAGTGAGCTAGAGAAGTTTAGTCAGGGAATTCCAGAGCTTGGAATCTCGGCAGCCAGGCATGGCCACTGGCGGGAACTGGGGGTGCACAGAAGCCCTGAAAATGAAGAGTGCTGATATCTTAAGGTGCGTAGGCTTGAAATTACTGAGTGTAATAAGGATATCTCGGAACGTCGAAAGGAGGATGAGAAGTTTGAAATTGGTATGTCTCACAATTGAGTCAGTGTAGGTCAGCGTTTATAGCTCAGCAATGGAGCTGTATGGTTTAGGATATGTACAACAGGTTTTGCAAATGACCTTCATGCCAGAGATGTCTTATTTCCAGTGAGGGAGTCTCTCGCCACTTATCTTGCTTTCACTGCACCTTGCATCATCCACGTCTCATTACGTAGTGATGACTCTTTTTAGATTAGATTATGAGGACACGCAGTCCTCTTTTATTGTCATTTAGTAATGCATGCATTAAGAAATGATACAATTTGTTCTTCCAGAATGATATCACAGAAACACAAGACAAGCTAAGACTAAAAAAAACTGACAAAAACCACATAATTATAACATATAGTTACAACAGTGCAAAGCAATACCATAATTTGATGAAGAACAGACCATGAGCACGGTAAAAAAAAAAGTCTCAAAGTCTCTCGAGAGTCCTATCATCTCACGCAGACAGTTGAAGGGAGAAACTCTCCCTGCCATGAGCTTCCAGCGCCGCAAACTTGCCGATGCAGCATCCTGGAAGTACGCGACCACAGTCCGACTCTGAGTCCGTCCGAAAGCTTCGAGGCTGTGACCAGCTCTCTGACACCAAGCACTGAGCACCATCTCTGCCGAGCGCTTCGACCCTGGCCCCAGCAACAGGCAGTAGGCATAGCCGAGAATTTGGGGCCTTCCCCTTCGGAGATTCTCGATCGCACAGTAGCAACGGCAGCAAAGCAGGCATTTCAGAAGTTTCTCCAGATGTTCTTCCGTGCTTCTCACGTCCGTTTCCATCAAATCAGGATTGTGCACGGCCCCTATTTAACAAATATGGTATCAATTCGGAGCGGCCGCGCGTGCTGCGTCGCGCCGCCATCTTCTCCTCCCCTCCCCTCATAATTATTAAGTGAGCCACATAAATCCTGTGATGATAATAGCAGGTGTGGGTCACAGTCTAGTTATTCTGGGAAAGTAGCTCATCTCAGATTACTGCAAAGGCAGTCCTACTTGTGCATGGGTGTTAGGAGTGTGAAGGAATGCTCATTGGCCTGGATGAATGCAGCGTTAACTTAAGCAGGCAGCACCATCTAGGACAGTGAGTTTTACTGGACTGATGCCTCAAGCACCAATGTATTATGCTCCACCTACAAATGTACTGCATCTGTCAGCTCGTCACATGTCTGCAGTCTCTTACACCTTAAGGGAGGAAGGGTGCTGACCATCACCACAACCTGGTTGGACATAAATACGGTTCTTTCTATGTCCCATTGGAACTTTCAATTTAATAGTATCATAGAAGCCTTCACATGCAGTGTGTGGACATATGTGGTGAATCCGTGGAGTTCATCGCCACAGGCAGCAGTGGAAACAAGTCTTTATGTACATTTAAGGCAGAGGTTGATAGATTCTCGATTGGTCAGGGCATGAAGGGATATGGAGAGAGGGCAGGAGATTGAGGCTGAGAGGAAATATTGGGCCAAATGGTCTAATTCTGCTCCTATATCTTATCGTATTGGCTCACCATCGAATGGACCTGCTCTAGGTGCCCACATCCCGTATGAATGGAGAAGATGCAGTTTACAGAGAATACAATATGGAAAATCTTAAATGATCAATGGGGGTCAAGAATACCAACAACATTTCACAGTCTGACTCAGTCAGAGGAGTGACGTCACATTTTACCTGGGCGGCATTAATTGGGTGTGAAATGCAACTTTGTATCATGTCAGGTATAGGTGTAACTTTTCAGCAATGACTTAACAGAGTTTTCTGATCAGGATATTAACCTGTTTGCGGCCAACTACAGTAAACTGGAATCATGCGTAGTCAGTCACTGCTGCTATGAAGAAAGGCACCGTACAGATGCAGAATGATAATGGTTTTCCAGATAACCACTGACCTGTCCAAAGTATTGCAGTCTCTCATTTCAAATTAAAAAATCTAAATTATTTACGTTTTTATAACTATCTTTCACCTGAGCAGATGATCACATGGATGATCATGCTTTATAGATTTCTTTTTCAAGAGACTTGTGTAAGTGAAACAGCTTTCCTTGTGGCTGTTCTTGAATATCATAAAATCAAATGGTAAATTTGATACATGAACTTGGACTTGAAGTTTTCAGTTTTAATTTTGGTTCATTGGGATTTTTAAAAAAAATTCAGTAAAATAAACAAGTATCATATATTGTACAGTATGTACTGTATTCATTATTCTGGAATTTGCTGTTCAACATTCTATTCATTTATCAAGTTACAGGTGTTGGCTTCTTAAAATAAGTTTCAACTTTTATTAGATCTGTGAATCAGAATGTATTTGTGAGAATAAATATATATTTAACCATCACATAGATACTTCAACACAATTAATTGCTAATTAATTCCAACTAGCATGATTCATTGTGGCCAAACTTGTTGAATTAAAGGCTAAATCGGTTTCTCAGAATATTGATTTGTCTTCATTGGGAATCAGTAAAGATTTGCACTTCATCCAGAAGCTGCAGTGAGAAACAGCGTGCAACTGTTGTCACGGTGTAAATTCAATTTGAATACATATCAAGGCAAAGCCTCCAGTGTAGCCCAATATTTGGATCAGATAATTGCACAAAAGCAAAAGATATGTAACTGTTTCCAGGCAAACTGTGGAACTGTCTTCTTACTGGAATAATTTTAATAACTTCAAGGTAGTATCGGGAGGTTTATCACTGATGCTTCTGAGTAAGAGAAGCAGTTTGATTCAGAAATACTTGGATAAAGGTGTTCACTGTGAACTGATGTCCAACATTAGGGTAAAGCGAGAAAATAAAAAGTGGGTAATCTCACTGGGTCTAGTTGCTGCATTGATATCACTTTTGGTGAAATCATCCCCTCCACCAGCTTCAGAATAGTACACCTCAAATCTAAGCATCTGAGTTCAAATTTTGCAAATGTTATGAAGTACCAGATGATTTTCATTCATTGCTAGCTAATACATTGTTCTGAATGTTGGAATTTTTAATACAATTCCATTGCCATTATGTCACAATATACATGTCTTCGTATGACCTACAAGAAGGTCGTTCAGCCCTCTGAGTTTATGCCCTCTCAAGGACTGTCCGCAACCATTCCATTTCCCCTTTGTTTGCACGTGGCCATTAATTCCCCTTGAATTTCCTGCCTACGCCTGAGGCAGGTGCAATATTTGTGCATTTAATATTTTCCCTGTTTTAGTTTTAAAAATTGATGATCATAAAGATTGAGAGTTAAAAGAAAAAAATATGTAAGTAAAATAAAAACAGAAAGAGCTACCAATTCTCAGCAGATCAGGCTACACCCATGAACATATGATTGGTCTGTTTCTCTTCCCACAGATGAGGCTTGAGCTAAGTATTTCTTGCATTTTCTGTTTTATTTATTTTAGATCTGGGTATTTCCAGAGGTTAAGCTGAGGCAGAGAGGGGGAAATTTTCAGCATTACATTTCCAGCGTTTGCAGTTACATTGATTTTCAGAACATGTAATTAGTTTAATTTTATTTTTTATTGCAGTCAAAATAATCAACCAAACAGAATTTGAAATTCAACCTGAGTGAAGCACACAAGGTGCTAGAGGAGTTCAACAGGTCAGGCAGCGAATAAATAGGCAACATTTTGGGCTAAAACCCTTCATCAGGACTGGAAAGGAAGGGGAAAAAAAGCCAGAATTAGAAGGCCAGGAAGCAGAAGAAGCACATGCTGCCAAGTAATGGGTGATATCAGATGAGGGGGATGCAGTAAGGGGATAGGTGGAAAAGGTAAAAAGGCTAAAGAAGGAGGTATCTGATGGGAAAGGACAATGAACCATGGATGAAAAGAAAGAAGAGATAGCAGAGGATATGGTGGCAGGTGAAGAAAAGGAGTAAAGGGGAGCCAGAATGGGAAATGGTAAAAATGAGGTGAAGGTAGAAAAATTGCTGCAAGTTAGAGAAATCGACGTTCATGCCTTCAGGTTTAGGGCTAGTTCGGCAGAATATGAGGTGCTGCTCCTCTAACCTGAGTGTGGCCTCATTGTAGTAGACCATGGATCAACGTGTTGAAGTGGGAATGGGAACTAGAATTAAATGGGTAGTCACCAGGAAATACCACCTTTTGTGGCGGACAGAGCGAAGGTACTCACCAAAGTGGTTGCCAATCTGCGTCGGATATTACAATTAGAGATTATTTACTTAAAATAAACCAAAGTAGTTTAAAAAATAACTAATTCATTTCAGTAGAAGCTGCAGAAAATTGACTAAGTAGTGCTTGTCCTTGCTTGACGATATCAGTTCAATTAGTACAATGAATGGATGGGTTGAGAGTGCAGATGGATTCATGGAAGTATGATACCTTTGGAATTACCAAAATATGGCAAGGTCAAGCAGGAATCGGAACTCCGGTTTTTGGATGGAGAGGTGAGGCTTAGACAGAGGATCAAAAGAATGAATAGAAAAAAGAAGTGGTAAATAAAATGTGTAGCAAACCTCTGACAAGTGCAGTAACAAGGCAGCTGTAGTATAAAAGATTTGAGAGTGCTTGCCTCATGAAATGGACTTAACAGCTGAAATCTAGTAAATTCAACAGGAAGAGGTGGGAATTGGAATAGGGATAGTTTGGGGGTGCAATGAGTGGTTGGTTGTACATTAATATGGATTTAGTTTTTGGAACTAAAGCCAGTCAGATGAAAGGATTATTAGTGGGAGAGCATTTTTATAGTGGCAATAGTCATAGTCATACTTTATTGATCCCGGGGGAAATTGGTTTTCATTACAGTTGCACCATAAATAATTAAATAGTAATATGTAAATTATGCCAGGAAATAAATCCAGGACCAGCCTATTGTTTCAGGGTGTCTGACCCTCCAAGGGAGGAGTTGTAAAGTTTGATGACCACAGGCAGGAATGACTTCCTATGACGCTCTGTGTTGCATCTCGGTGGAATGAGTCTCTGTCTGAATGTACTCCTGGGCCCAACCAGTACATTATGTAGTAGATGGGAGACATTGTCCAAGATAGCATGCAACTTGGACAGCATCCTCTTTTCAGATACCACCATCAGAGAGTCCAGTTCCATCCCCACAACATCACTGGCCTTACGAATGAGTTCGTTGATTCTGTTGGTGTCTGCTACCCTCAACCTGCTGCCACAGCACACAACAGCAAACATGATCGCACTGGCCACCACAGAGTCGTAGAATATCCTCAGCATCATCCGGCAGATGTTAAAGGACTTCAGTCTCCTCAGGAAATAAGACGGCTCTGACCCTTCTTGCAGACAGCCTCAGTGTTCTTTGACCAGTCCAGTTTATTGTCAATTCGTATCCCCAGGTATTTATAATCCTCCACCATGTCCACACTGACCCCCTGGATGGAAACAGGGGTCACCAGTACCTTAGCTCTCCTCAGGTCTACCACCAGCTCCTTAATCTTTTTCACATTAAGCTGCAGATAATTCTGCTCACACCATGTGACAAAGTTTCCTACCGTAGCCCTGTACTCAGCCTCATAATTCAGTTGGATTTAGCATGGTTAAAGAGCTGAAGATGAAAAAAATATGAATGGGGACAGGCAAATTTTATTAAATTGAGAAATAATTTGGCAAAAATGGACTAGAAACAACTACTTGAATCTGGTGTTAGAACAATAGGTAGGGGGTGGGGGAGGTATTTCAATAGCTCATACAATGATGAAAAATTGACCAAGTAGTTCCAACAATGATAACAAAAGGCAGTGACAGATTTAGATTCCGTCTGGAAGATAGATGCATACAGTTTAAGCTGAAGGAAAAGGGGAGGAATATGTCAGTTGCAGAGAAGCTCAATAACGGAGGAAGCCTATAAATGTACAACAACTGCCTGGGTGAAATTAAAAGGGAAATTAGGAAAGCAAAATGAGGGTATGAAAAGAAATATTGGGTTGCATAATCAAACATTACGATTTTGTAAAGTTTGGGATAGGAGGAAAGGAAAGTTGATGGCTAAAGGGACGAAGCATGTAATGTGTGTGTGGAGGCAGAAGATGTGATTAAAGTTCTTAATACATAGTTAATACTGTCATCACAAGAGAGGGATAGACGTTTTTGTTGTTAAAACAGAGAGTGTGAATAGGATAAGCAGACTAACAGGAATGTTAGGAGCCTCAAAATCTGTGAAGGCAGATAACTTGACTGTCCAGGATGCCCATAAAACATAGGAGCAGAATTAGGTCATTTGGCTGTCTTGAGTCTGCTCTGCGATTCAATCATGACTCATTTATTTTTCCTCTCAACCTTATTCTCCTGCCTTCTCCCTGTAATCGTTGACACCTTTACTAATTAAGAAACTATCAACTTCCACTTTAAATATATCTAATGACTTGGCTTCCACAGCCGTCTAAGGCAGTGAATTCTGCAGGTTCACCACCTTCTCGCTAACGGAATCTTTGTTCTACAGGGAAGTCTTATTCAGAGGCTGTGCCCTCTGGTCCTCAACTCCCCCGCTGTAGAAGACATCCGCTTCACATCCACTCTAGTGAACAGTAAAAGAAGCAGAAGAGGAAATAGCAGAGTCTCTGAACATCAGTTTAGGATCTCCTTGGTTACAGGAGCAGTGCCAAAGAGTTGGAGATCAGATTATTTTAAAGTGTACATTAGAGGACAGGTCAAAATGGTGGTTTAAAGGAAATTTGGCATTCTTCCTCTTCATTATTTTATAAATTAAATTAATGCAAATTACTTTAAAAGATTTTCCATCAGTGGAACTCCTTAAACTGCTTAGATTAATCTGTGCAAATTTATAAAATAATATATTTAAATATTAGTATTTAATATTGCAGTTTTACAGGTTCGGATCACATGAGGTAAATCATAACAGTACCTCCAATTTTAATCCATTGTGTCATGGTTGAAATCTAACATCATTATGGCTAATACACTGAATCAAATATCAGTTTCATCAATTAAGATGAATTATCTTTTAATTGTTCAGACTAATTTAATATAAGAAATAGCAAGCATATGTATTTGGGTCCTTGGGTTTGCTGAAGGCTGGTTTTCTCTCAAAAAAACCCTTCCTGCACTATCCTCTACATTCCTGATTACCAAAGTACGTGAAGAGCATTTTCTTCATTTTGGCCCTCAGTTAGTAACCCTTAAATTCTAGACTTCACAGCCAAGGAAACATCCTATCAGAATAGATTGCTCAAGCCTGCCAAGAATTTCAATCGAATCAAATCACATTTCAATCTTTTAAACTCAAGGCAATAAATACGTATTCTATTGAGTTTGAAGTTACGAATGCACTAAATTTTCAGATTTCTCCACTGTCCAACCAATCAGTTATAGAGTATCTCAAATTAATTCAAGTAAATAGTAGAATCTGTCCATACCTCATAAATCTTAACTTCACCCAGCCCTCCACTTACTTTCTATAATAGGCAACGTTTTCCTCCTTGGACTGTGTCCTGCAGTAGGACAAAGTGTGCTGGAGGATCTATACATTCATGACAGTAATGTGTTTCCAAGAAGGCATGACACTGAAGAAATGCTTCTTTGTATTTGTCTTGATCCTTTATCTAATAACTATTTCATTTATTTCCTTAACAACTCAGATATCAATGGAACTGAAAAAATAAATGCTCTTCATCATTATTTTAATAACACCTGTGATAATCAAGAGCCTAGACAATGGGTGTAATTTGCTTGTGTGTATGGGAATTGCTTTCATCCTCGTATCTTCCTGATCTGTTATACATTCTACTGTACATGCGATACAATTCTTACCTTGTACCAATCTATTATTATTTTTATTTCATTGAGCCATAATGTATTGTAACCTTAGAATCATTTTTGAATAGCAGTACCTTACTATTGTGCACCTCTTATAAATTCATCTGTTTCAGTTCCCAAGTGCATTTCCTGGTTTGTAGCTTTGAAATGGTCCTTTCAACCTGTATGCACCTGACTCCGGTTTCCTGACACATATGTACAATTTATCATTGTGTAATTCATCTGCTTTAAAGGAAATTCCTCAGACATATAGGCACATTCCACAAATGTATTTGCTTCTTTAGTTTCATTTGGTTTAAAAAGAATGAAAACTCGCAAGCTTGTTTTTGTCCCCAATTAACTTTTCCAAAAAAATGATGGAAAGTTGGCAACGAAAATAAAGACTTTTCGATGCTAGAAATATGAAATAAAAACTGAAAATTCTGTAAACATTTAGTAGGTCAGATAGCATCTGTGGAAGGACTAAACATTTAGCATCTGTAGTACAGCTACATTTAGGTCGGGGGCCATTCATCAGAACTGGAAAAGAGGGCAGTTCCTTTTGCCTTATATATATAAAATGGGTAAAGTTTATGACACGGAGTTACAAGTAACTGCTGATGCTGGAATTGAGAACAACATGCAAAGTGCTGGAGGAACTCGGCAGGTCAGACAGCATCCTTAAATGTGTATCAGACAGCTTTGTAAAGAAAAAATGTAAAGATTTCTTTGAGAAGCTAGCAAGCTTTATGAAAAGATGTTAACATGCTGAAACCTTCTTCTTCTTATCGTGTCCACAACAGTCTGTACATGGCCCAGCCAGAACTGAACATATTTTTGCGCCTTGTTGTTGAATTCGGCAAGATTTGCAACAGTACAGGGTTCCTCCAGCGATGGGCATTGCAGGAGATGTTGCATAGTTTGTGGCTCAGTTCCACATTCACAAGTTGTTGGGCTGGTTGTATATCCCCATTTGCTTAGTGACACCTTTGAATGACCCACACCAGTCCTAAGTCTGTTAAGGCACTTCCAGGTCGCCCAGTTGCCATTAGCTCCTGGGGGAAGGCTTTCATCTGGTGGAGTTTCCATCACTGGGGGTTGTTTGAGACTGGCGAGCCAGTCTTTCCACAAGGCGATTGGGCTTCAGATGGGGTTGATTGTAATGGAACAACACTGTTCATGAAGCTCTTACTTGACTTTAGGCAGCTGGGTGTGGGTGTATGACCACGTAAGGTGCCTCTCATCTGATGTTTGTGGAGTCGTTCTTTCGTGCTGGCTACTGTTCTTCTTATATCAGGGGGAGCGATACCCACCAGGATGTATAGGCTGTTGGTGTTTGTTGGTTTTAAACAACCTGTGATAAGTCAGCAGCTTGCATTCAAAGGCATCCATCTTCTTAGCATGAGTAGATCTTTCCCATACAGGGCAGGCGTATTCGGCAGTGGAGTAGCAAAGAGCAAGTGCTCTGGTTCGCAATGTTTTTGAGCTTGCTCCCCATTTTGTGTTAGTGAGCTTATTCAGGATGTTGTTTCGTGTGCTCACTTTTGCCTTTGTCTTATTGATGTGGCTCTTGAAAGGGGGCATCTGTCAAGGGTGACTCCTCAGTAGATCGGGTGCTCGCAATGTGTCAGTGTTGCTCCACACCAGGTCACTTTAAGCTGGAGTTTGGCTTCACGGTTCCTGAGGTGGAATGCACAAACCTGCGTCTTTGACGGGTTTGCGCGGAGGTGGTTTTCTTCATAGTAGGATGTTAGTCCCTCCAAGGCCTCAGAAAGTGTTTTCTCCATGGTGTTAAAATCAGTGCTTTGGGCAGTGATGCATAAGTCATCAGCATGTATAAAATGGCGTATAACATCATCTATAGGTTGGTCATTTGTGTAGATGTTGTACAGCAACGGTGAAAGCACACTTCCCTGAGGAAGACCATTCCTCTGAATATGTCACTTGCTGTGCTTCCCACCTAGTTCAACATAGAACCGGCGATTCTGAAGCATGAGATGAAAATAGCTCTTCAAGTAGTTCCAATAATCAATGATTGGAATGCTCTGATTGTTGAATTTTGAGTTGATGCCCTGATTTTGGCTTTTTTTTTAAATCTGTTCTGCTTTTCTGTACTTTGTATCAATTAGGTTTTATTGTGTGAATTCCTGTCTGGCTGCTTAGTATGGGTTGCATTAGCATTGGAATTCTGCTCGGCTTATCTGTACAGAGTTTGAAAGAATCAAGAAGCTGTTATGTCAATTTATACAGCAGCCATCAAAGTATTTATATGATGTGAGGAATGTAGCTTTTCTCTGCTGGTTTAATTTGTTTTTGTCTCATCTATTGAAACAACTGTGGTTTTGTTTTCACAATTCAAGATGGATTTTTGTAATAGGTTTCAATCATATAGTCACAATTGCAGTGAGCTTCAGTAAATGCTGTGACATTTGCAAGCTTGACTTAGATACTGATATGAGCTGCTGTCCTTCATTTATGTAGCTGTGTCTGCTTGGTTCATTGTTCAGCTGTATTGCAATGTTCTACAGTGGAAAAAAAACATAATGTGTGAGGTGGGTACATTTTCTGGAATAATTCTACACTTAAAGATTTTAAAATTTAGGTATGTTTTATCCTGAATTTTGGTTCAATATATTCATAGTACCAACCTCCCCTCCATCAACCTCATTGCTTACTGCCTCCGGAAACTAGCAAACAAAATCAAGGACCCCTTCCACCCCAGTCATTTTCTCTCTTTCCTCTTGCAGAAGATACAAAAGTATGAGAACATGAACAACTAGGCTCAAGGACAACTTGCTTCCGACTGTAATTAGATTTTTAAATAGACTTCTCATATTCTAAAGGATGAACTCTTGATCTTCCAATCTCCCTCATAATAGCCCTTGCACTTTTTTTGTCTGCGTGCATTATACATTCTCTGTAACTGCAACACTTACTGCATTCCATTTTCTTTTTTGTATCTGAACCTCCTTCTCAGCTTCTCCATACTCACCTTAAACCTGAATTCCCTCATGTGATCGCACTTATACCTTTTCTTCAAGTGAGGTGCCCAGGATTGGATGCAGTGTGTCCTGAACACAAGCTTCCTGGTTTTGTACTTTTTGCCTAATAATAGGTAACACAAGTATTGCTAACCACTCTTCAAGAATTTGAATACATCCATGTCTATGTTCCTACGTACACTTTAAATTTGTGCTATTAAGCTGTGATTGAAATTCCTCAATAATTCTTCAAAAAATGCATCTCTACATACTTCTCTACTAAATTTCATTATTCAGTTATCTAGCATGTCATTTTACATGTGATGGATATTCACTTCCTAGACCCCTTTTTTTTTGGTAAAGCTTACTTTCTAAACATGGCAGCTACGACTTGTAAGATCACATACAGATGTAAGTAAACTTCCAACTAATATTCTTTTGTTTAAGCTTCTGATTGTAAATGGGAGTCTGTCTTCAATTCTTAAACTGTAAATGGCAAGCAGTAATCAGCTTGAAGTTAAAAGCACAGCTTTACAAACAAGTTCTGTTTGTAGCAGGCTGCTAGCCCACAATACTTGTCTTATTGCTGAAAGAGGTCAATAGAAGACAATGGGTTATTTACTGTGACTTGTTTCAAAATAGACAAGCAGACCCAAAGTTGTTTAGTTTAAGGATGCTTGCAGATCATATGGATAATTTCATGTAGCATATTAAATAACTGATCTATTAATGTTGAGAGATTTATGTACTCAAAGAAGTCAGCTTTACCACATTAATTGTGAGCATTATGCTGAGCACTTTGTCTCCAAATTTCTTTGAGACCGTTTGTGTAAAAAGACACACAGTTGAACCCGTTGAAGAAAACATCAAACACTCAATGCGCATAGAAAGAACAAATTGCTCAAATGCCAAAAAGCAAGTGAACAACACACAAAATCAAATGTCAAGCCAGGAGTTCAGTAGAATTGAGTTAAGTTAAGAGTCACATTGTGATCCCACTGTAGGCTGCAGGGGCATTCTTGGCAGAAGTGCCTCAGAAAACATCTATCGCTCTTATCAAGCCATTCAAAAACAACAGCAAAAAAAAGTAACCAAATCCAGAAACAGGTGCAACGTGAACCTTGAAGTCCCCCAAAATGAGTATACAGCCTCGCCGATCTGTCCTTGCATCACGGATCCCAGCACTCCTGCACTTTCCAACCGCAGCTGGTGTGAGGGAGAAAAAGACCAGTCAAACTTAGGCAGATGGCGCCGAACACCCGCTTGTCCTCGTTGATTTCAATCTCACTCAATGCCTCAATTGTAGCGAAGCAATGAAGTTGATCATGGGCTCACACCCCGGTTCCAGGCTTCCAGGCCTCCAGGCTCACACTCCGCTCCAGACCTCACCAACTCCCTCAAAGTGCCAGATTGCTCTTCAGCCTAAAATATATTTGAAAGAAAAAGTATTAGTCTAGTAAACTGTCTGAGGATGTCGCTGTTGGTCATGTTGTTCATTGGTGTCATCTTGAAGATCTTGAAATGTACCTGTGTTTTGGAAATCCTTAATGGTTTTTGTTTTAGAAATTGTTTGTAATTTTTTATTGTTTTATAAGATAGAAATCCTCTGAGATTTAAATGTGTTTTAAGATTGTTGTCTGGATTTAAATGTGTCTTGCTGAAAATAAATGAGTTATGTTTTAAACGGCTTTGTCCGCTGAAAGTATCTTCTCTTTGGTAGGGAGAAAAGACCCCTCCCAATCAAATAGTGATTATTGGTAGCTAAACTACTCATAGAGAGTAAACGGAGAAGTGAACTAGCTTTGAAGATTGGGTAGTTACAATATAATCTCACTTTGTTGAGAGTACTTGTGGTTGTTTATATCCAATAGGGCTTAAGGTCTTTGTTTCAGTTTAGAACTTTGTTGTCAGCAAACCCAATAGCACGGCAAATTCTGCTCTCTATTTTTTATGAAATTTTTATCATATGCAAAATGGGTAATGTTGGCACGCACACCTATATATGCAAATATTAAAACAACTCTGAAAAAAAGTAGTCCCCAGCATGCCTCTGGGGAACATCACTTCCTTCATTATATAAAAATATTTTCTATAACTCTATTCACCATCATCTAGCTGATTTCTTACTCATGCTGCCTTAGAAACATAGAAAATAGGTGCAGGAGTAGGCCATTCGGCCCTTCGAGCCTGCACTGCCATTTATTATGATCATGGCTGATCATCCAACTCAGAACCCTGCACCAGCCTTCCCTCCATACCCCCTGATCCCCGTAGCCACAAGGGCCATCTAACTCCCTCTTAAATATAGCCAACGAACTGGCCTCAACTGTTTCCTGTGGCAGAGAATTCCACAGATTCACTACTCTCTGCGTGAAGAATTTTTTCCTAATCTCAGTCCTAAAAGGCTTCCCCCTTATCCTCAAACTGTGACCCCTCGTTCTGGACTTCCTCAACATCGGGAACAATCTTCCTACATCCAGCCTGTCCAATCCCTTTAGGATTTTATACGTTTCAATCAGATCCCCCCTCAATCTTCTAAATTCCAACGAGTACAAGCCTAGTTCATCCAGTCTTTCTTTATATGAAAGTCCTGCCATCCCAGGAATCAATCTGGTGAACCTTCTTTGTACTCCCTCTATGGCAAAGATGTCTTTCCTCAGATTAGGGGACCAAAACTGCACACAATACTGCAGGTGTGGTCTCACCAAGCCCCTGTACAACTGCAGTAGTACCTCTCTGCTCCTGTACTCGAATCCTCTCGCTATAAATGCCAGCATACCATTTGCCTTTTTCACCACCTACTGTACCTGCATGCCCACTTTCAATGACTGGTGTATACTGACACCCAGGTCTCGTTGCACCTCCCCTTTTCCTAATTGGCCACCATTCAGATAATAATCTGTTTTCCTGTTTTTGCCACCAAAGTGGATAACTTCACATTTATCCACAGTAAATTGCATCTGCCATGAATTTGCCCACTCACCCAACCTATCCAAGTCACCCTGCATCCTCTTAGCATCCTCCTCACAGCTACACTGCCGCCCAGCTTCGTGTCATCCGCAAACTTGGAGATGCTGCATTTAATTCTCTCATCCAAGTCATTAATATATATTGTAAACAACTGGGGTCCCAGCACTGGGCCTTGCGGTACCCCACTAGTCACTGCCTGCCAATCTGAAAAGGTCCCGTTTATTCCCACTCTTTGCTTCCTGTCTGCTGACCAATTCTCATCAATACCTTACCCCCAATACCGTGTGCTTTAAGTTTGCACACTAATCTCCTGTGTGGGACCTTGTCAAAAGCCTTTTGAAAATCCAAATATACCACATCAACTGGTTCTCCCCTATCCACTCTACTAGTTACATCCTCAAAAAATTCTATGAGATTCGTCAGACATGATTTTCCTTTCACAAATCCATGCTGACTTTGTCTGATGATTTCACCGCTTTCCAAATGTGCTGTTATCACATCTTTGATAACTGACTCCAGCAGTTTCCCCACCACTGACGTTAGGCTAACCGGTCTATAATTCCCTGGTTTCTCTCTCTCTCCTTTTTTAAAAAGTGGGGTTACATTAGCCACCCTCCAATCCTCAGGAACTAGTCCAGAATCTAACGAGTTTTGAAAAATTATCACTAATGCATCCACTATTTCTTGGGCTACTTCCTTAAGCACTCTGGGATGCAGACCATCTGGCCCTGGGGATTTATCTGCCTTCAATCCCTTCAATTTACCTAACACCACTTCCCTACTAACATGTATTTCGCTCAGTTCCTCCATCTCACTGGACCCTCTGTCCCCTACTATTTCTGGAAGATTATTTATGTCCTCCTTAGTGAAGACAGAACCAAAGTAATTATTCAATTGGTCTGCCATGTCCTTGCTCCCCATAATCAATTCATCTGTTTCTGTCTGTAGGGGACCTACATTTGCCTTTACCAGTCTTTTCCTTTTTACATATCTATGAAAGCTTTTACAGTCAGTTTTTATGTTCCCTGCCAGTTTTCTCTCATAATCTTTTTTCCCCTTCCTAATTAAGCCCTTTGTTCTCCTCTGCTGAACTCTGAATTTCTCCCAGTCCTCAGGTGAGCCACTTTCTCTGGCTAATTTGTATGCTTCTTCTTTGGAATTGATACTATCCCTAATTTCTCTTGTCAGCCACGGATGCACTACCTTCCTTGATTTATTCTTTTGCCAAACTGGGATGAACAATTGTTGTAGTTCATCCATGCAATCTTTAAATGCTTGCCATTGCATATCCACCGTCAATCCTTTAAGTGTCATTTGCCAGTCTATCTTAGCTAATTCACGTCTCATACCTTCAAAGTTACCCTTCTTTAAGTTCAGAACCTTTGTTTCTGAATTAACTATGTCACTCTCCATCTTAATGAAGAATTCCACCATATTGTGGTCACTCTTACCCAAGGGGCCTCTCACGACAAGATTGCTAATTAACCCTTCCTCATTGCTCAAAACCCTTGGATCCTTTTATAACATGATCTAAATTTGGCAAGTAGAACTTGCATGGGACTTCGGTAAAAGTTTTGAACATCCACTTACAACAAATTTCTCAATTTACTTCCTGTGAGCTCACCAAAGTTTGCAGTCAAGTTGTATTTTAATATCTCTAAGCATGCTTGTCTTTTTTAACTCAAAAATCTCCAAATGTTAATTATATTTTCCCCTGATTATTTTCCTTCAGTTACCAAAGGTCTTCCTTGCATCTTTTTCTTATTTAATGTTGCACATTTGCTATTCTCTACCCCTCTGGAGGATTTGATAATTACATTATACCCAAATGCAACTTCTACCTCCACTTAGCACCTTGGATTCATCCAGTGAAATTGACTTAGGTAAAGCATGAGCTGCCTGTCTATTACCTTATCCTTGTCAATTTCATCTCATCATTAATGTTTCTCCCATGATTAAGGTTTGGTAACTTCCTCTATTTGGTTTAAAAAAATAAGAGCTTCTCAGTTTTCTGCATTGACCCGTATTTGGTGCTACCTCTTCTTGTCAATTATATACTAATGGATGACCTGTGTTCCTTTTTATTTCACCAACTAGTCTATTTTAAGTCTCTCATAGCTTGTCTAATTTGCTTTTCACCCCCCTGCTCTTGTTCACCTCGTTCTATTTGAAATTTTCAGAGTTTTTTTTTTTCGTTGGAGCTCTAGTTCTTAGAGAGGATCCTCTGGCTTTGGTTTCCCCAGTCTCTGTCTCTTGTTTGAATGTATCTGTTCTGCACTTGAAACATCACCGTTGTTATACAAAACTTGGGTTTCACTTTACCCTGTGCAGGTCTCCTCCCATAGAGTCATAGAGAAGTACAGCGCAGAATCAGACCCTTCAGCCCATCTACTCCACACTGAAACCATTTAAGCAACACACACAAAATACTGGAGGAAGTCAGCAGGCCAGGCAGCATCTATGGAAAAAAAGTACAGTCGAGGTTTTGGGCTGAGACCCTTCGGCAGGACTGAAACCACTTAAACTTTCTACACCCATCGATCTGCACTGGGACCAGAGCCCACCATATCCCTAATATCCATGTACCTATCCAAACTTCTCTTAAACATTGAAACTGAGATTACATACACAACTTGTGCTGGCAGCTCATTACACACTCTCACAACCCTCTGAGTGAAGAAGTTTCCCCTCATGTTCCCCTTAAACTTCTCACCTTTCATCACCCATAACCCATGTCTCTGGTTGTCGTCCCACCCAACCACAGTGAAAATAGGCTGCTTGCATTTACCCTAGCAATACTGCTCATAATTTTATATACCTCTATCAAATCTTCCTCAAACTTCTATGTTCTAAAGAATAAGTTCCTAACCTATTCAATCTTTCCTTATAACTCAGGTCCTCCAGACCTGGCAACTTACTTGTAATTTTTTTCTGTTCTCTTTCAACCTTGTTTACATCTTTCCTGTAGGTAGGTGACAAAACTGCTCACAATGTTCCAAATTAGGGCTCACCAGTGTCCGATACAAAACATCCAATCGTCTGTACTCAATACATTGATTGCGAAAGCCAATGCGTCCAAAAGCTTTCTTTACAACCCTATCTACCCGTGACGCCACTTTCAACAAGTGATGTACCTGTATTCCCTGATCCCTTTGTTCTACCATGCTCTTCAGTGCCCTACTGTTCACTGTGTAAGACCTACTCTGCTTGGTCATACCTCACAAACATGAAAATCTGCAGATGCTGGAAATCCAAACAACACACTTACAATGCTGGAGAAGCTCAGCAGGCCAGGCAGCATCTGTGGAAAAGAGTACAGTCGATGTTTCAGGTTTCTGCAGTGGAGGAGGAAGAAGAGGGGTCGCTGGGAACACGAGAGGGGTGGTTTAGAATTCTTGGAGCTCAGAGGTACCAACCTCAGTTTGATTGAATTGTGAAGCACAACACTCAGCCACTACATTGTAACAAAGCAGTACCCAGAGAAAGTCGGTCGTCCTGCCACCCACTAAATGCAACCGAGTCGGGAGACATGAAAGAGAGACGACGAAGGGGGAACAGGTCCTGCTGAAGGATCTCGGCCTGAAATGTTGACACTACGCTTTTCCATAGATGCTGCCTGGCCTGCTGAGTTCCTCCAGCATTTTGTGTGTGTTGGTTATACCTCATACTTGGCTGCATTAAATTCCATCTGCCTTTTTTCAGCTGATGCAGAACCCTCTGCAAGCCCTGATAGCCTTCCTCACTATCAATTACACCCGCAATCTTGGTGTCATCCGCAAATTTACTGATCCAGTTAACCACATTATTATCCAGATCATTGATACGGAGGACAAACAACAATTGAACCAGCACCTTAATCCTCCAGTCAGAGAGACAACCCTGTACTACCACTCTCTGGCTTCTCCCACAAAGCCATTGTCTAATCCAGTTTACTATCTCATCCTGGACGTCGAGCGACTGAACCTTCTTAAACAGCCTCTCATGCAGGACCTTGTCAAACGTCTTACTAAGGTCTACATAGACAACATCTCCACTGCCTTGCATTCACCCATTTTCCTGGTAACTTCCTCACAAATCTCTATGAGATTGGTTAGACTTGACGTACCATGCACAAAGCAATGCTGACTGTCCTTAATCAGTCTACGTTTATCCAAATACTTGAATATCCAGTCCCTTAGGATGTTATATTATAGTTGTATTAGACGTTGGTGAGGACTAATTTGGAGTATTGTGTGCAGTTTTGGTGACTTATCTACAGGAAATATGTAAGTAAGGTTGATAAAGTACAGAGAAAATTTACAAGGATGTTGCCAGGTTTGGAGGAACTGAGTTATAAGGAAAGATTGAATAGGTTAGGACTGTATTCCTTGGATTCTAGAAGATTTGAGAGGAGATTTGATAATGGTATACAAAATTACAAGGGGTATAGATAGGGTAAATGCAAGCAGACTTTTTCCACTGAAATTGGGTGGGACAGCAACCAGAGATCATAGGTTAAGGGTGAAAGGTATGTAAGAAATTGAAGGGGAACATGAGGGGAAATTTCTTCACTCAGGGGGTTGTGAGAGCGTAGAATGAGTTGTCAGTGCAAGTGGTGCATGCGAGCTCAACTTCAACATTTAAAAGAAGTTTTGACAGGTGCATAGATGGTAGAGGTATGGAGGGCTATGACCTCCGTGCAGATCATTGAAATGGTTTCAGCATGGACTAGATGGGCCAAAGGGCCTGTTTCTCACCGGCCTATAATTTCCTGGTTTCTGTTTAGAGCCTGTTTTAAACAGTGGAACAATATTGGCTATCCTCCCATCCTCTGGTACCTTTCCTGTCACTACAGGTGTTTTAACCATCTCCATTAAGGCTCTGGCAATTTATGCTCTTGCCTCCCGTAAGGGAACACCTTGTCAGGTCCTGGGGATTTATACACCCCGATTTACATCAGGATAGCAATCACTTCCTCCCTTGTAATATGTACAGGGTCCATGAAGCTGATGCCGCTTTGCCTCACTTCTATAGACTTTGTATCTGTCTTCTGAGTAATTACAGATGCAGAGAAAGCATGTAATATCTCTTCCATCTATTTTGACTCCACACATGCTTGAAGTTAGCCTTCTTCCAACTGAGCTGTGGAGTTTATTGTTAATTCAGATCAGATTATTGTCATATTGCATCCCCGGATACAATGCAATTCCTTGCCCATGTGAAGCTCATATTGTAAACAGTACACATGTTAACAATAAATGTAGTGATGAGTGCAAAACAACAGAAAGTTGTGAAGATTGTACATCTGAAGTAATGCAAAAGAAATGCTGAAGTGATCATGGAGTGAATAGTGAAGGTGGAACTAAGAGACCGAGAACATGGCAGTCACCAGGAACTTGGTGTGAATGAGATGAAAACTGTTCATAAATCTGGTTGTTCTGACTTTCAGGCTGCTGTATCTGCTCCCAGAAGAATGGAGAGAGAAAAAAAGAACTGGGAATTGGAGCTACAGGGAACTTAAAAAAAAAATCAATACAACCATGTTGGATCAAATGGCATCCTGAATGTGCTAGAGGGTTCTGTACATTTTCCAAAATGCAGATGTGTTTATTTTCATGAAACATGTGCATGATGCAGAAGGTAACTCAGAAGAGATTGGGAAAAGATTGATAAGTTTAGTGGCAGAAATTTGGAGTATTGCCACCCTGTCTTCCTTAATCTTCCTGCATTTGGCTGTACATTGACATATTAGCTGAGGTCGAGCCCTTTCTTGCAGTGACTCCGGTAATGTGATTGTAATCAGATGGCTCAAACAAGAACATAAATTTATTCATAAGCAAAGCAAATGGTAAATCAAATGCACACTGTACATATTTCCATCCTGAATTTGCTTTTTCAAAAAAGCAAATAGTAAGATAGTAAGGTTTCGCTTACTATCAGCCACAGTCTGAAAATGGTTTCTACATACTAATTCATTTCAGTAAATGTCTTCCCTTTCTACAATTCATATTGCCTTTCTATAGCAAGGTGTTCTGCTCAGTAAGAGGTCAGACATGTTCCTTTTAGAAACCAGGTTGTTTTTTCAGTGTGTCAGTTCTATATCTTATTGGGTAGAAAATTAAGTGGTGATTTAATTGACTTTTTTAAGATTTTTAATGAATTCAAAGGATGTACAGGAAGGTATATTTTCTCTGCAAGGGCACTTTTGTGGTGTGAGTTGAAGTGTCATAGATGCAGGGCTGTTGCGGTGTGGTCTGTACGGGCTGAATTGAGGCAGCAGGGTCCGGGCCAGAGAGGTGGGAACGAGCCAATGTTTGGAGGCAGTTGGATTCGGCAGAACTGAGGCGAGGAGAGTGGAGGCAATGTAGAGCCAAATCAGTGGGGTTTGGACCTGCACCTGAGAGCAAGGAAAGACCGGAGGTTTGATCAGTTTAAGCGCCGAGCCGAATTGGGAGGACGGGGCACTGGCCCAAGAGTGTATCAAAGCAATAGGGTCCAGGACGGAGAGCAAGCTCTGGACTATTTAAGCACCAGGCCAGATTGAAAAGGACGGGGTGTCGGGGCCAGAGGCGAGGGACGGGCCAGTTCAAGTCTCTGTCATGTGAGTTTTACTTGACTCTGCGCTGGACTTCAGCTCATTGCTCTGCAAGATTTATTCATCTGTACACCGAACTGTGGCTGTGACCTAAAACTATCACAGTGTGAACTTCAGTTCTGTATGTTATTTGCTTACTTTTATTGTTTGCACTTTTTTCTCTGCACATTGGGTGCTTGACGGTCTCCTTTTGTTTCAATGGGTTCTATTGGGTTTCTTTGTTTTGTAGCTGCCTGTAAGAAGATGAATCTCAAGGTTGTATAAAGTTTACATACTTTGATAATAAATGTACTTTGACTTTGACTTGAATGGAATTAGGACACATCATTCAGAGCTGTCTGAAAGCAATTCTTTATATAAACTGCGATAGACATGTTGAACTTGCTCTCCCAAAACAGAAGGTGCCTGCTGAAATAATAATAAATGCTGCCGGTCAATCTGTGCAGTTTTTTTTAATGCATGTAGTTAATTTTGCCTCCAAAGCTACCCACACTCCATGTTATGAGAATGGGATAGTTGTGCACACTTTGTTCAGCTTTGGTGCATGGTAAATTCATTCTCTGTTGAAGGGCTCAGAGACATATTCACTGTTTGGCAAACTTCTATAGATGTGTAATGGAGAGTATATTGACTGGCTGCATCACAGACTGGTATGGAAACCCCAATGCCCTTGAGCGGAAAATCCCACAAAAAGGAGTGGATACGGCCCAAACCATCATGGGCAAAGCCCTCCCAACCATTGAGCACATCTACATGAAATGCCGTTGGAGGAAAGCAGCATCCATCATCGGGACCCTCACTGCCCAGGTCATGCTCTCTTCTGGCTGCTCCCATCAGGAAGAAGGTACAAGAACCTCAGGACGTGCACTAGCAGTTTCAAGAACAGTTACTACCTATCAACCATCAGGCTCTTGAACAAAAAGGGGATGACTTTACTCAGCTTCACATTGAAATACTCTCTCAACCAATAGACTTACTTTAAAGGACACTTTATCTCACCTCCTCGATATTTATTGCATTTGTTTATATTTGCATTTGTACAGTTTGTTGTCTTCTGCACTCTGGTTGAATGCCCTAGTTGGATGATCTTTCATTGATTCTGTTATAG
This sequence comes from Mobula birostris, assembly GCF_030028105.1. Lineage (NCBI taxonomy): Eukaryota > Metazoa > Chordata > Chondrichthyes > Myliobatiformes > Myliobatidae > Mobula > Mobula birostris. Next base: position 209,531,347 of record NC_092371.1, on the reverse strand, counting down.
TTACTATTCTGTAGATTTTTTTTGAGTATTCCCATATGAAAATGAATCTCAGGGCTGTATGTGGCAACATATATGTACTCTGGTAATAAAATTTTCTTTGAACTTTGAAGGATCCATATGTTGAGCCATTGTTACATAATTGTTTGTGATTAGATCATGTTGTCTTCTTGCAGCTGGAATCTGGATATTCCATGAGATGACAAGAAACACAAGCAAGCAATCAGCACAAAAAGGATGTGTGCTTGTGCAGGCTCTGTGAAAGAGCTAACATCTGCCAACTTGTACTTCATTTTACACAGTGATTTATTTAACAAAATAATGCTGCCTAATTGTACATAATCTTAAACTCTTGGCCAATTCTGGGCATGAATTCAGATTTATTTATAGCCAAAGAAGTAAGAGTTGTTGACAAGATGTTTTTCTAAATTCTAGTTACAGGTAAAATTACAGAGTTAGTAGTGGCTATGTCAGTAATGTTATCTTTGCTCCATAAAGCAATTGAGGAAAGAAAAAAAATCTAGAGTGAGTTGTCCTGTTGTCTACAGATCATTAAGGTCAAAAATGTTGTTGTTGTATTGGAAAATGACAATCGTCCTTGGATTGTTTCATGTTGACTCTGCTGTCCTCAGTCTGTTCTGCAGGCCTCATCGCTGATGGGATGGTATAATCAATAAAGGAGAAATTCTCTTGACCGATCAACATGAAATCCACACCAAAATTTATAATGCAAACAGCAAAGTGTAGTAGAATTTGTGAATTTCAAACTGAAGGTCAAATGATAGAATACTACATTGTTCCTGTTTTATGGTAAACTGTGTCCGGCAATGCAATTGCCTAATGCCTTCCTGCATTCAAAACATATGCCAATCCATTGAATGATGACCCACAAACTTTAAATTTCCCATTATGTGGAATCAGTTAATGGAGCTGTTTAGCCTTTGTCCATAGATTTCCCTCTGGCATGGATTACACAGGTAAAAATGAAAATGCTCATGTTACCGAAACTTTGATTATTGATCTTTTGTTAATTTGAATTCTCAATTATTCTTTAGTTTAATCATGTTATAAAGTGTTTGTTTTATAATGTGAATCATGTATGATTTTATTTTATTTCTTTTGTTCTACTTTTACTTTATTTACCTCCATTGTCACCAGGTTACAGTACAGGCTGGACATGGCTAACCAGCTGGCTGATGAGCACGATCTGATAGCAGTCTATGTGAGCCGACTGCAGAATGGCACACGGTTAGTGTTTGTTGAGTTCACTGCGCTGTTGTACTGAGGAAATAAGCCTCTAAAATATTGAAATACGCAACCCAGTTGGAATGAATGAAATCCAGTTTTTGAGGGTAGATTCATGAATTTGATCCAAGGCCATCTGAATTCTTTAACCACTGTATTCCTCACTGGGGCACCACGGCAGCGTAGCGGTTAGTGTATGCTATTACAGCTCAGGCTGTCGGATTTTTAGAGTTGAATTCCGGCATCCTCTGTAAGAAAGTTTGTACATTCTCCCATTGTGCATGTGGGTTTCCTCCAGGTTCTCCGCTGGTTTTCTCCCACAGTCCAAAGACGTACCAGTTAGTAGGTTAATTGGTCATTGTAAGTTGTCCTGCGATTAGGCCAGTGTTAAATCGGTGGGTTGCTGGGCAGTGCAGCTCGATGGGCTAGAAGGGCCTGTTCTGTGCTGTATGTCTAAATAAAATAACAATACATGATATACAAACATGATTTCTATATGTTTCAAACTAATAATAATCCTTGCTACAGTCCTGTGCATAAACAAGATTCAGTTGAATGGCCTGGAGTGCAACAATATATTTCTGAGTTAAAACTGAGAGTTTCTTGGAAAACCAAGCTGTACCTGTTGATCTTTCTGCTCTAGAGCACTTTGAAGTGGCTTACTGAGAACTTAGAAACACAGAAAACCTACAGCACAATACAGGCCCTTTGGCCCACAAAGTTGTGCAGAACATGTCCCTACCTTAGAAATTACTAGGCTTACCTGTAGCTCCCTATTTTTTAAGCTCTATGTACCTATCCAAAAGTCACTTAAAAGACCCTATCGTATCCGCCTCCATCACCGTTGCCGGCAGCCCATTCCACGCACTCACCACTCTCTGTGTAAAAAAACTGACCCCTGACATCTCCCCTGTACCTACTCCCCAGCACCTTAAAACTGGGTCCTCTTGTGGCAACCATTTCACCCCTGGGAAAAAGCCTCTGACTTTCCACACGATCAATGCCTCTCATCATCTTATACACCTCTATCAGGTCACCTCTCATCCTCTGTCATTCCAATGGCCGAGTTCACTCAATCTGTTTTGATAAGGCATGTTCCCCAATCCAGGCAACATCCTTGTAAATCTCCTCTGCACCCTTTCTATGGCTTTCACATCCTTCCTCTAGTGAGTCGACCAGAACTGAGCACAGTACTCCAAGTGGTGTCTGACCAGGGTCCTTTATAACTGCATCATTACTTCTTGGCTCCTAAATTCAATTCCACAGTTAATGAAGGCCAATACACCGTATGTCTTCTCTACCACAGAGTCAACCTGCGCAGCTGCTTTGAGTGTCCTATGGACTCGAATCCCAAGATCCCTCTGATCCTCCACACTGCCAAAAGTCTTACCATTAATACTATATTCTGTTATCATATTTGACCTACCAAAATGAACCACTTCACACTTATTTGCCACTTCTCAGCCCAGTTTTGCATCCTATCAAAACTGTAACCTCTGACAGCCCTCCACACTATCCTTAGTGTCATCAGCAAACTTACTAACCCACCCCTCCACTTCCTCATCCAGGTCATTTATAAAAATCACAAATAGTAAGGGTCCCAGAACAGATCCCTAAGACACACCACTGGTCACTGACCTCCATGCAGAATATGACCCATCTACAACCACTCTTTGCCTTCTGTGGGCAAGCCAGTTCTGGATCCACAAAGCAATGTCCCCTTGGATCCCATGCTGCCTTACTTTCTCAGTAAGCCTGGCATGGGGTACCTTATCAAATGCCTTGCTGAAATCCATATACACTACATCTACTGCTCTTCCTTCATCAATGTGTTTAGTCACATCCTCAAAAACTTCCATCAGGCTCGTAAGGCACGACCTGCCCTTGACAATGTCATGCTGACTATTCCTAATCATATTCTACCTCTTCAAATGTTCATAAATCCTGCCTTTCAGGATGTTCTACATCAATTTACCAACCACTGAAGTAAGACTCACTGGTCTATAATTTCTTGGGCTGTCTTTGCTCCCTTTCTTGAATAAAGGAACAACATCTGCAACCCTCCAATCCTCTGGAACCTCTCCCATCCCCAGTGATGATTCGAAGATCATCTCCAGAGGCTCAGCAATCGCTTTCTTCACCTCCCACAGTAGCCTGGGGTACACCTCATCCGGTCCCGGCGACTTATGCAACTTGTTGCTTTCCAAAAGCTCCAGCAGATCCTTTTTCTTTCTTAATATCTACATGCTCAAGCTTTTCAGTCTGCTGCAAGTCATTAATACAATCACTAAGATCCTTTTCCAAAGTGAATACTGAAGTAAAGTATTCATTAAGTACCTCTGCTATTTCCTCTGGTTCCATACACACTTTCCCACTGTCACACTTGATTGGTTTTGTTTTCTCACGTCTTAGCCTCTTGCTCTTCACATACTTGTTTGTGATGAGGTTTCAGGGTCAGAGTCAGCATGGTTTCCTTAAGGGGAAATCTTACCTGACAAATTTGTTGGAATTCTTTGAAGGAATAACAGGCAGAAGAGACAAAGGAGAGTCAGTGAATATTGGTTCGTTGGATTTTCCGAAGGCCTTTGACAGGTGCCACACGAGGCTGCTTAACAAGATAAGAGCCCATGGTATTACAGGAAAGATACAAGCATGGCAAGAGCATTGGCTGATTGACAGAAGGCAAAGAGTGGGAATGAAGAAGGTCTACTCTGGTTGGCTGCTGGTGACAAGTGGTGTCCCGCAGGGGCAATACTAGACTGCTTCTTTTCACATTATATTGTAACAATTTTGATGATGGCATTCATGGAGTTATGGTTAAGCTGGCAGCTGATACAAAGATAGGTAGAGGGGCAGATAGTGTTGGGGAAGCAGGGAGTCTGCAGAAGGACTTGGTCAGATTGGGAGCATGGGCAAAGAAGTGGCAGTTAGAATATAGTGTAGGGAAGTGTATGGTCATGCACTTTAGTAGAAGGAATAAAGATATGGACTATTTTCTAAGTAGGGAAATAATTCAACAATCACACACACAAAGGGACTTGGGAGTCTTGTGTAGGATTCTCTAAAGTTAACTTGCAGGTAGTAATGAAGGAAAATGCAATGTTAGCATTCAGTTGGAGAGGATGAGAATATAAGAGCAAGGATGTGATGCTGAAGGTTTGTCAGGCATTGGTCAGACCACACTTGAAGAATTGTGAGCAGTATTGGGTCCCTATCTAATAAGAACTGTGCTGGCATTGGAGATTGTCCAGAGGAGGTTCGGGAGAATTATTCTGGGAATGAAAAGGTTAGTGGATGAGAAACGTTTGATGGCTCTGGGCCTGTACTCACTAGAGTTTAGAAGAATGATGGGGGTATCTCCTTGAAACCTATCAAATACTGAAAGGCCTAGACAAAGTGAATGCGGCGAGGATATTTCCTTTAGCGGTTGAGTCGTTGATCAGAGGGCACAGGTTCAGAATAGAGGGACATCGATTTAGAACAGAAATGAGATGGAATTTCGTTAGGCAGAGGGTGGTGAATCTGTGGAACTTATTGCCATGGGCGTGCTATGGATGCCAAGACATCAAATATATTTTAAAGCAGATGTTGACAGATTCTTCATTAGTCAGGGTTTCAAAGGTTACGGAGAGAAGGCAGGAGAATGGGGTTAAGAAGAATCATAAATCTGCCATGACGTAATGGCAGAGTAGACTCAATGTGCGGAATGGTGTAATTCTGCTCCTATATCTTCAGGTCTGACATGTTTCAGGCTATGGAACTTGGGCATCAACACATAATCCATTTAAATACTCAGTCAAATTGCTCAACATGCAGTAAAATGCTGGAGAATAGAATGGATGTGTTAGGAAAAATATTCAGGGCTATACAATTCTGTATTTTATCAGTAATTTTTAATGCTTGATAAGAACACAAGGGTATAATCATTCTAATTAGCACTCAGTCCTTCAGTCATTAAAAAAGTAAGGGCAAGGTAGTTAAAAAGCACACTTTAGATTTATTATTTAATGTCCTCATCCAATATTAACTGTCCTTTTACAATCCGATGATTTTTTTTCTATTTCTGAATTAATGCCTTCTTTGGCATGGCACAGATTTCATATTGGTATGTCGTGGATTTGGAATCTCCTAGAGAGTTGGACGAGGTGCCTAATCACAGTGGCACTTATAATCATAGAGGAATGATTCAACTGAGATTCATTCCTCGAAGTTGAGTTTGTTCATGGAAGGTAATGTTTTCCCTTCCTGTAATATCATGGGGAGTATTGAACATGCACAGAGCAGATGTTTGGTTATTGCAAATGGTTCCATCAAACTGCATATTTTATCTTGCATACTTGTGCCAGAGCTCCAGTCAAGCGGGAAAGAAGAGATTTGGTCTTCTGTCTGCAACAATAACTTTCTGGCCAGCATTTATTTCAGACTCCATTTGTTAAACAACAGCTGATAAATTTAAAATCACTCTCAGGCTTCATATTAAGGGCAAACTGACCTTCATGCAGTGTTACTTGCATGTTCAGTAGTAAGATTATTATGCAAATCAAGTAAATAGATGAACTTCATAACTAATTCAGCAGATTATAATCATTACGTCAGGACTGGTCAAAAATGATCCCTCTGGTTGAATTAACTGGACTGAATTGCCTTCTTCATCTATAATTATCCCTTAATCTTATGCTGCAGCTTGTCTGGATCTTTCTGAACAAGCTTTGTCTTTCAGTTCTCATTATTGCCTTGACCCATCACGTCAGAGTTAGGCAGTTTGCAATTTACTTTTGGCACTGATATGCAGCAGTTAGATTCAAAGTTAAAAGTTTAGTAAGTGATTTAATACCGTTAGGTAAAATGAATAAATCTTTCTCATTTAAAAAATAAACAATTCACTTTTTGAACAATCAATTTCCATTAAATTATTGCAAATGAATTGGAACTTTTGTTCATATCATCTCCTAAATTTCAATGAATGCAGACCTTCTTTGTTAACTTATGGTTAAAATAAAACCTTCGGACTCCAATTTACATATGTTTTATGATGCATTCTCTTTAAAACCAATACATCTTTCCTGGGTATACGAGTCCAGACATAGTCTAACAAGATATAGGAGCAGAATGAAGCCATTTGGCCCTTCGAGTCTGCTCTGCCATTTCACATGGCTGTTCCAATTTTTCTCTCAGCCCCAATCTCCTGCCTCTCCCCATATATCTTCATGCCTTGACCAATCAAGAATCTGTCAACCTCTACATAGAAATCTACAGCACATTACAGGCCCTTTGGCCCACAATGTTGTGCCAACCAGATAACCTACCCTAGAGACTGCCTAGAATTTCCCTGGCGCATAGCCCTCTATTTTTCTAAGCGCCACATACCTATCAAAGAGTTTCTTAAAAGACCCTATTGTATCCACTTCCACCACCGTCGCCAGCAGTGCATTCCATGCACCCACCGCTCTCTGTGTGAAAAACTTGCTCCTGACATCCCCTCAACACCTACTTCCAAGCACCTTAAAACTATGCCCCCTCATGTTAGCCATTTCAGCCCTGAGAAAAGCCTCTGGCTATCCACGCGATCAATGCCTCTCATCATCTTGTGCACCTCTATCAGGTCACCTTTCTTCCTCCGTTTGGTCCAAGGAGAAAAGGCCAAGTTCACTCAACCTATTCTCATAAGGCACACTCTCCAATCCAGGCACCATCCTTGTAGATCTCCTCTGCACTCTTTCTATAGTATCCACATCCTTCCTGTAGTGAGATGACCAGAACTGAACACAGTACTCTAAGTGGGGTCTGACTAAAGTCTTGTATAGCTGTAACATTCCTCATGGCTCTTGAACTCAATCCCATCGTTGATGAATGCCAAACACACCATATGCCTTTTCTATCTCCCATTGTAATTTATATCACACATCCTGGCTACTGTTTAGGGGCCTGTATATAACTCCCATCAAGGTCCTTTTACTCTTGCAATTTCTTAGCTCTACCCACAAGGATTCTACATTTTCCGATCCTTCATTTCCTCTTTTAAGAATTTGATTTCATTTTTTACCAACAGAGCTCCTCTGCCCACCTGCTTGTCCTCTCAATACAATGTGTACCATTGGATGATAAGCTCTGAACTATGACCTTCTTTCAGCTATATCTCAGTGATGCCCACAACGCGGTTCCTGCCAATCTCTAATTGTGCGACAAGATCATCTGTCTCCTTTTGTATACTGTGTGCATTCAAATATAACGCCTTCGGTCTTGTATTCATAACTCTTTTTTGAATTTTCCCCCATGTTTCATTTCACTTCATCCCACTGACTGCAATTTTGCACGATATGCTCCTTAAATATACATAAACACGTCGTCCAGAGCTGCCTATGGCAAAGAATTCCACAGGTTCACCACTGTCAGGCTAAAGAAATTCCTCATCACCATTCTAAAAGGACACTCGTCTATTCTGAGGCTGTAGTCTCTTGTCTTAGACTCTCCCACCGTAAGAAATCTTTCTACATCCACTCTATCAAGGCCTTTCAGTGTTATGTGGAACATGATTTCTAATCCTCTGGACATAAAAGCCATTGTCCACTGCAGTTGCAGAAGAGGAACTGGAAATTTGTTTTTTTAGTGTTTATGCTTGGGCTGACGAGTCAATGATGCTAAATTTAGCATCTGTGGGATTAGGACTAAAGGTTAAGTTAAGATCTCACCCCAACTTGACATTTGAAAATGAATATTGCAAAGTTTATTTGCTTTAAATTTTTTGGTATGTATTGTAAGTGTCCTGGTTACTTTCTCACATCTAAAACGAAATCAACTTTTACACCACTGAAATCAACTACAGAATCTTTCATCTAAAAATATATGAACTATTTCAATTATTGATCAAAACTTTCAAAGTTCATCTATATAGGTGGCCCCATGTTAAGGGGGTTAGGAGATGATTGCATTCTTAGACAACAGATCTCCAGACCAAATTTCCCATCATGCCAAGCTTTGCTGTCTGTTCAAAACTTAAGAAATGCGTGTTGACTAAAATAAATTTTGTATTAACTTATTTACTTTTTCACAATAATTCTGTGAGAATAAATCTTATACCATATCTTAAATTTTTGGGAAACGAATTGTGAATTCTTTATCCACACTCTGGTGGGTCACTGTGGAGCAATTATCACCTGAATAGAGGCAGGAGTCTGAAGCTGATTTTAAGCATGATTACATGAGCCTTCAGGTGTGCAGTGGGATTAGATGAAAAAGAGCATTTGATTTAAACCTTTGGATGAAAATGTGGATTCCAAAGATATTTGGAAACTCTTCAAATAAATTTATTTTTTAGAAAAAACACACATTTAAGTTGAAGGATATTGATTGTAACACAGTGAAATGGCTCTCAGCTTAAAGCTACTTAACAAGAAAAAAAGGATATGTTATGGTTTTTGCTTAATTATTATGGCTTTATCAATATGGGTCATGCAATTTTATATTATTTGATGCAGCTTTTTTGCATGTTTTTTAATAAACAAATCTGATTGTGTGTGACACAACATGGCAGAAAGTAAGATGCTGCTCTGTCTGTGAAGTTGAGATCCCAAGAATAAAATGTAAGAGATTTAGGGATGTTGGGAATGTTTGTGCCTGGGCCCATGCAGCAAAAAAATCTGTTTCTGTTCGATGCTTTCAGTGCAATCTCTGCATTTCTGTACTGTACCAGATTTTAGAGGGTAAGAATACAGTTAGAATTCTTGTCAACAAAATGTATCAACATGGACCATTTGGCACAACTTTACTCGTCTTATAGAGAAACAGCTATGACCTTGACAGCAGTCATCTCCCACCCAACACCATTGAAGTATTTCTCAAATTAACAATAATTATGTTTGCCGTGGGCAGTATGTTCAATAATTTAAATAAAGAATAAATGATAGTTTGCATGGCAGAGAAACGGTGATCAAGAGTAGAGGGTTGCTGCACAGACAGTCTTTTTCCATTTGTTTTGGCTGGGAGATCTTTAAGTTATGCTCAACATTTTGTCACAAGTTGCAGACCATGTACCAATGCTGGACTTATCCTGCAATTTATCAAGGGACCAGGGATTTGTGAAAATTGCGCAATACTTAAAATATAGAATTGTCCAATACAGAAAATTCTGCAACACAGACAAAATGTTGGAGGAACTCAGCAGGCCAGGCAGCATCTATGGAAAAAAGTGCAGTTGACATTTAATTCTGCATCAAGTTTTGTATGTGATTATCATTGCCAAATTATCAAAGTGCTGTCAAATTATTGGGATTCCATTTGATTATTCAATCAATAATGGATTTAGGAAAGCAGTGCTGCATAGTAATTTTAGTTAGCATTGCGTATTTATTAAATAGTTTGTCATCCTGTATTATAAATTACGGAAATATGTGTACGTAACTTTTAGTTTTTCTACCATCTCCCATCAGTCGGATGCTTGAAGCATGAAAATGCAAGATTTAGGATTAAATTATTGTCAAATTCAGTTTCCTTCATTTTCAGAATGACTATTCTCTTAAACAGTGAATACTCCCTGCCTTTCCTGCCTGATGGATCTCTTTGTGATGGAACAATTTGAAATCTTGCTGCTCTCCGTTGTTCCTTTTGCCCTTTGATTTGTTGTAGCCCTGAGACATGAGCTACACAACCTAATGATGTTTTTCAAATAATTAATCCTAAACAAATTGGAAGTATTATTCTGTATTCTACAAATTGTAAGCAATAAATGAGGTAGCAGCCCAGATTCACAGAATAATGGCAAGGTGCACAGCCTTCGTTTTTATGACGGAGTAAATCTAACAGCAGCTTCCAACATCTACGTGCAATCAAAAGTAAAAGTTCTTATATTCTGTTCTTTCACAAGTTTTGCTACGCTCATATTAGGTCAGGAGACTCTGCATTTTACATACACGTCATGGGCTGAAGTTGCATACTGGAAGCACAACATGGAAAATTGGAGCCTTTACATTATGGTGTGGATGAACACTTAATAATGTGTTACTTAATTATTTCCATGCCTTTCTTTTGGAAATTCTTTCCCCAAGGTTAGAAATAGCAAGTAGTAGAGGGCATACCCTGAAGTTGAGATGGAGAAATTACAGGATCCGTGCAGAGTGGTGGGTACCTGACCCAAGCTGTCAGAGGCAGTGGTGAAGCAGATATGGTAGTGGCAATTAAGAGGCTTTTAGACAGTACATGAAAATGCAGAGAATGGAGGGATATAGATCATATACAGGCAGAAGGGAATCAGTTTAATTTAGCATCGTGTTTAGAACAGTAAGACCTGTTCCTGTGCTGTACGATTCTATGTTATTTCAATTTCATTTACATATCTCTCTCTATTCCAGCTTTATTTCATTTCTATTTTACTTTCTGTTCGTAATTTTACAAGGAGATAACTAACTTAATATACTCCTTATTATTCAGTGGCTGCGTCCCGGATAGGGTTTCTTCAATGTGATTAGTTGAAGAGATAGCCCATTGTTTGCTCTTCATACAGGTCACATGTACAGTACCTTTTGGAAGAATATTGCTCAGTCTGTCCATTGCAAAATTTGGACCAATGTCACAAAAGAGAGTTTGTACATTTTATTCATTTTAATTATCTGTGGTATTGGTTAACTTATTGAAAGATGACACACAGTCAAAGATGTGCTGCTTGGTAGGTTATTTGGCAACTGAAAGTTACCCCTGCAGTAGGTTGGTTGAAGTCGAGCTTGTGACGGAAGAAGGCCCAGTAGAGACTTGGTGCATTGAGATGGTACAGGACGTTAGTGTGGGTAGGGATGATAGGCATGGAGCACCCGATGTGAGCTAGGAAATGGCAGCAGAGTTTTAATGAGCTTAAGTCTGTTGCAAGTGCAAATTAATATTAAAGGAATGTGGGTGAGTGAAGTATTGGGCAGAGTTCAACTTGCAATTCTGTTTCTATGCATTAATTTTTAATTTTAAGTTCTATATTTTCACCATCCTATTCAAATTTATGTAGGGTAATGTTTGAAGGCTGGCAGTTGCAGTTTTTCTTGCTTAGATGTGTGGAAACATATTACTTTATGTTCATCTCAAAACTATTCATCTTAAGACCAAATACTGTACCTGAAAGTACAACACAGTTCCTGTTTCTCTGTGATGGAGTAGGCATTCTCTCTTCATAAGCGAAAACTAGAGGTCTCGGTGTAAATTCATTCAAATACAACTTACAAGCACAAGTTCTGTTGTGCTGTGTTTACTTGTGCACAAGCTGCATTGTCCAGTAGAGTTATATAGACCAAAGAAGATGAAGATCAGCTATCAAAACAAGGTTGAACCATGCTGCCATTTTCTAGCTGGTGGCTGATCTGGAGTTGTTGCCCAGTGTGGAATGCAGCCTTAACTGATTGCTAATTCTTCTGTCATTGCTTGGCTTTAATACGTTCTTCTAGACTTGACTTTATAGAATAGGGTCAGCCCCAAGAAAACGCATAGACGGTAATTTACTTAAAATAACTGGGAAGCTTACTTCATTAAGTATCACATTGTTGCTGCAATCACTTCAAACCCGTTAGGGAAAAAAAAAATCACTCAAAAAATTGTGTATGTGAACTTGTCTTGTACAACAGTCTTACACATGTGAGAAGCCGAATACGTTTGTAGGACATCAAATTTCCTCCCAAAATGATACAAATTTAATTATTTCATAAAACATTATAAGGCAGAACCAAATTTACAAACTACTGTCACTGTTGTGGAGTTTTAAAGATCTAAATCATGCCATTTGATTTAACAAACTATCTAAATTTAGTTTTAAATAGTTTACAGTTGTGCCATTACAAGAGGATCAAATTCCTTCAAACCCCATGGTCTTTGAATTTTGAATACAAGTATAATCCTCAGTCGGAGTTTGCTAGGTGCATAATGTGTTGTTGATTTGCTGTGAGTGACTAATACTTGAAAAATATTTGAATTTTTGACTCGCCATTAGTTCTTGGTCCAGCTCTTGAAAATATGGCCAATTTCTGATAGATAGTATTTTGATTTGAATTTATTTCTGGACAGTGTCCTGGACAGCCCAAGCAGACTGGATGAAGAACACAGGCTGATTGCCAGGTACGCAGCCAGGTTGGCTGCAGAAGCTGGAAACACAGTAAGTTGCACAGCCTAACTCACTCTATTTATCCTGTTCTTGGCACCAACATCCAATGCATAACAACTTTTTATATTAAAAGATGAGGAATTATTGTAAAATGTAGAATAATAGACATTTGACTTGATTTTTGACTTTCAATGAGTCTGGTTTAGTCATTAGAGTGCAATATTGTCATTGATTTTTTGATTATCAGCAAGATTTCCTAAACAATGCGATACATGTTGGGGTTAATTGAATTCATCTGAATCTGAACTCAAAGATTATGAGTTTGAAATGTCTCCTGAGCAGCTTTTTCTGTGGATATAGAGGTATCTGATAGAGGTGTACAAAATTATGAGGGGCATGGGTAGGGGCGATAGTAGGACGTTTTTCCCCCACAGTGGAGGTGTCTAAAACTAGATGGGTTTAGAGTGAGAGGTAAGAGGTTTAAAGGGAGTTTGAAATGCTTGATTGTTTATCTGCCAGGCACAGTCATTTTGATTTTGTTCAAAACCTTTCACTTGTGATTGCTGAATGAGTAGAACTTAGTTGAAGAGTTGAGTTGCTTGTCAGGAGGTTTATTTCGGGGTACTGCCCGTACCCATTATTATTCTCTCTTAGAACCATTGGAGAGGAGGGTGGTTTATTTAAGTGGAAGCAATTTGAATGCTTTGCTCAATGTCAAGAAAGATCCATTTCTTTCTGTCACATTAGTTCAATTTAATTGCACAGCTGGAGCTTGGATAAAAGCACAACAAATTAAATATAAGTTTTCTTTTTAGCTTTGAAAGTATATATCACTGAATTTGAGCTGAGAAAATTAGTGGAGTCATAACATCATAAAGTAAGGAAACAGACCAACTTACACACAATATCTACACCAGCCAACAAGTACTCATCTATAGTAGTCCCATTTACCATTATTTGGTCCATAGCCATCTATGTGCTGGCATTTCAAGTGCTTGTCTAGATGTGCTGGCATTGGAGAGGGTCCAGAGGTCGTTCACAAGGATGATTCCTGGAATGAAAGGGTTATCATACGAGGTACGTTTGATGGCTCTGGGTCTGTACTCGCTGGAATTTAGAAGGATGACGGGGGATCTTATTGAAACCTTTTGAATATTGACAGAGTAGATGTGGAAAGGATGTTTCCCATGGTGGGGGAGTCTAGGACAAGAGGGCACAGCCCTGATCAGGATAGAGGGGTGTCCATTTAAAACAGAGACATGGAGAAATTTTTTTAGCTAGAGGTGGTGAATTTGTTACCATATGCAGCTGTGGAGGCCAGGTTGTTGGGTGTGTTTAAGGCAGAGATTGATAGGCTCTTGTTTGAACATGGCATCAAAGTTTATGGGGAGAAGGCTGGGGAATGGGGTTAAGGAGGGGGAAAAAGGATCAGCCATGATTGAATGGCAGAGCAAGCTCAATGGGCCAAATGGCCTAATTCTGCTCCTATATTTTATGGTCTTATGGTTTCCTAATTGTTGTGGAATTCTTTGCCTCCTTCCCCACTCAGCCACCGCCGCAGTTTCCAACCAGCCTTTGAGGCAGTGTTCTACCTCAGGTCCCCTTTAAACCTATGCCTTCCAATTTAGACATCTGTGCTGTGGGGAAAAGTTCCCTAGTATCTACCCAGTCTGTGCTCCTCATCATTGTGTATACCTCTGTCCGATAATCATTTGGTCTCCTTTGCTCCATGGAAAATGACCCAATGTCTCCATCCTGGCCTCAGAATCCCTCGGGCCTGAGCACCCTACCTTTCACTGTGTATGCACTAAGTCATCCTCCTAGAGTGCATCACTATACACTTCAGAATTAAATTCCATTTTACTTAATGATCAGTTTTCATCCTGTCGCCAAAGGCAATAACATCACAGATATTTGTGCCTTTTGCAAACCAATCAATCTTACCACCTACATTCATATCCACACAAATAATGTATGTAACAATTGTACAAATCCTAGTACCCATCCCTGAGATGCACCACCTGTCATAGGCTTCCAAGCACAAAAACAACCCTCCATTATCACCCTTTGCTTCATATTACGAGGCACATTTTAGATTCAGTTTGCCATGTATCTCATGTGGTCTAACTTTTTGAACTAGTTTCTGATGTGGGGGTAAAGGTTTTATTGAAATCTGTGTAAACTTCATACATCGTGCCGGCAGAGATGTGTAAATCTGTAACTGCACAGTTTGCCAGTGGTGGTTTTGGTTATGGGAATGGTGGCTTGAAACTGTAGTAATACCCAGCCTTTAAAAGAATAAGGTCATTCCTTGGTGCATGGTGGAGAGGTGTGCTTCAGTCCAGGCTTTGCAGAGGGATTGGAGTTTGGAGGTGAACCAGGGTCAGATGTCATTGCTCAAGTGTGGAGCATTTGGTGGATGGAGGAGTTTTTATTGGGACGCTGCGTGGGTCAGAATACAGGGCCAACCTTAAGTGAGGTCACTGTGCTCAGTGACAGTAGGTGAGTTGGTGGAACATCGTTGTATTTGATCAGTGGTCAGGAGTTGGATGGTAAGATCAGGGCTTATGGGTGGGGAGGTCAGTGAGTGAAATAGGGTGGTTGGTTGGCTGTCCTGAGTTTGGGAAATATAGATTTGTGGGTTCAGAATGAGAGCTGGTAAGTTAATAAAGGGAGCTTAACTGAATTGGACTTCCAGTGTCAGCACCACTTGTAGAGGGCTCCCTTCATCACGTTAATGTGCAGAAAACAGGGCAGTCAAACTCTTGTTGGGCAATGACTGATACTCTTTAGAACCACACAGACAGATACTTCAACAACACCCTAAACAAAGGGAGACTGATGTCCTTCTTAGGAAAGCCTCCATCAGCACAAACACCATTCACAACAAGTGGCTGGTTGAATTTCTGGAGTGGTGACTTCCAAATTGGAAGCAACAATAATTGCTTCCCATCTAGAAAAAAAGTAGTTTTCATACACAACACTGCAATAAGATTATGAGACATTTTGTTAGTGGTATTACTGCTAAATTAGTTTGCTGGATTTGCCTGCTGACTGAAATTATACAAAGATTACAGCTCTGTTGTAAACAGAGCAGAGGGAAACTCCTGTGGCTGCAGGCGCAGATCCAGGATGATATGGTGCTTCCTTTGGTCATGTGTCAGAAATTAATTGAAATCATTTATATGCAGTTATATCTGTTCCAGTTTAAATTATGTTCACTGATTTGGAGTAAGCATTTAGAACCATAACAACAGATTGCACTTGTTTCCATCTGTATACTTAACATCATTCTCTACCATAGTTACTTTTTTACAAAGAAAAACAAACACCTTAACTTAATAAAACAAGCAGTGATAAGCCAGGTAACTACAAGCCAATGAGCTGAACATTAAATTATCCCAGAAAATCGTAGGAGATAAAGTTTATGTACATTTGGAAAGCAGATCATAGATTCTAGTATGGCTTCGTGCAGAAGCAATCCTTCCTTACTATTTTGACGGAGTGTTTGGAGAAGGTAACAAAGAAGATTGCTGATGGCAGTGCTGTGGATGTTGTCCACATGGACTAGAGTATTTGACGAGGTCACAGAAGGTTAAGGCATATTGGACCCAAATTTGATTTGGTGATAGGAGGCAGAAGGATAGTGGTGGAAGTTTGCTTTTCTGATTACAAGATTGTGACCTGTGCTCTACGTGATCAGTTCTAGGACCCTTGTTGCATGGATATTCATGACTTGTATGTGTGTGTAGTAGGCGTGATTAGTAAATTTGTGAATTACACAGAAGTTGCTAGTGGTGCAGATACTGGTTTTCTGAGACGAGAGATGAAATGGAAAGTTGGGTAGAGCGTTGCTAGATAGAGATCAATCGATACAAATGCACATTGATACATTTTGGCAAATCAAATAGGAGTAGGACGTTTACATTAAATGTGGTGCTAAGGAATGATAGTGAACAGTCGGAATCTGCTGGTCAGTTCTCTGAAGGCGGCATATGGCATGCTTGCCTTTATAAGTCGGTGTAGATTCTTATAGTTAGGACGTTATTTTGGAACTTCACAAATAAACAGACTATTTGGAATATTCTATGCAATTCTGGTCTCCACTCTTTGTAGAATGTTGTGCTGGAGAGTATGCAGAGGAGATTCAGTGGGATGTTCAAGCAACACATACAAAATGCTGGTGGAACGCAGCATCTATAGGAAAAGGTACAGTGGACGTTTCGGGCCGAGACCCTTCGTCAGTACTAACTGAAAGAAGAGATAGTAAGAGATCTGAAAGTGGGAGGGGGAGGGGGAGATCCAAAATGATAGGGATGTTGCCTGGATTAAAGGACATTTATTAACAAAGAAGGACTAGATAGGCTGGATTTGTTTTTTGTGGAGTGAAGAAGGCTCAGGGGTGACTTGATAAAGTTATATATTACTATGAAAGTCATAGATAGGGTATATATAATCTTTTCCCCATGCTAGGGCTACCAATAACAAAAAGAATAGGCTTTAGGAGTGAGGAAAGAATTTTAAAGAGGATATGAGGGGAAAGTTTTTTTTTCACAGAGAGAGTGGTTGAAATCTGGAACTTGCTGTCATTCTTAATGAAGTGATGCAATTGAATATAATCTGAATGTCCAGGAGACATTTAGACTGACACTGCCAGACCATAAGAAGGGATCAGCCACCAGTAAGTGAACTAAAAACAAAAGATAAAAGCAGGAAAACAAAACTCTGAAGTATAAATGCAATGTTCACCTGCAACAGTAACAACTTGTATTTATCTAGCATCTTTTAATTGGCAAAACAACGTACATCGCTTCACAAAGGAATTATCAAAAACTTGAGGCAATATTAAGGTAAAACTTTGGTCTTTAGGAGTGCATTAATGAAGGATGGAAAGGTAAACACGAGGGGTTGATTTTTATATTGGTATCCTGTAACCAATGGGGTATCACAGGGATTGGTGCTAGGACCTCAATCATTTACAAATTTTGAAAATGACTTGGAGAAGAATTGAACCAGCTTTGCAAACAATGCTAAGATAGGTAGGAATGCGAGTTGCTTGTGGAAGTCGAAGAGAGAGGAACTCAAAACAACTGCATTACTGAAATAAAAGATAGAAAACTCTCAGCAGGTCAGACAGTATCAGAGAAAAGAGAACAGAGTTACTGTTTCAGGTTAAAGATCCTGCTGGATAGCAGAATGTAATGTAAAATATGATGTTGTTTTAGAACGATGAGCAAAAGAACCAAGTACCATTTTACTGCAGTACTTCACTTTACAAAGAACTAAACAGCAGAAAGCTGCAGCACAAAGTGATTTGGAGCGACTTGTGCACAAAGAAAAAAACACTTAGGTGCTGCAGGTAATGGGAGCTCTTGTAAACAATTTTGTTTCCCCTGTTTAAGGAGATATATTATTCCATTGGCAGCTACTCAAAGATGGTTCACTAAGATGATCCTGCGTATGGAGGGATCATCACACAAGAACATGATAAGCAGACTGGGACTCAGTGGAGTTTAGAAGAATGAGAAGTGATCTTACTGAAACATGGAAGATTCCTAGGTTGAATGGGGCTTTCCTCACTGGAAAGTTCGGAACTAGAGTTTATGAGGGGGGTGCTCATCCAAAACTAATATAAGGAACAATTTCTTTCCTCAGAGTTATAGTTCTTCGAAACTTTGCCCCTGAGATATGCTGAGGGAGGAGTCTATGTGTATATTTAAGTCTTGGAGGAACAGGTTGAAAATAGAGTCATAGAACACTGCATCACAACAACAGGCCCTTCATCCCTTCTAGTCCATGCTGAACCATTAGCCTGCCTAGTCTGATCGACCTGCACCCAGACCATAGCCCTCCGTACCCCTCCCATCCAATCTCTTAAATGTCAAAATCGAACCCACATCTGCCACTTTAGCTGGCAGCTCATTCCATATTCTCACTACCCTCTGAGTTTCCCCCATGTTTCCCTTAAACAGTTCACTTTTCGCCCTTCACCCAAGACCTCTAGTTGTAGTCTCACCCAACCTCAGCGGACAAAGCCTGCTTGCATTCACCTTATCGCTATCCCTCATAAGCTCTATCAAATCTTCTCTCAATCTTCTACGTTCTGAGGAATAAAGTCCTAACCTATTCAATCTTTCCTTATAACTCAGGTCCTCCAGTCCCAGCAACATCCTCGTAAATTTTCTCTGCACTCTTTCAATCTTATTTACATCTTTCCTGTAGATTGGTGACAAAAACTAGACACATTACTCCAAATTAGGACACATACCACAACTCCTGTACTCAATACTTTGACTTATGAAGGACATTGTGCCAAAAGATTTCTTTATGACTCTTATCTACCAGTGACACACTTTCAGGGAATTATAGACCAGTATTCCCAGATCCCTTTGTTCCAAAGTACACTCCTCAGTGCCCTACTGTTCACTGTGTAGGACCTACCCTGGTTGGTCCTCCTAAAGTGCAATACCTCACATTTTCCTGCATTAAATTCCATCTGACACTTTTCAGCCCATTTCACTTGGTCCAGATTCTGCTGCATGCTTTGATTGTCTTCCTCACTTTCCACTGCACCCCCAAATCCTACAAATTTTCTGGTCCAGTTGATCTGGATGACAAAGAACAAAGGCCCCAGTACACTACTAGTCACAGGCCCCCAGTCAGAGAGGCTACTATCTACAGCCTATCTCTGACTTCTTCCTCAAAGCTATTATCTAATCCAATTTACTACCACATCTTTAATGCCAAGTGACTGAACTTCTTGATCAACCTCTCATGTGGGATTTTGTCAAAAGCCTTGATAAAGTCCATGTAAATAACATCTACTGCCTTGCCTTCATCAACATTCCCGGTAACTTCCTCAAAAATCTGTAAGATTGGTTAGGTATGACAAAGCCATATTGACTAACCCAAATTCATTCTTGTCTATCCAAATATTTCTGTATCTGTTCTCTTAGAATACCTTTTACTAACTTTCCCACTACTGATGTCAGGCTCACTGGCTGATAATTTTTGGCTGATTCTTAGAGCCTTTCTTAAACAATGGAACAACATTAGCTAGGCTCCAATCCTCCAGCACCTCACTATTTAACAGTATGGGAGTTCTAGTCACTATTTAGAAAGTTAAAATTACCTGCTATCACAGCCTTAGCAACAATGTGCAATCTCTACATATTTGCTCCTCCAAATCTTGCTGACTGTTGGGTAAAATCCCTTTAACATGATCATAACTTTCTTATTTCTAGATCCACCCATAACGCCTCACCGGGCAAGCTCTCCAGTCTGTCCTGACTGAGCACTGCCATAATATTTTCCATAACTCATGATGCCACTCCTTCCCCTTTAGTTGCTCCTGCTTGGTCACATCTAAAACAACAGAACCCTGGAATATTGAGCTGCCAGTCCTGCCCCCTCCTGCAACCAAGTGTCACTAATGGCAACTTTGTCATAATTACAAGTGCTGATCCATGCCCTAAGCTCATCCGCCTTTCCCTCAATACTCTTTGCATTGAAATGTACGCGGATCAGAACGTTAGTCTCACCATGCTCAACCTTTTGATTCCTGACTTTGTAAGATTAACAACATCTTTCCCCACACCCTCTCCTCTATCTGCTCCAGCACTCTGGTTCCCATCCCCCTACAACTCTAGTTTAAACTCTCCCCTGGCAGCACTATCAAATCTTCCCACTGGATATTAGACCCCCCCTCCCCCAAGTTCAGATGCAAACTGGCCCTTCTGTACAGGTACCCCCTTCCCTGGAAGAGAGGCCAATGATCCAAAAATCTGAAACCTTCCCTCCTGCTCCATCTCCTTAGCCATGTGTTAAATTGTATGATCTTCCCATTTCTGGCCCCTCCAGTACGCGGCAAGGGTAGCAATCCTGAGATGTTCACCCTGGAGGTCTTATCCTTTAACTTAGCATCTAGCTCCCTGTGCTCACTTTGTCACAATCTCAGTGAAAGGCCGAGCACCCTTGAATGGCCTACTCCTTTTCCTATTTATGATCTTGGCAACGTTAAGGAAGAATGGCAGGAAAGTATAATAAAATGGCCACTTGGTTATTTGGTTGTTGTAAAAAGATTTTGTTAACAGTTCTATAAATTGATCTATTTTGCATTTTAGCAGCGTTCAACTTCAGAAATGACCTTCAACTTTGATGCAAACAAGCAGCAGCGGCAACTAATTGCTGAACTGGAAAATAAAAACAGGTAGGAACAATCGTGTGTCTTAACTGTGATACAATAGAAAGTCTCCTACTGATGTTGTTTTGCATTTGGGATTCAGTTCAGAAAATATTTTTATTCTCCTGTTCATCATTAGCTTTGTAGAAGTACAGGACAAAGATAAGTAGAACTGCCTAAAGGGAATATGAAAGAAACATTGAGAGATGTAATGATTTTATTGGAAGAAGAGCTGTGAAATGTAATGTGGTCTTGTTAAATAAAGCAATGATAACACTAATAAAGGAAGGGACACTGTGGTAGAGTTAGAGAGTAAAATATGCAAGCAAAAAAAATGTATGACAAAGCCTGGTTGTTTAAAAAAAAGGTGAGGACCAGACTGATTACAGAAAGCCCAAATGGGAGATAAAAAAGAAGCAAAGAGAGTTTATGGAAAAAATGTTGAGAGGAATACAAAGTGATTCCATAGCCACTTGAACATGGTTAGAAGATGAGGGTGGCCCAATCGGACATGTGCAAGGAAATCCACTCAGGGAAGCAGAGAACAGGGCTGAGGTACTAACTGAAGAAGGAAAGATCTTTCATTGGATTCTTCATTTGAAACAGATTTCTTCATTGAAAACATGAGTATTATTTCACCAAATTACAGAGCATCAATGAGGGAACTGCAGTCGTCTTGATTTTTCCTGAATTTTCAAAAGTGATTTTATAAATTGCCAGATGATAGGTAGCATCAAAATTAAACCCTATGGAATAAAATGCAGTATGGATGGAAAATTGGATTATAAAAAGGAATGAGGAGGAGTAGAGGGAAGTATTCCGTAAAATTTCGCAAAGATGGATGCCAGAACCTCCATTTTTCTTTAACGGATTTAGGATTTTGGAACGCAGTTTCCTTATCTGCAGATGATGCAAAACTTGTAAGTGTGATGAACTGTGAAGAGAACAACTGGATTTTAATGATATATTGACAGACTTGCGGAATGGATGAAATTTAAGGCTGAGAAATGCCAAGTATTATGCTTGGCGAAGACACGTTATAAGGCAATGTGTGAAAAGTGATAGAACAAAGAAAAATCTAAAGGTACATCTACTTAGTTACCTGAAAATACCTGGTTAAGGTTAGAAAGTGACTAATAAATATTTTAGGCCATAGGCCTTAAATGTTTATAAATGAAGGTATTGTCTGCAATGCCAATTGAGGTGTAAGAAACAAAGTCAAGATGAAGTGCAGTATGACTGTGAAGGATTGTGTCAAACTGGGCAACACACATTAGGAAAGAATTAAAAGCTTTAGAGAGGTTGCACAAAGTGGTTTACTCAAAATATTGGTAATTTAGGTAGATTGAGGAAGTTGGGACTATTCTGCTTTGACAATGAGCCATTCATTTCCATCACAAACTTTGGGCACATGCCTTTTTTGTCCACAGGATTTATCCACCAGAAATCACTGTGCAATGGTTTACAGGTGGGGGTGGGAGTGCTTGGTCCTCAGTATTGACTTTGGACTCCATGAAGTCTCATGGAATGGGATCAAATATGGGTAAGATGGGGGACTTCAGTGTCCATCACCAAAAGAAGCTTGTAGCACAAGCACTGGCCAAGGTGGCTGAGTTATGAAGCACACAACTGCCAAATTAAATCTGTGCCAGATAGTGAGTGAACCAATGCAAGGCACAAACCTGCCGGCCTCGTTCTCACCAGTCCGCGCATGGCAGATTAATATTGGCATACTCCACGTGAATGCTGTTGAAAAGACTGCGGTATTCACAGTCGTGTTCAGCCAGAGATACTAAGTGAACGATCCATCTCGGCTCCCTTCCCACCCTCACAGAAGATGGTCTCCAATCCATTTGGTTTAGTCCACCTGATATTAAAGTTCAGAAGTTCAAAGTAAAATTTATAATCCGAGTGCATACATGTCACTACATACTGCCCTGAGGTTCTTTTTCCTGCGGGCATACTCAGTAAATTTACAGAAGAGTAACTGTAAGCAGGATCAATGAACACCAACACGAGGAAATCTGCAGATGCTGGAATTTCAAGCAACACACATAAAAGTTGCTGGTGAATGCAGCAGGCCAGGCGGCATCTCCAGGAAGAGGTACAGTGTTCAATGAACACCAAAACTGTGCAAATGCAAATATAAATAAATAGCAATAAATAACAAGGGCATGAAATAACAAGATAAAGAGTCCTTAAATTGAGACCGTCAGTTGTGGGAACACCAGACAGAGAAGGAGTGTAGTTATCGCCTTTTGTTCAAGAGCCTGATGGTTGAGGGGTAGTAACTGTTCTTTAACCTGATGGTGTGAGGCCTGAGGCTCTTGTATCTTCTACCTGATGGCAGCAGTGAGAAAAGAGCATGGCCTGGGTGGTGAGGATCTTTGATGATGGATGCTGCTTTTCTATAGCAACGTTTCTGATAGATGTGCTCAGTAGTTAGAATTGCTATACCCTAGATGTAGCAAATGCCATGGTACTGTATCACTATGGCTGTGGAAATGAAGATTGGTATTCCAGAAGCCTGCACCTCCAGTCAAATTGTTGTAGTACCATTGCAACACTGACATTTTCTCAACAGTATTGAAAATTGTCCATTTGTGTCTTTTTCACAAACAAATGAAATCCAGCTTATTACCATTTAAGCAAGTTCCTGCCCATCAGCACTAAATTGATGGAAGATGTCATTATTATATGACAAAATGGTACTTAGTCATCATAACCTGCTGACTGATACAAGTTTGGGTTTTTTTAAGGCCAACTTGGTACTAGATGGCAAGACAACCTTGGTTCGAGTATGCATCAAAGAGCTGATTTCAGGTGTGAGGTGAGAGTGTCTGTCCTTGACATCAAGGCACCATTTGACCGGAAGTGTAACAATGACTTTCTTGTAAAACTGAAGCCAATGGGGAAATTATTCCAATGCTTGGAGTCATACGTCACAGAAAGGAACATGGCTGTGATTGGTGGAGGTCGATCTTTTCAGCCCATAGCGTGTCATCACAGTTTGTTTGTGGAATTCTGTCAGCCTATCCATCTTACGCTGCTGCTTCAAAGACTTTTCCATCATAATGTCAGAAGTGGAGATGCTTGATGACTGCACAATATTCACTTCTAATCACAACTCCTCAGCAAATGAAGCAGTCTACTTCTGCATGCAGCATAACATCCGCTTGTGGATCAGTGGGTGCCAACTGATGTTCATGTTACAATAGTATTAGGTATTGATTGTCAACAGTCAGCAGCCAGCAGCCAACTACCCTTGACATTCAACAGCCTGATTGCAACTGAGTTAACAATATCAACACACCTTGTGCTTCACCATTAACCAGAAACTCATCTGGGCCAGCCACATAAATACTATGACTGGAACAATTGAACAGATCTTGGGTTTCTGCTGGCAAGGGATGCATTGATACCCAAACCCTTTTCACCATCTACAAAGTGCAGTTTCACAGCATGGTGGACTGTTCACAGCCTGGAATAAATGCTGTACCAACAGCTATCAAGAAGCCCAACACCATCCCATGGTTACCCCATCCACCACAACAAGCATTCCCCTGAACCACTGACACACAATGCCCATTGTGTACATCATTTACTGAAAATACTGTAACTACTCACCCAGACAATGCCATTGGCTCCTCTTGAGCCACAACCTACAGCACCAAGGATATGAGTTTCAGGCACATGGGGACTTCACTTCCAGATCCCTCTCCTGTCGCTGGTGCTTTATCATTGCTAAATTCCAGAACTCCCTACCCCAGAGCTATGAGAGTTCCTTTCATTGAAAGACAGCAGAGGTTGAGAAATGCGGGTCATTGCTACCTTGTTGAGGGTAATGAAGGATGGGCAATAAACAATGTCTCTGTCTGTGATACTCAGATACCAGAAAATTAATATATTGAGGGGTTGGGGGAGTGGAAGATAAGCTGGCACCGTAGTTTGGCCAGAACTCCAGTGACTGCATTACAGGCTGTAACAATCCAAGAATGGGTACAGAAGAGATTTGTGGCCAAAACCAAAAAAATTTAAAGGCTCTCAAATAGAGGGTTTGTGAAGGATCATTTTCATCAGCAAACAGGAAATCTGGAATTTTAAGGTTCATGTGAAGAGATTTTTCACTTTGACTCACTGTGTAGAAGATATTTGTTCATCATTTGAAATGCTGTCACAACCAAAGTCAGGAGTCAAGGCCTTGCAAGTTGGGATTAGGCTGAAAAGGCACAAACACATTGGTGCAAATGGATATCTGTGATGTATGTTTACTGTACCTAGTGTGATTGCATGTGTAATTCTCTTCAGATCTTTCAGAGAAAATAAATCCTTTTTGATCTTCCTTTCAGGGAGATCCTGCAAGAAATTCAGCGTCTTAGATTGGAGCATGAGCAGGCCTCCCAACAGACCCCAGAAAAAGCTCAGCAGAATCCGACCTTACTGGCTGAACTGAGGCTACTGAGGTGAGGTTTGGCATATCTCTCATTGGCCTTTATATATCAGCTAGTTTCATTGCTTGTCAACATCTAACAATTGTAGTGTTATATATGTAAATAGAGCACTGTAAATATTGAATTGATTAGGTAGCATCTGTGGGAAGAGAAGCAGAATTAATGTTTCATTTCATTTATCTACATTATCATGTTAATTAGCAGTGTTCTCTCCCATGATATGCAGGAAACTTTATAATTAGTTTTGATCCTGACACAGTAAGTAATGTAAGGCAGTGGCACTCAATCAGCTTTAGAAAATGGTTATTTGGTGTACGTATTTGCGTATTTGAGTTTTATACTTAAAATGATACACAGTTTGATGTAATATGTCCCTAGCACATGAACTATGTTAATCACTTCAGACATCTGCACAAGACAAGATACAACAAACAAGTATTGATTATTTTATAAAAAATGAATTGCCATTTACCTGAAGATGGGTATTTTCTTTAATTTTTCTTTTCCACATCACTGTATCACACAAAACAAAATTTGGTTTGAAGGTACACTGTTTTCAAAAGAAAAATTCAAAACTTAACCATCTTCTTTCTCAGTATTTCCAACAGATTCCTGCCATACATTATTCTTTAGTGAAGCTTGCTTTTTGCTCCATTTAAGGGGCGTCATCTTTTTAAGCTACACTTGTGTTAGTAAGTTGGCCATTTTCATATTTTTTGCATGATATACCAAACTCTCTAACTCAGCAATAGCGCATCCATTCTATTATCAATTTTAATCATTCCCTTATTTAACATGACCAGATTACACATAACAGCTCTTCTAATAAAATCATGAAACTTTCTGTGTCAATTATGACGTCCCTCAGGTTTCCTTTCATATTCTTTTAATAGCTCTACCTATCTCTGTGCTGAACCACTCCAAAGCTATTTGATGAACCAGAGCACCAAAATGTTTTCCAAAATTTAATCCCTAATGCAAAACAATGCAACAGTAGACTTTCTGTATATCACGGCAAAGGGACATGATTTTTCCTACTCGTTTTTATTTTTCCAGTTCAGCAGTTAGTTACCGCTACTGCTTGTTTGCAGCAAAGTTGAAGGCCATTTCTTGTAGAAATGCTAGAATGAAAAGTAGACCGAATTATAGAACTGTTAATAAAGTTTTATTTTACAACTAAACAACTAAATGGCTATCTGATTATACATTCCTGCCATTCTTTCTTAAACATTGCCAAGCTTAAAAATAGGAACAGGAGTAAGCCATTCAAGGCTGCTCTGCCATTCACTAAGATTGTGACAGTAATGCCTCCCCTACCCCTTCACCATTTCCCATCCCCTTGTCCCTATAAGACCATAAGATACAGGAGCAGAAGTAGGCCATTCATCCCATTGAGTCTGCTCCACCATTCAATCATGGGCTGATCCAGTTCTTCCAGTCATCCCCACTCCCCTGCCTTCTCCCCATACCCTTTGATGCCCTGGCTAATCAAGAACCTTAAATGATCCTTAAATGATCCCTTTGACTTGGCCTCAACAGCCACTCGTGGCAACAAATTCCACAGATTTATCACCCTCTGCCTAAAGTAAATTCTCTGCATCTCTGTTCTAGATGGACGTCCTTCAATCCTGAAGTCGTGCCCTCTTGTCCTGGAATCCCCTACCATGGGAAATAACTTTGCCATATCTAATCTATTCAGGTCTTTTAACATTTGGAATGTTTCTATGAGATTCCACCCCCCCCCCCCCATTCTCCTGAACGCCAGGGAATACTGCTAGACGTTCCTCATACGGTAGCCCTTTCATTCCTGGAATCATTCTCATGATTCTTCTCTGAGCCCTCTCCAATGTCAGTACAGTATATCCTTTCTAAAATAAGGAGCCCAGAACTGCACGCAATACTCCAAGTGAGGTCTCTCAAGTGCCTTATAGAGCCTCAACATCACAACCCTGCTCTTATATTCTGTACCTCTAGAAACGAATGCCAACATTGCATTCATCTTCTTCACCATCGACTCAACCTGGAGGTTAACCTTTAGGGTATCCTGTACAAGGACTCCCAAGTCCTTTTGCATCTCTGCATTTTGAATTCTCTCCCAATCTAAATAATAATTTGCCCATTTATTTCTTCCACCCAAATGCATGACCATACACTTTCCAACATTGTATTTCATTTGCCACTTCTTTGCCCATTCCCCTAAAATATCTAAGTCTCTCTGCAGGCTCTCTGTTTCCTCAACACTACCCGCTCCTCCACCTATCTTTATATCATTGGCAAATTTAGCCACAAATCCATTAATCCCATAGTCCAAATCATTGACGTACATCTTAAAAAGCAGCGGTCCCTACACTGACCCCTGTTGAACTCCACTCGTAACTAGCAGCAAGCCAGAATAGGATCCCTTTATTCTCACTCTCTGTTTTCTGCTGATCAGCCAATGCTTCACCCATGCTAGTAACTTCCCTGTAATTCCATGGGATCTTATCTAGCTAAGCAGCCCCATGTGCAGCACCTTGTCAAAGGCCTTCTGAAAATCCAAGTACACCACGTCTACTGCATCTCCTTTGTCTACCCTACTTGTAATTTCCTCAAACAATTGCATTAAGTTTGTCAGGCAGGATTTTTCTTTCAGGAAACCATGCTGGCTTTGGCCTATCTTGTTATTTGCCTCCAGGTACTCTGTAATCTCATCCCTAAAAATCAATTCCAACAACTTCTCAACCACTGATGTCAGGCTAACAGGTCTATAGTTTCCTTTCTGCTGCCTCCCACCCTTTTGCAATTTTCCAGTCATCCGGTACATTGAAAGATCATTGTTAATGCCTCCGCAATCTCTCCAACTACTTCCTTCAGAACCCAAGGGTGCATTCCATTAGGTCTGGGAGATTTATCTACCCTCAGACCGTTAAGCTTCCTGAGCCACTTCTCAGTCGTAATTTTCACTGCACATACTTCACTTCCCTGACTCTCTTGAATGTCCGGTATACTGCAGATGTTATCTACTGTGAAGACTGATGCAAAATACGCATTCAGTTCCTCTGCCATCTCTGTGTCTCTCTCATTAAAATATCTCCAGCATCATTTTCTATTGGTCCTATATCTACCTTCAACTCTCTTTTACTGTTTATATACTTAGAAAAGCTTTTAGTATCTTCTTTGATATTAGTCGCCAGCTTCCTTTCATAATTAATCTTTTCCTTCCTAATGACTTTCTTAGTTTCTTTCTGCAAGCTTTTAAAAGCTCCCCAATCCTCAGCCACGGTAGTGTCCTTCTTCCATTCGAAAATTTCTTCTTGTGTCCCTCTCTCATGTCATCTCCTTGCCTGCCCATGGCCTTCTGTCGCTTTCACCAATCAACTTCCCAATCTTCCCAGCTCTTTGCTTCATACCTCCCCCTTCAAGTTTCACCTGTCACCTAGCGTTTCTCCCTCCCCTCCCCCCACCTTTCAAATCTCCTCCTCAGCTTTCTGTCCTCCAGTCCTGCCAAAAGGTTCTGGCCCAAAACATCGACTGTACTCTTTTCCATTGATGCTGCCTGGCCTGCTGAGTTACTCCAGCATTTTGTCTGTGTTGCTTGGATTTCCAGCGTCTGCAGATTTTCTCTTGTTTGTGATTGTGACTGATCTGACTTCCCTCAAACTTAGGTTGAGATGTCTTGTACCATTGCTGTAGAAGATCAGGCATCTTCATGTCCTGAGAGGCACTTTCAATTATAACATCTATATTTTGCTGACTTTCACAAACACACAATGATTGCATTTTATAAACACAAGAGATTCTGCAGATGATGGAAATCCAGAGCAACGCCCACAAAAAGCTTGAGGAACTCAGCTGGTCAGACAGCATTTATGGAAATGAATAAACAGTCGACATTTCAGGCCGATCGTTGCATTTTCACAGCTTCTGCACATGTTTCCTCCCACATTCCAATGTTGAACAGGTCAATAGATTAATTGGTCATGTGTGTAATCAAACAGTGTAGACTCGTTGGGCCAGAAGTGCCTGTTACTGTGCTGTGTCTCTAAGTTATAAATTACAGTTATTATTGTTATAAACCTAAAAGTCTGAAAGAGGCTATCCTGAACACTTCAGTGACCGGGATAAATTCCTGGAACCACCAGCTCACCATCAGCACTGTCTAGGCAGTTATCTGTCCATTTTATCAAATTATGTGCTTAAATTGATAGAAGTTCAGATTTTTAATTTGTTATGTAAGAACTAAAGGTAGTGCTTATCCTGATACTGTGATAGCACTAACCTCTGAAGTCTAAGAAGTACCCAATTTATTTGGAGACATCTGTCTTCAAGCTTTGCCACTGATGTTTCAATAAAAGAATCAATAAATTCTGATTTGAATCTCCTTTTTCTTAACTATATTGTTCATTTATGTAAGTTTTCAATTATTAAAAAAAACAATTTGCACTTCACCACAGATTAAAAAGCTGTATAAATATTCTGTATTTATTTTTTAATCGAGTAATCTGTCACAGGAGGAGGATATTCAGTTCACCCTACCATAACATATTTACTGATTAACAGTAAATGAATATCCTATGTCTCAACTTAATGTCTGGTTATTGCGATCGCAGTGCCTGCAATGTTCAGCACTGGAACCTCAGTTACTTTATGTAAACTATGCTTTTTAGTTCTCAGTGAAACCACAGGGTGGAGTAAGATGCCACACAGATTGACCGCTTCACCTGACTCAAGCCCTCTGCTGGTGGGTTTTATGGACTACCTCTCCCAGCTATTCCAAAATGAGTGAAAGTTAAAATCATGCTCTCTTTTTAAGTGCACAGATAGGAATCAGAAGAAAAGGAATGATGCTTGAAGAGATGAATCGTTTCAGCCAAAATATTTTAAGAATAGATCTTCAAGAAAAAAAGTTATTTTCCTGAACATTTTGATGTAGTTTTCTGTTTTATTTCCTTATGATAAGTAAGAAATTGCTTCTTGCCTGATGGACTCAATGTAAATTAATCAGGCTCCATTAGAAGACAACCAGCTGACTCCTCCAAGCAATGAATTGCCTTAGCAGGACAAATATCTAAATCCTTTTCAAATACTTTCACACTCATTTTAGGATTATTTTTACCTGATAATTTTATTTGTTCCAAGTAATCATTTTGACACATTGACATCTTGCTCAGGTAGTCAAGTTATTGTATCTGCTGAGCTAGTTTGAGTGGTATTTTCACATAAACTGTATCCTGAGGCCAAATAAGTACCTTTGAAACCCATTTAGGAAGGCAGTCACTGTGCAACTAATGAAGCTAAAAAGGCACTCTGTCTTTAGCCAGTTACTGTGGATTCCAATTAATTGGGACATGCTGGGACCAGTACATTTTGGCCCAGTTAAGCAGTTTCCCCAATTAGCAGAAATTTCATGAGGAAAGTTAAAAAGGAAAAAAAAAACAAACTACTATTTATCTGAGTTACAATTTATGTATTTAAATGAAACAACAAATTAGAACACTATCAATAGCTCTACATACTATAAAACTGTGTATTAGTTCCTAATAGTTATTGGTGGAGGTATTCATCGGTAGTGCTGCTCTTTAGAGTGTAAATGAGTGAAATCAACACAGACACAGTGCAAATAATTGACTGCTTTCATACAATGTTTTGGATGATTACATCCTCCAAATCTTCGTTTTCATTATAACATTCAAGATGATTGCCAATACCTTTGTAATTCCTAATTTGTTGAAGTAGTGAAATTGTTTCACTTTAGCTCCGGGCTGTTTCTAGCATCTCCAAGCCTGAATGCTTGAAACTCTGGTGAGCATAAGTTACAAATGGTCTTTCTCTCCTGCAATGTGTGACAAAATCACTTATTTTTGAACACAAGCACACACGACTGACGTTATTTAAAAAATGATCATGGAGTGCTATGCAAGTGCACACAACTAACACTAGTTAGACACTGTTTGGCAACACTCCTGCCCCATTTAAACGGCATAGTGTCCCAAATAAGTGAAAAGCATAAACAAGAGAAAATATGCAGATGTTGGAAATCCAAGCAACACACACAAAATGCTGGAGGAACTTGGCACCTGTGGAAAATTATTTTCTTGATTTAGTTTTTATTTGTCAAGAATTGTCCCAGATAAATGGCAGCCCCAATTATCTGATGGCCCAGTTAGCCGGAATCCGATGAGTGAGCCATTCTGTTTGAAGATCTGTGCGAATATCATTAATCAGAAATACAAGGAAAGGTGTTATGATTTGCATAATTGCTCTTCCCACTGACTAAATTTAGACTAGATAATTCTGATGTGCAATGCTGCTTCTGTCACAGTGTCTGTGATATTAAAGTTATGTTCAGAGTCATTAGTTCTCCTTTCCCTTCAGTTGATCAACTTTTCTTTAATTCAATTGAAAACTAGAAATGAGTACAGAATTGGAAAGGGGAATCAAACATAAATTGATTTTTACTGTAACTCCTCACCTTCACAAAAAAAGTTCATTTTAATGAATAAAGACAATATCTTGTTATTCTTCCCTCACTCAAGATTTTCCCTGTTTTCTTCAGCTAGATAGATAACTCCAGTCCCAGCGTAGCGGTAGTTGAAGGCATTTTATTATTCACCCGTGCGTTACAGTACGCAAGGAGCCAGTGTAAAAAGACATTAACTTCACACCGTCCTCATGAAAAGTAGATTCAAATATTGATCAAAACTCCTTCAACTTCCAACAAATTGCTTCTAACTGACTGAAATGTGCAAATGATATAAACTGGCCGGCCCAATGATGAAAACTAATTGCTTAATAACATGATTTTGAGTAATCAACGACAGCTGTGAACTTACAATTAAGCAGTGAGGTCTAGTAATTAGAAATAAACAAACCACGTCCGGAAGACATAGCAGTTATAATACCTGAACTTTTAGAGGTGCCAGTTATATGCTCAAAGGTGCTAAATATTTCTTACAATTAAGCAGTGTTTCATTTGTCATATTTCATTAGGTGCTTCTGTTTACAAGGATTAGCTGTGAACCTCTGTTGCAGAATATATGGAATTATGAAGAGATTTTATGTTGTGTTCGCTGAGTTTGGCAATTAGCATGCAGACCTTTTATCACCAGTCGAGGTGACATCCTCAATGCACAGTTGTTGGGGTTTCTCTCTGGGAGTGCTCACATTTATATAGAGCCCCATTCACTTGCCTCAGTCCTGATTGGCTATCCCTTCAGTTGTCCTTTGAATTCTATTGGTTTGTGTTTCTTTGGCTCTTAGGGGCTCGTAGATGACATCTGTTTCGATATGTTTGTTTACAGAGCTATCAGAAGAGATCCATGCTTCTAAAAACTCTTGTGCCTGCTTCATGTCTGCCTGCACCAGAATCTCTGTGGTGTCCCAGTTAGAGTGGTGTCCTTCATGGTTTTCACATACCGAGATCAGCGACAGTGGGTCATGTCTCTGTACCACTAGTTTGTGTTCTCGTAAACGAGTTGAGAGCTTACGTCCTGTCTAGCCAGCGTAGTTCTTGTTGCAGTCTCCATAGGTGATCGCCTCAACCTGAGCTACCAATATTCACCACCAACCTAATTATGAAGACTCTTTCTTACCAAGAAAGAGTTAAGATGTTGTACAGTACAGGCTGTTTGACCATCCATGTCTATAATGCCAGTCAAGAACTGTTCATTTTCCAGAACCACTGCCTTCTATACCATGGAAGTGCTTTGAGTGCTCATCTGAATGTTTCTCGCATCTCGTGAGAGTACTTGGAAGAGATCGGAGCAGGATTAGGCTATTTGTACATCGAGTCTCCACCGCCATTTGATCATGGCTGACTGTGTTTGCTGCTGCTTCAGAGGGTGCATTCCAGATTTCAAGCACTTTCTGGAATGGTAAAATTTTTCTGTAGATCCCTGTCTTACCTCAAACAAATATCCTTAGGTATTAGACGGCTTTGTTAAGGGGTAAGATTTTATCACTGTTCATCCTATCTCTGCCCTTCATCAATTTCTGCATCCCACTCAGGTCCTCCCTCATCATTTTCTGCCCCAAGAAAAACAATACCAACCTATTCCTCGTGCCAACCTATCTGGTCTCTCATAACATAAGCACTTTATCCCAGGCTACGTCCTGGTGAGTCTCCTCTGCACTTTCTCCAGTGCAGTTGTATTGATCCTATAGAACTGCACTTAGAGCTCCAGATGTAGTCTAAGTAATGTTTTTTGTAGTTGTGCCATAATCTCTCTGCTATGTATTCTGTACTCCAGCTATTGAAGATGAGCATTCTGTGTTACTGCTTCACCAACTCGTCTATCTGTTCCAAGTTCCACATCCAAGTTTATTGTCATAGTCATAAATGTCTAGGGTATAAATGCCATGAAGATTAGGTTTTTGAAGTAGTAGAAAGTACATTACAAATATGACAAACACAAGTCAGCTTCAAATTCTGTCTTCAGGGATCCTTAGACAATAAAACCATGGTCCCACTGGTGCTCAGTACTCCATGAGCCTTACTATTCATGGGGTATCACCTAGTTTGGTTAGTTCCCTCAAGTGTGAACATTGTCAGAAGTGCAGCAGTCAACAAGTGAAAGGCACTGTGGTGATTGGAAAAGACAAAATATTTTGAGCAGAACCCATGTCAAAAGTAGAAGTGGAAAAGCAAATTTTCAGGTACACCCAAGCAAAATGACAGAGGCAGGAGAGGGAAGAGTAGCAGATTGAAATGGGGGAAAGATTCTGGCTTCTCCCATAGAGAGAATGCCTGTGGATTTCACTTGAGCTTATCTGATACAAGGCATGTCTCACTCCAAGATGAGGTGAAATGTTCAGGTGAAATAAACACTGGCCAGACAGAGATCAAGATAAGTTGACATTATTTTAATTAATGGAAGATTTCCTTGAGAGCTAGGAAAATTAGTAGCATCTTATTTGGCAAGAGATTGTTTTCTTTCTGATATCTTTAACGTCACTTCTACACCCAGCCTGTGACGAGCTGGAAGGCATTCCTTGGGAGCAAGAATGCCAGTCTCCCAATTCAGTTTGTGTTCTTGATCACTGTGCATGATGTAAGTTCTGCATGATTTCCAATTCTTTTGTGAACTAATTCCACTTTTTCTCTTTAAGAAATGTAGATTATTTGTCATTTCACTAATTTCACAGCAAAGGTGTTTATTATGTTGCAAATTTCAGTGATGGGTAGACATGTTTTCTGAATTCATTGACATTAACCGTTCCTTGAAGAGGATCCCATATTGCCTTTGTTCTACGAGTAATTAGACTACCTCACCTCTTAATACAGATGTATCCCTTTTGCAGTATGAATGTAGCCCTTTGACCCCTTAGACTGAATATGGTGTCTTTCATGTGTGTCCTTCCACTGTCCTCCTCCAATTGTTAAGTGGTTAGATTCAGCATTTAGAATACTCAGCTGGAATAAAGCATTTAACTTCACTGACCAAAATAAGGTGCAATAGTTACTGCACTCAGTTCACTCAGCATCCAGATAAAAGATACATTGACATACAGCTTTTAATCGGTGTTTGCAATCAAGGATTTCCCAGGATACTTGGGTGTGGGATGTGTATTGGTTGTGAAGACATGCCAACAAATTAGCTTCGTTCGCCAGAAAATTGCATAGAAGTGTGATTTTAATCACTTTTCACCTCTTTGCTCATTTCTAACCTTGTATTTTATTTCAAAATCTCAATTTGTAATAAAATCTTTCACAAATTATCTACAGGGAAAAAAGGAGTCAAATATGCAAAATGTTTATTTGTCTTTTTGATGACAAATGCATCCCAGTCTGACTAAGTTTCCAATGTAATTAACGTAATATGCTATTGGATTTGCCAAGGTAAATATTCTTAAGCCAAGTTTCTGGAGTTTAATTGTAAATTCATTGCATGCACTGGACACAAACATGTCTTTAATTGGCAACTAAAAATTAAAAAAGTGTCAGAAATTGAGTAAAAACAGAGAATCACGCAAAAATGCTGGAGGAACTCAGCAGGCCAAGCAACATTTATGAAAATGAGTAAATAGTTGATGTTTCCATATGACCTTTGGCCTATCAAGTCTGCTCCACTATTTCATCATGGCTGATCCAATTTTCCCCTCAGCCCCAATTCCTGCCTTCTCCCTGTATCCCTTCATGCCTTGACCAGTCAAGAATCTATCAACCTCTGCCTTAAATATACATAAAAGCTTGGCCTCCACCACTGCTTGTGGCAAAGAATTCCACAGATTCACCACTCTCTGGCTGAAGAAATTCCTCTTCATCTCCATACTAAAGGATGACCCTCTATTCTGAGGCTGTGTCCTCTGGTCTTAGACTTTCCGACCATAGAAAACATCCTCTCCACATCATATCTATCAAGGCTATTCGATAGGTTTCAATGAAGTCACTCCTCATTTTTCTGAATTCTAGTGAATACAGGCTCAGAGCCATCAAGTGCACTTCATATGCCAAGCCATTCAATCCTGTAATCATTTTCCTGAACCTCCTTTGAATGCTGTCCAGATTCAGCTCATTCTTTCTACAATAAAGGACACAAAACTGCTCACCATACTCCAAGTGAGGCCTCACCAGTGCTTTATAAAGCCTCAACATTACACCTTTGCTTTTATATTCTCGTCCTCTTGAGATAAATGCTTACATAGCATTTGCCTTCCTCACTGCAAACTCAAGCTGCAAATTAGCCTTTAGGGAATCCTGCATAAAGATCCCCAAGTCCATTTTCACCTCAGATTTTTATATTTTCTTTCTGTTTAGAAAATAGTCAACCCTTTTATTTCTTCTGCTAAAGTGCATGACCATTCATTTCCTGACACTCTTCCATCTGCCATTTCTTTGCCCATTCTCCTAATCTGTCTAAATTCTGTGCCCTCTCTACTTCAAGACTACCTGCCCTCCATCTATTTTCATATCAACTGTGAACTTTGCACCAAAGCCATCAATTTCATCATCCAAATCATTGACATATAATGTAAAAAGAATCAGTCCTAAGACAGACCCCTGTGGAACATCACTAGTCACTGGCAGCCAACGAGAAAAGGTTCCCTTTATTCCCACTCTTTGCCTCCTGCCAATCAGCCACTGCTTTACCCATGTTTGAATGTTTCCGGTAATACCACGGGCTCGCAGTTTGTTAGACCGGTACCTTGTACAAACCCTTCTGAAAATCCAAGAAGGCAACATCAATCATTTTTCCTTTGTCCATCCTGCTTGTTATTTCTTCAAATAATTTCAACAAATTTGTCAGGCAAGATATTCCCTTAAGAAAATCATGCTGACTACAGCCTATTTTATCATGTAACCTGAGATCTCATGCTTAATCATCAACTCCAATATCTTCCCAACCACTGAGGTCAGACTAACTGGCCTATAATTTCCTTTCTTCTGCCTCTCCCCCTTCTTGAAGAGTGGAGTGACATTTGCAATTTTCTAGTCTTCCGGAACCATTCCAGAATCTAGTGATTCTTGAAAGAATTACTAATGCCTCCATGATCTCTTCAGCCACCTCTTTCAGAACCTTGAGCTGTACACCATCTGCTCCATGTGACTTACCTAGCTCAGACCTTTCAGTTTCCCAAAAACCTTCTCCCTAGTTATGATACCTTCACACACTTCATACACCTGGAACTTCCACCATACTGTTCGTGTCTTCCACAGCGAAGACTGATGCAAATTACTTATTCAGTTCATTTGCCATTTACTTGTATCCCATTACTACCTCCCCGGCATCGTTTTCCAATAGTCCGATATCCATTCTCGCCGCTGTTTTACACTTCATGTGTCTGAAAAAACTTTTGGTATCCTCTTCAATATTATTGGCTAGCTTACTTTCATATTCAATCATTCAATTTTACCTTCTTAATGACTTTTTAGTTGCCTTCTGTTGGTTTTTCAAAGCTTCCCAATCCACTAACTTTCCACTAATGTGGTTTCTCTATTATATGGCCTTTCGCTGGCTTTTATGCTGGCGTTGACTTCTCTTGTTAGCCATGGTTTTGCCATCTTTCCTTTAGAATACTTCTTCCTCTTTGGGGTGTATATATTCTGTGCCTTCTGAATTGATTCCAGAAATTCAAGCCATTGCTGCTCTGCTGTTATCCCTGCCAGTATTCTTTTCCAATCAATTCTGGCCAACTCCTCTCTCATGCCTCTGTAATTCCCTTTACTCCTCGGTAAGACTGGCACATCTGACTTCAGCTTCTCCTCCTCAAATTTCAGGGTGAATTTGATCGTGTTATGATCATGTACCCCTAAGGGTTCTTTTACTTTAAGCTTGCTAATTAATTCCAGATCATTGCACAACACTCAATCCTGAATAGCTGATCACGAGCTGCTCTTAAAAGCCATCTCATTGGCACTCTAGAAATTCCCCCTCCTGGAATCTAGTACCAACCTGATTTTCCTTAACTGCATATTGAATTCCTTCATGGCTATTGTAACATTGCCCTTTTAGCAAGCATTTTCTATCTCCCATTGTGATTTGTGGGCCACATCCTTACTACTGTTTGGGGGTCTGTATTTAACTCCCATCAGGGTCCTTTTACCCTTACAGTTCCTTAGCTCTATTCACAAAGATTCAACATCTTCCGACCCTGTGTCACCTCTTTCTACTGATTTGATTTCATTTTTTACCAAGAGAGCAACGCTGCCTCCCTCCTCTGTCTTCCTGCTTGTCCTTTCGATACCATGAGTATTCTTAGACATTAAGCTCCCAGCTGTAATCTTCCAGGCATGATTCTGTGATGCTTACAACATATACCTGCCAATATGCAATTGTGCTACATTCATCTACCATATTCCACATACTGCACTCAACCATAATACCTTCATTCCTGTATTCGCTTTTGTCCACCTTTTACATTGCAACTCATCTGCAATTTTGCCCTATCAACAGCCTCTCCTCACTACACATTGCCTCTGTTTGTAAACCAGCTGCCTCATCTTTGGCACTATTATCTACCTTTCCTATGATACCTCTTGCAGTGAAGTATATGCAGCTCAGGACACTAAGACCATAAGACAAAGGAGCAGAAGTAGGCCATTGGCCCATCGAGTCTGCTCTGCCATTTTATCATGAGCAGATCCATTCTCCTATTTAGTCCCACTCCCCCGCCTTCTCACCATAACCTTTGATGCCCTGGCTACTCAGATACCTTTGAATCTCTGCCTTAAATACACCCAATGACTTGGCCTCCACTGCTGCCCGTGGCAACAAATTCCATAGATTCACCACCCTCTGACTAAAAAATTTCTTTGCATTTCTGTTCTGAATGGGCACCCTTCAATCCTTAAGTCATGCCCTCTCGTACTAGACTCCCCCATCATGGGAAACAACTTTGCCACATCCACTCTGTCCATGCCTTTTAACATTCGAAATGTTTCTATGAGGTCTCCCCTCATTCTTCTAAACTCCAAGGAATACAGTCCAAGAGCAGACAAATGTTCCTCATATGTTAACCCTCTCATTCCCGGAATCATTCTAGTGAATCTTCTCTGTACCCTCTCCAACGTCAGCACATCCTTTCTTAAATAAAGAGACCAAAACTGCCCACAGTACTCCAAGTGAGGTCTCACCAGTGCCTTATAGAGCCACAACATCACATCCCTGCTCCTATACTCCATGCTTTTAGAAATGAATGCCAACATTGCATTTGCCTTCTTCACTACTGACACAACCTGGAGGTTAACTTTAAGGGTATCCTGTATGAGGACTCCCAAGTCCCGTTGCATCTCAGACTTTGAATTCTTTCCCCATTTAAATAATAGTCTGCCTGTTTATTTTTTCTGCCAAAGTGCATAACCATACACTTTCCAACATTGTACTTCATTTGCCACTTCTCTGCCCATTCTTCCAATCTATCCAAGTCTCTCTGCAGACTCTCCGTTTCCTCAGCACTACTGGCCCCTCCACCTATCTTTGTATCGTCAGCAAACTTAGCCACAAAGCCATCTATTCCATATATTCCACTAGTTGCACCATACTCAACTTTCTGGTTCCTAACTTTGTCTGAAGTTTTCCCAACCTCTTCACTGACTGTTCTGGCTATTGGGTTCCCATTCCCCTGCAGCTCTAGTTTAAACCCCACCGTGTAACATTAACAAACCTACCTGCTAGGACATCATACCCTCCCTTCTGGTTCAGGTACAAACCATCCCATCTATACAGGTCCCACCTTTCCTGGAAGAGAACCCAATGATCTAAAAATCTTAGTCCTTCCCTCCTACACCAACTCCTTAGCCACATATTAAAGTGTATAATCTTCTTGGTGACGACTGTTTACTCGTTCCCATGGATGCTGCCTGGCCTGCTGAGTTCCTGCAGCATTATGATGTGTGTTGCTTGGATTTCCAGCATGCACAGATTTCATTGTGTTTGAAAAACAGAGAATGTTAGGAATCATCAACACATCAGGTTGCATTTGTAGATGGAGAAGCAGATCTTTCTGCAGATGTTGCATGACCTGCTGAATGCTTCCAGTTGTTTTCTGTTTTTATTTACTTCATAACATTTGGGAAATTAATTTGCTTTGGAACTGATCATTTTTGTTGGCTGCATTTAATTTAAGAACATAATTAACTTAAAGTTATGGACTGAATCAGTTGTAGGGCATCAAGTCTTGAGATGAAAGCCATCATGATCAATACAGCAACTTGTTTGATCAGTGCTGCTTCAATAAACTTTTTTAAAAATGTTTCTTGTAAGTGCCATCTTCAAAGCAAAGGCAGTTAAAGCTGTATCTTTTTTTAAGTGATTGTTTATCGCTGTATTTTGTACTTTAGAAACCAGGGTCATTTTTAATGTCTGGTTGAATTGTTCTAAGAAAAGCAGTCTTCATGCAAGTGCTTCATGGTCCAGATGTTCTGAAGTCTCTATATTGTTGTCAGATGAAGCAGAGAAGTGCTAAATTCCATCTGTATTTTGTCACAAAGGAAAAGATGACTGCCAACCAAGATTTTTTTTTGTGTGAATATTTATGTGCGTGGCTTTGGGACCAAGTGCGTGTACTCTATACTAAGGCACAACTGGGGGTAATGGAAACATCCTTTAAATCTGGCATGAATCCAACTTGTTGATAATCTATTATTTATCTGTGACATTTCATAATTCTGGAAACACACCTTGTGCCTCTTTTTAGTAAACTTTATAACTGTTAATGAGTTACTCAATCAAATTTCTTGTTATATAATTCATGTTCCATTATTCCAATTTAAGATATCACCTTTCAAGATAAATGTTAAATTTTAGCAGTTTTGTGGAGAGATAAGCACTCCATTTCTCCCAGTACTGGTAACTTTGCTGTCTGTTTGGAGCTACCTTTCTATTCATACTTAAAACAGTTTGGCTTAAGTCAGCAGATTTTTCTCCAACAGACTTGCCCTCATGAATAAGTAACTAACCAGGCAATTCTCCTCATCTTAAAATCTGCTGTTATTTAGATGAGAAAGCCTTTTACACCCCCTCTCTCTTTGTGTTAACTAGTGTTAGTAATTTTTTTTAAAGCAGTTTCTTTTTGAAGTTAATCTTCACCTGTGCACCTGCAGCGTGACAACCCATCTGCTCACAAAGCATCAATTATGAAATGTTACTCTTGGTGACAAATCAATAGATGTGAATACGATGTTCCATTTTTAATCTCAATGTAATAGTGCTGAGTAAGCGTGAAGAGCACTCTAAAATACTGTAATGCACGTAATTTCTTGATACAACCCCTCTGTAGTGAATAAATTCTCATCCAGTGGTATAGCCATGTTTGACAAGAGGCTTTGTTTTTGTCTGTGTTGCAGTGGAGTGCTGAAACTGCTTTTTGATGCACAGCCTTGTTCTGAACCAGACAGTCTGAGTGCTTGAATTCCCCAGTGTTTTTTGAGAGAGACGGGGCTTAATTTCTTTGTCTGTTCATTCAATAGGCAAAGAAAAGACGAGCTAGAGCAGCGGATGTCAGCCTTGCAAGAGAGTCGCCGTGAGCTGATGGTACAGCTTGAAGGACTAATGAAGCTGCTGAAGGTAAGAAATATTCCCTGCCACTACATAGACTTTAGAAACCATCATCTCCTTTATAGATAGAATATTTTATTTTCCCTATTATTTGTCTGCTCAGCCTTTGTTCTTGGTATGCACTTATCCAATTTGCACTTCACATTATGAATGCATTAAATTATAATTGGAAAAAATATGCACATCAAATTATATTTATATTTTTGTGCCATAAATTTAACTTTATCAGCCAACCAAGGATGCTTTACTTTTGATGAACTGTGGTTGACGCATTGTGCTATGAAAAGGTGGGTTAAGCTTTGCAGGTAGTCAGACTCCTGCACTGAGGTTCAAAAATGCAGTTGTGCAGTCACAGGCAAGGTAGAAAATAGGTCTGATACTCCCTGAAGGAGAAGCCACCCAGGATTCTTCAATAAGAGTCCCTGAATTTGTGTGAACATCTCACTGGAAGTATTTTCTCCTGAGCTGAATGAGACAAAATAAAAACAACTTCAGAGTTAACACATTTTGTCAAAACCTGATTCTGATTTTGTTTCTGATCAGCTTTGTTCATCTTCTTACTGTTATAAACCTTATTTTGCAATATTTCAGTTTCTATACAGCGATGTTTTTAATTAAGGAATGTGTAATACTAATGAGGGAGTTTTCACCTCTCAAATCTATATCGATTTGGATATGATATCAGAAATAAAAAGGCATTGGACTGCAATGTAGGTGATTTAATGGCCTTGAATTACTGAGTGATTCTCCCTGTTAAGCTCCAGCTGAGATTTTCCTTTGGAGTCTGCTACTTTCTAGAGTTATAGCTGCTCACCTTCCTCTTCCCCTGCTCCCACCCCATCTCCCATAGAATTTCAAAGCTAGCATGTTCTTGCAAAAGTCATTTATAATCTTTTTGGAAAGTAAAAGTTGATCTGTAAATTTATCTTAACTAGTAAGAATACAGATCAGTACAGGCCCTTCAGCCCACAATGTTGTTGTAACCTATAACCTACTCCACGATCAATCTAACCTTCCCTTCCTACACAGCCCATAAATGTTGTTTTTGCATCCCATTGATGTTGAAGGGTATTACTAATGACTGTGGACAAACGTTACTCTCATTGTTGTGAATTCTTTACTCCCAGGCCACATTCGTAGTGTGTAGGGATTTTGATCTAAAGTGCAGAATGGCCCACATCTTTCTGACACCAATGAGTCCCCTGCCTTGGTTCCCAGAGTTTGCTATTTCTACTGACACTACCCTCACAGAAGCTTCTAACATGGAGATGATTTGAACCCGCATGGTAAAGGGTTCTGTGTCAATACAGTTTTATGAAAGGGCCTAAAACTCGAAAAACTGATATGTTGACAGCTCCTGTGGCTTAGCACGTTGTCAAAACTGCTAAATTACTTAAATGTTTCTGATGTTCGTGTTTAGAAAATTACTAAAATTACTTATAACTTTTAATTTTTAAATGTAAGAAAATCTTAAACATAAACATTCAAATATAATCAAGGCAATTAGCATATGCTTGAGACTCGGTGTTGCTTCATTGAAATCAATGGAACAAATTATTCTTGGCAATTGTCCTGACTGGACAAGATGACCACTGAACAGAGAGGGGAGCAGTTGAGACCAAACAGTCTCCTAATGGCACATAGGCTGCACATCTCATATCCTGTGATGTCACCACCTGTGTCATAGATAGACATGTCAGAATGGGAATGGGATGTGGAATTAAAATGTGTGGCCACTGGGAGATCCTGCTTTCTCTGGTGGACAGAGCGTAGGTGTTCAGCAAAGCGGTCTATCCACGGCCTCCTCTACTGTAAAGATGAAGCCACACTCAGGTTGGAGGAACAACACCTTATATTCCGTCTGGGTAGCCTCCAACCTGATGGCATGAACATCGACTTCTCTAACTTCAGCTAATGCCCCACCTCCCCCTCGTACCCCATCTGTTACTTATTTTTATACATACATTCTTTCTCTCACTCTCCTTTTTCTCCCTCTGTCCCTCTGATTATACCCCTTGCCCATCCTCTGGGTCCCCCCCACCTTGTCTTTCTCCCTGGGCCTCCTGTCCCATGATCCTCTCATACCCCTTTTGCCTATCACCTGTCCAGCTCTTGGCTCCATCCCTCCCCCTCCTGTCTTCTCCTATCATTTTGGATCTCCCCCTCCCCCTCCAACTTTCAAATCCCTTACTCACTCTTCCTTCAGTTAGTCCTGACGAAGGGTCTCGGCCTGAAACGTCGACTGCACCTCTTCCTAGAGATGCTGCCTGGCCTGCTGCGTTCACCAGCAACTTTGATGTATGTTGCTTGAATTTCCAGCATCTGCAGAATTCCTGTTGTTTGCTTGATTTTTATTGATGTTTTGGCTCTTTAATCATAATCTTTGTCACATGTTTTCAAGTAGAATTATTATTTGGTCCTCTATAATCCTATTGGCTTTAAAGGTTAGGCTGCATTCCCCTTTATTGTCAAGAGAAAATCTGCAGATGCTGGAAATCCAAGCAACACACACAAAAGCCAGAGGAACTTAAAGGCCAGGCAACATCTGTACTTTTTTCCATCAATGCTGCCTGCCTTGCTAAGTCCCTCCAGCATTTTGTGTGTGTTTCTCTTTACTGCCGTGTTTTATTAGCATGTTTGCCAAAATTAGTACCAACATGGCAGTTGAGAGTTGAAGATGAGAGACATGGAAATAATCTTGCACTAA
This sequence comes from Mobula birostris, assembly GCF_030028105.1. Taxonomy (NCBI): domain Eukaryota; kingdom Metazoa; phylum Chordata; class Chondrichthyes; order Myliobatiformes; family Myliobatidae; genus Mobula; species Mobula birostris. The sequence goes on along the minus strand of NC_092371.1, from coordinate 209,487,723 downwards.
AAATACTTATTGTGATGTTCAGTGGATCAATGTGTTCTACCACTGGGGTTAAGAAAGATTTGAATCTCAAAATGATTCTGAAAGCAGGTTGCTCATTTGTCTTAAAGTATTTCTTAAGATTTTTTTTATGAGGAGGTTACTCTAAAAATATTGGCGTAATATTTTCGTACATACTTAAACAAAATTTACCTTGCTATATTCTTATGTCAAAATTATACTATGTCCTTTCATAGAACTGAAGCTGTTCCTTGAAAGATGGGGTTAGAATCCAATTACTTCCCTCTTTGGTATTCATCTAATGTTAGGCAAAGGTACAGGAAAGTGTTAGGAACACATGCTGTTTTCTTTTTGAATGGTGCTTATGATATTTTTTTCCGTTTCCCACATCCTGTGACACCTCTGAAAGAGTTCACCAATTTGATTTTGAGGCTGCACGTGGGCGCTGTTAATCTCAGTCCATAAGAGACCAGATGGGTGCTACGATAGTGCAGCAGTTAGTGCAACACTATAACAGCCCGGGTGCTGTGGAGTTCAGAGTTCGGTTTCTGTGCACAATGTTCAGTGAATCTCTGCAATTCTCTACCAAAGGGAGCTGTGAAAGCTCTGTTATGTAGCTTTCTTCTGACTCAATATCGTCGTTACTCATTTTTAAGTACAAGTTATGTTGTGTTTTTTGTAAAGTGGGTTTTGAAGATCTGCAGAAGCAAGGTAAATGTTTCTGGTGTGTTATTACATGTACTATAAAATATCGTGACATTTATTGAATCATCCACCAGCAGCTGATGGTCTCCACATGTCAGTACAATGTTCAGGCTCTTGGCTCTATAAAGAATGTTACTCTGGCAGACACGAGACAATTTTTAATTATCTCTGTTGCTTTCAAGATTATATCTCTATATGCAACTGTAGTGTGTGTTAGATTAGTTTGCGGGCACCACCATGCAAAATATTGGCCAGCTTTTGTTTTTCTTTTAACACTGCCTCCATTTCCAGATTAATCCAGTCAATCACTCTCAGTTCCCATACTCAGGCTGCTGTTAAATAAATCAGCTTTGTCTTAATGTATGGATTGCATCTTATCTAATTTGTTTTGTTAACTGTGGAAGGAGGAGCGGGTGTCCTTTTTACCCCCAGCAGTGGCAAATAGAAATATCATATCAATTAGAGCTAAGTCAGGTTGTGAGTTAAGTTATAGCAAACATTCCACTTGCCTCATCCAGTTAATGGAAAGATACCAGAATAAGGACGAAGGCAGAAACCATGATGGACAAATATCGAGGGAATTCCAGTGCTTTGTGAAACAGTAGCAAGAATGATCGGGGGTTTGGGAGCAAGGGGGGAGTTGGATTACTGATTATTAATGCAAAAGCGATAACCTTCCTTTCTTTCCAACAAAGTGTGTAAATGACTCCAACTGCCTTAGTAAATCAATCTTTCCTGGCTTGTGCATTGATCTCTGCTGGAGCCATGTATAAGTCCCTGTTTAATGCTCTTCTCGCCTTTCAACAGTTGTAGATGTCTATTTACATTCCAATAATCTATCTTCTCTTTTCTCATGTTTCTTTCAATTTTTCCAAATGCTTACTTGTATAGGATGAGGAGCAGAAGCAGGCAGTAAGTTGAACTCAACCTTATATTCCCGAGTGTTTCAGTTCTGTGCATGAAGGTAAAATGTGAATAGCCTTTCTAGAATGGATAATAGTGAGTGAGAGTGTCTTTGGCCCTATGTGCACAACATAGGTGCACATATCAACATCCTCAACCTTGGTGCCAGCTACTAAGCATAACTTAGCAGTAAGTAAAGATACTTTGTTGATAAATGTACCAAACTGTTCATAATTGGCACTTTTAATCGATTATCTACATGCTTTTATCTTTTATTCTTCAATATGTAATATGTTCATAATTCTACAACACAAAAACAAAACCAATTCAGCCTGCTTATGTCTGAGCCACTAATTTGAAAAGTAGTTGCACTGTATGGCCCTTTTTTTCACAGTCCTGCAAATATGTCTGTTTTAATCCAGTACTCATTGTAAAGCAATAGCTTGGTGATAGTTATTAACATAAATTGGCCAGTTGTTGCTTCTCTGCTTTCTGTATGGATTGATTTCTTTATCCTTAAGCCATAGCACTTTTTTAAGGATGCTTCTTTCATTCTGGGAATAGGATATTGTTGACAGCATTGTTCTAAGGGAAGCACCGACATCTTTACCCCTCCCCAAGGGATCCCTGTCTGATCAAGCAGTGCTGGGATCAATAGTAAAGATCCCAAAGTAGTGGCACTTGTTTTACCCCATTTTGCAGCTGTTACCAAGAATCTTGAAAGGTATATTTTACACTGTGAAAGCAGTGACACAGTGGATGGAAGAAAATATGAAGCACACAAAAATCATCCAGAAGTCTCAATTTACGTTGTTCACTTCAAAAGCAGGAGGCTGGGGGTCTTTTATTTTAAGAGTTTTATTTCTAGACTGAAGTGCAAGAGCTCAAGATAATAACCTTAGCAAGATGCAGAGGAGATGTCAGATTCCCAAGGCAAGGTCTGGGCAAAAAGTACACTACAGATGGAATACACTTTGCCTGAATGCAACAGGGGCCAGGGTAATGTGGAAATAATAAAGCAGAAAATGCAAGCAAAGTAGTACTGTATTTGAAAAACAAATGCAAAATAAAGGCTGCTGATGATATATGTGAACTTGAACTGATCATGTGGTAAAGAGCTGTTTGAGTGGAAATGCGTGAATAATTACCTGAAACATTATGAAATGAACAGACAAGGAAGAAATGATGAAATAAATGCACACCAATCCAAGGTGGTGGTGACCTAAATTCCTCAGGAGTTCCATATTCATGTGCATGAAATCTAAATAAATTGAACATCTCAGAGGCTCTTCTGAGGGAGAATGAGAGAAAGGGAAACTGTGTGTGTCAGTAATTGATACTGTTGACTGGATAAATGTGCAATAATGCAGGCCTTTTCATGAAACCATTAATATAACAGTTGTACATTTTGAAACATGATGATGACAAGGATCATGATAAGAAAAGTGTTCAATCATGAGCTTGCATTGTACAGTTTGCACATGGACAGATATAGTTTCTAAGGGTGTGAATTTGAATTTTTATGAAGAATACTGAAGGAAAATGGTAATCCTGTTAACTGTGTTGAGTTGTTGCTAGGATCAAATGGATAAGGAATGCAAACGAGCTGTTAAACCTGATGTAAGTAGTAACCAAGAAAAAAGATTCAAAGAAATATCATGGCACTTGTAAACACAAGCTGTTGAAATTATACAGTAAGTTACAGCCCTTGAATGGAAAATTACGAGATAAATGAAGGAAATCAGAATGGACAGAGCAATTGGAAGTAAAAAGAGCATGGAATTAAAATGAATAAACTTGAGAAATCCTGTGCACTGGGAACCAAGGTAACCAATAAATTAGTTAGAGAATGAAATTAAAACAGCAGGGAATTGTCAGGCATTGCTTTGACTTTATGTAAACCATGCAGTTGGGAAAGGAAACATTTGATCAATAGAAACATGTTGACTGATGAAGCAAATATTCTAAATTAGTCCTTTAATGTTTTTCACAGGCATCATCTCAGCATGGAAGTTAAATACCTTGGAGAAAGCTGTAAAATATTTATAAATACTAGATGGGACATTTTTGAGAAAGAACAAGGTCAGACATCTGGATGGACTTAACAAAAAGTTAGAACTGTTAGTACCTAAATCCGATACACTACTATTTTCTACAAATCATAGAGAATGTATATAGTGCTAAAGATTCACTAGAATGATTCTGGGAATGAGAGGGTTAAAATATGAGGAACGTTTGTCCGCTCTTGGACTGTATTCCTTGGAGTTTAGAAGAATGAGGGGAGACCTCATAGAAACATTTCGAATGTTGAAAGGTATGGACAGAGTGGATGTGGCAAAGTTGTTTCCCATGATGGGGGAGTCTAGTACGAGAGGGCATGACTTAAGGATTGAAGGGCGCCCATTCAGATCCGAAATGCGAAGAAATTTTTTTAGCCAGAGTGGTGAATCTATGGAATTTGTTGCCATCGGCGGCAGTGGAGGCCAAGTCACTGGGTGTATTTAAGACAGAGATTGATATGTATCTGAGTAGCCAGGGCATCAAAGGTTATGGTGAGAAAGCAGGGGAGTGGGACTAAATGGGAGAATGGATCAGCTCATGATAAAATGGCGGAGCAGACTCGATGGGCCGAATGGTCGACTTCTGCTCCTTTGTCTTATGGTCTAAAGATGACAATATTTAACATGATACTCACCTTTAAAAACGGCTCCATAAATTACCCATGTGTTTATGATCATATGAGCATAATATTTTTATAAATTTGTTGGTAGGCGTCATGAGAAACAAGACAATGAAGTGCTTATTATTGTATGACAAAGAAGTCAACTTAAATAACTTGATAAGTCTTGTTACATATGTTTATTAGGTCCTTGAGAAACCAAGATAAACCTCTGTTAATCCAGTTTTCTGGAGACTTGGTGCAGGACTGGCAAATTTTCTAGACTATCGGATGTTATTCCAATTAGTAGTGCAACACACTTTGCGTCTCACATGTTACACAACAGCATAATAAATTTTCCAATAAAGTTGAATGGAGCATGGGAAACAGCATCCATTAACTTCAGGTTCTGCTTATTGTCATTCAACTTTACACATCTATACTGGCAAACAAAACAACGTTCCTCCAGGCCAATGTGCACAGCAGAGTACGTATAACTCACACACATAATACATAAAGTAATAAATTAACAAATAATAAGGTGCAACTATGATACAAGTTTAAAATAAACAGTATAACACTACTGGCACTTCATATGTGATGAGACCTGGGTAGTGGCAGGGAGTTCAGTATTCTTACCCTGGGGGAAGGTGGTGGAAGAAGCTTTATCTAATGCTATGATACCTCCTGCCTGATGGTAGGAGATCAAAGAGATTGTTGAGGGATCACTGACAATGCTAAGTGCCCTGCATATGCAGCGCTCATGATAAATATCTCTGATGGGTGGAAGAGAGACCCTCATGATCCTCTCAGCAGTTCTCTCTCAGTCCTTTGTAGGGACTTGCGGTCAGGTGCCTTGCAATTAGATGAGTGTAGAAATGGGGCTCTGGTGAGTTCCAAGGGAGTATGGGAAATGGAACCTCTGAGCTTTTGGGGGCACCCAAGTTGTTTCAAGGGGAGCATTGACACCAGGGCTTTAGTGAACTTCAAGGAAGCATAGAAACCAGTTATCTTAAAGGGAGCACAGGAATGAGCAACTAGTGAGCTGGATGCCAAACCAGCAGGATTTCTGAATGATCGGTGAATTATCAGGGTTGTACTGTAACTGGTTCTGATGACATGAGTCTTTTCATACCATAATATAAAATGTGATTCGTCCATGTGGTAGGTAAGCATGCAATGGGGAGCATTTTGAGCTAAGCTGAAGATTAATTGGATTCCCAGAACATCTGGTGGCAATGAATGGAGTAATGCAAACATAGGTACAAGACTGTTTGCATTAGTAATAAATCATCTCAGCACACAATCATGGCTCAAGATAAGGGAGGGAACCAGGGCTGTCTTAGTCTGGGAATAAGCAGCCAAGGGAGTTAAACAGTCTTACTGGCATCCTTCCAGAAGGATACAACAAGTTTTCCAAAAGATCTCACCAGAATTTTGTCTCAAACAGTTGTGCTTCAGTTATAAAATTCTGTGAAGCTGCATACAGGCCTGCAACCCATTTCCATAGCAATAACAGTGACAAGTGAAGCTGCCACCCTCCTGCCTTGCTCCAGAGGTTGTAGTTAACTGCAGTAAGACGAGGCTGCAGGACGTACTTTACAAAAACTGCAAAGTTGCTTCTACATAAGACAAGCAGGATTGCTCTATTTGTCTGTGAGGTTGGTGTGCTGAACAAAATCAAGCCAAGGCCACTTGGTTCTGGCAGCTTGTTTCTGTGCAGTAATTCTGGTTAAGTTCTTCAGTGCTCAGAGTGCATCAAGTGATACGTGTGTCTTCGGGAGGGATGGGGATGTTAAAGTACATATTTATATGAGTTGCAAAAGCTTTTATTCTGTGAAAGCTTCCTATACATGAATTCCCCAAAGAATAAGAAATGGCGTACTGCCCCAGACCATTGAATAGAAGGAAAGGGGAAAGCAGGAAAGTAGGTTTGCAGGTGGTTCTACAGCTGGGCTTTCTTCAGGATGGACAGTCAGGAAATCAACAAAGGTACTGGACACAGCAAAGTGCTGGACTACATCATGACACCAGACATCTTTCCTCTTAGGAGTTATTCATATGAATTTAATAGCCTTCCAACATTCTTTGTTTTTTACATAGTTTTGGATCAGATACTGAGTGACATTGGGTGGACATTTAATAAGAATCAGCTCTTGTATATTAGGCTTTACTTTCACACTGGTGTCCCATGTGTATTTTGTCTCCTCATCATTACCTTGTGTAATCCCTCAGCATCAAATCTATTTGGGAATGGATATCAACAGCTCAGGGTAGAGGAAAAAGCTGGATCTCCCCTAGTAGATTCCTCTTTCAGGTGGACAAGCAAACCTCTGTGTGTTGCTTTCTTATCAAGTTCAATTTATTGTCCACTCACTTGTACACATGTATACCGCCAAATGAAATTTTCTTCTGGACCAAGGTCCAGTACATTGTACATATAACTCACACACGGTCTTTAATTGATCCTGTTATAGTTATCATTCTGTAATGTAGATTTCTTGAGAATGCCCACAAGAAAATCAATCTTAGGATTGTCTAAGGTGACATATATGTACTTTGATAATAAAATTTACTTTGAACTTAGAGCATAGAGTAATATTACCACAAATAAATTTAACAAATAATGAGGTATATTTACGACACAATCTATAAAGTAAACAGCACAATACCACTGGTGCTTCATTTTTCATGAGACCTGGGTGGTGGCAGGGAGTTCCAGAGTCTTGTGGCCTGTTTCCCATCTGAAAAGTTCTTGTCCTAATGCTGTGGGTGCTCCTGCTTGATGATAGGGGGTCAAAGAGATTATTTTTACTTAAGACTTGGCATAAGTGTATATCTTTTTTGTATCCAGAGGGAATTTATTATTTTTGTTCGCTCTTCACTGTCAGGAGAAACCACTTGTAAAATAAAACCTGGAACAAGAGAACCTAAAATAAAATCTATAAACAAGAGAAAATCTGCAGATGCTGGAAAACGTATCAGTTTTGTGTAGTACTTGATTTGTAACAGAACACCTTGCAACATCTCTATGCTATTTGTAGTGATAATAAAGTCATGTTAATGTTGTTTTGGTCATTTTAGTTTTATTTTCTAATTTGGATTCCAGACATAATGTATTAAAATTGTTAATTTCTATTTACAGTGCTGCCTGTGATCTTCCAGATGCTAAAAGATTGATGCTGAGCCTAACAATGTGATCAAGGGTTTTGCTTGTCATAATCTTTACTTTAAAATATTTATTTATTATTCATAGGATTTTTTTTTCCCTTTTTTATGTACGTGTCTAGCTCCTGTGCACACTAAACTTGTATGATTAGACCGGTGCATTTCTGATTACAATCCCATCTTTTTTGCACGGTGATTATAGATAGTGTTTCCCTAATGGCTGATAAGTCAATCAACTCTCTAAGCGTATGATGTAATGTTTGCATACGTTTCTTCATGACCAGTTACAGCTGCAAGTCACTCAAAGTAATTGCAACATCTCTTTCCTTCACACAACTAGCTTAACACTTCATAGCAATTAATCTTAAACCTGAGACTTGAACTTGGCTGGCAATTGAGCAATTAATCTCTGCTTATTTGTTTTGTAGGATCAACTTAGATCTCACAATTTTACACTTCCAGACAGTCTTTGCTTTTTATTGCCTCTTCAATCTTCTCTTCTTATTTGGGTCTTCCCAGAAACCATCTACTTCCAGGGCCTTTCTTTTCTCAGATTTTTTTGATTCCTTCTGACCACAGCTTGAAATTTCTATCAGATGTTAACTTGTTTTATTGTTTGCAGTTTTAGAGATTTCTTCCACAGTCCTTTTGGTTTTATGTAACTGTTTTATTTTTTGTTTATTTTTATTTATTCTAACTTTTGTATTAATTTCTAGTCACCTAGATTAAGTCAGTTAGTTCCGGGGCTTTGTTTTATTAAACTATACGATTCAGATCAAGTTTAATAGTTTAGAGGTGAATGTGGACATAAGGCCACATAGAGGAGAGCTATAAAATAGAAAACTGCAGGATGGTGATAGATCTGAGCAAAATATCACTCAGGAGGCATTGCGAGAGTGTAACAATCAACTAGCAGAAATGGTAGATGTGAGTTTAACATTCAGGAAAGGTTTATATAGGTACATGGATAAGATGGGTATGGAGGACTATGGTAAATGGGACAAGGTGGATGACCATGGATTAGATGGGCCAAATGGCCTCTTTTTTGCGCTGTAGTGCTGTATGACTATAACTTCCCCTACAAGCCTTAACATACTTAATGGCGTAAAGCACAGCAAGAGAAAATCTGCAGATGCTGGATATCAAAGTAAACGCACACAAATTGCTGGAGGAACTCAGCAGGCCAGGCAGTATGTAGGAAAAGAGTAATCAGTCAGCATTTCAGGCTGTCCTGATGAAGGGTCTCAACCCAAAACATCAACTGTTCACTTTTTCCCATAGATGCTGCCTGGCCTAGCTGAGTTTCTCCAGCATTCTGTGTGTATTAATGATTGAAATGATTATTCTGTCAGAGTTTCGGGAAGGATTTCGAGTTTTTGAGTAATTTAGCTAAATGTTAAAACTTGCACTTAATGTGCAAATGAAAGCATGAAAACAAAGAACAAAATGAAAAAGCATCTTTCGAAACAACAAAGAAGCAAGAATTTACTTCATAGTTTCGTTTTGTCAACAAAGAGCTTCATGTACACACACACTTCAAATTGCTGTAGAATTTTTGCTTTATTTCATGTACTTTTCAAAAAATTGTTTTTTATCCTCTTTGATAAATTCTGTCATATCTTAGCCTGCAATAATAATGGAAAGTGCATCAGTCGGATGTAAATATTTCCAATCTGTCTAAAATCAAAATCTGCTCAGCTGAGTGCTCTATTTGGGTGATGTGATGTTTTGCTTCTGCATGATAATACACTACTTCGGCTGGCAGTCTGATAGTTATTTTTGCAATAACTTACTGTATGGCATGAAATTAAAACTTTTACTATTGCTCGTTATTCTTTAGATTTCAAGCATGCTGTAAAAATAAGCAGGACATGGTTGATTTGCCTTTGCAAAATCAATTAATTGAAATCATACAGTTGTGCAGGAAATGTACAGCAAAACCTATGACTGTGCTACAGGAACAAAAGCACACGTGAGCACAATGCATGGTTACTATTCATTTTGGTCAATAAGTAATGAAAAGCAGCCTGCACACGCAGTTGTGCTGTTACTATGGTCAACGCAATGGCAGAAACACTGAAGGAAGGAAATCTGCTTGACTGTTAAGGTATTTGAGCCATAAACAGGTTGAGAAAATTGCGAGTTGACACCCAGCTTGACTCAACATGATAGACCAATTTGCTTCTGCAAATCCACCTGTACACCATGGAAAAACCGAATTGGCAAAATTATCTGCAGATGGAATTATTAACCAAAGTTTACATGGTCCCACATTAAATTTCATACAAAAGAACAAGGTCAAAGGATTAGAATGAATGTGTAAATGAAATGCTACATCTGGTATTTTAGTCGCAGTAATAAAAACAAATAATGAAGTGATAATGGTGGAATTAATAAAGAAAGAGAAGAAAAATGCCAAAAAAAATTTATAGGACCCTGACTCAAATCCTTCTGGGTACAATATATGGTTCTGGTCACTTAGACATGAGGACTTTGCCTGCGAAAAACAATGAAAATAACCTCGTGTTCTCAAACATTTTAACTTAGAAAGAGATGGTTATGAATTGAATTGAGTAAATTAATATGTATCACTTGATTACTAAATGACTGTGTTAAGAAAGCAGAAGATACAAGTTTAATTTATAATTAGAAAAAGATCACATAGAGTTTTTAAAATTTGTTATCAGACATATGTGATTCTTTTCCTTTCCAAATGAATGTTAAAATTGCATTTGCCTTCCTTACTACCAACTAAACCTGCAAGTTAACCTTTAGGAAATCCTGCACTGAGACTTCCAAATCCCTTTGCATCTCCAATTTCTGACTTAATTCCCCATTTAGAAAACAGCCCATAACTTTATTCCTTCTACCAAAATGCATGACCATATATTTCCCTATGCTATGTTCCCTCTGCCTCTTCTTTGCTCATTCTCCAAACCTGTCTAAATCTTACTACAGATTCTCTGCTTCCTCAACACTACTCCCATCCACCTGTATTTATATCATCTGCAAACTTGGTCACAGAACCATCAATTCCGTCATCTGGATCATTAATATATGACATGAAGAGTAGTGGCCCCAACAGTAGTGGCAGCCAAGCAGGGAAGAACTCGGTCTCTGGGCACACAGCCAGCAGCCAGCTTGCTGCTTTCGGTCTTCTGTGTACTCCCATGACACATCAGGTGGCGGCACTGACCTCAAATCTGCCCGCCTCCAGAGCCACAAGAACCCGGCACCCTGAAGGCACACTAGTCTTCCAGGCCACGTCCTTAGCATATCGAAAAGTGGCTGGTCGTGAGGCCCTGAGAGTGGGTCCCATTTCCGTAAAGAACCGAAGTCAGTGTGTAACTCCAGGTCAGGGTCTTCAAAAGAACCCAGAGAAGGGAAAAAAAAAAGATATTTTAGATAGAAATAGAGCTGTTTCTGAAGATACAAGCAAAGGAGTCGCCATGAGGTGCAATCATCCTAAACTCTGCCCTCCACATGGTGAACACCAATGCAAAATATAAATTCACCTCATCTGCATTTCCTTGTTCCCCATTACTACCTCTCCACTATCCTTCTCTTGGCAGTCCAGTATCCACACTTGCTTCTCTTTTAGAATCATATAACATTATAGCACAGAAACAGGCCATTCAGCCCTTCTTGACTGTACCAAACCATTTTTCTGCCTAGTGCCACTGACCTGCACCTGGACCATATCCCTCCATACACCTCTCATCCATGTAGCTGTCCAAGTTTTTCGTAAATGTTGAAAGTGAGCCCGCATTTACCACTTCATCTGGCAGCTCATTCCACACTCCCACCACTCTGTGTGAAGAAGCCCCACCCCCGCAATGTTCCCTTTAAACTTTTCCCCCTTCACCCTTAACCTATGTCCTCTGGTTTTTTTCTCCCCTTGCCTCAGTGGAAAAAGCCTGCTTGCATTCACCCTATCTATACCCATCATAATTTTATATACCTCTATCAAATCTCCCCTCATTCTTCTATGCTCCAGGGAATAAAGTCCTAACCTATTCAACCTTTCTCTGTAACTGAGTTTCTCAAGTCCCGGCAACATCCTTGTAAAGCTTCTCTGCATTCTTTCAACCTTATTAATATCCTTCCTGTAATTTGGTGACTAAAACTGAACACAATACTCCAAATTCGGCCTCACCAATGCCTTATACAACCTCACCATAACATTCCAACTCTTATACTTTGATTAATAAAGGCCAATGTACTAAAAGGTCTCTTTACGACCCTATCTACCTGTGATGCCACTTTTAGGGAATTTTGTACCTGTATTCCCAGATCCCTCTGTTCTACTGCACTCCTCGGTGCCCTACCATTAACCTTGTATGTTCTACCTTGACTTGTCCTTCCAAAGTTCAATACCTCACACTTGTCTGTATTAAACTCCATCTGCCATTTTTCAGCCCATTTTTCGACTGCCTTCCCTTCATCCACTTTCCTGGTAACCTCCTTGAAAAACTAATAGGTTGGTTAAACATGACCCACCACTCACAAAGCCATGTTGACTCTCCCTAATTAGTCCCTGTCTATCCAAATACTTGTAGATCCTATCTCTCAGTACTCCATCCAATAATTTACCTACTACCAACATCAAATTTACCGGCCTATAATTTCCCGGATTACTTTTCGATCCTTTTTTAAACAACGGAACAACAGCTATGCTCCAGTCCTCCAGCACCACACCTGTGGGTACCGACATTTTAAATATATCTGCCAGGGCCCCTGCAATTTCAGCACTAGTCTCCTTCAAGGTCCGAGGGAATACCCTGTCAGGTCTTGGGGATTTATCTACTCTTGATTTGCCTCAAGACAGCAAGCACCTCCTCCTCTTCAATCTGTATAGGTTCCATGACCTCACTACCTCTTTGCCTTATTTCCATTGACTCCATGCCAGTTTCCTTAGTAAATACAGATGCAAAAAACTCACTTAGGATCTCCCCCATTTCTTTTGGTTCCATACATAGCCAACCACTCTGATCTTCAAGAGGACCAATTTTATCCCTTACTATCCTTTTGCTCTTTGGATTATCCTTCACCTTGACTGCCAAAGCAACCTCATCTCTTCTTTTACCCCTCCTGATTTCTTTCTTAAGTTTTTTTTGCACTTTTTATACTCCTCAAGCACCTTATTTGCTCCGTTTCCTATACATGTCATACATCTCTCTCTTCTTCTTTATCAGAGTTCCAATATTCCTTGAGAACCAAGGTTCCTTATTCTTATTCACTTTGCCTTTAATTCTGACAGGAACATACAAACTCTGCACTCTCAAAATTTCTCCTTTGAAGGCCTCCCACTTACCAATCACATCCTTGCCAGAGAACAACCTGTCCCAATCCACACTTTTTAGATCCTTTCTCATTTCTTCAAATTTGGCCTTTTACTCTTTATATACCTGAAAAAAATCTTTTGGCATCCTCTTTCATATTATTAACCAGCTTATCTTCATATTTCAACTTTTCTTCCCTTTTCAAGTTATGTTAACTTAAATAACTACATGCAGGATTTATTAGAGTCTATGTCGTCATTCCCCACATAGTTCAATTTCATTCTTTTTTTTAACATTACTTGCATTTCTCCATTATATCCTGAGTCCCTGTAAGTGTTCATTATGTCAGTATATACAGGGGATTAGATGGATCCATTTTGCTGCAGTACCTAATTTCAGGCACCATGTTCCCATCAATTGACTATAGAAGAAAAATTGGAAGATAAGTAGTGCTATTGCAAATCATAATACTTTTGTTTGGCGTTAGTGAAATTTTAACATTTAAAATGTTGTGAGATGGTGAACATTCATTTACTTTTATCCGGTCTGATAGTTGATCATTTTGAATGAACCACAGATCTCATTACACTATTGGGTAGAAATATACGTGTGCCTTGTAATGAAGTTACTGTGCTTCATGTCTCTAAAAGTTTATTTGCAATTTTTGAATGCATCTGAAACCCACGCTGGACTAATGTCATTCCACTTTTCGGCAGTGTAAGAGAAGTAAACTAAGATGTCCAGGTGCATGTTAAAACTGAACTCTTAAGTCAAAAGTTTTGTCTTATAGTTTACCCTGTTTATTATAAAATTGCAGAAGATTATTAAATAGCTACATGCCAGTTTTTTTTAGATCATCTTTTCAGTGTTTTGGACATATGGAGCAGTATTGTTTGCAATTGGTGATGTGGTCTATTTGGTAGACTACAATTGCGATATTCTGTTTTCTCATTATTATTATTATCATGAATTTTTATATTTAAGAATTAGATAACTGCTATTTCAACTGGATGTTTTAGATTCTGGAACTTAATTGTGCGCAGCTGACATGGCCAATATCACTCATGTCCCCATACATTTCCACTTTTCCAAATACAAATGTTTATCCAACAAACTCAGCTTTTTTCAACAAACCCAGTTCCCATAGAATATGTATATTCAAGTGTGGAGTCTTGATTACTAAGCCTTCTGTTACAAAGGTATTTAGGCATATTGAAGCCATGTCAATCAAAGTATATAGGGCTAAGTTTAAAAGTTTATGACTGGGCAAGCACAGTGATGTTGCCGTTTGCCTGAAGCCTCCTTCTGATTCCATAAGTAATGATGATGTTTCTTGTGTCATTTTGCCTTGTCATAACCGTAAATATCTATTCAATTGAACAAATATTTTAGGTTTGAATTAAGCGATTGTAATCTAGGTGAAAGAAACTGTACATTAACACCAAAGTCATGCCATGTTGGTTAAATGATTGTATTCTATTAATCATTCAAAGGGGTTTTAAATCCTGGCAAATGCCTTTTTATGGCAGAAAATGAATCTTAATTGACTATTTGAATTCTTATTAAGGAAATATCTATTATAATTATTTCTTTCAGTTAATTGTTTTCAATGAATTTTATATAAATAATTGTATGTGTATTGCCATTCTTAGAGGGGATTGTAACAGAAACTCAGGCCCCCATAAATGCTAATTGTTCTTTTCCTGCTTCCCTTCTGCCTTTAAAGCTGGAAACTAGATAATGATTTGGCTACCCTTGTTTATAGCCTGATATCAGAGATGGCTGAGGTTAACCTCACATTGTTCTGTCCCAGAGCCGTCGACGTCTAAGTTGTTGGGTGGTTAACAGTGACCTTCCATATTAGAAGTTTCCTCAATCCAAGCCTTCACAGAACACAGCATGTGATCAGTGGGATATGTCTCCCGAGGTCAAATGTATACATCAGCCAATTTGGTTTGAGCATCTGGAATTTTGGCATTTATCCTTAGAGGTTTGTTTTTAAACTTTGAACTATTTTTAATTCAGTTGACTCTATTGGTTGATTGGTACAAATTGGCAAAACTTCAAGATCAGTGATCACCACCAGCATAAAATCTGTTTCAGCTCCACTTAAAAATTCCAGCTGTCCTTTGTAGCATTTGGCCCATGTTAATGTATCATAATTTCTAACCAAAAAGCAGGTGGTCATTTAATTTTTAAATTGTGGGAACTTTTATTTTGTCTGTTTTTAAAAAATATTTGTTGGACAGTGTTTGAATGAAATGTTGTTAAATGTCTGCATTTATCAGTTTGTTCAGAATAATGTGGAACTTTTCATGAAATGTTTCCTTTTTTTTTATTGTTACTATTTTTATGATAATTCAACTACCTGCACAGAATGGCAGCTGATGCATGTCAAGATACTGTTATATGTATTAAAGTAATGTACAAATAAAATGAAAATGATGCAATCAATCTTCTGTTTTAAAACACTTATTTCTTTTAAATCAAATTTAATGGAGTAGGAAGTGTGAATGATTCTCTACCCACTTGCTTGTTATAAATACAAAATTAAGATGTCAATAAAGCAACCTAAAGGCTAACTGAGTATCAGACTCTAGATGGCGCTGTTGTTCTGGCATAAGGCATAGGATTTTATTTCAACACAAGACTTTGTCATTCCTATTCTTTAAAAAATCCTGTATCTCTGTAACTAAAGTTGAACTTTATACTGAGATTCTGTGGAGTAACTGATATACTAAGTATAAATGACCCCAAGTATAAATTTATAGTTTTACTGCTATGTTGCTTATAAAATTAGCTAGATTATCCATCTTTAAAACTGCACATGTAATATAATGATTTGGTTATGAATACTTTGAAACATTCCAGTGATTTAAGAGTTTGAGATAAATGTTTTTCTTGCAACCACATGTCAATCTTGTATAAATATATTTAGAAGGCAACATAAAATAACAACAGTTTATCATGTGCTACTTTATATTAAAATCTGCAATCAGAGATTTATGTTCATTCATCATTGAATTTAAGATTAATAACCAACTATAGAGGTAGATTTATGCACTTGTAGCATATACAATGATTTTTTTAATATAAATTACTGCAGACAGAAGGTTATTTTCTTCCAAAACAAGGTGTTAGTGGAATGTACAGCCAATGAAAAATTAACAGGTAGCTGGAGTTATTTTCCACAGGTTTTCTATTTGTTCATGATTTGCACATGATGGGAGATGGTTTTAATATTGAGGCTAGGAGCTTCATATCAAAGTTCAAATTAAATTTATTATCAAAGTATAGATTTGTCACCATATACAGTACAACCCTGAGATTCGTTTCCTTGTGGGCAATTACAGTAAATACAAGAAACACAAAAGGATTAATGAAAGAATGTACCCAACAAAGTGGAAAACAACTAATGTGCAGAAAAAAAACAAACTGTGTAAATACAAAAAAGTGCAAAAAAAAAGCAATAAATATCAACAACATTCTTCAATTATGTGAAGAACAAAAGGATGACAGGAGTGAAGGTAGGACCGATTAGAGATAAAGGTGGGAAGATGTGCCTGGAGGCTGTGGAAGTGAGCGAGTTCCTCAATGAATACTTCTGTTCGGTATTCACCAATGAGAGGGAACTTGATGATGGTGAGGACAATATGAGTGAGGTTGATGTTCTGGAGCATGTTGATATTAAGGGAGAGGAGGTGTTGGAGTTGTTAAAATACATTAGGATGGATAAGTCCCCGGGGCCTGACGGAATATTCCCCAGGCTGCTCCACGAGGCGAGGGACGAGACTGCTGAGCCTCTGGCTAGGATCTTTATGTCCTCATTGTCCATGGGAATGGTACCGGAGGATTGGAAGGAGGCGAGTGTTGTCCCCTTGTTCAAAAAAGATAGTAGGGGTAGTCCGGGTAATTATAGACCAGTGAGCCTTACGTCTGTGGTCGGAAAGCTGTTGGAAAAGATTCTTAGAGATACGATCTCTGGGCATTTAGAGAATCATGGTCTGATCAGGGACAGTCAGCATGGCTTTGTGAAGGGCAGATCATGTCTAAGAAGCCTGATAGAGTTCTTTGAGGAGGTGACCAGGCATATAGTTGAGGGTAGTGCAGTGGATGTGATCTATATGGATATTAGTAAGGCATTTGACAAGGTTCCACACGGTAGGCTTATTCAGAAAGTCAGAAGGTATGGGATCCAGGGAATTTTGGCCAGGTGGATTCAGAATTGGCTTGCCTGCAGAAGGCAGAGGGTCGTAGTGAAGGGAGTACATTCAGACTGGAGGATTGTGACTATGGTGTCCCACAAGGATCTGTTCTGAGACCTCTACTATTCGTGATTTTTATTAATGACCTGGATGTGGGGGTAGAGGGGTGGGTTGGCAAGTTTGCAGATTACACAAAGGTTGGTGGTGTTGTAGATAGTGTAGGGGATTGCCGAAGATTGCAGAGAGACATTGATAGGATGCAGAAGTGGCCTGAGAAGTGGCAGATGGAGTTCAACCCGGAGAAGTGTGAGGTGGTACACTTTGGAAGAACAAACTCCAAGGCAGAGTACAAAGTAAATGGCAGGATACTTGGTAGTGTGGAGGAGCAGAGGGATCTGGGGCTACATGTCCACAGATCCCTGAAAGTAGCCTCACAGGTAGATAGGGTAGTGCGTTCATAAGAGTCGCGATGTAATGATGCAGCTTTATAAAACTCTGGTTAGACCACAATTGGAGTACTGTGTCCAGTTCTGGTTGCCTCACTATAGGAAGGATGTGGAAGCATTGGAAAGGGTACAGAGGAGATTTACCAGGATGCTGCCTGGTTTAGAAAATATGGATTATGATCAGAGATTAAGGGAGCTAGGGTTTTACTCTTTGGAGAGAAGGAGGATGAGAGGAGACATGATAGAGGTGTACAAGATAATAAGAGGAATAGATAGAGTGGATAGCCAGCGCCTCTTCCCCAGGGCACCACTGCTCAATACAAGAGGGCATGGCTTTAAGGTAAGGGGTGGGAAGTTCAAGGGGGATATTACAGGAAGGTTTTTTGCTCAGAGAGTAGTTGGTGCATGGAATGCACTGCCTGAGTCAGTGGTGGAGGCAGGTACACTAGTGAAGTTTAAGAGACTACTAGACAGTTATATGGAGGAATTTAAGGTGGGGGGGGTTATATGGGAGGCAGGGTTTGAGGGTCGGCACAACTTCGTGGGCCAAAGGGCCTGTAATGTACTGTGCTATTCTATGTTGTATTAACATGAGATGAAGAGCCCTTGAAAGTGAGTCCATAGGTTGTGGCAATATTCTGATGATGGGGTGAGTGAAGCTTTCCCCACTGGTGAAAGAGCCTGATGGGTGATGGGTAATAATTGTTCCTGAACCTAGTGTTGATCCTGAAGCACCTATACCTTATTCCTGATGGCACTCATGAGAAGAGAGCACTTCATGTAGATGTGCTCAGTGTTGGGGAGAGCTTTACCCGTGATGGGCTGGGCCATGTCTGCTACATTTTGTAGGATTTACTGTACAAGGATGTTGGTGTTTCCGTACCAGGCCGTGATGCAACCAGTCATTATATTCTCCACTCGCATCTATAAAAGTTTGTTAAAGTTTTAGGTGTCATGTCGAATCAATTCAAACTTCTCAGAAAATAGAGACACTGCCATGCTTTCTTCATAATGGCACATATGTGTTGGGGCCAGGACAGATCCTCAGAAGTGATACCATCGAGGTATTTAAAATTCCAATCCGATATGAACTTGCTCATGGACCTCTGGTTTCCTCCTCCTGAAATCAACAATCAGCTCCTTGGTCTTGCTGACATTGAGTGAGAAGTTGTTGTGGCACTACTCAGCCAGATTATCAATCTCCCTCTATATGCTAATTTATCACCACCTTTGATTCCGTTTACAAAAGTGGTGTCATCAGTTTGACTATGGCATTGGCATTAGCCTCAGTCATAAGTGTAAAGTGAGTAAAACAGGCTAAGCACAAAAACAGGACGTGCACCTATGCTGATGGAGATTTCAAGATTCAAGTACATTTATTATCAAAGAATGTATAAATTATGCAACATTGAGGTTTGTTTCTCACAGGTAGCCGCAATGCAAGAAACCTGAAGAACCCGGTTAAAGAAAAAAATAACATAAAAATAAACAACTAACCACCTGATATGCAAGGGAATGAAAAAGAAAACATGCAAACAATTGAAGCAAGTCTGAACTGATTGGGGTCTGTAAGTGAGAAAATCAAGGATCCAGTTGCACAAGGTGGTATTGAGGCCTCGAACTTGTTGAGTAGTTTTGAGGGGATAATAATATTGAATGCTGAGCTGTAGTCAGTGAAGAGCATCCTGCTGTATGCATCTTTGCTGCCCCAGGATTGATTTGAGTAGCCAAAGTGGCATAAGCTCTTGATCAGTTGTGGCGGTATGCAAGCTGGAGTGGATTCAAGATACTTCTCAGGCAGGAATCAATATGTTTCATCACCAACATCTGGAAACACTTGATCACAGTGGATGTTAGTGCTACTGGAAGATGGTCACTGAGGCAGGTCACCACACTTTTCTTAAAGCATCAGTATAATTGAAGCCTGCTTGAACCAGGTGGGTTCATCAGATTGCTGAAACAAAAGTTTAAGGATTTCAGTGAACACTCCAGCCTTAATGTCACATAATACTCCAATGAAGTAAAACCAAAACTAAAAACTTTGCTGCTTCACATGTCAAAGTTGCTGGTGAACACAGCAGGCCAGGCAGCATCTCTAGGAAGAGGTACAGTCAACGTTTCGGGCCGAGACCCTTCGTCACGACAGAATCTTCAGATTTCCTCGTGCTTGCGTTTTGAAACTTTACTGCTTAACTGTTTCACGGGAGAAGTGTACATGAAAAATATTTTTATAATCAGGAATTTTTTTCTTTCATGCCATTAAACTTTTTTAATGTTTCTGTGGAATGTGATAGGACTTTATTGCTCTACAGAAAGGAAGTCTAATTTCTGACTTACTTTTTTTTCAGTTGAAAGAAATTGACAGATTTAGAATTTGGCTGTTTACTGTAATAGCTCTTGAATGTATTTTGAAATCATTGTGAAAAAAATATGAAGGAACATTTGGATATCTCCCTATGCACTTTGAATCTCTTTATCTGAATAAATGTGAATTTGAAATCGATTCTGAAATGCTTTGACAGTCCTTAAGAGGTTAAAGGAATTGGGAACGTTTTCAAATGAAGTTAGGTTTGATGCTCAACAAATATCACTAAACAATTGTGAAAATGCACAAGTGCTTGCAATTTTATTTCAGTTAAGTGGTTTTATGTGTTTTTTCTCCTTTAATGTAGCTGAAAGTTGCAGAAGAAGTAAGTTGCACCATGTGTGTATACGGTTTGAGTACCAAGAGAAAGAAAATATTTGAAATTAGTCTGTGGTCCCTTTGCTGAAAGAAGTATAATATGGCAGTAAGGCATGATTGTTTCCACCTGTGTCCTCTGTCATAATCTTTACGTCTGAAAGAAGCCATGCTATTTTCTAAGTGGGCAGTGTGAAAAAAGAATAACTCTCGCACATGATGCTTTTATCTCCTCTGCTGTTGCCATTGGCAATCAGGGTTCCACTAGAGTTAGGTACTACCAGCATCCCTTTCCCGTGTTTGTAGGAAAACCATGGCTGTCATCTTTAATACGCTGTTTAATCATGGTGTGGATTGTAATCCGTGCTCAATCCTGTTGTTCCTTGGGATACGAGCATACTTCATCTTCACTCCTCCTGTGACCAGCCTTAGTTTTTGTGGATCAAGCCTAAAGCTTAAACTGTCTAAACTCTGTCTTTCAGGTCCTGCTGGAAACTTTAGAAAACCGTTATTCATTTATTGGGTAAAAGACTCGGGCTGCATGGAAACAGGCCACTTAGTCCATCAAGTCTGTGCCAACAATCAAGCACCATTTACACTAACCCTAGGCTGATCACATTTTATTAAATTCCTATCAACTCCCCCTGGATTTTACCAGCACAATTAAGCGTGGAAAATTAGCCTATTAACCTGCATATCATCAGAAAACGCAAGGAAACTGGAAGGCAAAACCATAGAGTGGTAGGGGACTGTGTAAACTCCACAAAAACAAGCGCTGAAGGCCAGGACTAAAGTCAGGTCATAAGAGACAGCTGTTCAACTTGCAGTGCCACTCCTTTCCTAAAATTGCATCTGAACGTCCTTCCAGACTGAAATCCAAGCATGTATTTTTAAGTGAGATATATACTAATCCTAAAATCCTGTCTTCTGCCTTCTTGGACCAATGCTATTGTATAGATGAATTTACAGTATATGATCCAATGAACTTGTAATTATACTGAAGCCCATGTATACAGATACTCAGGGATTGATTATGGGCTTGTATTAGTTTCTCTAGCTGCAACCTCTTACAGTTATTGATTAGTTTCAGCCAGCAGGTAACTGGTTGCATCAGCTTTTCTGTAGACCTCTGGAAGAGGTACACAAGACTCAGGGTGGGATCTTCATGAAAATCCTTAATATTTGTTTTATTCATCTATCAGTGATCCATTGCACCATCTGTGCTTCGCCTCATCCAACACCTTTATTTCAATTGGAAGGTGATATTTTTGATACAGTGCTCCACTGAAGCATCAGTCCAAGCTAAATATTTTGAATTGGGAACAAATCGTTAAAATGTGATCTTCTAATTCAGAAACAAGACTGATTTCACAAATTTTGTTTACGTATAAACAGCAGATTTTGTTTCCGTTAATAAAATCAAACTAAATATTTGTTTTATTTTTCAGATAGCTAGCAGATTTGCCAGAATTTTTTGATGGTTACACACTACTTAATTCAAACATAATAGGAGTCAAATGAACAAGGAAAGACCCAGCAATGCTGTTGATCATTCCGCATTTCTGTAACAGCTTTGTTCGGAAGTGTTTGATGTCGAACATTTGATGCCAGAATTTAATGAAGATTCAGAAATAGATCACTGTTTAATGAATAACAGGCTTTCTATCATAAAAACACATGAGCAAGAAACTTATATATAAAAAAACAACTTGTCTGTTTTTAATTTGGTTTTTTAAGTTTTTTTTGCACTTTTTTCTGGTTATGAGGTGGTGATGGAGGGGTAAACAGGAAAATCTTTCAGACTTGAACTGATCTCCCCCTCCCCCTCCAACTTTCAAATCTCTTACTCACTCTTCCTTCATTTAGTCCTGACGAAGGGTCTCGGCCTGAAACGTCGACTGCACCTCTTCCTAGAGATGCTGCCTGGCCTGCTGCGTTCACCAGCAACTTTTATGTGTGTTGCTTGAATTTCCAGCATCTGCAGAATTCCTGTTGTTTTTGTCTTTTTGATTAATGCCTTTCATGGTTGATATCCTCCTGCAATACTGTCTAGGCAGTGTGAGTAGCCATCTCTGTACATTGCTCGGCATACATGGTATGGTCGCAGGATTTTATTATTCTGTTCCAACATCCCTTAATAACCTTCAAATTATGATTTATAGAATAGAAATATAATCCCAAGAGAGCTCCTACACTAGCATTCAAATCTTCCTATTGGATTATTTTCTCTTGTTAAGTGGAATGATATAACCCTAATGCACTGTAAATTATTGTTTTCCTATCTCATGATAGGATATTTTAAAACATGGAAATAATATCATTAAATTTTAACAATGTTTGAGATTTGTCTCCTGTTTGGTTCCTTAATGAGGAACTTGGCAAAAAGCCGATGTCTTCACTGTATGCCATATTGTTTTAATTTACCACCAATTAAACGATTTAAAATTGTCCATTCATTGAAAGAATAGATGAGCGTTATCCAGCACTCCCTGTAGAGATAACTGAAGTCTTGTAAGCAATTTAAAATCCAGTTTTAGCTAACACTTGCTAATTTACTCATTCATCTTGCAGGCTACCAGTGATCCCTTTGATGTTTGGTTTTCCACTTTTTATTGGGAAATGTAAAGCAATTCCATAAAAATGTGTAATTATGTTTAAAATACCCAGTTCCTACCAATCAACTGAACTTAAAGAGCTGTGCCTTGCTTTTAACAATTCCAACATTTTGATAAATATTCTTCATTATGATAGACTTTGGGATGAAAAATGGCTTTTCCATGCAGGCGGAATCCCTTCACCTTGTATATCAGGAATTCCATGTTTTACCATTAAATCTCCTGATAACTTCAATGTGCTGACAGTGAGTGCATACCCAAGTCAAAACATTCACTCTGAGTTTATTCCCAAGCATGTAATTTTGTCAAAAAAATAGCAATAGATTGTTCGTGACTGATTCGTAATATTATTACTTTTGAGCCTAATCTTAATGGAGCATATAGTTTATGATTAATAGGTGTGAAGTTTCTCAGGTGTTCTCAAGTGGCAATATAACCTCAGTGGAGAAACCAGAGAAATGCTGGAAAAAAGTGCAGAAATAACCATTTTGCAAATCAAATTACAGTAAGTATGGGAAAATCACTGTGGGAAATCCTCCTCCAAAGTCTTTAAATAGTGTCGGTGAAAGTAGCTACAATGTTTTGCCATTTTGTATTGATGTGTTGCAGCAACACCTTATCAAAGTTTGTGGTGCGGATGCAGGTAGCAATCTGCTGAGAAGGTATATTAAGAAAAATGGTAACTTGAGGTATTTAATCACAAAATACCTCTTGCAAACAACAAAAAAACTACATATCTAAACAATGTGTGAAAACAGTACTGCTGCTCCAGTGAATAAAGGGAAAATTAATCATAGCAGACTGCTGGTTTCATGGGTGTGTCCTCAGTTACTGCAAAATAAGAGCATTAAAGCAGGTGCTGGCTTAGTCAAATTGTCATCAATGGTCATGAGACCAAATTCGTGTTCAGAAATCAATTATGGCATATCCTCGCGTCTCAAAATCATTAGTTTTGATTTAAGTCTTCAAAATATTAAATATGTTTGTAATATGGAACAAACTGCTGGAGGAAGCTGTAGCGATGGGTACAGTGACAGTGTTCTAAAGATATTTCGACAGGTATGTGGATAGAACAGACTTAGAGAGATTTGGGTCAACCTGAAGTAAATGGGACTAGCTCAGATTAACATCTTGGTCGACAAGTTAGACAAGTTAGGTCGAAGGGCTTGCTTTTGTACTCAATGACTCCATGTCTCTATAATATAAATCTATAACATTTGCTTGTTTGATTACTTTATCTGAATTTTGCTACTCCTTGTTTTTCCTTGATGGTCAAATTGAGTAGTATATCTTGTAAGCACATAAGCCTGTTTGATATTTTGAAATACTATTCATCTGAGAGTTGTTGAATGGAACAAAATCTAATTCTCATGAGTCATTTTTATTTGCTTAAATAAGAAAAATCTGACAGAACTGCACAAGGAAAAAAATTCATGCAGAATAGCTTTATTATTTTGAAGGGAGGTGATTGATGTTCGCAGAAATAATTCATGATGATGTGAAAAATATGGAATGTATGGTGCAAGTAAAATGGGTAAAAGATAACTAAGTGTGAAATGTAATCAAGAACTACTGTACAATAATTCCTAACAACACATATGGTCGACTTTATTTTCATCAGTGATATGTGGTGGTATGACACTTCACTATCCACTTCTGTCAGTCTTTTTGCAATGGTAATCGTTGCATTACCACAATAAATGCAAGGCCAGCATTTGTTACCCATCTGAAAAGTTGCTTATGAGCTGCCATATTGAATCAACGTAGGATTGGTGGTGAAGGTGTCCCATGTTAAGGCCATCCGATTTCCATTTCCATTTCAGTTGAAGAACTTGTGTATCAATCACTCTCTCTCAAGTACCTCAGGAAACATTGATCATGTTGAAGGGCACCTGTACAGTATATGTTCAAGGAAGTATAGCATTTCTGGGACATGTACAGTAGTTTCAGCATCATGTAGACATTTTGTTTGAAATGTTGTTATTAAAGCTGTCAATTTAGTTGCAACATCTTAAAACACAGTGAGTTCAATGCAGTTTAAATGCATTTAAGACACTTATTGATGAAAGATGTTGGATGTGACACCAGATCAGACCATAAGACATTGGAGCAGAACTAGGCCATTCAGCCCATCGAGTCTGCTCTGCCATTCCATCATGGCTGATCCCAGATCCCACTGAAACCATTACACCTGGCTTCTTGCTCTAACCTTTGATGTCCTGACGAATCAGGAAACGATCAATAAGGCATCCGTTTGTCTTGCGAGACCATGGATCTGCACCGGGAAAGTCTTCACTGTCCAGGGCGCAGGCCTGGGCAAGGTTG